>NC_135267.1:88468849-89916349 GCF_051311805.1 Agelaius phoeniceus | reverse complement strand
CTGAATTGGGGTATTATTTGCACCTGGATTTTACATTTGTTAATCAGATAAGTCTTCTCTCTCCAGTTCTCCTAGAGAACTGGCACAAAACATAGTCTCAAAACCTAGGAAATCCTAGACTTGCATTTCTGCCTGGTTATCAAAAATGCATATATCAGAGTGGAAGAAAAAAAAAACCACAAAAAAGTAGGAAATAACCCATTGCTGAGTTTAGTGTCTGGGTTGAAATCTATTTGCCAAGGGGGCCAATGGAGGAAACAAACTGTCAAAAGATACGCAGAGGATGAGGCTTGAGGGAAAGCCACTGCCAGGTTACCACAGGGGATGCTCCCTGGAGGTCAGGAAATGTGCTGTGTGTTGGAGCTCTTTTGAAGCATCCCATCTCACTCCATAAAACTGCCTGCCAGCACTACCCTCCTCCTTTCCTTGGGTCCTGAATCAGGGAAAAGCTGATGGGCTCAGCTGTCCCATTTGTAGTCCCTGAGTGCATCCTGTGGTGACAATTGTCTTGGGTCTGGCCGGTTTTTGGATTTGTTTTGGTTTTTTTGTTTTTTGTTTTTTTTTGTACTTTGACATAAAAGGTTTCCAAGAGCTGCTTGAATATTAACTTGAAAGGCTGTTGAAAAGGGAACTGTAGCACAGGATGCTGCAAGGGAGAGCTGCAAAATAGAAACTCAGAATCAAAACAAATGCCCCTTCTGTGGGGAATAATCACCTGCAGAAGTTTCATCTTTGTGGACTATTTGGGGTCTTTAAACTTACAAAATGGTCTCCTGAAAGTGTGAGATGAAAGACAGATGTATCACTAACACAAAATAATTTTTCTGGAATGGAGCAATTTAGTCCATTCCCTGACTTCTTAGGACCTCTCTGTCTTAACTTTTTCTGAACTATTCCAAATAAACTCCTGTCTTGACAAACATTTTGTTAGTCATCTCTCCAATGAAAAGGAGCTTTCCTTTTGTATTTCTTTCCTACATGTATTTCTCTCCTAATATTCTTAGGCACAAATATCTGCCTGTTTTAGGGATTTACAAATTTTCTATTACTAGTATCTGAACTTCTCAAAAAAACTTATGGTACACATCTGAAGTAGTGAAATCTCATTTCCATTTTACAGAAGAGAAAAAGAAGGTAAAATGAGATTCTATGTTTTTCCCAGATCTTGAAGTCTACAGAAAGGTCTGAGACTGCACTAGGCTCCTGGACTATCTTTTATCTCTGTCAGCTCAAAAGGGATTTGGAATAGGAGTTATCTGAGATTTACAGGAAAAGCAGCCTCTGTTATCCTAAATTTGGGTTCTCCCTGTGGTTTACGGTCCCTGAGTTCAATCCTTATTCAAGTCACACAAGTGAAAAGTAAGCCCTGTATTGAGAGTCATTACAGTAACTCAAAGTACACTGAAGTAGAGCACACCTTTTCATTTACTGACATTCCCTGTTCTACAACTCCACTTACCTCTGCCCTATGATGTTATTTGTTTCTTTTTAATGTAATGTGAGAAGCAATATAGAATGAGAAAAAAACAGAGAAGAAAAGTTGCAAAGAGTTTTTCAGAGCCTCAAAGGAAACATGGTAAAATAAAATGATACTGAGCACAAGCAAATATGCAACACACACGTGTCTACAGTAATGGGACACCTCAGGATATAATTCTTCAGTCCAAAGAAAAATAATCTGTTTTCTCTTAATGCATTAAGGAGTAAGACACAATAATCATAACAATTCTGAATGTAGAGTAGAAAAATGGGAAGGATTACCATGATAGAAAAAACATTTCCTCTGTCAGTATTCAGAGAAAATGCTACTGAAAAGGTGGAGTATTGGGGTGCTGATCCACTGCAGTCACCACCCACAACTGCCTGTGCCTTCACACAAACCCCAGGTATACATAAGAGCAGCTGCCCAGTCTCACAAGAGGTGTGAACATAGCCAGAACCATTTCAGGGCACAGACTTCAGCCAGAAGAGGTGGATGTCCCACCAACAGAGGATGTGGAAGAAACACCAAACCATGGAGAAGTATCTGCATCCTCAGCTTCAGCTTGTGTGTGGTTAAAATGATCACTTTGGCCTGCCTCAACATCCAGGACAGACATGCCAGCTCCATTATGTTTATCTCTTCAGTATCTGACAAAATAAATTTAATACCTAAATCCACTGTGCCCTACAAACCTTGGAGAATTCCCCAGACAAAACAAGGGAGAGCTCCCACCTTCTGCAATGCATGAAATGCTGCATCTGTAAAATACCTCATCTAGATGGGTAAAAAAAATTAAAAGTGGAGACAGGATGAGTGTAAACATATTCTCATAGCACATGAAGTAGGGACAAGTGGACAAGTACTTGACTATATGAGTTTCACAACTCAGTGGGTGTCATTCCAAAAAGCATCTGTCACCGCCACTGGCAATAAATTTTGAAAACAACTGTACTTTGCTTCTCAGTTTAACAGGATCACACAGCTGCTGACAAACCACCTAAGCTGAGAGACCCAGGAAATGTGTGCCTTACCTCTGCAGATCTTGTCCCTGGTTATATCATCAGTGACAGGAGTGACAGTGTTGCTAGGATGGTGTTAGACAGCACATTCACACACAGATCTGACTTGTCAAGTCAGTACTTTCTGCCTGAACTTTTACACAGTTTTTTTTTTTTTTCATACTAAACATGCCTCACTTGAGGTTTGTAAACTTTTACTTATTTCAGTAATTCCAGAAGAGCAAGCAGAGGATTAGAAAATACAATGTGTCTTGCAAGAAAAACAGAAACCACTTGCCGCCTCCATGCTGAGATGTAGGTACAGGAGAGATGTTTATAGCAGCTGAAAATCAAAGAGGAGGGGGTGAAGGGCAAAGACAGAGGCCTCCTATGCCACTGGGAATTTGGCTGAAATAGCATTGGGATTTCCTACCTGCATATTATTGTCAGATGTAAGAAACTATTGCACTGAGTGCCATATTAATGCATAGCAAGACAGAATCCCATAACATAATGATTGAAAATTTTAAAAGAAAAAGCATGGGGAAAGAAACAAGACACACAGAGGTAAGTTAATTAGCTTGAGTTCAGTGGTCAGAAACAAAAACCACATTTTTATTCTCCAGCATTCATTCTTCTGAAATAGGTCATTCTCCCATAGAGGCCTGTTTGAGGGCTATCACTGAACTGTGCTGAGGAGCTGTCCCTTAGCCAGAGATAAAGGAAAAAAATTAGAATTTAACCATGGACAAAATTACTGATTTAAGCTGTTTTAATCTACTATAAAAACATAATATAAAACTTTTATTTCAATTTAAATAGCACCTGAGTTTATCCTTACCAGTGTACCTGCAAAGTTATTGCTAAGAAAAAAATCAAGATGGGACACTGTTTTTCATAAGAAAAGACTTTTAATTAAATTTGAACATTTTTGTCCTGAAGACAAGGGTGTCTTCTCCTGCAGAAATGAAGGGACTGTTGTTTTTCCTATCACCTGACAAAACCCAGGGCTGCTGGACAAGGAGTGGGCATAGACAGTAACGTCAGTGTAGGTTTGTCCAAAACAGAAGGGACAATCCAGTCAAGGCTCTTGTGGTCCTGTTAACCCATGTATACCTTTAACTGTCCAACACCCTAATCTATTTTTTCAGTGCTCAGCTCTGGGATGTTTTGGCTCTGAATGTACAGAGACCTACTTTGATGCCTGTGAGTGAGGAGAAAGAAAGGAATTGAAGAGTCAAAAGCAGCAATGTGATGGCTTGGGTTGGTTCTTGTTGCAAACACTGCTGGTAGGTGACACAGTTGAGGGCTGAGTTGTGGCAGCCCAAGGGGCTGTGAAAGGGCTGTGAAACTGCCCACACACTTGCACATATCTCTGTTTAAAAGATTTGGTTTTGGTGCTAATGTTTCTTCTCTTACCCACAGTGTATTCTGGTTTGATCTTGATTTTGGGCCCAGCTGGGAATTCAAACACCTGCTTGAGCGTATCTTCCCAACCACTGTTGTAGTAACATCAGTTCCTACCCTACAAATAGGACAAACATAAAACTTCAATCATCTTTCTACCCTATGAGTCAGAGATACATCCTTTTTTAATACAGAACAGAAAATATATTTGGTTTTTTTCATCACTCTTCTAAGATTAAATCATATATTGGAAATCACAAAGTTTTTTTTTCTTCCTAGCAGCTGTATAGCAAGTTAACACTTCAGTTTTTCTGAGAGACTGTCTGCATTTATTAGTGGTCTTTGGCTAAATTGTGACAGAAAAACTGGGTTAAAAAAGAATAACCTCTGAAGAAATGAAAACAATGTTTGCAATAATTGCCTAATGATGTTATTTTCTGCTTCTGTGCTAGGAATTGTAGCTTGGATTATACAAATGCTTTACAGGGGAGTAGTAAATTGTCCTTCTCTCTATGGATTTACAGTATCAATCTTGGTAATTTGTTAGTTACAGTGTATGTAATGTGATCTTATTGCTCATGTTACACAAGAGGATTACACGGCTTACTAAATAAAGCAGTGGTCTTTCCATTAGGGACCGTACTTCCTTCCTCACTGATGCCAAGACAAGTGAAATTAGATTGCTGATCTCAGCCCCAGGACCATCTCTGGTGAATATAGACTGAGATCCCCAAACAACCAAATGCACAGAGCCAATCACTTATCCCTCTCATCTTGCTTCTAACACCTGGATTCCAGATTGTTACATTTTGTATTCATCAGCTGTTGAAACACATTGATGTGTGGTTTTCCAGTGCAAGATTTACCTTGTCTCAGATTTGTACCTATGCTCCTGTTTATTAGAGGGCCATGAAATTCTCTTCAGATTGTATAAAGGCACATTCCACTAGTCTGTTTGACAGGCTTCAATGTCTTGCAGTTTGAAAATCCATCCCTATTTCATCTATGACTTTCAAGATAAGAAGATACTGTTATTACTGTGTTGGATGTTTGATGCAAATCAATGAATAAACAGGAGAAAGGGCCACAAAAGATCTGCAGTTTTGTTTGAGTCCAACTTTATTCCTTACAACACTTTTGCTCCTGAAGTTCTTTCTGTGATATTCTGCTGCTCAGCCAAAAATGTTTGCTTTTTAATTCCACTTCTCACAGATTAAATCCTTCTCCTCTGTCCATAAAGTTTGTCCTTTTTTATTAATTTCCCTTCTCTGTCTATAGTTGTCTTATCTCTTCTCCTTGTGATTAATTGCAATACTGTTTTCCGAGCTCTGGCTAGCATTTCAATATATTTCAGGTGGAGTGGGTCCTACAACCAAACACAATATCCCAGACATAGCTGATTGAAAGAGGATGGCATCTTAACCACCTAGAATAAAAATGTTAACGCTTATTTTATTATTTTCCTCATTCTAAAGCTTTTGAATAAATTTTGTATCAATTAAAAGAGTTGCACTGACAGCTTTAAACCTGCCAGTCTCTGTTTATCTGCATAAAGAGTAAAGCTCAGCATTGCTCTATCAGCCTAGGTCAGTCCACAGGGACTTTATCTGTGGCTGAAAGACTTGCATTTGAGTGAAGTCAGCCTAGAAATGGACCCCTTAGCACTGGTGCCTTTTGATAACTCTCAAGCATCTACCAATCCTTTGCATAGCAAACTCAGTGAGGAAATTAATAGTGCTCAGATTTTTCAAAAAATACTTAGGTACTGTAAGACATGGGGCCCATTTGGAGCAAGGACTGACCTTAAGGTCTCTCCAAATCACAAACCCACCACTTGTTTCTACAGCAAGCCTCTTACCCTGACTCCCAGCCCTAAGCCCACATCAGCCCAAGACCTTGGTGTGGTCCCTGTGCTGAGGCCAAACCCACCCCTGCTTCTGTATCCTCTCCTCCCACTGTGGTGCGGGACGTCCAAGCACTGGAAGCACTTTACTACCAGTCCCACAAAATCCCTTTTCCCAATTTAGGACTCATCTCTTCTTTACCTCCTGAAAGGTTTCTGTGGGCCAAACCTGGAAAGGCAGATCAACAGCCCATTCCCCACTTCAGCAGCTTTGCTTGCCACAGACTGCTTGAGGACACGCCTTGGTGAAAACTGTAATAATAAATGGGCCCTAAAACCAAACAATAGACATTTTGGATGTGATTTGTTGCATTCATTTAAAAACAAAACTCAGCTCTATTCTGTGTAGTCTTTTAGAGTTCATACATATTTCTGGGGAATACCCCTCAGAAATATGTTTGAACATATGGTTGTACTCCATGGCACAACCAAAATAGTAAACAAACAAATAAATAACACACAGCCCTAGATATCTTAAGGCTCTACTGACAGAGGCACAAAAGTACCACTTGCTTGAATAAGTGAGCTTCTTAGATGAGACAGCTGAATAATTGGGAATGGAGCTGTGACTGCCTATTTTTTTTAAGTGGACAATAATGTCTGTTAATCACTAACTTCTGGTTACCACTGACCAAGACTACTTGAACAAATAACCTGGAGGTCCAAGTCTCTGCATTCCATTACCAAGCTCCAAAAGCCACTTAATCACTTCACCACGAGCACTGCAGCTGCCTTGCAGTGTGGCACAGACGGATCTAATGAGAAGTTTCAACAGCCTTGGTTTGGCTTTGTGCTTTGCAAAAACACAGGCATGATAATGGGCAAGAGATGGGCAATTTGTGAATGCTTTCAGCATTTTTTTTGGTGGCTGCTAAAAGAAAATGAGGACTCTCAGTAGCTGAGATCAGTGGAAGCAATACCAGCCCACTGGGCACAGGCAGTGTGAGGCTGGGCTGGGGCTCAGGGTGTGTGCTGGTTCATTGTGGCTGCTGTCACCAGATCATCCCTCCCTATAGGCCACAAGGGGCATCTGGAAGGGAGCTCAGGAGCAGCTGGAGAACTGAGATTACAAAACACCATTCCGAGCCAAAGGAGAGGATGTGGTCCCAGTGTACTTCCACTTCCCTCCTGTTCCCACCTGGAGATTGTCCCCAGAAAGGGGCAGACCCAACACAGGGCCAGAAAACATGGGTGGCTGCTCTGAGGGGCTCCTGGAGGGAGCTCCAGCAGTGCCATACAGAGTCCCATTGAACCCATCACCTAGCAGTCACAGCTCAGAGGTAACAGAGGTAAATCCTCTTAGACACCACTGAGTGTCTGTTGGGGATCCCCAAATAAAACAAATCTCAGGGAGAGATGGGGCAGGATAGAAAGCCACTCCCCAGAGATGTCAGCTGGGGTCTGACAGGAGCAATTTCCCACAATTTATTGCAGAAAAAGACCCCAAGTGCCTGTGTCAGATAGCAGGAAGAGGAGGAGAAAGGTCATCCTCCTAAAATCAGTTCTGCAAAAGGATTATTGCTCTGTGCAGAAGAGATGTGGGAGTGAGAGTGACAGAGCTGGGGAGTTCTGCTCTTTGGGATTTTACAAGGGAGCAATGAGCCAGTGTAATTACTGAAGCTCACTACAGAACTTTAAATTCATTGTCAGTGCAGTTGACTCCATTCCCAGATTCTTAACTCTAGTTCAGTCTTTCCCATCCATTCACAGGTACAAATGCCTCTGGCTTTGTGGAAGTGACTAGAACAGAACTGACTTGCTACTTTTTACCCTAAGAAACTGTTGGTAGCCTACAGGTAGAAATCAAAAGCATGTCAGTTGAGATTTGGGTAAAGTAAGACTTGTACAGCATTAAGGAGGTTTAAGCACTCAGGTCTGCAAATTAGCCTGGTCTTTGTACTTTTCTTGCTTTACCAAAAAATCTAGAGTGAAACTTGCCATTCTGGGTTATTTCACCATCAATTACATGCACAAATGAGGCTTTGGGCACACACCTCCAGGGTTTTTTTCAAATGGTTTCAAAAATATGTGCAAAGAATGAGAGAGCAGGTACTGACCATTTAGAAATCCTTAATAACAAACAGTGTTAAGAAAGTCAGTTTAAATTAGTTGATACAGCACAAAAATACGCCAGATTTTTTTCCCGTGGTGTATTGGTGATTAATATCTTAGGAGAGAAAACATATGCTACAGTCCAGCCAGTATCATTTAAATATTACTATGGTATCATCTTGACAATGAATGTTCAGGAAAGCTTACATACTGTGAAATTATCTACAACTTTGGGGTTTGATAATTGCTTAGTGAAAACTTCTGCACTATAAGATTGGGTTCCATTTTCAAACTGCTGTTCATAATCAAACACAAATTATAACACATGACTTGACAGAAGTTCTCTGTGCATGCCACTAGGATATAGAAAAGGTGATGTCTCCAAGATGGCAAAAATGCTTCTAATGGAGACAAAAAAATATGTCCAAAGGCTCTTTTTTTGAGCACCACAGAAAATCAAGCTGCCAAGGCTAGGCAAGTGGGATGGGAAAATCTTTCCCTCCAACACACTTTCTCCTAAAGGCATCAGGAATCATTTTAGTCCATGTATCTCAGGAGACTGACACAAAGTCCCTTTGAATCAAGTGGGTGATTTTTATTAATATCAGCAGGCATTTGTTGGGGAGCCAAAAGCCTGTGTGAATTAAATCAGTGAGTCAGAAGTGGAAGAAGATGGAGCCAGGCACAGGCTGGACTTCAGGAGGCAACAGAGTATGTTTCAGTCAAAGGAATGAAGGCCAGAGCCCCAGCTTCAGTATCTTCCCCTCTGTAATCCCTTTATGGGCTGCTGCAGGTGGATATACTAAGGGACTCAGCTGCTAGGGGTGAAAATAGCAGTTTCCCCATTCTAAAAAAACAACTACCAGCCACCCCTGTTTCCCAAACCAGGAGCTACGTCAGTGGTTTTCCAGGCTTTGCCATGCTTTATAGATTCAAGTAAAGGCAAAGGTGTCTTGAGTCCCAAGAAGGACAATTTTCATGTCACAGGTGGTATCTTATTCACTATTTCTAGCTAAAACACTCAAAAATACTGATTTCTTTCTAATTTTCCAGAGGGAGCACAAGGAAGCATGCCACAGCAATATAATCCTTCATAAAATTAGGCCAATAATAATATTTTAAAAAGTTTTGTCAATGGTTTGTTCATATCTCCTGCAGAAAAAGACAGAGAATGACGTGTCCCTTATGTCAAAGCCCCCAACTGCAATAAAACCAGCATGAAATACAGGGAGTTTTTAAGGGGGTGTTTTATCAAGCCTTCTTCTCTCTGCCTATTTTCCCAGGAGATTAAAAAAAAAAAAAAAAAAAAGCACAAAGACGTAGAATGAGTGGGAATGAATGGAGCTGAGGAGAAAAAGGCAGATCTCCAAGGTATTGGCCATCCCAGCCCTCTGCTCCATGACAGCTCCCACCTTCCCAGGTGAGGTGGTGGGTTCCTCATTGCTCCCCAGCCTGCCTGAAGCACACATCCAAAAACATCAGAGGATTTGGTGGGATCTCATTTGCTGTGTTTGCATGGGACAGGCTGGACCAGGAAGCTTAGCACAAGACTGGAGGTTGAATGCTACCTTCCTGGAGCATGGTGCTGTTCACTCACCCATCCACTATGGAAAGGTAACCAATTCCTGGGAGTCTGCAAGCTCCAAAAGGCAAAGGCTCCCTTTGTCAGAGAGTCAGAGAGTCTTCTTTTCCTGACACCATGGAGAAACCAGGTGTAATGATGTAGCATCATGCATAACTGCTATAATAGATGAACCTCAAAAGGCAAACCTAGTTTACTGGTTGCAAGTGCTCTGAAAAGACTGTGGAGCTTTAGGCCGCTCTCAAAAATTACTACTGAAATTTTGAAGTAGGGTTCTTTTCAGAAATGTAAGTCAAACACACTTGACTAGATGGAGGTAGCAATATAAAATGCATCTTCATTTACATTAGAAAGTAATTGCTTTCCATAGTGGAAAAATTAAGGAAGCGAAATGTATTGTCTAAAATTACACTTGATTAGGTGAGACAGATCTTTACACTTGCCAACTTTTACATTTTACTCCTGAGATATCCATCTTTACTAGTAACATATTTTATTGGTTTATTAAAAACATCATGTTGTCTTATCCTACTTAACTGCAAATAATTCAAACAGAATGTTGGAAGATTTCCCTGCAGCTTGTAAGAAAAAAATGCTACCTTTCCAAAACTGCTGTTTTAGAAAAAATCCTAAATATTTCAGAAACTAAAATAGTCAAGTAAACTATAGTCAAGTTTCAATAGTCAAGTTTCAATAGCCAAGTGAAGTCTAACACACAGTGAAAATACAATTCCTTAATACTTGTGGAACTTCAGCTGATAAGTTGTACAACAGCTTCCCCTTTTTCAGAGGGGCTCTCTGGAAAACTCTGGCATTAGAGTGCATTGAATGCCATCTGGCTGCAAAGCCTACCCACAGAGGCAACTGTCATGCCTACTGAGCAGCAGAGAAGTTCAATTCTAATCCAAATATTTTCCCTTTCAGGCAAGGCATGTTAGTTTTTTTACAAACATAAATAAATAAAAAGCAAATACTTCTGTAAAAGAAATCTCACATCATCAGAATTAGAGCTGCGTAAATGATTGGATCTTTTGGTGTTGTTGAATGAAAATACTAATAGGAATAAAAATAACAATTAATTTTCAGTCCTGCTAAGTTTATTTACTAACCCACTTGTCACACTTATTTTCAGAAGATCAAACCACAAAACATAAAAATTCATTGAAAGCCTTGGGTGTTGACCTGCTCCATCCATGACACAGCTACCACAGCCTGTGCTTTTCTTAATAAAGCTCAGCAGAGGCAATCACCAAACCAGGATAATTTTAAATACTGCTGTTGAAAACACCTTTCAGTTGAACTCTGAAACTCTGAGATGTGAGTGCTGTGGTTAATTTCAAGTTTACTGATTGGGAAAGAACTTCTAAATCATGCCATTCATAGGAAAAAAAAATCCACTTGAAATGAGTCCAAGACAAATGTTTTTTATATACAGGCTCAAATCTAGATTTTGAAATCATGCAAGACTGTTAAGTCCAATCAGTTATTTCTTCCTCACAAACTCCATTTTCAAGCATAATTTCATTCCCATTTTATAAAAGTCTCCCAACATTCAACGACATTTCCCTCCAAATATATGTTTAGGTCGTATGAAGACAACTATGGCATTTATAGGTCCATTCAAGATTAACCATGTGAAATAATTAATGTATAATGAACAAATGCAGCCCCAAAGCTGAAGGTCAGACCCCATTAAACATGTCACTCTTCATACTTACAGGAGCCCCTGTTAACTTGTACAGGATAGCTGAATTTTTTGCTATCTGGTCCTCACAATGTGGGCCGGGGGTTCTGTGTGTGTTTTAGAAGATAATCAGCCTTTTGTGGCAGTAACCCTAAAGTAAAGTGTTACCTGGTGTGCCAGGAATGTCCTGTTTTCCTTTGAGAGGAGGCTGCCAAGGTACCGCGTTACCATCGTGCACCTTTCATAACCGCTCGCTATTATCAGCTTCTCAGTTTCATCTCTTGGATCAGCAGCAATTTCTGAAAAGTATTTATTTTCTTTGCTAGCCCAGCAAAGGGCTGCCACAGCACATTGGATTACACCAGCAAACAGACCCACTGGAGCAGCAAGATGCTCGTCCCTCCCCAGCATTCTGCACCCTGTGTGGGCAGCACTGGGGGTGCATGGCTGGGTCACCCAGGGAGGAGTAGGAAAGGTGGAATTCAACTTTGTGTGGGCTTCATTTGCTGCCATGGACAGCGCCCATCCTGCCCATAAACTGCTGCTGTACTGCACTATACTGCAGCAGACAGCAGGTAGGCTGGCAATATTTTTCCCAGAGAAGGATGATTTCATTGCCTTGTAAAAAAAATTGAAATTTTCTTCCTTCCACTTTACAACACAAAGAGCACAGGAGCGGATGAAAAGGACCCTGTATACTTTGTACCAGGCTGGGGAAACCTTTCCTGTCACAGCTGAAGAAGAGGACAACTGAGAACTCACTCACAAGTGCCAGCAGAGAGAGTTGGAGTTGGTTTGGGAGAGCAGGATGGAGCCTGGGTTACATCTACTGATACCTGGGGCAACCTCTGCAGTGCACTGGCTGCTTGGAGGCTGCTGGCTCTGGGGAGCACCTTCCCCAGGAGCCATGCTGGTGTGCTCACCTCCTCCATACCTGTGCTGTTCACTGTGCCAGAAATTGCTCTTCTCCCACCACCCCTTCACTGCCCATGCCTGGGACACAGGCTGAATTAGCAAGAGCATAGCTCCACTCCCATTGGGAATCTCACCTATCAGCAGCAGGCAAGGCAAATGATGACTTTGCACTTGCAGCTAATTGTTCCACTGGACAGATTTCTAAGTGAAATCAAAGCCATTCGGGCATCTCAAGGCCATTGCATGGACTGCTCTAAAACTGAGAAAAATCTTAGGATAGAGAGGCCTCACGAGCTCCTCTCCACCTCAGGAGTGATTTTAGTGCTACACTCGAAGGTTGTCCCCCCCAGGTCATCCCTCTGTCCTTATCCTTCCCACCCACACAGAACAAATCACCCTGACACGACCTGTGGCACAGAAGACCACAGCAGGCAAAGAGAAACCTTTTACATTTCCAAGAGCTCCTGCACACAGCACTTCAAAGAAGGTGAAAAACTCTTTGTCCCACAGTTTTAGAGTGATGGCTGTCACCACTGTGGGCTCTCCGTGCAGAATCAATTAGCAATAGCCAGTTTCTGGTTGCTCTGCAGAGGCGGCCTTTCTTCCTCTTCTGAAATGCCATCAAGGTTCCCTCATCAAAGGATTATGCCTATGACAAGAAAGCAAAGTAATTTAATATTAGCTGAAAGGGAAATGGAAAACTCCCCCACCTAAGGCTAAAGCAGGGACTGTTGTATCTGGAAACAACACTATAATCTACAAAACAATTTCTCACCTCTGCCTCAGAAAAAAACCTTCCAACAAAAAAACCCCAAACCCTTTAAAAATAGCCTTTCCAGGGCATATATGTGTAAGGGGGTAAATTGGCTTAGGACAACCTCATGCCCACTAGCACAGGTCATTCCCTTTTTCAGATACAGTTTTTTATTTGCCCTGTATGGAAAGATGAAAACCACTGTAAACAGAATTAAGGCTTTCAAACCCTGCTTAGACTCTTCCTAGACCCTCCTTTCAGTTATTATAAATCAGAAGTCAATGGATATGTGTAGTTTACAGCAGTGAGTTTCTGACCCACTGAGTCTAAAACAGAAAACAGATTTATGAGATAAATGGCCAGAAATTTCCTATTACTTGGTACATTTTTTCAACACATGCATTCTTTGGGCAGCATACCACAATATTATGTTCTGTCACAAATATTTAGTGAAGCAAACTTTTTAAAATATTATATAATTTGTGGATGACCATGGACTCTTTGGTGTGTGTCCATTCTTTAAATTAGTCTGACTGATGGCTGCATCCTTTTTCCTATTTTCCCCCCTGTTTTGTGATCATACATTTTATTTACCAAACTAATTTGTAAGAGCTGGAGGAAAGGTAGTGTCTGTGCTTTCCTCACACAGAGCAGATTCCAGAGACATTTTAGTACAATTCAGAAAGAGAGCTTGGCAGGCCCTCCCTGTCACGGTAATTCACATAGGCTACCACTCAGACAGAAAGAGAAAACAAATATGAGTGGAGGAGCAATTTTCCTAATTGTTTACACTTTCTGTGAGAACTTATTCATGAAACTTGTGGCACTCTACTTTTTCATATGCTCTCACAGAATAAAGCATTTCAGTAAAGAAAGCAGACGTGGAAGCTGTTTCCAGTTGGGTACTGTTTTCCCATTGTGCCCATGGTTCCAGAGACAAAGAATCTCCCTCTGCCTCCTTTGCTAACCCTGCATGTCATGGGGTTTTGAGGTGACAAAAAGAACAATTACAACAAAATAAAATCAACTAGTAAATAATCAGCATTAAAAATCTACCCATTGAAGAAGGAGAAGCAAAGCAGAGCAAGCAAGAGGAAAGCAGGTAAGAGGTTGATTTGGCCCTATCAGACAGAAGAACAGACAGAGCATTCCCATCCCACATGGCACCACTATCTTCTGGGACACAATTTCACATGATAAAATGCCCAAATCAGGTTTTAAGTGCTTTGTCATTCGGAAATACTTCATGTTAGCCTTTTTTTTTTTTTAATCAGGAGAAAGAATTGCCACTAACTTGGATTCCAAAGAAAAAATTCAAATTCAGCAAAGACTGAGTGTTTTCAGATCTGGATTATCTGGATTCCAAAATAATCCAAAGCTTCTATAATTCCTGCATTGAACTTAACTGAGACTTTAAAGAGTTGTCTTCTCCTCTGTAACAGTTGGCTTCAGATGAAAGCACCAAATTGTCACCAAGGAATTTCTCTTGTCATTACTTCCACCTTAACTATAAGCAGAAAATAGCAGAAAAACCTAACGACATAGCCTAGAAAAAATATTTAAACTACATAGCATAGAAAAAAATATTTAAAAATTTTAATTTAATTTTGTTCTTTTGCTCTTGCTCACATCCACATCAAAATAATGCTGGAGAGTGAAGAGTGCTTTCCCAGAGGGATGATTGAGTTGCCTACAGTAAGGGCAAACTTTCTTGGACAAGAGACACAATTTCCTTTGCAGCCTCTACAGAACTACAAAAACGCTCTGCTGGATGCAGGAGCCACCAGCCTTATTGGCTTTCCACTCCAGGAATAAGACGTATTCCTTCAATCAAAAGTTTATGTAAAAAATAATAAAACAGCACAAAAATCACATAATGCAGCAGATATAAAACAGTCCCAGGTAGCAGGGTAAAAACTCAAGTAAAGCAGACCTGATTCAGCATCTGTGGGATTTGTAGAAGCAATCAGTCCTTAGGAAATGTATGACTTAAGAGGGCATTAAGGCCTAGTCTAAGAGATGATCCTACTTCAGGAATGCCACAGAAACAAGGAAATGGAGGTGAGAAAAAAAAAGGAACAAAAGAGGTTGGAAGACAGGCTCCATTTGAGGGCAATATGTTATTCCCATCAAACTGTTTCCACTCTGAGTTTTCATACTTGAGAGGTTGGATAAGCCTTGGACAAGCCTCTGACCTTTTAAATGCTTAGCTCAATCTGGAATTCCAAACCTTTTGAAGCTATCCCATCATAAACACTAACATACAAACAGATTCCACATAAATACTAAATGCAAAACTCATAATTTACAAATATGTCAGTGTGCCAAAGAATACTACTGAAGTCGTACAAAGATGTTTTTTTTTTTACATGTACCACACACTGAAAAGTAGCTAGACTAGCTCAAGGCTGCTTTTAAAAGTTTTTTACTACAGTCAGCTTTACTTCAGTGAGTCCCCACAGATACTTGGGTTATAGTGTGCAAAACTCAGCTGTTTCACTTTGCATTAGATTGCACTCCTTCAAGCTTGAGATCCTGAGCTGATAGCCTAAACAAATCAGCAGAAATTCCCTGCAGTCTAGCTATTTACTATTTGTGTTCAGAAGCTCAGCTATGCTGTCTTTGTGACAGACACATTACAAGAAAATAATTTGCTTCAGATTATATATATTGTTGTATTCCAGTTCTGCTAAAAGGACTACAGGAATTCAAGGTTACTTACTTGTGTAAGTTACTTACCATGTGTAAGGTTTATAAGGCTCCTCATGTACAAGGTTACTTACCATGTGTAAGATTCATAAGGCTCCTCGTTTTTCATGATATCAGCATGAAATTGCATCTCTTCAAACCACTTAAAACTGTCCTGCTCCCTGGAAGCACCAGTGAATACAATTTTACAGGTACACCTTAATTCAAAAGCAGCAACAATAACTGTTTTTATCATTCAACAGAAAGATGCAGGCCACCTTTTCCATGTGCTCTTATTATAGCAGTCTCACCAGAAAAAACCAACATCCTGGTGTTTGCCGTGGCCTGTTTGTGCACATTGTTAAGTTCAAGCACTGCACACAGACTTTCTGCCACGGAGAATCAGTCACATTGTTGACACCCACCCATCTACATTCAAGACATTCTTCAACAGCCACCAGTCAGCCACTTGGAAATGCAGCTCAAGGAACTACAGTGATTTGGGTAGCAGAAATAATGTGGTTACTGGGAGAAAGTTTGTGGAAATGTATTGACAAGATTAGTGGAAGAGCATTTCCTATAATTTGCTGACCACCAAATGAAAGATATTGCTAGAGCTGACTTGTAGTCTGTTTGCAGTTCTTTGTACATGTAGTCAGGATAACTGAGCTCAGAAAAACTGGGCACTCAGGGCAGTGTGTATTTTTCCTAGAAAAGTATGGTTGAATGAACAAGACTAATGAAATTCAGATACATACTTTCCAGAACAACTATAACTACCCCATCTGTGCCTCTGCAGTACTCAAAAATACTCTCTATGTTCTTGAGTATTTTGACAGTGTATCTGAGCAAGAGTCATTTGTAGCAACCATAGCATAGACATAAATAGCCTTTGAAAGTTTCAGCCATATAATATTCATATGATCCAGGTTGTCTTCTGTTTGTTTGAAGGCAAAGAACTATAGTTGATTTCACCTAGAAAAAAGTTAATAGGATTTTAGCTAAATAAATATGATTTCTAAGCATATCTTTTTCTTAATTTTCTAAACAAACCAGGGCTCACACGCTGGATTAATGCATGACACAACCCAAATTTGGTATCTTTCACTCTGACATCATAACAAATAAATGTGTCTTCTCATGGGAAACCCATACAGCACATATGACTTGTATTTCTTTAGAGAAAGTGCCAATATATTAATTTGTCTGAGCTACCTGCCAGAATGCTACCCATATTTTTCTCCAACCCAGCTCCTGCTTCAAGGGCACAAAGGGTGACTTGGGGATGTTGCTCTTATTTCCTCCTTCCCAAACTAAGCTCTACCCCTGGGCTCTTTCACCAAGTGGTTGTAGATGCCAAAACGTCACAAGTCAGAGCAAAGCCACAAGTGCTCAGCAGCAGCAAGAGAAAGTCATAAGTGGAAGGGGACCAAAAAAAAAGGATGTCTTTCTTAGGGCAGCCATTAAGCAAGGCTCCTCTCAAGCACGTGTGTACTG
The DNA here is from genome assembly GCF_051311805.1 of Agelaius phoeniceus. NCBI lineage: Eukaryota > Metazoa > Chordata > Aves > Passeriformes > Icteridae > Agelaius > Agelaius phoeniceus. The sequence continues at coordinate 89,899,386 of NC_135267.1, read as the reverse complement.
CAAACACACATGAGGCTCCAGACTTCAGTAAATGGTTGAACAAGTTTACTGACATGACTCATTCTATTGCTATGTCTAAACCGAATCAATTTTAGCTGCTCAGCTCTGATGAATGTTAAGGTCATAGCAACCATAAAAAATAAGAAAGGCACCTGAAAACATTAACAACATGGGAAAAATGTGGGGTTTAGCTGGAAATAAACAGAAGAAATTTCAAAACAAAGAGCTTAGCTTATTATTAAACTTATTTAATAATAAGTTTATTTGTTCTTTCCCAGAAAGATTACCTTCTCTCATAAAAGGATCTTGTTATTAGAGTTCCTTTGCTTCCCCAGCAAGGGTATCGTGGTTCCGTAACACTGTTAGTCTGGTCAAAGGCTATGTGGGCCACAGAACCAAGGCAATGACAGTGTTTATGAGAGCTGGAAGCAAGATGAGGATGAGAAAGATGAGGAGAGACAATACTAGTCATCTACAAAATAAAGAGCTAGGCAAGAGGGTAAAATTGCTGAAGGGTAGATAGAGCTAGTAGTGCAGAAACACCATCAATTTCTTTGTAAGAAAAGGGAAGGGAAAATTGCACATGCTCAAAGAAAAGTCCTTGAAAGTACCTGACAGCCAACTCTGACTGAAGGGGAAATAAAAATTAATTTGGAGCAATTTAGATCCAGCAAAATCTTATTCTGTTAACCCCTTTTGCTTAGTAAATTCCCTTCAAAGTACTTTTCCTGATAAAGGAGTTTAGGGCCTAATCTGACAGGAACTAGGACAAGGATTTTATCTAGGGGGCTCTGCTGTTGAGCTTTTGAGCTGGCTGAAGCCATAGTAGCTGGAAATGCTGAAGTACATCTATGTCTACACTTTATACATTCTTCTATTCTTAGTTTGAAGTCATTGCTGAAGTTCTACACAGGAGGTCAAAATTTAGGCATCAAATACAATATTTTCCATCCACCAGCTAGAACCTAACAAACATTGCCTTAAATAAATTTGTGCCCATGCCAAATTCAAAATTAACTTCCCAAGCCAAGCTAGGGTTGATGGGATGGGGCCAAGGGGCCCACAACTCTGCTGTTGAGCTAATGGAGCAGTCTCAAGCTGCCAATCCAACAAGGAAGACTTTTTTATTTAACATATACATTACACAACGTGTGCAATATTTTCCACATTCAATGAGAAGACTTTATTTATAAGCTGCCTGTGTTGAAATGGTCTCTTATTACAAGGAAGCAGCAAGCCAGGTTGAGCCTGGAAATGAACTCTCATTTTCTCCTTCACTGCAACATTCAGTGACATTTTACTCATTCGCTCCAAAAATATTTCACAGATGGTTTTGGACATTTACTGGATATGTAGGCCCTAGAATAATGAATTATATTCCCAAATCTTTTCATCTTGTTCAGTCTTCATTACTTAACGGAACAGTCAGTGAGATACCAAGTTTAAGGAATTGCATCTGCCTCCAGAAAGAGGACCTATGGTGAAGATATTCAGACTCATTTTCAGCCAAAAAAGTGTCTTTTGTCTTCATCAACAGTTTCAAATGGATCAAAATTTTGCAGATAGGTTTCATATATAATTTTCAGTCTTTTCTACTAATGGAAAATTGAGTTAGATACTTCAGAGTTTGAAAGAACAGGCCAAATCCTCACATCTATGCTGACTGCAATTGATACTTACACAAATAGTGAAAAATATGTCTATAATTCTGTCTTCATTCATGGGCCTGGGATACCTTCTCTGAAAATTCCTAGGTCCAGATTCACCTCTGATATCAGTCAAATTTCTCATCACACAGGAAACTAGTCAACATCAAAAAGAAGTCAGTGTATGTATGAAGTTCTTGTAGTGCTGTGTAATAATAATTTATTATGTAAGCCTTTGTGATATCCTGCAAGTATATCTATAATCAAAATGGCCATTCAATTTCTAAATCCCTGATCTCATGTCAAGTGTTTTTGCTACACCTAAGACATTCCACACATGGTCTTGGGTAACAAATCCCAGAGGAATTTTCTGAATTGTGAATCCTGGTCCCACAGAAGCATTCTCTACCAGCTTTAAATTAAATATACATTCCTTACTGAGAAAGATATTTTCTAACCTCAGTATCTTCTCTGTATTCCCTGTTGTTGGACTTAAATTCCTTCCTGCTTGGAGAGTAGTCAGAACCAGGAACCACTGGTGGTTGTGAACCCCTTTTGGATATCCATCATTACTCATGTACTCCCCAAGGAATTCATTATGTGATTACATAAACCAGTGCATTGTCCTATGGAGAGAACAGAGACATCTCTGAACAAACCAGTTGTGCTGCAAGCAACATGACTAATTCAGTCTGATAGCTTTAATTCCAGCTCTGGTACAACCTTTTCCACTCCAGGAGAGACCAGATTCCACATCACTGCTGCAACAGATGTTTGTTTAACAGAGGATGTACATTAACCTTGGCAACTGGTACATAATTATTCAAATACTCTATAAATTACCACTTTGTTTAACTGCATTCTCTCTGATCAGGGAACAGAGACTAATTAGGAAAGAGGAACAATTAGTAGCCAAGGACACTTTTGAAATCGGCCTACAGAGAAAAGAATTTCTTGTCTACATTTAAAAAGTCACACTGTAGGCACTTAAACTTAGAAGAGTGTCAGGGGAGTTTTAAAATGAAAGGCTGTGGAAAGAGCACAAAGATTGGAATGACTCATCCTCTCCTGGGAAAGCAATAAAAGCTCTCTATCCTTTGAAAAACATAATTTATGTCTGATATCAATAAAATTCTAATAGGAAACAATTACTTTTCAATATAATTTCAGTAATAAAGACCTATTTATGCAAAATAGACAAGAAGACCACAAGCAAATACTTCTTTCCATGCAAATGGTAGAAGTCTAACAGTGCAAGAACTGACCTAGGCTGTCTGGGTTTAAACACTGACACTACGGGGTTTAGGGTCTCTTGGTATTTGAGAAAAGACAGGATGACAACAATATCAATCTGTCAGTGGAGACATGCTGAGTGAGATCAGAGCCAACTGGAGTACAGAGAGCACAAAGGAGTGAGGCAATCTGATGGTCTCAAAAGAGCTGTCTGCCAGCTTTTCCAGGAGCATGCTGTGGGAGACTATTGGAATAAGATCCCAATATTAGTGGGTGGAACATGCCTGGGCTCTTCTGGCCCTTGCTGCTTGACCAGAGGCGGCAACTGTGGTGTTTTCACCTCAGAGACACCCCTGGCTGGCTGGATGCTGCAGCTGGCACTTGGAACAAGTCCAGGCAAGCAGGAACTCAGTTTTTACCTCCAATGGAAAGGCTTTAGGCGAGGTGAAGAGGAAGAGGAGACGGATTCTGCCGGAGGGTTAATCCAGAGTTTTATTCCATGGTCACAGATCTCCGAATCTTGGTAACAGCTCCAACAGAATCCCGACCACATGGTCCCGTGTCTTTTCAAGCCCAGGGAAAGGGGGAGAGGAAGGGACAGGTGTGCCATCAACCAGGTGGGAGGGGGGCAGTCTCAGGGGACAATGACACCCAGACTGGCCAATGACCCCAGGGCTGAGGGGCATCTTTGGAACTGCACCAACCAGACGATGCCCTTGCTGGAATGTTAAGATTGATGGACAGCACTTAGCAAGGGGGCAAGGGGGAGGGGAAGGGAGAGGTTGGCACACCTGAGGGGCTGGGAAAGGTGAAACAGGATATTGCTTCACACTGCAACAGGAGACATTGCAATAGGCCTTGCTGAACTCCAAATAGACACATTCACTGCCTTTTCTGCATGCACTAGCTGGGTCACGTGGCCATAAAAGGAGATCAGGTTGGTCAAACACAACCAACCCCTCCTAAACTCATGCTGGCTGGGTCTGATACCCTGGCCATCCTGTAAGTGCTGTGTGATGACACTCAATATAAACTGTTCCATTACCTTACTGGGTACTGAGGTCAGGCTAACCAGCCTACACCAGGATCCTCCTTTCCACCCTTTTTGTGAAGAAGGGCAGAACTCTACCAGTCTATTTCCCTTTCACTTTCCCTGATACTCCTTAGTCTTTTAACCTCCTCCCTAAGCTTGGCCACCAGCGAAAGGAGATTGTTCACCAGTTCACACTGCAGGCAGGCTTCCTCTGCAATGCTCCCTAGAACCACTGATAAGCTCAAACACTCTGCCACATCCTTTTTGGAGGGTTCTATTTGGCTACATACGCTTTTACTAACTGCTGATTTTGATTGGGTGGAAACCATTACTAACAACAACAACAAAACAAACAAACAAACAAACCCCACAGAAGCCAACCAGCAGAAACAAGAGAAGAAAAACCTCACAAGCAGGAGGAAACCTGCAGCCCTGGCTGCTTGCCCTGCCTGCGCTGCACTCCACGTTGCCATGCTCCACCACTCGTGTGGCTAACAAGAACCAAGTGCTGGACAAGTGCTGTTTCCTGCAGTGACTGAATTCTTGAAGCAACTGGTTAGAGAACTTCAAAGAAAAAACCAAAACCAAAGTGTTGGTTGATTAATTTCTCAAGCCAGAAGAGATTCAAAATGTTACCTTTGAAAACCTTGATCATGATGTATTCACAATCTATCAACCTGTGGGGCTTAAGATACCAAACCTGAAACCCTTAGCCAGGAACAATTAATTGGTAAGTTAAACAGAAAGAAGTAAAAAGAACCAACAAATTACTAACAAGTGGTGTTTTGGTAAAAATACAGGGCTGTCTGAAGATTTTGAAGATTGTGAGATTGAAAAATAGTAGAGCTACGCACCAGAGTAAAGAGGAATATTAGAAACAAGAAGGCATGCTCCAAAACACACAGTTTGTACACAATGGAGAAAACCATTAAATAGTTAAATTAAGACATGTCAAAAGTAAAGCCAGAGTAAGAAAGGACAAATGCAACTTTGAGAAAGAACTTACTAAAGCAGTAAAAAGTAACAGTAAGAATCTACTTCTAAAACATCACAAGAGAGCCTTTAGGATTGATAGATAATCACAGACTAATAGGAGCACTTGCAGAAGGGCAGTTAGTCAAAAGAACAACTTACCTGTGGTTCATTATGGAGAAACTTACAGAGGATTCTTTTTTTTCAGCAGAATGAGTTGGAAGAACAGTCTTAAATTAAAAAGTCAGGAGGAAAGATTTACTGTTTTAATAGGAGAAGGTGACATTTGCCCAGGAGTCCTAAGGAAATTCATGTACAAAACTCTCAAGCTACTAGCTGATACAATTTGCAGTCTGAACATCTCTCAGTACCATAGCAAGGGAAGATGGCAAACATGACACTGCTTTACAGACTAGGCATCTGAGAAAGTACAAATCAGGAGCCCTGACTGCCTATTGGGCAACTTGGCAGGAAGCAGTTTGGGATTCCAGTTACATATATATAAGGCTAATCCAGGATGTCAATCTAGGTCCCTTCAGCATAAGAATGAAATGCTGAACAGATCTGTTCAGATTCTTTGAAAGAGTAAATGAGCTCAAAACTGTGGTGCTCAGTAAAGGCACATGAAGAAAATGACATTTTAGGCGTTATTAGGTATGGAATAGAGAAAAAAATACAAACAAAATACATAAATACAAACACAATATTATGCCATGGTTCAGCACCTCAGCCCACCTGTGTTATGCACACCTTTAGTTCCTGCATCTCAAAGATCATGTGGCTGAGCAGAAAAAGAGCAGAGAAAAGCAAGAAGGATCTTCAGCAGTCTGGAGTGACTTCTGGAAGAGAAGAGAGAAAATGAACTGTGCTTCCTCAGTTTGGAACAGAAATGACTGATGGAAGATATGCTAAAGTCTTCAAACCATGAGTGGAATACAAAGGTTATACAGGCCCATTATTTGTTATTCCTCCTGACACAAGATCCAGGGGATGCCAAAGCAAACTCCCAGGCAGCAGCTATAAAGCAAATAAAAGGAAGAACTTATCCCCCATGGGATTTATAGTACATAAATTGCCATCCAATGGTGTGGAAGGAAGAAGCCTCCAACTATAAATATATTCACCAAAATTTTTGACAAGTTAATAATAAAAAATAGAAGTTCACCCAGAGTTATTAAATCCATGGATACAGACTTTAGTCATGAAGGTCTGTGGGAGTACTGTAAAGACTGCTGGGGTGTGGAAATTTTCAGTAGAAATACTAAGATTGCATGAATGGAAAATGAAGAGGTGTCTCTGTGCCTGGAAGCACCAGAAAGAAGAGCAGAAAAAGGAAGCTATGAATTGTAGGCACTGGTGGCACCCAAACCAGCATATGCTCAAATTCCTGGCACATCTACATGCAGTTTTCCATGACAGTTGAGGCAGGAAGGCATCTCAGGAGATGATCTAGTGCAGCCCCCTGCTCTAAACAAGGCTACAGCCAGCTGAGTTTTGCATGCTTCCAAGGATGAAGATTCCACAACCTCTCTGAGTGAGCCATTCCAGAGTCCAGTGTTTGATCACTGTCACAGGACAAGAGTGTTCCTTACATTTAAACAGATTTTTCTGTGTTTCAGCTTGTGCCCATTGCTTCTTATCCTCAGTGGGCACTTCTGAGAAGAGTCTGGTTCCACCTTTTTAACTTCCCCACACACACACATTGATAAGAGCCCCTGAGCCTTCTCCAGGCTGAACAGTTCCAGCTCCTTCAGCCTCTCATCAAATGTCTGGTGCTCCAGTTGGCATTGTGGCACTAATGGCCTCTCCTCTGACCAGGTTTCACACTAAGATTTGCTGTCATGTTCCTGCAATGGCAGTTCAGTACGTGTCTCAGGTGAATCATCTCTGGATTTGCCTTATTCAGAACTCAGATCTGGCCTTTGGCTGGATTCAGTTAATGAAGTTGGTTTTAGGTGTCTTCACTGCCCTGCCTGTCTTCCTTCCCTGCTGTCATGCAGATAGTCCCTCTCCCAGTCAAATGGGCATCTCCAGTACAATGTACCCAGTGTGCTGGAGCTTCCCACTTCCCTCAGTGCAAATATAGTTGAATACAGTATGAACAAATTTACAAAGAAAATGCTTACAGACCTTTCTCTGAAATGGCTCTAAAAAGCTGGCGCTGCCTCCCAAAACACAATGCTACATTCCACAAGAGGAAACCAGGGGAGCTCAGCTGACAAAAGCAGAAAGGTCTAGTTGTGTTATATTTATTGCAGGCCACACAAGAGCAGCAAATAATAGACACAGCAAAGTAATGGGGGACTATAACAGAACTTCAACTTCCAGGGCCATAGCTGGGAAATTGGTTCCCTGCTTTTATGCATGCTTCTTTTTATATAACCTTCTTTAGACAGCAAAGGTTTCTCAGAATGTTTTATAATTTTATAAGGACCCATTGAGGTAAGAACACAGACTAAATTATTTGCCACATCATGAAATGAACTTTTTTACACTGGGACAATAGGGAGTTTTAAATTCACACTGCACTTCAAGCATGAGTTATTTAAACTGGGAAAATCTTTTCAAATTTCAGACAGAAAAAAAAAAGTGAGATTCATTATATATAGTGCAAAAGCTACCAACTCATATACATGACATCAAGTCGTATATTACAGACATGAAGCTTTTCACATTTTACCGAATGTCATAAGGTTTGCAGTTCCCACATTGTGTTTCAGTATTTCTGCCAAAATTGCCAACAAAGAACGTGTCTTTAACTTCTCTGACCCTATTGTGTCAAAAACATCTCTCATGCACCCCATACTGTATCTTTTAGACCTACTTAGTGTTCATTTCTGAAATTTCAGAAATGCTCAATAGGAAAACCTCAGAACACACAATACAGCTTCTTTACATCTGGAATCATACATCAAAAATCATGGCTATGAAAAAATGTTCTGCAATTTTTTCCTCACAAATTTAATGAAAGAACTACTAGTATTTCCACCAAAATAAGCTGGATATTGTAAATGGCTAAAAAAAGAAGTAACTGAGTTGATAAAAAAGAAATTACTTTTGCAATTTAACTCGTTGGCAGGCCTTAAATATCTGCCAAGAAAAAAAGGCAGAGCTCATTAATTATAAATTAATTTGAAATTGAAACTTCATATTGATTAGTGTATTATTCACTCTATAAAATTAGTTTCTGTTTAGATTCTGATTTACAGCCACCTTAAAATGTTTGTCTCCTTACTCATTAGGCATAGCTAAAAAGAAATTATTATTTCAAAGTAAGCATGTAAAAGGTCAGCAATCCTTGTCTGTATCTCAGCTCAACAAAATCAAATATGAAGCAAGTGTATCTCCCTCCTGTTAATTAGTGCTGTGTATTCCTCTTCCTATTTTCTCTTACCCACCTTATGGATGTTTGAAGAAGAGCTCCGATTATGATCTGGAAAAAATGCTGGAGCATCTTTAGGCAGAACCTTCCCCCGTGATCCTCCAAAAGTGCCATCTACTCCATGAAAGTATTTATCAACACAAATGCTCCTTTGAGAAGGTAAATGCTTTCCTTTAACTCACAGAATAGGCATGAATTGAGCCACAGGGGCAGGAGAATCCCTTCCATGGTTGAATTTAACAATAAAGAGGATGCTGAAGATGCATTGCTTGCAAAAGTTAGAGTGATGGAAATAGTTCTCTTGTATTATTGAGAACAACCTATCCCTGACCAGAGATGCACGGAAGAATAAAGGATCTGACACAGAAGCTGACACTTGTATTTGAAATGCAAGCAGATTGATATTTGGTAAACCTCAACCAGTGGCAGATAGCAAGTGGCTGGGATTTACACCTTGGCCAAAGACTGTCAATCCTAAGAGCAAAGCTCAGGGATGCCACAAGTTACTCCCTAGGGTGTGCAAAGACTGTCAAGCAGATGATGTCCCCATAATCTGTGTGCACTGAAGTCTCCTGTCCAGAGCACTATCTCACTGTATCTGACTTCTGCTTTGCCTCTGCAGCACAGCACCCTGTTGTGGAGGCAGGGTCACACTCCATCAGCAGCACCTACTGTATTCTATCCTATTTCAAAAAGAGGATGTACACAAATATCGAATTTCTGCACTATCAAATAATATTTTACACTTTAACTGGGTATAACTCAAAAGCAAACCCTTGGCTGGTTCTGGGCACAGTTGGTGGACATCAAGCAATGAGGCCATTTAATCACTGACAGCAAATTTTTAAATGCATCATATTTACACAACCTGTGTTTTAATTCCTGTTTACACAATAGCCGTAGCCTTTAAGCTTGCTCATTAACAGAAAGAACTCAGACAAGGCACAAGGACAAATTTCCCACAAAGATTTCTATTTCCTTTATCACATCACAGTTGCAGTTGCACCAAGAATGAAATTTGTTCTAGAGTCTGTTTCCATGATAAATACCTGGGCATCCAGATTTTATTGTCTTGACTGAATCCTTGCTGCCAGAAGCATCCTTTTTGCAGTTTTTCATCAAAACAGTTGAAGACAACAGCTTGATGATGCATGGAAGATATCAGACAGATGAGCTCAACTCTTTGAGAAAGAGATTGGCTTTTCTACAAAGAATTCTTTAACTCCTCAGTAAGGAATAAACCTCCTGTGCTAGATGGCCTTCTAGTATACAAATAAGCTTAATCTCTTTACCAGTGTCCTTCACACTACCAATGAAAGCTGAACCAACCATTCCATGGTGTTTAAGATGTCTGTGATTCTTCCATTATTTCCAGAAGTTTGGTTCAAGACCTATCATGAGCATGCAATTACAGAGAATGAACCAATACTCAAGCTTTTTATTTTTTTTTCAGGTTGGATTATAAAATAATTATTATCGATAAGCCTACAACAAAGACAGAAGGAAGCAGAGAGTTATGGATGTCCAAAATACTCAGTGCTGCATTACCTTGCAAGTTTAACACAGAAGTCAAGACTAGCTTGTCTTCCATTAGAAGGCTCTCCGGCCATGTGCTAAGGTCTGGTGATACACCAGATTTTTAAAAATAAAAGAAGATCAAAATCTGCCCAGGATAAAAAAAGGGGCCATCACTCAATCAGCCCCTGTGTAGTCTCCATGTAAATAAAGATGATTATTACAAATCATCACAAATTACTATCAACATCAGCATGCAAAGAGAAAACAAGTGGGATTCATCTGATACAGGACAGAAGCAGGATTCCTGACATCCAAAGGGATGGAAGATTTACTCACTATCTATATTACTTTTCCTATTTCTATCTTATTATTATAAAAGAAATTAGATTATGTTTTTTCTAGATATATCTTTCTTATTGAGATACTATCCAGAAAGAACCAGGTGCTCCTCTGGTGCAGAACACCCTTCAAGACAATAGATATGGGCAGAGAAACTGCTGATGCAGCTGAACTCGGCTGTTGGAGATCACCATGCATCTATCAGAGCTGGAATAATCTTGTTTCCACAGTTCATTCTTTTGGTTAAAACATAGAGCTCAGTTATCTTCCCTCTCAGAGCAGGTATGATCTATCTATTTATCTGTCTATCTATCTATGAATAGTATCACACAAGTCAGGAAACTCAGTCTTCCTATCAATTGTATTATAATGTCTGAACAATTTTTCCACTAGCTTTGAAAAGTAAGAATTATCAATATGTTGGCAGATTATGGATTGTGGATGCATGTTTATACATGATGACTACAGGCTTGAAGAAAGAAAAGTGCAAGTCAGACTTTGTGCCCAATTCTGCTATGAACAGCCACAGTAGGCAAGCCCAAAAGTCCATCCCAGTACCTCCTCATACCCTTAAATGCAGCTAGTAGAGACGCTTAACAGGAGAGTTCAAAACACAGGCAAGAACACAATGAAGCTTTGTCCAATTTACTAAATTCTGGTGAAGTTTAGCGAAGTCTTCTTGTGTATTTTTTTTTTTTTTTTGCTGCAATACAACCTAGTTTCTTAAAGAGTCTTTGCCAAACACACCTTGGAAAATGCTTTTTCTGAAATAGGAGTTCAAATTGTTTAACCTCTTTACTCGGTCACCTAGATGGAGAGATAAGATTAAAATGCCTTTCTCTGCAAAGCATCTTTGAGATATTCCAGGCCAAGTCTCCATACAAATGCACAGTATTAGATTATTAGTATAATTTTTGATAGGGCTTCTGTCTTTCATTTTATCCTGAAGTCAGTAAGTGCAGTACTTCTCATATTCCATTGTGTGGTTTGCTTTGTCAGACAAAACCTGATATCTGCTTCCCTACTAATATCATCACACTGTCTGAATGTATTTTGAGAGCTTATGATACTTGGCAAGGAATGGGTTTGCTTTTGTTGTTGTTGGGTCAGAAAGTAGTGCATTTAATTTAAACGTTAGCACAAGATGGGATTTATCTGATCAAGAAATCATGCAATAATAGAAAGGGGTATATTTCCTTTAAAAAACAGAGACCCCTTGATATCTTTTCAATGCCAAAGGTTTTCATCTGTTTGAATGACAGCCACATACTCCCATTACACTGACTTAAACCAATAACAAGACCAGGGAAGCTGGACAAGGATGCAAAAGCAGATATTTTTGGCAGCTGTCTGTAATACATTTGGACTTGTGAATGAAAGATGGTGACATGCCTCCAGCAACCCAAAAGCCCTTTATCAGGCAAAAATATCCTTAAAACATATTTGCAGAACAGTGTTAAAACAATTTAAAATTATTGATGCATTTTTACTGGAAGGTGCAAATAGGAATTTAAGCCTTTCCTTGTCAATGATACTGTTTAATGGAGCATGTCCATGAGGAGTCAGCTGCTGTGCTCGGTAGCCTTCAGCAGCCCAGCCCAAAGCAGCATTTCCAAGCTGGATGCCCATCCCCCAGACACCAGCACTGCTTCCTCCAGCCTTGCACGTCACTGAGCCCAGGCTGGAGCAGATGGCACAGGCTGGGGGTACAGGGCACTGCTCCTGGACCAGCACTGCTCCCGTGCTTCCCAAAGTGGGGCCAGAGCAGATGGCACAGGCTGGGGGTACAGGGCACTGCTCCTGGACCAGCACTGCTCCCGTGCTTCCCAAAGTGGGGCCAGAGCAGATGGCACAGGCTGGGGGTACAGGGCACTGCTCCTGGACCAGCACTGCTCCCGTGCTTCCCAAAGTGGGGCTGGAGCAGATGGCACAGGCTGGGGGTACAGGGCACTGCTCCTGGATCAGTGCTGCTCCCATGCTCCCAAAGTGGGGCCCCACCTCTCCTCTCCATCTGATTGCATCTGATGTTTCCGTTCAGTAAAAGAACAAACGCAGGAATTTCACCAAAAGTTTAAACCTTGCAACGATTTAATTAGTGATGACAGCAGCATCTGGGTTTTCCAGAGCATACACCCCAACATAGTCACCTATTTCTGCAAAAAGCCACCATCCTTGAACTAAAACTTTATGTTTAATGCTCTCCTTTACAATAGCACCATGTCTGACACAGGTACCTGGGCATGGCTTGCTCTTTTGAAAGAATCATTTCAAGTATGTATTTCTGTCTTTCATTGTTTTCTCTCCTCCCCTTTGGGTAATGGCATATGTTGACTCTCCTAAGCTTTAACAGCAATGTTATATATATTGAGATTCTATCTGGACAAGATATGAACAGAAATATTATACACAGCTAAATGAGAAAACACTGGTTTTTGTGTGAGCCCCTAAAGGCTTACTTTTTCTGTGCAACAGTTTGTTTTACTTTTCATAAAATTTATTTTGGCTGTAGCCAGATTGATGGTGGCTATATTTGACTCCCACAAATCTGTCACATAAACACACCATTAATTTAGGATCTTTAAAATTATTTGGATAATGAATTAATTTTCTTATTCATTAGCAGATAGTGGTCATTGCTATAAGAGGAGCAAACAATCTGAAATATTCCTTGTGTTAGCAGCCCTTGGGTGCCAGGGTTTGCTACTGCTTCAAACACATTCATACTAGTTAGAAACCTACACAGCTTCAAGAAAAAGAAAAAAAAAAAGAAAAAAACACCTCAAGTAATATCAGATGTCTTATTAGCCTAAGCTATGCAACCTGAGCAATGGCCAAATTTGCAGGTTCTCCTTTTGCCAAATAGCAACAACAAAAGCCAACAAAACCCTCACCCTTAAACAGATTTTTGAAATTTGATACAAAGTAAATCCTGAGCTTCATCACCGTTTCTGCTGATAATACTGGTAGATTTGATATCTTCCAGCAAAATTGAAAAAAAAGAAGAAAAAAAGGCAGAAAGAAAAAGCTGCAGTGAAGGGGGCAGGAAGTGCCCACTGCAGGGTCTGTGGTCCACACAGCTTTTATTTCATGGAGACACACAGACAGCCTATTCCCTGGTGACGGCTCTCTGCGCTTTCCAATCCTGCACAGGATTTCCTTCTGTCTGAAAGTGTAAGAGTCGCTCCAGTAAACACTCTGCATATGTGTTCCAGCTGCTGCACTCATTCTGCCAGCACAGCCCAGTGACAAGAAAAGTATTATTTCCTACTAAAACCTTCTAATCACCAGACCATGCCATTTTCATCTGGCTGTTCCAGGCACCGAGAGCTTGCATTGCTTTTGGTAACCTAATCATGATTAAGAAATTAGCTTTTGCATCCCAGCACAGTGACCCCCAGCTCAGGATTCTGCAAGCTGAACTTGTGAGCAGGCTGGGCTGTGCTGAGAGCTCAGTTTCCAGGAAAGCTTGCACTGATTAATTTAGACTCCAGAACCTATATTATTGAAAACACTGATACATATGCAAATGCATGAAAATACACACATCCATACGCACTATATATTTGTATACATATTATATATAGTACATACACACGTGTTTAAAAGAAATTACCATCTGTAAAATTTGCTGATGTCCCTATTTATTTTGGCAGGGTCTTGCCTTTACAGGAAGAGGGTTTTTTTTGTTGCAAATCCCTGCACAGCTTTGCCATTCCTTTCTAGAACAACTGCATGGAACACGATGGAGAGAAACATTCTCAACCTGCAGTAAAGAAAATAAGACTTAAGAACAAGCTTAAGGCATATCCTATTACTAGGATAACAATTACTTTTTTCAAAACTGGACTATCCTCTCCCTAGGGATATTTTAGCATATTTTTTTAACCCTTTCTTTAGAGGAATTGTGGCAATTTTTAAAGACTAATTCCTCAAATATTTTTCAAAGAATACATTTTGTTTAGTACTAATAATTTCTTCCTTTTTAGGGAACCACTGTCAACAGCTCTGCTCTGCTGCAGTTCCATAAATCTTCCGGAAAAACAAAATAAAATACAAGTCCAACTCTCATCAATTTTCATTTTTAGGTTTATAATTTTTAACCTTCTTCTTTAATGAAACAAAATCCTCACAATCTCTCCTCTGCACCCACAACAGGAAGTTTTTAATTGTTCAACCCATGTGTACTCAAACAAGACTGACAGGAGAACCCTGATTGTTCAAATGGAAATTGGAGCATGGTAATTACACACTCAGAACTGACTTCAAATAAAGGGCAAAGCTTTTTCTATACAGCACAAAATATGCAAACCTAAGTTCAAACAAGGGCCAATTCAGCAAAATACTCTTTTCTATACAGCTTAGAGCAATTTTGGTATGAGGAAGATATTTTAACTCTCATATTTACATCTTGATGACTATTTTAATGTATTAATATACATAAAGGAGGCCAAGGAAAAGCAAACATTTCCAGACCTGTAAATATGATGAACGTACTTCCAACATTTATGTTGGCACCAGATTTCTCCACTTAGTGACACATTAACACAAAGCTTTGCATTTAAAAAATTCACACAATTATGTTTTTCTAAAAAATTATATCTTTCCATAACCCATTTCATATGAAAATATCCACGTTTTATGCCCTTCCTTTAAAACCAATCAAAATATTTTACTAGGTTGATGAAGTAGCTTGGCAATTTGGCATCTATGCTGCATGGCCATTGAGGAATAGAGCTCAATTCCCAGCTCTACGAGCTGGAACAGATGTGGAAACCACACCACTGATCTTCACATGCTGTAGGAAGGAACTATCTCCTTCAGAAGAACTGCATTCCTCGAGAGCAGAGTGCCAGGTGAGGGTACTGAAATGAGCTAGGCTTGTGAATCCCCAAATAATGGGAACTAAGGAAGACTTGCCTGCTATGGACAGGCACTGTGTTATCACATGCCATGAGCCTTTTTATCCATCGGTACTGCAGGGATGAACTTATCCATCATCTATGATTAAGTATTTGATCTATGCTTAAAGTATAGAAAACAAATATATAAGGAGGTAAAAAGCAAAACCACAAAGAAGTCCTTGCAATGTTTTGCTTATTAAAAGTAACTCCTTTGGGGTGTCTTTAACGAGGAAAACATGACACAAATAAGGCTCTTTGAATGTCTGTCAGTGATGTTATAACCACATTAATATTCACACCTAGTGCATTCACCGGTTTGTCTATTCCTCTTAATATTGTTTAAATTCCTTTTTGGTAAGGCTCTCCAGACAGTGCGTATCAAAGGGATTATTGCACTTAGTGGGTGATTAAAGCCACTTGCCCTTCAGCCTCATGTCTGCAATGCCACCTTAGGCATACAATAATAACCCTGAAATGACTAGCTGTCATGTCTCATTGCTTAATTATATTGTCATGAAGGTGCCCTCCTCAGAACCCTCCTTAGAAAATCCAAAAGAAACACACTCTAGCAGTAGTTTTCTTTTCTTCAAAGGTTTTTACAATTATTATTATCTCTTAAAAACTTAAAGAAAACACCAATAGTCTTAAACAAGCAAATCCATAGAGCTGCGAGTCCAAAGAGTCCCAGACCTCATGACTGATGTGAAATATCTCACAAGAGATGGAAATCCTGTCCTGGCAGGAATCCACTAAGGCGAAGAGCAGCTCAGTGGTTATTACAGCCTGTAATATCAGTTGTTTAGCAGTAATTTTCAAGGGAATTCATTTCAGTTCAAATGAAATGTCCAGGGACTTTCCACACACCTTGAGTCACTGGCTGCCCGACTGCCCCGAGAGGGACAATGGTAGACTCTCAGGCCCAGCCTACAAGGTTCTTGGTGGCCAGAGCTGTTCACTGAGTTTGGTTCAAATCCAACATGACCTTTGTAGCACTGCAAGGGCAGCCTCAGACATTCCCTGAATAAGCAGAAGACCCACAACTTTTTCTTCATGTGGAAGCACTATGAAAGAGACAATTATTATTTAAATTCTCCCCAAACTTGTCTGTGTACAAGTCAGAAATTGCTCCTTTTTTTATGTTTTTCCTCGGGAGTAGGTGATGTTGAAGCCATTCCTAGTTGCATTATTCACAGATATTACCATGGGGAGAAAAGGAATTATGCCTATGGAGCTTAACACAGATTTCTAACAATGCTCACAGCCCTCCTTCTTTGCCATCCAAGGGATGGAAGGCAGGCCATGTGGAGCAGTCTCCTCCCATGCATGGAGCTAGGTCTGAGAATTATTTCATCTTTTTTGTGCTTTTTTGCACATTTATACACATGCACATGCAGAATTGTTGCTCATTTTCAATAAATATGACCAAGAGCAGTTCCATTAAAAAATTGCTACAGGCAACAGCGTAAGGGCGGAAACCACTCTGCAATGCATTAATCATGAAATTATAAGAGTTTGACAGCTGTTCATGACAAAACATTGAAGAGTTTTACAGAGCTGTGATTTGATAGCTTCGTATTATGACAAGCTAGTCCTGTCTGTTCGTGTTTCAGTGATTAACTCCCATCACTCTGTCTAGCTATGTGCAGTAAGAGCAGTTTCAGAGGTGGAAACTTTGCCCTTCTGCTACTTAGTCAGAGCGGCTATGATGTGTCTGAGTCTGTCATGACAGCATCAGCAAGAGACAAATCTGGGAGTACAGCTTAGGCTAGAAAAGCCTCAGGAACACTGCAAGAGAGCACGGACCCACAGATCTACTCCTCTCATCAATTTTCACTTGCACACTGGTAGCAATGAAATTCATGTGCATCCTTGACACCCAGTATTCCCCACTGTCACAGCACCATGGATGTGGCTTTTGCAAGATGCTACCTGCACCTCCAGCTCTGATGTCAAACCAACTGCCTTTAGAGCAACTACTAAGCTGCTAATGCAGAGTACACGACACATATACAAGCAAGCAATATTATGCTAAAAATACCTATCAGAGTTTCAAATAATGTCTTGTAGTTCAGCATTTTGAAGTGCATAGCTGACTTTCAGAATAACTGAAATTTTCATCTGGAAAGAAAATGATCCTGTTCTCTGTAATTTCCATATGTGGCTTCAATCCAGTCCATTACAATTCAGTTCACTGACTCCAACAGTAAAGAAAACAACCATTAGCTAGCAACCTATAGAGATTTCCTTTCTTCTCATGGTCCAGAGCCTTTAATCTCTTAGCAAGCACAAGTGGCTGCTGAAGTGCATTTGTTCAGGGCTCAGTTTAAAATATGAATCAACAGAGTTGTAATACTGCCATAAATGAAGATGTTTAACATTATCCCTGAACATTACAGCTAGTCTACAGTAGATTAAATCCATTGAAAACCCAGCTACACATATTTATTCTAGTTGGGTGTCTAGTAAGGTGTCCTTATCAGAACAATAAGACAATTTAGCTATAACTACTTCATAGTAGTTACTGCAATTAGAAGACCTCCTATAATAGTACAGAGCAGCAAGAGTTAATGGAGTAATTTTTTTTAAAAAAAAGGCAAGCATTACCTCAAGAGGGAATAGAGTTCTTCTTTTAGAAAAATGACTTTTAAATAACATCCTAAAAAGCTAGCAGGTCATTAGTCATTTTCAATAATGACAACAGGTAATTTATTATCATGCACATGCCACGCAGTTAACAAAGGGGTCAGCTCTAGGTGTGTTAGCAGCAGGAGTTCTCAAAATAGATGTGCAAGGAACAGTCACACTAATCTAAAAATTAGGTCAGATTTTCTACATTTTGTTTTGAATTAAATTATTCCATGATAGAAATAATGAAACTTACAATGAAAAATATCCAAAGAGTCAGGTTAAATTCTCGAAAATGCTAAAAATTGAGAGCATTCAATTGCCAATGAATTAACATAGTCAGATTATCAGATTTGGGCTCAGCTTCTCAAACAACAACAACCACAAAGGCTATTTGAGGTGTCTTGGATAATTTCCACCAAGGCAGAACCCTGTAAAAGTGACTGTTTCAGAAAATGTACCTGTTAGTTCATGTGCTCATGTGTTGTAAATCCACAGATGGGTATGTGAGTGGTGACATCCACATAGTCATCAACCCTCAGCAGATTCCAGCACCATTTTTACAGCCAGTGTCTGCAGGTTTCCTGGATGCTGGGAAAGAAGTCTCTCTTTACTACAATTTTTCACAGAACACATATAATGTTGTCAATTTTTTTTGTTTTCAAGAACAACTATTACATGATGTTCTGTTACCACCGATACTGAATTGCCTTTTAGCTCAGACTAGAGCATAAATTGTCTGAAAATCCATCCATCTGAAGAAAACTGCCTAGAGTTTTCATTATTATCAGGAACACTATCAGGGGAAAAAATCTGTATGATACCTGGTGGAAGTCTGTTGCCAGGGTTCCCCCAAGCTCTCCCTTAACCTGCAAACACCACCTGGGATGCGTAAGAAGCTGAGACTTGCTGCCTTCATAACTTCACTGGCTTGGTGACATGTTATGAATAGGAGAAATATTAGGAATGATTTTAAGCATTCCTTCCCTGACGCTCCAAATCCCTTGTTTACTTTATTGCCTGAGAGCTGTCAGATTGGCCCCTCAGTTGACAAGTCTTGAAGTTGAGTGAAGCTGTCAAACAATGATTTGCAGTAGGCAGCCACCTCCAAAGGGTCTCTGTACACAGGAATTCGAAGAGAAACAGTGATAACCTTTCAAACTCCCCTAGCTTTCTGCTGTTTGACGTGCACAGAGTTTGAAGCAATGCCATTTAACACAAAAACATCAAACTGAAAGTAATTACTCAGCTGCACGGGAAGAGGTAGGAAAATACTTTGCTTTTCTTAAACAAGATTCCAGGTGGTGCTGATCTTGAACCTCAGAAAGCTTTATCAAAAATTATCAGCCTGGAAAAATACAGCCATAGGAAAGCTGCTATTGCAAAACCAATATGATTATCGAAGTCAGTCCAAATTATTAAATTCAAATCCAAGTATGAACTAGTGCAAAAGTTTGAATTTGTTTGAGTCTGAAATTTTGATAAGTTCAAGCACTCTCTCTTTCAGTGTATAAACCTAGAGAACAGTGACAGTTTTGACAATTGCTATTTACCCAGAAAGAAAGTTTACAACTTGATTTGGAAATTTCCATGATTTGTCATCCAGGAGGGGTCCTTTGGGCTCCTCCCTGGAAATTGCAGAGACTATTTCAGTACTGAACTCTGTTCTTTAAGTGACTTTAAGAGGAGCCTGAAGTTCAACGAGTATTTCGGGAAAGTGCATACACTTTTCAATAATAAATCCATCATTAAACTTCTTGGCCTCGTGGCCTGCATCTCTTAACACCTTGTGCCATTTGTATGCGCTCTGAAAGGCTGTGGAAGGATGCTGTTGGCTGATGGGGCTGCACTAGCAACTCCAGATTTAAGGAAGAACAGAAATCATTTTTTTAGTAAAATGATCAGCTTGATGCATAAATGCTGAATGAATATCAAAAGAAACCAATTCATTTTGCAATGAAATACATATTTTTTGTTTAGAATGCAAGAAAGCAAAATATATTTCCTTATTTATATTTAGGCTTACATAAAATTGTGTCACACAAGTATGGCACAAGTACATACGACTTCCTAATACTTTGGAAAGATAGAAGTGTTGTCTAGCTTTTTAGATTGCTGTATCTTTCTTTTCTGATTCAATAGTTAATATGATACATTCATGACTTATATTTTCTGTAGAAATTTCACAAAAATCAGCTTTGTAGGTAATTCCTCTTTTATTAAATTAATTAAATCATCAAACCTTTTCTGACTTCCTCCCTCAAGTCACAAGAAAAAGAGCAAAATTCCCTGTTTCATTATTCTCTTTTAAATCAGTCCAACAGAAGGAAATGAAATTTTCAAAGGGATTGCATGGAGGCTGCAGAGTGGGGACTGGCAGGGTCCGTTTGCTCTCCAGCCCTGATATCCTCTGTGGCCTTTGGCAAGGCACCCAGCCACTTTCCACTTCAGTCTCCCTGGAGGAAAAAAAGGATTTTTGTAGCCTTAGACACGTCAGCTACGAGAGCCTTGTTCCTTTGTTTCCTACAGTACTTAAATGAGTCCCACTCACTTTGAAAGAGGTTTCTGGCACCACTTGGTACTACACAGTCACCAATACTAAACCTTAACCCTTCACAGGAGGAAACTGCTCCTGCAATGAAACCTGCTCCAAGCAGCATTCACTGCGTGAGAGCTGAGCGGTGACCTTAGATGGGGGAAAAGTTGCAAGAAAAAGTGGCAAACGCTGGGCTTCAGTCAGGTCAGCTAGCAAGAGACTGCAAACTGCTCCAGGATTACACTGAGACAGGAATGCAGAGCACTCACTGCTTCCTGACACTGCAAAATTAGCAAAAGGCAACCACACAAAGCAAAGCACCTGCAGCATGAATTTCTGGGCTTTGGCATGAGAATCAGATCATGTTGCTTATAGGACAATAATTAGGAAGGGAGTTTCTAGGCTCATAATTAAAGAGTTAAGGGCTTACCCGCCCTGAGTTGCAGATGTATTACGTGCCATAAATGGTGTCAAGAAAAGTTCAGGAGAGTTGTGAAGAAATCCTGCCAAAACTCATGCCCAAACACATTTAATAACAAAATATGTGTACATGACAAGCATGTCTGACAGTTCAGTTTTCTAGACACTACATGGTATTTTGAAGAAACATTAGATGTTGATGGATCTGCTTTTTACATTTAATGGTGCAAACCAAAAGGAAAAAGGAGATAAACATTGTGTAACCTAATTAATGCATTAGTGTAGCTTCCTCCTCATAAACCTTGGCAGCAAACCCTTTTACTTTTGACAAAGAGCTATTTTGATCCTGTTGCAAGGAGTCCTGCTTGCTTGGTGAAAAGTAATAATATTCATTTCAGTTCTGGATACTTTCCTCCCCTCTCCTCCAGCTTCATATTTGCTACTTGTTGAAACAAGTGATATTCTTTCAGTCCAAAGGCTATAACTGAGTTTGCTAAAAATATCACACGGTTCCTGCACTTCATGCCAAATGGTTAGTGGTGATGATAAAGCAGAGGAAGCCCACACCTGCCAAGGCTTTGCGCCCACTCAGGAACTCCCTGAGATGTGTCTGGGGGTGTGACCACTGAGATCCTCCATTTTTGCAGAGGCTGGATGGAGGATCAGGGTCCAGCAAAACAAGGCAGCCAGATCCCACACCGGCAGATAGGAGACTGCCTTCTGCTTTGCATCTTCCTGAGGGTGTCTTGTGATAAAAGCTTCTCCTTCTTGCTGTGGGAGTTAACATTTGAAGTCCTGATTCTGAGTCTTTAGGCACGTGCTGAACTTTTTCTTCCTGTCTGCAGTTCCCAGGAAAGTCAGTAAGACAGCTCAAAATCTGTACAGCCTATATATCTTTGCAGGACTAGGGCCCAGTACAAACTAGCCTGTGCCATTTAGTTTTGTACTGTATGCAATCCCAGAGCTTAATACCACAGGGCACATACCATAGACAGAGTACAGTTTTGCATTTCCAACTGTAGTAATTAATTAGAAGCCAGTAAAGCTATATGTGTGATTTAGGAATGGCAAAAGCAGCCCTGGGAAAAGGTTAACATCAAGAGCACCCTAAGGAGGCTAACAGGATGGAGTTGCAAGCATATTTTCTCAAGAAAAGCAATTAAAAATGACATGATGTTAGAATAAGTCAGTCCAGAAAGAATAACAGAACATTCACCTGCAAGTAATCTCAGGAGACTGGTCAAGGCTTGAAGAAAAAAAGTGGTCT
The DNA here is from genome assembly GCF_051311805.1 of Agelaius phoeniceus. Taxonomy (NCBI): domain Eukaryota; kingdom Metazoa; phylum Chordata; class Aves; order Passeriformes; family Icteridae; genus Agelaius; species Agelaius phoeniceus. The sequence continues at coordinate 89,877,514 of NC_135267.1, read as the reverse complement.
CACAAATTGCTCAGTGTTTAACTTGAGGTCCATTTGTTAATTTTGTAAACACTGCTGCTTCCGTTTTGCACTGACACGCTATTGACAGTGAGACTCGAACCCCACCAGGAAGGAAGTATCAGGTTTCAGGCAGCTTGGGGACACTTCTCAAGTCTATCTTCACCTGAAGGGCTTTGACAATAGTTACTGACAGAATGGTGCAATTCGGGCTCCACGTGAATGAAAACTGCCTCACAGTTCAGGTCCAGGATCTGTGCTCAGGATCATGGCACAGCCAGCTCAGGTGAGGCTGCTCTTCCTTTTACCAGCTGTTACCCAAGAGATTTCTTTTGCCTCACACCAGCCATACTGCAGCACCAGCTGACAGCAGATTCCTGCTTTCCAGCCATGTTTGCCCTGGTGTGGATACAGCCAGAAGGTCTGGGAGATCTTCCTGTGGAACTAGGTCTGGCTTCTTCAGCGCAGCCACCATGCACGCTGCCCTGTCCTGCTGCCAGCCATCCCAGCTGGTTTCTCAGCATGATTTCACTCATTGCCTATCTCATTTGGTATAACTGTATCTTTAATAACATGGATGCTACTCTGGCAGTAGGGTGCTCATCATACATTCCTTGTTCTGAGTTAAATGGTTTCAAACAGAAGGCCCAGTGCCATGATTTTTGAACATCTTTCGTGCTGGAGAATTAGATGCAAATTGCTCAGGATTTGAAAAGTGAAATTGCATATATATGATACTGGAAACCATAGGCCTATACCATATTAATAATGCAGGCAGGAAGGCACCTTAGGCAACTACTTATTTAGTATATATGCTAAATAAAGAAGAAACTGTCCTCAGACAGTTTCTGGGCCATCCTGGTCACATAATTTCAGATTACACATAGAAACAATTGCTCATGTTCATATGAAACACAGGCTCTTGTTAACTCTGGTCTGTTAGATTCATATGCTAACTTTGAAAGTTAAAGTATTTTGTTTTAAAAGAGTGTAGACAGCAACTTGACAAGTGATTTGAAATCCATCAACCCATCATCAACTAGCACGTCCTGGTGAGCATCACAAACCAGGAGGTAGCTCCTGAAGGTGTGTCACCACTGTGAATGGGGTTGTTTGTAACTGAGGTGCCCCAGGCAGCTGTGGGTGAGGTGCAGCTTGCTGTGGGTGAAAAGGAGCACCCAAGAAGCACAGGTAGATCTGGGACATGGCAGAGCTCCTGCAGTCCCAGCTGGTGGTGTCCAACCATTCTCAATCAAGTCAAGGCACTGCCACACTGGCTGCTCAAAGCCACCCACTGCATTTGTCACCTCCACACAGAGCAAGAAGGACACTCTTTGAGGACCATCACTAGAGGCTTTTCTATGGGTTTTCAGCTCAAGAAGGGGAGACTGGCCACAGCTGAGTTGTGCATGAAAATGCATCTATGCTGTGAAAACCCTTGAGGTCCATTTCTGAAGGTAATTCAAATGGTTGCATTTTCATTCCAATTCCTATTTTTAAGACACACACCTTTTTTCCTTTTTCTTTTTTTCCTTTTTCTTTAAGCTTTCCTGCTTTCTTTATTTATACCTCAGGTACATGTGGTATGAAGGACTAATCTTAAACATTTACAGCCTGAGGTTGGTTTGCGGTATTTATTTCAACTTATTATATATTATAGTATGTTTTTGATTATATATGACAATCAATTTGCTAGAATTTATAGCTCTCTGACTAATATGCTTTCATGATGTACTTGCCCTTAATTTGTGGATTTTATGGAGAGTTTATTGAGGCTGGATTTCCCAGTTCTCTTCCCACTTGTTCTTTCTTTTCAAATTTCAATTTGTGTAAATGCATGACAGAGGGAGAAAGAGAGAATATGAAAGTTTAACAGTCACAAAAAATGACAGGTAGTTTGTCTCACAGAATAAAGCTCCCAGAGCAGTCCCACAGCAGCCTTTCCTGGGCTCAGTGACCATTTGGTGGAGATCCTGTCTACCTTTGAATTTGGTCCCTCAGGAAAAACAAAATTTTTTGACCATATGCAGGACCCAAGATGGGAATTGTACCCATCATCAGCAGGGAAGAGAAGATCAAGAATTAGGGTGGGCCCAGCCTGGCACAGACTGGGACACAGCTGGGTTTACCCCTTTTTTGGTAGAGCACACTCAGCAGCAGCATCCATCCTCCCCTCCCCATGCTTTCTCACTATGGCTCAGCTCCCCATCTCTTGGCAAACATCCCTTCTGCCTTGGCCATATATGCTGAGATCAATGAGAGACACATAGGAACAAAAGAAAGAACCCGGACTTGCAGCCCAGGTCTGCATTTTTAAAGTTCTTCCCAAACACTAAACACTTTCTAATTTAAACCCCCTGGTTATGGGATTTAGATAGTTCCTGAGAAGTGTTTGTTTGATTTTTCAGACCAGATAAAAAATGTTTCAGGTTTTCAGCAAACAGGATTTGACACAGTGCTGAAAGGTAAGAAGTCAGAGGAAAGGGGGGCTCAGCTCAGCATCTCAGCTCAGATAACGAACGCGCAAAGCACAGCAAATAGGCCACAAGTAGAGGCAGATTGTGGCAAGGAGGAGGTAAGAAACCTACTGTGAACAGAGCAGGGACCTCAATCAGTCTCTCCCCAGGCAGTGATTACGGCAGCAGTGACTGAAAAGCGTGTAACAGCCGTGGCATCTGAGTCTGCCCAGACTACCTTCCTGGGCAGGTACCTTTGCAGGGGCTGTCTGGTATGAGATTAGGCTGGACACATCAAAGAAACATCAAGGCAGGTAGAGCTGGGAGCTGGAGGGAGAGGATGACATAAGATGACACCTGATTCAAGAGGAGATGAGACCTACTGGGGCCTGAGGCTGAGCTCTGATGCTCTGCCAGAGGGTCAGGGGGACAGAGAGAAGCCAGACGGAGCAGACAAGATGTATCACCTACTCACCAGTGCAGGAGGGGCTGCATCAGGACAGCTGTGAAGAGCAGACCTTGACTTTGCTCTTCCTTCTCATCTCTTCCAAGATTGTTGCTTCATATGGCCTCAGACAACTGGGGAGCTGAACCCAAACTGTCAAAAACAGAAAAAAGAGAATAAACATTCAGAAAAGGGAAAATGTAGGCACTTAGGAGCCCAAGTTTCATTAAAATTTAATGGGGCTGAAGATTCTTTGTGACTGAAATGCTTACAACAACTTTACCATAGGTATCTTCTGACCTTAGAGAGCATTCAAAATCCAAAGCAACCTAAAATTTAGCAAAGAAAACCAGACTTGCTATAGATCTAAGAGAAGAAGTCTCTAGAGTATAAAAATACCTTAACAGAAAAGATACACAACCTTTTTTAAAACTCTCCATAGATTTTTCAATTAATTTCTACTCAAACCTAACATATCTCTGCAGTTCTTTGCAATGGCACCATTACTGTTAAATACAAAGGGGCTTTTCCCATAGCCTTGTCACTGGTCACCCTCCTCACCCAGACTCCCTCTCTTTTCAGGGTAATTCTGGTTTGAGATGCTGGTCTTCCCATTAAAACAACAGGAGCCATCTGAGAAATTGCGATTTGTTACTGGTCTAATTCAAGATTCATCACCTACTGCCTTTTGAGAGTGAGGAGGGCACAGCATCCACATGGGGGAATTTCCAGGGTTGTCCACATATTGTTCAATGCCTTTTGGGCACACAACATGACAGGGACAGGGAAATTATGCAGTCACTCCCTTATCTCATGAACCTTGCTTTTACTTTTCTGATATCCTCACTGAAAAGATTACACAAAATTACTAGACTGCCCAAAGACTGTAAAATGCTTTACTTTGCTCAGAAGAGGGATTATGTGTATTTTACCTTACGACACTACAGATCTCACGACACCACAAACTGGGTGAATATGTTGGGACATCTGCACTTCTGAGCTCCTTCCTCAAGCTATTCCTCATTATTTACTGCTAACTAATGAGCAGTCAGGTGGCTGATTCTTTTAACAGAGGGCACCGTTTAGACTGCTGTATACCCTCGAGCACCATTTACCATCTCACACTTTGGTCTGGGCTTTTCATTTAAGCAAATATCTCCCTTCCTTGAAACACTGCTGGATATAACAGATAGAGAGGCAGCCATGTACCAAAATAGACGTATTTCTAAACATTTCCAGCTGCCTTTAGGGCCCATATAGTATATGAGGTGAGATACTGTGAGGTTTCACCACACAGTAAAGAGCAGCCAAAGGGCATTTTCTAAACTTTTTTTTCCTACTGTCTTCCATTTGATGAAAGACTTGTGGTTAAACCTTTATCTTCTATAAACATTTAAAAGTAGGTTACCTTTTATTTTCACGTCTCACTTTTGTTTCATTAGAAGACAAGTTTTACTGCAGTAATTCAGGTGATTGATACCTTGGATCACCTTCAGAAAATAGATGTTAATGATCTGTATCTATGTCTGCATTCCAGCACAGATGTGAGCACAGATGTATTTGCATGCAAGATGCCCATGAAGCAGTGTTTCTTTCCAATGGCATTTTTTCTTTGCTTTTAATAAGGCAGCTCCCATGCACATGGCATGGAAATCTCTAGGAGCAGTATTTTTGTTGGATTGCTCACACTCTTCTCCTCATCCTGCACCTCAGCAACTACCTCCATGCCATCCAGGTTTACTGATTTTTGTAAACAGCAGACCACTACTGATTCTGTGGCAAACAAATGGATGTGGTTCATCACCAAGAGGGTACCCAAATAAATTTAAAAAAAAAAGCTCTTTTTCCTTTGCTTCCTTTCATGGACTTGGCTGTCACAGCTGGTATGCCCAAATTCTCTCTGAAAATTCCAGTCACTGAGGAAAAAAGGGAAAACAGAGAGCCTGCAGTTAAGCAACCATCTTCTGTCATCTTAAGTGACTATTGCAACTAGCTGCACTTCAAACCCTTGCTGCAAAACAGCTCAAGCCTGGCTGGTGACTTGCAGCTGCTGTGCCATCACCAACCACGGCTGCACTGCACATCCAGCAGGGACCATGGGAGAATTTTAAATGATTGCTATTAATAAGACTCACCCTGACTGCCAGTGAAGAAACTGTGCAGCAGCTGCTGTCACTGAACTCTGAATATACAGGTTGAACAGGAAGGTGGCACTAAAATTTAAGTAATACCTAAAATATTTCCAAATGTCAACACTGAAAAAGGCTGCACATGTAAATAAACCTTGATTCTTCAGTGGAGCGATAGTTAACAATTTAATAGTGAACTGTTAAGAAAACTGAAGCTCACACAGGAAAGCTGGAATTATTAAAAGAGCTCAGAAAGCTACAACAACTATTAAATCTCTCTTGTCCTTAATGTTTGGGTGTTTTTTCCTTAGCAACCAGACTCAAAATTCAAAAGATGCCAGAAAAGTATGAACTTATTTTAAATGAGCTGTGGAAATCTCCCGCTGTCCTGTGTCTCTCTGTCTGAAGCTATGACCTTCCTGTCCTAGTGTCATATGTCTGGTCATATAAAGAAATAATTCATAGTAGCACTTCTTACATTTTACATAATAATTGATTAAAAATGCTTCATATTCTATTTCACTTATTTAATTCACTCATTAAATTTGAGTCCAAACAAAAAATGTTTAAAAAAGGGTTTTTAGAAGCCTGAGAGTTTTTACACAACAACAGAACAATGAGAAATTGACCTGGAGAAAACGGTTATTGGTGCAGTTGAGAAAAATTACATCATTTATCTATTAAAGAGAGATTCCTACCAAAAGCATGAAGCATAGAGAAATGCAGGTATAACGGAACATCTAAAATACACTTTAAATTTGAACAAATCAGTTAGGAGAGTGAAGAAAAATGAGGGAAAACCCCCCAACTAACTAAAAAGCCCCAAATACCCAAATCTTCTTGAAACGGATCTGTGGAATGAATAGTTGCTTTTGTTTACTAAACTTAAATACTTCTCTTAAAATAAAAAAAAAGTCTGTAATAGGAGAGTAATTTCCTAAAAGAGGTAATTCAGTCTGCCACAATGTTAATTTAAAAGGAGATTCTGTTTTGAATGTATCCTTAGAGCTGTGAAAAGCAGACAAGCTCTTTATTCTAAGTAAATCTCATCTCCTTTACAAATATTCCCTCCAGTGAATAATAATGCCAGAAAAATGCAAACAAACGGGTGAATCATGATCAGAAAACACAGGGAAAAAAAAGAAAACAGACAAAATTTAACCCCAAGACACAAGAGACAGGTGCTTCTGCAAATGAGGTCTGGGATTTCAAACATTAGTCCCAAAAGCAGCTCTGGGAACTTGGGTTGTGATTAATTAAGGGCACTTCACTCTCCTGAACTTTATTTGCAAGGTCTTTAAAAAGGCTCTGGAGGCAGATACAGATTTCTCTACTGAAAGAAAAGGAAGCTGCAGATTCTCTCCCTGCTACTGTTCAACTTCATCAATTCAGAATCTGTAGTTACTGAATGTTCAACTCCTCAGCAGACCCAGCCAGGAGGGGCTGCAGCCCATTCACTTAAAAGCAGTGTGGGCTGTGGGATGTGTAGAATCAATCTTATCTTGGGCCTTGGAACCTTACTGTAGTTAATAAACTGTCTTGGCAGAAATCATATACTCCAGAACAAAACTGTCAAGACCTTTTTCATAATGAAGGAGAAATCTTGCTATTTCAGGAGGAAGAACACCCATCAAGAATAGCATGGGTGGTGAGACATAAGAAATGAAACAAAATAAGCCTGGCTATTTTGGTTTCTTTATTCTGGCAATGTCTTTTTATCTGAGATGAGAGAGTTTGAAAATAATAAAACAAAAGGGGGAAAAAAAAGGAAAAAAGGAAAAGAGTTACCCAGTGATCCATATCATTCAGCAATGAGAGAAACAAAAGCGCTGCTAGTCAAATTTATGAGCCTTGAGAGATCTTGGCTGAAGTCAATAGAGAAATACTTCCATTAAACACCCCCCTCTCCCCAGCTAATTCCTAACTCCTTCCCTCCCACACTTAAGGAATGAGCTCAAAATATCCATGTTTTACTGTGAGCACAAAGTTTCTCACTCTCTCTCTTTTGGTGTTGATAACTGATATCACCCTCAGATAGTGCAGCTGAACGTAAAAATATAAGTACTGGCAGCTTTCAGACTCGCCCTTTCATCGAAAACTCGATGGGAAGAGGGAAGCAAGCTGCTATTCCTAATCTACCTGGAGGAGATTTTTCACTGGAGCCCAAGTCTCTGGAGAACAGCTCACAGCAGCTCTAATCACAACAAGGCCCAGGCAGCCATTACTTGATTTAACACACATTTAACTCACACGCATCTTGTGCAGGTGCCGAGGTATGGGAACACTTGTGAGATTATTAGAGCAAAATGTGGGGAGAGAGTAAAATGGCTGCAAGCAGGGATGCATCCTGACACTGGATTCCCTGTCTGACCCAGCCAGGAGAGAAAAAGTTGTTTTTTTTACCCACTTTAACCACTAAAGCCATACTCTCTTCATGCAATTCAATCCCAAAATGTCTTTTTGTACATGGTTAGCTCTGTATAGGTTTATAACACTTCCTAAACTGCTTTTTTCCTCTTCTGCATTCAGATCTAAGGTTTCTGACTATCAGTTCTTCAGGAAAATTAGCAGAGCTAGCCTCTACAAAGAATAAGATGGTTAAATGAAATTCTGCACTGAACTGGGCTTATAACCTGATGTGTACTTTGCTTATAAAACAGAAAAAACACTGTCAATCTCATTTACTTTCTGCTGATGCCAACTGATTTAAAAAAATCTTCTACTGCGTGCAGAACCTGCTTCCTATTGAAATTCATGTCGTGAATAAAAATGATATATTTCTGTTTGTATCTAGATTTGATCTTATGCTGGAACTCACACTTTTGTAGTGTTCTGAGCACAAAAGCCTCTGACATAGTAGCTGTCAGATAGACAATATCACCCATTCTTCTGCATACACATAGAAATACAAAAAAAGGTAAAAATAATGGGCTTGCCTGGTCACTACTCTAAACTTGTAGTTTTGTATCAGTGACTCCCAGTGATGTTCATTTCCACAGTGAACCCAGTCCTGTTAAATGTCCAATTTCTGATGCCAAGTCATTAATCAAAACTAAAAAGCATTTTTTTTTAATAATTGGCTTCTATCTGGAGTCATGTTAGATCTTCTTTTAACAGATTGTCTTTCAGCTTCCTAGTTGTCATCAATCTCCTTTAGAAACATCTCTTCAAAGAAACATTTTACTAAAATATTGAAGTCTTTATCTCTCATTGTTGCTGATCTTTGCTGGCTTCATATTGTAACTAGGAATTAATTCTTTCATTTCCCTGTAAGGAAGGGAAAGATTTTGCATTTTTTGCACACAGAGAAGGGAGGTTGTCACCCATGAGCTGGAAAAGCTGTTGGCAGTGGCAAAGCCAAGTGAAGGCTCCTTGTTGCCAGTGGGAAAATTAAAGTGTTAACATTAGTTCTGTCATAAGGTATTAAACCAATTCCTTGTTTCAGACCACTGCTATCCTGCTGAAAGGCCGAATCAGCTCAATTATTAGGCATGAGAAAATTCAGAACTGCACCAAACGTGTTGTAAAGAAGAAAAGCCCTGCCATACCTTGCTTCCTTCTTGCAACAAACTATTAACTTGCTAAGGAAAAGGCAAGAGTTGCTGCTGAGGAGATGACCCAAGCCCAGAGAGGCAATTGTATTCCCACCTTGGAGCCAGGTCTGATGAAGTAAATTTCCTAAGCCATGACACTCTTCCCCTTTAGCAACAACCCTGAACTGCACCCTACACTATTACACATTTCAGATCATCCCCACTGCAAGCTGCAGCACAAAAATCCAAATGTTAAAGTCATTTGATATCAGTCCTTTCCTTGTCATTGTCATCACACTTAGATGAGATGATCCAAGACATCTTTCCTGTGGTTCTGAACTTTGTCTTGGGCGGGGGTGGACAGTGCTCACACTCATTTTGGCTAGCAGAAGACTGGAGACAAGAGAGAACCAGCCTGCCAAGAAAAACCTCTATAAAAGATCAGCTGAGCCTTTCCTGCTCCTGACAGAGCCTAAACAGTTGCCTGAGAAGGCAAAGTCATGCTGGCAGGTGGTGGCTGCAAGGAAACATTGACATTGCTCAGGTGAGACCCCAGCCTTGGCACTACATGAATGTCCCATCACCCTGGGGCTGCTCTAGAGAACACTGAAGGCAAGGGGTACTGCAGCTGCAAGCTAAATGCAAACTGGTTTCTGATTTCCTAATCAAGATAGCTTAAAGTAATGAACAGTTCACTAAAATTCCTAGCACAGCTTTCCCAATTAATTATTGATTATTGCACATAAAGTTTTATACAGCAATGCATGGTGGTCCCACAAAGCAATATTTATGTTTTAACACAGACTTAAACATTTGGGCTAGGAAAATTTTGTCTCATTTTGAGTCACATTTTGAAGACTTGCACCAGCTTTCTCCCTGGAAAAAACCATACAGAAGTGGAGTCATTAGTTACATTCTTTGCAAGTGTATGATTTCCACTTCTCTCTACCTGCTGAGACAAGCACAGGAGTTTTCACATTGCTGAATGAAACCACTTGACATAAGCCTTCCTGGCAAAACTCCATCCACATACAAATAAAAAGCTCAGTCTCATTATAAAGGAAAAAAATAACACTGATTTTTGAGTGATTAGAATTATACACTCCATTAAAAAGCATGAGTTCAGATTACATTTGTGAGACACTGCATCTGCAGGGTAAACAAGGGACACCAGACTGCAATTGTATTTTACATTCTAATAGCACCTTTGAAAACTTTGAGGGCTCTTCTTGTCAACCCTGGGCAGCATCAGAGGCCAAAAGGGCTCTGACATTTCCACACATACTACCAAGAGGAAAGCAACACTTTCAGTCCTGCCTATCTGCTCTGCTCTGCAACAGCTCATCCTCAGAAAGGGGCTGTTTAATCAGTATTTGTCAAGCCCTAACCTCCTGCAACAGGGGCCCACCAGCACAGGTACAATCAAAATAATGCATTAGTACATCTAGACAAATGAGTTCCTCCTTTTTCTTCAGCAGTGTCATCTTGGTTTGTACACTCCCTTCAGAGATGTTAACAACTGGCAGCTCTGCTTAGGGAGATCACTGATCTAATTTATTTTTCCTTCCCCCTTTAGGGAATGCTATCACAATGCTCTAAGATCATTGCCTTGTACATCTCACTCCCCTTCCCTGATGAAATGGCTCTGAAATGTCAACACCTGATCTGTGGGAGTGGAGAGGGAGGCTGCACCCTCACAAGCCCTTCCATTAACTATTCCTGCTGACAGCTCATTGTTTCTTCAGCGAGATGTCTCTGCTTACCCAAGGGCTGCTTCCACAGGACCTTCATCACTGGCTTTTAACAGCCTTGTAATCATAGCTCACAACACACTGGTTGATAAACTCCTGTTTTATCAATATCTTATCCCCAGCAATAGCCTTTCCATGATGTTGCTCAGCCTTAACTCAGGGACATTATTTCCATGCCATGTCTCAATGCATCCAGGGTTTGGCAGCAAGAGATGTATTTGGGAACCTCAACAGCCCCACCCCTGAGGCCTCAGAGGATGCTATTTCTTCTCCTCATTTTTGAGGCATTTGAAAGGCTTTCACAAGATGGACAGAAACTTTACAGGTTTGTGCTTGTTCTCAGTGTGTGTTTGTTCAGCTACAGCTCCTTCTAAATGGCTGATTTGGGGGTGTATTAAAACATCTCAGAACAGTTGGATGGAAAACATCTCACCAGCAAATGCAGTCACCTGCAGGAGGAGCTGCTCTCTGGGGTCACCACACCAGCCTTTCCTAGCAGGATGATGTTGGTGTTGTCTGAAAAACCGTAATACGTGAGAAAATAAAAGGAAGCCTGTATTTGCTATTGTTCCTATGCACCATGGCAATTTTCTGTGGCATGCAATACTTCCCACCCTTGTGTTCATGAGTTCTTCCACACTGCTCCCTCTTTTCAGCATGACTTGTCTATTGCAGCTCAGAGAAGTAACATTTAAAAACTTAAATATTAAATTTCTCTTCCTTTCCTAGTGTAACTTTCTGCCTTCAGACACGGTGTGGGTATGGTCTCCCACAGCAGCACCTTTGTAACACCCATTACCCCTTGGCAGAGCTGTTGGGCATCACCTTTGGTGGAACAGAGGATTGGTGGCTTTACAGCTCCCTTCCTGACCAGGTTCAGCTTTTCTATTTCTCACACTAGCGCTAGAAAACTGATAGCTTGTATGCCAGTGGAAAAACTATCCCTTCCAAGATAACCTATTCTCCAACTTCATTCAGATTATTTCCTTCAAAGATCAATTCACAAAACCAGATTTTCTTGGCCTATGAGATGTTCACCAGACCTTACTCCTGCAGAGGCCTTATCATGCCTAATTTTGCATTTTTCCATCCTTATCTCCAATTTTACCATGGCCAAAATACACTAGAATATTTACATATTGACATACTAGCCTTTTATGTTCCAAGATAAAAATAATTAGCTTGTTCAGGGTTATGCATTAATTTTCCTTTTCTCTTATTCCCATAAATACGTAGTCAAATTCTGCATCACAGAAACAAAAGCTCTTGCACTTTAACAAAAAAAAAAAATTCTTTAAAATTATACCTAAAACCCCCACAACTGCACATAGACTATAGAGTAATTTAGGCACTTGTTCATTAATCTCTTGCTGTTTATTAAAATGCGTCATGAGTTAAAAAAAATTTATCATTGAAAAAATGCATTTATATAAATTCACAGTATGAAATTACTGAAACTAGGGACATTGAAGGTATTCATTGTTATCTCACATTTCTGTATTTAGTCACTCTTACTAATTCATGACAGCTGAGAGAATATTCCTGTATAAAATATTCATATGTCTATATATGCACGTATTGATGTATATATGCATGTATGTATGTATGTATAAAAGATAAGCACAATGCAATGAAGACTACACCCAAAAAAAACTTGGCAGCTGTAGAAGGCAGGTGTTTTCCATGGCCCTCTGTGAAAGAGCACACTGCTGTTAATGATGTGGAAGACTGCCTGTAGACCAGAAACATATGCATCAACAGAAGATTACAGCCATGACAGACCTGCAGGTATATGGGTAAAAACACAAGGCTAAACATCAGTGCACTCAATGCACTCAATCCTACATCTAAAAGCATCTTTGAACAAAGAAGTTGCTGTCTAGAATGATATACACACCGGCAACGTGGGAGCTGCAAACATTGCTACTTCCGCTCTGGAATTAAATCAAAGACGAAGGGCCAGATTCCTAAAAGGCAACGTTCAGTCTCCCACTTTTCCTCTTAGGTTACATCCAAGAGAAAGTGAGGAACAGAATCACATTCTGGTCTTCCAGCTGTATGAAAGGCTCCATTGAAATCAATGTGTAAAATTCAGCAGTTCCCCACCATGTAATTTTCTATATAACATTTGTGCCACTTCCCACTGGAATTAACAGTAACCCTGAAAATCTCCTGAATCTGAGGCTTGCAGTGCAGAGAGGATGCACAGCTGCAGAGGGAGCAGGGAAGTCTTGTCATAGCCAGTGCTCCCCTGTCACAGAGCCCTGCCTTATGCCCCCTTGGTGGTGTTGGATGCAGCACTTTCTGATCTGGGAGCAGAGTATGCCACTTGTACCTTGCTGAAGTAGCCTGATAAACCATGGCACTTTGCACATTTTGCCCACACCAGAGAAGTGGGCAGTAATCTTATCAGGGAAACACAATGCTAGAAAAGCAGTCCAGCCTCACAATCCAGGCTCCTCTGTCTCCCCAGGCTCAGCTCTGCCCTCCAAAGCCAGTCACTGCTACTACCTAAGCTTAGCCCTGCCTTTTTATAGTCAAGGATAACATACTGCCATCAGAAATGATGTACAATATGCCTGGCTTTCCAAGTCTGTAAGCCAGCAATAGCATGTTTCTACCAGTAACTGTTGCTCTTCCTGAAAAATTATAATATTTTCTTTGAACTATTTTAGAAAAATAAATAATCAGGCTCCTTCTACCAAAGTTAAAAGCACCTCCCTCAGGAAACTCTTTTAAACCCAAGAAAACAGCAAATGCAAGATATTTTCTGGTGAGTGGGTTGTATTTATGGTTCTAGCAATTTAACTAAAAACTAGAGACGGCAGCCATGTCATAACCCTCATAGTTTCCTTCTGTTTACCTGCAAAGGCTCTAATCACAAATACAACATCTGTTGATACTCTTGCCTGACTGGTAAGACACCAGAATACCCATGTTCTGCATAACAAACAGTTGTGGTTTTCATCTCTCTCCTGGTCTCTCTGCTCCAGCACACAAAGCCGCAGCAAACTCTGCCTGCCTGCCAGGGTGTGAGTGAGATCAGAACATGTCCCTTCAAGGGTGTGATAGAAACCAGAATTGCATGATTATGGTGTGCTTTCAAAAGTATGTCTTTGGGCAATTTTCAGTTCCTGTATGAAAAGAGTAGGATTAGACGATAAAAGCTAAACCACAACCAGAGCAGCAGAGTCAAATACCAAGCCTTTTTGGGCACAAACTCAGAAGCACTCAGAGAGAACATTGGCTACTCCCTTCAGATTTCTAAAATGCATCTTTTGAAGCACTTCTTTAAGCACAGTTTTGTTTACAGGTTTGGCAGGAGCCAAAACCACCCTTGCAACGTGTTGTAGGTATGCAGGGAGTGACTGCCTGGCTCCCACAGGGTCTGCAATTGGAGCAGAGGCAGCAGAAAAGGAGAGCAGTGGGAAGAAGAAGCCAAGGTCTGCAGCTAAAGTGACTTTCCTGAGTGCACACCAGGCCAGAGCTCAAAGGAAATCACATCACCATAGTGGAGTTTTTATACTCTAGCTTTTCCAGAGTTCATGGCCAAAAGCAATGTCAGTGCTGCTCAGACTCTCAGTCTTCTTTTTCCTTCTTCCTTTCCCTTCCCCTGCCTTCCCCCTGTTCTGTACATCTGACATTTCACAGCAGGTGAAGGTGAAGGTGCTCCCAGCCCCTGGGGTGCAGCTAAGATCTCCATCACCCCCTCTGGGCTTGGCCCCATTGCCCAGCCCTTCTGCCTCTCTTTCTCCTCCCTGGAGACGGGATCAAGGAGAGACCTCCTAAGGCAGCAACTCCAGCCTGAGACCTGGCTGCTGTGTGCACAGCAAACCTGCAGGTGCCACCTCCACTGTCACCAACCACCTCACAGGTCCTGAGGAACAGGGAATGCAAAGCTGCCAGGTTACCAAAATGCTGAGGGAGTGCAGGGATGCAGACACAGACATGCTTAACGTGCTGATTAAGGTCAGTACAGTTAACTGAAGAGCAATGACAAAGGATGTTGTCATATACATGTATTTTCAATTTATGACTCACTCAAGTTTTTTTTCCTTCTCAAACCTTTTAAGTTTCAAAAGGAAAATAAAAAGCAAAGCAGCTCCCCCAGGGGAGAACAAAGTACAGGGTACATGATGAAGAAAATAATGTCCTTTCCTGTTGCTGAAAAATATCTTACACATTTGGATTACTTCCGTTTCTCCTCAAAATTAATGCAGACGCTGCTGACCATTTCCCTTTTATACTGATTAGCTTTTTCCAGGAAGCATTTTTTTCCCCTCAACACACTCCTTTCCTTCCTGAAGAAGGCTGGTTCATGCCAGAGGATGTTTCTGTCAGAATGAAGTCAGAGGGTTATTTTTAAGAGAAAAAATCTTGAGTAGAAAGTGATTTTCTAGGACTCATGAAGAAAGTAGCTTGTGAAAAAAATTGCAAATCTAAAAACCCCTTTCTTCATTATTATTTTTTAATATGAGTTTTATTTCATGAAGGATGGGGTTTTTTAAAGCTTCAAATAAATGTAATTGCATGTCCTCATCCCACTCAGAAAATGTTTCTACCAAGTATTGAACAATATTTTGATAAGACAACAGTAAATATGAGCAGCAAGTAACTCCCATCATTGTCAAGGACTTTGTCATGTGCACTGGGTGTGTTGCTCCTGCTTCAGACTGAGATTTCCCACATTTGCATTTGATAAAACTGGAATAGGAGCACAAACCAATCTGTGCAGGCTTGACAGAACTTGCTGGCCCTATTTCTGTGTGTCTTTCACAACGTTATTACCAGAATGAACTCAGCCAAACTTGATGCAGTGGGTAATAGCAACAATAGTATTCAATAAAGGAAACATGGGAAATAACCTGAAAATTGAGATCTGTTTAACTCATGATGATGTAAAATCAAATATATCTCCTGGGAACACCCTGGACTTAAGCACAGGCACCTGTTTTACATAGAGGGATTAAAAGGGTAACACAAATCTTGGGAACAGAGTTTATATCCAGAAATTACAATTCTAATTAATAAATTAAATAAAGGCACATTGCACATTAATTAAAGAGACATAAATAACTATTTATTACATGCAAATATTTATAAGATCTACTGCAGCAAAACAGAGGGTTTCTGGCTGCATGTCACTGCTAAGCTTCCCTTGACTACCAGAGGAAGATCAGATCCTAAATTTAAATTAAATTTTAATTGGTGAAATTATCCTAGGGGAAAAGAGGCTCTTGAGGAAAGGGAGAGGCACTGAGAGAGCTGGGACAACTCTGTGACATGATTTCCAAATTAAAAATACTATTTTTCTAAAACCTGAAACACAGCTGAAAATTCAGCCCTGAAGTTTAAGGAAATCACCCCTGTATCCACCAAATTGCTGAAAGGCTACAGCTCCCAGGCAAGGCTAGAGGTTATTCTTTTTCTCTGTAATTAATAAAAAGTCTTGTTCCCTCACTTCACTGTTAGGCTCAAAACAAGAAGCCCCACCATCACCAAGGAACAGAATGGTCTGGAGAGTGAATCTCTTGCTTCCCAGTTACAATAACAAAATCTGATTCCCTTGTCCAGCTGTGACCAAAATCTTTAACAAATTAGCAAACAGCCCCATGCAGCAATCTTTTAGCATTATATTTACTCCATTCCTTGCTGTCAGGCTCTTCTAAGTACCTAAAGAAAGTTAAAACAAGCAATGAGTCAGTGAGGGACAGCTCTGTTTTCTGCTCCTTATACTGTCTTTGCTGCACAGAAAATTTATAGCCTTCAGTTCCTGAACTAACACCTTTGCTGCTAATCACATTCACCAGTGATACAATAATAGCTGTAAAAATAATGTCCAACTGACACTGCCCTGGTTTGGTATTCCTTACCCAAGTAAAGCATGTGATGCAAAAATCACATTTCCTTGCATGCTTCAGAGGTCCATGAGTGTGTGCACACACATCCACAGGCACAACTGTGCATGGGGGCCATCACAATCAGTTTCTTAAACTTAAAAACATTATTAACTCAGAGACAGGAAGGAGCCTCAGGAGCAAGGGGGGAAAATTGCTAAGATAATTGTTTTACTCTAAATAACCTGACAATCTTTCCTTCTTTGGCATTTTTTAATAATTCAGAAGTACAGAACATGACGAGGCAACTTGCATGACCAGTGTCACCGGTTTAGAGTTTCTCCAAGCAGCTGAATTTATAATGCTGTAGGGTAGAATAACTTCATGTTTTATGCTTAGCTTATAACTATGGAAAATCCTTTATAAGCATGCTTCCTCCTAGCACACAGTATCTGTCCAATCTATCCTGAAGCATGAACAGTGACCCATATTCTTCCTTTCAAAAATGGCAACAGTCCAAAGACTTTTCCACTCCTACAGTTTTGGGGTCTGGTTCAGTCTTGAGTTTAGGAGCTAATTTCTCTTAAGCTTACCACCAAACTGTTAGAGATTCTCAGATAAAAGATGCTTGTGAACAAGATTCACTGTCATGAACCATTTTCTTGCCTGCTAAATTTGTTACAAATGGGGGTGGGAAAAGGTTGTATCACCAGTACAAGGCACGGAAGGCAAACTTTTGATCCAGCACCAAGCTCTACAACAGTATCTGTAGATCCATTCCATGGCTCCACTCAAGTTAAAGGCACCTTTCAAAAACAAGGAGAGTGGAGAAAGAAAACAAGAAAAAAAGGTTTTGTTTATCCAGCATGTGAGCAAGTCACAGCAGGACTGCACAAACACACCAGATGACACGGTCAGCAGGGAAGGAAATACCCAGAGTATAGTCCTTGGTGAGCCAAGATTATCCATTCATCTAAGATTGTGGAAAACAGAAAATATGATCACAACCCCAACTTGAAAGGAGGGCAAAAATCCTGAACTCTGGTAATTCCACCCTGTTCAGCGAACCTTTATTTCTTCACTTAAATCATTGAAAAAATAAGAAAGTTTGCTGCTGGTGTCTGTTTGACTGCCCTTAATCAAAGGCATTGGGTGGATTTCTTAGTGGTATTTCAGTAAACACTGCAGTGAAACAGCAGTAAATTAGATCTCAAGCAGTCAGAAACCTGATTACCAGATACAGACCTTTATGAACATATTTCACTTCCTTTCACTTAAAAAATATCCCAACAATTCTTCCATCATCCTGGAATCTTCTCCATTTATTATGCTAAAATTAATATTAAAATTTATAAAATCCAAGGGGTCATATATCTATCTATCTTCAAGTTTTACTAAGATGTTAATAATTTTAATTTTCAGACCTGAAAAGGAAGTCTTAATGCATTATTAAGATTAAAGAATCAGTACAGTTTTTCAACAACAGGCTTTTGTTATTGAAATGGCATCTACTGAATCCAGACTGAGCTTATGGGCAGCTGAACCAGATTGGATTGGAGATGCTTTGCATGTTTCCAGCAAACAATTCCTACTTTTTAGGGTTGGGCTCTTATATTTGAACAATTTTTAGAAAATTGGAAGTTAGGGAAATATCATTCATACATAGAATTGAGCTGTGGGCTTCATTCCAGGATACTGTAAGAGGAATCCCTCTAGCTGTCTTGAAAATTTTGAAGAGTGTTTCATTACAGGATGGTCCCATTTGATGGAAGACATTTATCTTATGATCAATGTGTGATTATGCTCAATGTTAAATAACCATTTCTTCTGCAGAAACTCTGAAAGGTGACGTAGTGTATAAATGTTTCATAGAACATACTTCCCTGAACTGCACTGAAGAAAAAATATATTTCTTTCAAGAAATGCATGTTGGATTTTATTTAGCTTTAAATTGTAAAATTAAGAATATTTATTAATCTTAATATCAGAGCAAGAAAAGTTGTTTAAATATTTACCTTTCAAATATTTTAATAACTATATTAGTCAGAATACCATTTTCTATGGTTTAATGTTTCCAAATGTAATGATTTTTAGTTGTCTGAAGTTCTCCCAATGTTTAACCTCACAACACGGTGTCAGTTAAGACTTCTTTGGGATTGACATGAATGATGTGGACTGAGATTAAAAAAACCAGGAGGATTAGACATCTAATAGGAATTTAAACAAAAAGGGGTTGTGGGTCTTTCCAGGAGAGATAATAAAGAATAAATTAATATAGATAAGGGGATTCACACATATCAGTAAAAACATTCTGGAAAAAAAATCTTACCTAAAAACACATTCCTATTCATAGCCAGATATATTTTGTGTTTTATGTAATTTTGTAATTTTCACTCTTTCTTATAACCTTTTTGGGAACTATAGCAACAGCAGCAAAAACAATTAAAGTTCAGTATGAGCTCCTCACTTCTGGCACTGGAGCCAAACTCTGGTCTTAGCAACATGGCTACATGGTTTGTGTAAGCCTATGGGAATTTTATGGGGAAAATGCTAAATTTTCTGGTTTTAAAAGGCAAGCTGAGAGCAGAATTTGGCCCCACACAGGTTTGGTGTATAACAGCTAGAGTCTACCCAAGTGCGTTGCTGCTGCTGGTACCCACATCCACCCTCCTCTGCCTCTATGTTTTTGACATCCTTCAGTGTCACACCACAAGGGTCCCCCAGAGCTCCCAGCAGAAGGCTTTTTCACTCAGGCTGATGGGGACAAACTCAGCCTTCTATCTGCAAAGGGGACAGGATAATCCCCTAATGCTGCAATCCCTCACCTTCAGGTCGTTCCATTATTTAGTCAATTTTATTTTACTTATTTATTTAGACTGATTGACTGTCACCTGAAAGGCATTGAGTTGAAGGCCCCATTTACTATAAGTCACTTTTTCAAAATTTAGAGGAGTCTCCTGAACAAGTTGCTTATACCATTATTATAACAATAAATTCCAAAACCACTAAGTCCAGCAAGGAAACAAAAGGAAAGAAAAGGCAAACAATATTTTGTTAAAATTGACTGCTACTTAAAAGAGCATTTTTACAAGTAATGGAAAAAGCAATGAAAAGGTTCTCACCAGATTTTGCTTAAATATCTCTGGGGAAAATCCATTAGAAATACATTTGTAATCAGTCCAGTGTCAAATTTCTACTGTAAATACAGCAATTAAGAAGGTCAAGTTACCCGAGGTTGTGTAAGAGTGAAATGAGCAGTTCAAAAGGAATTTATGTTGTGAGTATTTCATATACAATTTATGTCTTTTATTCTCTGTTAAAAGACATCACACATTTTCTTATATGATACAGGATGTTACATTCACAGTAACAGGCTACTGAAATAACAACCCATCACTGCCTTCCTTAGCTCTATGCAAATTCTTTGGAATTGTGCTTGAATCCCATGCACTGATTAGCTGAGAGCTGAACTCATGCCAATAAGAGAATGGCTGTAAATTGCTGGATGAGTGTAAATGACACCCATGCCACTGGTGGAGCAGAGAAAAATATGTAACTTGAGATTATTAAGTGTCCTGCTGTGACATAAATGGAGTGGAAAGGCACTTAGTCCAGAGAGATCCATAAATGGTTTAAAGCTAAAAAATGCCCAAGTAATGTGCATGGGTAAAAAGTGATCAAGGAGGTGACAAAAGTGAAGGTGGCTATCTATCCTCTAATGCTCTGGGGTTTCATAACCAGGCTTTATCTGCACAGGGCTGTAATGCACAGCCACAGCTGTGCTGAGACATATTTGGGGAACTGCACAGTGAATGGGAGCTATGAACTTACCTCAACTTAACTGTTCCCCCTGTTACACCAGAAAGTTTTTCTGGCCCAAGATCAGTCCATCACACTCTACCTGTGGAGAAGATGCTGCTAACATTCAGTGTCTCTGGCCCAGAGAGCCAACATGGTTAACTCTTGGCTTGTGTGCAGCTCTGGAAGCAGTGCCTGTCTGCACACACACGAGTCAGGAGAGGCAGCATCTCACACCAGGGACAGCTCTGCTGTGAAACAGCCCCAGAACTGCAGCAGAGCTGTTCCTCCAGGCAGCAAGTGGTAGCCAGTGCATAAACAGACCATGCTCTGTCCCTTTCAAAAGCAACACATGGGAGAGGATCAGCAGCTGGGTGAAAAACAATTATGCCAGAGACATGAAGAAAATAAAGAGCCTGAAAAAGGTGGCTTTAGGAAAACAGAAATGGAACACAGAACTATACAGGGAGGGGAAAAGCAAACAGCTTGCAGCCATCATGAAGACACAAGTCAGAAACTTTCAGGGGAAAATGGTAACCAGCCACAAAGGACAGCCTCCAAAGACAAGGTACCTGCAGAGACCACAGAATGAAGGAGATAATGAAACTCACATCTGTTGCCTCCATGCACAGCCCCCAGGGTCAAAGGACTTCTGATTTTTGTGCACAGAAGCACAAAGAGCATAGAAATGTCTCCTGTAGATGTTTTATTTACCTGTTCTCCACCATAGTGTCTTCAAAGCATTTCATGGCTGTTCAAAGTTTATTCTTCCAGTACTTCTCTGGAGGCAACACAGCAGTGTTATCCTTCCATCCTGCAGGAAGGAAGACAGAGAGGGAAAATGTTACTTGCCCACACATCATAGGATGCCTGATGCAGAGCAAGGAAGTGAGCTCAGGTTTCCTATGTCTCCCCTTCATATCCTGCTTCATCCTTTTCTACTTCTCTCTCATCCCTTGTGAATGGGCAATGATTGGAAATCCTGCCACTTCTGTGCTCAGAAATCCAACAATCATGAGGGCAAACAGAGAGAGCCATAGGTGAGTCCAGTCTCAGTTCCATTTAAATCCAAGACTAAAGGAACTTGAGACTGCTTTAGCAGAGCTTACTAAGAGTCCTAAGAGCCATGATTCATTTTAGAGAGGGAACAACTTCAACCAAAAAGACCCCAAACCTTACCATCAAGTGAACAGTAAATCAGAGGTAAATAAGTAAAAATATATAGAAAACAAATTATGTTAAAGACGAATAGATAGTAACTGGTAATAACTCACATTTATAAAATGAAAAATTAGATAAACAGGACCTGTCTTATGACTCCCTGTAGATCTAGCCTTATGGTCTTGAGGGGAAATACAATCTTTTGGCTGACTCCTCACATAGCTGTAAGGAATTAACTTCGAGTTGTCTTACTCCTTTCCATTCCCTTCTTCACTCACACAAATGCCCTTCTCCATAGAAAGATCACATGCAGGTTCAGGAAAATCATGAAACTCAGGAAGTTAATGATTCTTGTAATGCATTTCTACTGCTTTAATTTTGCTGAGGCAAAGAAAAAAATATCACAACTCCTTTGCTTCCTCGGAAGTGAATCCTGCTGACTACTAGCAAGTCTGTCATCCCCACTGGCTTTAAACATCATCCACATTGTTCTGTATTGCTACACATAACCTTTTGCTTCCCAAGCTTACACCCATATGCTTAGATGCTAAAGTTTCCTTCAAACTCATTATACAGGCAAACAGTACAGGAGATGAAAGTAACATCTTAATTAGCAGTGTCACTTACACATTTCATACCAGAAAATCTTCCACTGAACCAAGAATTTCCCATATGCTTCTTTACATTGATTTGCACCTGTTATCAATTCTGTGCCAGCAGAAATACCTAAAAAGAGCATGAAGAAAAAATGTAGGGTTTCTGGTAATACCAAAACCTTTGACAGCATGTCACAGTTACTACGAGCTGCCAACCACCCAGGGACAGGTTTCAGCATCCTCTCACAAACCCAAGGCAACCTCTTACAGGCTAAATAGGTGAAGCCTGACCAACACTGTTCCAGTCTTTCTCTTGAGAAAGAAAATATTCAGATCAGACTGGCTCCAGAGAGAGTAGGGCTAGCTGGGCACTGCCACTAACCAAAGGACACTGTAGTTAAATATTGAATTGACCTAAAACTCAATGACCCAAGGCTCACCAAATATGAATCCCTCCTGATCTGCCTTCTGCAGAAAGAGTTCTCAGAAAAGGAGAAAACAGAACGAGCCTCTGAAAGTCACAAGATGCAAGAAGCAGTAGCAGGCTGTGCCAGGTAAGTGTGAGGTTTTTGTTTTCACTGCTTTCCCCAAAACATAAACATCAAGCTGCTCAGTAAACAGTGTGAGCCCAGGAGTCTGCGCAAGGTTTTTTCCATCCCATGGTTGAATTCCTGTTGCTGGTCACAGGGCAAACACACAACGCACCCAAACAACATATACACCATCCTCCTTGTAAAATTGGTGTGCATCAGCTGCCTGGGTCAGGCTGCCTCATCCTTTTCCACTTGTCCTTGCTTTTCTCCTCCTTGGCGCTAGGAAGTGCGTTAGCTTATTCCCTGCTGCTAAATGTGTCAACTGAAAGCAGCACCACTGCCTACTGTCACTACGGTGAATATAGTGGGAATCTCTGTTCAAAAGAGACGTGTTGATTCAGGGGTCTTGGATCACTAGTTTTTGCTTTGTCACATTGACTCTCCATACATCTGGCAAACATCTGGTGGCACCATCACTTGCTTCTGATACTTCATGTCAGTGAAGGCAACTGTCCTATGTCAGTGTAGGCAACCCATCCTTCACAAGCACCACTCTGCCCTTCTGCTCTGCTAAGGACCTGCCAGAGTCTGACCCTGGAATCCTTTTCAGTAGGAGCTTCACTGTGCTAGCACTTATTTGTACCAGTCTGGAGACTGGTCCATGATAATGTGGAGCACTCGTGCTTTAGGGATCAGTCAGGTCGTGTTATACCTTCTGTATGTAATGAAAATGCAATCAAAGCACACAGCTCAGGTACAGCCAGTAGTAAAGCCATCACATCAGAGTTATATTCTAGAACACATGTAGCTTCTCTTAGCAAAGGCAAACAAAACCACCTACTTTTCTTCAGGAGCCAGTTTTCCCTACACCATCAACACAGGCCACTCCAGTTGGTTTATATTTCTAACACCAGAGATAGGCCTCAATGACTTCCTCAGTGACTCTTATTTGAGGCGAGTAAAAGACATTTTTGGCCTTTCTCTGAGGTTTCCCAATCCTTAAATTACCTTCATTTGTTTTTTTCCTACATATTTTCCTGTAACAAAATTCTTACCTTCAGGCTCTAAGTCCCATCTTCTGCAGGTGCAATATCAGTCCTAATTTAACTTGAAGTTGAACTAGAAATGGCAGATACTCACATATATACATGTGAATCATTTAGTACAAGTCTTCTGTAACACAAAAACTCTCCCTGATTTATTATTCAGTGTGCAAATAATACCTGTGTGGCTCAAAAGAACCCCCACATTTCCATGAAGGAGAGAAATGACAGAAATTTGTGTGTGCAAGCATCAGCTACATGAGCACTTTGACTACTTTGACCAATGCTTTGTTTTATTTAGTGGCTCATATACACCTAGTCTCCAATTTTATTAGAGAAAATTATATTCCTGACCATTGCACTGATGGCATTCCCTCCATGATACAAAAGCTGAGACACACTTGCAATAACTAATGTATTTCCCTGCCTCTCTTTTTACAAATTGCTGTTTTCCAAGTTATTACTTACTTCTAGTTTTCATTTTCTGAAGACTGCCATTGAGATTAGCTTTCCTCTTAACCCAAAGTTATGCTGCTTTTTTCTGGTCTTACACAAGTGTGGTATTACCTCATGCACCTGTATCCAACTCAGAATTTTAAATGTTCGTTTACTCTCAGATGAAAGTCCTTTTCTTGCTGCAACACTGCTTGCAGCTCCTATGAGAAGGACATTTGGAATTTTAAGTATTTGGTCATCAACCACTCACCATGCTATGCTTATTCCGATATCCATTGTTTTCTGTTGCCTTTGAATCCAGCTTTTAACCTCAGATATCCTATATAATCCTGACTTTTTCTATTAGACCATGAGTTACCTTGTGTCTTACCAAGAATTCACACTACATCTATAGGAAGAAAACCAGGCATTACAGCTGGATGGACCCCTCATGTGAGAGCATCCATCATCAGTTTAAATGTAGGCTTAGATTCCCAAATGTAGCTTTTAACCTTACATCAGTTACACAGATTTTTCACTTTCGTTTTCATAATCTCCATTTCAAATACATCATTCCAATTGGGAGGAGGGGTCCTGTGGAATGCAGCACTTCCCAAATGTGTGCTATACAGAGCAGTAGTTAGCCCTCCCTGCCCAAGCTACATTAAATCCATGAAGAGGATGAGAAAGGAAGTCAGCAGTAAGGTTATCTTCTAATTGCTTTCCCTCACCAGGGCTCCTGTTGCCTAAAGCTCCAGCAAACTGCTGTTTAAGCTGCTTCAGCTACACTCTGCATTTCTGGAGAGGTCCCATTTCTGATTCATTTAAAGAACTCCATGCTTTCACTCAGGTTTTTTTTTAGTTCATTTTACACCTGGATTCAGTGCAGGTAACCATGCCATGCCCTGCAGTGTTACTGAACACCCTGGCCTGTGTGTGATGTCTGACAAGTCACCAATCTGCAGCTGCTGCTCCTGCCCAGCATCACACTGAGCTCCAGAAAGCTCACATCAGGAAGGGCAGAGAGCATCTTCATCACCAAAAGGGCTTCATCTGGTGTCTCCCAGCAACTTCCATGCAAATCAGATTCACCTCTCTTTGATTCCACTGTAACTGGAAGTTACACAACATAAAGTCTCACATCTGGGTCAACAAAACAGGAAAACAGGTCAGAATAGTGTACTTTGAGGTGCCACCTGAAGAGGTTAGGAGTGTCCCCTTCCCCACCCTGCCCTCACAGTTGTGACAACTCTAGTGACCCAGGAATCCTACAGTTAGTTTCATGATCTCAGAGGCCAATGAGATAGTGTTTTACTTAAGATTTGACCTTATTTTCTAAGGCTTATTTTTAATGCACCTTGTAAATGAATTCTAATTTGACCTCTAATTTGAACTAATGATCAGTCCTAGTATTTACATGAACCAGATATGGGACAGTGCATAAATCTCAGGTCAATTTTTTTTAAAATTATTTGCTCACTGGAACATATGCATGAACCACACAACACTGCAAACTATTCATCACATATTTTTATCTTATGGTTCCAAAGCCAAAACTCTCCTCCTTCTCGATTAACTTTTTTAATCTCCTCTGAATCCATTCAAACTTTATCCAATAAGTGTCAGTAAGCGATAGTCACATTGAATAAAAGCAGAATTAGCAAACCCTCTAATTCCGAAGTGTTTAGCTTTGGAGCACAAGAAGTTAAACACTCTCCTGCAACACATTGTAAACATGTCAATGTGTTTAACATCTCAAATGTGTTCTGTTCCCTTGTGCAAGTGTTTAGAAAAGAAACAGGTTATGATATTTAACTAGTGAATGGATACATGCGCTCATTCCTACCAACACTTTTTAAACACTTGCGGACACTTAAAATTATGATGTGTTTAAGATTTGAACATGTATGCTTTTCTACACTCCTAATCCAATGCTTGATGCATTTATTTAGAATAGCAAGGTTTTACCAGGCTAGCAAAACATACCATTTCTAATTAGCAATGCTCAATTTTTCTTCTATAATTTCTTCAGACTACTCAAAACTAGAATAGTATCAGGTGAGGTTTTAACATAGTGTGAAGAGATTTTCCCCACAAGAACTGTGCTCAGCTGAAGCTGAATTTATTTGTGAGGTGCAGAAGTAGCTAAAACATTTCAAATCTACTTCCTTTCTCAAAGAAAGAACTCTGAACTACATGGGAAACACAGGAAGTTTGCAATTGGAAAGAAAAAAAGCCAGAGGAGAACATCTGCAAACATTTTTAAGGAGGTTTTTTTTGGGTGGTTTTTTTTTTTTATTATGTGCTCTATAGTTGGATAAAAGCATAAATTAACTGGAAGTCATAGAATGGTTTGTGTTGGAAGGGATCTTAGAGATCATCTCATTCCAAACCCCCTGGCATGGGCAGGGTTGCTCAAGTAAACTGACTACACTGCTCACTCACCCACATATGGGGCTCCTCAGAGAGAAAATGGTACAGCCTCGTCCATCTTTGACTCCTGCTCTACCTGAACTCTGCTCACAGGTCTAGCTCTGCTCAGGCTGCTTCTAACCCTCCAAACCATGAAGCAGCTGCTAACAGCTGTCATCAAAAAAAAAAACCCCAAACAAACCAAATGTCAGCAATAAAATTCTATCTATCATTCCTCCAAATTAGCTTAACCTAAGGCCAAGCACAGGCAATGCTCAGTGCTTACACTCATGACATGCTATTTCAGGACTTGTAAATGCAAAACTGGGGTTTTTTCAGTGTGATAGTTTGAATTTCCCTGTAAAATCCAATTGCAGCGGTTGTCAACCATTTCCATACCATGATCCTGTTACAACAAAAGAACAGCTTTATGTCCCCACTCTTCCCCACTGCCCTCATCTTCCACCCTTAAACCTGTCCACAGGAAAAAGAAGGCTACTTGGGATTTCCTGAAATATCTTCATAAGACAGAAACACAGTATTTAAAGTCCATCCAGGGTTAGGAAAAGACACTTTACATACTATCAAATAGAGAGGTAAAATTACTAAAGTTCTTACAGGTATCTAATGTGTCTGTGTTAATTCTATCACTTTCAAGAACCAATAAACATGGATAACTCAGAAACCTGGCGGACTATTCTGAATTTTGTTTGACAGCCAGCCATACCAGCTTAATTCATCCGTCTTTGCATTCCAGTTGTGCCAGAAAGCTCAGAAACCCCTGCATTGTTTTGATAGAAGCTGTACAAGGCTCTGGAAAGAATTTGCATCCACCAAGGGGTCAAAACAGAGACATCAGCATACCAGCTCTTCCAGTTCCCCCTGCAGGCCAAGGGAAGTGGAGCTCAGCTCCCTCCTGACTTTTTGTGCCAAGCAGCCTCCACAGAGCCACCCTGCAGAGGGGGAAAGGTCAGGAAATTTGCAAATGGGAAAGAAAGAAAAAGCTGTGTAGGTGTGGCACCTAGGAACACTGTTCAGGGGTGGATTTAGCAGTGCCAGGTTAATGGCTGGACTTTGTGATCTTTGAGGTCTTTTGCAACCTAAATTATTCTAAGGTTCTGTGATTCTAAAATACTCACTTGTATCAGCCTGTGAAATGCTTGACCCCACTTCTGAGACATCAGCAGAAATTTCACTCTTCCCTTCCTGGGTGACTGCCCAGCCTTGGCACAAACAGACCTTCTGGAGCTCTTCATCTGGTGTCCTGTCCTGCAGACAGGAGACCATGCAGGACATGCAGGATATTGCCATGCTTGTCCCTGGGCAAGCAGCAGCATAGAGCTTTCCACAAATTGTTTTTATTGGCAAGAAAACACAGGTGATGAAGTTTGGTCATACTGGAGGGTACACAAGCTTACTGTGGACCAGTGTCCAAAGGCACTTTCTGAAAGTTTTCAGCCTTCACTGAAGCACCAGCAATGTAAAAGCTCAGTGCTGGAGTCGTTTAAGATTTGAATGCCAGCTGCATTTTTATTGGCCGTCTGTGACTTCAAAGGGCTTTTCCTCCACTAATGTCCAGACAGGTAGGCTGCCCTGAAATCTCTCTGCCATGTTGACTTACAGATTTTGAACTGATTTTATCTGCAGGCTTATGGCTGAAAATGAACATTAAACATATTGGGGCAGAAATGAATTTCAGCATCTTGCAGTCCAGCTACAGTCCTGACACTTAATCAGGCAGGGGACAGTTCATCTGAAAACATGGAGCAAAGATGTTCTTTGTACTCATACAAACCTTCATTGCTTATACTTTAATCCCCAGACTTTAGGACAAAAACTTCAGAAAAGCAGATACACTGCTGCTTTGCCAAGTTTTTATTAGTAAGAATAAGGAACAATGAGGAAATTCAGTTGGATGCTTAATGTATTTTTCAGTTTCAACAACCAGATCTTTACTACCCCATTTTATAAGAGTATCCAAAGCCCTCACCCCAGCTCAGGACCCCATCTGACTAGCTGCTGCTTTGGTGTAAAAAGGGACAGGCCTTAGTACAGAGAGTTGTAGTCTGAGGGGCAGAACTATTCAGTGGAATGTTTCAGATACCACCTGCCCATATGGGCACATCCACAGGACTGTAGGAAAATGCTGGGACTAATACCATATGACAACAGCCATCTTTCTGCATGAAAATGGATGGATTATTTAATTGAGACACATGGGGTAATTTTCCATCTGGTTCCTGATGAGAGATGTTCTTTGGAACATCTCTAAACCCTGTTCCACTGTATGGTATGAACAAGTTACAAGGCTCCAAAGTGCTGCAGATACACAGACAGGTATGACTGAATTTATAAAGCCTGATTGTGAGGTACTGCTGACCATAGGGAGATTCGCTGAAATGTTGGTACTGCAGGCAAAGATACTATAAAGATAAATGACACATATTTCTAAATGAAAAAAATCAGTGAGTTCCTCTTACATGGTATTCAACCTGGCTTACTTCACAAACCATACCAGCAGAATGTTAGATTTATCTAATTATCAGATAACTTAAGTACTAAAATTCAGTGCTGTTGTCTGAAATAACTGGCTCATTCTATTGAATATCTGACACCAAAAACAAGCTAGGGCAAATTTAGGCACTGTTATGCTTCAATATCTTTGCTTTTGATACGCACAGAAAACTGAAGGTGAACTTTTCAAATTCATTTCAAGACATACCTGCTGTACTTGACTTTAAGGAGCATCACAGATATTTCAGGGCTTTCTTCTCAGCTGTTCAGGAGGTTTGACAGTTGTGTGTTCAAGATGACTGACGGACTTCATGCATTCAACAATACTCCTAGAGATACTTACATTTCCTCCTGACCACACAAAGAATCTTCCCAAAGAACACCTGTTCAAAAAGAGGGAAGACCAGGATCCCCTTCACCTAGCCAGGGCGGGGATTTTTTTTAAGCAAGGCACGTGCCAAAGTAATAACAGTAAAGCTAATTTTCAGCTGGGAGAGGGAAGAGGAAAAGTGGGCTCTAGCACATTTGGGGCAAATCTCTTTTACTGTCTGCTTGTCATCACATGAGTTTTATGCTGGAAACAGAAACAAACACCCTGTCAAAATACTTCAGGCATCTGTTACTTACACAGATCTCTCTGACAGGTGACATAACAGAAGTCAAAGAGGGGGGAAAACAGCAACACATATTTATTAATGACATAAAAATTTTTAAAATTTTAAGCAGCTTAATAAGAACATATTTTCAGGATATTGCTCTCTGAAAACAAATAGCTTGGCTTATAGGTAAAGCCATGTTGAGAATCAATAAGCCAAGAAACGCAGGTCTGAGGGCAGCCCAGGGTACCTGCCTGGGCTTTAGAGCAGGAAAGCCTTTGAAGTTGCAGACGGCCAATAAAAACACAGCTGGCATGCAAGGCTCACACATCTCCAGCGTAGGTTTTATATCAGTAATGTTTAAGCTGCAGTTGACTAACCAGAGAATACTCAGTCAGTTCTTACACATACACAACTAACAGTCAGGCTGGAAGCCCCTTTGATGCCCACAATCTAAACAGAAAGGTTCTTGAGCAATTGATGCCTTCAAGATAAGTGCAATTGGCCATCCTTGCCATCTCCCTGCTTACCAGTGCTTTTCAAGGTGTCCAGTTTTGGTCTTGCTGAGTATACAGTTATGAGTCAACTACAATCTGCATTAAATTTGCAAAATATACTTTATAACTATCTCCTTAAAATAACATGGGAAATTTTCTCACTTCTTTTTTTTTCTGACAAGACCACTTTTATATATGACACATTCGAAGTATATTTCTATTTTGGATCAGATTTTACCACATAATGATCAGATAAGCAGTCCTCTAAAAATTACTAACTGCAATCCCTATGCCTATTTTAATAAATTTCTTCAGACATATACATTCTGAAAGGAAAGAAATAGATACTTCTTCAGCATCCCAATGGTAGAGTGGCCTTCCTAGGAAAACGGAACCAGACCAGTAAAATAACAGCATCTGCTATTTTGACTTTCATCTTAACATGTACAAATTTCAGGGTTTCCAGCTGATCTGACAGAACACTTCCTGTTCAGGAAATAAACGTGTCAAATGATTTCTTGATTTAAAGTGATGGATCACAGTAGCTCTCTGTACTGCAGGGGTGCTATTCTCATAAAACATATGCAACCTTTATTACTAAAATGAAGGGGAATTACTCCAATATCACTTAGGGCAATTTCCTCAGCAGTCACCACATATCTCCAATGTCACAAATCCCAAAAGGAGTAGGAGGGGGGTGGGAGCTGGAGGTAGCTTGAATCCTCTGCTTAGTCTGGTGTGGGGGAAAAGGGAGAACACTATGACATGTCTGTAATTTGCAGTTTAATTTAAAAGAAGAAAGTGAAACCCTTTTTTAAATAAAAGGAACACAGTCGAAGTTTAAGTTCTTTCATGAGGTATGGGACATTTATTTTCAGAATCACTTTGATGCTTAAAAAGTTCAACACAAAGTTAGTGTGGTGGTAAATGAGGGTAGTTGTAGGTCTTTCACACAATGTGATCTGAATTGTCTAAAGAAATGGGGGAAAACAAAGTCTTTTTAACAATTTAACTCAGGTAAGGAACTAGATGCATTATATATGATCAAGAAAAGGAAGATGGCAATTTGGAAATTTCTAAGCAGAGGACAAAGAGTACTGAGTAATGACTTACATAGCTAAGCAAGGTATCAAAGCAAGTCTTGGTCTAGTAAGCAGCATTCAGGAGGAATAGCAAGGGCTTCCTTTCCACAGTTTATAGCAAAAGCTGTACTGGGATATCCTTACCATTATGATAGCCTCATTACTTGGCAGCTGGAAATAGATAGCAAAGAATACAAAAAGATTACAAAAAAAAATCCAAGAATGTTGTAATACATAAAATTTTAAAAGAAGATGAGACATATCTCAGAAGTATTAAGAATGCCACATGCACCCCAGAGCCAAAGGCTGATGGAGCTCCATTGAAAGTAGAACGCTATGTCACTTACCAGACATTGGCATAATAAAATTCCAGACTTGATATGGGAGTTGAAGTCAAGTTGTAGGATGACCTGTCTCTCACACATACCTGTGGATCAGGAGATCACAGTGAAAACTATTTCTATTGCCAGGAAACAGCTCTTTGCAACCTCCTCCAAAAAGCAAAAGCAGCACTTCTACCAAGAGCAAACCAAAACAACCTAAGGGTCAGTTCTCCAAGTCCTCACTCACAGCAAAACACAGAGAGGTTCAGGGAAGTGTAACAATGGGGGCAAAAATGAATCACAGCCTCAGGAAAACAAAGTTCTTCTTTTGAAAACCTCCTTTTCCCTAAGTAACCAAAGCTAATCCACAGCATTCACTGAAGACATCAAAGTAGCCCTGAGATATTCTCATCTGCTGTTTGCAATTTCTTTCATGTACCAACAGGACATGCAGAAATGAAAAGGATCTCACTTTACCTTATTGCCTTGCAATATCAATACTAAATACTAAATGGAAGTCCTGCCATCCCTTCTGTCTGGGTTCTCCTCCACACCAGAAGAACCAGGCTGTTTGTTCACACTCAACTGCCAAAGCCATCTGCTCATAGCCTTATCCTACAGCTTACCCATGTTTCTGAAACAAACCTGAATTTAAAATGTGAATCTTACTGTTGAATGCCTGACATGAGCATGCACAAACTTACATGAGAGCAACCCAGGCCACACTTCATCTTTATTTTCAGTGTTTGCCCAGATATCATCACACAACTGCAACTGTAAACAATCTTTTCTAATTTCTGTGCAGTGAGTACTTCTTCTGTTATCATCAAGTAGCTTGCAGCCTACTTGATGGTAATAGAAACCTAAAATGACAGAGCCACTCAGTACCAGCTATATAGAAAGGGAAATATTTAAGTTAGAAGGACATTCTTGCTTAAGTAAAAACTAGCAATTCCACTGGGAATTTGGTTTGGGACTCCTCCTATAGCTGCATCTAAAATTGCAAGATGATGAAAAGCTGAGCAAGCTACCAAAGGAAAAGTAGAGGTGACCCTTTTCTCTTGAAGGAGAAGGCAGTAGAAAAAGAAAGCTTACATTACGAAAGCGTAAATTTATCCTAAAATGTCTCTAGTAGACTGGCTTTGAAAGGTATCAGTTACAAGTAAAAAGTGGGGAGGCTTTTTATTGCTGTTTTGGAAGAATATCAGCTTTGAAGAAATGGGTGTGCATGAGGATATTGCCTTAACACAGAAGGCAAGTATAAATGACTATTCCAAAAGTTATTGCATGGAAGTCCACCAGACTATTAAATCATCTATCATTTTATACCATTTAGACATATATTTATTAGAAGACAAGACTAGACAAAGTAGACATCAAATTACTGTCTAAAGGGAAAACCCCAAGGAAAATATCATGTTCTAGAAGCTGGAGATGGAATGAATTGCATTTTAGATTCCTACTGATATTGTTTCCATGCTTTGACCCACTGAAATCAGAGCCTCTTGGGACTAGACACTGAACAGCACCTCTGAGAAACTTTTAATTAAATGCAGAACACCAAAGGGGTTTGCCCACAAGGCAGTGGCAAAACCAGGTGTAGAAGCCAGGCCATGCTTCAGTTCTCTCTGTTTTGCAACCAGCCAGGCTGTCAATATCAGCAACTGGCTTTTTAAGAAGAATCAGATTTCATACCAGGGAGAAAGCACCGAGAAGTGCTTTTCTTGAGGAAAGTAGGGAAAAGAACCCAGTCTGCCAACAAGTCTATTTTAGCAAGGAGACACATTACCCTGTTGTGAATAGGAGGCTAATGTACAAATTACAGGACACCTACAAACTACAGCTCCTCTTTCCATGAAACATGAAACTTGGCTTAATTTCCTCTCTCATAATGAGCATTAAAAGCCTTAAGGTTGCACTGGTACCTTAAGCAGAATTGCACTTTTAATTTTAGCAAATCCAAATGTTCCCTCTCATTGATATCCCTGATGCCATAAGAGTATGAATTATTGATATTGCTTGACTTTAATACTTTATGCTGCTGTGGAAATGGATAGCAGACCCAAATCACGGCCTACAACTAGATTATGAAGGTCATCTAAAAGAATGCTGAGCAACCAAAGTCTGCTTCCCCAGATCAAAAGAAGGTCTGCAAATTTTCTGTTGAGTTATTCTTTCCTCTATTATTTATTAGTCATACACAGCTGAGTAAGGTTTGAAATAAAAGACTGGAATCTGAAATGCATTCCAGGAAAAAGGCTTGCTGTCATCAGCACATGCTATTGGCTACAGTATTTTGTAATGAACTGTAATTTTTAGTGACAAGCATTTACTTATGTCACAGATCTCAAACCAGCTTCTTGCAAAGCAGACCAAAGCAACCTCCAAGCAGCACAGCTAATTTCAGGTTTACTAGACAAAACCACAAAACATAGCTGAAGATAATGACCAAATGGCCATTTAGTACTGAAATGACTGATTTCTCAGAGATCCTTACAATTAAGGATCATATTCAATAGCTTACAACACCATTTATGATATCTGAGAAAAAATAGCATCTGTAGCACAGCTGGAGCAGTTGTGTTGGAAAATCAATCATTTCCTGGCAACTGAGCGACTGATTTTCCATCAATCAGTACACGAGGCATTCTGTAAGGTTTATAAAACACATAAATTTGTTGCAGAATCTGCAAATGCAATAAGTGGGTTAGAAATGTAAGAGTGATAGATAAAAGACAGGTTTAAAGCAGCTATCAGGCTTAATATGAAAAGAGCTGTATTTATGCATGCTGTAAATACAATATTATGGTAAAACAGATGAACTGCTCAGTGTGATTAGCTCTGACAACAGATAGAGCCAAGAGTAATCCAGAAAGTAGGACTTTTTCCACTGTAGCAAACATTTTGTGCTACATAATTCTAATTTTTTATTTTTGATAAAATGGCCATTCATGGAAACAGTTACTCCCAATTGTGCCAAGAACTCATAAATCCCTGCAAATTCCTGGAGCTTAGGCCTTTTTTCTAGAATTTTATTGGCTTAGCTGAGCCCATCAGTAATACTGCAAATCTTATCATTCTGTTGAGATTACCCCACTTCTATAATAACATCTCCGAGCTCATTTTTAAGGGACAATAAAGATTGTAACCATTCTTCTAACTCTAACATAAAAGAAGAAGCGAGGGTGGGGGAGTTATAGCAGAAATTGTACAAGTTAGTACTAAAGCTATGACATTTTAATACTCATAAAACATAAGCCTGTTGCCTTATGTCAAGCCCCAGCAAGGGACTGAGATGCATTTGTGTGTAAAGTGATCGCTATAGCTCGTCATGTTACTCAACAGACCCGCAACAGTCAACAGCCCAAGCTGGCAACACTTGAGAAGTTGATATCCTCTCCCTTTGGATACTGCTGCCTCCATTTAGACATGGCCATCTGGAAGGCAAAAGCCTCTTCATACAGCATTCCCATAGTGTGTTAGGAAACTCTATTTCTCCCAGCTCCATTTTATCCAGCAGTACATCTTAAGACCCCAGTGCCCCCAGCCTCTGTGCCCATCAAACATCCCCCAACAGCACTGAACTGGACCAGAACTGTGGGATATAGCACAGCCTTATGCAAGTGGTGCTAACAGGAAGAGCCATCCAACACACATGCAGATTTGTGTATTTCCTTAAGTATGCCTAACCAAAGAAAAGTTACAATGGTTTTAGATAAATGTAGAGAGGACAACCAATGTTTGGCATCCACAAAGAGCAAGGTATTTGGTTATCCATGTAGTCAGGCAATTGTAGCCAAAAGGACAAGGCAGGTGTGAGAAATACATCACAAAGTTACCACATGGCAGGCTATGGCAAATCATTATTATTAACTTAATTCTTAATCAGTTTAATTGATAAAGCCTTTCCCAATGCAATTTTCCTCCATGTCTGGGAGATACACAATAGCACAGAGGTAGTTTTCTGTGTGAGTGATTTTGGCATTTTGATACAGATTCTGGTAGATCTACTGGTCACCATATTCTATAGTGGGTACTATAATATTGCAGGGCCAAGAGACTACAATGATACACAGAAAAAGAAAAAGAAGAAAAAAAGTAAGTCTGGTAAAATGCAGCTTATTCTTTATATGATCCCCAGCTGTGAAATCCAACCCCATGGTGCCACCATATACAATCCCGTAAAACCACAAAGACTGAAAGTTTCTGATTTAGCCATACTGATCCAGGTAGCATGTCAGCAGCAAAGAGAAGTCTTTCTCCTGCTTTTTTTTTTTTTTTTTTGACATTCTCAGGTGCTGTCTTCTAAAACTTCTATCAGTTGCATATGTATGTATGTGTATTGAAGAGACTGAAGAACTGAATGGTTCTTTATGAAACAGTCCCTAGAAAAATCTCAGACACTTGAAATAAAAGCAATTTAATGGACAACTAAGAATTAAAAAAAAATTCAAAGTACTTTAGCCCTCGGGAGCACCTTCTCCCCATCCCCCAAATATTTTCAGGTATGTTAACAATCTTTTTTTTTCTTCCTTCTTTTGCTCCAAATTTTTTCTGCTTCTAGTAGCTGTTTTCCAACATATTTGGCTTTGCCCACCATCTATTACTTTGAAAAATGTGCAAACAGGACTCAGGATCTTTGAAGCTGCGAGTAAATTTTTGTAGTAAAAAAGAAATGTTAGACTTAGAATGCCAAACAGGATTCAAACTTTCCACTAACTATAGACTTCCAGTTAGCACCAGGTTTTCAGACCAAAAGATAAAATTAAGTTGCAATATATTTGTGAATACTTGTAAACTCTAGAAATCTTTGATATTAGTTCCTACAGAAACAGACAAGAAAATGCAGAGGCACATTTTAATTACCTGTCAGGAACTAAATAAAAGATTTGTTTTATTGAATACTCCCTGTGTGTAATATAACTATGGAAACAAGTCTGAAATCCAATTGACTTTTTATTTATAGGCTCCTAAAGAGCTATTAAAACATAAAAGTGAACTACTTAAAACCTGTTTGAAGTTTTATTCTTCTTTAATGTATTTTTCACCTGTTTGATGATTGTTTATACTTTGTAGCATGATGAACTGTGACATTTTTTGCCATTTCATCATGTTGAAGATTTTGCTATATTGAAGTCAAAACATAGCAATTTTTGCCACAAAAATAAACTGCTGTAAGAAATCTGACCATGGCAAAAATGTGTTCTAAGCCAACAGTGACAAAGCTCTTCACATTCCTTTCCAAGGTCTCAGTCTGGCTCCACTGCAGATGCAGAGAACAGGGCACTTGCTGCACTGAAGATCATCTAAAGAAAGTAGTCAGATTAAAAAAGCAGTAAGAAACTGCACTGCTGGTGCAGATGTGGCAAATGGAAGCCTGGAAAGATGTGTGACTTGCATGATAGTTCTTCAGGAAGCATAAGGCAAAGGCAGGAATGGAACTCTCTACGGACACTCTGGTATGCAAATAATCAGCCAAAATTTATGTTTCTATTACTGATATGCACCACCTGATAATCTAAAAGCAATATTCTCCCTGAATAAACATTGTGGAATGCCATTTTGTGATATCCAAATTTTGAATTGCATTCTTACAGAAGATCAAATGTAAAATATTGTCTTCATAGAGAAGATATCTCGGGCTTCACCTTAGACACACTTCTAAATTTAACCCCAGCACAGATCTGGTCAACTGAAATAGATGGATGTCTTGGCTCTCTAGAGGATCAGAATATAGTTTTTTAATTGTAAAATGCCTTTTTTATTCATTTTTGACCAATTCTACCTGTTCAAAATCAGCTGAACTACAACACAAACTTACAAGACAGCAAGCCACCATGTCTTGTTTATTATTCAAGCACTATTACCATTCACTACCATTGACAATCCCAATACTTAGGATAAGCTCAGTGGTGAATATCTGGTCACAGGTGTTCACCCATGGGGGGCAGAGGAAGCTAGTTCAAAGTATTTTATTTTAGTTAGTCCCATGCCTTGGAAATACTCTGGTATTTCACATACTAGCAAAATGTAATAACAAAGAAGTAGTGCTTTTATCATTAACATGTTAGTTTATCCTAGCAGGTGATAAATGCCATTGAACTACACCATCCTTCCCTCAAGGATGGACTAGATACCTATACAGGGAGTACTTAGGCAGCTGGACACTCCAGCTGATGCTCTAAAATACATGGCCTCAACAGGTCACTTCTCTGAGCAGGGAGACTGCACTAGACATTCTCCAGTGGTGCCTTCCAACCTCATTGATGCTATGATGACACCTCCTCACTAAGATCAGTTACAGGGCATGTCAGCCCTGCCCCAGCTCCCTGCCCTGGCCTTCCACAGAACTTGAATTGTGTTTGGGATTTCCTGTTCATCTCCTCAAAGGATTTCCTAAAAACCTCAGGTGTGTATCCCTCCTCTCATACAATGGAGGTCTCCATAAGGCAGTTTGCCTCCTCAGGAGACAGAAGTCTTCTTAGTGATGGGTTGAGCCAATGGAATGAACTCCCATGGGAAAGATAAACCTATTTCCTGACTTAGTTCTACCATCTTCTGGCTCCAAGTGCAAAACATTTCTTCTGCCTTGTGTTCTCCAGCAGAAATAAAAAGCAACACGCAAAACCAAATCCAATCTGACAAATGAATGTACCAAAACATAATATCCTATCTTCATTCCTATCCTATTTTCTTTCCTTCTGACAGAGGGTGAGTACAGACACATGGTGGATTCCAGTCGTCAGAGCTATTGGTAAGCACCCAAACTGAGACAGCTGGAGCACACCCTGCAGTGCATCGGGGGGTGTGCTCTAAGGAATTATGTATACCAGAACCTGCAACCTGCCTGGCACTTATGGAGAGCCATCAGTAAATAAAAACAAGAATTGTTTGATCATGGTACAATCTCTTCTCTCTCCTAGCCTGAGGAGCTGGGAACAATGAAGTCAATTGTACACCAGGTGGTCCTGAAGCTTTCCTATTATTATAGTAATGTGTATACAAAATAGAACAACATAAAACACGCTTGGAAAAAATTGTTTTGTACACACTTATCTGCTTTTATAGTTTGACTTCACTTCCAATTCTTCAATTTATTGCACAGAGAGGAGCAGGTGGGTCAAAGACATATTTCTGACTGTGCAACCTCAGCTTTAACACTACTAGCCCCAGATCTTACAGTTTGGAGTGAGATATGCAGGGACATTTCTAATTAATTCTTCCTGTTTCAGTGGACCTTACTCAGTATGTCCCAAAGCTCCTGATAGCCGCAAGTGTTTGGAGTATCCTTTCTTGCTACTGAAAACTATAGATATCTTAATACTGAAGTTCTGAAGAGTTTTGCCATTCATGTTCTGTACTCAACTTGGCTTCTGAGCTTTGCCTTGGGTGCTGAGAAAAATTGAGGCATTGGCAGTGGTAGTCACAAGAGTTTGACAGTGGCATGTGTTCTCAGGGGCTCTTGATGATTAACTTGTTCCTCCTTCTACATACCTAAATACATTATTCTGACATACCCTGCCCAATACCCCCCTCCTGCATCTACACCTGAAGGCCTGGATTGAACATAGACAGTCTTTTCCAGTAAGGAGAGGTAATTTCAATGTTTTCTAGGGTGTTAACTCAATGTATTTGTGTGTCTAAAGTGTTATGTGCATACAGACTGAGAGGGGTGGTTGGTTGGAAAACATCCCACAGTTTTGGAAGCTCTGCATCAGTTGTCTAGAACAATTCAGGGTTGAGTATCATATTAATCCCTAGGAAATTACCTCAAGCAATTATCTAATTAGGTAGAGTTTTCTCTCTCCCTTTTCCCCCTTCTATCCCTTCTCTACCACCATCCTAGCTGTCATCTCATTTGTAACCATCACCCAAGAGGCATATACGATGAGAAGGTCTCTGGCCAAGTCTCCCACTGGTTATATACAAATGACAGATTTGAAACACATTACAAAATTCCTTCATTCCTACATTCCTAAGATAGCCCAAAATACTCAGCCCTATTATGTGAAATCTGTTTTCTGCTGTGAAGATGAGAAAGCCATTCAGCTTGCAGAAACTGCTGAACAAAATGTTTGGAAATGTTACATGCATATG
Organism: Agelaius phoeniceus; assembly: GCF_051311805.1. Classification (NCBI taxonomy): domain Eukaryota; kingdom Metazoa; phylum Chordata; class Aves; order Passeriformes; family Icteridae; genus Agelaius; species Agelaius phoeniceus. The sequence goes on along the minus strand of NC_135267.1, from coordinate 89,838,279 downwards.
CAAATACACTTGCTCTGCTTAGGTGGAGGTGCTCCCTGTAGCACCACTGATTATCGGATTATCTAGAAGACATTGCATTTTTAATTTAGCTCCATTTTTTATAAGCTGTGCTAATAAAATCTGCACCCCACGGAAACCCCCTGCTCATTAGCTATTACCCACCCTCAGGCAGCACAAGTCTGTTTACATTACAAATAAAAGATAAAATATGCTCATTGCCAGCTTTCCCCTTCCCGAGGGACACTTGTCATGAATCTATCCTGCAAAACTATCTCTTCACTACTCTCCCCTGACTTCCCCTTGCCCCAGGACACTTTGCCTTCATTTATCTCTTTCGGACTTAACAAACCACTACAACTACCTTAGATCAATTTCTCAAATCACAGTTTAATTATTTAGAAGGAAGTGAGCTTTTGCTCTCCATTAAAACAACAATCCCTACCCCCAAGGAACAACATTAAATCATTGTTTAATCCTTATTACTGCCTTAGGCCTCCCTTGATACTGCAGCGTTGTTGAAACTTCATTTCAATATTTACCACTTAGATCACTTAAGGGCTGTCAGCTTTAATAAAATTTTATCAATTGGATACTTATATTATTCAGAGTTTCATAAAAATAACAAGACCTGCCTTGGTATTTCACTCATATATGGGCTAATTCCTTTGACTGCTAAGGGATTTCATTTTATTAGCATTTAAACATAATATGAGTGATTTTTTAAAGTGATATATATTGGATGAAGTTAGTAAACAACACCATACTAAGTTACATGAATTTTTATGTATGTACCACTAGGTTTACAACTGCAATATACACAAATAAACCAACAAGGCAGATATCACTGTGCAGGTTCCTAAAAAGCCTGATCTTTGAAGAGATTTGTCTATCTCAAATCTTCTCTGCAGTGTATAGAGTAGTGACAACTCTCTGTGGTAGGTATACAATAAAGATATCCCACATTCTTGGTTTTCAGAGACTTTTGCTGTCAAAAAACATGTTAAGATTTCCCACATTCAATAAAACAAAGCAAAATTTGACAGGAAGTATACCAGCTCAATCACTAGGCTACTAACAATACAGTATTACTTCATGTTCTCTCTCAAACTAGAAGAGTGAACGACGCCATACCTGAAAAAGGCATTTCCAGAGATTTTGGCTATTTGGCTGTACTAATTCTAGCTGGAACAGACCATTTCTATGTAGTCCTCCAATTCCTTGGTCAACAGAGATTTCTGGAATCATCCAGCTACATCTGCAGCACAAGCACTTCCAAAACTTCTCTGGTAAGTGCAGTTTGTCACTGCATCACTAATAATCCCATGACCTTTTTAAATCTAGAAGCTGCAGTTACTGTGGTCTCAGGTCTGCAGTAGGTTCCTCTGACACCAAAATCTCTAAGATAGATCCTGCTTTGACAGGTCCTAATGGCAGATCAAGTGCTATGTTTTCCAGACAATTGACTTTGCAAAGACTTCTCAGACACAACTTCTTTATCATATGGTAGAACTGCATTCTTTCTGTTAGAAGAAGGGCCAATGTTTTCCCCAAGTGGATGTGAATTTATACTTTAGGGGCAAGGATACTCCACAAATTATTCATGCGCTGCAAGTCTGAGAAATTTGCACAAAAGGGAGAACAAATACATCAAATATGTCAGTGAAAAGGACAAAAATTCTGCATGCTTTAAAAAAAAATTGCTTATTTTTCAAAATAAGGTTTATAGACCAACTAACATTCATAGGACTATCCATGTCTATCCATTCTGCCTTTGCATGAAAACAAATCCCACTCCACACTCCACGTTTGCTTTTAGACTTATATCTCCTTACCACTGTGACCATCACCCTCTTAGTCCTATTTTTAATGGGGTCTCTTCTAGCAGCAGACTTTTTTTTCCTTTGGTTTTCAATGTTTGAGCTTCATCAAATCTCTTTTGAAAATATCAAATGACTTGTTTCCTGCAGAAAATTCTGGCTCTTCCATCAGTTTTAAACCTCTCTGACTGCAGAGTTTAAGTACTTATAGAATCTAGGTACAACTTTGAAAAAAAAAAAAGGTAGAGGACTTAGAAGATCGTGATTCAATTTAAATAATTAATCATACATGGAGGGTATTGTGTGAACATGTCACTTATTTAGAGGTCTGGATGTTAAGTCACTTTTGTATATAGGATTCTCAACAGCTTTCCTATATGTAATCAGAAATAATTACTCAGGAATTGCATGAAACTGGACCAGACTGAATAGGAAAAATCTCCTCCTCTGGAATAACAACAGGTACTGCATTTTAAATTGAGACTTGGTCACCCTGCTTTAACCTGTATCCACTTTGGAACACACACTAAGGTGCCAAAGTCAACTGCTTGCAAATCCTTTAACACTACTTAGCTCCTTTGAGCAAGGCTGGATTTTCATATTAAACGCGATGAGAAAAGTATATTAAAACAGAAAACAAGGAACTACTCAAATTACACTTCAGATTCAGTACTGTTTCCAAAAAAAGTTTTGTCAATTATAAGTGATCAATGCTGATACACACATATTCCTGACACTCAAGTGCGTAGACTTTCAATATCTTGCCAAAAATGGTGATTGCAATTTTTAAAATTATAAGAAAACAGTACTTGGAAAACCTCACTAGTTTAGCTTAGATAGTAGAGCTAGTTAGTACCCACAATCACAATCTCCAGGAGAGTCACAGCTGCACCATTCCTGCTGATGTTGGTGGAAATTCTGCCACCAGCTTCAGCTGGAGTCAGGTTGCATCTATAAATTGTTTGGATGTATATTACCACTTATTTTAATGGCAGTAGTAGGAAAAGGCTTGAGTTGTAGACAAGGACCCTCAACATACTCAAACAAATTCAACAAAAAGTCAAAGAGCTTCCAATCTACAAATAAGCCATAACAAGGCAACTGAGGGCCACAACCGAGAATTGTGTTATACACAGTGGTCATAGTAACCTGACTGCCTAGGGTTTGATTATAATTAAAAGACACCAAGAAAGGCTTAATTTTAAGTGGGGCCTAATAATTAACATTGAAGTTGAAAGAGTAGTAAAGCAGGGAGCATGACAATTAAACATGCCTGAGAATATAAATATATGGATATGAAGTGCAGAGTGAATGTTGCCAATTTTCAAGTCAATTTTCCTAGAGAAAGCTCTAGTGGGGCAGACAAAAAACAGAGCTTATAAAAGAACCTGGTTGCAACCTTAGCCACAGTCTTGACCACAGCTTCATAATAAAATTACTAGTATATTAAGCATGTGAATGTGGGGTGATACAGAGAAGAAGATGGGGCCCCCATAGCTGGCTGGCAAGCCAACTGTGATTTTAACTAAAAGCAGATGGTTTTCAAGAACGAATAGGTGCAACTTGCTCTTTTATGCAAGTCACGCTCAATACACAACCATTTTCTTAGATGTACACCTTCAGCACAGGAGTTCATGTGGCCTAAATTGAATGTAATAATCCAGATGGGAGTATAGCTATTCTGCATCCTTTCAACTGGAGGGTCATGTTACGCAGCCCTCCCGTTTAAAAGCATATAAAAACCCAAGCTATTCAGCATGCAGCTGAGAGTGCAAGGGCTTTAATCTTTACATTATCCATATGAATGCACTTTCTATTTTTGTTTATTGTGCCACACAAACCTAATTGCTGCTGCTTTAGAGCCAGCAATCCCTAAAGGGCAACAAATAACCTCAGGCTTGGGTAACGTCAAGTTTCACTTTTTGGTCATCAGTTCTAACTTAACCCAGGTCAACCATGGCCAAAAGCTGTCACCAGCTGGTGGTGTATGTATAGCCCGTGATCTGAATCCACCTGCACATATAAAATGAAGACAAAGGAGTGCCCAGAAAGAGGAGCATGATCAGTTGGCTGAACTGCAGCATAAGCAGAGAAATTGAACTGTACCCATGTCTAAGGAGGATCCCTGTAGGCAGATAGGGATTTAAGAGCTGCCCTCATTCACTAAAATATTATTTAGTTGGGAAAGCATTTCAGAAACCTCCAAACTCAGCCCCTTACTAAAGGTCAAAGCTTCACCAATATCACTGAGTGGCGACCTGAATTCATCAAGTACTACTTCCTTAAGAGGATCTGTGAATTTTAAAGCACTTTTTAATAATTTCATATGAAATCTACTTGATGAATTGATAGATTTTAAGAAATGTCTTCAGAAGAATGGGTGGAAACCTGGATAATTTTTTCTGTTTGCTAGTTTCCCACTTTTCATTTTGTCCTCTTGAGTTAGATTGAAATATGTCAAATTGCATGAGCTGTTACCTTATGGAACTTCTTACTCACAGAATGTATCTTTTGTTACATATGGAGGTGTTAATTCCCAGATAATCAAAAGCTGAATTAGTTCATAATGAAGGTGAAAGACTCCCTGGTTTATGTTGCTGCTGAGCCTTATAGGTTTTCTTGTTTTATTTTATTCAAAGAACTATGGGGTGTTAACAACTTCTGCAATAAATCAAATAAAAGTAATATAAAACAAGGCCTACCAGTAGCTCCATCCTCGGTTTTGCCTGCACAAGGAAAGGCAGCTTGGCATCATCACAGGCACATTGCTAAATACTGAAGCATTAAAGAAGCACAGAAACTTTTACCCGTGTGCCTCCTGAGCCTTGCCTTCTTGTCTAAATCTTTGAAACCAAACAAGCTGTTTAATTTAGCCATTTTCCATGACAAAAAGCTGCATAGCTCTGGAAAGAGAGTTCAAGAAATCACTCAGGTAATCCAAAAATAGTTCACCTGCGGTATGACTCTAGCCACACATGTCCTCCATGTCTATGAATCGACTCAAACTTGTGACTGATTACAACAGGCCAAAATGGATACTGTTCATTCAAATTATCGTTCAAAGTAGATGATGATCTTATACCTTCGCAACTTTATGTTCATCAGCTCCACATAAAATTACCAAAAAGATCAAAGATAACCAGTGCTGCTTTCCCTTAAAGATTTATCATTTTTACTTGAAAATTATACTAATTCTATAATTTTAATAAAGCTTGCACATAACTTTTTTTTTTCCCCAGCACTCATTCAAGGATGGAAATCTTGAAGATTTCCATACAGATGGAAATTTGAGATACACAGAAAGTGGCCGAACCCACCAAAGTTACCCAGGAAGGAGTTTGAGCCTAAGTCTCTTCAGTAGAATCTCTGCCTCATGACTTCCTCAACTTGGAAATACTTTCTACTCTTTTTACAGTTAGCACTGCAGCACCAACTCTCCAACCCACGTGTTCACTGAGTTCACCCACTGACTTCCAATGGATTAATTCTGTTTCTTTTTCATTCCTCTGTACTTGAAAGCAAACTGATCACGAAAAAAACAAAATATTGTACAATTTCTGCTGCATTTGGGAAACCCAGAAATGCACAGTGCTGCTACTGTTCAATCCAATAGTAATCAGCAATGCAAAGATGCAAAATAATGCCTTTAAAGTGATGTCTCTCTTTGGTCACCCATTTTCAATAAAAATAGGAAATTCTACATTCAGGTTCAAATTTTAAAATTTCCAAATTTTAAAAGAATGAGATACACAGTACACAACTAAGGACTCTAGGCAGTGACTCACATTTGAACAGTTACATCATGAAGATGGTTCTCCATTTCCCCAAGAAAGAAATGTTCTGTTTGGATCAGTCTTCATTTAAAAGGCAGATGACAATCACATGCAATGCAATTTTGTATTATAAAGTGATCAGAATAAAACAAGGGAAAGATAAATCAAAATGCACAACCCAAAATCTATTTATGTTATTTGGAGACGCTGTGGATTTGTCAGTTACTGTAGAAGAATTTCACGAAGATATAATTAAACTCCAAAATCAAATCACCCTTTTCCCCCTCTCATTATATACAGGCTGCTTTATAACAAGGCATATTAGGAATACTTACTTTACTTGTATGAGAAAAAAAAAACCTGTTTACTTTTATTATCAAGCAACATATTAAGAACCCCAGCCTGTGAGTGCCATACCACTTTTTAAAGAAACTAATTGCAAGCCACTTTCAATATTTCTTCTGTTTTTAATTTAATACCCTCAGAGATACATAATTGGGCTGGAAGGGAGAGTATTCACTGAAGTCATGAATTTGCTGTATAAATACAAACAAGAAGGAAAGCTAATACAGTAAGGGACTGTGGGATTAATTTTGAAATTGTCTGATTAGTGGATTGCTGCCCGTCAATAATTGCCTTAGATGTTCCCAAGGCCCCATCTTTATTGGAGTCTGGCAAGTGCATCTGCCCACAGATTCCGTCAATCAGGCCTTGCAGCTGGGAGGGTCTTCAGAGAGAACACAATTGTAAGTCTGCTGGGGCAAGTTGTTAGACAAAGCAATATATATCAGGCATGATGAACAGTCAATCTCTGTGCCATTGAGAACATTCTACTTGCTCATTGCTATAAGCTCCTTCAAGAATTATTTTCACAAAGTACTGTTTGAGTGAAATAATACCAAAGGTGTTTCTGCAGGATACAGCAAGAACGTTGCACACACCTAAATTACACAGCAAACTTGGGCCTCATGCCTTCCTCCACTCCTTTTTAAAAATTTTTGCTGCTGAGATGATCTTTGCTCCCTTAGGATGCTATTAGAAAAGTATGGAAGTATGCAACACTGGCATTTTGCAAATGCTAAAGCCACTGCATGGATAAAAGAAAAATTTATAAAATCATACAGAGAATCCAAAGTCCATCTTGCTAAGGTGCACCTTCATTTAAACAATTCTTTAAATAAGTAATTTCCATAAATCTTTCTAAGCGAAACACAACCTAAAAAATTGTCTCTCTTTTCTGCACCAGTAGAAAACTATGAACATGTTACCCTCAACAAAATGAAACATGAAAAAATATTATTTGGCCTGATGGTCTGCAGAGTGAAGTTTTTCTGACCAAAACCATCCTATTTCTAAGATCACAAACATACATATTTTTAAAGCTCTGTATAGCTTGTTTCTTGCATGTCCATTCCTAGATATATCTCTGTCTGTCCTGCCAACATTTAGCCAGAAATACACAAAATAGATTCATCAATGAGCATAGTTTACAAACAGAAATAAAATAAGGGAATAAAGATGGCACATATATTTATATTTTTGCTATGCAATAAATGCATTAGATGTTAATTTTTAGCTATCCTTGTATGTTTTTGAAGTCATAAAAAAGAGCTTCTGGAACGCTGTAATTGCTTACATGCAAAACAAAGTCTCCCTCCCTTTTATTATGACCAGCAAAGCTTCAGTTTGAAATGCAGATCAACAACACTAATGTTGTAATCAACACTAATTTACAGCCCATATCAGTAGCTTCTGTGGATTTGACAAGGGAGCTGATACTCCCAAAACACAGCATCACCTGCACAGAGACTCACCACCTTTGAACAGTCACAGTCCTCTTTGGGTCCAACTGAAATCCCAGTTCACTGCCAGTAGGCCTATGGCTGGTTGGGGGCTTCCCCCATTTCAAAGGGGCTCAATAAATCTTACAAAAGGGATCCTGTACTGAGATGCCTGGGATGGAATCAGATGGAGCCCACTGGAACTGGATGGGCTCAGGACTGCTGTCCTACCTTCTGCTCTTACACAGGCTCTAGTCTCTTTTTTAAAGAACAGTGCAGGAAAGGGCAGACATAAGAAATCTCTGGAAAAAGACTTTCCTTCATGCTGCAAGGGAGATAGAGAAAAATACAATTTATCCTTAACCTTGACTTCTGGTTATGCTATGGATAGGCACTAAGCCATTGCCTTGCCTCAGATGAGGTCACATAACACTTCCCCTGCAGAATCCATGCCTTGTTTCATACAGAGGATGGGCACTCCTCTGATCATTTATTAACTTTTTCCACATTTGAAAATCAAATCATACGGTATCTCAAAGTTCTCCTTGAATAGACAGTCTGTGGAGCACTATGCCTTCCCACACAGTTATGATCCAATAGCCACTAAATCAGTTAATACTGTAACTGTCACCCCTATTATATGGGAAGTGTTCTAATATTTCTCACAACATACCCAGATACAACTTAAAAGGACTTGTAAGGATATGACTTAAAAGGACATAGAACACGTGCTGAAATAATGAAATTGTACTTACATTTGAAAACAAAGCTCTGCAGCACTCTGGTTTCCCTCATTGTGAATAACTCACTGCAGATCAGCATTAGTGAAAAAAAAAGACAATAAAAAAAAGACTGGCAAAGACAAATTTCAATAAACCAGTGATATTCTGGTTCAACAAAGACAAGAGGGAAGACTTGAGGAAGCCACTCCTCTCTCAACTGAAAAACTGCTTCAGAAGGCTTTAACTGAAAAACTGCCCATATGGGCAACCCATATGGTTGGTTTTGGACAAGACCTGAACCTCCACTCCCATAGGTGGGAATTCTCTTACTGTTGTTTTGCTGGTCTCTAAAAAGGGCCAGATTGTCACACAAGTGACACTGGTTCCCAAAAAAACACACTACTGCAAATTGATCCAAGTGAGAAGCTTAATACTCTGAAATATTGGAAACAACTGTGCCAAAGACTGTCAAGGACTTCAAACCACCAAAGCAGACATTTTCCTTTCCTGTCATTTTGAATGACACAAAATCTTCTTATAAGTTTAATGAATGACAAAATTTGAAATTCACTTCATAAGCTTTGCCAACTCTCCTTCTTTTCCATGAAGAGTGACCATGTATCATCAGACACAAAAAACTAAAACTTCATCAACAGCAAACATTGGACAATGTTTCTTTTCTTTCAGCTCTTACATTATGACTTATTCTGTGTCTCAGAAAACACAAGGCCTCATAAAACACACTGAAGATTAACATGTCTGGGCTACTTTGGACCAATTCTAAACTGGACAGTCCATAAGAGACAACACCTTGAGAACAGGCTTAAATTTAAAACTGAGTAACTATCTCACACATAGAGCACTCCAGGAAAGATTGTATTTCAGGCAAGCAAAGAGGCTAGCTAACAAGCATATGCTTACATAAGAAGTTAATCATCAATATAGATCTGAAATCACTGAGGCTGTGTGTTCTTGGAAAAAAATTCTAGCCAGTATACAAATAGCAGGATTTTCTGCTATTTTCAGCTTTTAACTGGCTCTGCATCTACCCACACCATGCACTAAATATAGCCACACAGTAATTTCAAGGGATTGAAAAAAGGTATGACAAAACAGTCTTTCAAGGACTCTTCCTGCTGGGTAAAAATGATAAAAATTCTGTTGGTTGCCTGTTATATGATGACGGACAATGCATACGTCACACATGACAGCTGCACTCTCTCACCCAGAAGTGCTGATGAGCAAGGACTGATCTACTAATAAACTAGCTAGAAACAGCAACACTGGCAAATGAGAAGCAAATCCATTAAGAGCACATATTTTGTGTTTTTCCCTCTTGAAGCCAGTTAGTTCCACACTACTCTTTAGTTACAATATGCACTGATATGAGATACGCAATTTCCATTAGCTATAACAAATAGTTATGCTTATTTTTCACCTTCATGGGAGGTACAGGAAGCAAGAGACAACCAGGTTCAGATTCCACAACTACTGCATTATCACTACATTACTGCCATTTGCATTTCATCATTTTAACTTCATTCCCATAAGACCATTTACATCTTGCAGGACGTTCTTCCCCACATCCCTCCATTTCCTGCCCCTCCCTCTTCTCATCACACAAAAAAGCAATCATGGTGCCATATAGCCTCTGGTATGTAGCAGTTTCCACTCTCTGCCAAGATATTCCACACATTTAATTCTGAGGTGAAAGTACTTTCCTAAGATTTCACTTCTATTTGGTCTTTGTAAATGACCCTCAAGCATAACAGTTCCTCTCATGACATTATTTCCACATACCTCATTGTGACTCAGATGCAAAAAATTCTCTGCTTGACCACAAATAAAGGCAGTCTTTCCTAGAAATATGACTATCATTGAGATATGATAATTCAAAACTCCAGCTTAGCTGATTGTATACTGAAAACACTTTTTATTTAGTAACATACAAGAGTAGCAGGATAAATAGATCTGTAAGATAAGAAAAAAAACCAACACTCTGATTAACTTTTCTGAGGTGCTGGTCTCCTGATTGTTGCTTAAACACAATGTCTCAAAAATTAAAAGCCTGAACTCAACCAGATTTAATAAAGCTAAAAAAGTCATTCAGTTTACTAAATGCTCCTTTCTTTGTTGTTTCTTCTGGAGAAAAAGAGAGGGAGACAAACCAAAAATTTCTCATAATAACAATTGGGCTGCTGTGTTGAACATGCCTTAGTGTTTTTCAATTCTAGAAGTCAAATAAGGTAAAAGCTCTATTTAGTGAAACAAGGGGCAAGGTGATCAATTTCAAACATGTGTCAGCTCCTAGTCAGGGACAGAAAGTATGAAAGATGATATTTCAGTGCTTTACCCCGAACTTTTGTTCAGATTTAAAATGCTCAGTGGGATGACTCACCTTGATCTGGACGTGGCCATCAGGTCTCTCTCACTTTCAAACATGGAGAATCTCTTAGGATTCTTGATGCAGCTAGAACATGCTCACAGGAGACCTAACAGTTATAGAAACAGCATGAAGCCCAACAGACTTGAATAAAAGCAGCAGTCCCCATTGTGGAAGCTAACACAGAAGCAATACTCTTGCACAGGTCCCTCCCAGATTGAAGAATTTTGTTATTCCAAGTTACAGAATTTGTTATTTCCCACTTGCAGAAGCTGTAGTAAAGCCTGTGGTGCAATACATACACTTCTGATGATTTGCTGTTCATCTCCAGGGGTCTACAAATTGTCATCACTTGCTGTTATGAGTGACTTATATCTGATAAAATACCCAACCATAATTCTAGATGGTCAGCTCCTAGAAATACCTGTCAATAAGCAGTGATCTCCAACAGCTTCCTGGCAGCAGGTACCTGCAGCCAGCACAGAGTTACAACATCCACCAGAGGGACCGTTTAGAGGCTCAAGTGGAAACAGGCAATTGAAGTTCTCTATAAACTAGTCACTGAGGTTTGCTGTGAGAAACACAGACACATCATTTGCTTGTGAAGCTTTATAGAGTATGGATTCAAAGGGATTTCTCAAAATGAAACACTTCTAAACAGTTACAGTTTCTACATGCCCATGAGGCAGGTGAGGAAACTTTGGGACCAGTAAACAGAGGTGCTCTCAAACCTTTAGGTGGTCTCTAACAGGAAGGAATATGGAATTACTGACTGGCCCAACCTTTACATAGCCCTGGAGACACATGAACTCCCTCTCAGCTCTTTCTGAAACCTTGAAAAAAAGGGAGACAGAGAGTAACATGGACTGGCATTACCAGCTTGTTCCTTCCACTGTCTCACAGGATTGATAGTCTTGAAGCTGGATGTCCTTAAGCAGAGCTAAGTAGGTACATGAATGACCCTCAGGAAGTCTAGAAAAAAAAGGTGCTATTCAAGAACTCACTCAGCACTCACTTCACAGTGGGTAAGGCTCCTTATAGAAAGCTCTGAAATTAGACAAATATGATTCATGTTTGGTTTCTAGCTTCCAGGCATAGAGTTTCCAAGTGTATTTGTTGTTAAATAAATACAGACACCAAGTTCAAGACACACTACCACAAAGCTGTTAGATTATTTGTTCTCCTGAATTATGCATTACTTTCCCGTGGTATGCAGTTTTTCTAACACAAGTACCCCACAAAGCCCAAATTCCAGCATGTCTATATGCCATATGGACCAGCTTCTCCAAACGTCTGCTCCTCATGGAAATTCTATTTGTTTTCCTATTGATTTTATTATGTTTAACAGCATACTAAATCATTCCTGAGGTTGACAAGTTTCTGGAAAATTGATATATGCTGTCTAAAACTGCCTGAGGCAAGAATAAAACCAAAACAAATGGCTTCTTTAAAACTCTTGTTTTGCATTACTACAGCCAGGCATACAAGTGCCATCTTGCTTAGTAGAAAAATTCTTCTCCTTTGTGTAATATCTGAAGCACAGGAAATCTTTAGAAGCTCTTCTTATGTGTCTGCATATCAGGGGAAGGTGATTGCAAAATACCAGACTATGTGAGTGAGGGTGGGACTAAAAAGGCAGACTGTCATCCAAGATCAATGAGCTGGATTTTCTCTCTGGGGAGAGGTGGAACTACACTACAAGGTGTGTAGATGCCTTGGAATCTACAGCTTAAGGCAAAAGCAGAAATTTTAGTGAGACTTAAAGACTTGTATTTAATTCTTGAGAGAAACTGTACTTTAAAGCAATTAACTAAGACCAGGAGGAAGCAGGCGTTTGTTGAAAATTTTGAAGGCTGCACCAGTAAGCAGTATTGAACTTGTCCAAAGATTGGACAACATTTCAAATGGGAAAAAGCATCCATTCAGGAAAAAAAAAAATCATGTCTTGGTTCAGAAACTAAAGGCGAAGATGAATTACAGAAAAAAGTTTTGATGCTTTGATGTCAAAAATCTGAACATCACAAGAATTCAAGATGAAAACTGAGAATTACATTAAGAAGAAATAATTTTTTAATCTCCAAAGATCTGACAAAACCTGAGAAGTTCACATTGTGCATATTCATCCTTGTCAGACTCTCACTGGGCTGTTTTAGCTGCTGTGTTCTGGCAAAGAAAAAAAGAAATTGCAAAGGAAAAATACTTTTGTGGGAGGTAGTTAAGGCACAGCACTAGTTGACAAATAATGGGATTATATTTGCAAAGCTGCAGACATGTAAGACATATTACATGAAGTCATAAACTTCCCATTTTGGTGTGGTAGCATTTGAAGAGATAGACATGATGCTCCCCTACAGTCCCTGTGATGACACAGGATAAGCTGCTGAGTTACTCTATGGAGAAAGCAAACTGTTTATAAGTACGTACAATGAATTGTGGGTCAGTCTTCTGAATAGGTAAAATGCCTCCTGTGAATTAACAGGAGAGAAACAGTCTCAAGATGTCTTGCATTTAGAGAATTTCATGACAATCCAAGAGACATACACAAAAATGCAAAAGATGCTACGGTCTTCACAATATTATGGATTAAGAAAATTAATTTCAGTAACAAATAAAATACCAGAGAAAGAGAAAACACTCTTTATATTATTCACTAAATTGAGCTTCAGGATATCAAGTTTATCTTCTCCTTAGAGAAGGCCAAGAAAATCTAGTTAATTTGCTAAGTGCTTAGATCATTCTACTGATGGACATACTGCTGTAAGTGAATGTATCACCTGCAGGAAAAAAAATAATTTCAACTTCTTTGTTTTCCATCTCTGTTTTCCAAGACAGTAACATGGTATTACAGTTTCTAATTTCATAACAACAAAATCTACCTTGCAGAATTATTACAGGAAAATTTCAAAAGGCCCGCAAAACATATTTCCAAGCTGTGCTGACTTTAACATAAGAGAAAATGGTTGTCTTTTCTTCAGTGGACAAATCCATTGAACCTAGTAAGATCTTTTTTTCATCTGTTAAATGATTATTTAATCTCCAAAATACACTGTCTACAGCTGGCTCATCATTTTGAAAACTAAAGCACAGAGCTGGGAGCTCAAACCATGCCAATCTTTTCCTAACTCATGCATAGACCCTGTGCCAGCAGCTACTTGGACATTTGTAGTTAGAAACCTTATCATTGAAGATCTTTGACACTTGCTATAGTGTATTTGGGCTCATCTGTTGCAGACCAGAGCTTCTGCCAACTTACAGGCAAACAGGATGACTGCAAAGGAATAAATGTCCAACACACCAAAACTCCCTGTAATATACACTTGTAAACTCCCTCTACATACATATGTGTGTGTATATCTATCTATCTATCTATCTGCTGTTGTCTTCCATTTGAAACACCACCAAAATACCACAAAACCAAGAAGTCTCTAATTAGAAGAAGCAAACCTCCTGTGCTAGGCACTCCTAGCAGGAAACAGTGAGCAATCAAAGTCTTGGTGATCAAGCACATGTTGGAATGAAAGACAACTAGGACTGTTAAACTACTTGTAGAACCAGTACACCGAGAAAAGATGGACAGAAATGTTTTTATTTTGCAGAAGTAGAGAACAACACAAATGTCTTTTGACACCTTTGAGTAAAGTTCCTTAAACTGCAAGGTACATCCAAATGTGTTAATCCATGATAACTGAACAAACAAAAATAATGCAGGTAAACAGACGTCAAATAAATTAAAGATAACTATTTCTAAACCATCAATAGTTTTAGTAGATGCTTTTTCCTCAGTCTACTTTTGATGCAACATCATTACCACTTAACTTCAAAAGATCATTTTTTCCTGCCACTAGGAGCCCTCCTTTAGACTGTCAACCAGAAAACAAGCAAACTGAATGACTGTTTTTTGGGAGGGGAGCTACAGATGTATCTGTTCGTGCAGTACTAACTGAAGATTAAGACAGCAAATCTTGCACAGACAACAGATAAGAGATCTGTCTGACAGCCCACTGGAGCTTCATTTGCTCTGCAGACAAAATAACAAGGTTGCTTGGAGGTAATCCAAAAAACTGTTCCAACAATTATTAACAGAAAGGATACAAGAAATGTGGTAAAACTGTTAAACTAAAATTAAAAAAAAAAAAAAGCAAGGCGCTGAAGGTTTCAAAATGTGTTCAACATTCATTAAATGCCCGACTCTCCATAACCTTGCTGACATTACTTATCCTTTAAAGTCAAGGCTCAGTTACTGAAACCCCTCTCATAAAACACGAATAAGATCCAATGTTATCCTCAGGCGAGGAATATCAACATTAAGCACTTTAACTTCCACTCTTTCTCCAGGACCTAGGCCCAGGCTTCTTCTCTTCTTCACTTTAGAGAGTTTTGCTTCTGTTATGTTTCGCACTGGAATCAAACCTGCTTTTCCCACACCAATATCAACAAAAACTCCAAATGGCGTTGCATTTTCAACTTTTCCAGTCAAAACAGCACCAACACTTAAGTCTTCAAAGCAGACTATGCTTCTCTTGAAGTCAGGTTTATCAAAATCTGTTACAGGAAACAAGAAACACGAATAAGACTCTGGAGAAAAAGGGTTTCTAAGAGTTGTTTCCAGATGATTTCTAATTAATAAGTCATCCCAAGGTAGATCTTAGGTCCCAAATACTGCTTTCTGTACATTTTAAAATAAAGACCCATCTGTGATAACTTGTTTCTTTTATTTTGTGAATCACTTGAAAAGACTTAGATTATTGAGTAAGTATACTGAATTTTGTGTAATTTGTGTAAACTATCATAAGGGGATCAGAAGCATGTTGTATAGTAAGCAGTGACTGAAAGATTCTTTGAATTTTCTCAGATCTAGGGAGAAAACACTTGAGGTGACTTGAGCTACATCAACTATACATGAAATTCTATTCCTATAGAAATTGCTACAAATTCACAGGAAGATGAATATTCAGATTCATCACATACTAAAAGAAAAGTCAGCAAGGCATTGTTCTTAGGCTTGCTGCTCATCTGTACTATGACATCACATGAGCTTCATCACAGTGCTGCCTTGCACCAACAACTTGAAAAATCACACAGGCATGATCAGAAGCAGGGATTATATGGGGATATTAATGTTCAAGTTCTGTATTTAAGAGCACAGATAGATTTTTTAAACTCTTTTATTTCCCTACCATTTTCTGCTTCTGTAGAAAATCCTTCTGAGTCATCTCAATAGCTCCTCTTTCAATCTTTTCCTACCATAGTTTGACCTTTTCAAGATATAGTAAGGATTGAGATTTTCCACAAGGAACATCAGCAAAACAGAATTGCAATAATTTTTCTCTGCTTGCTTTTGAGAAATAAAATTCAGCCTGAACAAGTTTACAGCTAAAATGCAATGGAATTTAATCAGTCTCTGGATCTGCATTGGCTTTGCATGGCAATTTTTCAGTAGGGGTGTGTGTGTGTGTGGGCTACTGTGAGTGGTGGCTTTGCCTGTATCCAATAGATCCACTCCTGTCCAAGGTCAAGCCCATTAATAATTGTGGTAAGTGCCTCTGGGATAAAATACTGTAAAAATAAAAAAAAATTCCCCGTGCAACAGCAATTGCAGCCCAGGAGGGAGAAGTGAGCATATGTGACAGAAACAGCTCTGCAGACAAGGGAAGGAGGAGGAAGAGCTCCAGATGCCAGACCTGAGATTCCCCTACAGCTCATGGAGGGCCCTACACCAGAACAGATGGGTGCCTGAAAGAAGGCTGTGATCCTGTGGGAAGCCCACACTAGAGCAGGTTTTCTGTCAGGAATTGTGACCTCATTAGGGAACAATGAAAGCCTGTTTCTAAAGGACTTCATTCCATGGAAGGGACCTATGCCAGAGCAGTTCATGAAGAACTGCAAGGGACTCATGGGAAGAACTCATGATGGAGAAATCCATACAGCTATATAAGTCTACTAGGCTGTTCTCCAACCACAGTCTGTCTAAAGTAATATTGAATGTTCTAGATCAGCATAATATGAATATTTCCATTGAAGATTCTCTTTTCTGCTTTTATGTCTTCCTACGTTATTAGTCTATCCTACTGTAATTTAGATGTGAGATCACCAGAAGAAATTGAGACATAGAAAATACATATTTTCAAGATCACTAGTGAGGAATATTTAAAAAATAAGCATGGAAACCATTCATGAACTAAAAAAGGGGGACAGAAATGTTAGCTTGGCTGGTTTTTAAGCATGGGTTTATTATTTGTTATTACAAACCTTCATCTTTGCTGTCTACCTTTATCTCCCGCTGTTGTAAGAGAATCCAGCTGTAATTTTCATTACACAACAGCGTCCCCAGATGTTTAACTTCATCTTTCTTTTCCTCTACCTCAAACTGTTCAGTACCACTGCAGGTTTTAACCAGGGTAGGTCATGAGCCACGTGCTTCATTTACACTGGTCCCCCAGAAACCAGGGCAATAAAAGTGCGGAACTACACACTACTGCTCCACAGAACTTTATTGCTACTGTTTCACCTTGGTCTCAGCATTCCCCTTTGTGATGGAGAGCCAACACAGATTCAATCAGTAGAAAGTCAACATGTTGAAATTATTTCATTTGTTAACAGCCATACAACTCCCCTTCCTATGGCTGAAAATGCCATGATTTAAGACAGGATTCACACTTACCTACAAAACTGAAAAGAAACATCTGACTATGATATAGCCTTTACCTTGACTGAGAAACAAAATGGAGTTACATGTCCGTGAAAATCTGCTACTGATTTTAGAAGAAGAAAATGTTCTGTTTTAAAACTGTTATGTAGAACAAACAAACTGAGATTACAACCTTCCAAACCAAGGTTTACCTGTTCGGATGTCATAGCCTTCAGGCTGAGTGAGTCCATCAATGATCAGCTGCAGTGTGTGCACAGTGGTATTGAGCCTTTTGGCTGTGCCTTCCAGTCCTTCCTTTTGAATTACTACATTTACTTTTTGCTGCATATCTGATTTTCCTATGTCAGCTGCATTTCCTCCAATGAGAGATAAAAACCTAGGAAGTTCAAACAAAGACAGAAACATTTGTAACATCCTTTAGTGAGAACTGAACCTTTGCTCTATTATTTTTTCATTGATGCATGAACAAAACTTCTGATAAACTATATGAACAGTTTCTCAAGTGCATGTCCTCTCAACTCATCACTGATCTGACACATAAGTGGAAATTTAGAGTCTATCTGTATATATGTATCTTCTGGAACAGATTGCAAAACAAGATGCAAAATAATAAAATGCAATTAAAATCTCTTCTCAGACCTATTACTTCATCTCACAATAAAAACCTATTACCAAAAGATGTCTTTTACCCTGAAAGTTCCTAGAAATCAGTAAGAGTTCTAGAACAATGTTGTTGTAATTGTCACTTGTGTTCAAATTAGAATGAATGGCAATTTAGTAAAGCAACACTGAATACTCAAAATATTAATTTAAGAATCTTTAAACCCAACTTAAAAAAAAACTTTACATGAAACACTTATCTTGTCTGTGAACTTCATGATTAAGAACAATTAATTTTTCCTGACATGTGATCTCAGCCACGACCTGCATCTCATCATGAATGAGCCTCATCTACTCTGCTTTATCAGGGCCCTTATCATTGGCAGGAAGAACAATATTCTTTTGCATGTTCACCACCACAGCAGGCAGGTAGAATTATTGGTCCTGTCCTCCAGAGTCTGATGAAACATTCCTTCCAAATTCCTGAAAGAGATTCTTTTTTCCTGCTTCGCAACAAGTGCAAACTACAAGTCTCAAAAGAAGAGCTGACCAGCAGGTTCATGCCCTGAACTTGTTGGAAGACATTCCAGCTCTATAGGAAATCAAAAGCCCCTGGTACTCAACCTCCTTTCCCCTGCCAAAATACATGCAGGGGAGGCATTTTTATCAAAAATCTGAGGCTAGTATTTCTTTTGTCAGGAGACCCGGAGTATTTTTTGTTTTATTGTTTTTCCTCTTTTTAACCCATGGAACCAACTGAGATTATTTCAGGTGGTGAGCAATAGGAAGTTATATGGATTGAAACAAAAAACTGCATTTATTTTTGACAAAATATAAATGGAAGAGACATAATGAAAGGCATATCTGACTTTCAGTTAATCACAAAATTCACCTTTGAGCATAAAGGCAAAACTTCACTTAAAAATGTCCATTAATTTTGCTAAAGGAGGACATCTGTTACAACTTCCACTTTACTGAATTCAAGTACAAGCATAGTGACTTAAGTGTACAGGTAGCTCAAACAAAGAGATTTGGACTTGGTAGTGATAAATATAATGTTCACTAATTCTTTTAGTGCATACACATCTTTCATGTAGCAAAGTATGATAAAAATTAGTAACAACACCGTGGATGTTGGTGTTCTCCATATTTACAGACTTTTGCTTTGACTGCATATCAACTTTTGACATCACTTTTTAAAGTAGTTTAAGGTGGTTTGGAAGCAAAGTATACAGCAAAACAGATGCAAAATGTTCTCTAATATCAAGTGCAATTTTTTTTCCTGTAAACTAACAAATCTTACCACTACTATTCGAATATTTTGTCTAATAACAGATATGAAAAATATCAGATGTTCTGTGAAACGAAACCACCCTCTTTTGCAAAGGAGCCCCAAAAGTGGTTGCCATGATAATGCTGAAAATAGGCCCAGGTGAAGTGTTCCTCCCCAGACTGCTGGGGGCTGCTGGCTGCTAACACTGGACAATGCCCCACCAGAGCACTAGTGACAGGCGGCAGCTGTCCCAGCTTTGACTGACGTGCCAGATGTAACATGACAAACCCGACCAGACTCATGACTCAACTTTCTAAATAATGTATGCTTTACCACCCACCCCTATAAACAAGTTTGCTGACATTCACGTACTTGGCTTTATTTCACTTCAAATGGAAACTCAGCTTGAGTATGTCTAAGTAGCATTTTCTCACCATTAGGATTTCACAAAATGACATTGACTTCGTAAATTGATCACGGGGTGGGTTTCACCACTCAGAAGTGCAACCACACAAAACAGCCACCAGTGCATATTAAAAAAAGCCCTGTTACATACAAAGATGTCACATGTGTGAATAATGCAATCAGAATGAACAGTGTTATATGCACATGGCTGGAAAGAAAACCAAACAGGGCACAATCCAAGTGCCTGAGCCCTCAAGCACAATTCACTAAAAGTGTTTTGCCCTCTGCTCCTTCCTCACCTCCCTCTGGACATCCCAAAGCATTTATCTGAAATGAAAAAGGATTCCTTGTCTAGGCAAGGGTGGTAGGTTTGGGTCCTATGTTATCAATTACAATTGCGTAAATAACTTATTATTGTGGTTACTGCTCGCAGGAAAATTTTGGCTCCACCTGAACATGATGCTTATACATGTGCCCAAGTCTAAGTACATGAGAAGTCCCACCAACTTCTACAGAATTTTAATGCTCTAAAAATCAGGAATTTTGTTAAGAATATTTCAGAATTATGGTTATATATCACAGGCAAAACAGAGCACCGTAACAAAGCCCAGCATGCACATGTGCAGAGAAGAAATACTCTCGATAAGAAACAGTACTATTTGTATTTTGGAAATTCTCACCATTTTAGAATAGGCTTTGGTAAAATCCATGTATTAAAGTATTTCCAAATTAAAATAACTTCTTAGTGATTGCAGATGCAGTTAGTTTTAGAAATACTGTTCAATCTTATTACATATTCAATGTACCATTTTTATTCAAATGAATATAGCCTGAGGGAGCTTGGACTAAAAAAAAAAAACAAACAACAATAAAAAAAAAAGAGCACAACTCTGACTGACAGTGGTACATTATATTGATAATTTCTATTTTAAAATGTCATCGCTAAGAAAAAATTTAATTTTCTCCTTATTAAAAACGCAACACAACAACTTCCTCCACAAGGTATTTCTAAATCAGGAAAAAAAAATGCAGTTGGTTGTAACACTCAGATATAACTATGAGGGGGAAGAAGAGGTTTCCCTTAATTTAAATATTTTGATCTTAATGTTAAACAATCTCACTACAATCCTTGAAATATCTCACTCACACAATTTGTAAACAACAGCTCCAGCTGCAGAACATAAGAACATGAATGATCTGTGCAGAAATGAAAGTCCTTAAAGTATTTGCCTGGCTACATATGTGACATAAATAATACATAGCAGTAGCTCAAGTGCTATGTTTGTCTACTAGAAAGACAAAACCTAAAGACAAGTTAACAGAAATGGGGAAGATGAGATTTTTTTTCTGAAGTGAGTTCATTCTTCTAAGACATATTATCCTTGCTTCTTCAAATGCTGAGTATGTGAATGAATGGTGAACTTCCTGCTCAAGGTACATCAACTCAGATCAAGAGTTGCCAGAGTCTTAGGAAGAACAGGGTGAAATTTAAATAGTTTAGAATTTTGAGTTTTATGGTTTTGAGATTTAGAGAATACTCAGAAACCTTTGCAATCACCTTTATTTTAAAAGTAATCTCTTCGCAGTCTTACAGGACCTGCAGAGAATGGTCATGGATAAATGACTGATGTTTTTATTTAATACATAATTTCATCCATCTTATTCAGATAAAGAAAGAAAGAAAAGTAGCATAAATGTAACAAATAAGCACATCATGTTCACTTAACATACACATCTGCACAAAATTATAGCACAACCTTTGCAATGCTTAAAAGATAATGTAAATTTCACTGGAAAGCAAAAAATAGTCAGAAAAGAGTAAAAATTTTACCAAGGGAAGCTTACAGTAAATTTTTAAGAAGTTACTCTAACCATCCCCTGAAAAGCTTCTTATAACATGCAGGAGTTCTAAAGCTTTGCAAGGGCTTTAGTCACAGTCATTTCTGTTTTATGTAATCATTTCCAGCAACACGACTTAAGAGCTGGGAGTACTGGATTCATTACATTAAAGCAACATGATACGCCATTACATCTTGTCACAGTACACACATGAATTAATGGCAAAGCAGCATAATCGCTCTGAAAACAAAACAACTCTGCATTAGCATGCACTTTGTTAGGTAAAACGTACATTTATGACAGTAACAAACTTAACTTATGCAGACATTTATGTTTTAGTAATGTTTGGAAGTGCAAAAGCAGTATTTGTCTAACGCAGATGTTGACTGCTCTTGTTCCCACCAGTGATACGGATCCTCAATTTTTGATTACTGATGAAGACTAGGTATCAAACAGTATTACTGCATTATTTTCTGTAATTCATTGCTGGACACAGAGAGCTAAAGATTCAAATATATCTAAAACTACTTATGTGGTTCAGCTAGACAAAGCTGTTGAACCAGTATGTTTTTCTTCAAATGCATAAATTATTAATAATGTAGATTATTTGACAGCATGCAGAAAGCACTCAGTCTATGACATTTTCAACTTACAAATTTTAAGAAACAAAGAGTTTCTAAATGAGAAAATAAATTCAGACACAGTTCCACTGCAGCATAGCCACTTTACCCCCATACCATTAGTCACGCTGCTGTTGGCTGCTCTCATGACTACTGATATATCACGTAACTGGAGTGCAACCCGAGATACAAAATAGTGAAACATGATTAGTTATCCACAAAGAACTAGTATACTACACTTAAAGGAGAAAATTCCATTAAAAAGGTCTTGTGAGGGTTTTGCCCAATATTTTTTTCTAAATGCAACTAGTGGGAAGTTATGTAAGTCCCAAAAATTCCAACAAATTAAAAATACATTTGATTTATGGGTCTAGTATTTACAGTGTAAATGGAGCATATTTCTCCATTATTTCCAAGTTCTTCTAATCATTCTTGTTAACTGTATTTTATAACACATTAAAGTTTTAAAATGTCTTTATTGGATGGCAATTGGCAGTGAAAGCTTTTTCTGGTCTTCTGTTTACTGACAAGATAGCTTACAAAAATATGGCCTCTAAAAACCCAGCTAAGTTAGTAGTAAAACCTGTGAATGAATCGGCCTTTTAAAGTGATTAATATGAACAGTTATTTATAGTACTTAATGGCCACGATTCTGTGAGTGTTCTCTGTAATTAGGGCTGTACATTGGCTATTGGAAATAGTCATAAAGTTTCATTAATTGACTGAGTTTAACTCTTTAAAGTTTCTTCTAAAAAGCCCCCAAATGTAATACTTCTTAAAGTATTAGTCTGCACATTAAATAAATACCCACACATGTGTGTGTACATGTCAGTACAGTCTCATTCAAGTGGACAAAAGATATTTCTGATGTCTTTGTAAAGAAAGGCCTCCTACCACAGTAACAATTCCTATCCTCTGTAAAAATAGTCACATGTAGACTGCATTATTAAATAGAACACAATAACTAGTTTTCAATGCTCAAATACCATACTAAGTAATAATTCCCTCCCTGATTTCTACTCCCCTTAAGCATTGCCTCAGTTGTTCCAGGACAACTAGGGGATCTGGACAGAGGCAAGCCAGCCTGCCAGCGAGCTGGAAATGCTATCAAAGGACAAAATTCCAGTTGCATAAAGGGCAGAAGAGGAAAATCTCTTTCTTTTGGTGGCGCCATCGACAGTTTTTCTTCTGCATTTTCTTATGTGCCAGTACTTGCCTCCAAAGCCAGCAAATGCAGCTTACCAGCAAAGCAAATGAGATACTTTGGGTCAGCTGTTACATCCACCCATGCAGAGTACAAGAAACACCAGCGATATTTGAAATATGACTGATTGGCCTGCAATGGAATATAAACTGTTATTGACACAAACACCTTGCTGAAATCAGCACCAAACTGAAGTGTTTTGTTTCAGTGAAGAAAAAGCCCATGAATGAGTGCTTGCTGAATTCCCTTGGGACTTTGAATTCCTGCTGAAGATATCAAGCACCATTATCAATACACAGAGAATGGCAAGATGTGAATCTTCACTCCAAGTGATGCTGCCTAGCATGTCAAAAACTTATCTTAAGGGACAACCAACCACAGTAAGCAGGACTGGCCTCTACCAGGCAAGATCCAAAACCTGGGGAATTAGCCAAGGAAGATCCTTACCTCTGCTATTCAAAGCCACAGCTTTAGATCTTTTATATTGGCAAAAATTTTTATTTCTAGGTCAGGCTAAAATACAACCTGTCAGCCAGATGCTGCAATCTGTGAGCAGCAAATACACATTCTGAGTGCCAACCTTTTGCAAAAAGCATTTTAATGAGATTTAAATAAAAAAGTCAGCAAATGTTAAAATTCAGTCACATGAAACCAACTGCACCCAGCAGACTGATAGAACAAAGAAAAAACACTGCATTTTCTTTCCAACATTTTGGTTTATAAGCATAACCTGGCTGTTTTGGTCTATAAGCATAACTTCTGGGGACTTCCTAAATATTTCCTTGGTTTTCCTACCAATCCTTTAACAACACATACCAAGAAATTGGATATGCTCTACATATTGTATTAATTGTATGTAGAAGATTCTGCCACTATTAACTGGTTTTCACATACAGACTTTTCAAAAACATAAAACATGGCTCTGCTTTGCAGGAAAATGGGCTGTCTATAAAGTTTTCAGGTTTTTATTTAGCTTTTTGGAAATTCCAAATCATAATATTTAGAGGTGTTTGTAAGCTTGATCACTGCACACAACAAAGCCAAGCTTTGTCAGTGTGGAAACCATGAAGAAAAATGCTTTGGGGTCTTCTGCAGAGCGTGTTAAATCACTAGTAGGATATTTTCCAATTATTTTACAGAAATTGTACAGATTTTAAGTTAAGATGCTTAAATGTCATAAATCAATCATACCAGCACCATTTGTGCCACTGTAGTAAAGATTACATCAGTGTTTCCATTATAAAAACCCTATTTTTCTAAATCAGCCCTAAAAATTGGCTCCAGCCTGAAGTTTGGCAACCGAAGTCACCACTTGGGACTAATTCTTTTAACCATATTTTTCTTTAATGGATTGGCTTTTCAAGCTACAAAATAGTCCTGAAAAAGAAAATTAGTGGTTTCAAATTTTGGTAAATTTCTATCCCTCAAAAACACTGTTTTAAAACCTGATAATTTTGCATGTCATAAATCTGCAATGTAGACTGCTGCCTTTGGGTAATTTGGCTATAAGCAGTGGATAAAAATCACCATCTTATTTAATTTAAAAATAAATGCAATTTTCCATGAAAACTTTTAGTCCAGTAAAACTTTCAGAAACTACTTTCTATAGCAAGATGTGGTAGGCATTGCATGAGGAAGCCTTTAGGATTAAATTACGTAGCAGCTATTCCATACATTTTAATTTTCATGGTAAGGGGTATGTAATACTGGATTTTTGATCAAATCTGTTCATATTCAGGACAATTCTGCCCTTTGGCAAGACAGATCCACCTGTGAACTTGACACACTCCCTAACAGGTCAGTGTAAGCACAGAAAAAGAATAAATACTCTGATAGCACTAGAGCCACAGAACTCTTTAAGATGTATTATTTTAAAAACTTTATTATGAAATATCAATTCTAACCTACATCTAACAGTTTTAAATTTTCTCATGCATTTTAAGTTATAAGAATTATCAATTAGGTTTGAAACTAGTTTAATTCTAGCATTCTAGAAAGACTTTCAGATATTGACCAATTTCCATAAGACACCTCCAACCAACACCACGAACATGATGCTCTCAAAAGCTTTCTTCAGGCTCTCAAAAGCTTTCTCATGAACGTAGGCTCAGCAAAAAAAGAATTACAAGCCCAATCCCATCCACTGCCTATCAGCAAAACTCACCAACAGCCCTGATAAACTTTGGACTGAATCCTCCAGGCAGTCCAAATTCCTAGTAAATTTTTTCCTAATTCATACTCAGAGGGGAAAAAAGGTTTGGAAAGCTGTTTTCATAAGTTCTGAGAAACTTAGCAGCTCATATGCTTTTTTTGAAAAGTCATTTTAAATATATAATCATTGCTAAATTATAGCATTAGTTGCTTGAGGGGAGGATGTCTGGTTTATATTTAGCCCTTAATGTCACCAGTGTCAATTTTTATTACTACACATCTTGGCTTTTGTCAGTTTGCTGCAGAGCTGTATTTTCTTTTCTCAAAACAGCTATTTGCCATAATGAAAAAACAAAGATATTTGCCCTCTTTCCCACACCATTTTGTGATATCAAGTTGCTGCACAGTCATACAATCTATACCATGAAAGTTATCACCTACATATTTAATACGCTTTCAAGGAAACAAGAGAAAAATACAGATACTGTTGTCCATAAAGTACATTCACAGAAAGCACTTGGAGATTTTTTTATCCCCATCATACTATGTGTAGAGGTACAGTAAATGTAAAAAGTAAAACAGAGAAAGCCAAAAGGATGAAGAAAAGACTGATAGAATTAGTACAGAGAGAGATACTATACTTATTAGTTCTGGTGTTTCATTAGCAGATATTGTAATTGTTGTTTTATAATTGCTTTGTAATCAACTTATATTCTTTTGCATTAAAAAAAAACCAAAGCCCCACAACAAAATCCTGTTTGGTGCAACATCTATGACATGCAATTGGATGTCATAGATGGATGTCAAACTAAATACCTCATCTGAAAATTCTATCTAGGGCGACAAAGTGTTTGGTGAGAAACAGAGAATAGAAAATGGCACTGCAGGAAATCTGCTGTAAAATACTTGCATGATAAAGAGAGATGATGAGATAGATTAATACTGGTCTTCAGCCATGTAACACTCCTGCACTGGCTTAGAAGCAATCTAAGTCTGAGTCTGAAGCTGTGCACATTTTAAGACTCAGCAAGGCACCTTCTAAGCAGTGCTGGCTGTGCAATAGGTGCCAACCCCCTCACTGAAACATGCACAAGCCTAGGACTCAAACCACTGCCTTGGCTGAGATGTAAAAATCATGCTCATTAATTTTTTCATTCTGTTTTTTGTTAAATAGTGCTAGTGATGGGTTCTCAGTCGAATTTCAAACCACAATTATATGATATGTGCTACCTACCAAAATGATACAATTTCAGCTGTACATGAATATCTGTTCTACCCTATGTAGTAATAATCCCACTCACCACTTCATATATAAAAGTCACCTGTGCTGCTTTGGAAACCAAGTTACAATTCTTTATTTTCTGACCAGCCCTTGTGAAAATATTGTACATAGGGAAATTACTGTAGTATTCCACCATTAACTGTATGTACTTCTCTGCTTTCTAAAGCAATCTGTCCACATCAGGCTTTAAGCAAGGCTGGTAGGTAGCATTGTGACACTTTACTAACAATGTTATTAGTGTACCAGGGCTGGAAAGATAAAGACAAAAATCTGAGTACTTGAAATCTAAATTGAATGAAATTCAATATTGAAAATCAAAATTATTTTTGAATAATCAATTCATTTTTGTTTTTCACATTGACTGACTTACATGGAATCATTTTCAGTTAGGGTGATCAAGCTGTACACCCTAAAATCCACCTACCAAACAAGAGATCTTTAAGAGGAGGATCTTGAATGATGTTTTTTTTCCCACAGCTACACAGGGAAGGGACTTTGCAAGAAATGTTGATGTGTAAGGAAAAAAGGGGAATGGTCATGGAAAAGGAGAGACCAAAGTTATCTACACACTGCACAACTGCAATAGACTCTACCAGGAAATTGAACAGTGGGTCCTAGAATCAAGCACAAAGAAGGATCAACTGTGGCAGGGAGAGGATGGAAACAAAAGTTCACTGCATGCCTAGCAGAAGGAAAACATGGAGACCTATGGATAGGAGGAGAAAACAGAGTACACCCTGAAGGGAAGGTGTCCTAAAAATGCAATATCCTGTATGACTTTTTAGGTAAGAAAATCAAGCTTTGTGAAGTCAGAAGTTCTGCATTCTCTTTGAGGTTTAAAGATGGTTTTGGTTATAAAACAGGAAGCACAAGTTTGTTTGTCCAGGCATAATATTCTCAACAGAGATCATAAGAACCTTAAAGCAACTGGCTACTAGTGAAATTAGCTTCAGTACTTTTTAAGAAAAGAACCTGTTCAGTAAAATTCAGTTGAAAAATAAATATGTGCCTATTTATGGTAGGAGATGTTTTCTGAAAAGCGGAGTCCAATTTCAGCCAGGGCTGCTGATAGAAAAGATCACAGCTTACAGCAGTATTTCAGAGGCACACATGGATTCCTAATTATTTTTTTTCTGACATACACAAAAATCATTCTCTTCTTTTAGCCACTTAGTAAAACAATCATACTATTCGTGTATTTGGGAACTTTTATATACATCTTAATTAGATCTTGCAATATCAACATTTAATTTTAAAGGCCCAAAGTAATGACACATGCTCACATATATCTGAACCATACCTTCTTCTTGAAGACAGGGGTGAAAGCTTCAAAACAATATAAATATTCCTGTCTCAAAAGACTGAGCAGGCTGTCGTCAGAAAAATCAGAACTTTCATTTTAAAAATTGATGGTGCCAATGGTTCAAAAGCTTTCCCATCACTTACCTCATTGCAATGTTGTAAGACTCTGGATGAATGCAAGTTTGGTCCAAAGGATTGGGCTGCTGTGAGGCACATGATGTTAGTTTACTCTTCTTTTTACTCAGTGCACCTGCTTTAGTCAAAAGTGCATGACTTCCAACTTCATTTTTCTTATTACTGCCAGAAATCAAAAATGGACATGTCACTTTCAATGAAGATGATCCTGGTCCAGTGTCCACACACAAAACCAATATATTTTTTTCCCTGAAGTCCTCAAACAAAAAAATTTATCAGGACACATTAAAGGCATCAAAATTACTCCTACTGTAAATGCTCCTTTCATGCCTCTTTGTTTTTTTTCCTAAATCACAAGTGGCTCCTGCTTTTGGAGGACAAAAGAGAATGCATTGAAGGACCTGAAACTAGCAGTGGCATTTTGGGCTCCACTCATCACCTGCTGGCAGAAATGCAAACATATTTTCCTCTTTCCATATCAATTTTTAAAATAACCACTATTTGTTAAATTTCACATAAAAAGCACCAAAATTATTTCATATAGCAATCTAAAGTCAAAGTGATTAGAAAGGATAAAAATGAAACATCAAAGTTATTTTCAAAAGCTTCTGGTTATGTCACCTGGACCCACAAGAAGTGTTGTAGAGGCAGTGCTGTTAGAGCTTTACTTTGGCCTTAAAGCCCATTACTCAGGTTATACACTGTTCCCAAGTTTTACAGAATCTGACTAACATCAGAATTGTGTTCCAGGAAGGTTAAAAGACCCCCAAAACAATGTTCACATTTCACCAATGAACATTTGGAGGGGGGAAAAAGCCACCAACCTTTTTTTCATTGGTTGCATTGCAAACTAGAGAACCTAGAACAGATCTGTACAAGGTAAGACCTATCAATCATAGAGAGCTTTGGAAGCAATTTCTTTGGTCTTCTGGTGCTTACAGCCAGCACCATTTGGCCTGCAGCCTATGCCTCCCTGCCAGATGGGCAAGCAATCTGTACACCTTCCACCTGGGCAGAAAGCCAGTCCCCATGTGCCCACATCCTGCCTGGAAGTTACGCATGTGCTGTTCAGCCAGCAGCAACTGGGAATACAGCATTGCTTCTGAGCACTGCCCCTGGCTAAAACATAGTGTCTGCTTCCCAGGAAAATATTTTTTTTTGAGAAAAGCCAATGGCAAAAGTGTGGGGATGGAGCTACTGCCATGCCCTTTCTTAGTTCTTTATTTTGGAAGGAGAAATGAGAAAAGGCAGAAGAGACATTGTGCTAGAAAGGGCATTTCCAGTTGTAGAAAGGTCAAGAGGAGCGCTATGAATGGCTGAAAGAGTAGAAGACATGGTACAGAATCAGGGAATGAGATGACAGAAGAGGATGATGCACTGTTGACAAACTGGACTTGGGAAAAGGCCTCACAGGAACCTTTCCAAAGGTTCTGTATTTCAGACAGAAGACAGTCACATCACACTTGCTAGGAACGGGAGTATAATATAGACACAGTTTAATCTAGGCAGATACTCAACTTCCTCTCTCCAGGTAATGAAATTGAAACTCCAAAAATCTGCGCTAGTTTACTACCATTAAGTTCTGCAGAATAATCTTTATCATATTAAATTAGTTAATTTACAGATCTCTGTATTATGTCTGAAAAACAAGCCTAAAGTTTTAATATCTCACATCACAACATTGCTGCACGACAAATTTTTTTTAGCAATTCAGAGGCAAAATTTTTATTTCAACTTAGATATTTATCAAAACCTGACTTAGAGGACTAGGCTAACAAGCCATGACTATTCAGGGGAAAAACTATCTTCAACCATGGACTTTAACAAGTTAATTTGTTGTCTTTCAGAGCACAGAGCACCTAGTGGTGCAGGATTCCTTGAGTCTCAAGCATGAATACAAAGCAGAAAATGGGGAAGTCTTCTCATTCTATTTTAGACAATTTATTCAGAACAGTTAAAATCTCTATTACCTGCAAAAAGTCTTTATATATTCTTGATTGAATCTGATGAAGCCAGCACATTGTTGGAAGGTTTTGGGACCCAAACCTTTAACTTCTTTGAGCTGTTCTCGGTTTATAAATGGTCCGTTCTTCTCTCGCCATTCAATTATATTTTTAGCCCTGTTAGTATTCAGTCCTGCAATGTGTCTAAGAGAAAATTTACAAAATATTTTTATTACAATTGAACAGTCACTATTACAAGTGCTACACATTACAAGGATACACATTCCTATAGAAAATCTGGTTTATAAAACTTCAAAACTGCTAAGAAATTAGCAAATAGACTCCCAGACCAAAGGCATTGTCTGAAAAGGATCTTAACTCTGTGGAAGGAATCCACTCAAGTCAAGAAAACTCAGTACAGCAATCCAGTTCTGTACATGCCTAACTAGTAAGCCAGGGACGTGTAATTTATGATCTGTTGGCTATTTCCGTAATGCCAGTTCAATTTGTCATGTCTTATGGCCTG
Source organism: Agelaius phoeniceus (assembly GCF_051311805.1). Lineage (NCBI taxonomy): Eukaryota > Metazoa > Chordata > Aves > Passeriformes > Icteridae > Agelaius > Agelaius phoeniceus. The sequence goes on along the minus strand of NC_135267.1, from coordinate 89,807,874 downwards.
CCCCCAGCTGCCCTCTTCAGGAAACAGTGTGGGAGGAGGGTTCAGAACAGATAAATTGTTCCTGTAAGAACAGCCCCCTCTCAGCCCTTCCAATGGTACTGAAACACCTTGCCTTGCACATGAAGGGCTCAGATCTGCTACCCAGAAGGAGAGTGGCTGGGAGCAGCTTGCCTTCCTCAAGCAGATGAACTGATCCACAAAGCTTGTTTCTTTTCTCTGAGCTCTTCCTAAAATAAAAAGCAGCTGGGAACAGGCTGCATGACTTATTCTGAGGGCAACTTGGACCTGGCCAAGAGCTTACCTGTGAACTGCAACAGTGGTTAGGCAGGCTCCTTCAGGAAGTTGTGGGTTTGCAGCACATTTTCTTTATGTACATGTGAGTAAAACTTTCTGTGTGTGGAGTATGTTAACCGTAAAAAGAGAGAAGAGCTCTTGTGGGGAGTTACTCATGGCACTAGTGAAGGAAATGTCACCCACTAGGCTTTATCTATCTGATGCCATTGCTTCAAGTCAGCAGCAGCAGTGACCTGTTTGTGGAATGGCATGAACTGATTCTAAAAAAACACTACCAGCAAAAGCAGCAAGAGTCATAAAATGTCAGGGGGAAAAAAAAAAATATTTCCATTATTCTCATGCTTAAGCAAAAGTTAAAAAAATAGTCCAAAGTTGATGAAAGCTAAGAATGAAATTAGAGGGACACACCTTTACCCACAGACAGAATATTAATCATTAGGAATGGAATTTTCTTCTAAAATTTCTTAGAAACATTGAGAAATCCAGCTTGTTTATACTGACAAAGGAACATTACACAGTATTGACAGAATTGACAGAATTTTCCACTGACGATCTCAAGTCTTTCAAGCACAATACTCAGCAGATAATTGCAAATACTGCAGCACTGTCATCCCCTCCCTGTGTACTATGTGTCAAGAAGTGTATTTGATGCATCAGAAACCACAAACAGAAAGCTCTGTTCCAGCTGCAATCTAGCAAGGGTGACAATCTGATAAACTGGATGTCTAAAGGAAAACTTAAGACTGCATCTACAAAGAACAGCAGACTTGAACAATTCTAAGCCAGGCCAATTAGACCACACAAAATGCTTACACAATGTGGTTACCACCTGCAGCCCTTTCTGTACAGTGTTACCCTACATTCAGTTTTGTGGAGGCACAGTAGCATCTCAGGCTGATGCTTCCTGCTGAAGTGGACAATACAACTGTTCCTTCAGACTCAGCTTATCCTATGATTCTATTCTGTTGATTCTATGAATGAAAGCTTAATTTGTCATTTAGGTACCTTGCTTTCCACTTGCTTTCTTCCTAAAATCTGATCTAAATCCAAAAGCATGTAAGACAGAAGAAATCAGGCACTGGGCAGGGGGGCTGGACATGCAGAGAAAGAACATGGAAGTGGAAAACCAAAAAGAATAGAAAGAGAGTCTCTTACAAAATACAGAAATATGTTTTTGAGAAAGATTCTAAGGGGCTAAAAAACTAAAATATAGTGATATCAGGAATGCATTTTTCCTAACTTTCACACCTAATTTTCATTACTGATTATGGATAGTAATATTAGGGAAGAAGAATATGGACAGAACATTATGAACATTCTTTTCCTTCCCCTCCTACTATGGAGGATGAAAGCAGCACTTTTACTCTTCTGAGAGTCTAAACAATACTGAATTCTACACACTCAAGAGAGAATGAGCTTTTAGTTTCTAACCCTGAAAAATAAAGTCCAGAACATTCTTCAAGTAAACACAGCATAACTACTTAATAAAAAAACAAACACCAAAAAGGGATACATTTTTCAAGTTTCCCCTTAAATCTTTCCTTGTCTCCTTTCCTTGCCCAAGTTTTACAACCTGTTCCACTTAGAAGTACCTATAAAAATACCTTCTAAGAGACAAAGTACATTTGAAAATACCTTTCTCCATGTAAAAATACGTATTACATATATCACATTTTTCTAAAATTGCAGTGTTGGCTAAAAATTTTTAAATATCTGTTTTTCTCTGAAGCATAGTTTTACCCTGGAGAATCACACATATCCTTAAAACCTGACTCTTAATGATTCAGTGAAATACTGTCTTACTGTGTCATTTTTATGTAATTGGAAGTTTAACACAAGAGCCATTTGCTCCAGCTGAGCTTGAGTCAGATGGCAGACTAAACAGAGACTCTGTGATCCAGAGCCATGTAATTACTGGAATAGGAAAATGTTTCACTCACCTTAATAGTATTTCTGAGCAGATGTTAATATCAACTCCTACAAAGCTGACACACTCTTCAACCACACTGTCCAGAGTTGCTTTGAGCAAAGTCTGTGATACATCATGCTAAGAAACAAAAATAGAGATATCTGGTTACTGAAGTATTGAAGTGTACATAAACAGGAACTGCATATAGCACTAACATCAATAAAATAGCTGCTGGAACTTAATAATATCTTTTGTGAAGGTAGCAGTTAAAAATATGAATTGTAGAACATATTTTTTTAAATGCCCCCAAAATCTCTTTGAAACATCTTAGCTGTAATACAAATCTCTATAATAAGGACACACTTCACATCCCGGTATTGCTCTTTAATAACCATTTCCCTGCATCTTGTAAAAACAAAACTTTATTTAAAACTCAAAAGGAGTAATGCTTCTGGTCCATCCAGGTGTTGTCTTTAATCTGACATACCTATAAAATCAGTTTATTAAAAATAAAGTAGAGAAGAGATCACAAATGCTGTACTTTTGCATCAGTACACACAGATATTTGCAAAATAGTCCCATTTATGTGCATGACACTACAGCAGAGTTATTATTTACTAAATGAAAAGGCCATGCACTGTATGAAGGTGGGCAATACATAAGGTACTTATCAACCCCATGGCAACAAAATGTTTCAAATTTTGAACAGATATTTCTGGGAAGATTGGCAGGTCCTTGACCAAAGCACCACTAATGGAAATGTTCACAGTGTTTCCCCCTTTTCCCCCTAAAACAAAAATCAGTCACACTTGTCAAAGTTAAAAGTTCTCAAGCTCTAAGATTTCTTTTCCTCCCAAATGCAGGCATACTTCAGCCTGTAACTACGAGTTCCCCACACAAGCCCATCAGTGCTTAGAAGTCTGACCTGGAGGGAGAAGCCTCTCTAAATGCAGGAGCTAATTCAATCACTATGTTGGCTTAGCTTCAGGGCTCTTCTGCATCACTCATGTAAATCTGGGTTGATCTGTTGTGGTTTCACTATGCATTCATTTAGGACATCAAGCTGGATCCAAGCCAAGGCACCAAACACTTCATCCATTACTTTGTTTTACGTTCTAAGCCATTCAGATCTTTTAAAGATTTCACGGTTAAATTTAACATGCCAATAGCATCAATCCAAATCTACTAACGCTGGTAGTTCGTTAAGCAGTGGTTAATAACTGGGGCAGTTGTAAAACTTCAGGCAATTCATTTCATAGCTCCCTATTTCAGGTGATGGTAATGGGATGCATTTTCATGATGTGATATAGAATAAAGTAACTTGCAAACACAAAGCTCGTATTTTGCCAATATGACTCTTCCTATATTAATTTTGCATGCAAAACACCACATACATGCACAAGAACTGGCATTTGCACACATCCTTCCTGTCTCATAACCACAAAGCTTGCTTGTACACTCGGCAGATCAAACATCAGTTTCTACTTACTAATGCATTGCTACTGCAACATAATAGCTTCTTTTTGAATAAAAAGACAAACAAAAAATCCCACACCATCAAAAGAAGTCTTATGTTTCCTTACGTTGCATTTTTCTGACTTACTGAAGATGTAACTTCTCTTAATGAGGAATATATTCCCCCCTCCTCCTGGCATCAGCCACATAATATACTAGAGCTAAAGGCTTCCAGCTCACATGCACACTCATGCAAGAAATGCATTTATATAACACAGCACAAGAACAAAAATTAAATGTCCAGAAACAACACCCGCATCTTCTCCTCTTTGCCAAGTACAGCTGCCAAATACGGGCTAGGTTTTTCACTAAATACTTTATTTGAGGTTCACTGGATGATAAAGATTCTAATTTAAATTTTTTTTTCATTATGATGAAGGAAGGCATAAGGAGAATAAAGATGCAGAAGACAACTTCCTTCTGCTCTTAGGGAAGGCTACTGAATCAAAAGTACTTGCAAGTTGATTATGATACAGTTTCACAAGTTACTTTAACAAATGCTATTAACTGCAGCAGTTCCTGGCCTCCTTGGAAAAAACCATCTTGTTCTAGACAACTGTTCTGAATATAGAGTCCATGGCAAAGGGAAGTTGCCATGTTGTCAAGTTGCTGCTTCCTCAAGTTTCAGATTCATTCCTTAAGATAATGATGATGATTCTTCAGTAGGAACAACAGGATTCAAACAGTCACTGCCTCCACAATGCCTTCTAGCATAGGATGTAGTAAAGAAGGAAATCCATTAATCTGGTTGAAGCTTTCTAAGGAGCTCTTTGGAAAAGACTTGATTCAGCAGAAGCTTTATTTCCAGCCTACAGAAAGTGAACCTTGATAGGAATTCAGTCTACTATATTCCCTGAAAATCAAGGAAAGGATCTGTCACAATCAAAAGCTAAGCATTTTAAAATATCTCTGCTAATGGAAGAAACGCCAGTGCTCACACAACCTCATTTTCAAATGCACCATTGGTATTTATCTAAAGACCTGAGTTTGTGATTCCAATAGTTTCTGTAAAATTCATGAAATACAAAACACACATCTTGAAAAAAACTATAGTACTTAACTGTCTCTTTCTCTTGCCAAGAAGACAAAACGTTCTCAGGTCTCTCAAAGATGACTTGCATCTTAACTTTATTTCTGTTTGACACTCATCATTAAAAAACCCAAAACAAGACATTCACCAGTTGTTCTTCATTGCTCCAACACGTAAGAGTCACGTGTCTTGGAATGGACATGACAGCACATATGTGAAGGCACAGATAAAGTGAACAGGCAGACATGACAGAACAGGATAAGCATAAAACAATCCCTAAGCTACCAGTACCTCACTGAAGTAAGGTACATTTAGCAAGTGAATGATGTTAAGTTGTAAAAGTCAGGAAAACTTTCCAGATGGCAAACCTGCCTCCCAAGATGCAGCTCCTGACCATCAGGGCTTTCTTTGGCTATAACGAAGGAATTTTTACACCCCTCTTTACACTAAAAGGAGGCACAGAGAAGTGTTACACATTTAGTTTCTAAAAGTAGTTAAAAATATTATTATCTCAATACCACTGCCAAGACTTCCTACTACCCAAAGGTTACATTTCAGAAAGGTTTAAAGTACAGTTTAAAGTAAGTAAAGAGTGTGTTTTCCACTCTTCCAATAGTTTCACTGATCTTCTCAAATATCAGAGGTTAGATGATGCTATACACTTCTGTGCACTATTTATATGCACTGGGGTGGTATCAAATGAGTCAGACACTAGAAGCACACGCATACCCCGCTCCTCACTCCCTACAGCAGGTTTGTAAAGACAGGAATGCTAAACTGTTGCATTAAATGCATCAGAATAAAACCTGAACAAGTAAAGCATAAGTCTAAAATGCCAGGCTGCTTTCAAAGTGAGGTAATGCAGAACTTTATGTTGCACACTCTCTGACAACCCCTCCACACACCACTGATCATTGCATCAGTTGATCACCTGCAAATCCTTCTAAATAAAACACTTTCATAATAGCACTGACTCTGAATACAATCAATGAGGGTGTCCCTGCTAAAAGTGTTCAGTGTAGCCTTTAAGCTCAGAGCCAAGCACACAAAATGCTATCCCAGCTATGTCTAACAACACTTCCTTTGGTGTGACTTTCAAACATCATCTTGAAATTACTGGCCAAATATAGTTTTAGTTTTACTAAAAGGATACTCAGAAATGGTTGCCACTAAAATATTCAGTGTAATAGCAGATCTGAAGCAGAAGACTTGATTTTATATGATGATGTCCAAAAGGACTGATACTCCCAATTTATGGAAACTAAGGCCAGCAGAAGTAAAGGGCTTGCCACAATCTGTGGGATGTCCAATGCAAAACTGCTAACTTTTGTTTTCTGGAGAGTGATGATAAACAAAGCCACCTTGCTTCACAAATAGTATTAGGAAGAACTTACACATTTTTTTGGTTTGAGCTTTTTGTGTGGAGGACTATAGAAATTAATCTGTCCTAAGAAGTGTCAGGAACTGTAACCATATTTCAGTATTTGTTTTCTAAGGAGTTACCAAGTGAATCATGGAAGAAGATGCAAAAAATTACTTGCGTAATTGAAACCACTACAGTAAAGAACTGTCAGTCAGTAAATGAAATTCAAACATTACATTTCTCTAATATTTTTATAAAGAGTATCCCAAAGATAACTTACATTCATGAACATGGAAGAAAATCAAGGGCAGCTATTTAGATCTCTGATTACAATTACTGCTCAGATTAGTCCATGGCAAACTTGTCAAAATTACCAGAAAAAAAAAAATCACACATTTCAAAACAACGATTAGGCAAACCTATACTAAAAACCCTAACAATCAATATAACTTCATTGTATATAATTTCATCAATCATGGCACAAAATGTTTACTCCTGAAGAATAGTGTTTAAGAACACCTGTCCATTATGCACATGACAGTAGTTCTGTCATTATGTCCCAATACTTCAGCTATCTTTTCTTGCCATATAGTATGCAGCAGAGAGCAAGGATTCTTGTTTCACTCAGTTTCAAGAGTTACAAACACCCACTGGAAAAAATTAACATTACTAAAAACCTATCTGTTCCTTAAGATGGTACTCCCTCAACTGTAACTGAAATCCCTTTTGCAGTTTCAAAAACCTGTTGATGTACACAAAAGGAAGGCAGTATTTTAAACAGCCTCTCAAGTCAGTTATTTCTAGCAGTGCACCAGTACAGACACTGTAAAAATACATTTGTCATCAGCACAGCAAATTTATCACGTCAAAGAGCCAGCGCTCACACGAAGCCTGGAGGCTGTACTTGGCCAATGTGCATGAGCATGGATGGTGGGTCAGCACACTAACTTTGCCTCAACACTGGTTACCAGTGCTAGACTAGAATGGGCAGCTTTTGCTTGCAAGAAAATTACAACTCCAAGTTCTTTACCTTTGGCAACTCCAAAAAACCCCACAATACTAAACCTCCACAGAACACTAAAAATAATACACATAATTAAAATGCATTTGATAGCATTTATAAAATCATAATTTCACAAAGGATGGTATGATTGCATATGTATCTGAAAGACAAATTCCAAGAGCTAAAAATCCTACTGCAACACACAGCAATTCTGAAATAATTGTTTTCCATTTACAAACATTAGTAGAAATCGACACAATCAGCCCGTGCCTCATTATTACTTTAAAACACCCAAGAGCCAAGCAAGGCACCTTCCAACACAGTCAAGCAGGAATTATTTGTACCCTGCAGAGCCTACAAATGCAGTGCAGACATGACCTAATGATGCTGGTTAGAAAGCAGTGGGGAGGGGATGAGTTCTCAAGTCTGAGCAGCAACCTGCAGGTTGTTGACCCAGGCTCAGAATTACAGTACTATAACAAGATCAATATTCAGTTTAAATAAGACTGAGCTGTGTGCCAGACAAACTATTCTGGGTTTTGATCAAGTTATACCTCACTTGTCCTTTGAATCCAAAAGTCAGCCTTCAATTAAGTAAATACAATTTAATCTTTTTTTTTTTTCTGTCAGATTGAGTCCTGAAAGACTTCTAACACTTCATAAAACACTATTTTGTTGGTACCTACTATTAACTTCTGTATCCATGAATTTTAATATTGGCATGTGCAACCGGTCAACATGCCTCTTGAAAACTACTATTTTTTTCTTTAAAGAGTGGTATAGCTGTGCAAACTGAATTACTTTTACTGAAAGAGAAATTAGGTGGGACAACACATACTAAGCAAAGTTCAAAAATTTATTATTTTACAGAGATTCAATCCATGGTAATGTGTTTCAAAATTTAAAAAATGGAAAAACATTACTAGTGCTGTAACCTATTTACAATCAGCTTCATTTCAAATGCTTGTTAAGCAACAAAAGTAAAATGCATTCATGACAAACCCTTAAGTACAGCAGGACTAAGTAACTGAAATAGTCTAAGGAGAAGCACCTTTTCATGTCCAGAAACAGAAAAAAAAATAAAATATACCTTACACATCAGGTGATAAAGTTGGAAAGTTCAGAATTGGGGTTTTCATCTCTACATCCTCTGGAAAATCCCTTCCAGTTAGAGTCTAAGAAAACAAGCTTATCCATCTGATGTTTGATAAAAGGATCTAACTTCTTTTGAATTTCTTTTGGAGATCATTTGTGGTTTCTCCAAATGTTATATTGTTATAGGATAAATTGTTATCCTATGTACTTAACTCTGATTCATTTCTTGTTTCAAAACTCCAAATTCTGTTTATTTTAACAGCATATTGCTATTACTGAAATATCCCAGGAGAAAGAAATGGATTTAGATTTTCAAAGAAAATATTAAAAACAAAACCAAAGTCTTTCAGCTCTAACATTTAAAAAAAGTAAGAAAACAAAAATGCACCAGTTTATCATGTAAATGCTTTGAGTCACTTGCAAATTGCTGGAATTAATCTTATATTTACTTGTGCTTGTGTCCTAAAAGAAGCAGTAATACTGCCAAGCTTGTTAGACAAATTCAGTCCCATTGCTGACACATCTTATTTCTAAATTAGCTTCTGTGACATGAACAAGTTAGCAGAAAATTATGTATACCCAAAAACATCTTCCCCTTTCCAGAGCATGTACAAGTTTTCTCCAATGCTTATTATTATGTGACTAAAGAGCAGCAATACAAATTTCAATCATAATCAACTACATCATTCCTGGAGATTTCAGAGGGACATTTTTGCCAATGAATAGCAAAGGCAAAAATCCAAATTACTACAGGTGCAAATCCTTGCATTTCATTTTAAATCCAAATATGTATTTTGGGGCTCTTAAAGGTCTACAAATATAGGGGATATCCTGCAAAACTAGAGAAAGATAAAGCAAGGACCATTAGGAGTGGAGCTTGGATCACATGGTTGAATTCAGTTGAAGATTTTCCTGAAGATTGCTGAAGGATAAGAGAAGGAAAAAAAGAAAGCTTGCATTACAGAGGAAGATGATAAAAGTTACAAAGCCCAGGTGAGTGTGGTCATGTGTGGGAACTTTGTTTCGTCTGAAGTCAGTGACCATGACTTCAGTCCTGCAGCAGATGGGTGAGGAACAGCAGCTCCTGGGTATAGCTCCCACCAGCCCTACTCAGGGCAAAGCAAGTGCCCAGAGGATGTGAGGAGCTTGGCTACACAAATACACATTCTTCTTCCAGCTCTGCTGAAGACATGCTGGGGTTCCTCTCCACCATCTCTAATGAGGAATGTGGTACTTGAAATATTATTAAAAACTACAAAAAACCCATAAATTAATTTAAGGGTATTTTCTATAAAGGGAAGATTAATACAGCTGATGCACATTTTATTGTCTCATATAAGAAACTCATAGATGTCTCATATAAGAAACTTCTAAATGCTTTTCTCTAATTTAGTATGTATACTTAGCAACTGCTACATCAGGTTACTCATTCCAGCAATGCACTGAGAATGTATTTAATACAATGACACATCCGTTCCCTCATTAGGAAAAAATGTAGATGCCAAAAAATGACATTTAATAGTTTTTTTAGTCCCACATCCCACAGAATTAGTGACTGTTTAGAAACAGTCAAGATACAATTAAGAAGGGAAAAAAAAAGGTTTTATTTAAGGTGACACTACCTTCTGGAAATGCTTGCTGAAAAAAGCTTGAAGGTAATTCAACTTTTTTCAACCTCTCACCCAGGTCCCCATCTTTTTAAGTAGCCCAAATTGAATATGCTTAAAGAACTCTTGCAAATCCTGCTGCTATCTCTTTATCTTCTGTTTGGCTCCTCCTTTACTTTGATCAGACACTCCTTCCCCCTTGATTCTCATGCCCTTCCACAGCCTAGCTAAAAGAAAAAATGAGCTAGGAATGAAACAGAATGCAAGACACTGCCCTGCAGAAGACAGCCAAACCCAAATAAAGCAAGCTTATTTTCTCTGCTTACTAAAAAGCAGAGAAAATAAGTGTGATTGACATATGGCAACTCAAAAAAGTCACTCAGAGTAGTGTTTACTGAATGACCCGTGGAAGACTGAAAGCTGACAGAAAACCAGGAAACATGTGGAAAAACAGAAGTTAGCTCAGTTAGCAGCAGTTATGGATTTGACAGGCAGAGTACATAAGCATCCATTGTGTCATTCACATCTTTGATAAATGAAAGCAATTTCAGCACCACTCATTACATATAACAGCAAGTTATGTTTAAAGAAAAAGAATAAGTAAGCAACTGGCAAAAAATCACTATGATATAGTAAGCTTATGACTTTTCAGAAATGTGTTCTGCACTAAGCTTAGTGCAGAAAAATTTGCATTAAAACATGTATTTGCATTAAAACATGTATTTAGCACTTGTTGTATTACATATATAGCACTAACAAAGTGTTTGCACATAGGAGGTTGAAAAGTTGACAGGTGTCAATATTAAATTAGTTGTGCTAACGTGTCAGCACTAAAATGTGCTTAATGACAATTTTAACAAGTGAACAAGAACACAAACATTTCTGTCGTTCTCAAAACCAAGAAACATTTCAGAACCACCATCACCATTGACACTGTATGATTGTTACTGCTAATGCAATTAGCATAATAAAAAAATTGAGGAATCAAAATGAACCAGTAAAATGGCACAAACAAGAACACTACATGTATTACCCCCTACACAAAAATAGCAATTGAGTACTCTTGCAATAGACACATTTTTATTCAAATAAGTAAGATCTCAGCAGGTAGAGAGAAAAAAACCGCAAATCAAAGAACACTTATTTTACCAGCACCCCTAACAGAAACTGTAATTTGTGCCCTTATAACATAGTCCTTACTTATATTCAGGATCTGGAAATTCCTTCAGCAGCCTTCTTTAAAACATTAAAAAAAAAAACCCCAGTATTTCCAAATATGTAAAATAATACATAATTCTGTGCTGCAACTAATTTAGAAACAATGTTTGGAATAAAGTTTTTTTAGGTTTACCCTAATGTAAAATCTGTAAATAATAATCGCAGTACTATTAAAAACTTATAAAGTTTACAAGATACTTACCAAGTCAGAGCTTTAAACCATTGTATATATGAATATATTCATTGCAAATCTGTAATCTGATCACAGCATCATTCATTTTAAAAACTGACCTCTATTTCCCTTGAAAAATCTTTTATTGTATAATTAATCTAAAGCTTAAACTTTTAGGCAAGCTTGGCAAAACATAAGAATAGAGTTAGAAATTAAGTACTTGAAAAATTAAGACCTAATACTTTAGAAACTCCAAAAAACAATTTTAAAATCAGGTATCACTATGAATTCTAATTATAAAAACTTTTTGTCGAAAAAGCAACTACTGGTTCAGTTTTAATAATACTTGTAAGTAGTAAGGGGAATAGAGTTCTCTATTTGTACAAACATTTACAGCTCCAAGCCGGTATATCACTGAGCAAGAGAGGAACTAAAATCATCTCTGATTTTGTAGCACTTATGTCTGCCTCTCACCACTTGCAGATGACTTACAACTTCCAGAATCAAGGCTCCCTTGAAATCACTGGCTGATGTCCTTTGGCATTAATTAAGGGCAGAAGTCCAGTAGCAGCTTTATCTATGCTTTGTAGCACTGGGAGTTAAGAGATGAGGTAGCAGATAGATCAATCAAATATTAGACAGGATTGTTCAATGTGTGTCAGCTTCAGCAAATTATTAGTTACACTAAAATAATCCAGAATTTTTAAATATGAAAAAATAAATTGTTATTGGATGTTCTTTTTTTGGTAGAGAATTTGTATTTTAAGAACAGCAAACGACAGTTGTTCTAAATAACCTAGACTAGGGCATCAAGCTTTCGATGAATCCTCACACAAGTTAGCAATGGCTACGATAGGAAATTAGATAACTGAGACACTTTAGATCAGCTATGGTCAATCTTTCTCTTCTGGAACACACAAAGATTGGCAAAGAAGCTCAAGTGCAAGTCTTGTAGTGATTTCTAAAGCACGTGGCTGGGTAGGCTGATGCAAAGAGTGGAGCTAATTCAAATACTGTTGTGAATGAAAAGACAGCTAGTCTGGAGACTTGTCATCATTAACTGGCCCAAGCAACATCACCCTCCCCTGCAAAAGGAGGTTACATGGACAGCTAATGCCGTTCCCAAACCACAGATTTATCTCAAGACCAAGATATAACAGAAGATGCAAATCTTGGCCACACAAAGATATGGCGTGTACCACCCAAGGTACAAAGGCAATTCTTGCATTCAAAGGCAATCCCACAAATACACATTTCTATGGTAGATACACCAGTAAACTTAGAATAGTAATTAGCTTTTTATATGATTGCAAAACCAAAGAAAAGTTTGAGGTAAACAAAAATATGAACGTCCATTAGAGGAAAAGTTTAAGAAAACCACTCTATTTTTCACTCTTTAAAAACATAGGCAGTCAAGAAGGTGAAGAGGAAAATGTAGCTCCTAAGAGTCTAGAAAATCTGTAAGTTAGAGTAGTGCATTCTCAAAAACTCTGAAGTCACTTAATAAAACATCAGAAGTACTCAACTTCTTCCAGACTTTCAGTGGCAGAAAAGGCATAGCTGGTACTGCAGAGATACAAAGTGGTGACTTTTGGTTTTGGTGTACTTTACTCAGACTACTTTGACCTGTAGGTGACAGAACTTCTGGGAGATATATGCTTACAGAAACAGTTTTGGTTTTGCTAGGCTATTCTAAAATTAGAATAGTAATAACCTCCCCTGCTACAGTCACACACATATTGCAGAACCTTTAAACTTCACACTACTTCAGTATAGGTACCTGAAAACAGTCCCAGTCTCACAGACAACAAATCAAACCCACAAGAACTTAGTGATTTCTCCTTAACTAAAAAAGAAGTAAATGAACCAGAAAGGATCACAATTCTTCATTTCCTGACTACAATCCAAGCATCATTACCCAGAAGCAAACAGGACACTTTTTGCTTCTCCAATATTTTATGATATTCATGCATTGATCACTGTGTTTGCTGATTGCTTGGACCAGGGACAGCTTACAAATGTTTTTGTATCTTTGCTTTTGGTTGTCCACATATCAGTACAAAATAATTAAAACACAGCTTTTAAAGGAAAGGATATTTTGAGCTAATAACCATTTCTCATTGAACCATTGTCTTATTACAGCAGTAGTGAAAAAAGTGCTGTAACTGAACCCATTATATCCTCTTCCAGAGGAAGTGATGACATCAGTTCATTGATAAAAATTAGTCTGCCGTCTTTCATAAGTTTTTTTCAAGTAGGAATCAAGATTTGGATGCAACAAGGCTGTTCCCTCAGACTAACAGATTTAAGGTCTAGACAAGAAGTTGGAAAATGAAACTATTTAATGCTCAGTCAAATCCTAACAGTGGCAAAAGTGTCTTCAAAAACTCATTCCCAAGTTCTCCAGTTGCTCTTAACTTGTAGCAACATCAACCAGACCACCACACATGTATAACCAAATAGGACAAATGCCTCCAACATTGTTTCAGTCAAGTATTGTCTCAGTCAAGTATATTCCTAAGATACTGTAATTGTAAAACAAGGTATGTGAAAAGATTAGAAATGGCTTGTACTTTGATTTGGGGGTTGGTGGGGTTTTTGGTTTCTTTGTCTGTTTCTGCTGTTTTGTTTTTGGTTTCTTTCTTCCCTTTTAAGTTAGGTAGGATTTATGAGGAACACATTTTTATTATTTCATTTATACATCTAAAAGAGAACTGGAAACAAACATCCAAGTGGTTCAAGTTATACACATAGCAAAGACCTCTAAGTGTGAGGGATGGAAAACTGGTCAAAGTATATTGAAAAACAGGTAAGTTAGGAAAATGAAAGAGAATTGCACGTAGATGATGGCAGATCAAATGAGAGAAATAATTACTCCCTCTTGAAAATGTTTCTCAACAGAAGACCAAATGCTTCTAGCTCCAGCAGCCATTTTGAAATTTATACTCGGAACAAACAAGAAGCTACAACTGTTGCTCTTTATAATGCCTTATGCACAGATATGTTCTTTAAGTACTCTCAGTCTTCTCCATCATTCAATTCTAAAGCTTCAGAAAAGAAATGGATATCTCACCAGGTTTTCAAGACAGTTTAATTTCTTCCTTTTCCATTTGCACATGCTGCACCTCATTGTGCTAAAATATGCATTTTCTTCATCTGGAATCTTATCTTTAAGTCACAGTCAGTGAAAGAGTTCTCTTGGAGAGCTGCAGCTTTAGAACATTTTCAATAACTACTAACACAAAACAAGCACAAAAAAGTTTGCTATGAAAAACTTACTACACAGCAAACTGAAATTTCAGCAACAAAATTCCCTTGTCACATACAAAAGTGTTGCAATACAGTCCAGTTCCAGCCTACAGTCTCTTCAGATGCCAGACATATAAATTCATGCTGCCACTTTCAGAAGACTATTGCATTTGCCTAGAATTTAATCTTATTTTCAACTGGTTCATTGGTTTCAGAAAGCATTTAAAGAATTTATATATTAATCTATTTTCTATTTGTCCTAGTTAAGGGACAAGAAAAACAAGCAAAAAACACACTCATGGGAAAAAAACATTGTGAAATGTATCCCACTCAGGATGCAGACACTCCAAGAAACAGAAGACTTAGCAAACTTTTTCCCAAAGCCCTGAAAAACTAATCCCAACAACACATTAAGATATACCATTTACTTGAGACACTAGCTTTTAGAAAAGATTGTGGAAGAAGCATAATGCCTTCTTAAATAGAGCTGGGAAATTATATGGTACCTAGTAATAGCAATGCTGGGTCAGATCTCAGGATGTGATAAAAGGCAAAGACATCTAATGACACGCACACAGAGGGGAAGGAATGCTATGAAAATAAAGAGCATGGACATTCCATTTTGCACACAGCTCAATCCAATAACTGCACCATTACCCTTCTTATCCACACTTGTAAGATCTTCCAGCAAAACGCATGGGTTCTGTAACAGCACTACTCAGAATGAAGTACTTAATTAAGAATTACTTAATTAATTAAGAATTAACTACAATGGCCCTCAGGTAAGCAAGGAAAAGCTATGGCAGGACCAGATTTACCTGAGATATCCCTCAGATATTCATTCATCATAACATATATACATAACATACATCAGCACAGCTTTACTACAACACCGTAGAGCGAAGCAGACACAGAGGAAGAGGCCCCTGACAATTTACACTTTCTAAAAAGACAAGACTGAGAGCATGATCAGGAACATTCCTTTAGAACAGCCTTAATTAGGATTAAAAGTAGCCTTTATCTATAATTTAGGAATAAATGGTTTTGTCACTGACTTTCACCAAAGAGACAGAAATTTAAGAGGACATAAAAATAACATTTCCTTTACTTCCACCCTCCAGCTCATTATATCCAACAGACAAATTAAAGCAAAATGATAGACAACATACAGCAGGAATAAAGGCTGGAGAAAAAAATACTCAAACAGAGGGGGAGTGGTTTAATATTTACAAAGACTGTCCAGATGATCAACCCACCTACTCTGAGGTCCTGTAATGTCTAAATTTATGCTAATCTTAAGGGAGCAAACAGGTATTAAAATTTTCACTCACAGTATGCTTCTATACAAGCTGAGGAAGTAAAATTGAAATGAAGTACCATCACTTAAAACAACAAATGAGAGGAAAAGCAACAAAAAAGCAAGAAGGCTACTTAATTCCTCTGTCCAGACATACATGTCAACCCTGGAAAAAGTCCAGATTCACTGAAGAATTTTTATTTTGCTCTGTAATAATAACATACAGTACTTAAACCACTACAAATAAGAACAACACTTGCTCTTGTAAAACAAATGAGTTTAAAGACCCTAAATGCAGACTTACCTGGCTGAAACTAATGTTTTTCATTACAATTTTAACTTGCAAGCCAAGATTTCTGTGACTGCAAATCACTAGTTTTTCAGTCCTTAATTTGATAAACACTCTGTCTTAACATATCTTTCCTAAAAAAACAAGATGCCACATGAAATGACCATACACATTACTGAAATTTTACCACAGACTGCTACAGAAGGAATATCAGAGAAAGTTACCATTAAATTTTTAATTTAAAAAAAACCCCAACCAATTTTAAATGTTAAGTACTATTGCTGAGGAGTTACTAAAAAAATCCAGCCTGTGCTACTATGCATGGGAATAAGTGTGAAGCAATAGCATGTTGGTTAGTCTCACCTGTTCTTTGTATTCTAATTATTTTTACACGCAAAATGTCTATTTGCAATCAGTAATACATGAAGAGAATGTATTTCTATAGCAAATGACATGGCAGACAGCATTCCCAAAGGGTAATCATGTTCCACTCCATCCAATTGGACAGTAGCCATTTACCTGTAGCCCCAGTACTTCCAAGCAGAGTTCAAGGTCCCAGTACTTTCGTCTGCATTTTGCATTGTTTAGGTCCAACTTCACAACAGCTCAACTTTCCTTTGAAGCACTGCCATATCAGGGCTGTTTAAGAATGAAATCTGCTTGCCTTTAGGGCTTGATTGAGTTAAAGGGCAAAATCCTGGCTCCATTTGAAGTCAGTGGGCAGTTCACCATTTAATTCAATTCGTCTACTATTTTACAGTGACCTTAAGGGTACACCAAAAAGCTTGTACCCATGTATTCTGCCTTTGCTTGCAGGAAAATGTGATGGCATGCACTAGCTCTTAACAGTAATGGCTGGTTGCAACTAGAATGCTTTTACTTTGAACATTCACATGAAGCTCACAAGCATTCACAAAAAGTTACAGAACAGAACTGTAAACATTGTTTCATCAACAAAGTTTACCTTCTGGTTGGGGATCAAAAATTCATTTTAAAATTTAGAAACTACAGAACAGACACCTGAGAAAACATTCACTTTCACTTAGTCTAGATAATTTCACAGAAAAGGATGAAGCAAGTCATATTTTATTACACCACAAGAAGTCCCATGGTTTTTAATATTAACTAAAATGTGGCTGTACCAGTGCCAGATCACAAACATCCCAAGAGACATAAGCAGGATATATTTCACATTACCACCTCAGCACCCTGAACAAACTACAGTAGCATAGGGTCAGATGAATGTATCAACTTGTGTATCACCATGGGCAGGTGCAAATCTATACAGAAAGTTTTATACAAGCAATTAAGCAGTTAAAAGAACAGTTGATCAGAAATTCTAACTGTGGTATATAGCTCAGTAGCTTACAATTACTTGTAATCAATGGCACTCTTACTCACATCTTTAGAAAACAAGATTTAAATGCTCCCGAATAAAATCACACAAATTTACTCCTACAGGACTGTAACAATAACCTGTTGAAAACCCCAGATATCTTCCCATCTTTTACTTCTAACACTCAAGTAAAGCTATCCATCCAGTGACAGATGCTGGGATGCTTGCAGCTCTAATTTTTTTCAATTCCCTTACATAAATAGTAATCTCTTTCAAAGTTAAAAATACCCCTTTTCCTTCCCAGCTAATGTATATGGGTACTTTATATCCTTATTTAGAAGCTTGGCAAGAAACACATAGGGAAACTAATTTTGCATAATGTCTCTCTCTTTCCTGCTTTCAACATCCTGGCATAATATTAAAGATCAACTCAGTAAAGTTGACAGCAGAATATTTGTGTTATGCACTGCTTTCTCAGTTTTTGACTAGAAATTACATCAGTAATCAATGCTCAGAAAAATTGTTTTCTACTATAAGCTTTTCGTCATACCCAAAATTTCAAAACAAAATAATTAAGGCGGCAGTTAGTAATTTTTATTTTAAGACAGACACTGTAGTATTTGTACAGTCATTAAAAAACATTTCCACTTATTTTCATCATGTAAAATGAAAATATATTCCATCACTGAAATTATAACACAACCTAGCTTCTGCTAGCTAGCCCAGGAGAGCGAGAAAGGGGAATGCCAATTAATCCAATTACTGACAGAGAAGCTATCAGGATGAGTACTTATCAGGTCAGGTTCAAAAACACATCAGAAGCAACACTGTTAAAAAAACAGAAAAGAAAAATGAAAAAAGAAAAAAGCTCACACTCCCTGTGCTGAGTAGCACTATTAAATTCAGATGCAGGGTTGTGTTTAGGTTGGACAGGCCCCAACAGTAGAACAAAGTCAGTCTGTCTTAGTACCATAACCAAATTCTACAAGTTAACAGCTTTTCATGAAAAGCTGCCATTTCAAAATGTCAATCAAACCTGAATATAAGTGGGAACTCCTGCAGAAATAACCAGCTGCAGGTTTGAAAAACATTTTTCACTGAAAGTGGAAACACAAAAGATGTTTGAATGAGATCTCTTTTCATTCCTGTAACAGTAGACGGTCATTTTCACAACATCAAGGACAAAAACACAAGACAAAATTGCAAATAATGTCTTGAAAGAACCATTTGCAGGGGTGATGAATGACTAAAGTTACAAATGACAGAATTATTGGCAAATGGAAACTCATTAATATGAAAAAGCTTCTCTTATAAGAGTGCAGTCTGTCTCCACTTTCTCTCATTGTATCTGAATGATTAGGTTGTATTAATTTCATTGCGTGTTTAGTATTGGCTTTCTCACCTTGAAGCAGCAGCTTGCACTAAGATCATCCGATTTGCAGCGTAAGTCTTTTGGGGGTCTATGTGTTTACTAAACAATTGAACTACTTTCAGGTATTAAAAATGCAGATTCTATCAGAGAATGTAAAACTTATGGTCTACCCATAGAGAACACAAGTTTTCCAATTCAGTTCTGGATATACAAACATAAATAAGTCATATTTATTCAATTAACCAAGGGAAAAAAAATATTTATACAAGTCTACATAATGGAAAAGCAGCTTATCAAAATCACTTTGGTCACATTCTCCTTTCTAAAGAATATGGCATGAACAAAGCCATTTTCTCTACCATCTGAAAGATGCATAGCATAACTGAAAATGAATTTGCTGTCCAAATATAAGCTTCATCAATTTCTTATTCAACAACTGGACTGATATAGCAGTGTTTTGTTGGACAAATTTCCACATTCAATGTCATGAAACAAATGTAGTCAACAGGGAGATTTAGTGAAGAGTTAAAACCAGTATATAAGATTCCCCCCTCTAAAAGGTAACACCTGCTCTGTAGTATCATTATCTATTTTGCTTATTATTAACGAATAATAAAAGTAATTTGCACAGTGGATGAACATCTCATCATGTCTCAGAACATAAAGTATTAACATAGACATAGTGCCCTACACATTTATCTCCTTCCAGCATGACTATCACTATGATCATCACAGAAATGAGAAAATGTTAACTCTTTTGAATGACTACACCTTGATCTTAAGTTATGCTTTCCACCAAACTGAAAACACATTTACATAAAAATCAAAAATGAGGATCTGATGAAACAGCATAGTTATATTAAATGTAATTGAACACACTTAAGCTGTAAGACTTTAAAGAGCTGGAAATAACATATAATTCCTCAGCAGCATTCACTGAAAAATAAGATGCTACACAATATAAACTGAAACAACTTGTCTCTTATAACCTCACTGTACTGCAATATCAGTTACACCATCCAATTTCACACTACAGTACTGTTTTCTATAGAATATATTAATTTCTGATATCTCAGATCTTAATCTTCATATTGCCCTGAATAGATACATATTTCACAGTAATAAGCATTTCTCTAGCTGCAGGCTGCAGGACACTAGCTTAGAACTTTTCCTTACACTCAAAGTTCACTTCAGTAGAATCACAACAGAAATTTATCAATACTGCTCCCAACACGAAGACAAAAAATACAGCAAGATTTTTTTATCACTAAATCTTGCTCTTATCACTTGGTATCACCAACATTTGTTTTTAAGTAAGCTGGAGCATATATGCTCAACTCTGAGGTTTTGGGGTGAATAATTTGCAGTATGAAAAAATAGCTGAAGCAAGGTTAACTTGATTATAAAATGCTGCTACCATGCCATTTAAAAATTGAGACAGAAAAAATAAAAGAATGAAAGAAACAAACTGTGCCAAACCTAGTGCTTCAGCAAGCAGAGTGTGTTTGAACATTCTTAAAAGCATTTACTATTTACTTCAGGAAACAGCTTACAAGTCAAAACACGCTGGAGATTTTTTCATTTTGTTTTGCTTCGAGCTGCCAATTGTTAGTCAAGATTACTATTCATTTAACAGGAGTGTTAAGAATGCAAATGGTTAACAGTAGTATAAACTATATACTTGGTTTAAGTTTGAATGTCTAAAACTATTACACACTGCATTCATCTGCATTCCCTGTTTATGGGAATGAAATATGTAGTCATTTGAAGTCCACAATATGTATACTGTGTTTGTAATAACTGCAGATTTTACAAGCACATTATTCTTTCCATTAGGATTAAAACCTCACCGAATAGCAATTTGTGAAAGAATTCTAGCAGGGCCCTGAGCCCAGAACTCTGACCTCTGATGAGATGCTTGGCAGCAACAAACTCTAGGTCTAAGCAAAACATCTGGTTTGAGTTAGACTTCCTGAAAAAATAGCCCCTGTACTAGGGAAACTGGTATTCACTCAGCTTTGTCTATACACTTTGACTGACTGCAACACTGTTGAGGGGGGGTGTGAGGAAGAGAAAAAAGTGCTTTGCCAGAATGCACGTCAATCACTGCAGGCTTCTTGGTGGCCTCTGAAGAGCCAGGCACTCATGCTAGGAGACACTGTGCACGTTTGTTCAAGCTTCTTGGGATTTTTGCTGTTGTACTCCATAGCTCAATGTTTTCTTCAGAATTAGTGCCAACTCTGAATTATCTAATCCAAAACTACAGTTGAGTTCAAAGTATAAATTTTGCCTGAAGGAATAGTTTCTGCAGATTCTTTCTAAACAATAATTGTTTTATCATCATTTTTCTTACAAATTTAGACAATCACTATCATCATAAAATGAATGAGGATATTCCCAACAAAAACACAAACTCTCGCTGCCAAGAAATTTGTAAGAACAGCAACAGTTTTTGGTTGGCGCCCAAGATTTTTCATAGGCAGCACATTGTTGCATGCAGTACCTAGAGATAAGAGTAGGACAGAGGGGTAACTAAAGAGAATGCTGATACAGAGGGGCGGGTGTCCTGAGCCTCCTGCTCTCAGACCTGTAATCAGCAAATGCTCCAGCAAGAAGGACAAGAAAAGGATAGAGCCGGTTCTTGCTTCTCACTTTCCTGAGATGGGAAGTACACCCAAGCACAGGGTAGGTGAAAGTGAAGAAATGCACAGCAACTGCAGGCTTGGCATGAGTTGCACTTTATTCAAGCTGGCAGCCCAGGTAAGGAGCACAAGAACAGCTTGCTGTGGTGGGTAGGACACAGCTTCACTTTTAGACCTGACTGTCAAGAAGTATGTGGCCAAACTCAATTCACCAGATGGTTTTTTTGCAGGGCACTTTTAAGCATTTTTAAGCATCATAGTGAAGCATGTTTTAAATAGTTTAGCCATAATAATGAAACAGCTAGCAGTAGTTACTGAGACCTGTTACATTAATAGATACGCAATGCAGCATTAAATATCTCATATAGGCTAGGGAAGCTCAAGAAAATTGAATTTGAAAGCAACAGATAGAGAAGTGGAGATTTAGTGGAGATTTCTGTCAAGACATTCAGCAATGCTACATTTACACACATGTATGTATAAAAGATGTGTGATAAAATTTATCTATGCACAACTTTACTGTGTACAGAGAAATTTACCTTTAGGCATTATTAGTAGGCACTGTTTATATATATATATATATATATATATATATATATATAATATATAATAGTACATATATGTTTATATAAAGCTGAATACTTTTTCTGTACACTATCTACTTAATAAAATATATTGTTGTAAAAAAAGCATCAGAAAAAAATTAATCTATCTACTGCTCTATTTTATACAAGTCTGTCATATGACTGTATATTGTTAATGTACTCATAGTTTATTTTCTTCCTGTGATTGCTAATGCAATAATATTTTTATGCCTGTTCTAACAGTAACTTTACACTGGAATTAAATGTCAATTTCTACTTTCCACCTCCAAAATTTTAAATTAAATGTCACTGATATCAACCCCTTGCATTCAGGCAAAATGCAGCCACCAACTCACAAAGGGACATTTATAAAATAAGCCTTGCTTGTTTGAACTGCAACACTGCCATCACTGGAGTTTCAGATGGGAGACTTAAATAAATAAAAATAAACCAAAGTAATAAACACCATGTTTTATGGAGCTGCACAGAATTAAAAAAAAAAAAAAAAGAAAGAAAGAAAAAAAAAGAAAAAAGAAAAGAGGTCCTCCTAGCAAACTTGAAATATTAGACTGAAAAGCTGCCTCTCTCATTCCGGAAGACTTCTGGCCCCCTCTACTCAAAGTCATTTATGAAGGGCAGTCAGCTGTGGGCAACAGGGCCACCCACACAAGTGCTCATTATGCCCTTTGGAACTGTAAAGAGATGCCCTTCTGTCCATGACTATATAGAAAACAAAACAACATTCCAAAGTAAGGCAACTAAGGAAATTTCTGAGTGCAAGACGAGTAATGAATCCTACAAACATCTCAAGCAACACAAGGCAGGTGGAAAAACAGAGCTTCTTAGCCCAAGGCTTTGTAATATATAGTTATGTTCTCCATGGAGCTAAATTTTTCTACTACTGATGAGATTCCAGTGGCCCTGTTATCCTAATGTATGCTATGAAACAGGTTTTTTTGCTTTTGGAGAAATAAATCACATATGTCCACAGACATCAGTTTTCTGGAAGACTGAATATAATTTTAGAATCATCACCATCAGCTGGTTGACAGCAATAAAGACAACATTCACTTTAAATAACCCTGAATTATATACAGTTGAGTAAATTAGAATTTGTTTTGCTTTAAGGTCTTCCAAAGTTGAAGCCAACATGCTGAACAAAAATATTAAACTATCTATAACCCTGTGTCAACATATGATGCTACTGGGAATGGTAAGTGAATTAATTTTCCAAGGAAAATTAATTACTTATGACTTACAGTTGTAAAAGCAAACAACGTAACTCTGGATTAGGGCACATTAATTTCTGTTTGGAGTAGCGATTAAATTAATTTCATATAATTCATGGTATGTAATGGAAAGCAGAACAAAGATGAAATCTTAGACAATGACTGACACAGAAAAAAGTGTATATTTATGTTCCTGATACAAAAATAAAGGTCACAGATATTAATCACTGTCTAGCGAAACACGATTTTAGTTTCTAAAATGATTTTTTCAAAACTGTTTGTTAGGATAAGTGTTATTAGCAAGATAAAAATCTAAAAAGCAACAAATTACAAAACATCAGAGAAATCTGGCATGCTACATTGTCTCAGTGAAAAAAGACTACAGCTTTCAGTGATGTCACAAAATTATCATGAGGAACAGCAACACTAACTTAAATTCCTCCTGCATTAATTTAAGTTCATCTTACTTCTTGCTATTCAAGAGGGAGAAAGGTTTTATCACGGGTCCAATATTAAAACAAATATGTACATTAACATATTGCATGAATCAGTATTTATCAGTTACTAACATTTTATAGTAAACAGCTAATGAGAAAAATTAATTCATAGCCTAAGTAAACATATGAAAGAAATCTTTCAGCATTCCATAATTTGGTATTTGTTAAAACTACATAAAAATAATTATTTTATTAATTTTGTTGCAAAACATCATGTTCTTACTTTATTTAATACCAACCAATGAAACCATATATATTAGCAAATCATTTATGGTTTTAAAATATCATAAGAATTTTAACTGCCACTTCTGTTCTCCTACTGAAAGAGAGCACAAATTTATTGCTCATTTCAGACTTTTGGGTATCAAATCAACAGCTGCTGTGCTACAAACTCACATGGAATCACTCAAAAACAGGATAGTATTAGTATTTTTCCTTATGAGTCAAATGAATATACTGTTAATTCATGAAATCAAAACAACAGATGACCACTGCACAGCAAGCAGTGACTATGGAATTCCAGCAACAAATAATATTTACATTTGCACTGTTTAAACTGGCCCCCCCACATACTCAAAGCAAGTGATTCACATCCCTACTGACACTTCTACCTGACTTCAGACACTAAAGAGATTTTTTTTATTATTGTAATAGTTTGAACAATTTGATCATTATAATATTTATATTAAAATCGGAATACAATTAGTAATAAAACACCTTAGAAATTAATTTACTTCAGATAAAAGATAACTGACCCTGAAACACAAATTCACAAACACAAACAGCTCATAATGGGTACAGGTAATGCCATAAGTAATCTGCAGCTCTGTTTTTTATGGTAGTATTTTAAACACTGTCTCAAAAATGTGAAGAACTTTAGTTATGAAAATTTAACAGAAACCCAGATGAAAGGAACTGAACAATTCTTCAGTGCTAAACTTGTATATTTTGACTTAAAGTTATTAAACACTTGAAATGTAAACAGGAAACCCAACAGCATCTCATACATTACAGAAGCTGTTCAATCAAAATACTTTTACAATACTTTTACTTCATCATCATCTTTTCTGTTTCAGCTTTTAGTCAACCAAGTCAAAACAAGTTTTTGCAATCCAATGCACAGAGAAGCCATATCAAGCTGAGCTGCAGGATACCAGCCTCACAATTCCCATTTGGCCCCTCTTGTCACTTGGCTCCCCCATCAGAACAGTCTTTCAAAAAGTTTAATATGCCTGGTGGATCTTCAGTCAGGTGGTCAGCCTATGTTTGAATTAGCTCTGCCCAAATACATTTACAAAACTGGGAGAAAAAAATCAAACTGAAATATTAAGCAGGCTTGCAGCCAGGATACCCTACATCTGGGCAATTCTGCTCACAATTCTCAATGTGCTGCTTCTATAGAGGTCTGGAAGTAAACAACCTTTACACCTATTTTCCATGAACAATAACACATCTCACTTTAACCCTATTACAGCATGAATCACAAGTCTGTTGTCATATGGTGACAAAAAACTTCCTAACAAACTTCTGCCAAGAGAACTGGTAATTAAGCAATCAGAAACAAACTGACAGGGAGGGCAAATCTGTCCAGCAGCTGTTTCCTATCAACACCCTTAGATCATCCCACCTCAG
Organism: Agelaius phoeniceus; assembly: GCF_051311805.1. NCBI lineage: Eukaryota > Metazoa > Chordata > Aves > Passeriformes > Icteridae > Agelaius > Agelaius phoeniceus. The sequence goes on along the minus strand of NC_135267.1, from coordinate 89,782,541 downwards.
TACACTAACACTTCTGGAGCTTCCCCACTTTTCCTACAAACTCAGCAGCTCTGTAAAAGCCCACATATGCAGGTACAAACTCTCTAACAACGAACAGCAGCAGTGTGAGAGGGGGATTATTAGCAGTAATGTCTAAAATTTACCTGCAGTTCAAGTTGCTTATAAAGGCACATCTCTGACAAGTGTTCAAATGCTGTCCACAGTGCATTTTTGGTGACAGCAGCAAAAGGAGATGCAGTCCATGGGCAGCTCCATGAGTGACATGTGCAGATGGAGTGATACCACTGTGCTCTTGCACTCTTTGTAAATACACATGCACACATTTTGCTTCATTTCCTTAAAGGGGCAGCATCTCACTTCATTGAGCTGGCATGTTTTCCTGGAGATGCCAGTAAATACAGTGTGCTAGCTAAAATAACTAAGAACACAACAGTAATTTCTTTCTATATCCCTTTGTTTTGTTGCAAATGGCTGTAATAGACTAGCAAAAGTTTATTGTGCTTTGCTGGCAGAACATTTGATTTCTCTTTGCCAGCCAGAGAATAGGTAGATGCAACCAGCGAGACTGCCAAGTTACAGGATACATAAACCACTCCTGGCAGTCAGCAGAACTGCTGCTGAAGATTAAATTACACAAACTTGCCAGAGGTGCAACTTACTTGGAAAGCATTCCTAAGTTTTGTGCACCTACTTCAGTAGGGTGGGGAAACATCCAAAACATTATGGGGTTATTACCTCTCCCTGGCAAAGCTGTCTGCAAAGACTTTGCTCCCATTGGATATCAGATGGCTTGGTTCACAGAGCTTTACTTTACAAAATGAAAAGCTCATAACTTACCCTAAAAATTATGTTGGGCAAAGAGCACATGTGATTTTTTTGCTTGCTTTCCTCACAGAGCTAATATTTCATCACTACTACAGGAAAATTAAGGATTCCATAACCTATGCAGTGCTAAAAATCCTGTATTAAGCACAAACCTATTCACCAGCCTATATATCCATTTAAGTCAAGAAATAAATACACCTTTTTCCTTACTGACAAGACACTGGATTTTTGGACTGCTCTAAATATTTTATAGGTACAGCCACCACACCCTATTCCTCAAAAGGTTTTTGTAAATCTTAAAGTCTTGAGTACTTCTCTCCCTCTTCCACAAATTTCAAGGCAAGCAATCACTTGCAGTATGCAGCAAAAACATTCAGCGACAATAATCTCTTTGCAGGAGACTACAGGTTCACAGGAGAGGTTTAAGTTTCCTTTATTGAAGAGCAGAGCTAAGAGCACAATGAAATACTATCCTGCATGTCCCTGTCTTTAAAGCCCCAGTGAGTTTATTCAGAGATGAGATTCAATACAGAAGCAGCCCAGAATTTGTCCAGTTACTTCTTTTTTTTTTTTTAATTTACAATAATGGCAACATATACTTTAGCCTATTTTTAAAATTTATATAAGTATAGCTAATTTCTTTCATTTCAGATTCCAATCCACTAGCATATCTCCTTTTATTAGGTTTTTCAACTTAAGGTAGATCCATAACCAGCCAGCTGCCATACAGTGCCAAAAAGGAATGATTTACATTTATTACTAAGTTGTTTGATTACTGAAAGATACACAACTTAATGTTGGTATTCTCACCCTTAGACTTTGCTTTATTTAAGCAAAGATTCTCTGTAGGCAACCACTTCAATTTAAGTATGGAAAACCATAAACAAGCTCATGAAATTCCAATGTTATCCAAGGAGGTTCAGTTCTTTGCTGAACTGTATGTGTATATTCAGTGTAGTAATACAGAAGGAATGCTGAAGCCTTTTGTAGGCAGGCTGTTCAGCTGGGTGTTGAAACCTGCAACCTACAATTCTGACCAGCAAACAACATTCCTGCTGAACTGTGTTTCCACAGGAGCTATGTGAATCACACAAAATAAAGCACTGCTCACCTAATAAGACGTCCCATTTTTTAAATCAAAAAATGTAAGTTGAGAATCCACACAAACTTGTTTTAGTAAGCTTAATACAGCAAGCTCAAGTCTGAGGCTGTTGTGACAATTCCACCTCAGAGGTTTAAAAAAAGAAACTCTTGCTCATCATGTCATCATACATGAGTGATTCTCCTATGCTATCCCAGTAACACATCTACTCATATACTCTATGGGTCAATCAAGAAAATCCCCCAAAATAAAGAAAGAAGTGGAATAAACTCCTTAAATATTCAGTGAAAAACACACTCTTCTGAAAAACAATCAGTTCCAGTACTTTGCTTCACGCTATTAAATAAAAGTGTACTACATGAAGAAGATATACCCAAAATCAGATACCAAGAAGGATACAAAGTCTCATATATTTCACCATTTAAAATTGTGTATCTATTCTAAGGAAAAAAGAAGATAAAGGTTTTGTCAAACCAAACACTGATTTTTTGTGATAACCAGTGTTTGGATTCTGACAACTCATTTGCAATCATTAGTAGTAGTTACCTCACAGCTTTTTTTTTATTAGAAGCTTTCTACTTAAACACAAATTTTCAAGTTTTCATCACTAGAGAAACAATACAAGATATGCTTTACCCAAAGAAAGCTACTGAGTTCTGTTTGCTGGGATTTTGTAAGAAGAGGCAAACAAATAAATACCTGCAGTGCAAGGGACAAGCCAGATTCTGTTGCAATAAAGACAACAGAAATAATGCAGAGAGTTTTTCAGCCCACAGCTGAATCAGGCTGAACCAACTACACCTGGTCATACTCCTGCACTTAGAAGTATCCCTGAGGTCCCCCCTTTTGATCCCTGTATTTCTAAAATGTTGCTATAGTTCAGCTCTCAGATATCTCCATTGCATCAAATATGCAGTCAGATTGTCTCCAGCAAATAATATGCATGATGGGTGTTCACCAGAAAAATAAAATTTTAAGTAGTACTACTGTTTAAAGGGAGGTTAATAATGTCCCTCACAACAGGAGGGTTAACAGCCCTCCTGTTGCAGGGGGACCACCTGGAGGTAAAAAAAAAATCTCAGCAGTGATGATGCCATCCACAGACATCTTTTGAGGGAGGAAGACAACTAAAGAATGCAACAAACAAGAAGAACAAACAACAAACAAGGGCTACGTGCAATTTCAGCCACATACAGGAGAGGCCACTAAGATCTCTCCACCACTGTCTATCAGTTGCCCCTCACTGGCCCTGAGATAAGGAAGGAAGGACCCAGGCAAGGATGGCCTGCAATATTAGTCAGCATTCTACACAGAATTCTAGGAGAAAGAAAAAAGCTCCTTCTTCTCCAGCTGTGGATTTTAAAGTGGCTAATATCTGGTCTAACTAAAGAGAAAGTGTATCTGATTGAAAGCATTCTCTAAATTTGCAGTGTCATTTACCAAAACATACTCATCTTCTCTGGGGGAAAAACTCAAGCCTAGAACTAAAATCAAATTGCAACTGAAACAATAAAACTTCCTGCAGGTAATAATCAAATGCAAAAGCAATGCACTCCAATAACTAGAAGACCATGGAAAGGAAGATGGATAGGAGGGACAAAAAGGACATTTCCAGATTCAGTTACAATCAGACACACTGATTAGGCTTTATGAAACGCTCTTTGATCAGGACCTTCCAGCATTTATAGAAAACAAACCAAGAATTAGCTCAACTTTTTTTTTTCTTGAGGAAATGCTACTGAAGAATATTGTTTACAATTTCATTTATTTGATGCAAAATGTTCCAGGTACATCTGTAATCAAGTATTCTCCCACTTCAGAGGTCACAGAACTACATATATTATCCCTTACATCCTTTGAGGATGCTAATTTTCCAAACATGTTCAAGAGTAAAGATGTTAACACACCCAAAAATAGATTATGAACAGATTTTTGGACTCCCAAAATTATAAAGACCAAATAGGATGCTGCTTTTTCAAGATCAGTCATAGTGCACATTTTTTAATATTACACAGATCTTGTCAAAAATTCGAATTCTACAACACAGATCACATATTTTGTTCATAGACTACAGACGAGTTTGACCTCCATCTATCTCTTTCTCTCGAGGTTACTGGTTTTTTTAGGATCCAGGGATTTTGTACATCAAATGAACATCAAAAGACCAACCAAACTTAACATATTCCTTAGCTCTATTTATCATTTCTCTGCCTTTTAACACAGATTCAGGTTTTGACATTTAAGAAGTATATTAATTTAATTCCCCTCTTTACTATGATGAAAATTTAGCCTAGTGCTTCTTTGCTCATCTCTGAAAAGTTGGGGTTTTATTTGAGAGTAAAGTTTTTTTGTCTTATTCATTTTCTTTGCTCTGAAATTCAATTCCCTAACCACAATGTTTGTGAAGCAGCTTTGTTCTCAGCTCTTTTCTCTATCTTCCAAGATCATTGCAACTGCAATGGTAATTCATCGCCAAAATTCAGTGTACAGCATAATAAAGTCTTGAGCCACTAACTGCTTCTCCCAGAATAGAAATTTAGCTTTGAACTGGCATGGGGAGGTGACAAGGCAAATATATTCTGTATCAGGCAGAATCTGGGCATCATCTTCATGTTCAACTACAGAAGAAATCATACTAATATGCCCTGAAGGTGATAAATTAATTTTGGCTCGGTTCCTGTCTGGGAGGAAAGAACAATTTTCCTAATGAGATAAAGATGAAGCAAGACAAGGACCTTTAGGCAATTGGAATTTAGTCTGAGAGAGGCTCTAATAAATCAGGTTGTGCTTCTCTTTGTTTAAGGAAATACCTGTTAGGAGATCTGGGGCCTGTTTATTTTTCTCTGACAAACTTGATTTTCTTGGCAGTGCGCAAACTCAGAATCATAAATTAAAATGAGAATAAAAGCAGGTGGCCAAGTTTCAATTCTTTTTTTCATCTAAAATAAGTAAACAAATCCCAGCTGATGGGACTCAATTTACACAGATCTCCTACTACTTGGAAACTTGCAATTCCATATCCAATGTATCCACACCCAAATGAGCAGATTTGCTTGGAAAAGTTGCATTAGAAAAACAAGAGAACACCAATACTCTCACAAATGTGCACACTAAATACCAAGAGACCAGGAGGGATCGAAAATCCCATGGAAGTAGCAATTGGAGAAGATGCAGCCCCTTGACTCAGTTCTCTTTGTGTGGCACACACTCCACAGACTTTGGGCAAGTTCACATTGTTAGCAGAGGATTTAGCACATGAGCACTTCACTTTCCTGTAGCACTGCTATCGCTGCTGACAGCAGCAGAGCACCTCCTGCCCAAAGGGGTCACTCAGCTGAACACACACTGTATCACAGTCTGTATCACAGTCCCATTACAAAAGCTACAGCCTTCATCAGGCAGTCTGCTTCACCAGTCTTTCACTTCAACCTCTGAGAAAAGACAAATTATTGTCTCTGCCACTGCCTTTCAAGCAGAGTAGTTTGGGACCTCTGGCTATCCTAAACTGACAGAGGCCCTGTCCCAAGTCAGTGAGGCCGCTGTGAAGGCAGCTGCCCCAGTTCCACTCCCCTGCAAGCTGTGCACTGCTGCCCCTCTGTTATGCCAAGTCAGGGCATCATGTAGCCATTACAAACACCACAAAAAAATTTGGGCATTTGGGCAGGTGTACCAGAAAAGGCAGGACCATCCCCTCAGGGAGTTTACTCTTTGATCAACACACAGTGAGTGTGCAACCATCCCTGGAGAAACCATCAGTTGCTTGTGCTATACCGCTTTCATGGTCATGGGCAGCAGCACAGTCTCAGCCTGCTTCTGCCTAATTGCTGACACACTAATCACTATCCCTCTTTCAGGACAAGAATGCCAAAACCTGTATTTGTCAGATTTTAGATATCAATTTCAGGGTGTTTAAGAAAGGAAAGGTCATATTTAAATGCTAGGTTTAAAGTTACAGCAGCCTAAGAAAGCAACCACCTCTATGAAAAGACTGCTGTATTTCTGATCTAGACTGTGCACTGCACATTTCATCACAGAAATTAATAAAAAGCTGCAGCCAGCATTTTGATTATAAATTAAAATGTAATAAAACCTTTCAAGTTTCCTTGGATATTATAAAATTCTGTACCTGAAATACTCTTTATCTGAGGGATTCTATCAGCCATTACTCTGGGATTCCCTCTACAACAAAACAGCTTTTTCCATGCCTGTCCTCTGAGACACCAGCAAGTGGCTGTCTCTCTAAAAGACAAAACAGAAAAGCTTAATTCCTCTTCTCCTCCCATTCCCTTCCCGTGCCACAAGAGAGCTGTCACGCCCAGAGGGCAGCAAACCTTCTGACTTTGTTTTCAAGAGTGCAAATTTGCTTTCAGTAATGCCGCTAAGATCCAGCGCTTGAGAAATTTATGTATCTTTGAACAAGCACACTCTAGCTGCTGTGGTGATTCTTATGAATTCCAACAGGATGCGTATCTACCTCAGAGGTTTATTCAAACCATGACAAAAATTGAAAATGCATATAGCTGGGAACGACCAGTATTTGAGGTTTACCTCTATTATCCTAGGCTTCTCGGATTTATTTTGCTGAAACTTTTTATCTAACCAATTTGGACAATAAAAAATAACACAGTTGGGCATTTACTCACGACACACCTGTAGTGGATCAAGAAGCTTCTCTGGAAGGGCCAGGAACATGGCTCTTACCCTGCTCTCAATGAATGAAAGGTAAATGACACCCGCTTCAGTCCCTGAGACTGCAGTGCGCTGCCACAATATTGTTCGCTGCAACATTCATCTCATAGTATAATGATCCCAAAACCATATGACCACCACCAATTCCATGTCTTTTTGCTTTAGATGGATGCTTGTACAATGTCCACATGGGCCACAGGAGATGGTATGCATTTCAATCAGTATCTCCTAGACACACCAATGCAAGCTACTAATACTTAAGAATTCACAGTATACTGCAAACAGTAAAATATTCCATCTTGGAACTATTGTTTAAAAAAATCAATCAACTTCTCTAAATGCTAACCCAGCATTTCAAGGTTATTTTTTTAATACTTCGTTACTTAAAGCAAGGATGAATAAAAATCTGTATCACTTCCCATTATTTTTGTTTCAACATATCACTGCTACTGTTATAAATTAAAGCCCTGGGTCTCCACAAGTAGGGGAATCAACTACACTTCAGACTGAAGCTCATCTTTTTGCCAGATGACCACACCCATATTTATAGCTGCCACCATTAAAGTACATTTTTACTGAAATCTGGATACATATGTTAAAGAAATCTACAATGTTTCAGCCCTTCAATACAATTTCCCTCAAAGAGTATGGTATAATTGATACCAAAAGATTATTTAAGTTAGGTTTACCAATAAGTTTGCAGTTAGCAAGCAACATTAATATGTTCTATCATCGGCGGTAAAACAAGAAGGACTTAAAAAAGCAGTTCTGAATTCTACTTTAACCAACTAAAATGCTGACCCTCAGTTCTGTAAAAACAAAACAGGGCATACATTTGTTGGAAGATTTTCTTAACATCTTCTCTTTGTTACACCACCTTGAGCAGTGGCAGTAAGGGGTTCTAGGCTGCTAATTGCATTCTATCCCATTAATGCTCACAAGCTGACCTGAAAGAACAGGTCCAGACAGTTCTATGCTTTCTGTCCTGAATTCTGCTGTAGTCACACAAATTTACTCTCATTCTATAGTTTCAAAAATACAGAGAAAAGCATCTGCCATATTTTCTGGGGGTTTTTTTTGTTTGTTTCTTTATTTGGTAGGACATTAGCACATGCATAAATACTTTCCTGAATCTATGCCAATATGCTGTAAAATGACAATAACTTATGTACCACTTCCTAACATCATGCTCTTTGTAAAGAAACTTGGAAAGTAAAAGTTTCTTCTCAGAAATAACCTACAAAAATGTATAAAAATCACAATTGTCAAACATTTTCCAATTCAGCTTTACTAAATGAAAGGCTTCAAAACAAACCCTTTTATTACAAACTTCTAAAAAGGAATGCACCTAATAGTACAAATTAATGGCTTCTAAATGGAGGATCAATATCTCATTGTATTTTACACAAAGAGCTAAAACCCCATTGCTGTAACAATAGAGAAAAAGAGAAAGGTTTACAGATCAGGTTACCTGTCTGATTTGATGTTTTTAATAGACTATACATCTGGCTACAGCCATTTCAGAGTCTCAATCACAATCATTAAAAGTAGAGATTAAAAAAAAGGCAGTTTATGACTTCTAAGCATTTACTACCATTCCATCAAAACTGAAAACATCTTTTAAAGGAGACATAACCAGTTGACAATTTTAAAGCAGCATTTTGGTGTTGCTCTATATCATGACAGATTGACTTAGATTAAATGATACAGGTATTATCTTACCTGATACATTCCAACTCCTATGTGTTTGGGCTCGATTTTCACTAGCTCAGCTAATGGGTCCTGGACACGTCTAGCTATCGAAACTGAAAAACAGAATTAGAAAATAGCTATCACTTTTCTCTGAAAAACCTGAATCATGTAATTGCTTTTGCTAAGGTGTTTTGGGTCTTTTTACATCTTCTATGCATTTAATTTTTTTTTAACCTGGAAATAGGATTCTGCTGTAGTATTGACTTTTTCATTGCTAGACAAGGACATCACATGTACATTAATCAAATTTTTTATTTGAGTAATTCCAGCAAAGACTTAGGGACATTTTAAACTGCAATCATGACATTTAAAAAGTTTTTCTGAGCCACAGAGTTAATAAATAAAACTGTCTACACTCTATTTTTCCCTTTGTATCCATACTAAATGCACATGTAACATTTAACATTAAACTCTGTAAGAACCTTTAACCTGAAATCACAGATATGAAGAAACAAACACTTTAAAAAAATAACAGTATCTGTTCACAGACTTACTGAATACTTAAAGTATTTCCTCAGGTATGTATCAGATATTTATATATTTATCTAATTCAACCATAAAATTCAGTGCTCACTTCAAAAATGGTTTTTGGATTTTACTAATCTAATCTGCACACCAAACCACATCAATTTGCAATCTGTCACCCTTATAACCCCATTAAGAAAAACAAAAGCAATTTCCAACGTTTCTGATGCCATTAAGAGCATATAGGAAGAACCTTTGGTCTTCTAAATCCAAATGTTGAATCAAGACTGCATTTTTGAAGGCAGTATTTATTGAGAAACCAATTGCTTACCAAAAATCTCAGAAGCAAAAACATACTTCCAAACATCAATTCATAAACTTGGTCTGATTCTGCAGATATTGTGTTGTATTCAGTATTTGAAACTGTGCTTCTTCCCACAGTTATAAAACTAGTGGAGTTCTATCTACCAGTATTACATTTATAAACTTTTTTCCTCCTGACTTAAGACGAAACAGGTTAGCTGGCTCTTAATGTTCATTCTACTAAGTGAAGTAAACGCTAATGGAAAACAGAAGTGTTTAGAGGTATTCAAAAAATCATTCCAAATAAGGACAAAAGATTCTAAAAAAACCCAAACAAACAAGTAAAACACTAAACTCCAAGAATCCCACAAAGAACAAAACCCAAAAGAAAAAATACCCAACAAAACAAAAACATGCCAACTCAAAAATTCAAAACAAAACAAACCTCTCCAAAAATAAAAAAACTCAAACATAACAATGCCCAACCTTATTGCCAAGGCTCTTTTTTCTACCACATGCACTTGTGAGATAAGTGCAATAACAAAAGTGGGACCAAAGAAAGCTAAGGGCCTTTAAAAGCTATGTCCACAATCAACCCTACAGCACATCTGTCATTTCAAGAGTGTTTTACATTTAAATACATTTTTAAGCAAATCAGGAGAGATTTAGAGGAAGAACAGACAGGAGTCAGGAGTAAATATATATATGCACAGTGGTTTGGTCAACAACACACATAATGCTATAAAAGGAATACTTAAAGTATATCTGGTGTTCACCAGCTGATTTCAACATACACGTATGTGTATGAAAACATTAACATGGTTTTAATTATTATATAATTATCATATATATAAAATAACCTATAGGCCCCTTTGCTGCATCACAGCAGTAATGTATTCATTCACAGAGGTGTTTAGGTTGGACACACTTCTGGAGAACACAGGCTGCCTTCTCTAACAGCCCTGCTGAAACAGGGTTTGCTACAGCAGGTTGTCCCAGATCATGTCCTGCTGGGTGGAGACTTGACAACCCGTCTGGTCAATCCATTCCAGTGTTGGGCCACCCTAACAATAGACAAATGTGTTCTTGTGTCCAGACTGAATTTGCTGTGTTCCAATCTGTGGCCATTGCCTCTTGTCTTAACAGTGGGCTCTACTGAGAAGGGTCTGCTGCTCTCCTTCCTTCCCTCTCATCAGGTACTTAAAACCCTTTTCAAGATTCCCCTGAGCCTCCTCTAGGCAGAGCATTTCCAGTTTTTTTTGTTTTGTTTTTCCTTGTATGAAAGGTGCCCCAGTCCTTAAACATCCTTACAGCTTAATTTAATTAGCAACCATCACTACTGCAGGGTGTTAAAGGCTTCACAGCATTTCAGAAAAGGACTTGACTAAACATTTGTACTTGAAGCCAAAACAGTAGCCAGAGATATGCAGGCTCCTCAAACCACAACTGCAAAGTTTATCAATTAAATGTTGCACTAGAGACTTCACTTTTAAAGATTTGCACTGCTAAATGTACAGTTAACATGAAGTTCACTGCTCGGTCATGCAGGAGTTTTCATATCCTTTAATATCCATTTTAACATGCTGACAAAGGCAGTTTGCTAGCTAGGCTCAGAAAGCACTGTGCTGGTGACATCTGATATGCCTGCTTCTCTGATAGGGAAGTTCTGAATTCAAAGACAATCACGTATGCCTTCTTCAAAAAAACCCCCACAAAGTTAATCAGTGTAAGCACACTAGTTATAACTTACACCAGTACAGCTCACTGCCAAAATGCTTTCCTATAACCATAATTCATATTAATTACTTTGAAATAATAGTAACCCACCACCTGACAGAAAAAAGTGAAACAAAACACCAATGAAAGTAGTATTGATCCAAACCAGGAAACACTTACAACGATGTATTTCTTCTGAATGCACTGATGCTTATGCACAGAGACTATATTTGTCCTTCAGCAACCATCATTAAACTCAGCTTCTTTAATACCTATACAGTGTTTTAGAGAACTTTTTTTATAGTTCTACCTAATGGCAAAAGTTACATTTTAGATAAGCTGAGAGCAAGTACCTCTCACTGTCCACATCTCCTTCCATTATATCTTTTAAAAACAGACAACTATACGGATAGGTTGATACAGGAATTTTCCAAGCATAGCTTTCTCTTGGGAACCTTCAATTAAAAAGTAAAATTTAGACTCTTTTTGTCATATTAGCTTGGTTGACAATGCTGTCATATTCCTAGGAGACTTTCCTAGGAGTGGAGGCATAGGACCTGATCCAGCAAAGCACTTCAGCACAGATGCATGCCAGAATTCCCACCGGAACGAGCAGAACTATTCACACGCCTAAAGTTACAGAGACATTTAAGTGCTTTCCTGGATCAGGCCTCATAGTTACAATATTGAAGCAGGAAGATCAGCTAACAGCCATTTCCACAATTAAGGATGCAGCTCCTATGGTCAATACCAGCAGGAGAGCTGACCTGCCTAACTCCCACTAAAACCACAATTTCACTCCAGAACTTTTCTAATAAATAAATAAAAGAGAGCACAGTAGGCAAAATCAAAGAGTTGTCCACATTCTCTCTAGGCAGAAATTCAGTCAAGATTAGCATCTACTGCCTCTTGTTCAGAAAAACCTGTTTATTGTTTGCTGGAGTAGTTGCACACTGCAATAGATAGATCTTTTCTGGGGGCAATGAGGCTCCACTCTGGCCATTTGGTCCAAGTGGCTGGACTCTCACAAAACAGGTACAGTACTACTGAAATCATGAGGGCTCTGCAGAAGTGTCAGATCTACTACCATGGAGCAGAGACAGTAAAACCTGATGGTCTGACATTTCCTTCTTAGAAACTATATCCAGACTAAAATTTATAAAATTTATTTTTCATTTTCAACTATCTTACACTGGGTTTTAGAAACCATGCGTTTTTAGAAGACTAACAAAGAAACAGGTAATGCATTTTTACTTCTGTAGATATTAAGGTATTCTTCACTTTTGCTGAAGCAAAAAAAGATTACATGATATTATGACATGCAGGGCAAAAGGAGAAAATGAGATTTCTCAAAAGTTATCAGCACGGCCACCCATGAGAAGTTTGAGAGATGCTTTTATTAAAATATGCTAGTCTATGTAAAATGTGAAAAAAAAACCCTAATCAATATTAAAGAGGGTATTAAACTCAGGATGACATGACCCTCTATTAGAAAATAACCAGAAGACTTGTACACCCCATAAATGCAAAGCTTGGAGTTGTGAATTTGGATGAAAATATTATTGCAACACTTGGAAGTAACATACTGTGCTGCCTTTCAATAAATTTATATAAAATTTTAACACTTAAAGGGCCAGAAGGGTCAAGGTGGTCCTCTGACTTCAATGTAAATGTATTTCACATTGAAGTGCAATGAGAAATAAAGAAGATTACAGCAAGCATATAAACTGTAATCCTGTCCTGTCATTAGATAGGACATTCTGCCATTTCATTAAAAAAGCAGTTTAACTGCTTGGAAGTCTCAATTCACTCCACACTTTGGTTATTTGACAAGACAAACCCAGCAGACAGCGGTGTGTCAGTGATGAAGATGCCATTGTGGTGGAAGAAAACATCCATAAGAGCTGCTTGCACAGCTCATGCCAATCTCTGTGTCTGATCTTCACAGAAAGTGAGGAATTAGACGAAAATGTTTTGTTTCCTAATGGCTAATAAGCAAATATGTCCTCATGAACTAACAAACGTGCTAATTATGTGGCTAGTCCTGTCTTAAAGATCAAATCCCTAATTTCAAATGGACAAATTTAAAATTAAGACTATCTTCTTCAAACATACATCACATAACTTTGTTTCTCTAGTAATTTCTACAGCAAGCAATTTCTACATTTTTCACACAAATCACAGGAGAGTTTTCACTCAGGAATACTGACAATAGTTTTCAGACTAAAGACAGAAAAGACTTGCCAGACTCAACAGTGAAGGGCCAAAACAACACTGAAGCCTTACTATTTCTCTGCATGGTATCTATACAAGGGCCATGTCAGCTGCCAGCCCTAAAAAAACTAGAATTAGTGCTAACTTCTTTGGCTACCTGCCTCCCTTCAGTATCAGAACAGGTCTAAAGCAATCATTAAGACCCAAATCAGACATGCAGACTATTTAGGGTGCAAGGGCAGCTGGAAATCTTGTCGACTGGATGAAATTTATTATGGTTTCAAGTATTGTGCCCATTTTAGGGGCAGGCTGCCAAATTCTGTATTTAGACAACTACATATTGAAATATTCTCTTTTTGCATTGCTTTATGTAAGAGCCACACCATAAAGCTAAAGCTTTAAGGCTTAGATAAGGAAAGCATGAAAAGGAAGAATGCTTATAGAGTAGAAAAACAAAAAAGTTTCAATTTCTTTCAGTTACAGTGGCATTCAAATGTTGCTTAACACCATAAGCAGAAAAAGATTTTTGGCCAAAGGTCCAGGATGATGGCATTCCTCCTTTTATGCACATCTTCACATAAGTATAAAAATATGTCTGAGTCAATAACTGTGACAGCTTAGCTACTCCACATGAGTGGGAGAATTTGTTTTGGGCTTTGAAAAGATGTGAAGCTTCCAGATGTGAAGGCAGTAGATAGTTTTATAAATGCTTTACAAATAAATATATGGCAACCGCAAGCTATTAAGCTATGATGAGTTCAACTTCAATTTTGTCATAAATGAGAACATTCTGTATCTTTATTATGAAACCTCAGTATTTCACTCTTGCTGAGACATGCTACTATAACATCCAAGTAACTCATCCACCCTCCTATTTTAAATAACCTTCCCAACTCAAAAGTCTGGGTTGAAACTTCAATGTCAATGAAATAAAAAAAATATCTTTAGGTAATCAGGGACTCACAAATGCATAAGTAATTACTGTCAATATATCATACCAGAGTAGATATGGAAACATTACAACTTCTTAAATCCTTTTATAAAGCCTATTATTGTGTTCAAGATCAATTACTCTCCATAAGTATCTGCAATAATGTTTACTCAGTGATCGATTGTTCAGGTTTCCTGAGTCCTGGAAGCCTTCTATCCTGTTGACCTGAATTTCACCCTCCTTGCAAAGGATACAGTGAAACGTACAGTAGTCTTTTCATTAAGCATTCTTTCTCAGTAGGTCAGGATTTGTGACACAGTTTTGAATCCTCATATATCTTCTTGGTGGGTTTAAAGTATGCAATTTATTTTAAGCAACTGTTCAACAGCTGCATTTCATCCAAAGCTTTTCTGTAGCAAGTGAGCAGGTTTTTGTTTTAAAAAGGTTACATTTTAGTTTACTTTTAACTCCATAAAACTGATAATCTGTTATTTGCCTAAGATTAATGAAATAATGAATGACAATATTCTGCCTATTTATTACCAAGAAAAAAAATCTTTAAAAGAGGTGGGTTGAATACAAGAAAGTTAGAAATATGTTTAAAGAGAAAAACTTTGACAAGTGAATATTACAATGCAGCTTTTTAAAGTCAATATTTTTTCTTAGAAACACACTCAAAACACTTTTCTAAAGCATTAGTAACTTCTGTATCACAGAATAGTATCCATTTTATCTAGGATGAGACAGGGGACATGTAAGCATTTAACTAAAGCCTCATGTGATTTTTCTGTCACAGAAATGAGTTAGTCTCAGAAGATGATAAAAACTCCAAAAAAACTTTTCCCCATCTGTTCAGCTTAAAAGGTAGGTATCATCAATATCCTTTTCATATTCACACTGCTGATACTAACTGCATTACACTGCCATTGGTTACTGTTACTGCTAAAAGTAAAAAATTACTTGAAGTTCTAATCTTACAAGAGCTCGTCATCTGTACGTTAGAAGAATTAGTCATTGGTATCAAGAACAAATATTAACCTTTTGTAAGGGACCAGAATGTTCTTTCCTATGCCTGTAGTAAGAAAAGCAGCTTTGGCAAATAACACATCAAATCCCAGTATTAAAAGGAAACCAAAACTCCTTGAATTGAAGAGCATCCTAGTACTGCTCGTTCCTCTAGCTCCACACTTCAAGGAAGCAACAAAGCCTCCAAAAGGAAATACACAGACAACACATGCACAGAGTTACACCCGAAGGGGGGAAGTGAATGATTCTCATAGCTCTTCTATGCTAAGGGAAAGCATCTTGACCAGAGCATGTAAAACTTGCAGGTAGCAGAAGATCAAACTCCAGCCCACTCCTGAGCTCTACAGCTCCAGAGGAAATAGGTGCCAGTAAGCAGGAAATACAGTGCCAGTAAGCAGGGTGTTAATGATAATACACCACCTCTCCCACATACCCTGAGGTTTACACAGGTTAGAAAACATTCAATTCTTGTCTAGAACAACAAGAAAACTACGAGACTACAAACATCTCTAACATCTATGTAAAGACCCATTCAGGATTGTGCTACTGGTTTGAGGTAATTCAAGCCCATTTTTCTATTTCTCAATAGGCACATGTTCATGCCCAGCTGTGAGAGAGTTAGTAATTTCCAGACTATCTGCAGTTAGGGACGGGTTTTTGATTTTCAATAGAACCCACAGATTCCCTATAATTTCTGTTTAAATTGTAGAGCCTAGCCCACACCTTGAGATGAGCTTCTGCTCAATAGTAGGAACTGGGTCCTATGGAGAGACAAGTAACAAGATCCTCTTGTTCCTATTACTAATTACTTATATTATTATTATAAATTAAGAATTAATTATTGCTATTACTGTTATTTTAGTTTATTAATATTACTATCATTAACACGTTCTATCTTTAACATCTTACTGCTGTTCACCACCCTTTTTGCTTCTAACCACTGCTTGTTCATCACCACAGTGTGGTTCTCTGTTCTCCATCCCTTCAAAAGTATAATTAAACTCATTTTAAATGCTATAGAACACAACAGATGAGAGATGAAATAGGATTTCATTTCACACTGCTCTAATTGCACGCCACATAATTTAACATTGGGCTGACAAAATGTTTTGATGCATGAGAATTCAGTGCTTACTTTCCCTTCTGAAAGCTTGTAGAACTTTCACCAATTCTCTCTAACTAGCTGTAGAAGAAAGCTCCCACTTCGACAGCAGTGTGAATGTTTTAACCATAGGACTCAATAAAACAATAAAGTTTTTGAAAAATGACCTTCTCTCCTGAGTAGCCAAAGGGGAGCAGTGCTCTTTCAAGAAGATGAAGAAATTAGCTCAAGTAGACATCCAGGCACTATGTCCCACACATCTAATCATCAAATTGTTTTACTTTCCTTAAGATAAAGTCAAAAGAAATTACATTTTTTCCAATCTTTACCTTCTACTTGCTGGCCAGTATGACAGCTCTGAACTCTGTGTCTCTAACAGGACCCCAGGGAATGAAACCCTGTAGCATAACAGTCTGAAAGTCCTAACAAGCCCTCAAAGCCTACGAGGCTTTCTTTTGCAAGGAAAAGTGCAAGTGGTGTGCTGAACTTTGAGTGTACAATAATGCAATGTGTTCTGCCCTGTGGAGAGGAGACAAGCAGATGGGATTTGACAATGCTAAGGCAAGCTGTGCTGTGTGACCTTTGGCTCTCTCAGATTCTTCCTTATCCTCAGAAAACATCCCTTAGAAACAACACAGTTTCCATACTAGATCGTACCTGTGCATGCACCATGACACATGCTTGCCCTGTTAGCTTTCCAAATCTTCAAGTAGGAAATCCTTTTATTGCTCTGGCCTGTAAGCCTCTTATCTCCTAATTCTGTGAGGCTGAGAAATAGCTGTTCTGCTCATTAATCCTACAATGACAGTCGGACGGGGATATATACCTTCTCACTCTACTCAGACACAAGTAACTAGGTTTCATCAAGCTCTTTACTATCTACTTAGCTGAGTCCCACTCCACAAGATTTTATAGGAATTGCAGTAGCAGTACAGAAGCTTCTGCACTTTCATAAAATATTCAGAACACTTGTAAAGTTGGAAAGACCCTATTTAATTCCCTGTACTGTAGCTAACAGAAAATTGTTTTAAGAAAAGCTTTTTTTCTTTTTTAAGCAAGTGCAATTTTGGCTAAAAGTGCTGTATAAAGACTTTCCTCTACAGACAGTATATACAGCATTGGTTTAAAAAGAGATCTTTCTCAATCATTTATTACAAACTCTTGTCATCCATGACCTTCAAAGACAGCTCAAAGGGGGAAAAAAAAACAGTTGAGACCTTGGATTAACTAATATCTTTAATTAGCACCCCCAAGAAATTATGAAGGTTGCTGGTTTTCCCCCTATATAGGGCACTCAGCCAAGGAGAAACTATTAAGTTAATTTTTCCATCAGGATTGATAACTTCTATTTCTTTGAATAAAGCAAAAACTGACTACAAACAGTTGCTAAACACCACTGTAAATATTCCAGATATGAGAAAGTCCTCATATAACATGTATTATTTAGTATTTTATTTTTATGTACTCAATGGACAAACATAGGCCTATCTGTGTCATTCAAAAAACCTTCTATAAAGTTTTGTTGAGAAAAATGTTAAAGTGGCAAATAGTGTTAAGATCACAGATACCTCGCGTCAGCTGTACCTTTTATTTTAACTATAAATGTCACACTTCATCATGCAGCTGTCAGCTTCCTTTAATGTACTAAATGCTATCATGTAAGCACAGAATCTGACATGATGTAAGACAACAATTAAAATAAAAAGCAAGTCAGCTTTGACACAATGTCACTTTTCTGTATGCTGCAAATTAAAGGAAAATTGAAACTATACAAGTAAGCTAGTCAAGAAAAAAGTCTGAAAAAGCCTCAAACATCAGTTAATGTTTCCCTCTAATGTTATGTACCATTTCTACACTCAACTTCAAGAAAACATCCATAGCTTTAGCACAGCTAATTACAAATTGACACCAAAAGATGTTAGGAAGAAAGCCTGAAAATTCTAGAATACCTTGATAGTTCTAGCTGTCAGTTTCGTAATGGCCATCGTACTATGCAATTATTTTTCAATTTCTATCCTCCCCTTTTTCAATTTCTATCCACTCTGTGGGACTGCTGCAGCATGGTAAAATTGCTGATGCTTTTAAAACCAGATGCAAGAGCACTTAAATTAAGGCTGAAGAAAATCCTAGTAATAATGGAGCAATTATGAACTCGAGGTAATTAATATTTGAATTGATCATATATTAAAAATTTGATTTCACTTCACTGCATTTGATGCACAACACTAAAAAGTGTCTGGAATGTTGAAAAATAATTTTGAAGAAAATGAGAAACATGTACACCTGGAAAGACAATGTTAATAATTAGATTTCCTCCTTTTCAGTGTTTTTTCTTCATTTGCATCAACTTTAAAACTATATTTAATACATCAGCACCATAAAAACTGTGACCCAAGGGAAAGCTAGTGCTATCTGTCACAAATACAGAAATGTCACATGCCTAATATTTGCTCTGGCCATACCATGACACATTTAAAACCTCTGTGGCCCAGGGAAGAAATAGTCACAACGGAGTCTGTTCACAGGCAGGGAAAAGGGAGTCAAGCAAAAAGAAGCTAGAGACCTCTCCTGCAAATGAAAGGGCTGATACAGACATTCCAAGAACATTCCTGTAAAAACATTCACTTCAAACATCAAGTTAACACTTTCCCTTTTGTGGAAATAAGAGGAAAGGGAAACATGGGGAATTCTATAAATTTTTACCCCTGTATACCATGTCAGAATTCTTTTCTGCTGATCTATACCCTCCAAAGGATTTCCAGGCCAGTAACCTGCTAGAAAAACATTAAATCTAAGAACACTATAATTTTGACTGGAAAAGTTTTATACACAAGTGCTGCTGCATTTTCCCGTACGCTATATTTGATTGAGTATGACAGCAAACTGGAGAAAAATTAAGAACAAAAAAACCCATAAGGTAGATGAAAAAAAAATACAAAAAGACACACAATTAAAAATACATAAGTGAAGTAATAGAAAAATAACTTCAAACCTGACTCTGAATAAAACAAATTCAGAGACAGCTGTATCTGAATAAAACAAATCCGTGAGTAGAATCTGGTCACGGACAGAGCTGCTAGGAATTTGATCTCTAAAGACTACTCTTTAACCAAAAACTTAAAATTATAAAGTGGCAACACTTGCACATTTCCAATTGCTATGTTGGACCTCAGTGACATTTATGCTGAAGTTGATAACTTTTTAAACACAAAACCTAAACAATATTTCCTGAAAACTATTCAGCTACATTAAGACTCCAGTCATCACAACAAATGCACAACTTTAAATTATCTGCTCTAGTTTTATATTGTTTTCCCAGCCCTTGAATGGTTTAAATATTGCTAGAGATATTTATGTACACACAGAGAAGAGGGAAGGTCAAGCCCCTGTGAGCAAGGACATGTGCAACTGTGAACGTTCATGCAATTCATTGGTTCTATTCATTGCTATAAATTCTCCTGCACCAGCCTGTTGAAGGAATACATCCACAAGGATCTTTACATTACAGGCATTAGGAGAAGGTGATGTCATTCACTTGCACGTCTAGAACTTCAAATGTGAAATGACAGAATAATTAAAGGTTTAGAAACAAAATATCCAAAACTTTTTTCTACTTTTGGCTATTATTTGATTTAAGAATATAAACAAAACAGGCTGAGAATTGAGACTTGAGCTCCATGTTGAAATGTGATAAAATGAAATACTCTTCATACCTGCACTTCTTAGGTTAGGGTCTAGGTCTGGCATTTCCTTGGACGCCTCTGGACTGACACTGTAGATCGACGCTCCCGCTTCACTGACAATGCTGAAAAATAAAACAGCAAATATGTAAAACAGCACACAGCTGAAAAACACACATGAAAGACCTTGCAAGTGACTTAACTGAATATACAGATTTTTTTTTTTAAAGCATCAGGTTTTGAATAAACCAAATGCTTACAAAAGTAAGTCGGTACAAAGGAAAATATCCCCATTTAAGCAAAACCACCCCTCCCTGACCTGCAACATTCATTCTTTATCAATTCTGGCCTTATTATAAACACACACTGTGCCGAATCTCAGTCCCTGTCTCAATCTTTACAAGAGGAAAGAAAATGAATACAAGAAACAAGTGTTACAGAAGTAAATAAGCAAACCAGCTTCCATAAACAAAATTAAACCTACCTGACAATTTCATTAAAATACCTACATTCTAAAGTCCAAGGTATCACTTGAATCCAAGCCATGAGCATTCACACACATTGCCTCAAGCCAGCTGCCCTAAAACACTCAAAAAGCCCCAGCTTGATACAGATTGAGCCACTGAGCTGCGGCTCCCTTCTCAGCAGCATTCCGTACCGTCTTCTCCCAGCTCTCTCTGCCATCGCCAAAGAAAAATAGATTGCTTGTCTTCAGGAACTTAAACTTCATTTATATACCATACACCTCAAACTCATTCAGTAATGATGATAAACTCAGCAATTCAAA
Organism: Agelaius phoeniceus; assembly: GCF_051311805.1. Lineage (NCBI taxonomy): Eukaryota > Metazoa > Chordata > Aves > Passeriformes > Icteridae > Agelaius > Agelaius phoeniceus. The sequence goes on along the minus strand of NC_135267.1, from coordinate 89,761,949 downwards.
TCAAACACATAATTAAAAACCCTTCAAGTGCTCTAGTTCCACTCAAGAGAAAACTGCAATCAAGTATTCACAGTCTAAGTTTATTTTCAGCTGTGAAATTCTGACACCACTGAATCAACAGTATATTTTTTCAAATAACTTCAACAGAACTGGAATTTCAGGTTGATAATTATGGCATCATACAGCTACTGCTCTGGAGATTAATACTATCAGTTTCAGAACTATTTTTACTTTTACTATTCCACTTTTAAAATAACCTAATCTTTGCCATAAGGAGAGAAACCACAGTCCTTAAGAAACAGACCTTTCAGCAAAAATCCATAACTTTGCTTTATATTGTTTTAAAATTGGACTATAAATTTTCCTTTTAGGAACATTTATTAGGTCAAATTTTTACATAAAGAAACTGATACCTAGAAACCACTCCCTTTAGAAAAAGCTGGAGAACAGCTCAGAGGTTAAATATATTCCCATTCAATGTTCCAAGCACAGTAACAGTAAATAGTCTAAAATGCAAACAAAAAAGGTAAGAATTTCTTACTGGTTTTTTTACAGATTCCCCTCTTCCCCAGTCAAAACTGGAATTTGGTGGAGTGCTGTACACACAAGTCAGATTTTAAAGGTACCCAAAACTCTAAAGAACAGTAGTACAAACAGACTGGATCTTTCAATAAATACAGAGAATAAAATACTGCTATCTTTAAGATTAATGTAGCTCCAGACCCATTCAAATGGAGAAAAAAAAATCCTCAGACCAGGTGAATAGGGCAAGTGAAAATGAAACTATTTCATGATCTTTCAAAAAGATTCAGTATTATGAGCACTCCTTCACTATAAATGACATTCATAAAACATTCCCATCACAGGGCTCAGAAGTAAGATCGTATCACAAAAACCTAACTGCTGAACATAAAGATGTTGACAGAAGACTCATAAAACTGATTTCTCTGATGAACAAGTAATTTAAAGAACAATGCAGCAGAACGTATTTCTTAACCTGTTCACACCTTATAAAGGCTGCATCTGGCAAGCATTCCCTTTCTGGATATTGCTTCCAAAAAACCACACATAAGCACACACTTTGAACAGCTTTTCACTAATCTCTCTTCAATCTTCGTATTCCAACAGATCCCAAACCTTAGCCCACATACAATTTTTAAATTTAATACATTGATAATATAATTAATTATATATATTATATAGTAATATATTAAGCAATAGAATTTTAGATTTATTTTTCTTTAATCAGTGTTTTGCAGGCATTTTCACAATGCTGTACTATAAACTGAACTACTGAACAGAGCCTATTGCTTGATCCTCTCCTGGCATTTTCTACAGTGAACAAACTGATGTGAACTTGATGGGAATTTTAACACACTCGATACTTTACTGTTTCTCATTGATACTACACGGATGATTTGCAGAAGCAGAAGGATTGCACCAACACTGCCATTCTATGGTAATATATGACTTGTGCCAAATTTTAGGTAGGCAGTACAAAAACTCCTTGCTAAAATGAGTAGATAAAATTAACACTCAGGATAGGAGACAGAAACATTTGAAAAAAGCGTATTTCCTTTCCTCAAGAGCAAAAACATTTATACACTCAGTGAGGAGAAAGAGAGAAGCCAAGTGAAAAATTATCTCAAGAAAGAAAAAAAGATATATAAAAAGCACTTTAAGAAGCAGCATACACTGGATACCAGAGATCCACTCTGAGATGGTTTAGCATACACATGCAGTTATTCTATGCAGTTATTCTTTTTGGTGGAGCAGACATGGAAAAGGGGAGCAAGAATTTCCACTCACACAGAACCTCACACTGCTCTGCCCAAGACAGCAAAACCCAGACGTTAAATAAATCTTTAACCCAGATTAAAGACGTTAAGGACACACACTCCCAAGAAACCATCCTCTGGTTCATTTAACAACAGCCAACCAAACTTTTACAGAACTATTAGCAGCTATCACATGGTTTGATACGGCTACAGGGAGGTGGCTACTAATGTGACAATGGCACACAGAATGCTAAAACATTTAGCTTGGTCGACATACTAAGATTACGAGCTTTAGGGATTGTCAGCAGATGTTCTGGCTTTTACTTTTTGACTAGACAGAAGACAGTCACTTTGGTTCACTGACATTTCGTATGTTTTCCACATTCTCATCATTCTCTTGAAAAAGGGAATGGCTTTATAGACAATTTAAGTTAATTAAACGTTGCTAAATGCTCTAAATCATGTCTTTTAAATGTGTATATATATTTTATGTCAGGGCATATTAAGAGAAAACCAAACATGCTCAAATGAGTAGGAAACAGAAATTTACTACAAACTACTGTGGTCCACACTGTTCTTCAATCTCCTCTTCCCATTTCTATAATGGATACAATTCTCAAAAGAGTCATAAAAACCCCAACTTCATAAGAGCTGGAGAAATTGTATTAAGATCTTGTGCATCTTCAGAATTTGTTTCTATTTTAACTTTTTAAGTCACTTAGCAGACAAAATCAAAAGAATTGGCCCCATAATGAGACCCCCATTACTGTGCAATCCTTAGGAGGAAAGATTCTGACCAAATCAAAACATCTGAAACAGCTTTAGTGAAAAATTAATTTGCTTTTTAAAGTCAGTATGTAGTAGGTAAATAAGCACATGGTTATGATAAGATACAATGAGCTTCTAGGACATGAATGAACAAGTTTCATAAACTTCTCTTTGAATTAATAAACAAGTAGGTAAAGGATCTGGAACTACAGTCCCATACTGCACTTCCCACATAGCCATCCTATAGGTAAGGGGTTTTTCCTCAGCATTTATATCCAATTTATAAAAATTAAAAGTGGCCAAATCACTAAGCCAGGACACAATATCACAGTGTATTCTTTTCAATTGTACAAACTGGCTTGTTGCATATGAACTAAGTTTTCCTGTACTGCACCCATCTCACTCACAGTTGTTAAAGACACGTTTTAAGTAGCCGAGGCAACATTAAATGTATTCCACCAGCGCCACCTGGTGGGCCCTCAGCTTTATGCTACAGACCATGCCACCTATACTCAATACTTTAGGGAGCCTTTGAACATTAGTACGTTGTTTTCTTACTCAGCTTAAATAAGCATCGCCTATTTGATCTGAAAAGATTATTCAGATTTTCCATCTTCCATTTTTTGGAGGAAAAAGAGCCTTTCTCGTAAAAGGTAAAAAAAAAAAAAATAAGAACACTTACAATTTACTCTTTTAAAAATACAAAGCTATTACATCCCTACAAAATGCATAAAGATTACAAGTAAGCAGCTAAGTAACAACAGTGGTTTAATTAAATTACAATTTTTAAAACACATAGGTTTCTTAGGTAGTAAGTTTTCACTGTAAACATTTTCAAAGCTATATAAAACATCTAATGTACGTATAATAAAGAAAAGATGTATCAGGCTAGACATTTGTGGGTTTAAAGACGAATGCATCTTCCTGACATTTTCAAGAACCTTACCAACATTTCAGACTTCTATATTACATTGAGGTTATTTCCCTACAATCAAATGCAACACTGGATTAATAACCTACAGAGAAGCAAAAGGCAACTTTATCCAACCTTACATAACTTGCTGCTCCTACACTTCCAACTCCTGATCTGCAACTTCCATCCATTAAAATACCAGTACAAAGAAGAGTCTGGTGCTTATTACTTGGACGAAAATCCTGGTCACTCTAAAAGCAAAGGGTATGTCAACCTCAGAATGGGTCAAGATTTTTGTAATTGGCCATAAAATTATGATCTGCCACAAGACCTCCCTTCACAATCATCATTTAGTAATTGTGGCTAATTCCTCTAATCCAACTTTTTACATATTTATTGATAAATATGTGTTCATAAACTTGTGGCTACAAAAGCCAGAGGTTCCCACGAAGTACAACAGCAAAAAAAAGTCAAAGGTTTATTCAGTGCTATTTACTAAAATAATTGGGGTTTGAATCACCTGGGACAGAAAAATAAAATAAAATAATATAATGACAAATAAAATGACAGAATATTCTCTAGGAAAGAACACTGCATTTAGACACTCAGTTGGAATGTATCAAGCTTCAATTATGTTGACAGATGTCATGATTAAAACCAACTAAGAAGGGGGCAAAGAAGACTTAATTAAGCACATACTCAAAAGAAGATTGGGCTACTTCATGAATGAGAAATCCACTGGGCCTTACTGGAAACACAGATGTCACAAATAGTTCCTGAACAGCCTAACACCCAAAAGGGTTGAGAGTTACACTACAGAAATAGGATGCCTGCATCTGCTGTTACATGTCTCCCCTACACACCCATATTTGCTGACTAATGAGAACCAGCTAGGGCAGGTTGAAAAAGCTCTTCACAGGAAACAGCAATAACCCCTCATTTGCATTTTGCCTTGTCTTGCTCCTCCTGCTCCTGTCAAGCAGGACATTGCAAATGGCAGAAGCACCTTGAGCAGCCCCTTCAGCTCCTCACCATGACCCAAGGCAGAGCTACCTGCCCCTCCCTGCAACTCACGTTTGGGCACACGAGTGCTCCACCACCTCTGGTGGTGACTGTGGCCACCTGGAGCCTGCAGCACAGCACAGGCTGGGCTGGGATTTGTGCAGCCACAGGCGCTTTGCCACAGGAACAACAGGACACCAGGATTGACAGACCCTGGCTCTGACACAGCTATGCCATTGCTTTTCTTCATATGAGAAACATAAATCATGGAAGTTCAAGATTAAAAGGTTTTGGTATATACTGAATATTGCATTCATAGAATAAAAAGGTCAAAGAGATTTTAAAAAGCCTGTTCATTCTGGTAGATGAGATAAGATTCATAATATGGTGTTTCCTCATCACCAATAAAGTAGTGGTATAGCAAAGGAAGATGTTTGGATGATGAAAAAGCATTCTACTAAAAAGCCATCATTATTCGATAGAATCAAGGCAAAAAGCATCCAATTAATCTGTGTTTTTAAAATAATATAAATAATTAGTTTTAAATGTGAACAATATATAGGGAGATATTTTCATTGCAAAATATATTTAATACTAAAAACACTGTTAGATGAGAAAGGAATGTTCCTTAAATTTCCATTGCTTCACTCAAAACCTTCAGTTACTACACTCCATAAAAGTGTTGCTTACATGACAGTCCATCTTTCAAAATCAGTCAAACTAGACAAAAGCTGTTAAAGCCATCTTTAGCAAAAGTATTAGAAAAAAGCTCACAGTGACTCACAGTTGCAGCTATTCAATTAGATGAAGGAGGGACACCATAAGCCTTAAAGGACAGCTCCTGCTTCAGAGCTCACACACATACAAAAATTTAACCCCACAAAGAGTCTTCAGAGAGCACACCAAATGATGAGCAGTGAAACAGACCCCACATAGTTGCTCAGATGCATTCTGTAAGTTTCCATAGAAAATATTAGGTGAAATTCTGCTTGCAACTAGCATTTTGAAGTCAGAACAACAAAAAAAAGTCAGTGTTCCTAGCCACATATGAATTTGTTCTCTAATTTACGAAGTTTACTAGAAACTATGCCATGCAAAGAAAGGAATTTGGTTTTGACCAGCTCAATCCACTTTGTGAAGTAAAAACTACTACATTATTTCATACCAGAGACTCTGTTTTACAGCAGATTACAACAGAGAATAGCATCACCTCTTCCAGTTACAAGCCCTACATTTGAAACAGCTTGCTGACCCCACAGCAGGGACAATAAATAAGCACCTTATCAAGCAGCTGCTGAAGTGACAGAAGTTCAAGGTAATCATCCTTTCATTAGGAATTATTTCTCTCTTGTTCAGCCACAAATGATATTTAGCATCAGTTAAGCTGATGGTTTTCCTGGCAGACAGTATAGAGCTTTAGAACCTACTCAAGAGGAAAGAATTAGGCCTGTTTCAACCCATCTTTAGCAAGATACTCTAATCAGTGTTGGTATTGTTGCTTCAGATCATTAAAAATGACTTATCTTAAAATAACACTTAATCTTACAATTATACTGTGTTTCCCAATTTTTCTAGTATGCTTATGCAAAACTAAACTGCCCTACAGAATCGAAGTACAGTCTTTCAGATGAAGAACAACATGCAAAATTTAATAATTTGAAATACCAGATTATAGTCTTTCAATAACAGATAAAATGTGACACTTCCTCATTGTCTGTTCACAAGAAAACTCTATGAACTCCCAAATCAAGAACTAGTTACCATACTAAACTAATAAATCCAACTGTATAGCTCCGGTCGGGAATCCTTTATTCAGCTGTGTATGAACCATGCCCTCAGCACATCCCTGCAAAGGGAAGAATGATCAGATATCTGTCTTCATCTTGTCTGAAAACGATGACATTTTTCAGTAAGAAAAGGGTCCAAATGGCAGGTGTCAAAGAGCTTTAGCTTCACACGTGGTGCTAGGAGGCAGAAAAACAACAGCAGCGTGTGGCCATGTCAGAGCTGCACAGAAGCTGCCGTACAGGCGCATATCTGAAAAGAGCAAACCTCAGAGCCTGTTAAATCAATCTAGTGCCAGATGCTGTTATCAGAACAAAACTGGTGCTGTGGATTCATCCCCAGAAGAAATACATGTCCCATGTCTGCAGTGAAAAGTGAAAGACCTAGGGTGGCATGTCTCAAGACTGAAGGTGACAGTCACCTGTGACTGCCCCCACCACTTTCATTGACAGTTTCAGAAAACAAGTGCTGTCATTGCTCATAAAGCAGCTGGAACTGAAGCTCCTTTCTGCCCTTGCACAGAGCTTTAAAATCTGAGCTTCAGGTCCAAAATCTACTTCCAAGTTAACTATCCAACTAAAAAGCAGTCAAGTAATTTTTTTTTTTTACTTAAAAAAAATGCAGTACAGTAGGAACTTCAGAGAAAATTTAGCTACTGCTCATCACCTTGCTGCAGCGATGCCAAGGAAAAGAAATTGTGACAATATGGATGATGTATAATCAACATTACCTTAATGTAAGAGGACAAGTTTAACTCAAAAGAAGCACATTTTATGTGACTACCATGCAATTCTAAGCAGTATAAATGAAAAATGGTTGTACTCAAATATGTTCAAAAGTTACCTATCAATCATCAATTACCATTAGAAGAAAGGAAAGTAAAAAAGGCTTTAGGACTGACATAGGAAATGAAAACCCTAGAGACCACTTCTAAAATATAATAGGCATAGAAATGGGTATACTCTTTATAAATATACTTTATAATTTCAAGACCAATTGTGACAGTGCTCAGCAGTTTTGCATAACTAAATTATCCCAGTGAATTCAAGGGAACAAACTGTACATACAGCATTGAAAAAATGTGGCCCAACACTGACAGGATTTTACCCAACCTGTTTTTACCCAGGAGGAAAGCACAGGGAGACTAAGAAACACAACAATTTTGGCAGTCAGGCTTCAAAAAGAAGAGAAACACTAGGTGATGTTAAACACTCACATTTCATACCTTTATAGACAATCTTGAAATGAAATCACCTAGAAGCACATTAGAAACATGGAACAGTCCAAAAAGATGATGATGCTCCCCAAAAAGCCTATGAAAACTGTTCCCTACTGAAGGGCTCAGTAAGCAGCCGTTTTTAGCCCCTGTTCCTCACGGTTCTCAAGCACCTGGTGAAGATGGCAAGCTTGACTCAACACCATGAAACACAGCAGACCAAAGGAATCTGCAAGTTCCAGAGCAGAAGGCTGTCACCAACACTGTCCTGCCAGCAGCTTCTCAGCTCAGCCAAGCAGAAACCCCTGCAGTGATAGCACATGGCAAAAGCTGGTGTTTAACCCAGTCCATTTCCAGCCATGCAAGATCTTACAAGAGGTAAGATCTACCCTGGCTGTTCTTAGAAACAGCAGAGGCAAAGGGTAAAACCCTGAAACCAGGTAGCTCATGTTCATGTATAGTAACTCAAGTTGAAGCATTACCAAATATCAAGGTTGTGGAAACATACAAGACTTTGTAAAAAAACAAGATTCCTGCCTATAAAGAAATACCTAGACCTTACTAGTACCACCTGCATTTGACACTGTCACTGACAATTTATAAAATAGGGGGAAAATATCTAACTAAAGCCATTTAATTTTTAAGCTAAAATATTTCCCTATTGCATGCACTGTCATAGCCACGTCACCCTTCTGTGGGACACAGGACACTCAAGAAAACAAATGATCCACCAAGGAGAGTCCATCAGGTTCTTGAGTATAAAGATCTCTCAACCAATTGATTTGTCAGTGAACTTCACAGAGCATTCAGATTTAATCAAATAACAGCATTAAGAAGCATCACATGTGAATAGTCAGTCTAAAATTACCTAGAAAGGCTACAAGAACAAGACATTCCCATGCTATAATGGCTCTTGTGACTCATTTTTATCTCTTAGAACAAGCAACACAGATGCAGCAACTGCTGTGTCCCTAAAATGCAGTTAGTTAATCCAGACCAAAGGCTGGAGCTTGGAGTCATATGAACTCTCAGGGAGACTTTGTCCCCAGAGTGGAGCATAACTGGACAAGACCACAGCATATGGAGGAAAATGCCTCTTGGAGAACAGCACCTCCAGCAACTGTCATTTTCTTTAATGCTCACTGGGCAATTGGGAGGCAGCCTGGCCAGTGCTGCTGTGCTGCCTCCACAGCCCTGATGCATGCAAAATTCTGACCTGTAGCTTTGGCCAGAGACAGGCTTTATTCTGTTTCCCCTCTGTGCTTTTCTACAATACCACTGATACTGATCTTGGTACACAATCTCTCCTTGCTAGCCCAACCCTCTCCTCAGCACAGGTCCAGGAGGGAAAGGTGGAATCGATCATTCCCCTTCTACCAGGGTTAAGCAATGCAATGTAGAAAGACTTTGCATACAGGGAAGGAACCACAGATCCTCTGCTGCTGCTCCACTCTGTTCCCTCCCCATCCCTCTTAACAGAAAGGCTGCATCCAAAGACTTCATATTAAATATTTTTAACCTACAGACACTTCTTGGCACAGTTTTCTGAACTCTGAAGTACCCAGGTTTTCCACATAGAGAAACTCAAAGTAAATTAAGAGTTCTGGCATCAGAATAAATGCTGGCAGGAAAAATTCTTTGAGGTATTAAATAAGAAAAAATGTTCTTTCCACATCTTTCTAGCCAGGTAGTTTCTTTTTAGTTTACTTTCATTTGGAATTCATTTAAAAAAATAAACAGTTTTGGTTTACAGAAGATGCATTCACCCAATGAGTTTATTTTCCAGCTCAACGTATTCAAGACAAATGCTACATAAAGTAAAAGTGTTTCAGGCAGACCCAATCAAAATTATATGCTTCTACTTTTCTAAAATCACTTCTACAAATTAAATCATGACAGTACACTTACTATTTCTGAAGTATTCATTTGCTGGGGTTTTCTTTTTTTTGTTTTTTAATAGGACAATACAGTTCCTTTGATATTTTTCTGTGATCTAGTTGATAACTACTCAAAGCTGTCAATTAGCAGGAAGTGTTCCATTCTGCCCATCAGGGAAAATATTTTTCTTCATTGGAAAAAAAGGTTGTAAAACTGAGGTACTAGTTTAGTGTTTCCAGCAAAATCTATTAATCCCTATGACGGAACTGCAGCATTACAGTATAAAAAGGATTATAGCAACAGATAGGAAAAAAAAAAAAATCAAACAAGAAAGTTAAGAAAAAGGGTAGGTTACTCATTCTTCAGAAAAAAGGTAACATTTTTCATGTGAAGCTAAAACAACCCAAGAAAAAAATCAATTGAAGCTTACTTTAACTTAACAAGCACTTTTGATAGCTCAGTTACTTTTCTTAGTCAGATTTAAAGGCAGGAAGATGTACTCAAATGTCTGTAGAGCAACAGAAGCAGATTGAGTGCCTTGTTATTAAATTACCCATTCTTCTCTTTTTAGGCCTCTACAGCTCATCCATGATTTCTCTGGTCTCCTCATTGTCATAGTTTTAAATATTATTATTTTACTTCTCTCATACATAACTGCTGGGCATCTACAGTAAGAAATCTGAATAAAATATCTCCAAATGAAAGTGAGCTAAACATTAGGTATGCTATATTTTTATCCTTTAACCATTTACAACAGTGGACACCCTCTCCTTCATTTTGTTTTACAAACAGATGTATCAACCTCTGAAAAAAACCCCACAAATAAAAGTAATGACCAAATCCCCATAAACTTGAAATACATTAATGAATTGCATGTTTTTACAGACAACAAACTCCTTTCATAAGATTGAAACCAAAGGGGGAAAAAAAGATAAAAATAGGTATCTGGGATTTGTGAAATAAAACTTCAGTTAGGTAGTGCTATATTTGTTTTCCCCCTTCTCTTAAAAGGGAATAATTTGTTCCCTTAGGTTGTGACAGATCCACACAGGAGACTTTCCATGAGTAATATCACTAGAACTGGCATAAACATATGCTGAAAGACCACTTCATTTAGAAGACATTTTTCATTCAGGTACAAACACTTAAAAAAAAGTCTGGACAGAAATTTCTCATGCTTCAATTCTAACCAATTACTTATAGATTTGAAAAGAAAATCCCAACTATAGTCTTTTTGTTTTATTAGTTATCCAAATATATAAGCACAGGCTAAGACGGCTTTCTAGTTTTTAAGAGATCCTTACACCAACTAAGTCACAAAAATGCATCTTATTTTATGTCCCAGTTTTTACACCACAATTTTCAAAATGATTCTCCAGTCATAGATATGCTATATAGCACTTAAATAATCAACTACAATTCTAGCAATAATTCCTTACAATAGTGTGAAGGTGCATTAACACATCTGTACATCTAATTACTCATGAGCCCAACAATACATATTTTGCAGAAGAACATCTTGGAACATGCTTTTTTTTTAACCTTATTACCCTCTTTTTCATTCCCATCCTACTTCATAATGGGCAAGTCTCTTAGAAACATTTGAGAAGCTGTAGGTCAGTTACATGACTTTTAAACAAAGACACTAGCAAAACTAAAATGGGCAACTCATCCTTTTCAAATATAACTATGTTGTTTTCTCTCAGAGACGCCAAAGTTTGCACCAGGAAGTTCATGCTCAGTTCTTCCACCCTGCCATGTGGGCAATGAGCATCTATCCTACATCTACTTCTTTGGACTGCCCGTTATTCTTATGCCTAGATGCTGCAAGACAAGCCACCATTGAAGTGTGAGGGTCTTGGAATGATTCTTTCACCTTTTGGAAATTGCTGAATGACTCAGAATCACAATGGTTGAATCACAGTCACAATCACCTGTGGAGACTGACTGGTCCAACACTCTCACTCAAAGCAGGGAGAATCAAAGCAACTTGCTCAGGGCTGTCTCCAGTCAGGTTTCAAATATTTCCATGAGTAGGAACTCTAAAACCTACTACATATTAACAAGAACATTTGGATCCTCTGTAGCTAAGGTGTGATGTTTTGATAGTATTAAGCTGAGGTTCCAAGTTGTTTTTAATGGCAGGTTAAAAATTTAGCACCAAATATGCACTTAAGAAAAGCACATACTTGCTGTGGAACAGTGGGGCATAAATAAATGGAGATTTTAAGATTCAAAACTCGGCTTTCACAAACAGTGCTGCACTGAGAACTCACTAAACAATTGCAGCTTTCTCAAATGCTGTAAGCAAAAAGAAAACATGAAATTGTTTGAAAATTAAATTAATGGAAATATGTGCCCTGCTGATTCCAGCAGGAACAGAGCAGGCCCACTTAATTTCCACTGTCTGATGTTAAACTGTTAAGACTATTCTTGCAGCTGATAATTAACAGCTGTTACTTTAAAGAAAATTAACAACAAAACAACAATTTGGAGATCAGAGCAATGGAAGAGACAGCACAATATTAAAACAATAATTGTCCAGATGAGAAACAGAGGTTATCTGAGAGAGACTCGATGGCAGCACAGCAGTGCAGGGCCTGGAGGGCTCTGGCTGATGCAGACAGCTCCTGCAGGGGGTTATGGAGAACATATGCCAGGGTGGGATACACAGCACCCTTTAATAGGGCAGAGCATCTCCTGCCCCCGGGCTCCTGCTCAGCTCTGCTGGCTACTGCAGGAAGTGGCAGAGCCAAGCCTTGTCCTCAGCCTGCCCCTGGAAGCCAGGCCAGCAGTGCTGGGCTGTCAGCGTGCCCAGAGCCCTGAGCCAGGCTCGTGTCCACACACCAGCAGCGCCACGTGCAGCACCGCAGCCAGAGCTGCGCCGGACCAGCCCGGGGCCTGCACTGGGCAGCTGGGATCAGGCTGACAGCATCTCCACACCCACTGCACACATGGGGTGCGCTGGACCAGCCCGGGGCCTGGACTGGGCAGCTGGGATCAGGCTGACAGCATCTCCACACCCACTGCACACGTGGGGTGCACCGGACCAGCCCGGGGCCTGCACTGGGCAGCTGGGATCAGGCTGACAGCATCTCCTGCACCCACTGCACACATGGGGTGCGCCGGACCAGCCCGGGGCCTGGACTGGGCAGCTGGGATCAGGCTGACAGCATCTCCTGCACCCACTGCACACATGGGGTGCGCCGGACCTGCCCGGGGCCTGCACTGGGCAGCTGGGATCAGGCTGACAGCATCTCCTGCACCCACTGCACACATGGGGTGCGCCGGACCAGCCCGGGGCCTGGACTGGGCAGCTGGGATCAGGCTGACAGCATCTCCTGCACCCACTGCACACATGGGGTGCGCCGGACCAGCCCGGGGCCTGCACTGGGCAGCTGGGATCAGGCTGACAGCATCTCCTGCACCCACTGCACACATGGGGTAACAGGCTCCTCCTCCAGAGGAGAAGGAGAACAGGGCACAAACATGAAATACTCCCCTCTGCCCCCACAAGGAAGGATAGGCTTCCCAGTCGAAGCACAAACAAAACATCAGCTAAATTCAGATCCACATTACATTAAAGAACTGCTGGTGGAGATTTTAATATGAAGGATCAAATTTCCACTATCCTTTTTCTTTACTATAAATTTGCATAAAGGAGAATTTAATCCTGAAATGCCATGTAATTATTTGTAAACTATATATTTGAAATTATTTTATAAAATTAGCCACAGAGAGGTATGTTCAGAATTCTGTCAAGATGTTGAAATACTTTCTTAAAAATATATATAAATAATGCTTTAAGATTACTAATACAACAAACTGGTATGTCCTGGATTTGAGTTTAATCATACAGAGAACTAGAACAAACATTTCACAAGCTCCAAGTCTTGACTTCCTCTGAAGTTCATAAAAGCTCACAACATCACCATCACCACATGCAAGATGTGATTTATGCAATCTAACTATATTAGATGTAACATACTAAAGAACCCCCAAACTTGTATTCTGTTATTAAATCCAATGGAAACTAACCTACAAAAATTTGATAAATAAGGAATGGACATGAACTCAAATCATACATACTCCATTAAAATTCTGACGTGTTGCAATCACTAAGATTTCAACCTGTACTGAGTGCTAGAACTGGTATGACCCAAATTCAATTTACATAAAGAAAGCATCTCGTTCAAAGTCCACTGTACTAATTATAAATTTTATCACAACTTAATATGAACCACAGACTAGCTTTGCTTCATAATGCTAATATTTACAGTTAATCAAAAATAATTAATTTTGCATTTTACACATCACATACTAAATAAATGATATTGACACAAATCAACAACATTTCATCTGTATCTTTACTTTATAAAAACCTGGAAGAAATTTCCTCCAAACCATAAAACTGAATAGAATCTGCTTTGAATTAGGTGCCACCACTTTTTTCTTCTCACGTAGCACCAAAACAACCCAGGGCTTAAAATCTTGTCTCAATCAGAAAATATTATTCCTCTTAGTGTAAGAAGTCCAGTAACCTACAATCTACCATAACTGCTTTACCAAAGAGAAGCCAGTAAGAGGAAAAATCATTTCCTCTAGTTCAATCTGCTAATAATGAGCTCAGATTTTCCAGTGAGTGAGTGGTCTTCTCCAGAAAGGCCATGAGATCATCAACCAGCTCCCCCAAGGAGAAAGCTACAACCAAGGCAGCACCAAGTGCCTGTGGACACTCAGGTACAAAAGGCAAGATGATGGCAGAGCCATTTCCCTACAGGAGCAGGGGTTAACGAGAGGAATAGTCAATAGGAGAGCCTTAAGCATTCCTTTAAAAGGAGTTAAAACATTCCTTTAAAAGTCTTTTTACTGTTCTTGTTAGCTAGAAAAACGGGATGTATTAAAAAGATACCATATCATGATATCAAAATTATTTCCTTTTAAAACATTCAAATTGACAATGTCTCTTTCTATTCAGTCTTACAGCAGAAAATTAGAGTTAACATTTCCTTTTGCAGAGACAATCACTGAGAAGTAACACAGGAATATCCAGTTTGATTTACTTAAACATGACAAAGTTCTAGAAAATAACTTTAATTAAAAAGAAAAAAAGTAACTTGGAGCTGTAATTTTATACTATGAGGAAAAATAGACCAAGAACAAGCAATAAATGCATCACTGGTTTTACTGAAAGCTCACTTACAAAGTATATTTACAGTACAAAATCATAATGGTGACAAGAGAATCACCCATGGAGGATGCATGTTTCCCTGAAACATTTACATCAAATTCAAATGTCAAAATGTATTTTATCTAAATGTTAGTTCCAGTTCAACCTAATAAAAGAACTGAACAGGCAGTAGGCATGTTGCCTCAGCTGCCAAAGGAGTTTTAGAAAATATAAATTTAATTAGGTTTGAGAGAGAAGTTTTATGTAAAAATCCAATTTATTATAAGGAATAACTATAGCTGCTTATAGACAGACATCATCACTCCCACCTCCACGCTTTTGATTTAGAAACATCCACAGACAGCTGAGCTGTTTGAATAATATTTGCTGCTACATAAAAAAATCTGATTTAATTAGAAACTGATATTAATTGCAATTGCAAATATGATTAAAGCAAAAATGTTATTTCTATGTGAGCAACAAATTCACTTTCAGGAGCATTAGGTATTATAAGGAAAGGAAAATATCTAAACACGCAGAACTGCTAGGTGGATGTGATTACATTTACAACCATGCATGGAGTCACCCAAGCAACACCAATCTGCCCCCAAAACTGAAAAGGAAGAAGAAAGCCAGCGTCACTCTCTCCTCTCTGCCCTCTCCCCTGCACTTGCTCATTGTTGCTGCAGGAGGGGTGTGTACTGCAGAAGATGCTTCATGCAGCTTGTGCATTTTGATGTCTCCATTCAGGAGCAGTTTCTCTCCTCCGTATCACTCACCATGACAAACGGATCATTTGTCCCTCTCTCCACTTACTCATCATTGACAAAACTGCTGGGACTCAGTTATAGAAAGGAATTATCCTCAATAGGCACCTTCAGTTACAACCACATGACACCGCAGTCATCTAAGTCTAATCCCTTTTCAAGCTGAAATAACCTCCTCAAAGTCCCTTTGAGACACACAGCATGTCTATATTCTCTGCCTCTCATGCCCTGAAAAAAGCAGAAGTATGCTGAGTATCTCCTGTTGCTGTGGCATCTTTCAATGTCATTCATGGAGCTCTTAAGACTGCCATGCACTTTGTAGATAAGTTTAATGAGTCAAAATGTATTCTGTATTCATGTATTGTAGATAAGTTTAATGAGCAAGCATAACCCCCCCAGTTTCAGCATCACATAAAATTACTCCTAGGGAAAGTGCAACATGGGCAGCACTCACTCCTGCACTGCCAACAGCCCCTAAGAGCCAATAGCCTGAAATCAGGATGAGAAATTGCAATTTCAGGTAAATGCAGAGGGAAAGAGCTCTTGCTTTACTGACAGAGAGGTTGCATTTGTTTCTCAGTCCTGGAATATTCTGGGCTATCAGACACTTAGATGTCATAAACGTTCAATATTCAAATCTTCCTAAAATCCAATGCATTTTGTCTTTTTTTGGGTTTAAAGCAAAGGTTGCACCAGTTGCTCTCTTAGTACTGGGGGAACTTGTTAGCAGTAGTACAGGAGGTGATTTCCTGAGGTTTACTACAAAAAAAAACCTTGAAAATATTTTTTGGGGGAGATTTTTACCTAAAGTTAGGATCTGCCCACAAACTTTCAGTTTTAGCAGATCTCAACAATATTGATACTTCAAACAGTAAAGAAACTTCTCCCCACTAATAAGAGCATTTATGCCTTAGGATGAAAAATTTCATCCCTCTGACAGCTAGAAGACACTAAAATGAAGATATCTAATGTTTGGCAGCTGAATGTAATCCAAGTGCCTATTCTAAGCTTCTGCTGTCAGCATCAAAGCTAATAGCACAGTAAGTTTAAATAAATAAGTAAATCCATATATCACATCTCACAACAATAAAGGATGCCCAGTAAGAGCTAAAATGCAGAACAGCAAATGTGGTTTTACAAATTAATAGGTATGAAGTTTGGCAGAATCTCAGCTTAAGTAAAAACATATTACTGGCAAACTCACACAAATGGAAAAATGCTTACTTCTCCATTATGTTCTTACAGAATGTCTACTTGAAGACAAAACACTACCCAAATATACAACCAGCTCTGACTGTGCAAAAACACTCAGTCTTAGTACATTACAAATCATCTTGTATTTATATAATTTTCATCTGGATGCTCTCACTATTAATCACACTATATTTGCATGCTTCCATTTAAATTAACTCCTGACAGGATTTCACAAATAACTGCTGTTGGAGCTTCTTTACATAGTATGGAGCCTAAATGAAGTTTCTCAATCTTTACTGGTGAGAATTTATCAACTGACAATTACCAATAGCTATTTCATGACACAGTCACTTAAAAGACACATATGTGTTTCTGATGTCTCTTATGTATAAGAAGGACAATAGAGAAATATCCCAAATGCCACAAGCATCATTTATTTTAGAAAGGCCATATTGACACAAAGCATAAATTAACATTTTAATGATTTTTGATACTGGAAGTGAATGTAAATTAAGATTTTGTTGTTAGCATGACAATTCCATACTAGTGTGGAGCAAATCTGTTTCATCTAGGCAATGGGTGAAGACCAGCAGCTTAAAATGCACACATGGGTAACAAGAACCACACTCCAATTTCCCATAATTAAATTCCCATAATTAAAGCTCTGCAAATACAAATGAGAAGGAGGATTTCATCTATTTAAAAAAGTTTGTACTTTCCATTATTTTCAGGTGCAAACCCAATGGTTTTCAACCTGTGGTTCAGAGGCTACTTCCAAGATGTTTAAAATAGGACATGAAAGAGCACAGCCCACTGCAAGTAGGCTTACAGTCTCTGGAGTGATTGTTTTTACACTGTCATCAGTAAATTTCAATGATCTGCAAATCAACCATACATCAAAGAATGATCATTATTCAGCTCAGTCACTTTCTCTCAATGCGTTCTATCAGGTAACATCCAAATTTGACTACATTCCATTTCCACTACGACAGAAACTATGGTTGACCACACATGTTACTTCAAAGCAAAAAAAGCCACCTGAAACTACAGAACCATGCATGCTCATTTTAGAAGCTCTTAAAAAGCTGCAGCAGCAGCAGCTTACCTGAAAGCCTAAGCTTTTCTGTTTGGTATCAGTATCAATACCAAGTGTGGAACAATTAAGTCTTGGATTATTAAAGCTTCACTAATTTTCTTCACGTGGAACCTCACACTAATGATTCAAATTCTAACCTTCCATGCCTTCTGATGAATAGACAGCATTTTCAAACACACTCTGGAAATACATCAAAAAAGGGTATTTAGCTTACTCCAGCTTAAAAAGGAATTAATAAACAAAGTATTGGGAAAAAACTCCATTGTGCAGCTGTTAGAGGAGTCTTCTCCAATGCTCGTCTGAGAAGCATTTCAGCTCAAGTCCAAATTTTAATTTTAAGTTTGGATTGAACACCACCCATTCATGCTCACAAATGATCAGGGAACAGGAGTGGGAAATTTCTCTTGACATAACCTGCTGCACTGAACAGGCAAGGAACACACAGCTCAAATGAGGACACAGCTGCACAAAGTTCCCACAGGCTGTACTTCAGCATGTCTGTCTAGAGGAAGCACCTTCAAGGTGCCATGCCCCTTATTCCCTGACTGCACTCATTCTTTCTGCACTACTTCCTCAAGCTTCTTGCATTCCTTGAGCCATCCCTTGACCTTGGCAACCACTCAGATACCTCCTAAGAAAAGGCTCCTTAGCTTCTCCTGCCAAGAAATACAAGATGGCACACAGTGCTGAGACCTGCACACGGCCTTTCAGGTTGATTTTAAAGTTCCATCCTTTGGTATCTCTACTGATACTGCAAACATGGTAAGAGCATGTCAACAGCAATAAAGTAAGGTTTGGTAACTCTTGAGAGAAAAAAGGATGTTGAACCAAATAAATACAGGAATTATGGTAGAAGTGGGCATTTTATATTATCATCTCATGTTATGTTTGTTCTGCTAAATAAGAGCTTTCTTTCTATGATATTAAACTAGTAAGAACCTTGCAGTGTTGACCAAAGAGCACAGAAAAAATTAAAAAGTTCTAAGTACATTAAATAATAATTTAAATCACTTTAGTCTGAAAAAAAAGCTTAATTTTGTCCTGTTATGTAACTTGCCTCCTCAGAAATACCAAACACAGAAATTAACTTTTTCTTTCACAGAATAAGCTGAGTTGATAGGAACCTGAAAGGATAATCAAGCCCTACTCCCAGCTCTACACAGCACCATCCCCAAGAGTCACACCATGTATTTGAGTATGACATCTCGAACTCTTGTCAGGCTTGGTGCTGTGAGCACTTCCCTGGGGAGCTGTTCCAGTGCCCACACACTCTCTGGGAGAAGAACTGTTTCCTCATATCCAACCCAAACCTCCCAGCCGAGCTTCAGGCCATTTCTTCAAGTCCTGTCATGGATCATGAGAGTGAAGACATCAGTGCCTGTCCCTCGTCTTCCCCTCATGAGGAAGCTGTAACTGCAATGAGGTCTCCCATCAGTCTCTTCCAGGCTGAACAGACCAAGTGATCTCAGGTGTTCTCGTATGGTTTCCCCTCAATGCCCTTCACCATCCTTGTTGCTCTCCTTCATTTGACTGGAGCAAGCTAGGAAACTTCAAATGTAGTCATTTTCCTTAAATTTATTAAAACCTTTTTTTATTTCTGGGCTCTGGAAATAGCCTTGAACAAGAGAATTTAGGCCAGAGGAATTTGTTAACACAGAAAGCCCTTAAGAAAGTAGATGGCATTGCAAACACTGACCACCACAAAACATGAAGTGATAATAATTTTAAAGACTTCTACTAATGAAGTCAAACACACCCAAAAGAAAATCCCCTACTCACAGTATAGTTTTACTAGTCTTGTCCTGTACATTTAAATTAAGACTAAATCTGATCTTGTCTTAACTGAGTTTTAGGAAAACTCCTAGTTCTGCTCTACAAACATACATCATGCAATACACACATGCCAAAACTGCCCCCAGGGACCTGATGGGCACACTCCATGCAGAAATGGTAGCTCTTGCTCATTGCACCTTCTTTCTCTGGTGTTTCTCAATAACCTTTTACCTTTCCAACAACTTCTTGTTTTGTGTTTGCAAATATTTTTGGAAGGTTTTCCCTTTTCACCTAACTTCTGTTGTACTGCAATACCAGATGAAGTCAAGCTGATTATCTTAAAAAAAAGTTGTTTCATTAATCTGAAAATAACAAAGATCTATAAGAAAACAGCCTGTGTTCAAATTACTGCTCAGTGGGGCACATAAAAATTGAAAACAGAGAATTCATTTTGAAATCCTAAATATAAATGGCTTCTCTGTGAGAAAACAAAGAAGGGAAAGAATTATCATGTTCAATTTCTCACTGTAATTGTCTGATTTCCAAAAGTATATTTGAGATCAGTACATTTCTAACTGAAGAGAATGCATTACTGCCCTTAGTGATGTTGTCACACATTTAATGGCTTTTCATCCTAAAATCTTCCCTTTCTTCTATCTATTTAGTACCCCTTAAAGACTTGAAGAGATTTACATATTGAGAATGCATAACTTTTATAAACTCTTAGAAAGAAAACACAGAAGGGAAGTTGCACAAAACTTTCCTCTCTCCCCGCAGACTGTTTTACCACAGATTCCCTTGGACGCAAGTCAAATGACATGTCCCAGTGCTCTGGAAAAATGGACTTTTTCCTTAAGATTTAGATCTCTTTCACTAGTAACATTTGCTTCCTGACCCCCTGCTTTCACATGGCTGAAATCTAGACACCATCTGCAACTTACTCTTTTTCTGAACTTAAAGGAATTAAGAATCTCTTTAACTACATCGAAATACTTCCAATTAGTCCTTGTTCTCATCCTGAAAACTATGAATTATTCCTCTGAAATATCAAGGACTGCTCCATAATTATTAAGTGTATAATTTATACAGTTTGCTTCATAAAGTTTTAAATTCATGGCATACAAGCCAGAAGTTATTACCATCTCTTGTTTCACCTGCCCACCACAACTTCACTGCTTACTCACTTCCTTCCCTCCCCTCAAAAAAACACAGCTAGAGATGGTACAGGTGGCTACAGTCAGGGCAGAGGTGAATCCTTGCTTCAAAGGCAAAGATCACCTCTGAATTTCCCATTTTGAATATAATATGGGTCCAGCTCAACATATATAGCAGTCTATGGACACAAGGAACAAGCACTGGATCCTATTTTAAATGCAGTCACTCATTCCAGTCCATGTTGTACTGAACAATATATAAATTACTACACAAGTTATGAACAACCAAGAGTAGGAGGAGGAAGTCATCTCTATGCACAGTGAGGTTCCAGCTTACAGGACTGTCTCCTCTAAACATAAGTACATGCAAAATGATTGTTCGGTTGAAGTATGCATGATCATTCAGCTCTGGTAAATAATCACAACAGAACATAACTTATAAATAAGGGAGGAAGGACAGCTTGGCTAGAAATCACTGCATAATTTAGAATGGTTTCATTGACTATGTCTTCTTCACACACATTTTAAACCTCTTTGTTCCTTGAAGTAGTTCTTCACTGTTTAGGACTTCTCATGACTCCGCTAGAGCTTGAAAGAGACGAAAGCAGAACAAAGGTTCTTCAGTGCACACTTCAGACGTGCGCATTGTTTCCGCTGAATATGTATTCCTATAGCCAAAACTTTCCAAACTACTTTCCACCTTCTGGATCAGACAACTAATGACCTAAGGTGTGTAGGTGTGTGTACATAAATGTGTCATCAAGAGAGTTATATAGCTTAACAGACAAAAATAACAGCTTAAAGGAAACACAATCAAAAAGAAATAGGAATAAAGTTTCCCATATCCCTACCCCCTTCATACTCTCAACAGACTTGAAACAACTGCACTAATGCAGCAAGCAATAGCTTGTAAAAGGATGCAAACCAGCTGAAACGTTTGACAGACAGTGTTAAATACCAGAGGATTCATATCAACCACTTTATTTGAAAAGGTGCTTTGAAGTTGGCTATCTTTCATGTACCTCTTTCATGGCACATTAATAAGGAAAACTGAGATGGGGTAAATTAAGTCCCAAGGTCATATCTAGAGTTACAGCGCTGTGGGTACCTGATGAAATACGGATTAATGCTGCATGAGCACTGAATAAATAAAACCACTTCTGTTAACCACTCAAACAAGTTTTACAAGTAGTTCTGAACTTTATTCAGCAACTAGACTTCAGACATCTTAATCCCCCCACACTGCTTTGAAACCTAATTATCATAATGTGAACCCAAATGTTAGGTCCCTTTCAAACTGCGAGTGCTATGAAGCAGAAAAGTAATGGGAATTAAGCTAGTGTAACATTAGAAATGTAGAGGCATGGAACTTGAAAGTGGCATTTGTTAAAGCTGAGAGAGCATAATGTAGATATTCAACAACATAAAACACACATTTAAATTGAAAAGGATATTTAAAGCATGTGCAGACACCTATAAAATACAAGAGGACCTAAAATCCCGTAGAACAAACATTTCTAAATCAATTTCTTGCCACCAAGGTCCAACTTCAAAAGGTATTACAGCCCTATTCTACCTTAGCAGAACATTTCTTAGTATTCTAAAGCAGATAATTTAAACATTAAAGAAAACCCAATGAGAACTTTACAAGACATTACAGACTTTCCCCTATTCGTCACAGTACAGAAGTGTTTGAACTTAAACAGCAGTAAATTATTCATTACATTGCTTATAAAGTCTTGAGGGTAAGAAAAGATTTTGCTGTAAGTGGCAGAAAAGGATTTTGCATCAAGTTTAAAACCAAGCAGACAGAAATTAAACATCCACCCATTTAAACAGCAACAAAAAATACACTTGCTTGGCTGCATTCTACGCTGCATGTTGAAAACAATTAACAATTCCTGACACTTATCAAACTTCCTTTTAAATACAAACTGAAATACTTTACTCTGAGTGTGCTTTAATGCAGCAAGCACATAAGAGTCAGATCAGTAAGAATGCTTGTATTGTGACAACAAAACCATTGAGGCTGAAAGAGAAATTGTTATTTGATTTTGCCAAATACAAAGATTGAGCTGTTTGTTTTGTCCTGCTTTAGCATAGTTCACCTGTCATTCAGATAGCTTTCATTTCCAAGATGCCTCAAACTGACAGCAATCAAAGAAAACCAGATTCCTGAAATATTTTTTCAAGATTTTCATTTAATCCAAAAAGGCCAATGAAATCCTGAAAGTTCATCATCTGCCATGTTAATGCTGAACACAATGTTGTTTCATTTACATTTCTGGTCCTGTTAAAACAAATACACTTGTCTAAACTAGAACATCTGCTTTGGTTATAATACAATGTATCTTTGGCAAGAATTCACAATAGAACTAACATAAATAATCAAAAATATTTATTGAACCTTGTAACAAAAACTGATTTGTAACAAAAAACCCAAAGACTAGATATGATTGTCCCTGGCTCTAGTCCAATCCTAATCTAAGTCAATAAACACAGCTCTAAAAGGGAAACTACATTTTTAAAAAAAGGAAATGAAAGTCCTGTAGTTATTTAGGTTGGATGTGGCTATCTGAAGGCACGTTAGTTACAAAAATAGTGAAAAATATTTGCTTTAAATCAAAAACTGTCAAACTGAGTCCAGACAGGTTTTAAAGCCACATGAAAAATCATGTCATATGCCTCATTTCCTACTACTGTCTTCACTGATTCATCTTCTCTTTGGGAAACTTCAGTAAAACTCTATGCAGTTTACATTTGCCATTGCTAAATACTTTTATTTTAATCACTTGCTTTTCATATATCATATTTAGCCTTCATTATTTGTGCATGCACCAACTGCACACACCCTTCTGAAATTACACCTTCTATTCTTGTCTCACTTCCCTGGAAATGCATGATTCCAAGCTCTATATGATGAACTGGACAGAAAAGTATGAACAGATTTTATTTTTTTTATAATCATTCCTGATCCTATTCTTCACTCCTAATATTTCCTGAGGAAGTTGAAGTCTGTAGTACCTCCCCATCATTCACATTTCTGAACAACAGCTTATGGTGAGTGTCCAATCTCATCTGCCAAGCCCCTTTACATTTGGACTCCTTTAAGGAAAAAAAGTTTCAAGAGAACATACAATTTGTAATTCTCTAAAACTTGCATACAGCAATGAGCTGAGCTCTGTTTTTCTGGGCAAGGATTTCCACCTTGATGCAGCTCAGTGCAATCCTGTGAGAAGCTGAAAGCTTGGGAAATGGTATCATGTTAGATGCAACTGACTCATTCTGTTACAGTACTTGAACTGGGCTTTTTTGTTCTAGGGGGTTTAGGTTGTTTTGTTTTGTTTGGGGTTCTTTGTTGCTTTGTTTTCCTCACAGTTTAAAAACTATATTGATTAGCAAATCCATTCTTTATTTACAACTACAACCTGCTGAAGCAGGCCTTAAGAATTAACTGTTCCAACAATGGCTGAAATTATTTCTTATAGATTTTAAGTGAATAAACATCACTTCATCCAAAAGCATCCACAGAACTGATGAGAGATATGTATTCAGCCTATGTATAAACAAAGTCCTCATACTTTTAAAAAAGCCTATCATGATAAAACAACCTAATCTAAGGAAGATTTTGAACATGGAAGCAGAAAAGTTGCTTGTGATCTGAAAGCACATACTCTAGAGGACTTAACTATTTAAAACGAAGAGAATCAGCAGAGCATATTCTTCCAAGCCACCTTCCACAGTTCCCCTCAAAAGGTATAGCAGTTATCCCAATGTACACCTACTGTCACCTATTGCTCAAACAGTAAGACTGTAGTAATTGCCCCTCACTTAGCAAGTATCACATTTTTAACTCAGACTGACATAAATTCCGGGCATTTCACTGAATTATCACAAGTGGAGGTTGGATGGCTGGACTCATCACTCCTTTCTGTTACTAAGAAATACCAAGGAGATTAATGCTTTCTGGAGCTGGAAAGGAAAAAGTAGCTGCCTTGCAGGGTTCAGCAGCATGGCTTGGAACACTGGATAAAGTAATGAGATGTACATGAAACTAGTTGATCAGAAAGGGATATATGGGAACCCTGATCCTTATTAAAAAACTCAGTGCAGACTGACAAAATGTGAAGAGACAAGCACTGCAAATGCAGCCTGTCTGTAAAGTCACATATATAAGTTCACATGCAGACAGCAATATACAAAGTTCAAGAGTCCCAGATATCAACTATAGCATGAAGTCCAAAAAAACCCCACTTGGCTTTAACGTGAAGCACCTCATGGCTCTGCACACAAATTCTGAAGTATGGACTAGCTCTGCCATATGAACCCAACATAAGAAAACCATTAACAACATAAATGTATAAATTAAAATATATTTCTAATTATGTCAATTTTCAGGATATTGCATGTCAAGTTAAAGAACTGCAGTTATAGATCTTTGCTACAAATAGCAGTTTTGGACAAAGTGAAAGGTTAAAAAATTATCAGTCACTACTAGAGAAAGCAACAAACTTGTTAACCTGACTTCTGCCACACAGTATTTATACTAATTCCTATTACACAAGAGCTTTTTTTGGTTCTAAGAACTTGGTAACTTAAGTACTACTTTGAAAATTTTGTCACATTGAATCATAAACAGGGAGAAAATATTAAATCAGAAGAGGTAAACAGTGATAAAAACAACAATCACAGTACTATATAAACATTGTTTTTCTGTGTAAAGTAGTATATGATCAATAAATAAACAAAACCACTATTTCAAAATAATATTATTATTGCTATAATAATGGATTTTTAAGCTATACGAAGTGAACAATAGTGAAATGAAGCATTTGCCAAAACCCACAAAGTATGAAGTGTTTTGCACCCTCTACAGTCGTAAAACATTCACTGTTTTTGCGCTGGACTCAGTAAATAGGATGCCTAATTTTTCAGAAGCTTGAATAACCTCCTCTAATTTGCAAACAATTACCATTAGAAAACCTTTACTACATCTCCTGGAATAAAAGAGTGATTTAAGAATGGAATCTTGTACAAATTTACTTGGGAATCATAGAAATGACGAACAAGTGCAACACACCATAAGACAACAGAAATAACATATTTGTTAAACATTTCTGTAAGGCCACTTTCTAATTTATGAAAAAAGGCACTTTTAAATGTATAGAATAGTTTAAACAGCAAAAGGCCATAACCTTCTTTAAAAATATGGAAAACTTATTTCAGCATGCTAAGACAGTGAAAACTAAATACTGCTGTTAAATGCTGGCACAAAGGATAATCCAAGGTAAATCACAAAAAATGCTTTAGAAAAAAAAAAGGTGGGAATTAGAAAAAAGAGAGGAGTACTGCATGGTAGAAAAGAAGGTGGTATAATACAGTTTCCATCCAAACCAACAGAAGAATACTTTAGCTCAAATTCAACAAACTAATGGATAAAATCTGAAGTCTGAAAAGGATAAATATATTTACTACTCTCCACTTGGTATTAACACAGTATTTATTTCCAGATCATTTAATTCCCATAGGATTACCAAGCATTCCATACTGCAGTCAGACACCAGAAGCTTTATCACGTGCAGTAAAACCTCATTCATCAAGAAATAAATACACAATGCCAAACGGGTCCTTAGCTGTTAGTGTTGCTATTCTCTCATACTTTGTTACAATAATAATAGCAAGAGAGTGAACCTCAGGAAGAAAAAATAAAATGCTTCAGTGAATCTCTATTACTGACTCAGGATAACTACTGTCATGCTTCAAAGAGCTACAGCTAGTTTTCTTTGGCTAGAACCTTGGGTCAAGCTTGACTCAAATACAGACAAGGCAGCAAAAGAAATACTTCAAAAATTACATCTAAATTACCTGTTAAGATATGCTGAACAAATGAATAATATCCCAGCAAAGGGATCTTACCAGTAAACAACATCCAGCGGTGCAAAATACTTCTTCATAATTAAGTCAGCAAAGTAAGCTTCTGTTTCTCTGCAGGCCGTGCCATTGCCAATCACAATAGTGCTGCAGCTTTGTGTGGGTTAAAAAAACCAAACAATTACTCTCAAATATTCTTTTATACTTTTTCATACATAGTATTCAATCCAGCACTGTGATCAATGCATCTAATTTTAGATAACACAAGGCTCAGATGTAATGAGAAAACATTCCTAGAAGCATCACGTTGTGTTTAACAGGTTTTCAATGTGATAGTTCATGAGATGAGTAAAAAATTTTCACTTATTTGTAATCGGATTGTACAGTGGTAATATAAGCAGAAAATCCAAAAATGATACTTCATATTAATAAATGGAATGTTATTTATAGTCCTCAAACACTTTCACCTCGTTTTTCTCTCATCTGGTATGAGTCATGAAAAAGAGCAGAAGCCAAAGCAATCAGCATCTTAATTCCTTAATGGGAATATCATAGTTTCCAACAGCTTGCAAGGTCATTCCCTCTGACTGCCCACACCACAGCCAGCCAGCCACCAAATCACCTTGTTTAAAGCCAATCTAATTCTTATAGACAAACTGGACTGTATGCTGTGGTAATTCAGCAGCTGACTCAGTAGACCAGATGTCTGTCCACAGACATAGTTGGACACAAACTTTTAATCATGCTGTCCCTGTTTGTAATTCCATCTGGAGAGCTACCTTTGCAGGATTTCCTTTGCTTGACAAAACTCTACCAAAACCTAATGTGGCTTTTGGAACAGAGAAAGACTGATGAGTGATTTGGGGGTTGCAGGGGCTAGGAAGAGGAAGGCTAAAGTTATTTCTTAGCTGAATGCTAATTTCTATTCCCAAAAATAAATGGATTAACAGTTTTATGGGGATACATTCATAGCATGCAGCCTTGATTTGATGTGCTTCTAACATATATGTACTGCAAAAGCATGAACACAAACGAAAAAGCAAGCTCTGAACTAGACTAAAGAAAATAAACCTCCAGTTAAATCAGTAAAATTCTTATTGCAATCAAAATCAAGTATTTCTATAGTGAAGATTTTCATTTTGTTTGGTAAGAAAAGAGCAATAAATGAAAGTTTCTTTAGCATACTTGTACTGTAGCAGAAGCCTCTTTATCTTCTCAGCTTCACGAAATCCTTGACCAGAATGCAAGTAAACTACATCAGTGTGGAGTATCTGACCTAGAATGAAAGGCAAAGCCATTTGATTAAATCCACAAAGGTCCAAAGGCCACATCCTGCAGAACTACTGAACTTAATTTGATGGTTGACAAAGGAAGCTTCTTTATCAGCCATCTTTCCCTTTGATCTCTATATCCATTTAGAAGAAATGTATGGTTGGCATAAGACAAGAATGCTTTGGCAAAAGAAAAACAAGTTAATACATTTTGTAGCTCCCTGCAGACATAGTCACATATCAAGTAATGAACACCTAAAACTATCAGCAAATATAACGCATTATATCACAGAGAAAGAGAGCAATTTACTATAAAATATTTATTGTTCTTGTGTAGTACAACTTAGAGATCCAGAAAAGAGTGATGAAAATTAGACAGTCTAAGGACTTGCAGTACATAAGTTCTAGAATTCCAACGCTAGCTCTTGTCATCATCCCATCTATCACATTTGGAAAGAACTGTATTAACCACTACTGATAGCTAATGGTGCAATGAAAGCTCAATCATTTACTGCACCTTTATTGCCTTCTAAAGAACATACCTTTCTTTACCTTCTTCTGGGGTGGATATAGTCTCAAACAAAAAGCAACAACAAAATAAAAGGAAAACAAATAGTTTTTGCATAAGCCTAAAGAGGTGTGCATCCCCTCAATAGACTAGGACGAAGTGGAAAGGCTCTGTTCTATATGTGAACTAAGAAGTTTTGCAAAAACAGTGTTTCTGACCTCTTACATTAAACACACACTGCTAAACAAAAAGGGTTGAAAAAGTGTCCAGATGTCCAAGACACTAGCCATGAAAAAAGCAATATTACAGAAAGTATTTAAATACAAATTCTTTGTCAAACAATAAAAATGCCAGGTGTTCTCTTCGCTGACTACTGAGGAGCACAATCATTTCAACCTGTATTCAGGAAGGCAGAAGGCATCTTAAATTCTATTTAAGAGAGAAGTAATAATGTCAAAGAAGTCACTGGAATCCAGGTGCCAGAAACTTAAGCTAGCTGAAGAAAGGAATTATACAACAGGATGTGTGGAAAGCACTAAAAGCTTTACCAAAAAAAACCACAATTTGATAAAAAAGTAGGTTTTGAAACTATCTTTACTCTAAATGAATGAATTTTTATCAGTCCTTCCAAAAATGTTTGGAATTGAAACTTACTGGTTGGTGAAATAATTGCCAACTTGCAGCCATGTTTGTAGCCAGGATCTACTCCCATCAAAGCACGGCCCCTCACAGGGCTGGTCAGAAGCAGCTGACGGAGATTTCTCCCAAACATCATCACAGACTCTTTCTCTGCATCAGATGTCAACTTGGATCTTAGAAGGATAGAAATAAAAGAAAAAAAAAAACCCAAATATTTTTCTTTCAATTAACTTTCAAATACACGTATTAGTTGTTCCAAAGTCGTAAGGCCTTTTCCAATCATGTTTCCATCATCTTCAATTAAATGTTACAATTCAAATCAAGTTGTTGACACCTTTTTCAAAAGATCAGCTATATGTCATCTCATTCTTGTTCTAAGAAAACCAGTCAATATAAAAAGTACAAGAGAAACACTTGTAAGAACATACACCCACCAACTACCATTCAAACATCAACTCATAATTTTGAGCAAAGAACAGCTTCCTTTCAAAGATTGTACTAATTGTAAAGAAAAGAGGATTTGAAGGAGGCACGGATCAAATTCATCACAATTTCACAGTTCTAGAGAAAAATCACAATCCAGCAAAAAAATGGATGGTGGTTTACACTGAGAGAAACTGGAACCAGAGAAGAAACTGGAAGGGTCCCTCCAACTAGTTGCTAACTCCTGAGGCATTTAATTTTGTCTTTGGATTGCTTCATTTAACTGACATCAAAGAAGTGTGAAGACTTGAGCTTTTTCTAGGAGGGTATTCTGATTCCTCAGAACAAACTGCAAAGCTGCTGGGGCCACAGTGTTCCCTTTCTTTTCCAAGTTATGTTCTTCAACAGAAAGAAGTGAGGTAGTGCAGTAAGGATTGAGTTAGATGACTTGAAGCACAAACACTGCAGAGTGTCACAAGAAACAAATTAGTCTTGTTGAGTGAAGATGTAAAAGATTCACAATGTCTTACTCATTAGATGTGGCCAGCAAGACCATGACTGACAAGGACAAGTATTTTCATCATGGTATGGCACTTAAAAAAACAATAAAGCGGAAAGAGTAATGTGTACAAAAATATTCATCACCTCTCCGATTTCTTTTACTTCTGCAGGTACTCATTATCACTTGCCTATGCATTATGTTGTCAGTAACTCCAATAATTGGGGAGTCAAAAGCAATCCAGTAAAGCCTTCATTTAAGGGTAGCCAGGGCCCTTATTCTGCTTTTCTTTTTACCTGTCACTGAAAAAAAACCTGCTGTCTTGGTTTATTTCTACAGAATGTGAAAAAAACTGCATTACAGTTAACACACCCTATCAGAATGGGACAGGGAAAATTGCTCAAGTTGTTTAGGTCAATCAATGCATGGCACACATAGTGCCAACTACAAATAATTCAAAGAGAACCCTCATAAGGGCTATTTGACATGATGGAATATGAAGCTGTTCTGAGCAGTTTTTGGTTGTGGAAGAACTCAACAGCTTGACTTGAATTTGCCCAGGATCCAACCAGTCAACCAGCTCAGCCCTGTCTCATCCCACAGTGGTACAGAAAGAACTAATAAATCCTCATCACCTCTGATTTGTAAAGTAGTCCACAGAGAGGTCTAGATCCTCTTTCACACGTGGAGCATTTCCTGGGGAGCATTTCCTAGAGAATTGTGCAACAGCAAAAGGCTCCCTTTTTTTCCATGTGCTCCTTGTTTCGGTATCAGGTAGATGAGATTATCACAGACACAATTCAAAGAGAGATGGTGAAGGGCATACATGCATTACAAGGCTCCTTAGCAGTTCAAATGTGCCCTCAGCAAAGACCAAACACTCTATATCACCACCAAATGTGTGAATGGCTGCACCAGTTCAGCTAAATTGTCCCTCTATTCCAGGATTCTGTCTCCAAGTCTGTCTCCAAGCAGTTGCCTAAGCAGCTGACAGAGCAGCTCCAGCATCTGTCCCATAATCTTGTCCTACAACTGCTTCCAGAGTATTTCCTGGGCTGCACATGACTTGTCTCTTTACTAGCTCGTAACAGAGCTCTTGCTCAACTATCCAACCTCTTCCTGAAGACAGATAAACTTCTTTCATCCACAGAGTCTGCTGGCAGTGAGTTTTGCAGGTCCATCACAAACTGTAAATAGCTGCCACCTTTTGGTTGGAAACTGATTATTTTTGTTATGCCCCTCTAAGCCTTATACTGGAGGGGAGTAAAAATTTATCCCTACAAACCTTGTTCCACTCTTGACACATCATTTATCTCTAAGTCCTCCCTTTTCCAAGTTGAAGTCATAGTGTAGCCATTTTTTTTCTTTCCAGAGAAATCATTTCATTCCTCATTCCCCTTCACTGGGCCTTTTCGAGTTCCAGTGAATTGTTTTCCTACTTCCTACCCCCCTCCCCATGTGAGTGGACCAAAATGGACAACAGTATTCCAAATACAGGCCAAATAAGTCAATGATTCTTTGTCTTTATTCCTTACATAAATATCTCACCTTCTGAGCACTTAACATTCATGTGGAGCTACCTTCCATGGTGCCAAAGCCCCTCTCCTGTGGCAGGACAGCTCAGAGCTAATAGTTTTACTTATCAAAAGATAACTACTTCCCCTTGAAAGTATAATTTTACATTCATTTCCCACTGAATTTCAGTTGCCATTCCATTTCTTGATCATTCAGTCTTACAGCATCCTTCTCCCATTTTCCCCTTCTCTAATTAAAAAAACCAAAAACAAACAAACAAAAAACTAAGCCACAGAACAAGCTGCTTCTAGGGTGAGTCCAGAGACAGAACAATTAGATGCTACTTATGAGAGACCAGAGAAAACAAAAGCAAATACCTCAGCCTCACAGAAGTATGGATCTTCTAAATACACACATAACAGAGAATCAACCAGTCACCCATGCATGCAAATGAAGGTTAAAAGTGGCTTGTAGACAAGAGAATGGAATGCCCTTGAACCAAAGGTTTTGTACAAAGACAGGCCATTCCATCCTTCCACTTATCCCAAGGATACAGGTGCCACGAGGCCAAGTCCTCCCACACTGCAAATTCCTGTCAGTACAAGGGAGACTTGTGTAGAAATTAAAATTGCCCCTAAACACATGCTATTAGTTATGTCAGCCTTATGGAAATCATGTTTAAAATTGGCATGGATATGCAGCAACTTTTACAGCAACAGGAAATGTTACTGAAATTGCCAGGTGTGTAGGGGGAATGTCCTCTCTATTATGTAATATCCTGTGTTTTTAAATTTCAAGTATAGACATCTCTTTTTTCTCTGCCTCTTACTCAACACTTGTATCAATTACATGATCTACTGTCTGAAGCAGTGGCCCTTAATTTCAAGCCTGGTATAATCATTTGATCTTTTGGAAAAAAAACCCCATTAAGCTACTCAAAACAATATAATACCTTTCTCTTTTTCAGTGTGTTATTGGCTTCATCCAAATGGCAAGATGTCCAGCTTCATGCTTTTCCAATTTACAACAGTTCTCATTAATGTGGCAGAGATAAAAGGCAGAGAGTAGTCCTCTCTAAACACAAGCAAAATGGCTATTTTGGGGAAAAAACCCCAAACAAACCTCAAAACTCTTCAGTTCCTACTTTATGAAAAAAATATCAATTAAGTCAGGACTCCAAGCCCCTCCCTTGAAGTCTACAAAGCACTCAGACTGTATATCACTAACAGGTGTATCATAATAAAAGCAAATAACCTAATAATGGTCTATTAATTTTCATATTCAGTGTTATAAGATTCAGTTTTTAAACTGAGATTTAAAATTCCATACTCCCAATTACACTTCTGTGGAAAAAGATCTGCAAACTAGCTTCAGGTGTGAAACAAGATATACGGAGAAATGTTTGTGTCCCTGAAGACAGGGGAGAAAAAGCACTTCTGCAAGAAAGCATGGAAAACTATGAAAGGATTATCCATTAAGAAACATGCCCATGCCACATCACCTGCATGAAACCCTGACGGAATCATTCCATGCAGTACTGCAACAAGATAAAATGTATTTGAAAGAGCCAAAAGCAACAGTGGACATTATTATACCAGATACAAGAAATTACATCTGACAGAATGGAAGAAAGGAAATTAAACAATAAATAAGGTAATCGTCTTGCTGGCAAGTTTCATTCTTCTTCTGATCACTAGAAGCACCAGCAATTTCAAGACATTCTTGGAAACTTTCTGTTCCAACATTTAATGATAATAAAAAGAAAAAAGAACAGCAGGAGGTGGGTTGGAAATAATGCTAAAAGGAGGTACTGAATACTTTAGCAGCCCTTTGCAAGAGTTGGAAAAAACAGCTCTGGTGTGTCCGGAAAGAAAATAGGAGGAGGATAAGGGTTAAGTGATCAGGGACCAGAATATTGTCAGGTGCTTTGAGTTCCTCTCTATAGGAGAGGTTTCAGATTTTCCTATCCAAACTCCACCAATCATGCAACATTATCATAAAGAGTAAAACCTAAGCAGACGTACCCTCAGGAACCGGCAGCAAACTTCGTATGCTTCTCATTGATTGCTTGTGAGCTACATCTAATAAGTAGTAGGGAAGGGAAGGAAGCTTTTTTTTCCCCTTTTGATTAATAGAACAGAAAACCTTCAGCAACCTACTGCTCCAGCAGTCCTCAAAGTGTTACACACAACACAGGCCACAACAGTCCTGTGGTACAAACCACTGAATAAAAATACAAGAAAAGAGCCTTGAAGCACCCCTATATTTCTTAAAACCAAACCCCACTAAAAAGTAAGTATTTTTGTTTATTTTGAAAGAGTTTGATTGTAGAGATGTAGAGACTGCAGTGACAGAAGCGAACAACTGAACTCTTCACCATGAGATGTTCACCATTTTGACCACAATAGACACAGTGCCTCCCCTAGAGTAGCTACATGTATTGTGGTCACAAAATAATGAGTGAACTCAGTATTTTTAGAATCTGTGAAATTCTAAGTAACAAAAGACCAGGCTCACTAATCAAAAGAAGAGAAGCAATCTTGCTTGCAAAGCAATAAGCAAACATAACATACTGTAGTGAAGATGCTCAAAAACCACCGAAAAGACATGCTGTTAAAATCGTGAGCTGATGGTTCTTTTCAGGGAGGTAGAACACAGATCATTCTTGCAATGATGTTCATGAAAAGGTGTCAAGAAAACAGCTCCAATTCAAAAACAAAAGCACACTCAGGAAAGTACAGAAAAAAACATTTCATAATGTGGTTGCTGATTTTAGGTACTAGATAGCATGTCATTTTGATACAAGTCATTTCAACATCTCTGGTCCAAGAGACAGGGTCTCTTGGATAAATTTCATTTTGAACTAGCTCAAAAAAAGCATTAACATTTAGGTCACGTATCAGATGGCCTTGCCAGAATGAAGCATGCTATGTTTTGAGGAGCTTCTCCGGTACTGAAGAATCACACCATAAGTACTGTTAGCCATTAGAAGATAATACTGTTAATGGACATATTCAGTTATTTCCACTATATGGTAAACTCTTATACTACACCATAATATACCCTATTTGCTAATTTGATGCTAATTTGATACTAAGTTTTCAATTTCCTTTAAATGTGGAATAATATTACAGATCTTAACAAGGGACATGATATCCAATGACATCATTACTATAGTATCACCAGTAATAAGTTTACTGACTTCTCTAGAGACATCACAGCACTCACAAAATACTATCAGACCAAGACTATAACTAATTCATTGGCCACAAATACAGCTGGCAAACACGAGGAGTGCTTCCAACCTTAACAATACTTTGCTGAATTCTATTAGACAGGTAAAAGAGAGTGAGTCAGAACAGAGTCACTGAAAGTAATATTGCTGTGATATGAAAAGATGTTTGAAAAATTCAGTGACATCATGGTTTATGCTATTACAAGAATAAAGATAAAATTATCATGATAATATGGTTCTAAATTGTACTTAATTAGAAAAATGTACAAGTATCTAAGCATGTAAACATGTAAAATGTTACTACATTTTACATTTAATGTTACTACATTACTACATGTAAAATGTCTTCACAGAAAGATCATTTCTCTACTGTAGCCTAAACTGGTTCTATAGATTTAATTTTTGATAGTCAGAAATTAAATCTATAGAACCAAGACTATATAGCTCATTTCCTCTGTAAACACAGAGGATTAGAAACATGCTGATATTTTCAAATAGAGAAATAATAGCCTAATAAAACACTGGGGAGGGAATTGCTAAAAAAAATTTCAGTAATATGAAAATATAGATTTATTCCAGGCTTACCTGAATTCCCTACAGAGAAGAGGATATATAAGGCGTTTATATGCATCCTCTACAGAACTCCGTAGTATCCTCATAAAGTCTGGTTTTAAAAATTGCTTTGGTCTCCATCTGCAAAAGATTGGAAGAAAAATAAAAAATATTTTAAGAACACATGCAAACAACTAGATAAAAAAGGAACTTTCCAGAAAGGCTTCTACATTGTTAAATCCTATAAACTGCAGAATTACTACAATAATTAGGTAACTAAATCATGAGTCAAATATGAAAGGAATGAGAAGTTGCTCATAGTTCTAATACCACACAAAGGACAGGCTTATCTTTTTTAGGTTTTAGAACACAATAATGGTTTATGTTTTAAAGAAAACATAAAAAAAAACCATTCTCCACTTTGAGAAGTCAAAGCTTCTTATAACTGAACAAAGAACTTGGTTCCATATTACCTTTAGGGTTGCATTATTTGCTATTCCTCATTACATCAGAAAAAAAATGACTAAACATCCTCTGTGATTGTCACTGCAGAATAACTGAAAAAAGGCAACTATGGACAGATGGAGATTAAGGAGCTAAACTAATGCCAATAAATAAAACCCAATTCAAATTTCATTTGGAATGCACTGAGTATCTCTATTCAACTTCTAAATGAATTCCTACTAATTTTGCAGCAGTTCTTAAACCACAGAAACCAAAAATCTTTAAAAATTATTTTCTATTTTACCTGCTACTAATACATTTGATGTGTAAATTATAATATAGGAAAAGGGAAAAATGAATAAACAATACCAAACAAAAACAAGACTGTTTTCCAGCTTCTTCTAAGCCAAACTCTTTGAAGCCTTGAACTCTTTTCTAGGTAGACTGCATGGTAACCATATAATTGTAACAACAAGTATTTCAAATTTTGCTGTAAAATACACCTCACTCTCAAAGCTTCCTAGATATTTAATCCATTGATCTTTTTGTTGAGGGCAAATTTCCATGAAGGAGGGTGTGGGGAGGTGTGGGTTGGGGTGTGTGTGTGAGTCCTTGAACAAGCAGAACGGACTCATTGAGACTGTCCACCCTGTGAGAAGAGATTGAGGTGAAGGAGAAGCAACCAGATATATTGTACTCAAACA
Organism: Agelaius phoeniceus; assembly: GCF_051311805.1. Taxonomy (NCBI): domain Eukaryota; kingdom Metazoa; phylum Chordata; class Aves; order Passeriformes; family Icteridae; genus Agelaius; species Agelaius phoeniceus. The sequence goes on along the minus strand of NC_135267.1, from coordinate 89,725,794 downwards.
GAAACATACTACTGACATTTTCTATTAAAGTCCACCTGTTTTTTATTACTTTTAAAAGTATTGATAACACTCAAGAGTTTTCTTCACTTATTGTATTATTTAATGTGCCTGGGTCCCAAACTGTGATGGGAGATACCCACACATATTTTTAAAAACCCGTGCAAGTTTTCTAAGTTTATTGTTTGGGTGGCTTAAATGAAACATGCTGGAATTATGGTCATAACGTGCCCAGCTGCAGCAAAAACAGAACTGAATTTTACTTTTGATCTTGTTTGTTGGCAGCCACTCATAAATACTGAGAATTCAAAATTGCTCCTACCCAGACAGCTTTTCAGTTGTTTAAGGGGATCTGCAGCTTCTTGAAACAGCTTTTCTATGTGTCTGTGCATATAATAGCTGAGAAATGTGTGATGGAGTCAACCCTGCATTGAGCAGAGACACACAGGAACAGAATTAAGCTCACCATTCAGTTTTATAACATTCAGGGTTGTAATCAGTGCTTAGCCACATGACCTCAGTTCACCAACAGTTTTTGCAAATAGCTCTATCATACTTATTTGTAATTTGAGACTCTTTCCACACCTATATAAAACTGAGAAAGGCTTTAAATCCTCTTATTGCCATCATATTCTATAAACATGAAGGTTTTGCAGGTGCAAGTATGACTAACATCCTCAGCACAAATTAGAATGAATTTGGAAACCTCTCAGCTGTTTCCCCCTCTCTTCCATCCATTAAAGCCAGTTAAACCCTGTAAATAGGTTATCACTATAGATATTTTTATTACCTGCCTATACATAAATAAAAATTTAGGCAACATTCTGCTAGAAGTCGTTGCAAATGAGAAAACATTCAAACAGCAAGTTCAATTGCAGCAAATACTGTAGTTTAATGATTTCAATACTTCTTGAAAGAAGAGAAAAATTCACTTTGCTGCAAAAAGCAAAGCAAAATCATGTGTGTATATTTTTAAAGATCATCACAGCCTAGCTAAGCCTCCCTCTAAGAACAGATTTTTTCTTGATTATTTAATCAAGATCTAGCTTTTGAAGCCAAATTATAAAAAAGCTCCATACAAATAGTATCATCTTACTCTGATCACCAGCTCTCCATGTCCCAGTGCTCACAACAGGGACCACAACAAACATAAATGGCTTAGACTACTGAGACACCAGAGGGTGGAACTACACATAAACAGAATTAACAGAGCCCATGTTAAGAACCACCAGTACTGATTAATAACTGTTCCAGGAAGAGCCCAGCTAGGCTTTTAGAACTGAAGGACAAACAGCAGATCTTTGTGCTCCTCTAAGACATTAAATAAAACATGTACCAAGTTAGTAACAGCAGACAAAGCAAGCCTTTAAGGCCTGTACCATGGACTTTACACAGGATCTGAGATATTTGACTGGAAACTGAAAAAACATCATCAAACATCAAATTTCATTTTCAAGGCTGCAATTCCACTTGGGAACAAACTCTCATCCCATCTCACTAGGGAACAACTCCATTTTGTTTCTACATTCAAAGCCAGCCAGCCCCTCTCTGCCTCTCTGATCATTTTTCTCTGTTCAATTTCACAACAAAGTCTTTGGGACCAGTAGAATTCTAGTGTTAATGGAAGTAGGTTCACTGTCAAATGAATGCCATTTTTTGGAGAAAAATACAATCCACAGGGCCAGGCATAAGGATATTCTTGAATTTTCTACACAAACCCAATCTGCAAGGAAACAGATGCTTATATAGGCTAATAAACATTCTGAACTTGCAAAAAATGTACAATATTCTTAGACAGCATCTACACAGAGCTCAATGCAATAAGGAACTCAAGTCTTCCAAACTCACTTTCTACTGCAGGAGCACTTAATGCTAAAAAATTTGTCTCAGAAGAATACAAACAGTTTAAAAAATTTGCTACTAATCCACTAGGCAGTAGGTGATGCTGTTTTCTGGCTAAAATACTGGCCAAATTCTGTAGCAAGCTGGCATTTCTGGTTCTGCAACTGATTGTGTGTGTGATTTCTAGCAAATTGGTTAATACCTTTGCAAAGTTTTGAAACCATTGACTCAAAAATAAGTTATTAACCTTCTGGTCCAACCAGCAAATCAATGCAATGAAAATTTTGCAAATTCCACCCCTGGACAATCATTTCAAAGCTTGCAGGGCAGATTACACATTTACTATTTGTTAGTTTGATAACACAGTTGCCAATCTCAGGAGGAAGATCAGAATCTGTCCTCGATGTTAATGCACAAAGATTAAAACCATTCCTTTAGAAGTTTTATAATGGTGGAAAAGTGTCCTTAAATGGTAAAAAGCCATAAGCATATATAGCCTTATGAGTGCTAAATATTAATAAGTATTCACTTCCAAGGTCAATATTCTTCTTATTCCAGGATGACTCACAAAAGGATAACCAACCAAAAATATCTCAATTTACATCCCACTTTTATTTGTGTAACAGTGACAAGCTGTTCCATTATCTGTGGTCCACAGTGCTTCCAAATTCTGTCATAGATGCAGTAAAAGCAAGACTGACAGCTATGTTCTGCTTACAGAATATACAGCTTGAAGGGAGGACAGAAATTCTGTTACAGGTACTAAAAGTAGAAAGAAACAGGTGTGTTTGTGACTCCTGATACTTTCCTGGAAACAAAGAAGGTTACTTAGAACAATATGATCTAAGAGCAATGGTATCTGGCCAAAAAATACTTTAATACTTTCAGAGCACTATTCTTCCCTTTCAGAGGGAAACAGCCCTATTAAATTTCTACAGTGAAAAGGAACATTTTTACCACATCCATTTCTTGGATCTGTTGTAAAAACTAAATACATGCTAAAGCAGTATCACTGTATTCAGTTTTATACATTAAACGTGCAATTCTTCCTATTTTTCTTCCCTCCTTTTGGTTACCCATTCCTAGGATGCAAAGGAAGGAGTTTCTAAGACGTCACCAGAACAATGCCCAATACTTTAAACTAGTAAGAAAGAGAAAGTCATTTTTTATACACACAAGGAAGATGCACCGTTTGGATCATAATATTCTCCAGCAGAGGACATCAAGGTACAGTTCCCAAGAAAAAAACTGACAGATATTGCACAAAATACACAAAGTTAACCTAAACTTTTGCAAAAGGCCTTGAAAATTATGCAGCACTAAACATCTCAGTACAGGCTTAAAAATCCTAGACAACTTGTATGAACAAATCAGTAAGAAAGAAAAGAATCTGGATTTTACAGTCCAGTTTTCTAACTTAAAAAGAGTATAAAATGCAAGAGATGGTTCACACAATATGTGAGAGCTATGCACTGAAAACAGTTACATTTATGTTTGTCTGTTAAATCCATTAAGTTCTTTTTAAACATGTAATTCCTTACATTTGTGAAACTTGAAGTTATGTACTTCACAGACCTAAAAATCTTACATAGCCCTATTTAATCATTGCAATTGGGCATAAGAAGGTATTTTCTGAAGTTTGGAGTATACTCTATCGGGTTCTACAAAGTCCTTTCAGTAAAGGCTACTGGATGTGATGCATATTACAATTTGAAAATATATTCACATTTCATCGGCCTTTGCATATGTTTAAAAAAATTCAACTGCTTGAAGAATGGTGCCAGAACTTGCAAATATAGCCCAAGGCATGATCTTTTCAGCATAATGCTACAGCAGTTGGAAATACAGAGTAAGAATTATCCACTTGCTAATTTCATCCAATCTAATAAATATTTGTTTAATTTGTTCTCTTAATGTAACAAGACATATGAGATACACTTGAGTATGCAGCTGTCTATAGAAAAAAGAGATTTCTCTAAGAATATGTATCCATGCAGACCTTTCATTGACACACCACCAACAGAATTCATTCTTCACCCCGTCAGGAATGTTGACCTTCACTGTCAGGATCTTCAGATTTTCCCCTCGGTTAATGGCCAGAATCTGAGTGCAAACATAAATGGCAGAGACAGATGACACACAAAATATCCAAAAGATAAACTTATCAACATTTGTGTACGCACTTGCTTGACATTCTGTAGCAAATCAGGATGGTGGTACAGTAAATCAGTTCACAAAGTACTAGAATGTACAGATAACATCCACAATTTAAACACCAATTAAATCATGCCATGGCATAACAAATACATTTTTCTTGGAGTCTGCAATCTTAGGATCCAGTTTAAGATTAAACACACTTATAATGCAAGACAGCATGAATTTTGGTGGTGGAATAATCTTATTTAATAACCCAAATTAAAACTCAAGAAATTAATTGAAGAGTGATTTCAATCAGAACTAGACCTCAGAAGTTTCTGTGCTTCAGATTCCATTTTTCTGCCCATTATTAATCCAAATTTTAAATAAGTTATGAATCACAACTTGTGACACAAAGGTGCTCAGCTTAATTTGAAAGAGGATGAATTTAGTTATTCATGCTTAATTCACAAATAGCAGAAAAGGATGTAAACACTCACTCTCTTTACATTAACACTCCTGCCTCAAACCATATGCATGTACTTCTGAGTACTTAACTCCACAGTCAGGATCTAAAGCTAAGTTTGGTTGTATACAGGCTACCTCTACACAGAGTTAGTTCAATTTTAAATGGAAGACTATGACTCTACATTTAAAACCAGAACCACAACACAAGTGGCAGATCCTGGAGGATTTTGGTGGATAACTCCTAGTCTAATCTCACTATGGGAAACTGAATATTCACCTTAATACTATGAAAACTCAATGACCAGCAGATTTTAGAAACAGAATTATATTCAGAAGCAAATAAAATGCACATCTTTAGATTTCATTTTTCCTTCTGAAGTCTTTTAAAGTGGAAAAATACCAAAAAAAAAGAAACCCACTCAAAGCTGACATTCCTGTATGACTTCACATGTTGCTGTATGTAGCAGGCCCTGAGCACTGTCACAACAGAGCATTCTGTGTCAATCATGAACTTTAATTCAATCACTAGCTAACTCAGACATGTCACATATGTTAAATACAATGGTTTAAAATGACTCCAGGACATAGTACCAATTTATATTCCTCAGCCTTACTGCTCCTGTGACATACCAGGCCTGACATATCATTGAACAACAAAGCTAATAATAAAGATTGCATGTGAAATATTATAGCATCTGGTACCTTGACTGCCAAACCAAATGTTTTCACGTAGAAATTAGAAAGACACATTTTAACAAATCAAATGCTTTCATGTTTATTCTGACTTTACTTTTTAAAAAGAGAGAAAGCTAAATGTCAAGTTAAAATGAAATCAAAGTGATGGTCACAACAGAGAATATATGTGATAGAATTATAATGTCATCATTCAGCATGCTGTCAGCAGGGTCAATATTTGCATCACATTTTGTTACCTGGCACTACATCTGCAGAATGTGTCAGTCACTTGAACTTAAACCAGCTGTTAATGCAGTCACTAATATTATTTATATTTATACTCTCAAACAATCTGCCTATCCTGTTCTAAGTGATACATTCAGAGAAGAATAATCATCCAATAAATGCTCAGTTAAGAATGGAATTATTTAATTTCGCCCTCTAATATAATAAAGCTATTTTTCTTTAGTTTTTTAAAGTAACAGATTAAAATCTGGCTATTCTAGTCACAAAGCAGTCTTCACTTCTGGAAAAAGACTGTTTTTATATGAGATTGGAACAGATCCAGGGCAAGGGTTGTAAGAAACAACATACATTTTTCAGAGAATGCAAGAACAACAATATGATCCAGTCACAAGATTCATCAAACCTTATTCTGTTTATCCTAAAAACACAACATGCTTCATTTTGCACAACTCTCTTATATGTTGCATATTGATTTAAACTCACAGAATAAGTTCTGTATACTTTGCCAAGGACTTTAAATTCCAATTCCTTTTTAAGTATGAGATTGAAAATAGAGCATTGGCCTCAAATGTTACACTTAATTCATGAATTCTTTTCCTCCCACTATTTCAGTCATCTCCAAATACAGGAAAGCAACCCCAAGGCGTACACAAACACTAAACTGTTTACAATTAGTCAAAAACTCAAATAAACTCTTGAAAGATTTTTTTTTCTTAGTTATGACTGTGTTGGTATTGCTTCTCAGCCATGTCCTGAGAGAGTCCAGTCAGGTTCTCCTTGCTGCCAAAGGAAGAAGCTGTGACTGAACCTCCCACTAGCAAAACGTTCCAGCTGGAAACACCCACAGGGTATCTGACCATGTCAAAATCTGGAGTCAGCTTTTAAAGCTGACTAAAACAAAGTTCTTTCCTCATTACAGTTTTAGTATTTTAACTTTTTCAAACAACCTGACTGCACACCAGTCCTGAATACTTCAGGACCCAAACAAGACAAAATGACATGTCTCAGAAAAGAAAATGACAGTGGCACAGGAAGTCACCCAGACCTGCAGCAGGACCAAGCTGCAGCACAGCTTACTGCACAGCACTTAAACTCACTGCAACACATGCTGCAAGGCACACTCACAGCTGCCAGGGCTTTGGTCACAAAGGCACAGCCTGTTTTCCTACAGGTGACATGCCAGGCTACTGTGCATCCCCTACACTCACATCTAAGCTAGAGCAGAGTTAGGCTTGTACCAGGTCTTTAGGATCACTTGCACTTCCATACTCAGGTGATGACAAGTTTCAGTGCAGTATTTTACGGAGTCTTGTGTTTGCAACTCTAAAAAGAGGTGATTTAAAGCTGACTTCTGCCTAAAGGCATTCAGAACACTTGTCTGTATGCAGCCATGAAAGCAGTTGAGAAGGTCTCCAAAGCAGTAAGTTTTACAACTGTTCCTCAAACACACCTCTTTAACCTAAAGTTCTTGGGGATTAGTAAATTATATAAATCACTCTGGGGTTCAGGCTTTCCTATATCTTTTCCAGGTATAAGCTTCTTTTAATAATCTTGAGCCAAACCAGAGAACTCCTTCTCGTGAAGACATCTTGAACTCTATTCTTAAAGAACATATTTTTGCCAGTTTTTAAATGCACAAAGGAACTATCTCTTCACAGTCTTAGGTGAAGGAAAAAATAGAGACTTATAGATTGAAAAGGATGGTCATAACCCAAGAAAATAATGACATTAAAAAATGGCAATTTGCATCAGTAGGGGAATAAGGTCAAGCGACAAAGAAAATGAAGATGATGAGAAAGACTTTCAAAAGTACAATACCAAGGTTTGAGCTTAATGAAGAAAAGGCAGATAAAGAGGAAAAAACCCCAACCTTCTCCTTACTTCATTATCAAAATACAAAAGGGAGAAAGATAGAAACTGAGAAAAGAAGAAAGAACTCAGGAACCTAAAACAGACATGAAAAGTTACAGTATATTTACAATACAGCAGATTTTACATGTTGCTTCAGAAACTGTCATAAAATACATCTTTTGCTCAACCAGTACAGAGAGCCCTGTCACACCTTGAAACCTCACTGAAGCACAAGCAACTCAGACTTCTACAATTCACAATACAGAAATATTCAATGTATTACAATAGCTGATAGCAGAAATATACAGATAAAAGGCAGCATGTAAGTGTGCAAAACTATCCTGTGATTACAGGACTGCCAGCTGCAAAATCAGTGCTTATTCTTTTCTGAAGAGCCAGAATGGGTAAAGAAAGAGGTATTCAGATTAGCAGCAGGCACAGGAAAGAATAAACCAAAGCAGATTGAGCTAATTGTAACATCAAAGAGACAAACTAAGGGCACATCCTGGATAAAGAACAGTGCAGCCAAATAATCAAAGTGCTGACCAGGTTTGGGAAACACAGTTTTTAGCCCTCACTATAGCTAAGTAATAGTTTTCCTTAAGTAAAAAAGGATGCCTTGAACAAGAACTAAATCATACCATCAGCCCAGGAAACACTTATGCAACATCTATTGAGTGAACATCATGGTATTCACCACTGTGAGAGCAGGTAAAACCAAACACTCCTTCCCAGCTCAAGAATTCCTCCAACAAAAAAGGACACAAGAGAATCCATATATCATAACATGATGAATCCACCAATCTTTGTCAATGTCACCACAGTAGCCAATAGGTTGCTCTATTAACTTTTCCCAACATTCTTGAAAGAACTTTTCACCAGATAACTATCAATATAAGTACAGAAAACGTTCATGGTTATTACAAAGAGAAAAACCACAGCTACCTCTTTGAACAGCCTATTGAAATCAACAGTAGCTATTTAGTCTTTCACCTAATATCTTTCATATTGGAAAGGAGAAAAACAGCTTAAAAATTACCTATCCATGTTGTGAAATTTTTTGGTAATAAATTAATCCCTAATTAATTCAAAATGCACTGGTTCAAAACAGAAAACACAGAAAAAATGAGAGCATATTTCTTCTAAAGGAAAAGAACATTTTTGGTTAGAAGGATCTAAGTGGTCTGTCTTCTATGATATATGGTTTGATTTGGGTTTGGGATTATCATTTGGTTTTTTCAATTGGTTTTTGTTGGGTTTGTTTTGTTTTTGTTTTTTTTTAAGCTAGGTGATTGTAAATAAAACAAGAGACAATTCACTTGGTGATTAGTTATGAATTAGTGCAGAGGTCCTGACAGTTGCATTGAGTGCATCACACTTCTGCCTTTGAACTTCAGTAACAGGGGTAGCCTAGCTGTCAAGCCATCAGCTTCTCTCTGTTTGCTTCAGCCCTCCTTTCTTTATCTAGTTACATAAGGCTAAACTTGGGGCTTAGGAAAACCGATGATGGTCCACAAAAGAAAAAAATGATGCCTTGCAAAACAAACTGATTTTTGGGGTACCAAAGGGTAGTCCTTTGCTCTGTTTCTTAAAACAGAGATCAAGAGCTTATTTTTGCATTTCAAGCCTCTAATACCTCTGATAGCTGCAAAGAAAAAGAAAGTATCTTTAGAATTAGTTTTAAGCAACACAATTCAAAAACAAAGCAACATTTACTATAGTTAAAATGCTAAGAAAAAACCATTAAAATTTCAAGTTTTACCTGATGATGCTGAATATTCTTTATATTACAAGAAAACTCATGGTACAGTTGGAATTTATCAATATCTTTTTCATTTCCATTTTTGGATGACACTTTTGCCAATGTTGACTGGATGGAAATGTACCTTTGCTGACATCTGAATAGAAGAAAATCAGATATTTATATCTATATCTATAAAAATATTTATATATTATTATATAAATATTTATATTTATATATTATTATATAAATATTTATATTTATACATTTATTTATATTTATGTTTTCGCATGAAACTTCTAACAAGTCATTACTGCATAGATCAAATAAAAATTAAGCTTGGAGTCTGCTCAATTACAAGTGATGTTAACTCTAATTACCTGCAGAACTGGGTGACATAACTTCATGCTGAGGTGACATAATGTGTACTGACTATCATACACCAAGAGAAGACATTCAAGCAGAAAAAGCTGCTCACAGCCCTTCTCCTCAAGGGAATGCAAACTCAAAAGCCACCACCTGCACTTCAGTTATGGGTTAAACTTCACATAACAAATTTTGGGAAGTTGCAAAAAAAATGGCAGTCAATCCTGTATGCTCCTCGTGATTATACATACAACACAGTTCAGATGAACAGGATTCATCTGTAGAGCACTGAGTATTCAACTAAGGAATTTCCAGTGGTCAAAATAATGAAAGTGACAGTCAGGTAGTGACAGCACAGCCCTTACAAAATTACCCCCCTCACTGAAATTGTCACACTGCTGTTTCAAAGCAACTCTGCATGTTCCTAAGGTGGTGCATGTTCTCTGATAACTCTCTTGCACACAGCAGACAAAATGAAGTGACTATTGCCTGTCACAACAACTCCCCAGACATGACAACACCTGAAGTCAGGTAATGTAAGAAAATTTAAATTCAGCTAGCACAAATAAAGATCAGTAAGTCCTGCTTTAAAAACAGTCATATTTGTTTGCCTTATTGGCTACCAATGCCAAAATCAACCATGACTGCACACTAGTTACACTGACTGGTGTCAGGTCAGCTGTTGGAGCAAGAGCTTCAGCAGATTCACTTCTAAAAAGTTATAGCTTGAAGAAAGCACAAAGAGGGAAAACTCCCTCATGGGTCACTAATTGTAAGGGAGATCTGGTATTCACAGGGCAGAGCAAGAGTTTTTCATTCTTTGCACCACACCATGCTCACAGCAGACCTCTACTGCACTGACAGCCAGAAGGGCTAATGAACACGCACAGGAATAGCCCTAAATCCATCTCACAGGAACACTGTTTTCACATCATTAACAAAAAGTTCTGTATCTGCCACTAGGAGACTGCATTGTACCATGTAAGCAAGAACGTTTAGAAAGTAAGAACGAAACTTACAACTTCCTGATGAAATCCAGTGTATCTTTATCTTTAGCAAATATGTCTGCTAAAATATGCTGCACTCCAGCCTCTACTTCCTGGATATTTGCAAGCCCTAAGAAGAAAAATAAGTATAGAATATGCAGTCATTATAATATACAGTTAATAATTACAGAAAAAACTAATAAAATTACTTCACACAACTGCACAAGTATTGTTAACTAATGTTATATATGCAAGCTGAAAGGAAACTGATTAAAGGTATCTGACTGATTTGCAAAGATTTCAAGGAATCCTAATTCATTAAAATTTTTATCAACTAAAGCTTCCTTTCCAAATCTGAAATTATATTTTTAATGAGCCTGAAGTGACCAATGCATTATTCTACGTCAAAATTATATTAAAATTAGAGAATTTTTTTCTTACTTGGATGCTAACAGATCTTGACATTTGGGATGTAAATAGTGCAATAGTAAAATTGGATATTTAAATATAATTTTGTAGTTTTTAATAAAATGAGCAACTGCAGCAGAAGTCTACATATTTTGCTACTGGTATGAAAACTGCCTAAAAGTCTTTGCAGGTAATCCTGTCTTTTCTCTGTGGAATAGTTTTATATTTCCACTGTATTGTAGCAGGAGTTTGCGCAACAATACTTTTGAGGTCAGGGTACCATCAACCTTTCCTGTGAAACACTGAAGTTATAAAATGTCTTCAAAGACATGGAGCTATAAATGTTTTCATCTCTCTGGAGAAGTAACAATCATTCAGTTAATTCCCAACACACAGAACCCCTTCTTTCCTTCAAACGACCAAAAGAAGGAGGACATCATTCTCCTTAGCAAAGGGATTGAATTGGACCAGAAGCAGAGATGATGAAATAAAACAGACATCTTGTATTTTAATTTGATATATCTAGGTCTGCTTCTAACAAGAGTCAGTAATGCATGCCTCAGACCAAACAGCAAGAAGCCTAGAGCAGGCAGATGCAGCATTAACTGTCTCTGTCTCTGCAACACATGCTGCTGTTCACTCTGCTGTCTAATGGACAGCTTTATTTACACCATTTTAGCAGCTTGCACAGCTTCATCTATTCACTGAACCCAGAACCCTGCTTCTGATTAGGCTATAAAGTTACACACTATAAAAAAATTTATCTTGCCCCTTTTTAAGATGAGGAAGCTAAACTTACCTGCCAGAAAAAAAAAAAGTGAGAATAAGAACACATTATTAAATGCCTAAACTTATCAGAAGTTGTAAATTTTGGATCTTGCATCTATGAGTTACTATTTCTTATGGTAGAAGTGATGTCAGAATACAAAGCTAAGGGAATCTGAAGACATGCATCATACTGAACACAGACTGAGGCACTCAAGTAGATTATTTGATCGAGACAGCATAGGCCCAAACAAGTCAGAATTTGAGAAATAATCAGAAAGTTCCCATTCAACAAGCACCACTCACACAGGCACTTTACTATGTCCACCAGCACATGCTTGTGTAATTAGAGACATTTTTGACCATGCATACAACTGAAAAGAAGAACAAAGTTTTCTGGTTAGCCTGCTTCTTGAACTTTCCTATGTCAGGCCTTGAAACATGAACTCCTGTTTTGATTTCAATTTATTTTTAGGATAAGTTGAAAAACACAGAGAATTTAAAAGAACCAAAATATTAGGATTTGATGAAAACTTTTCTGTACTGCAAATGGCTCATTCCTTAAAAAAAACAAAAACAAAACCACTCTGATCTCAAGTTGTATATAAGCTGTCAAACTGGCTCCCAAAGTGATAAAAGTGACCCAGTTCATAGATGTATCTAACTTCTGATGCCTTTCAAAGGCAGACCATTATATAAACCTAAGCAGCATTATTTTTAGCACAGAATTGAAAATAGGTGTACTGTTTTCAAAAAACTAATGTTTATGGTGCAACAAACAGCACTTCCTTTTGAAAATACTCTAAATAATTTATCTGGAGTTTCACAGAAGATTTTTTTGACTCTTTAGATTGCACCACAATAGTCAGATATATGGCTACAATATTACTACATACAATACTGCTGTATGAAGTAATGACATATGCTGAAATGCAGTAATTTAATAACCAGAATATTTGGTAACTGATTTTCATTGCAAAATTACCAAAATTTTCTAAGTAATACTTAAATAAACTGAAGTGGGAAAAGTAAGAGCCAGCCTTACTAAGGAGGTTCAGTATCTTTCTGCTGAAATTCAAACAGTACATGTTGGGGCAAGGAAGAATAGTAGTACATCTCTACTTTAACCTCATACAAAAGGTTGCAGCAATCTTCACATTTTATTGTCAGAGATTGCCCCCTACAGATCCACCCATAACTGCATTCACAAAGACACACAATTCTGCAATCTATACATGACAATCATGCTGTTAAAAGTTCTTGCTCAAATTACAGAAATTACATCTTCTCCAATCCCTACTGTCATTCAGACACAAACTCTCCTGCTCACTCCAAATCCCCTAGGCCAGTTTCCATTAAGATATGTTTTGCTGGGTGACATTTCCTTCTGCTCAGACTATGAGCGTAAACCTCTTGTACAATCAGCACTGAATCTTCAGGAATACAAATAGAACAATGGAAAGGCCTCAGGTGTGTGCTGTGGTTCCCTCTCTCTTAACAATAGAAGGTAATGTCAATAGAAGGTCAATAGAAGGTCTCCAGATTTATGTCATTTCTTTACCACAGTTATTACTATTTGCAATACAAAGAGAGAAGAAAGGTTGAAGAGGAGACATTAAATGTGTTAACATGTTATCACATGTTGCTAAAAGCACTGCTGAATTTCAAGTAGTTGCCTAACTTCCAGCAACATCAGAACAATTAAAGTAATTTTCCTGTCAAAATATTTTCAGACATTTAGAACATTACTGGTCAAAGAAGCACAGCACTTACCTTTGGTATTGGGTCTAATATAGGAAAAAAGATTGAGTTCCACAGGATTCTGCAGGAGGGAGAGAGCAGCAGGTTCTAATCCCAATTGCTTGGCCCTCTGGGCTTTGGTGCCTTTACTCCCAGTTTTATAAGGTGCAGACTAATAACAAAAAGAACAAACAAAAGAAAACCAGTTATTAAAAAACAGCAAAGTATTTCGATCATGCTATGCACTTGATACTATGCACTATTCAGTAATGCAATAAAGATTACATTTAAACTAAGGTTGATCTAAAAAAGACTTAGAGTACTGACCACGTGGTCTAATTCTTCCAGAGTTTTACAATTTAGCAATCCTTTTAAAAGGCAACTGGATAACTTTCCTTCTTTCTTGAACTTCTGTATCATTGTATGTGTCTTCTTTGCAACAGTACTAAAATGCAAGAGATTAGTGTTAACAGTTACATTTCACAGTGACCTCGTCTATTACAAGGCTGAAACCCCTGAAAATTTTCTCATGTTAACCTTCAACAAACCCAGTCGATAATTTAAAAGTTTCTAACCATTCTCCTCTCTTTTCAGGTAGTTCAAAACTGTATCAAAATATCCTGTGGTAGTTCTAAGAAAAATCATCAAGTAACACATAATAATTACTGCTCCACACATTTCTGTAATACTACTGGCCTGGAAGCCAAATAAAAAGGCCCTAGAATAAAACCACACTGATGATAGAAGATACAGATACAATTTACAGATATAATTCATATCAAAACAGTTCTGCAGCATCAAGTACAGGCTACCAGATTTAAATTCCTAGGTCGTCAGTAAGATACATGGGAGCAACCACCAGCAACAGAGATATTTTGTTATTATTTAATTACTTGTTAAGACAAGAACTGTCTCAGGCCACCTTCCCTCCTTGGAAAGGATCTCTTGGTAGGGGTTAGCAGGGAGTACGAGGAGGACAACACCAAGTTGACAGAAGAGCTGACCAGTCTGTTCCCTTGCCATCTCAAGAACACAGGGTCACTCAAAAGTAAGATGGAATGGAAAGCAGTCTCATCCATTGCCACAAGCTTTGCTGACCATTTCTTTCCTGCTGTGATCTGAGATAGTTTAACCTCATCTCCTGCTACACTCCAGTCTAAGAAGGGCTCTTCACTAGAAGCCTCCCTGATCCAAGCAGGGTGCCAAGGGTTCTTAATGATCTTTTTTCTAAGAGTGGAGCTTCCATCTCATCATGCTACATATTTCCAGCAACTATTAACTACTCTTTAAGCACAAGTTTTTCTGTGCGGTTTTAATAAACTGCAAAGAACTTAAGATGTTAGTTTTTCTTTGGCAATTAATAACTCTAGATTTCTTGCTGCTTAGAGAAAACAAAAAAACAAATATCCAATCTCCCAAAAAAACCTAACAAAACCCCAGATAGGTATCAAGCATAATTACCTCAGCTTTAAACTATTTTCTTTATTAGTTCCTTTACTTTATTAGTTGAAGTGTGTGCAAGGAGGTAGAACAAGGGACACAGGAGCAGCAGGCAGTTGGTTCTCACCTCCACCCAGGTCCCTTCCCGTGCTGTTGCCTCACTTACCGTAGCTCCTCCAAGGTGTGCTGCACCTCCCGCAAGGCGTCGGCCTCCAGGTTATTGATGAGCTCCTTGCGGTACCGAGCAATGAAAGGAATCGTGTTTTCCTCTTGAAAGAGCCAAATTAAGTTTGCACACACCCACGGTTCAACGTTTGTTATTTCTGACAAGGTCTGTCAAAGGAGAGAAAAAAACCCAAACCCAACAACCAAACTCATTTAAGAGAGATGGTAGATTGCTTTAAACAGCCTCTCATTCAGCATTCAAAACCACTCCCAGAACATTGCACTGGCCAGCAGACACTACTGTCCTCCCCAAGACAGGATGTCAGGCATCCAGCCACCACACCAAGCATTTCACCAAAAATACAGCAACCAATGATTCCAGAAACTTGTAACCACAGTAAAAAATGCAAGAAGCAGTACGTCTTGGGAAGAAGAAAAAAAAAAGAAAAAAAACAACCAAAAAAAAAAAATCAAACCAATATTATAAAACAAAGCAGAAACAGCAGTTTATGCTGTTATGTGTCTGTACAAAGCAACTCAGAAAACTTGGAATTTTTTTTTAAGCCAACACTGACATATCTCATGGTTCAGCTAAACAAACAAAACCCACAAAGCCAGAGCTGATCCAAATCCCACTCAACCAGTAACAGGAAACTAGCAATACTACTGCCAGTGTCAAGACAAACTAAGCCTTGCAAAGTTAAACATGATTTTGTACAAATTGAGCTTTCTAAAGTTATCGGGTATCAATATGGAATCACTGACACCCTATGCAAGAAGCTTATCACAGTAGCATTGTAACCATCAAGATCTGTTTGCACTTCACTACAGCAGATACCGTAGGTAGAGGGCTGATACAAAAGCCTTTTAAAAGTTTCCTTCTGAAGCCTAAAAATGTAACACCTGCACAATCATATTCACTCCTTTTAGAGCACACATAAGGATCAAATTCTCCATATGTATTTCCAGGAATACGTGAGAAAACCCACAAAATTTTACAGCTTTCTTAATCAGACTGTACTAAGGATGATGAATACAATACGTCCTATCCCCATTCTATTCATATTAAAATCTTCCATGATCACATCCAGGCTTCCAGCACAAGAGCTATGCTAAAACTGCCTCCAGCCCAATGGCTTCAAAGTTAAAACCCTACAAAAAGATGATGTCTCCCTTGTTGTCACTGCTGTGTGAGGAATGCAAATCTCCTTCCTTGACAGAACCATAAATTGATAAACACTCTCAAATGGGTCTCTGCATTTAAATGATCCACACTGACTAAATACTAAGTTAAAAAACTGCACACAAACATCCCAAATCAATCAGCATCCCTTCCTATGGGAGTTTCAGTTGTGTACATCCACCAAAAACCCTATGTGCTCATACAGGAGAACCACACAAACTGTTACAGGCAAGCTTTGTTCTAAGGACACCCAAAGTCACAGATCTTAGAATGATGTAAAAGTTTGATGTCTTAACAGTTACCAAGCAACACCTATATTTATACACATTTTATGATAACCTAAGCAGAGGTTAAATGACAATTTCAGAGGACTGAAATTGTACGTTAAGATTGTAAGTACTAATTATGCAGGAAATAATTTCATTGGTACCTCAGAAAAGGAAAAAGTCTCATACCTGTACAATATCCCAGTTCATTTCAAATTCTTCTTTTATTTTCTTGCCTCCCAGATTTTTAACTGGCTTTCCTTCAGGACATGCATTCAATTTAATCTTTTTAGAAGGTGGTTCATCAAATGCAAACTCTTCCTCGCATTTCTCTTGTTTCACTACAGGAACACTTGTTGAGGGTTTTTCATCATTCACTAAACTGTTCTGGTTTCTCCCTTGGAATGAATTCATTTCCATTTTCTTAGGCACTTCTGGTGTTCGATTTAAACTTTTTGCTTTGGTGCCTGCATTTTCTTCCTTAGGTTTTAGAAGTTGCATTTTATTATCTTCTACAGGTGCAATAGGGAAGGATACATCCTGCCAGAAAGACATTAGAACCATATTAAGCACTGACTGTTACAAAGTGCTTCAACATTTCATTTCAACTCTAAAAAGACTTGCTACCAGATATCATTTTCCCAAGTAATGTCTCTGGCAGCAAAACACCAAGCCAGAAATCAAGTAACCCAAAATGTATCTTGCATGGAGGAAACAAAACAAACATAGCAGCCCTCTGATTAAGTTCAAATAAAATTGTCCTGCAAAGAATTTAATAGGACCTTTCTTCAGAAGACACTGACCTACAATCTTTGCCTCCATTCATGTCAACAAAACAGGAAACAGCAGGGCAGGGAAGCACTTCTGAGGTGTTAGGTTCCCAGCACGGGAACTGGGATCTGGTCTGCCAAGATACAGTTTAACCTTGGACAAGCCACACCTTCTTTACTGACTTTCTGCAGAGATCATACTCAGAAGTCAGAAGGCTTCTGTCTGGCTTCTGGCTTCTGTCATGATGTGATACAGAAGCATGTAATTTTCAATATAACTCTGTTCTATATTAATAATAATAAAACTGCAATCCTTACTGGGTTGAACAGCCATGCAAGGAAATGTAAGAAGAGGCTGCTTGTTTTTGTGATACCCAAACAGTGAAAAGGTAGAAGACAACAAAGTTGCAATACCAAAACCAGAGAGAACAGAGGCATTTTTTTATTTATATTGTTGAAAGAGATCCAGGGAAAACCATATCCTATTATCATTGGCCAAAGTTTTCAAGGAGGACCTTTCGAACATGGACACTTCAATGCAAAACAAAGCCATGCTTATCCGACATAATGAACATTCACAGGAACAGTGGAATTTTATCAGCTGATGAGACTCGGGCAACCAACTCAACCAGAGTCAGAAAATCTGCTCATGCTACTTCCCAAGAGCAGCAATTAAATGTCTCTTGCTTATAGATACTCACCATTTCCTCTTTTATTGCTACCTTCTTGACCATTTTCCTGGCCACAGTTGATCGTGGAGCAGCAGCTTTTTTAGTTTTTGCCTCAGTTTTCACTGGCAAACGAGGTCTCCTGGCAACTTTGCTTTTTGGCTCCCATTCCTCCTCTTCCTCCTCCGATTCAGAGCTCCTGAAAAACAAATGAATCAACAATATTGTTTATGAGAAGAATAAAAGTGAGCTAGTCTTGAGTGGTTTTTGGCATGAAAGAAAGTGAACAGGAAAAATTAACAGAAAGGTAAAGAGACTCCACACTGCTGTTTAAGCCATTAGCTCTGCAATCTACCAACTTTTATGATGTATACACACATCATACACATGACTCTTTGGACAAATGGCAATTCACTTTCATCCTACCTTCATTATGAGCATGAAGAAGCCTAAGTAATCTGCATTTTATAACTGAAGTTTTGTGCATGAAAACTTTTTGATCAACTTCTTAGAAACTGATTATTGTTCTTATGCAATTGCTCATGCCTAGCATAAACCTTTAAAAAAATCCTAAGGAAAGAAATGATCTTACGAATTAAGAAACGAAGGTAGTTCTTCTGATGTAGGGGCTTTGGCTACACATTTCACCCTCCTTGGCAGAGATGACATCTGAAACAGAGGAAACAAGAGAGAAACACAACATTTGGTTGAAGCTGTAGTCTCACTGTCAAATGTGCCCTAATAATGTCTTCAGCAATCACAAAAGTTTCCTCTAGAGCAAGTTTGGTTTTCTCAGTAACCAAGAATTTAGGCCACAGCAGCACACATTCAACAATCTTGTCAAGTAAGCTAACAAACCAGCAGCATAACCTCTCAAACTACTTTTCTCTTCACATGGAGGTAATTATTTGGCTTGCATGTAAAGCTGTTCTAGCAAAAATGTTACTGTTCTCTCATTTTATTGGGTGTCACATATAGTATGCCAGTCTTTCCTCCATCCATTTAAAAAGCATAGCAACTCAAATTAAAATCTAGTAAAGTGAGCTCACGTGTGGTTTTGATGGGACAGAACAAGGCAATTGTCCATTTTCAGCTAGATTTTTACATTTAAAGATTATCTGTTGCTTGTATGCACAATAAGAGCTATCATTTTGAATGAGCTGCACCTTGGAATATAGAAAGTGCATAAAACAACCACCAAAAGTAAAAAGGGGAGGCACATGCTTTCCCCTGACCCAAGATTCATACCTACAATAGCTGTATTTCAGTTAAACAGTTACAGAATTGATTGGGCCCATGAATTTCAATAATCATATTTAGCAGTCTTAGTTAAAAAATGTTAAGTATCCTCAAAATTTTATCTGCCAGAAAATCAAAATTTACAAAACTTAAATAGCAAAAAAATCTTTTAATTTATTTCAATTACTACAAAATTCAGAAGCATATTTTACCTATATCTGGTACAATTTCATAGTAACTCATATTTTTATACCTTGACCTTTGATCCAGCCTTACCACTGCAATGGGAACCTTTAAGTCCCATGTTTGCACAATACATACCAGATAAGCATTTTCCAAAGTGCCATTTAACTCAAGGGCAAAATGCCCTTTAATCCAACTTTATTCTGGCCTCTGTTCAAGCACTAGAACACACTTGTTATTAATGGCTTTCAGAAGTTTCTCTTGTAAAGCAGCACAAAAATTTAGATGACAATTTTCAGCACTCCAGTCAAAGAAGCAGTATTGAGGGTCACATCAAAAAGCACCATTGGCCCACTTGCAAAGCACCTTCTTGAGCTACAATCTTGGTCAACAACAGGCCAGTATTTCTGTGCTGTTTCATAATGTAACTGGCTGGAACACACATCTACCACAGAAAAACATAAATCTCCAAAGAATATGACAAATATTACTCACCTTATCAGCTTCCCAGGTGCCTTTTCACTGACAGTTCTGAGACACCCCCAAATTCATCCAGACACTGCTTTCTCTGTGTTCCTTCGCTCTTAATACCTGCACAGTCAAAACCACAGTTCTGAATTAATTACTTATTTACTCTCATTACTTCAGAGGCATGAAAAGAATGTTTCCATTTTTATATCATACTTCAATGTGTGAATGGGAGATACCTAACTTTGGAAATATTGGTGTTTAATATTTTTTGTGACATGCAAGCCAGATGGATCCCTGATCCACTCCTTTGTAGGTGCTGGGACACTTCATGTTTCTTTTCAGCTAATACAACTAGCTGGGTATTCTGGGAAAATGATCAGTTTTTAACCAAATTCTTCATGGGTAGCCATTAAATCACTGGAAGTAAAACGGAAAAGACCAATATACATGGTCTCTTATTTGAGGTGAGCATTGACCCTAATGAGCAACACCACCCTAAATATCTCTATCAATTTGCAACACTCAGCATGGAGCATGAAAGTTCTGGAGCCTACCCAGAAGCTCAGGTAGAAGGAAAACCTCAACTAGAAGGTCCTTTTTTCTGCTAGTGTTTCCCTCCTCACCTCAAGTGGCTGAGGGTCTCAAAATATCTCAACATTTGTGTCATTACATTAAGTAAGATTATGGCAAGAATAATGCTCATTTTATAAAGTTAATTGCATTTCCCGACATCCAGTTCCGGTGACCTATCTAACTCTCCTTATCTGCAGAAGAATAGGAGATGAGCTCCTCAGTAATTCTCTATGATCAGCCAAGCTGTGGTCAGAAGTCAAAATGGAGTTCTACAGCTGAAAATAAAAGCCAACACCAAAAAAGCATATGTAAGATAAATATCAAGCATGGGGTATCACAAGGGAAAACAAAACAAAAAAAAAATCATATTTCCACTTCAAGGTGGGGCTAAATTATAACCACCTCCCCTTTTCATAATGAATACAACAAACTAACTGTGCTTTCTATTTGTAGAAAAGAATCTTATTGCTACTACATATAGACTTTTTATTTACAAAAAAAAAATTAATTGGAAGCCACAAAAGTACTTCTTGTTTAATTTCAAATTGCCAGACAGCTGTCTGCTAAATTTTCCTCCTGATACGCCTGTGCTGGGGTGTGCAGACACCTACATTTAATGACTAAGAAAAACAGCCCTTCTGTGATTCACTGCGGAGGGGAAGGCAGGGAAGAGGATGAAAAAGAAACAAGCTTAAATGCCACTGATGATGAGAGATAACGAATACAGAAAGCAGCCTGGAGACAGTCCCTGAAGTGAAGCAGGAAGACTCAAGAAACAGCAAAGGCGAACACTGTTAAGTCCACATGGGGCATCTACAACAAACACTGACTGCTGCTCTGACAGTGAGCTACTGCCAGCTCCATGCTCCACTTCTGTGGGGATACAGTCCCCCACATCCCCTACCTCGAGTGTTCAGGGAACTGGGAACAGCTCTATGCACCCTCCCACAGCGTGCTGGCACCAAGCCAGCGAGAAGTTGGCCACTTATCTCCTATTCTATTTGCCAGATAGACTGGTCTCAGTGAGAAAACTGCCTTTAACACTTCTCTGTCAGCTCCAGTTAACCATATTCCAGTATTCCATATTCCAGTGAGAGCTGGTTTCTACCCCAAGTAAAGAAATTATAGTCCCTTCCAAGTCCAGAAGAATCCCACAGCTGTGGAAGAGCCAATTACCAAACTGAAAAATTAAGAGTAACCTATTTATACCAGTCAGGTCATTTTCCCTTCCTGTGTCTGCATTCAGTTTTGCTGTACCTTGTCACAGATGTATCACAGATGTTCACAGTACTTGGTGTTTCCTTATCAGCTGAAGGAAGTAAACACACAGTATCCAGAACTGTGCACAAGTTATCCAGCCACTCTGGTTAGTATTTCCCCAGCTTGGCAATTGTCATATTCAACTTCAACATGCTCTGCTCTAGCAGCTCTTGTCACACCTGAGGCTAGTAAACTTCTGTCCAGTAACCATCAGCTAACACACCTTTTCTTATTTTATGTACACTGTCAGTGACCTTTTAATTTCTGACAATGCTGCTCTTTAAGAAAAACAGTTCTTATCTCATCAACAATTTTTTACTTCCATGAGCAAGCAACATGAGCTAGGCCCTGGAAACTTTGGCCTTGCACACAGATTTGAAATGAAGCAGCAGTCAGGAACTTAAGTAAGTTCCTGACTGCTGCTTCATTTCAAATCTGTGAACAGATTTGTAGATCTTTTGCTTCTTTAGGATAGGCTGAAACCTTAATGCTGAACCTTCACACTAGACCTTTGATCCTCTGTTCAAGGGAATCAAACTCACCTCCTTGTCCATGTCCCAAATGACAGCATGAAGCATCATTGCTTGAAACACACTCTTCCATCACTAAAGCATGGCTTCTCCACAAAACTCAGCAGTTATAGCATGTTCTTTGGAAGTACTTTCCAGGTAAAAATTAAAGAAATTCACAGAGCTATTATCCTATCCAGTGAAGAAGAGCTGAAACTATTTAAATCATTGCTACTGTAGATAAATATATCTGCTAGGTTCACTCTCCAAATAGTTTGGCATCAGTTTTGTTGCCAGTTATTTTGCTCCCACCACTTCTATCCTTTGCACCCAATGCAGAGCTCCACATCACAATTTGGATGGCTGCAGCACTTCTCCCTGCTTGTCAGCTACTCATTAAAATAAGGCTACTGTAGTTTGGGGTCAGGCTACACAAAGAATAAAGACTGGCCAAGTAGCTCTTATCCTTTACTGTACAGAATCTTAATATGAGTATGCACAAAACACACAGCAAGGAAATAATCATTTCTCTGGTCTCTCTCCCCAAATAGGTCTAGGCTGCACACAGAATATAAGTAGATTGAAGAGAAGAACAGTCTCTAAATGAGATTTAGATTGCCCCTTAACATAATAAGGTCTTTAATCCTCAATCTCCCTATTCATGCAAAGGCACAACCCATTAAAAATAATTTTCTTATGTGAATCCAGGTGGCATAAGCAACTGTTTGCCAAAAGAGAAGTTTAATAACAGTTTAAAAGTAATTAGTTAAAAAAATTCTCACTCCCACCACCATTTGTCCAGCTCCCCCAAAAAATCCCTGCACTAGCACACACCTCTTAAAACTCTATCAGTGGAGCAATGATTTTCAGATTCAAAAATAGCCCTAATAGATTTTCCTACCTGAAGGCACAGGATTAAAAAAAATCAAAACAAAACACAATATCAAAACCCCAACAAACAAATAAACAACGCAAAACACCATTACCATCATAAATACACTTGGAAATTCATTTCATTTCAGTAACTGCAACAAGCCTTGTCCAGCTGAAAAGCACACAGAAACTTCTGAATCCATTTTCCAGTTAATCCAAAGCAACACATTCCTTACAAAACAGGGATCTCTCTATGCAGAAAGCTCCTCAAACTTTGCTCTACAGCCTTTGCTTTTCTGTCACAAATAAACCAGCAAGCATAATAGAATTTTTCAGTTTAACTTCTTCTTAAGTCTAACAATACTAGCCAAATCAGCATTTATAACATGAAGCACCTGGAGCAGGACAAAAAGAGCACTATACAAGTCCCATATGACAAGGGAATTTTGGACCATTCTAAGCACAATGGCCACTTCAATAAGTATAAGGAGAGTCTCAACAGGTTGATTTTGTTTGTCATTTTAAGATACCTTCACTGCAATAACATTCTACGGAAAAGAAATATCAAAATGTGAGCATACAGTCAGCAACAATGGGAAAAGATGCTATGCAGACCAATGGTAGGGACTTGTATGGAAATCTTTCTGTCTCTCCAGGTTTTTATCCTGCAGAGATAAGCCAGCTGAGTTGTACTTCCAAATATAAATCCAACTTACTGTAATCCTCTTGAGGTTAAAACCTTGGAGAACTCCCAGACACTTTTGCTCAGAGAAGCTAGTGCAGATTTCCAAGGACTTGTCCTGTACAAAGCCAGTCAGGCCTGCCTGAGGAAGGAGTTGCAGACACAATTTAGGATCCTCCAGCACTGACTGGAAAATTACAACCACAAAGAAACAGAGAGACATACAGGGTACACACATATACCAAAACAGTCCTCAAAGCTAATCAGAGAGGAAAAGGTGTAAGAAACAGTAAGAACACCACCTTCTGTTTTTACTTACAGAAGTACCATCAAAAAGGCCAAGCACAAAGATTGTGCCCCTAGAAGGTGCATTCTACCCCATGCCTGTTCCTATAATTAATGGTACCACTGAGGAAAAGGAACAACCCATGTAATGCAGCACCCTGTAAATGAATCAGAAGAGGTCTGCCCAAGAAAGGGAGGGCACAAACCCTATTCACACATTTTCCTCAATCCTCTGCTCTCAAACCACCTATGAAAGCATTATCCAAAATCAGGGAATACTGCTTCTGATGCAGCAACTGGTGGTTACATCATGTGCAATCATTCCTTTTCTCCAGTCCACCAAACCAGCCCCACAGAAACACATCCATCCTGGTTCATTTAACGGGATGTCTTCACTCCCAAAAGGATATGGAAAACACACATCTCTTCTGCATGACTACAACCCAGCAGAGTTTATCACACCAGAACACTCCTTTTGGAGGCTTGGAGGTAGAAGGGGAATTTGAGAGCAAAGCATTGTTTGTTGCTCGGTGACTCACTACCACGCCAAATCACTGCTTCTCGGCCCAGAAACGCCACCGAGATGAAAATACACTTTACAACATACTCCGAAGCCCTATTCTCTCCCTGGCGACACGGATTTCTGCAGATATGCTGCCAGCGTTCAAGAGCAAGGGATAACAGAGCCACATGCCACCCTCGCCGCCTGGGAAGGGCATCAGCTCCGTGGGAGAACCACGGCAATGTGCCACCTCTCAATCGCCTTCCTGTCCCTTCCAGCTGTCCCGTCCCAGCCTAGCCAGGGGTGCCCGCACACATCCGCGGTCACCCCCTCGCAGGGGTCGGGCAGTTCTCTCCCCGGGCAGAGGGGCTGGAAATGGAGGGAGAAGAATAGGCTCGTTTGGTCCTGAACAACCGAGACAGGCGCGAACCCTTCGTTTGCCGGGCGCTGCGGCGTAGCACACAGGGCGCTGGGGCCAACACGGCGCCGCTGCCCGCCCTACTTCACCCCCAGCCCGGTCCCAGCGAGGGGCGGGCGGCTCCCCCCGTCGTTACCCCCTGCTGCCGCCGGCTGCCGCGTTTGAAAGGGCCGCCGGCGCGGCAATGGCGGACTCGCCGCCCGACGCGCCGCGGGGCGGAGCAGGAAGCGGCCGCCGCGCCGCGCCGCAGGAAGCGCGGCCGGGCCGGAGCGGGGCCGGTGCCGCCACCGCCCCTCCCACCGCCTCCCGCACCGCCTCCCCACCGCCTCCCGCACCGCCCCTCGCACCGCCCCCACCGCCCATGGCACCGCCCTCGCTGACCCTCACACCGCCCCTCGTACCGATCGTCGCGCTGCCCCCGCTGCCCCTCACGCCGCCCCTCGCACTGCCCCTCACACCGTCCCCGCTGCCCCTCACACCGCCCCTCACGCCGCCCCCGCTGCCCCTCGCACCACCCCTCGTACCGCTCCTCACGAGAGCGGCCCCGAGAGCTGCGAGGGGTGAGGGGTCGAGGGCCAGCGACCCCGAGGTTCCCCATGGCGAGAGCATCAGCTGCCTTTCACTTAAACCGAGGACTAAGGGCGGAATGCAGGAATGAGCCCGTTCGGTTCTGGGCGAATAGGAGATCGAAAGGTGTTAGCCAAGGTTTTTCACGAGGGTCTTGGGAAGCAGAAGTCGTCGTTGTGTGAAGCTGAGATACTGTGTCAAAGGTGACTGCAGAAGACGCAGAAATAAATACACGCCCTTTCAGCCCCCGGAGTAGATAGGAACATGCAGATAGATCCCAATATACATACCATACTCATGTTCTTTACCCACGCCCACTAAAATTTGCATTGTTTTTGCTTAAAAGCATTTGCACACTAGTGCTGGAAAAAGTATACAAGGGTTGGGTGCCTGCCTTACAATTCCATCTGAAGTTATGTTCCCCTGCAGTCTCTACCTATTCCTTTATTATCCATAATCTTCTAAGTTAGCGTTCAGCAAGGATCCTGTGAAGTCCGAATTTCGTGTAAAAAATTTAATGGGTGCTGGCTTCTGGAGCCATCACCAGAAGCACGGAGCAAGCACACTGCTACATTAAAGCCGCCTTTCAAGCTTCCATTACCCTAAAAGGTCTTCTGCTTTGTATCATAAATATTTGTAACTTGTGGTCATAACTACGAGCCAGCTGTCCTCCAGCCTTGGAACAGCAACATCTTAAATGTAACTAAGGTGCTATAAACTTAAATAATTCATAATTTTTCATCTTGACTTTATAATAAATGTGTGTTTAACAGTCTGGAATGGTTTTAAACACAATAATGTTCAATGCAGTGTGACTGCTCTCTTTGTATGGAGTTTACCTGACCTCCTTAGCTTTCAGAGGCCTGGAGAGAGACTTATGCACGTACTTGTCTTTATGCGTTGGGTTTTACCTTTGGTGCCAAATCTTCAGCTGATATAAACTGTCACAGCTCTGTTGATTTAAATAGGGCCTGTGATTTACACAAGTTGAGGATCTGACTCACAACCTTCAAGAGGACTGTTCACATATTTAAGGGTAATCAATTGTGCAAGTGTTTCCAGCCTCAGAGCTGATTGACCTGGAGTTTTGGACTTCTAAGAGCTGAGCAAAGGGTAGTTTAGTGTAATACTAGGGAGCATGAAATCATATTAGATCATCAGGTTTTCAGATGAAACATTGTCATTTATAATAGAAAAGGTTCTGATTCTTTTTACTTCAGATCAGATTCTACTCTTATGCCAAAACAACTTTTAAATAAGTATAGGAACTCAGTGCACTATGTAACTAAGGACAAAAGATTGCTACTATAAATACCTTAAAAGTAATATTTAAAGACTTGTTCTGATTAAATTTTGTAATACTTAGAGTGCAACTTTGTGCAGAATATAAAAATACTGCCTGTGTCATCTGACTCCTTTGATGCACTGCATTAAAATTCCTATGTCTAAGTACATATCATTCAGGCAACTTTACTTCTCTTCTATTAATAGTTTGAAATTAGGTCACTATTCTTGTAAGGATAGGCTAAGCCTGTACAACTGATTTAAAAGAAATTACTTATATATAAATGTTTGGGTTTCTTTCTCATGCTCGTCTACAGTGACACCATTCCTTATCTATAATCAGTAATTTTTCTGTCTGTTCTGGCATATGTATTCTATGCTGGCAGGTTTTTGTAGATTTGTTTATAGTGACCCCTGCTGCAAAAGATTAAGACTGACGTTTCTCTAAGCCTTTAAAAAGACATTTACCCAATTATTTCTGAGTTCAGCACAAAAGAACCAACCAGATGTAAGTCCAAGTATAAAACATTTGAAACTCCCTAATCTGGATAGTTTTCAGTAAAATTAGTTGAATCATACAACTGCTTTTCCTCTCTCACATGCATAGGATATACTTTCTAATGCAATGCAATATAGTTGCAAAGTAAAGTAGCTTCCCATTTCCTAGAGGTAAGGCTTGTTCTTTGCGTTATTGTTCTTTGATAAGGGCTAGACTTGACACCAATAAATCAATGTCTCAACTGCTACATGTAAATATTTTCAGAGTTCCACTCAGGAAAGCATCGTGCTTATGTTTATCTCTGTTCAGGATAGCAAACTACTCAAAAAGCAGATTAAAGCATAGGACTAAGTTTAAACCCAGATTACCTCTCTTGTTTCAGAAGGACTTAAGTGTCAGCCTATTCCAGTCCTGCCCTCAATAAAATGTTTTCTCAAGCTTGGCTTTAAAAGCTTCAGCAAGAGGTGTGTGTATGGGTTCATCTACAAGAAAAAGATCCACGTGTGCTCTGTGCTGGGCAAAAGCTGTACAGCCAGAGCTAGTGAAGTACTTAACCTCAAAACTAACAGGCCCTGCTAACAGAGCTGCAGCTTCAAGCTCTTCAGCTTCCTAGCACTCTGCAAGCTGTGCAAAATAAGCATCAACTTGTTTGCAAAAGACATTTGAAAGACACTTGAGGTATAGCCATGGTAAAACCTCACATCCAATATATATTAATGTAAATATTATTGTACAAATATATGTGTCTGATATGTTTTTTTTAAGCTGTGTTTAAAGAGTATTATTTAGGCTGCAAAACTAAGCAAAAAGCCGTATTTAGAGCTCCCCGTGTAATCTTTATACTGCTCTTTGTGCAAATATTTACTGATTAATGGAGACATCCCACAGAAAACTGAGACCAGTGGAGTAAAATAACCACAAGGAGGCAGAATAAAAATCTGATGTCTCTTTCCCCACTGAGTCCTTCACATTGCATTCTCAGCAGCATTGTCATATTACTGAGTGCAATTTTCTACATCTGATAGACAGGTAAAAGATTGAGTTGTCCCATATCTATATCACCAGTGAGGAAACCTGTGTCTTTTCCACAGTAGCCACAGTTAAACATAAAATGAGTCAAACTTGTCATTTTAATGTAGAGTGATGGATTATGGGTCCTAACAGTGATTGGGGAAAGAAACTTAGCATAGCTGCATCTTATTCTTTTTTTCTGGGATTTGGAAAATTGATGGTGCCTGAAATGTCAGGAGGGGACATGAACCAGTGGGGCAATCTGCTGGGTCTCACTCTCTCCTCCTTGAGAACTGGAGAAAATCCAGTCCTTCACAGTGTTCCCAAAAACTTGCCATTGGGGGCAGATGCTGGATTACTTGTGCTGTGAGAGTGCAGTCTGGTTCTTGGACATGTTGCAGTGACATGCTGAGGGTCATATGGTCTGTACTCAGGTTTCATACAGAATGTAATCCATACTTCTGTTTCCTACCTCAGTGCTTTGGCAGCTTGTGAGTTATCTGCTTCTGCAGCCATTACTGCTGCTTTGGTGGTGGTGGTGTGAGCTGAACCATTAGATCCTCATGTGTTTTTATCATCTTGGCAGGCTGACAAACGTTTCCTTAGGAGTGCGACTGGGAGTAGAGAGTCAGTGATTTTTAGCAGTCCATTTCTCAACAAAAAGTGACAGTGTGTAATGACATAAAGGTATATGTACATAGAGGAGGCTAGAGAGGCAGGAGAACCCTGCCAGTGCTCTTAGCTTGTCAGACACCAGAAGGCCCCAGTCCAGAAGCAAGATAACTGCATGAACGTAAGCTAATGAGCACTGCTGAGAGGCAGGGTATGTTATTTTGGGCATGGTGCCACATTAGCATGACTCTACATCTTCCAGACAGAAGCTTGCAAAGCCTGTGCAGCTCAGAGTGTGAGCAGAGTTTGTTTGTGTCTGTCTGCACCTGTCTGCATGGCCTTGCAGAAGAAAAAGCAGCAATTTCCCAATTAATTAGCAAAGACTTTTGCAAACCATAGAGATATAAGAGTATCTGCTAAAAAGGAAAAAAAAAAAAAAAACACCAAACAAACAAAACAAAAACCTTTGCTTCAACAGCTCCTCAATTTCTTTTTTCTACCAGGCCCAGAAGAAAGGATGATATTGTTAGAGTGTGTTTGAAGAGTTTCTGAATGGCTTCAGAGCTCTGGTATTTATCCTCACAGCATTGTTGTTTCCCTGTTGTGAAGGACAAAGACACAGACAAATTACATACTTTGTGTAAACATAGAGAACTGTACCAGCACCTTCAGTTGGTATTCCATAGATGAACAGTTAAATATACAGCTGTAGGAAGGAAGATAGTGCAGTCTTTCTTCCAACTGATCCAGCAACCCTTTTGCAGAATTACTCGTGAAGTTCTGTTACATGCTCACGTATCGACTATATATACATAAGAGAATGAAAAGAGAATTAAGTTATGTTTCCCTGCTAATGGGCAGAAAGGAAGAAAGCTAATGGGTACAAAGGATATCTGGACTGAAGTGTAGGCTATTGTTTCTGGCTTACTGCATGCATTTATTTTAAAGAGGAGGTCTCTTCAGAATCAAAGGCAAACGTGGTGTAGGGACTGCCAGACAGAATTCTACTTCTGTAGAGATCAATTCTGATTTCAGTAAATAAGCATGCTCAGGATGATAGTAAATTCCTTCTGGGCTGCAAGAGTTTTCTGGAAAAAGTCACATTTGGGAGAATCAGAAGTAAAATCCTTCACTCAAAGTTAGACCATTGAACTATCAAAACCCATTATTCCAGTATTATTATCCATATAATTATCCATATAAAAGGATTTATCGACTTTATTTTACCCCATATATATATATATATATATATATATATATATATGCCTATCATATATATATGCCTGTCAGTTTTCTTTGTGTGGAACTAGGATACCTCAAAGGTAAATCAGAGTCTCCAGTTTCTCTGCTGACTCTGCAGAAGCACACAGGTCAAGACCTTCCGTAGTCACAAGGCCACATGTCTTGTTACAGAAAGACTGAATCCATCACTTTTGAATGAGGAGATGATGTTGGCAAGTGGAGGAGCCTCAAAGTATGTCCATTATTCCTGTCTGTTCAAATAGCAACTTAAGTGCTTATGGATCATATGCTTTCAGCAAACTATGAAAAGGGCTTAATTCTAGGGAATATAAATCTGATTCTCAGACTCAATTTCCTCCTCTGCTACAGATGTTCTGTGTGACCTTCGACAAGTGACTCTTTTTTGTGCCTCGGCTCCTCATTGTTAAAATGGGTTACTAATAACACTTCCTAAAATGATGTGTGAGGATAAACAATGACTATGATATGCCCAGGCACTTGCACATAAAGGAGATGGATAAGCATGTCACATTTTACAGAGAAATTTCTGCCAGAAAAATTTTGATGAGTTTCAGTCAGTGCAGGGACACTAACAGTATTTGCTGTTTGCCCTTGTCACTGCAGGTCTGTTACTGGTGTGACAGTTTATACAGGCATACATAAACATTTCTACCCAATCTGTGGGTAATTTTGAATCAAGAAAATTTATATGTAGTCAAAATGTAGTCATAGTACTAGATATCCTGATACAGATCGTCATTTGGATAACTTCTTTCATTCTCAGTCACTATTTCCTCTCTTTTCCCATCCTTGAAAGACAGTTGATGCTTTAAAATCCAAAAGAGGGCTTTTAAGTGTGTGGTCAAATCCACACAACTGTAAAGATGAAAATAAGAGTCACTTAAGGCCTTTATCACCTGCCTGAAATTCCACTGTCTTCAGCAGAGCTGCAGCTGGAGATGGATTAATCTGATCCTAAATGAGAAAAAGATGCAGCTCCTGGCTGCAAAGAGATATGTGTTTTTAGATCCAGCCCTTCTGCCTTCCCCAGGAGAAGTTAGAGCTTTCTTTTGGTATTTTCACTAGCATGGCAACCTGAAGTTTTGTTAAAAATACTTGGAAAATGGCTCTATTAGCAATCCTAGGGACTATTCTTTTAAACAACTGCCATCAGTCTTCCAGACTTAGTCTCAATATCTTCTCAGTTTGAAGGGTGCACAGTGTTTTGTAATGGAGCCAACATTTTGGAAGCAACACAAACTTATTTAATGTGACAATTTTGCTAAATTTAAACCAATGCTGTTAGATTCAACAAACTGTGACCTGGCAACCTCAGCTTTAATAGTACTGGAAGGCCTAGAAAATTGTTGCTTGTATTTGTTTCAGTTATCCAGAAGAATTGCAGGTCATTCATTCTCTGACAATAAGTTCCAAAAATTTCAGTGAATGGAGAATGTTGACACATAAAACTCGGCTGCTATTTCTGTAAAATAACTATTACAGTAGCTAACTATACATATGGCCAGAAGTAATTGCTTATGTAAATAAAATGCCAGTGAACACATTACAAGATTAAAGAGAAAACTTTGAGCTTCCAACACAGTTATTTGCCGACTCCCACCCTTATACACATGATGACTTTGCAGTCATAGCTCTGCTATGCCACAAGATTTAATTTAGGATATGCGTGGCATATAATACTTCCTCACATTCCTAAATAAAGTGCTTTTCCATTAGCTGCTTAGTTCTCTTTTTAGCTGGCCACTTCACCCTTCATTAGTGAAGAAAAGTACAGTCATTTCACCAAATATACTGCCATGCAATCATTTGTTAATCTTATGTTATAGTTAGGATTTATACAGGTATAATAAAGGCTTCAGGTTCTCCTGGGCATTTGGATTAATTTTTAGACAATATTAATTTGAAACTCTCACTCTTTAAAAATAGTCCCTTTCAAATGGCACTTATAGGTAGTAAAAGTGAGATAAATTGATGGAAGATCAGATCAGAAGTAATGTATCTTAATAAATGTGTCATCCACCTTTGGGAGGGAAGGTGAAATTACATAGCTTAAATACCATGCTGCTTTAGGAAAAGGCACTGGTTAAATACTTTGAAGGTAGGTTTACAGTGATCTCTGCCATTCACTGAAGAATTATTGCCCATAAACTGTGGGAATTTTGCTTACTACAGCTGGTAAAATTAGAAAGCCTGCTGCTCATCTTTATACCTTTTTTGGTAGGGATTTAACAATTTCACAAGTGAGAAGTATAGAGGGCACCTCTGTAAGAGTTTCAAAGTCCCTTATTTTTTTGTTTTCTACTCTGTTATGATTCAGCTGAAGCTGGTTTTGTGCTATCAGCTGGTTTTTGGACCTCTCAGAAGAACAGTCTTCCATTGCTATGAAATACCTTTTGCTGATTTGGTCCTTATTGTTGTTTTTATACTGTCACAAGAACTGGAAGCTGCTGTGAGGGAGCAGGATCATATATAGCAAGCTATAGATAGGAGTAAAAACAGATGGGTATTGTGTATATTTGTAAGTGTGACAGTAAAGGAGAGCTTTGAGCATGAAGCCCAATGGACAGATGGACAGGTCCCTTCAGGGAGCTATTAGGCATATGGATAACATAGGGAAAACCCTTCTGTACTTGAATTAAAACATAAGAAAGGAGTTTTCCTGCTTCTAGGAGTCAGTGATCAGAGAAAGGTGTTGACATCTTGTTAGGAAGGAGCCATTGTAGGCGTGGGGATGGGCTGCGTAGGAACCTGAAAGTGAAAATCAACAGCATGAATTTATGCAAACAGGGATAAATGAGAGTAACCAGTATGTTGTTTTAGGCAAAAACCTACACAAATCCTTACAAGATTCTGAATGAATAAGAGCAGCACTGGAATATATCTGTCATAACTGAAAAAGCAGGCTGATGCTCCATTGTATCTTGGACAGGCTGTGATTGAAGATTTCACTGCCAAAAAGATCCACAAGACAAACTCTGAAGATAACTCAGAGTAGAAGTTGACACCTACATTATTAGACCTGACAGTAGTGTGACAAGAAAGCAGGTAACAAGAATCATTATGGGAAAAAAAATTGTATTAACTTGTTTGTTTCATCTGTCTGTATTGCTTCTGTAACAATAGAAATAAATGTTGCTGATGGGCAATAACCCAGTGTCACTAAGTATCCCAGTGATAAATACACACTGTACAAAAGCACTCCCACCACTCCCCCTTGGTACACCTAGATGGATCTCTTCTACCCAGTTTGAGAAACACTTTCCCATAAGGTGTCCTTGTGAAAAAAAATTAACTGGAAAGTTAAAAGGAACAGAAAGATGCAGGTCCCAGTGCTTGACCCATTAAAGGAAGCACTGAGTGAGTTTCCTGTGGAGTTTGGAAGGACCTTCCATAGAATTAAATAAATTTTTATTTGCTGTTCTAAGAAAGCTTTGGAATGCTGTCTTGTAAAGCAGGATAAGCAGGTATGTTGAACAGCTGTTTGAAGGAGAGATCTAGAGAACATTCCTACCCAGGACAATTCCCAGGAACATTCAATTTAATCATGCAGGGTAAATGAATCCAGTATTTCCCATCTATTGAGGATGGAGCATTTGTGCCTTTCTGTAATTACTGCAGTAACTGCATCCTTCCAGCACAGTAACTTGCTGCTGTTTAGTCTGCCCTACCTTCAGCTGAAGGTCCCTAAACTCACTTATGTCAAATGGAGATCCAGTTCAGAAAAGTTGTATGCACAACACATCCTTTCTTAATCTGAACACTTTGCTGCAGTTACAGACAAATTTTTAACCTGCCCATATGCTTCACTACAAAGCTTCATGGCTTCTGAACAGCTGTGATAGCACTACAGGTTGCCTCCTGAGATAAATAAGCACTCACCTGCAAAGCTAGGACAAAAATCCCCATAAAGGGTATTTCAGACAGCTTGCAGTAAATATGTTATCATCCACTTCATGCAATCCACTAATAATCAGGAAAGAGAAGAAAACCATCCACATTTTATTTTCTATGTGGTGATGCACTGTCCTTATGGGAAGAGGCGAGTGGCAACATGTCACAGCTTGCCAACTTCAAACACCTTTGTGAATGCTGTCTCTCATCAGTGGACTTGTATTCCCTAAGCACAGAGTATTAGGTTTCAGTGAAAGACGTGAACTGCTCCATTAATGACGTGATGGATGAGGTAAGATTCAGTGGGTTTTACTCAAAGCCAGACTTGAAGTATTGAACTCCCTCTCATTTCTGCTTGTCTGTTTTCATGATAGATATTCATGTGGATCCAATCATCACATAAGTTTTTGAATCAGCAGAAGACATCTGAGATCTTTGCAAAAATACAAAATAGAGATCGCTAAAAATTTAGTTATTTGAATCCATTATACTTCAGGGCTGGACCTTTCCAGAGTGCTAAGTACAATGGGAGCTTTGCCTCATGATCTTGGCATCATCATCCTTGGACACCAGAACTGTAATATTTAGATATCTTAGTGCATTTGAAACTGTCAGTTTCTGTCCTTTTAGAGAGAGATGATAAAAAAACCTAGATAAGGATTTCTTGAGAAAAATATCTCATTTTAACCCCAAAACTTTGAAACAACTATACTCATTTTTCCAGGCTTGACATTTTTTAGATCACACCAAACTAAAAAGAAAAACCACCCCAAAACAAACTAGGTGTGACATTTCTTACCTTTGCCATTATTGAAATATTCAGGCATAAAATATGCTACTGAAATGTCTGAATAAGGTTATGTTATTAATACATAAATAACTTAGAAACATTTGGAACTATATTACTCAAGATTTTATATTAAAATACATGAGGAAAAACTACAAAAACTTCCATCCAAATTTATTTATATTTGTAAAATTACAAATACATTGGCAGAATGTATTTTCTTGGGAAAATTTTCTTGGGAAAAAGACATTAGAATTATAGATTAGATTACTTTGATTATACTGGATATAGCTGTTTCTGTGACAATAAATAATTGCTAATTATAAGACCTTATTAGAGTTTCTAACCTAATTGCTAATCCCCCTTTCCTTCCTCTCTCCCTTATGACTCCTTACTGCAGATCACAACTTTCCCTATTTTGTAGCAAGTATGAGCTACTTCCATATGTTGGAGGAAGAGGTACATAAAGGAACCACTCATTTCATTTGTAAATATGTATTTTTCCTAATAAAAAAGTGGCAACAGCCTAAACTTAGTATAAAAAAAAAATCAAATACAAACTGGAGCATAAAGGCACAAACCAGATATCTCATTAGTTTGAAAAGGAGACAAAGATATGTTAATTTCAGTATAAAGAAAGAGAACCAAAAAATAATGGCGGAAAATAAAACTGAGGCAATGATGTGAATAAATAAAAAATATAATGTATATAAATATAATAAATAAGTCATGTAATATACAATATAAAAAAGTAATACTTTTAATAATTTATTTTATGAAGAATGAAGGTGTGGGGACTGTAATATCTATCAAAATAGTAGAGTTATTCATAAGCAGGAACATTGTTTTTTTCCTCCATGCCACTTTTTAAAGCATCATATCTAGACATCTAGATCCAACAAATTCCTTTTGCTTTGCATTAGAATGGGTGAATAGTACTGGATGCCCCAGACTCAGAGAATGTTAAAACAATGGATATTGAAGATCTCCCAAGGGGCTCCTTCAGTTATATTAATATTAGAGAGGGGAAACAGTTTTCATGAAAAATACTTCAGAAAAATGCAGTGTCCTTATAATTATGACATATCTCTTCACCAACTACTTTGACAGTTATGATCAAAACAAACAAAAAAACTGCAATGGTTTTATTAATATTTAATATTTTTCAAAGAAACACTGTAACTAATCTAATTTAAACTTTTAAATTAACTACCTGGGGAAAAAAACTTCAGTTATAACTTGTCCTATCTTGGATTAACTAAGAGTCAGCAGCCCTACATTTGATTCCTTTGGATCAGTTACCTATCTGACTTTACAAGAGCAGCATTAGGCCAAGTATACTCCTACTAGTTCATTTAAATTCACATAAGAAATAACTGACATATTCATATGAGATTCAGATGAAGGCAATTAATTCTCACCCATTTCTTTTGGAGTGTCTGCTTTCCTTAAGAAAACCCCGACAAAACAAAAACAAACCAACAATGAACCAAACTGGCGATCATATTAAAACTTTAAATTCCATGACAGATTATTTTCAGTTGAGATCTAGATTGGATTCAGATACTGAAAATTTGTAGTCTGTGGTACTTTCTTTTTGCCCCCAAATACCTGGTATGTCCAAAAGGAGAAATAATTATGATAGAGGATATATTTTAAAAGTATTTTCTTTGCCTTTATAGAATAGCTAACATATCCCAAAATGAAAGTATTAAAGTGAAGAGGATGTTTTGAGGATAGATGTGTGAAAGTTTTGTAGATACCTATGAGGTTACATGATATAGTTACTAATTAGGTAGCACTAACTCAGACATCTAGTGCTTTGGTTAGACTCAGCAATTCCCTATTACCTGTATGTTATGGTAGTGCATCCTGCCCTGTCTTGTTACAAGTTCTGCTTTGGGATCACATTTTTTGCTTTCTGTCCCTCTTGTGCTGTTGCAGCAAAGTGGGATTACACTGAAGGAAGACATTCTTCCGCTTATTAAGAGCTTCTAAAATCCAGAACAGAAAACAGTGAGAAAAAGAGATGAAGCTCTTAGTTGGAGATATAGTTTGGTGGGTATGTTTGGAGCATGTAAATGCAGAAGAAAAATGGAGTGTGACAGACTTAAAACCCCACCCACAAAGATAAAAAGGAAAAAGTAAAATAAACTGTTGAGGAGTAATTATGACCTGCTAATCCTTTGTGTCTTTATTCTGTTTGTGAAATCCAAAGTCATGAGTCATGGCAGTTTAGTGGTCAACTGTTTTCTATTCTGTGTTTGCCAGTAGAGGCCCATTAAACATCATATTTTCATGGGAAAAGCCATCTCTGTCAGTCCACACCTCAAAAGTCTCACCCAGCACTGACACTCCTCCTCTGCTTATGAGAAATATGTTAGAGTAACAACCATTGCTGGACTGTCCGTGACCTTTTAAAGTTGAAACTGCCACCTGTACTTGAAAATGAAACTAGGCTTTATCAACTTCAAAGATATAAATATAAATACTTGTGAACCTGTGTACTACATTTTCGCTCTCCAAAGACATATTCTTCAGGAATAAATCTCCTGAAAAGTCCTGAATCCTGATGATTCAGATTGTATATTCTTATGCACATACATGTAGGTCTTAGGTTTCGGCCATCATTGTAGCATATTAATGAAGCCAGTAAAAAATACAGCTCAGCATATCCTACATATCCTGAATGACAGCACTCCAATACTGTAAATCATTACATCACATCTTTATTCTGCCTTTATTTATCAATTTTACAAAGTTTCCCTTGAAAACTACCATGGGGAAAAGCTGGAGGAAGGCTGTGAGAATAACAACACACTGGTTTTATTAGCGACTCTTTTAATGACTTCATATGCAAGTTTAAGAGGTGATTAGGACTAAATTCTGAAAATTGTCCGACTAACCTGAGATACTGAAAATATCCCTAGTCAGATATTTTACAATTAGCACTGAATTTTACAATAAAGCACTGAAAATTCAGAGGTACTTCCAAAACACAGCCATTTACTCATTCTCTTTCTCACTCCTCTGTGTTGTAAAGCAATGATACTACCTTCTTTTGAAAAGCCTATTCTTTTTACATTTCATTTATACTACTGAACCAACAATGTGCATAATTTAAAATCACCAAGAAAATTAACAGAAGCTGGTAACAATAGTTACACATTGGGCACACTTATTACTCCCCTGAAACTTATCAACTGTGAAAGGAATTTGCTTTGGAGTGACACACATACTAGAGACATGCTCCAAATCCTGCACAGGGTTCAGGGTAAGACAGTAGGATGAATGCTAGCAATGCTTCAATAAAGTGCCACTATTCTCTGGAAACATCACTATATCTGCTGATGGCTAGGCATGTAAATATCAAGCTTCCAAGACCTGGAGCTTCTCTTATCTTTTCAAATTTCTTCTGGTGTACTCAAACCAAATAGATCAGCAGAACAGTAAACCCCTCTAGGCTGGTATGCTGTATCCTGCCATGCATTATGTGGCTTCCACTCCTGTAGTGTACAAGAAAGCAGAGAATCAATTCTATTTCCTGGAGGTAAACACACTCAGCTCCCTTCACAGTTTCTTTTGAGGAGGTCCACCTCAAATTAAGAACAGTTTTTAGAAGCAACAATACTTTGGTACAATATGGAAGAAATAAAACCAACAAAAGCCAAGAGAAGTATGGGTAATTGACAGCTAAATCCAATATACATTGGGTGTCCAGCCTCAGGGGGCTGTAACAACCCATTGGCCAGCTTTTCTACCATGACAGGAGTCACATTCAGCACTAGACTCTGTATGCTGAAATCAACAAACTGTGTTGCCTGAAACTGTGTAGCTGGTAGAGAAGAAAGGAAGGACACAGACCGGTCCTTTTCTCTACTTACCATGCATGGTTGGTTTGGTTTGTTTTTTTCAATACAAAATCATTCATTCAAGCAGCATATACACTATGGGTTTTTTTTTTCTGTTTGCTGCTCAAGAAAGCAACAGCCTGGAAAGGGAAGACTGACCTTCATGTTCCTGTCCTCTTCTAGTCTTGATGCAGAGAGTGAACTGTACTCTTAGAAAAAATATCAAGCAAGGCTCACCCCGTGTGTGTGGAGAGGCTGATCTCGGGCAGGGGTTTGTCTCTTGAATCCCGATCCATTCCAGAATTCTTTCCTTGTCACTCTGTACCAAAACTTCTTCCAACAATGACAATCTAATCACTGAGTCTGAATAGCAACAGACTCCTATTATAGTCCTGAGCAATGCCAGGTAACTCCAAGTTTCCCTGCCCCAGAAACTTTGTGTAAATTCTCAAGATGAGGGCTGATAAACCAGGAACAGACCAGAGCTCAGTTTTACCCTTCAGAAGTTTTTCCAGCAATTCCTTGTATAGAATAGTAACAATCCTACAAATGGCAAACCCACAGTAAATGCTGTCAGCAGACTCATGTGAAGGTTGAGAGAAGACATGTAGGTGATGAAGTGGAAGCCTATTTTTATATTTGGGGTACATCTGGAAGTATAGAAGTTCCATTACATTTTACCAGAAAGATGTACAAAACCTTTTATATCAATTTAAAAAAATGAGCATCCACAAGCAATAAAATAATAACACCCGCTCCCACAATGGTGAGAGTCCCTGGCACAGCTGTGTTTGTCTGAGATCATACTGCTCTACAGCCCTGCCTGAGCCAGAAATCTCTAGCCTAGAAGTGACCTAAGCATATGTTCTGCAACTGGAGAGGTATGTTTGTGTAGCACGTGCAGATATGCTTAGACTGGCTGTGATCTATCTAGCTGAGATAAGAACTGCTGGGAAGGTATGATATCATGGGGTTCAGGCTTGGCTAGCAAGCCAGGTGCATACCTGAGAACAGGCTGGCTGGTAGACACTGCACTGAAGTCACCATGTCACCGTGCCCACCAGAACCACTTACCTTAAAGCTGCAAATCCATGCAGATACACTCTTGGAGATTTATTCCCAGTGAAAGCTAACACACTCAGCTAGTGTTTGGTATGTTCTTTTGAAAGAGGTTGGGAAGACTACCAAAAGTATAATTACACTAGAGAGAGTTGGAGACCTAATTAATCACACATTGACAAGATCCCTTATGCTGAGACATTTCACAGGGAGCATTGGGAGTGCCTGAAGTAACTTCCTCAGGTACATACTTTGGGAGTGAAGAATAAATTAGTAGGAAATTGGCTGGACACAAAGGAAATCTTGGAATTAGGAGTAGGAGGATGGACCAAGCTCACTGAGACTGGTCTTTTTCTTCATTTTTAGAAAACATGGATTCGGTATTGGTATACCCAAAAGATCATTTGCATCATGACAGGAGTGAAAATGCTCTTGAGGATGCTTTTTTCATAACTGTGCCTCCAAAATTAGATACTAAATAATAATTTGACTTTCAAAGATAGTCAGCATTTGACAGCAATCTTTGATTTCTTGCCAGGAAGGGACTGATTCCACTAACACCCAACTATTGCACTTGCATAAGCATATCCATTAAGTTAAAAGGAATTCAGTGGATATACTCATACTGGTGAGTATCTTCATATTCTTGGAAGATATTCTTGTCCAGAGTAGATTCAAAGTTCCTCAATTTTCACAGGGCCTATAATGAGGGGTCTGGCTTTAATTTCATTTTTTACATAAAGGTGTTTCCAAAAATCTCTCCTGCATTCAAGCCTGATTTGATTCCTTGTCTATTGGTTTAGTATAACTCCAAGAAATTGGTTTAGTATAGCTCTAAGATGCTCCTTTTAAAAATAACACAAAATCTCCTCTCCTTCTTTCATATTGCTGAACTTGGAAAAGCCTGAAAATTTGATGACTTTTCTCCAATGTTTGAACCGTTTTTTAGGAATAATGGGACTATAAAAAAAAAGAAATCCTCTTGAAAATGCAGTTAAACTATCTATCAATCTGGAGCAACAACACCTCAAACCTAGTTCCAATTATGGCTGCAATAATAGAATTAAGCCTAACGCTTAACGTCCTGGCAGGACTTTACATCCTCTCTCCACCAGATAGTGCTGTTTCTCCACAGAGCTATGGAGGATGCACAGGCCAGGGAAAGGTCAGGGGCTGTCTGAGATTACAGGCTGACTACAGCTTGTTCGTCCCTCCTTGCCGCTGCCACCGCCACTACCTGACACAGGGCAGGCACAGCCTAAAAGGGATTTGCGGGAATAAAACCGTGCCTTGGGAGGCCGCTGTCTGCAGGTGACTGCGTGCTGGCGCTGCCATTGCTGCTATCCCTCATCAGTTTGATGTAGCCTCTTTCCTAAAGTAAGAATGAAAATAGAAGCTGATGCAATTAGCCTGTGTTTTCATCATCTCTTGGGGGTCTTTTCCAGTTGAACAGCACACAGCAAGAGCAGCCCTGACACAAAGGCTGTTTGCTTTCAGAGTGCTGAACAAAGGGGCTTCTACCAGCAAAAGTTACTTCTGGAGAGTAGACAGACCACCTTAACCAGTCCTGAGTCTAGATACCCTGTAGACCCTCTGTGTACTAAAAAAACCCCAAACAACATAGCTGGGAAAAACAGCTAAAATGTAATAAAACTTCAGGTCATGGTTTACTGTGCTGCTGCAGCCTTTGTAATGGAGTACAGAAATGCATCTGGAATACTTCTTACTGCCCTTCTGCAAGGGAAATACTGCAAGTGCTGCATCTTCCTCTCCAGACCTCTCTGTGCACAATAGAATAGCTTTTGCTCTTCAGCTCTTAGAGAACCAAATCCTTCCCTATGCACAGAAATCAAGTAGAAAAATATTAAAATACTTTTATTTCTAGAAAATATTTAAAAACTTTTCAAGTGGAAAATGGTACTTGGAATGTTCTTTGCTTCTATTACTCAGAGTTTTTTTTTTGCAACCACTGAGCCAAGTATTTAGATGAACTTCCAAGAAGCATTGTAATGTTGCTCCATGTACCTGAGTTACTGGATTTTAAGAATACTTTTCCAGGGTACATTGGTTAAGAACTGCTTAGTGATAAAAGTTCAGTCTTGACATAGACATGCTTTTCTGAAATATAACTTAAAAAAACCCCAAACAAACAAAAAACCCCACCCAAATCTAAAATCAAATTAAAACTGTGCAAGATATTTGTATTTTTCTAAGCAGTGTAAGGCTGGAGCTGTCTGATCCTAAGTGAGCTTGTAAATCCCTGTTCATGCAGGCAGACATTTATTCTTAGAAGAAATAATTTGTGAAACCAAACTTCAGCTTGCTTCAATGTCTGGAAAAGTGCAGATGGCTCAAATTAGGGATCAGGGCCTAGCTAGGTATGCAGTAGACTGTATATGTAATTAGCCAAATATAAGGTCTATTTATTATTTTGTATGCTGTGTTAATAATGTCTGTATTTATTCAGACTTTCGTAATATGCATGTGTAATCTCAGAGAGATGCTAGGTCATTAAACTCACCATGGAGACTCTGTTTACCTACCTTGGGCAAACAGAATACATACAGTTGTAGTTCTCTAAAAATAACCAGAAAAAAAATTAAACAGTGTATCAGTTTGGCTTTCATGTTTTCCAATAAGTATCTAAGGAAATGGAGCATACTATTTACATTGCCCTTATTGAGAAAGACCACAAAAATATCCAGACAAAAGATTTAATTATAGTGTTCTTTTCCACACACTAAATGTAAGACCATAGAGCTTAATATATAGTACTATATGCATCAGGTAGTGAATGGGGCTGGGAGGGAAGGAGCAGGTCCTTCTTGTACTTCTGGTGGGGCCTGCAAGTATGATCCTTTACAAAAGTAACATGATAGATGTATCACAGCTGCTGTGAGCCCAGGAAAGGCTGAATTGCAAAGGAAGACCTTTCCCATAATTGGCTCCATACCACAGCTTTGTATCAAACGATTCTGCTTGGAGATTGTCAAGATGATAATGAACATTAAGATTTTACTGTACTTCTATTTTGACTAGTAGACTAAGTGGCAACAGGCATCAGAAAGTCTGTCTTCCATTAATGCGAATGCTCTCATGACCCATTGGCTTCATTAGTATCCTATCTCCTATCTGGAAACTGCTCTGGAAGCACAGATACTGGAGCTGTTTCATTAGCTCCAAATATAACACCTGCCTCCTGAGCCATTATCTGCAGAAATCCATAATTATCTGTTCTTTCCTCTCCAGTCAGGAATATCAGGTCCAGATCAAGGACTGGGTGCTCATCTTTTATGTCCTTATTCAACTGGATCTAGGCAATCCAGCTTCTTTCTACTTTGGCTGATTCTTCGAAGCACCCCAGCTGCTCTCCTGAGTGCCAGGACTGATGCATTTTCTCTTGTGATATTACAGCGAACTGAAATCCCATCAAAGGGCAAAGTCCATCCATTTCCTGGTGACTTTCTCAACACGAGCACACACACACACAAAGGCAAAATCAGTGGCTAAAAATAATTAAGGCAGCAATAATTTTCACCACGGGAAACCATCCAGATCCCGAGTACGTTTGTTCTGAGGAGGAGAAAGTCAGGCTGCATGCAGCCTCACGGGTATTTCATAGGGTATTTCATACCACGGTGATGAAAAATTACTGAAATCTTTCATGACGTGTAGATAACGTTCAAGAACACAGTACGCACACCCTTTCAGAAGGTTTTGGGGTATTTTTTTTTTCCCTTT
The DNA here is from genome assembly GCF_051311805.1 of Agelaius phoeniceus. Taxonomy (NCBI): domain Eukaryota; kingdom Metazoa; phylum Chordata; class Aves; order Passeriformes; family Icteridae; genus Agelaius; species Agelaius phoeniceus. The sequence continues at coordinate 89,682,521 of NC_135267.1, read as the reverse complement.
TCAGTACGCTTGCAGGGCAGTGGCGACCGCCGGCCTGCGGTCTCCATCTCAGCGCCAGCCCGGGGCAGCGGGGAGGCGCCGCGGGTTGAGGTGGGGCAGGCACGGCCAGGTGATCGCGGAGACAAAGGGGCTGGCAGTGCCCCACCGCCGCGGGGCGTCGGGCGGCCAACAGGCGGCTTCTGTCCCAGCCCAGGCAGCGCCTCCCGGCCGGGTCGGATCGAGCCGCGCCGGGCCGGGCGGGGCGGGCCCCGGGAGGCCGCTTCCCCTGGCGGCGCTCGGCATTTCCCGGCGCTCGCACACCGCGGGGAAACTCTTCCTCCGGCCCGGCCCGGCCCCCGCTGACGTAGCGCTGTCTGTGCCGCTGCCGCGGTGGGCGGGGGTGGCGGGGACGCGGGCCGGGGCTCGGCGCTGTCAGGCGGCGGGGCAGGGCGGGGGCGGCGGAGTTCGCTGCCCGTCAGGCGCGAGCAGAGGCGTCCCGGGGATCGCGGAGAGAAGGGCGAGGGGCGGGAAGCCCTGCGGGAAGGGGCGTCCGCCGGCACCGCGGCGCCAGAAGCGCCCGGCGCGGTGTGAGTGGTGGTCCGAGCAGGACCTTGGTGGTCAAGCACGTTAATAAAGGCGGTCGGGGAGGAAGGCGTCCGGGGGTGCCCTATCCACGTTTGGTTCATCACTTTATCCTGTGAGGAGGAGGAGGAGGAGGCGGAGGAGGCGTGGGGCCGGGGCGGGCAGTGTCCCCGGCGGAAAGCCGCCCGGCGGGTGTGGAGGAGCGGCAAGCCCAGCCCGGGGAGCGCGACCCCCGCTGCGGTTCCCGACTGGTGACGGCCGCGCTGCTCCCCCAACAGGCAAAACTTTCTACACTCAAACACACACAGAGACACACACGCGCGGCCGGGGCTGCCGCCGCCGCCGCTCGCTCGCCCCACACACACACACTGACGTCTTTTGCGCATTTCCTGCGCTGGAGCGAGCGGCGGAGCGGCACCGGCAGCGGGCGGGGGCTGCGCGGAGGGAGGCGGCCGGCGGCGGCCGAGGGGAGGCGGCGGGCGGGAGGCGGGCGGGGGGCGGCCGGCGGGAGGGAGGCGGGAGGGAGGCGGCGGCGGCGGCTCTGCCCATCGCCAGGGCGGCGGCCGCCCAGCCGGAGCCCGCCGAGACCCGCGCGGGCCGCTCCGCTGCCGGCGCCCCCCATGCGCGGGGGTCGCTCCGCTGGGTCCTCGGCCTTGGCGGCGGCGGAGCAGGAGGCGGCGGCGGCGCAGGACGGGCGGCTGCGGGCGGCGGCGCGGATGGAAGGTCCCCGGGTGGATGTTTGCTGAGCGGAGGCTGTGCAGTAGGCAGGGCTGGTGGGTCGGCCGGTGTTTCTGATCCGTGTGTGTGTGTGCGTGTGTGTGTGTGTATGCGTGTGTGTGTATTGTTGTGCGGCGCACGGGCAGGACTGGCGTGTGCGGGAGTCCGGGATCGCGGCTCTGCTTCCTCTGCGAGGACTGATCCAGGATTATGGTCAGGGTGAAGGGAGAAGGCTCTTGCTTACCCCCGGATTGATTATGCTCGGGTTTTGATAGCATTCGGGGGTTCCTGCAGCCGCGGCCGCCTCCCCCTCCCTGGCGGCCCCCCTCCCTTGTTTTCCGTTAGAAACACGGGCAAGAAAATAAATGTATTCACTGGGTGTCGCAAGAGCAAAGGCTAAATAATCAAAGGTAACAGCAGCAGCCAGGCGAAGGGACCCGCACCGTACCCTGCTCCCCCACCTCCCAGACCTGCCCTCCTATTTATTGGCGAGACCTCCCTCCCTCCCTCTCGGTGCGAGTGCGTTGAGCGAGTGTTTGATCCCGGGAAAAGTGCAGCTATCCAGCCATGGTGGTTTTCAATGGCTTGCTGAAAATCAAGATCTGCGAGGCGGTGAATCTGAAACCCACGGCGTGGTCTCTGAGGCATGCAGTGGGTCCCAGGCCACAGACCTTTTTGCTGGACCCTTACATCGCCCTCAATGTGGATGACTCCAGGATCGGGCAGACCTCGACCAAGCAAAAGACCAACAGTCCTGCTTGGAACGATGAATTTGTCACCGACGTTTGTAATGGCAGGAAGATAGAGATGGCTGTTTTCCATGATGCCCCCATCGGGTACGACGATTTTGTAGCTAACTGCACTATACAGTTTGAGGACTTGCTGCAGAACGGGAGCCGTCACTTCGAGGACTGGGTAAGTGTTCACGCTGTAGATACATACATGTACATGTGATTTTCAGTGGCATGGCTCTGGATGAAACATCTGTCTTGCAGAGCTAGGTTACCAAGGGCATGTAATGCCTCTGAAGGCTTTTCATTATTTCCACACTTTGTTTTACTGAGATAGTCATGGTTACTATATAACTAATGCATGTTATCTACAGGCCAGGCAGGAAAGAAAAATATGCTGAATCTAAGTATGAGGTATGTAGTTACCTCGTAAGTTTCTGAAATTATGTGACATAAATACAAATCCAGTTGTCTTACTGAGTCTGAAGAACCTGAACCCAATGCATCCGCACCAAACATTACCACAAAACCAAGATCCAGTGCTTAGATGAGTTTCATCATTTCAGGGTGAATACTCTTGGTTAGCCTGGCAAAGATGAACCTTAAAAATCCAGACCTGACCTCTGATACGAGACACCTCAGGGTCTTCCTGTCACTTGAGAGCTCACTGCATCAATACTGATGCTCCTCCTTCCTTCCTTCAGATGATCGACACCTCTCTGCGTAGATCTAACGCAATGCTTCTTCAAATGCTCAAGACTGATAAAGGGTCCTAGTGGAATTTGGGCCCAACTAGAGAAATTCTGTTGTCTGTACACACAACGTGTCTTAGCAGCTTTCACAGCGTCTTTAAGACCCAGAGGCTAACGTGCCTCAGTGGGAGTACAAAAAAGCTGGAAAATCCTTGCTCTGACATCCTCAGGTAGTGTGATTTAACAGGGAGAAACCAATCAAACAATCAAGAAACAGGAAACGTGAATATGCACTTTTCACATTTCTGCAGTTAAACTGTTAAATGGTGGATATCCTTTAAATGAGATGTGTGATAAAACAATAGTAGCTATCATCTCATTTTCAGTGTGCCCTGCTCAACCAGCCATCTGAAATTATATATGCTCATCTTTTTATGTACTTATTTTTCATGGTCAAGGATACTAGCTAGTAGGGTTTTGGCAAACACACAGAGAACCCAGGACCAAAGAAAAAATAGCTAGGGTTAATAGGTCTGAGTTTTATGTATTCTTTGGGGCTTCTTTGTTTAATGCAGTTATGTAGAGATGGGGAAATGATGAAAGGGTATGAAAGAATTAGTCTCTATGCTGATCAGGAGCTGATCAACTTTGCTGTTAAAACTTTTATGTTTACAACTTTAAAATATTTTTCATTTTTGCTGCCTATGTGTTGCATTGTGATAATCGGGGTCTAGATTATTCTGATGCTCTATAAAAGCTACGCATTAGTAAGCTCAAATGGTAAAAGTGGGTGATAGAAGGAGAAAAATAGCTATAACAGGAAAAGACAAATGCAGCAGTATTGCAGATGTCTTTTACCTGTATTGAATGATAATCAAGTTGGGACTCTCCTGAAATCAAGTGAGGTTTCATCTTTGAGACTAGTGGGATGAGGATATCTGCACAGATTTTTAGTGAAAGAATAATAATTTTGTATGTTCTTTTTGTGCATGGTACATGTTGTGAGTTTGTCACCAAATCTGGAAGAACCTTGCAGATTCCAGATGCCAAGTTTGAATTTTGGTGAGACTGGGGTGCATCCTGGCTCTGATATTTAAGGTGAACTCAAATGTCTGAACAGATTCCCTAGATAAATAGTGGAATTTAACAGGTTGAGGTCCATTGTAAACAGGATCTGTGAGGAACTAGATAGCTGAATCAGATAAATGCTGGCTTTTATTGCATCAGGATTCATTGCTGTCCAGCATTCAGTGGGTGGGAGGAGACGAGGGAGTGACTACGCTTGTTGTCTGTTGATGTGACAGAATCGAGGACATGGCAGTGGATCATAGCTGGTCAGCTCAATATAGTGCAGCTTCTGAAACATCACTTACCTTGGTTTGTACTGCTAATCCTTGCCATTAGGATTGTGTGCATGTACTACGAAGACAGCATACACCTCCCCCCGTATCACAGTTAGAAGGGGGGTAGGAGTTAAGTGTCTATGGGATTATGCTTTACCTTTTCCAAAATCTTCCTTTTTACTGAGTGTGTCACTGTAATTCTGAGTGTGTTTATTGGATTAATAGATAGGGACTTCAAAGAACTGGCTCTTACAAAATCACACTGGTTTTGGGTGCTTTTGAGTTACAAGAAGACCGGTGGCCATGACATCTCTATAGAGTCCGTACTGAAGTAAATCGATTTATTGGTATCTTCATCAGTGTCTGGAGTCTGTATTAAAACCTGAAAAAGAGGTTGTCTGCAAATTGAATGAGTTTCACACTACAAGGAAAATGCACATGGCCTAAACCAACATTAGGCTAAGACTGCTGGTATGATACAGTCAGTTTTTTCTGTACAATAAGAGGACTAGTTCCTTCATTTCACTTTTGGCATTTAAGGCAGGTATTTTTGTAGTACTCTTCCTGAACTCTGTAACAAGCAAATTAAAACCAGCAATCACAGTAACCCATTCTTCTTTACTGCCTGAAATATCAAATAAATGCAACCTACACACTTGAAACACACTTGAAGACCATCAAGTCTTTTCATGCCATTCTGAGGGTTTCCCTTTAAGCAGTCCTGAAAGTTGGAACTGGGTACCAAGTACTTGCTGAGTGTGATTGGAGCAATTACACTGCTGCCCTTCCTTACCTTCAGTATGATGCAACAGTTATTGCAGGACTGGACCGTCACTATTAAAAGAGGGTTGAGAAAATGTCTTGTAAAGGTCTTGTAAACATATTAAGCTTTAATGCTTTTGATCTCATATAGTACTGCATGGGGTTTTTTTAAGGAAATTTCAGAATTTGTTTTATAATATCTGCACTAGGGTCAAGGTTATGTTTCTAGGTTTCTAGGTTCTTGTCAGAAGTCCAAAATGCAAAAAAGATTCACAAAAATAAAATAAAAAAAGTTTTGGGGTTTTTTCCCCCTCAGAGGAAACTGTTTCTCATTTTAGCCAGCTCACTAAATTTGATTGACTTTTGCCATTGTTCAAATCCTTATATTTTTTCTCATACAAATTTTTTAGGAAAATACTGGATATTTTTCTCACTCTTAGGCCTGTGCTATATACGGATGCCATGGTTACAGTGGAAACACTAATGATAAACAAGTACAAAGCTTGAAATCAGGATAATGTCTACTATATTAACACAAGTCAGATAGATATGCAAAATCCTGGTTCCTTTCATCTACAGAGTGTTCAGCAGTTGCATTTAACCTTATGATACATATACTCCCTGAATATATTTTTTTTTTTTTAATTATTCAAAGTTGTGGTGTGAAACAGTGATTCAGAGTTTACTGGATGAAAGCATTTAAACAAAATACATAGTTTTGTGGGGTTTTGGTAAGATCAATAGAAAACACTTGTTTAGGTTTCTAAAATAAGTATAGTGACAATTAAAAAGATGGCTGCTTTGCCAGTAGTGCATCAATACAGACATAGCACAGTAAAAGTGTCAGTTTTGCAGATTTTTTTAGTCATGGTTACACTGCACTTTTAGAAAGCTTTGGATTTATGACATTTCAGGCTTTTTGTAAGCACAGAAAATGTCATACAGAATGGCACCGAGTATTCAAGAGGATGCTGGTGAAGTTACTCTTTGAAAAACAAAAAATACAGAACAAGAAACAACTTGCAAGTTCTGATTGAAAAACAAACTAGCAACTTGACAGCTCTGGCTATATTTTTTTGAGTTAGATAATTCAGGTAATAATAAAGTATGTTTTTATCTAGCTTTCTTACATGTGGCATATGTAAGTGATTCACTTGAGTTGGCATTGCAGCTACATTTTAATCAGTGGAATTGAGATCAGGAAGGAAAATTCCATTGATATTTAGCCCTGTGGTTCCACTCCTTCAAATTATCATGATCAATGTTTACGTGTGTGGATGATTGGTAGTATGGGTTCTGAGTTCAAGTCCACTTTCCAGAGTTGATGACAGATGAAATCAGCATGATTGGACCTATGCCAAAGACTCCATCTAAGGGTCTTAGCCATTAGCCTGGCAGTACATGAGAAAAGCTATTGAGCTGTCCTAAGAAATCCTTTTGCTGGCTGAGTAGCAGAACTCACTAAATCATTGAGAACATCAGAACATTTAACAAGAAAAGCCTCTATTTCCAATGAAAATAATTTACAGCTATATTTAGGTTAATGAAAGAGATTTAATTTTCTGCTGTCTTAAAAAAAAACCCCTTATGCTGTCAGGAAAAAAAATAAAACATGTATTGTAGTAAGATTTTCTTTGCTAAAATATCTTCCATACTATTTTTCTTCTTTCAGTGCAGCTTCTTCAGATCTAAATTTAAAACATTATACTTTTTTAAAAGCATCCTTTCATATTTCTGTTTTGCCAATGTGAAGTTAGTTGTGCAACTGTGCCACTATTGCATAAAGCAAGTTTATTATGAATTAATCTAATATCTCAGTAGCAAGTGGATGATGAGTTATAGGAACTGGCATGGGGAAGAAGTTGCAGTCTATACAGTTAAACACCTAGGTTATCTGAGCTCTAAATGTCACCTGAAAGGCAGCAGCCGGGGAGGAATTAAAGCTCTTGAGAGTCCTTGGTCCTGTGAGCTGTCCACGGATGTGAGAAGTAGAACTCTCTCTTTCCAGTGCCTCTAATCTGAATGAAATTGAAAGACTACTTAGGTGCTTTTTTTTTTTTCCCCTTCTTTTAATGCCATTTCTGTTGTTGGAATGGGAACTCCTTTCAGCCAGCAGGTGATCTGTTGTAGCTGGCAGACAGAGAATGGAATTGTCATCATTGTAGTGCAGGTCACCCTGTGCGTTCACCTCTGCTTGTGCCGTGCACTGCTGAGGGCTGGCACTGGGCTGGCAGAAAGTGACTGTAGCGTATTTTCATTTTTATTTTCATCTGCTGACTGAATTTATTTGTGCTGGTGGTGTTGAAAGGCCTAGGATTTCACTTGCAAAAACTTCAGATCTCATCTAAACAGTTCATGGGCTGCTGAAAAGCTGTTATCGGAATCATATTTGTGGAGATGAAAGGGAAATTGCTGGGGTCTTGTTTGAGAGGTTTCTGCATGACAAGGAGGTTATGGAGCAAGATCTGTCAGGCTTGTGGGGCAAGGCTGAGAGCTACAGGGCTCAGCAGGGTTTCACAGGGACTCTCTCATTCTGAGGGTAAGTGATTGTCAAGAGGAGCTGAGAGATTTTGGAGAGAACTTTGTACAGATAGGGGTCTTCCTTGCCTTCTCCCACAGTCTGTCTCCCTCCTGTTCCTTCTCTTTTCCCTCTCTGCTGGGGATGTGGTACAGTCACACAGAGCTCACCCACTGTCTTGTATCAGTCCCTTTCTACAGCTGCATAAATCTACTCCTACTCCCTGCTAGAAATGTTCTCTCCTAACAGCTCCTGCTTACCTGCAGTGCTTCCCAGTCTGCTGAGAAGCAACAGAGGGGGGAAATGCTGCCTCTGCTGTTGTTACTGCAGGGAGAGAGAAAGGGCAAAGTGGGGAAAGGAAGAGATGAGGCATGGGGAGAAACCTGGAGGAGGGTAATGAATAGTTGCTGCCGCAGCGCGTACTCCAGCTGCCCTTTTGGCAGCAGCAGAAAGCTGCACGTGTAGGAGACAGGGCTGAGCTGGCAGAGGCAAATCGGCTGGTTGGAGGCCGTATGGTGATCACTGACCCACTTTGGGGTTTTTTGGCCTGCTTTGCTGAGTATATAGCTTTTGAAGTCTCACTTCAGATGTGAAAAAATATTGCTCAGGGCATGAAAAGTGTGTAGTGGAGCATGCATTTCACTTAACACTGAATTATCATATCTGTAGGACAGGAGTTGATCCCACCACTGATCAGAATCTCACTTTATTGTTGCTAATATCAAATACTGATACAAAGTTCCACATAGTGAAAATAACTCTACTGAACTCCGTAGAAAGTATTTGTTAGAAAAAAGTTACAGTAGCAGAGTCCAGTTCATAGGTACTAGCTCAAATCTACACTTTTACGAAATGTCCAAGTGGAGTGAAAACAGTTCCTGCATGTCCTTCTTGTACCAGTTTTAATGCAGTGCATGTCATTATTCCAGCTTAGGTGGTTCCATAGATACTGTATAGAATTTCATGGGTCTGAGTAAACTGCTGATCCCACTGGGTTCACTGGACATCATCCAGGCCAGTTTAAATTATTCCCTCAATAGGGTCCTGTGCTCCAAAGGAAAACCAAGAATAAATAACAGTTAACAACATCCTTTACTTGTTTTTTTTTTGTTTTTTTCTTACTGATTTATTCTTCTTCTGCAAATCTTGCATATGTAAGTCTGGTTTCTGCTCTCTAGCATCAAACTGAATTTCTGTCTTCCATGTCCAGAATTCTTTAAATATTGCCAAAATGAGGATTTGATTTAAGTTGGAATTGTAGAACTTGGCAACTAAATGTGATTTGTTTTCACTCTGTAAATAACTTTCATTTAAATGAACTTTTTGGTGGTTTTCGGGTTTTGAAGGAAGACTGTGAATACAGTTTTAAAACATTGAAGACAGGAGCTTTTTGGCTTGGAATTGGCTGGTTGAATTCTGCTTTACCCAATCCTATCTTAATCTCCTTTCCCCTACCCCAGCTATTATCTTGTAAGAGAAAGACATCTGCAGCTCATGGTAAGAGAGGGTTTGGGAACAATAGAGCATGCAAGTAGTGGGATATTTGTGGTAAGAGAGGACTGAGAAGAGACTTTTCCTCCATGCACATGGAAAGGTAAGGCTGGAAGTATTTGGATATGGAATAAGATCAGAAGTCCATAGACAGCCTGTAAAACTGACAGTTTGGGCTGGGGAGGATCAAATAAACCTTTTTGCTAAGCTGGCCAGAGCAAGGCCTGAAGAATGGGGTATTTTGAGTCATGCAAATTGTAGAAGTTACACGGGTTTCAACCATTTGGGGGGAAAGTGGTAACTACAGAAGGGTGACAAAAACTTGTGTTTGTGAGTACTTTCCTGTTTGTCAGGCAATCACTAGACAATATAAAAAGTATATTCAGTAATATTAATATGAAACTGCAACTGTAAAGCTAATAAGCCATTCTAGAGATTGGGTAACTTTCATGGCAGTTATGTACTTTGCACTACATTTTAGTAAAGAAAATGCAAATGAATATGGTGCAAGAACATCTGCAGAATTCTTATCTATTCTGATCATTATTCAGCCTGTGGCTTGAATTGCTAGTAAAGTTGATTTCTGAGTGTCCTCTCACTTGCATTCCTCCAAGAGTTAAAAATGTCAATGATATTGAAGTATAATTGCTGTAATTTAACAGAAGTTACAGAAGCCAGGATTTCACATATTTCTGAATAGCACAGCTAAGAAACCTAGAGATATTGGCATGTTCCCATTAAATGTAACAGCAGTTTTAATGTTTGTTTTATTGGAAGCAGTGTTAGAGAAATGTTACACAGTTCTAAGAGTTTTTTTTCCCCTCTGAATTCTTTAGGGCTTGAATTGTTGAGGAACATAAATAATGTCAGACCATTGCTTTTAAAATTAAAAAAAGCAAAGTTTGATTCCATCGGAGGCTTGCAGGCAGCCATTTCTGCCTTATATCGGCTAACTTGAGTTGATTTGATTGTTCCAGACAATAGAATCATTTTGCTTGTTTCTGGTGTCCTGCTGGGCAATTTCATCACAGGCAGGAACAAAAAAGCATGAATAATGGCTAGATATTACCAAATAAATTTAATGTCTACACTGTTTGAACAGCAAGCCCCCTTGGTATCTCTGTATCTTACATGAAGACTAGGGAAATGTACTACTTAATGTTTCCAGCTTAGTATCTTTCAGTACTGGAGAGTTATAAATAAGTTACAGGCCTCTTATTATGGGGATTCCTTATGCATTTAGAACTCTCCATTCTTCAGTACATTGGCCCTTTTTATATCATTAAAAGATAGATGGCTTTGACAATGTTAATATTTATAAGTATATTTAGAGTGTGATGTGGTAGCAATGCTGCAGATAAAACAGTGGTGGAAAGATGAAGGGGAGACTGAGGAATCCTCTGCATAGGTGATGAGGAAATGGCTGGAATTGCTTTGCTTTGTTTCACAGATTAAAAGCCAGCAAGACAGTAGTGCCCTTCCCTGTTTTCCTTCAGTTTCCTCTTTATCATCTGTTCTGTCTTTATGCTGCCAATTCTCTGTCTTTCTTTATCTGTTCTGGCTTTAAGATGGTCAAGAATAGTGCATAAGAGTTTGATGTTGGCAGTGCTAGCAGGCTATGTGAAAGAAATGTCCTGCTATAGATCTCTACAGAGATCTATTCCAAGTACAGTTTTCTTGCTGGGACCGTATTTACTCATTGCATAAGTCTCTCTGGCATCTGTCAACCTCCCTTTATTTCAAGGTGAGATTGATCCATGGCCTTAGAAAGTGATGTCTGAGAATGTATTGGAAAAGGAAAGGCTTAAAGTCATTCATGCTGCATCCACTATGTTTTCTCTCTCTTACATGGTTCCTTTTGGAGTTACTGAGGAATCTTTTTGCTTTTCTTTTCCTCTGAGTTTCATTGTTTTTCTTTCCTTGTGACCCCATAGTGCCTTGGCACCTCTTGAACATTTGACCTCCTGGCCCACTTTTCTCCTTAATCCACCACTATCACCTTGCCCTCAAGTCCCAGCTGCCGTAACTTTTCCTTCATTTTCCATGTCATTACTTCCCTTGTATCCATACTGCCATTATTCCCAGCAGTCCAACTCCTTCCCCTTTTTTGCCACTCTGGTAGACCAGTAAGATCCTCGTGTCAGTAGGACTCAGAAGCATCCCAGTGTCTGAGGCTCTGTGGCATTTGCCCAGCTGCTGTCATCCAGAGCATGGCCCCGCTGTGCTGCTCAGCAAGCAGCAGGGAACTGATCATACTCATGGCTGTTGGAGTGGCTGTTTCAGTCAGGAAGGAGTGATGCACCGAGTTTCCAGTTAGTTACACTACTGAAGTGTTTGAAGGAATAAATGTAATATGTAGGTTTGAACTTCAGGCAAAAATGCTCCGGTTCTAGCAGACTTAGTGGGGTGTTGTAGGAACACGATCTATCCCTGAAAACTGGAGACTCTCCCAAGCAGTGGGAACACTATTAAAAATTTTTAGTTGGTACTGACTGTTGGGATTTTCAGGGACTCCTAATCACAGAAAATACCTACAAATGTTTGGTAATTTTTTTTCAATTTAATGTGAAATGGGAGTTTCTGTCTTCAAAAAATTCCAGTCCAAGCACAAATCAAAAAGGCAGACTGGGGAAGCCAAGAGAAATATTAGGAAAACACTTACCAGTGTGAAAGGTTGCAATGATAGTTGAGCAGCCTATCAGCTCAGCTTTGCTTGGTGTCCCTAACTCAAAATATCAAGGGGAGACACAATAGTGGAAATTTTGCTAGGGTTATTTGGAGTTCCTGATGCTTTGCAAAATGTGGTGTTTCTCTTCAAGAAGTTGATGTACTTAGATGGACAGCCCACATGATCTAGTCCATGATTCCCAAACTTTTAGTTGTTTCTTAGTGTCCCATATAGCTTCAAGAATGCCCAGTTTGAGGGAACTACAGGACTTTTCTGTATAATTCAATGAAAGCTGGTATAGTATTATTACATTCGAGCTTTTTTCTGTAGTGATAGGTGGGTTAGACCACTAAGAGTACAATAATGAAATTTGGATATGTTGTATAGGGGTAATAGTATGTACTGATGTCACTGGGCTGAGATAAGCTATGTAAAGTTTTATCTCACCCCTTTACTCTTCCTGCTAGCAATTTCTCAGAGACCTGCTAAGCCTCTGAAAGGAAGAAAGAACAAAGAAGAATTTTATTAACACCTCATGCCTATTTTCTAGAAGTGTTATCCATTGAATCAGAAGCAAGTGTCTGGGCTTTTCACCTAAAAAGCAGAACCTTGAGCTTCTTTCTGACAACCCTTTGGCAGTACTTTATGTATTTGGCAATACTATATGTGTGTATTTGTGCGTGTGTATTTATATATTGGTAGATATATAGATACATTATATAACTATATTATAAGTTATATATCTAAATCTACATGTAGCTTTAAAAACAATATTAGTTTAGTAGTTGTATTTGGGAGATAACTTTGCATATGCATTTTTATACAGCTGGGTGAAAGGTTTTAAAATTCAAGTTCAGCTAAGCTTACTTTGAACAATTCTGAGGAGCAGCTCAGACACTACGACCTAGACAAGCTCCTGTAATCTCTTTAGGTGCTCTTTTCTTGCCAGTCCCTGCTCATTCTTCTCTGCTTTGCCCATTAGTTGCAAGTGGCCTTGGGGATAATGTTACCTTCTAGGATATATCATTTAGCAGAAATGTCGGGTCATGATTCTTTTTTGAAGGGTATTCACTTTACTATAGTGGTATGGTAACAAAAATAGATGAGGAGCAATTGACCTATGTTCGTCACAGTCCAGAATAGTGCAAAAACCCCAGAAACTTTGTTGTGTTGGTTTTGTTGATAAGTAGATGTGTGAGTAAGCAAAATCAATATGCCTTAAACAAGCATACAAAAATTGGAAGTTTGTAGTGAGTGCTGGGCATTAATGACTGGAGGACAGACAGAGATAAGTTGTCTTGTGCACAGATTCAAAGCTGATGTTCCTGTATTGATTTTAATGGGTAGCTCTTTGAGTGGTGTTTTCTGTTGCTGAAACTATTGAGAGTATGTGTATCATTTAGTTGCATACATACTGATTCCTCTGTGCTCCCAGCTAGTTACATCACCCTCAATTGCATTCCTTCTGTGTTCAAGATTGAACTTTGTGTATTTCTCTGAATTGACATCTACTGCAAATTTTTCAGCAATGTGGAAATTACATGAAGAATTTAGGCTCCTGATTCAGCAGCCTTTTGAAAGTGTTATCTAGCTGTCTTTTCCTGAGTGGCTGTATCTGCTGTCATAGAATCACAGAATCTGCTGAGTTGGAAGGGACCCATCAGGATAACTGAATTCAGCTCCTGGCCCTGCCCAGGTCACCCAAGAATCACCATGTGCCTGAGAGCCTTGATGCTGTGACCACTCTGGAGAGCCTGTTCCAATGCCCAGCCACCCTCTGAGTACAAACCCCAGTCAACACAGCTTCTAAACTGTGTGCAAATGCGTTTGTGAGTACATTGTGAACTGCTTGTAAATGTGTTTGGTCAGAAGTGTCAGTTCTGACCATCAAGCCTTCTCTTCAGTTTGGTAATATGTGTTGTTTTGGAAGTGGTTTTGTTCAGGGCATTTTTAAAATTAAGAAAAAGCTCCAAAACCTTAACATTTTTTTTTGTTTTGGCTGACACTTCATTAAAAAACTATAGTAAATCACTGGATATTTGAACAAATTAAATGAAACTGATCTCTAGTCTTGTTTGAATGTACTCTGGACATCAAACAGACAATCATGTGACAAACATGTAACAAACATGTTGCATTTGGTTTAAAATGTGTGCGTTCTCCAGCAAAGAACTGTTTTGCTGTAACAGTGTTATTAATACCATAAAGCTTTCAAAACCATTAGTGTATTCTAAAGTTTATACTTTTAAAAAATCAGGTTTAAAATCAAATGTGAAGCGTGAGAATGTCATTTTGTCTTTCGGGCTGTTCCTGGAACACTGAGGTTAAAAAAAAACCCTTTGACTTGGAAGGAAGGGAGGCAGAGTGAGAAGTGGGGGCACCTCTGGTGAAGCCTTTTCTCCCTGCAGCAGTCTCCTTGCTGTACTATATGGGCTTCTCCTCTGTGGGACCTGGACATAATTGTGGCAGTGATCAGTAAGACAAATTACAGGCCAAATGTTTTGTAGAATTGCCAAAAAGTTTGCAGCTCTTCCAGCAACTGTGAATCAGCCCTGCACTCTCTTTGTAGACTCACGAGCAAAATCTGCTTCCCAGCAGCAGTGTGCTGCTCTGCAGAACCCCTCCATTGTGAGATTTATGCACGGTTAATGAACTTTGCGATGCAAAAAATGTGAAGTCTTGGAGACATTTTATGCAGCTATGAAAATGTACTTGATGCTAGTGCTATCCCAGTGAGACAGGAGTGAAGTGCTGAGACCTTGTCAGAGCATGGATGCGCACATGCTGGCAGCGTGGCAGTTTTGAGCGTAGGAGTTATTAGTTTCTCTTTGATAACACGAGGTTGTGCAGAAACAGAAAGTTCACAGTTTCTTCCTTCAGGAGTTTATGATGTAAAATAAGAAAAACAATCACACTTTTGGAGTGCAACAACCTGTGTATCAAGCTGGATGTGGCTTGCAAAAGCCATGGAAAATGTGTAGCAAAATAAAAACCTATACTTTACAGGACAGAAGTATGCAAAAGAAATAAATTATGTGTTATGGTAACTTCTAAAAAATGTATTTGATGGCCCTTGGGGAAGCAATAGTTGTCTAACTGAGGAGTTAAGGGAGAGTGTTTTTATTCACATGAGTCAGCAGACAAAGAGGCTGAAGCTTGTGTGCCAGACCAAGGAACATGTAAATATGACAGATGGTCAACAAAGTGAAGCCACTTTGTAATAGAGCAGTTCGTACAAATAAGGGAGATCTTTTTTGCAGCAGGCTTTATTTAACTAAAAGTTTCAAAATACAAACAGATCAACAAAAAAATAGACATCATCAGTATTGCTTGGTTTTCCTTAGTGTTTCTGGTAACAGGTGGGGTTGGTGAATTAATTTTTACAGTACACAACCTATTTCTGGTCCTGATTACATTATTTTCTGAAATTTGCGTGAGCTGTGAGATAATGTGTAATAACTTCATTATAATTTTGCATGCTGTGAACTGGTCATGCAAGTTTTTACATACTTAGTTGTCCTGCATCTGCTTGTGATATAGCATGTTATCTCCTTTTTCTTCTGTAATTATTGCCTTTATTTCCATTCACATAATTCCTTCAAACAAATTAGCATGTCAGTAATAGAAATGATGGGACAAACCTTCACTCATAATTCAGGTATAAAATCTTCTTACAAAATGAATAATCCAGCCTTTTATATCAGTGGTTCCAGAAGAGGCCTTTGTCTGCTACGTAGATCTGTCTCAGGTTGTAATGAAACTCATTAGCAAAATAATCTGAGTCTGGAGAATCTTGAGTATCATCATCTTCACAGCATTCCTGAGAGGAAGTGTAATGGATGAAGATTTCTCCATGTTGCCCAGAAGTATGGCACAAGCATTGTGGTTTTAATCTCACAATTTTGCAGTGGAAGTATCAGTTTCATTTTTACCGTGGGGAGACAGGGTCTGAGATCTAGACTAGTGAAATAAGGTTTCTGCCTGATACCTTCTAGAGATACCTCTTTCTGTCCTAAAGCTTCTCCTTCATCTGACAATCTCTCCTTTTACTTTTGTAAAAGAAGGATTCTCACCATTACATTTCTATTTCCTTCTTGTAGCTTACCTTTTGTAGGCTAATGGATTTATGGTTTGATTGGAAGGGGTTTTTTTTCTGTTTCAATTCTCCAACCACTTTATTATGAGGATGCTTTCCTTCAGTTGTAGTAAACTAACAGGAATGCATGGCGTCTGTTTTGCTGCCTTCTTGATGCTATTGCTTTTTCTCTAGAGGTGTGGATTATAAAACCAGGCTTCTAGACTGTCAAAGTAGAGACAGTAGTTGGAAGCTGAGCTGCTCCTCTGGGTGGCTACTTGAGGGCAGCACCAGCTTTACTGTTTAAGTGAAAAAAAATCAGCGCTGAGGGTTATCCCATGGGCATGTACTCAGAAAGTCCCTGGTGTTAAGCCTACCTGTATATGAATATTTATAAGCTGTCAAAGGGCTGGAAGAGTTGGATGTGCAAATCCCTCTGAAATGTAGAACAGATTGTTTTGAAAAGTTTGAAACTTTGAAAGTTGCCATCCTAACTTTTAATTTTGTATATTCTTATAGCCCCATAACTGTAGTTAATATGGTAGAAGATAAGAGTGGACAAAATGTAAAGTCAAAGTTTTTGTTGTTTGATTGTTCATGTGCTAACTTTGGAGGAAAGGGGACTTCCATTTGAGTCAATTGTTTGAAGGAAACAGAACACTTAATTTTACATTTTTAGGGTCTTGTCTCTGTTACTAAGAGTGGAAAGGCTTAGGATCCTCCAGCTGGAGTGGTGTGAAGAGGGAGTAAGTACAGCTGGTGTGTGCTGTGGAGCAGCTGTGCAGTGCAGCAAAGCCTGATAGCCCAACACCTGAGTGTGTTTATAAAACAGATGCAGAGAGATTATATTGGTGTTGCCTGCCTGGCAGACTGCTAGCCTGTGGTTTACACAAGTCTGTCCCTGGTTTGGAAAAAGCCACATATTCACTACACCGGATGTGCTGACATGGCTTGGGGTTAACATGTTGAGCTTCAGGACTGACCCCAGTTGGGAAAAATTTGGAGCAAATTATAGCAACTGGGGCTTCATGAATTTTAGAAAGAGAGATTCTGGGGAAATTATTAGGGGGTTTTTATTTAGCTGCTTGTTGGTTTGCAAAATTATTCATTATTTAGTGTGTTTGGAGCTCAAATGAAGTGGGAGAAGGACACAACATACCCATTACCACTCTTTCACAGTGAAGAAGGAGCTTTCTCTTTGGTTTCCTGATATTGTGTATAGTATTGCCCTCCCTGATCAGTATAAATTGAACATCTAGAGTTGTAAATGTAGTAAAGCTTTTTACTTATGTTTCTTTCATCCAAAAGGTACTGTGCAGATGCTACAGAAAATGTGTTGAAAGGTGAATTGCTAAGGTCCATCATCCTAGGTAGTGAGTGATGGGAAAATCAAGTATGTGATATTACATGAAACTGAAGGCATTGGCGTGCAAAAGTGTTGAATTTAAGGCTTCAGTTACTTCCAGTTTTCATCTGTTTAGGAGAATGTCCTTTTACTTACAACTTATACACATGTCTCTATGGCTATCCAGAATGTAATATTGACTTTGCAGTACACTGCTCAGTGATTTACAGGAAGAAACCAGTGCCCTTAAAATATTCTGGTGGATTTGCTTCATCTTTCAAATGTATGTGGCTCATGAACATCAATTAGAATAGCAGCTTAAGGGAGTATGTTAATGCTTTATTTCATACTGGAGGCTTATAATACTGGGACACCTTTTACCTCAGAGAAGCTATGATGTTCTTTCTTTAGGCAAATATGAAAAGACATGGTGCCTAAATACAACCAGTTCTCTTCAGGTTCTCCCGGTGTCACAGATTTACCTTCCTGGATAAGTAACGTTGGTTAAGGATAAACTTTGCCATTACAGAATGTTTTGAATACGTCCTGGGATTGAATGAATACTAGATGAATACAAAATTGTTTATTAATATTGTTGGCAGGTCCACTGTACAATGTGAGACCCTATCAGTCATCACTACTTCAGTATGAAGTTAATGTTTGTGTCCTCACTTCTTAAAATATGAATCTATTATGTTAGATGTTCATCTCAAGGCTGTAGCACAGCACAAAAGAGAACATATGGGAGGGGTACCCAGCCATCCTGGAAGTATCCCTGCTTACAAATTGGATTCCTGGTAAGAGCTGTAATCAAAGAACTCAGCTAGGTGATTCCTTTGTGTCTCAAAATGCATCTGCCCTGAAGCTCAGAGCTCATGTCCCAGAGCTTGGATTTTCAAACCCACAGGCTCAATCTTCTTTTCTTTTAACCCTGTTATTCTAAGGGATACTACTTTTCCAGTTCCACTTCCCTCTTGTACCTTCTTCTCCCAGTGGTACTTTTAATCCCTGATTCATTGGTTGCTGATAGCAGCTCCTCAGTTGAGAAGTACCTCACTTCTGCTTTTAGCAGAATTAAAAAATTGTGGTGACAGGCTGCATTTGCCAAATCTATCTCCTAGCTGGAATAAAGAAAAAAAAAAAAAAGGTTTTGGCTCAGAATAACTGGCATAAATGGAGGTGCAAAGGATGAAATAATTCATCTTTATTTATTTGGGTGTATATGTCCAAGTCATTTGGTGGGTTTTTTTCCAGTTAGGAATCTAGTAAAGAAGATACCATTCTCTAACACCTGTGTATTCACTTGTTCCCTTTTTTCCCCTGGAGAAAGTGAGACTAGTAGCAGCTTTAGTTACAGTTAACATATTTAATCATTAGAAGGCTTAATTTGAAGACCTACTTTGTTACACTGTGTTTCCCAGTGGCTCCATCCACTTGTGAGACAGGAATAATGGCTAAAACACATTAAGGCAGTGAATATGTGTCATAGGAAGAGGTTAAGTTGGTTGGAAGTTGTTGGGCAGCCTCCATTTAGGGTTGTTTGAAACATAATTGTGTGACAGCAGATACAGGAACAAAATATGTTACTGAGAAAAAACAAAAGCAAATTCGGTCAGGTATTTCAAGGCCAAGGAAACTCAGTTGAGTTATTACTGGCTCCTATTAACATGCCTGAAAAAAATAATGTTCTTTGCTTCAGCTGGGTGGCCCTCAGAAAGGGGAGAGATTCTTTCCTGCCTTTTGAAATCATCAAAGAATATGAGAGTAATCATTTCCAAAGTTATCTCTATGTCGGAAAACCTCACTGTTCAGGATAAGCCAGGGTAAACAAAGGAGAAATAGGAAGTGACTTTCAAAAAGTATGGATTTGAACCTGTGAGGTGCTGAGTGTCTTCAGTGAAATGCTGAGCTTGCCTGATTTCCAGTAAGTTTATGGCTCTTGGTTCCTGACAGGATCAGGTCCTAAGATTAGATCTACCCTCTGAAGTAAAATTAGGTTACTGCTGTCAGCCTTTTTTGACTGCCAATATTGCTTGCAGTGCCTATCATCAGTGCTCTATATGTACACAGACATGTACAGTGCTTCATCTGCAGGGACTGTATCACTTTCACATTTTCATTGTTTGTCTGCTGTACTAATTAGAACTCTGATATGAAAATGAGGCATCAAGAGGATGAAGCAAGATACCAGATGCTTACTGACAAAAGGAAGATCCTTCTTCAATTTTACTGTCATGCTTAGGAGCATTTTTACATGTTTTTTCCCTTATGTAGAGTAAAATAACACCAAATTTGTGTAGTACTTTTCATCAGTAGATTCCTAAGTGGATATCAATTTGATGAATGTATTGAATACGCAATCAAGACCTTTGGGTAAAGAAGCATGTACTGGTGTAATTCTTCACTTTCACATGAATTGCAAAACCCTTCACATTTAGCTTTTTTGACTTTCATTGGAGCCATTCGTGTTCTATGGGCATCTCAGTACACCGTGTCGTGCATGGAGATTGAGAGGTTGTAAAGGATGTTTGGACTAGATTCCTCCTCTCCCACTGGTGCATACTTTACTGTCCCTCTGAGGTTAATGTGCTACCAATGACTGCAGTCATTGCTGGCATTATTTGAACTAAGGGTGGGTATAATGGGACTTCACTGCTAGTCATGCTTAAGGGGAAAACCATTTCTTCACAGTAGATTTTAGAAGTTATACAAGGAAATCCATATGCCCTAAGCATGAACTGAGAAATGTACATACAGTAGTCAGACTGATTCAGTCTTCTCATAATTTGTTGCTCTTCTGCTTAGAAAATGGCTAAAATTTTTGCATCTGGTTATTGCAGCATGTAGAAATACAAATCTTATCTGAAACAATACTGATGTTTTTCACAGTATGACAGATATGAGGGGTAGTTTGGGTTCTTTTCTTTTTTTGAAACTCTAAATTTATGCATGCTTAGAAGGCTTGGGCCACCTTGATTCAAAGGGATATTGATTACATTATATCTTTCCCAGAGTTTGTTTCTTACTCTGTTTTCTGTGTCTTGAATAGACCTTGCGTGTTCATTGACCCTGCCAGTATATGAGTTGTAAACAGATTGGAGGCAAAGGGGAGGAAAAAGAAACAGTGTTTAATTCTACCAAAGCTCCTGCCTCAGGCTTCAGTGCTCAAAGTTTCATCAAACAGGTTCTTCTACCTCTGTTTCCTCATTCCTCCTGAGGAGAGTCAAGCTGACCACGCTTAATTAATCACGAGGCTTCAGAGCCTTCCTTGTGCTGCAGAGGAACAGTGCCTCCTTTCCCCAGGACCAGCAGTGCCCAGGAAACATCTAGGGTACAGATCCTGAGCTATGATCCTTTGGGCTGGGGGGGTGTTTGCTGGGACAAATTTTTTTCGCTTGGTGCGTGGTGACATCTTCTGGGAGATGAACCCAAATTTAGTGAGCAAGAAAAGTTACTCCTCTGTAGGGAGAGGCAGTCTCCTGTCAAGCCTGGGGAGCCTTGTTTCCCATTATTCAATGATGCAAATCACCTAGGAAGTTATGCAAGGGGAAAGCCTGGGCAATACAGCATATTCTTTAATATACAGTAATCTTTGGAGGATAATATTACATAATCATGACATCACCATGTGGGATAAGATAGTATTTTGTAGCCAGTGTTTTTCCACTTACCTAAAGGATGATCTTAATACTGCAAAGCAATGCTGAAAAGAGAGCTATGCTGGTACTTGCATATTTAACCTCTTTTAGGTTAAAGACTTCACGTGACACCTTCTTGATCCCAAGTATGTGGTGTACAGGACTTCCCTAAAGACTACTGATAAGGGTAACTTCCTCTGAAACATTTGGAGACTGTGCTTTGAATCTCTTGGTTCTCAGAGTAAAAATAAATGTGCTTTAGGCTGCCTACTGAGAAAAGACCTGACAAAATCTTCCTCTTCACTGCAAAGATCATGCAGAAATTTGTCGAATATTAGTAATTAATTTTGAAACAGAAGATAAAACCACCTTTCCTGCAGCAGGCCTGTATGGATCAAAAGCTGGGAAAGATCTGTTTTGTTTGAGTAACTGTGTGATATTTTTGACCTGCTGACTCAGCTTCAAAAAAGCAGTCCAGATACCTGTAGAGATTTAAAAGTACCTTGTGCTGGTTTTGAATGTTAGAGCTAAATGCTCCTTTTGTCCCTCTCCCCTCTCCTCCCCCTGCTTCCTCCCCTTCCCTGCACTGGGTTTGAAAGAACTAAGAGAACCAGGTGAATATCCTCCTTTTCCATAGCACCTTTGGAATAAAAGATGGGTGAAGAAGTGCACTCTCTGTGACTCTTATTCCTGTTTTAGCTCATGAAGAGGACTACTAAATAGTGGTCAGTTGGTTAGTTTGGATTGGGTCACTACTGGCTGTGAAACCCCTCTCTGTGAGACAGGCCACTTGAAAGCCTGGTGGGAAAGACCTGCATGGGGGAAAATTTCCTTCAAGGCAGTATGGAGCACAAGCATGGACTGTTGTTTGGAGAGTTTTTGAAACCCGTGTGCTTATCTGGAGATCTGACTGGGAACTGAGTGCTTCTCTTAAATGAAGATGGTGAAGCTCAGATCCTCACCCCTTTGTTTTCTGCTGGAGAGTGTGAATCAGAGCTGTCTGGGCTGCTGGTCCTGCTAGGTAATGTTGCCTGAGCAGGAAGAGGAGGAAGAAAAAAACTGGGATCATAATTGCAGAAAAACCCACATAATGTCTGAAATACCTCAATACTACCCCAGAGAAGTGTGTGTCACTGATAAATGAGCCTTGATATTACTATCAGAATGCTCATGAGAAGCTTATCATCACAGGCCATGCACAGCCCACTGGGCTCTTAAGAACCAATCTGAGTGTAGTGTGATCCCATAACCTGGCAACAAAAGTATGCTCACAAGATGTACTCAAAGGTTATTAGGTTACACCAAATTTATTCCACACTGGATAGTTATAAAATTTGCTTATACAGAGAACTGTATCTTTGACACCAAGGCCTTGTTATGTTAATTACAAAATGGTGTAGGCTCTTCTGATACCTCCAGCTCCAACTGATACCTCATCCTCAGGTGATGATGCATCCAAATATGAGCCAAATGGGTGCTGAGGGGGATTAGGTCACTGCTGTGTCCTTGCTGCTCTGGTCACTCAGTAGCTGCCCACTAGGAGTTTTCTTGCTCCTTGGCTCAGTGCTTTTTGTGGGGGTTAGTGGAAGATTTCCTCACTCTGCAGACCTCTGACAGGAGCATGGCAGTTCCTGTTTTCCATCTGAGGCTGCCAGAGGTAGCAGTTATGAGTACAGTATGGATAGAAAACTATTTTTTTCCCAGCTGGTGTGTGTGATCATCAACTGCTTTGATTAACCAGTTCTGGGGCTTTAAGTGAGACATTGTTTTTTCCATTCTTTGTAGTGTTTTTGGCAAGGGGTGGAGAAAATATAGTCATAGCTCTCTTTTCTCTCTGAGTTTGTTTTGTTTTCTGCTCTTTGTGTTCAAGCACAAAAAATGAAATGGTTTGAAAATAAAATAAATATTATAACTAAAAAGTACTTTATATTCCCTCCTCACAGAAATGTGTCCGAAGATAAATAGGAACAGATCATATTGGGAAAATATTACTTTCCCCCCACTCTTTAAAATAAAGCAATTCCTCTGTTATTGAAGTTTTCTGCAAGTAAACCACAAGCAGACATACTAAGTGCAGCCAGCTACAGGATGATAGCCTTGTTTTTGTTTTTGTTGGGCTTTGGGGGTTTTTAACTGCAGATTTAGCTATTGCAAATTGAACCACTAAAAACACATCAGTGTTATTTTGAAAATTCACATCAGATTCAGCTCAGACCAGGAAGTGAGGTGTTGTCCTTTTAAAGCCTGATATACTGAAAAGGGTATTTCTGACGCATGACCTTCAGTGAACAGGAATTCCTCTACTTAAAATCTCATCCTTACCATGAACTTCACTGCCACAATTCATCCTCTCACAGCTGTGTGGAAAGTGACATATTGTGGAAAAAAAAGCCCCAACTGTAATAGATTTTCTCATATTTTCTAAAATAAATAGCAAGGACTTGCAAAATATAGAGCATGACTTTGTGCTGAAATGTTTTGTGTGCAAAGAAATGTGATTTTAAGTTGCAAGAGGCCTTTTTTTTTAGTGGAGTTCATTAGTCTTTAACTAAATAACTGATTAGATTGTTAAAATCTGTTTAACTATCAAATCATTAAGTATCACAATAGAAACCACTGGGGCATAAGTTCTTGAAAATCTGGTTTGAATTTTGAGTGGTGAATATTTGAAACTCCACAGTGAAAAAAATCTGGCTCTGCATGCACTTTTTGTATATGTTTGCTTTCACTCTTTTTTTCTGCTTTCTTTTGTGTGCTCTCTCTCACTCTCTCTGCCTTCAATTTAAAGGCAGTGAAAGAACACCTAGGAACTGGCTGGTTTGAGAACTGGGCCCAAGTGGTTTGTGGGCAGAGCAGGTATGATGCCATGCTCAGCCATGCTGAGCATGGTAACAATCTTGTGCAGCCACTGAATATTACTGCAGTTAAATGAGTGCAGAAACACAGCCTTCTTGCCAGGGATGGAAGGCATTGAATTGAACCTCTTTGGAGCAGGAGAGGGAAGTATCTGGCAGGCGCCTTTTTTAGGACTCTGCACTTGGAGAATTTGCCAGTTCCTGCTGTTTAACAGCCCAGATTTGCTAACCTCCGGGACATACGGCAGGGCCTACTTTTTTCTCCTAGTTCTTTGTGGAAGTGGGTGTTGGCTAGAGCTAGATAAGGATGAAAACGGGATATGTTGCCGAGATTGCTCTGTTTTTGCTTTTGCTTTTGTTTTATTTGCTGGGTTATTTTATTTAACCTAAGGCAATTTATTTCTAGTGTTTAATTTTAAAAGCATACCAGTGACAGAGAGATCACTGAGCAACATTCCATTGTTTGAGCAAGGAAATGAATAAATAATAGTTTTGTAACTCAAATTCCCTATAAAAGTATTTCAGCTGCTAATTATGTAAAACCTATGTTATTTTTATCTATAGGATGTGCTAAATAGATAACATTTTTTCCTCTAAAGAAGGTGGTTTCCCAAAAACCAGTGAATGCAGTGGATTTAAATAAAAATAACTGATAAGCCCTAATGAACAAAAAATCCTGTGGGATTTCAGGTAGATTAAGAGAAGGGAGTGTGGCATAGGTGCCATAGTAGAGGCTGACGCTTGCATGCAGTAACAGTGCGTATCCATCAATAGAGATCTTTGATCATAAGCCAGTTTTTACCTTCATTCATAGACTGGACATGAAATAGAAATCAAAGAAAGGACTTGGACAATCTTATACCTGGAGAGACACTACTATGCCCTATGTGAGGGATACGTATAAGCATAGTGCCCAATAGTACTTTTTTTCAGTTGCTAAAAAGAATCACTCATATTTGAGTTCAATATTGTGTCATTGTAGTTAATAAACTTCTGACAGCTAGTTTTACCCAAAATGCTTTTAAAAGTAATTAAAAACTAATCGGTTGAGGAACAGCGCTAGATAGTATTTTACAATGTTGGAAAAATAAAGTTTATGATGTCTCAATACCAAAATTTATGAATAGATATAAACCTTACTTTAAAAAGTCTACATAATATGACTTTGCAGAAAATGTTCTAGCTTAATTATAGTAATGTGCTTCGAATTTTCCAATGGGGTCATTTATTTTGAGTATATGTCTCGTCTCCTATTACTGTAACTACGAATAAGCCTGTTGTTGGGTATGTGTTGTCTAAACGTTGCACATAACTTTCCTGGAATTTGTAAAGCTATTCTGTTTGACATTAGTTGGCATACCTTGTTTGCAACCCTTGTAATCCAAAAATAAAATATTTATGTGTCTCTAGTAGCAAAGTACGAAGTGCCATATTAAGAACATCCATATACGGGCCTGGCTCTGTAAGATGCTGACTGTTCGATTCCCCCTCGCTCAGCAGTTGCCTTTACATGTGTCTCAAAGCCTGAAGCTACAGCTTTGAAACCAGGATCTCCATGTGTCTTGGCTGTACAAGGCAGACAGAGACTAAACTTGGTGTAGATGCCCTTGCAGTTGAGGCGCCGCTGTTGCGAGCACCTGCGGACAGAGATGTTGGTCTGGCGGGTGGGAAGAGTGGCTGCCATTTGATCACCACAGTGCGTGGAGCTATTGGAAGGAAGCTGGAGCTTGAAGAAGAATTTATATTGTCCATTTCTCATAAAGGACACTGCCTTCTGGTCATGCCCAGGGCTTTGGGGGAGTTCCTTGGCAGGCTGGAGGAGGAGGCACTGGCCAGGCACCCAGAGGTTTACTCACAGCAGGAGAGTGTGATCCTCCAGGTTCCTGCCTGTAGGAGAGCTGTGCTGACTGACAGGCACCCAAATTACAAATACTGCACTTTCTCTGTGTTTTATTTGCTTTATTTTGATGTCCAATTGAATACTTGTTTTTATGCCTGGCTGACAATTATATATTTTTTTCTATGAGTCTTTCTTTTGTTGTGGGAGAGGAAGGGAAGGAGGCATGGAGATGGCTGGTGGGCTTTTAACCTGTCTAAGCCTTCTGTGGTATGTTGAGGATTTTCTTCCAAGAAGAATACTGTGCCAGCCATATGGTCTGTCAAATAGTATTGTATTCATTAGTGCAGTGAGATTTGTTTGCATTTTTTTTCCCATCCTACCTCTTTTTTTTTCTCTCTGATTTAAATAATTTCATTGTGGGATAACAGTTATAAAAAATCCTCAAAAAATGATGCCAGCTTCATGCCTCAGGGTTAGCAAATCAGGTGTGCAGAGGGAGCAGGGGACTCTAAAATGCTTCTCAGTGCTACTCAACTATAGCCAGAAGTTTAGGAGGAATAAAGCATAGCTGGATTGGAGTTAGTTGTGCCCTTCCATCTTGCTTTATAATTTTTAGCATGGAAAGGCTGAGTCCGCATAGAAGAGAAATAAGATAAGGGCTACTTGTGTTTTTGTGTCATGTTGAATTCACCCCTTGATATTCTATCATGGCACAAAAAAAGAGTACATCTCTTACTGAACATTGAGCTGTTCTGTTACATGGTGTTTTACTTAGAGACAGGCAGCCATTTATCTTGTATTTTGTTTAGTATCTTTACGTGGGAATTAGTTGCCAGTTGGTGGAAAATAAGGAATCGTGTTAATGCTGTATGAAAATGGGGTTAATAGCTACATTGACACAAAACAAAGCTACTTTAGGCTTTGAAGGTACAACCAGAGTGCTGCCAAACAGACTCTTCCTCTGACTGCACCAAGATATCTGCCTTTATAAGGGCTTAGAGGAACTCTGAGAGGAAGTCTTGCCGTGGTAGGGGCTGCTGAAGCTGTCCCATAGGAAACCAGTGAGAGGAAACACAGGGGTGGCTGCCGTCAGGAGCGCGCTTGCTGCAAGGCACAAGTGGGAGCTAATGCAGTGGGAGGCACGGCCAGCATCTCTCATGGTCACCGGGAGGACACAATGCCATTATGTGCCAGTGGGGAGCTGAGAGTGAACCTAGCCCTTGTTCCCTTTGTGGCTGTGGGGAGCAAAGTGATGGGGGGAAATGGGAAAGGGAGAGGCCATTTCAGGACATACAGCCTGCAGAGCTGTCAGGAACTTGTTATGGTTATGAGCATTCTAGTATTAGGCTCCAAATTCATGCAAGTTATTGAGGAACTATACAGCCTGTCCTCCCTCCTTGCTGACTGATTGTCCTTGTGAGAGCACCTATTTGTGGGGATGTGTGATTTCTTGAACATTAACCTTTTTCCACTTATCTTTCCAAATTTGCTTTCGATGGAGATGGATGAGTTTTGAGTATCATTTGCACTTTTGTTCAAAGCATTCCTGGAACAGTTCTTTGCAATGGCCACTTGGACTATTTTAAACCTTGCTTTTGCAAAAAGCGAAGACAAATGAAAAACAAGCCTTATAAAGTTGTATTCTTCTGTTCTTTGGTAAATAAGGACTGATCTTTGTAAAAAAAAAAACTACAGATAGAATTTGAGCAAGATATTAGCAAACATATTTATATTTTTCATGGTAAAGACTACTGCATCACTGTTAATTTCAGAATTTCTTAAAGTTTTACAAACTAGAAGAAGGGTACTGACTAGTACACTTTTAAAAAATGAAAATGTTTAATCTCTAATAAGCAAAAATATGTATTTTATTTGTATAGCAAATTTCAAAGCCAAATAGCACACACTATAGAATTTTATGTATTGTGTTCCTTTGAATGATTCACATGAATGCTAATGCTCTGCTTCTTTCCACTGCTTCATTTCTGCCAAGAACTGTTTTAGCTTT
The DNA here is from genome assembly GCF_051311805.1 of Agelaius phoeniceus. NCBI lineage: Eukaryota > Metazoa > Chordata > Aves > Passeriformes > Icteridae > Agelaius > Agelaius phoeniceus. Next base: position 89,655,277 of record NC_135267.1, on the reverse strand, counting down.
TTAAGCCTTCCAGCAATAAAAAAACTGGAAGGAGGAGATTCTCTGATTTGCAAGGCCCAAATAGCAAAGTATTGGTGTATTTTATGCTTTTCTTAATACATGTATCTATATATTACTAATTCATGTTTTGCTTGGGTTGAAAAATATTGCATTATATAGCACTATAATATAGCATTGATACTGTTTTGGAAGAGTAACAATTTTAGATGACTCCTGTATTTGTTCCTTTTAAAGTAGCCATCCCAAAATTGTGCCTGGAAAACCTTATACCACATTGCAGCGTAGTATTATCAATGAAACCACTGTTCAGTGAGCCCAGCCAATGTGACCAAGCTGGGTGATAAATGTTTATGCTGTATGGGTCCAGTTGTCTTTAAAAGACGACTTCTATACAGTGTATGCTATTTTAATTAAAATATACAGGCAGCATCTAACCAGATTGAGTATTTCCATGCATGGGATTATATTTTCCTTTTTTTTTCTTTAGCTGGAGAGTAGAGAGACACAAAACTTCTCTGGTTTAGGTGGTACAGCAGTTGGAGTTGGACACTAATGTGTAGAATGCCTCTGTTGTCAGTAGCCTAGAGAGGTGCAGGAATCCTTGCCAGTTTTTCCTGACACACTTTGCTTCATGTATAAAATGTCATGGTGATAGCTGGTCAAACACTTGTGGGTGCTGGTGTGTGTGAAAGATGAATTTTACCTTGAAGATAGCTTGATAAATCATTAGTGTCTTTTCCACTGTCCATGGAACAAAGCTATAAATTCCTTGGCAGTCAGGGTTACCTGGAGACTAATATAAAGGTTGCTAGTATAAAGGTAGCTTGCTTTGTTGCTTTGTTACTTCAGATCTGCGAGTGTGCCAAAAAGCAGGGCTAATGGTTTGCATTCCCAAGTTCAGGAGAAAGGCAGATCAGCAAACTGGAGACCTCTAGTCTATCCTATTTATTCCATCTGGTCAGGACTTTTTTTCTTAATCCAATTCTTATTTTGGAAATACTGATCTGTTGCAGTTTTTTCAGTAGAGTGCAGCCATTTTCACGTAATTTACACAGGAGAAGTATTTATGAGGTCCTGGGTGGAATTACCATTCCCAGCCAGGAGCTCGTGATGGGAGTGGCTCAGTGGCATGCAGGAGAGCACTTTCAAGGCTGAGTTTCTTTGCTGGCTGTGGGGTTCTGTGTCACATTTGAGTAGTCTGACCATGTTACTGTTTGGGGCAAAATGCTCTTCTTCTCCTCCCCAAGACAGTTGGTTTCACTTTAGTGAACAGTAAAATAAAGAATTGTTGTAATATGCATTTCAGAGAAAGAAGTGAATGACAATACCCCATTTTGGGGCGGTTTTTTTAATGATTTTACTTGAAAGGGAGTAGAAAGAGAGATTAATGTACAAAAGTTGAGTAGTACCCAGGGCTCATACATCTTTAATCACTGTTATCTGCTCCAAGCACATATTAGCAAAGAAAAAGAGCTGGTCTGTTTCATCCCATCAGATGATGCTAATACAATCTGGGCTTTCTTAATGATGTGAAGTAGATGGACTTTTCTGACACTGAGATATGCAGAAGATAAGGGGTGAAAAAGAAAGGAGGCAGGTGGAGTAACTATAAAGAAGAAGGAAGACGGATTGTTTCCCTTCAGAGCTAAGTCTCATCAAAATATCAAAAATCCTCTTCAAGTTGTGCATGTCACTGATGCAGTGCTTTTAGTCTTATGAACTGGAATGTCTAGTTGGTGCCTATGTGAGGTTCATTCATCCCTAGCAACTTAAGGAAAGGAGGCACTATTGATTGACAAGATGTCGAATATTGCAATTTTTGCTGTTACTTGCATGTGTTGTTACTACCTAGGTACAAAAATCCATTACCTTAGTGTTACACAAACAGTAACCAGCTAGAATTCTTGCTTAAATGCTTCTACTGCCTGTGATGGACACAGCAGATGTCTAGAACAGCAGGTTCAGATGAGTTTTGACATGGATTTAGCTTTTTGCACAGAAGTCAGATGTCTACATGAAAGATAGAGGTCAGAGCCTTACATCAGACAATCAAATAATACAGTCACTGGCAAGTTTTTCATTGGGTGCTGGAGGCAAATCTGTGTTCTCCTAGATTACAAATCAATGCAATTAATGTTTACACATCTTCTTTAATTTAGTCTGTTTGAATTTACTTATTGCAAGTGTGTGGCCATGATGACTGAGCATAATCTTACCACACATTGTAACTTGCGTAGTCTTTTGTTTTAAGGACTTGAAACTCTAGTTGTGCTCTTGGAAGGACCCATTTCCAAGTCCTGTACAGCTTTGACTTGTTGGTTGTAAAACTTGCATAAAAGAAGCAAGAGGACTAATTTCTTTGACAAAGCTGTGTTACTTGTGCAGCAGTTCAATGCTTTTTTGCACAGACATGCTATAACCAAACTGGGAAAAATAATTTAAAATTTCCAGCAGCACAATCAGATATCTGAACTTTCCTTTTTCTTGTGAAGATCATAAGATAAACATATTTCACCCAATCAGGGCTGTTTCTTTAGAGGTTCTAGTTGAGACTTCGGGTTTTGAATATTTTTGCTAAGACGTGTTTCTACAGAAAAATAGTGGCCAGTGGTTGTAGGCATAGTGCCTGCAGGATAGGGATGTCTTATAAATAATCTTGTGTATTTATGCTCTAGTTCAGCTAATCAAATCTTCTTTTAAAATAGTGCTGAGAGCAGAGGTGAGTCCTAATAATGAAACAGCCGGAAAAAGCTATTTGTCCTCTGATTTAAGCTTCTAAATGTAACCCTGCCTAATTTTGAATTTAACCTAGAAGTAATTATTTTTAATTAAAGAGTCTTTTAATTTTTCTGGAGTCTCATACTTGTGTGCCAAAAGTAGATACTTTTAGAAAACAGTGACCTCTAGGAGTTTGCTGCATCCTTAAATAATTTAAAATTCTGAATAATTTTGAGGCTGCCAGTACCTTCTACAATTGTGACTCAACACCTTGATATGTTTTTTTTTTTCTTTTTTTAGAAGCCAATTACCATCTTTTAAGACAGTGTTGTTCACACTAGAGCTTGGGTTAATTTCTTCTTCAATTTGCATCTTTTAACAATGAAGGGAATCTCCAGCACTGTTGCTGGCATGTGAAAGGATAACTCCATCTGTTCACCTTGAGAATCTGAATTTTAGTGCTTGATGTCCAGCCTGTGATTTTGACTTCTTTCTTGGTTTCATTTAAAATTCTATGTGATAATTCTGATGTCCACACACACTATGGATTTTTTAATTAAGCAGCTGTGTGTAATGATAATAACAAGCCCAAATGCATATGTAACTTTCAGAAGATAGACTGGTTTGTAATTCTACTGATAATAATGATTAATGTGCCTAAGGTTCCTCACTGCACGTGTATAGCAGCTTAGATTTCAGTTGACTCAGATGATAATCTTGTCCGTGGAAGGCAACTGCAAAGGACACAGCAACCAGATACAGACAGTATTTCTTCAAAGGGAACTTATTTACATGTGAGGGACACTGCACAGAGCATGTGCTGCTCCCTGTGCTCCTGGGCCAGTATTGGTGTTTGTCTCCTGTCCTGTTTCATTCTATCCTTGGTCCAAGTGTATTGCTTGTAAGCTGCTGCTTTTGTTTCATATTCACCTCTTCTTCCCTGTTTCACTGTGTTCCAGCAAAACCTCTGTCGCTGCATTCAAAAACTATCCTAAAATACTTCTTCTTTTTTCAAGGTCTTTTGTGAAGCTAGTTTGTGAGGAGCAGAGCTTGCAGAAATGGGTATACTGCAAGAGATAGTCCATAGAATATGTTTGTGGGATACATCCATGCAAAATTGTGTTAAACCTTTAGGATTGTAAAGCTGTACATGAAGGTTCTAAATTCCTGGTGAGGTAGGAAGTGAAAATTACTATTGTTGTGTTCTGAACTATTTTGGCAGAAACTACCTATAAAAATACAGCTTTACAGACACCCTATTAATTTGTATTTAACTTTTCTTAAAAAGAAAAATATTGAGTGAAATTCTGTTTTCAATCAAATAAGTAGCAAGGTTTCACGGAGTTATTTTATTAGTGCCAGGTTTGCCTGAACCTTGGTGGTATCAGGATTTCACTTTTCATTTTTACCAGTTCTTATATGGAAGGATTATACAATGTTTCTTTAGATATGCTGAGATATTGGTGAGATACATTTTTTTTTGTTCTAGAAGGTATAACTTAGTCCCTCATAAATATATAGAATAATAAAAAAAATTCTTCATTTCCTGTCTTGAAAATTGTGTGAGATTCTTTAAACAGAGTTTTTCAGCTATTTCCCCTTTATATCAAAGAACAGCATCCAAGTCCTGCCAACACAAACAAATGAGAACTTTAATTATTTGACTTCTTATTCTTCTGAAAAGTAACATCTGCAGTAGAATGGTAGACAGTGAATTTGATGTGTAATTTCTACTGAGTTATTAGGAACTTCAGGATTTCATACAAGAAGGTAGAAAAGGTGTAAACATGAAATAATGGATCTTGAAGCTGGAAACAAAAATTCTCTGTTACAAATTGCTTCTGCTGTCTGTATGCTTTAACTCAGCAGAGCAGAAACAAAATGATTTTGGGGTCTGTGCTTTTGGTGAAGTGTCCCTGGATTCCTTTCATTAGTCTGAACTCATGGTTCTTTGAGAAGTAAACACAGCTGAAAGCTGCTGTTATAGCAGTCCTTTGTGTTGCTCTTTCAAGAATGTTTCTGTCAATTTTTTCTACTCTATGCCCAAGATCAAGTTTGGCTGTGGTGGCTTAGCACCCTTGCCATCATTTCACATACCAGTCTGTCTTATTTAAAATGTGGCTGGGTCTAAGTATTTTTGTTAGGAAGCTTCACAGCTGTTGGGGTTTGCCTGCACACCTATGGCTGAAAGTGGTCAATTTGCAGAAATGTGGAGAGAACTGTGCACTCAGCACCAGTGAGCTAATAAATTAAATGCATTGGCAGGTAGCTTGTTGTTCTGTCCCTGATATCCTTCTCAAAGCAGAAGGGCCATGTCAATAATTTATTTAAATAAATCTTTGTTAATAAGTTAAAGTGATTTAATATTTTCCATGTCAAATTGTATTGAGTAGAATGAACCTGTGGAAATATTCCTACTGACTTTAGTGGAGATACACGATTTACCCTTCAAGAAATTAACTATGACAATTCAAATCAATAACAAATATTTCTTAACTTACTTGGAAAAGATCTGTGCTGCCTATCTTAAGAGAAGGCTGACAACTGCAGTGAGAGGAATCAGAGTAGGAGTCCACAACTTGGTGCCAAAAAATAGTGGAGTGTTTACACAGACTCGCTTGCAGTGGAGACCTTGGGTTTATACCAACACTGCAGATTACATTCAGTTCTAGTTGTAGTGTCACTAAAATAGTCCTCTGAACTGAGAGTTTTAATGGGTTTGTTTCCCCAACATATTCAGCGCACACAGAGCCTTGTGTTTGCTGCCTGGGAGGCTGAAGGCAGGCAGTGGTCAGCACACACAGACTGGAGGTGTTCCTGCTTTCTGTGGGCAGCCAGAGAGAGCAGGGGAACCACTTTTGTTCCCTTGTCATCCTCTAGTGACTGCAGAGCTGCTGCCACAGGCACATGACTTGTTCCTTCTTCACTGTTACACATCTGAATGCTGCAGCTCCCTTGTCTAAGATCTTACTTACCCAAGCAACAGCTGCACGACTTTGTAACTGTTTTAAACCAACCAGCAGACAAAGTATGCAAACTTCTGCTTGAAATTGCTTTTTGAACATGCAAGATCAGTAGGTAGTAAATGAGGTATCTCACTATAATAATTTTTACACTTATTTTCTGGCACCTAAGGACACTTTCGGTGTACTCTATAAAACTTTGGATCGAAAATATATTCATAGAAGTATGCAGTGTGTTAGCATTTCCTCTGTTTAATCTTTTTAGTATCTGATTTGAATAAAATAATACAGTAACAGTTATTTGCATAAACAGAAATGTTAATAAATAAGTATGGAATTGTTGGATTCTTTTGGAGTCCAGATACATAGTTCATGTAATTTGCTGTGGTAAATTGTAACAGTTACATAACAATCACTCTCCAAAAAGAAATGTAGTGTGGAAGCTATTTACCCTATAATACAGATTCTGGAAGCTTTTTCCTGGGTTTATCTCAGTGTAATGATACAATTGGTAACTTAATTAAATTATTAATCTTCTTTGAAAGTTTCCAAGCATTTATATCCAAAGTACTTACATGCAGCATGGTATGCCAAAGACATTTTTATTACCACTGACATGGAATATAAGAGAGTGCTATTGGTTAACATCTTCATTTTCTGAGGATTGACAATATAGGTCACAATATTAGTTCTTTTGGGCTCCATCTATGTGGCTTGCTGACTTCTGATGAGTTGTTGAATTAAGGTAAGAGAGTAATATTTGTAATACTCTGAAAATATGTGGGATTCAGTTAGTGTCAGGCTGCAGTAGTGTCCAACTGTAGCAGCACATTAACACAATGGGGAAGTACTTTGAGGAGACATTACAGTTGCTGGTCTATTGCACTGTCACATTTGTACCTTGTTATGCCATCATTATGTTTATTGTACATATTTGCATGCAAAATCAAACATTGGTGAGTCCAGTAACAATTTTCTCATTGGCTTCAGCGCTGCAGAGTCAGAGCAGCAGTGCAGAATGCAAAAGCTGCTGTGGACTGAAGTGTAGGAAGAGGGAATATTGTGTGAGTAGTGGTAATGCAGTAGCTCTCATGGCAGGTTTCACCGCTATGAAATTATTTCACTAAAAGCTTAGTTTTTAATAGATGACATGTAAAAATAAGATGTCCTTTGGAAGGTTATACAACAATATGTAGGATGCTTCTTTGTCATATAAAAGTGGTTGCTGTTGAAGCTTGTGATGTTTTCAGTAGCAGCTCAATGATTACTATATATGCCATCTTTTTTCATGACAATTATGAGAGACAACTGTACTATTCTTAAAACACATGTCTAGGATATCTTCAATATGGAAAACCAAGCTGAATAGCACATCTTAAAATTGATGATTGCCATCTCCTGCTAAGGCCTCTCTACTGCCTTACAGAATTTGAGGGGGTCACAATATATCGTAACACATTATAGAAAGGGCTTTCATCCTTTTGGCACTTTTGCTACCAGTTGTCTGGACCAGAAGCTGTTTTTTGGATATTTTCCATTTCATGCACAACTGTGTTTGTGAAACTCCAAACCATGTCTTCAAGCTGGAAGGAAAATATTCAAGGTTTTTTGCCTTAGCAGGAAAAGTGCTTTGTTGGCTAAAGAGACCACAGCTTAAAGACAATTTCAAGCTAGAATAATTATTATTCTGCCTAGATAAGAAAATAACCCCAAACATTTTTGCATATTTATGCAATTTTATTGCCTTAACCTTGAATTTTTTTTTTAAATCTTTTCTTCTTGAAATAAAAATTCAGCACATTTTTCTTTTAGATAAGACCATTGTTTTAACAAAAGTTATTTAAATATTTAACATACAAAATTTCATGAAGTAGTATGCATTTTGGAAAACCAAACAATATAAATAAGATCCAAATTCGTAAAAGAGAGTCTGGTATGATGAGTCCGTGCCTTTGGTGATTAAGCTGCCTGTTTGAAACTTTTTACAGGACTCTTCTGAAAAAAATTGACAGTCCTGAAGGAGTTGTCTTTGGCTTCTATTTTTTAAAGTGTTTGCTTATATCCAGAGTAATGAGTTCAAGCTCTTTCTGAATCTGCACCAAAGCTCACTGCCAGTCAAACCAGTTCTGCACTGGTCAGTGCAATAAGAGTGGTGCTGACATGGAGTTAATCACACACTCTCCTGGATAACTACATTCAACATGCCTGAAATAATGTTAGTCATATAGCCACCTTGGCTACCAAAGAAAGATTATAATGTTAACACCAGCAAGTTCATAAGTAAGAATAATACTGAACGTTAGAAGGAAGCTTCCAGACACATAGGTAAGAAGTTGAGCCAATATTTTTGACCTGATGGCGTGCCAAGTTGGAAGGCTTGTTTTGGGAATGGAAAGTGATTATTTTATTCAACCAAGATAGGGTTGAAAATTGAGTTTATTGTATTTTTAGCTATTTGACATATTGGTATACAATATATAGGGTATATTCTAGGGTATATTTCTAGGGTATATTTCTAGGGTATAGAAAATTGAGTTTATTGTATTTTTAACTATTTGACATATTGGTATCTTAGTGTAATTGAAAGAGGGTACTGTTCTTTGTTTCTGTCCTTGCCTAATGATATTAATCACATGTTGTTTGGTTTTTGATCACCTCTAAAAGCTGGAACAAAAATTGTTTTTATCTTTGAAACATGTTTTTGCTTCTGTGGTTTTTTGGGTTTTTTTTTGGTTTGTTTTTAGCCTCTTAAAATTTGACAAATGTCACAGTTATAAACACAATGTACCCAGACTATGGTCATGGTGTTGAAGTCATTCAGACTGTTTAGTGTGCCATACATGTATGCTGCCTGTTAAGCTGATTGATGTTTCTGGGGTTAGAGAGTGTTTTTAGCCCTGATTGTAATGGTAGGGCTATGATCTAGTCCACGGCCATCCAGGATGGGAGATTTGGGTTGGTGTTGGTTTTGGGTTTTTTTTTAACCTGCCTAGTCAGTCACAGATATTCTGGCTATCTTTGATTCCTTCCATCTCTCTGGAATGTGTCTTGGTACTTTGGAGGTGTTGGTTTTACAAAATTTCCATCTCTTTTTTTCTTTGTTTATCACCTTTCTGAAAATACTTTATCCTAGAAATTTCTATAATGAAAGAGTGGTTGTTCAGACATGTAGGCAAAGGACCACTATGTGTTTTATCTGAAAAGGATTGGAGTGATCCCAATTTAAAGGTAAACTGTCTCATCTCTGCTGCTACATAGGTGTGTGTCAGTACTTTTCTGCTCAGCTCTTGAGTTGATTTCAATCTGCTGTGATCATACCCTTCACTAGGAGGCACCCAAAGTCCTTTCTTTTGCATTTTTATCTAATTTTTGGAGACTTGTGACACAATTTTCATAGTCACTCCACACCTGCAGCTCCCACAGGTGGGTGTTAGTCAAGCTCTGCATATTGTGGTGTAGCCTTTAGCACAAGGACCCACAGCTTCTCCCAGGTGTGATTAACCAGCCAGCCAGCAACCTGTGCTGTGATGTGACAGTTCCAGGAGCTGGAAGGCTCCCCCTGAGGAGAATGGGGCAGAGAAGGTTTGAGAGGGCAGTGCTGAGACAGGAGATACAGCTCTGAGATGTGGTGGTGGATAGATAATGGAGAGGGACAGCCAGGTCTGCCAGGAAGGAAGTATGCAATAGGAAAAAAGAATTGTTGTCTGCTTCCCAGGATGTATCTAGGCCAAGATCCCGAAGAGGAGAGGGAGAAGCAGAGTTGCACTGGTGAGCAGGAGGGCAATTCTGCCAGACCTGGCTGCAGTGGATGACAAGGTTTCTCTGTCTGCACATAAAAATAATCCAACCTGATGAAAATGTAGTGTACCACTTGTGGTGGTAATTAAATTGTTACATGCTAAAAAAATTAATTGATGTAATAGTTGATGATAAATGGTATTTTGAACTGTGGATACACAGATAATTGTTCTTACAACAGGAATTCTGGTTTTGTTAAAACAATTATCATTATGTTATGAGCATTAAGTCACAGGTATTTTTTTCCCAGTTTTTCTTTTTAATTTGATGCCCATATTGCATGAAATTCAGTTGATGCTTTAGTCAGCCCTTTGTGTATGTGGAGATATGGGTGGATATAAAGTTCAGTTCAAAACTACATAAGACTGGAGCCAAAAAATTGTGTTTCATCTGCAAAATGCCATTTAAAAAGAGTGATTTCACAGGATGCCACAGATGCTGTTGGTGTGTGTATCTGACAAGACCAATGAATTTCATGCAGAGAGACATGTTTTTCTTCTGTTCACTGTTAGGATTCCTACTTGAAACATGTCCTTAATATTTAACAGATTTTACTACTTTTTTTTTCAGTGTGCTTCAAAATTCAGACATTGCTGTGCCACGATCTTTGCTTTCACCAGAACTTCCCTTAGTTTCCTTAGCTATTCTGTATTGTGAACCACCATGTGCATTTGCATTTAGTATTCCTCAAGTCTGGGATTTCAGCTTGCTGCTACTCTAGCTTGGATCAGTCAACATAATGTGGAGACCATGGTCTTGTTTCCATTTCACTATGCTAAGAATTTTCCATATTCATAAGTTGAGAATTGTTCTTGAAAAGCAATCTCTCATAATGTGTGTTTTTCCCATGTACCATGTTTGTTAACAGATTGCAAGAAACAGTGCCAGACATAAAAAGCCCTAAGAAATACATTTCTTGTGAATACCAATTCCTTGGAGCTGGTGCTTTGATGTATATTCAGAGCTCTGTCAGCTCTCTTTTTCTGTAATAGCTAGTGAGCCTTTCATCTCTGCCTTTACATTTTATGCCCACTTGAAGAGTGAGGAGGACAGTGACTGGTATTTTGTATTGTATTTTTTCATTATAGCTGCAGCAGCACAGTCTCATTGGCAGCCAGAAGTCCATGGAGTTAGTCTTCATGTCAACCTTTTACTTATTTTTTGGTGTTTTCCTGTCTTTTAGAGTAATGCAGTGAACTTCTTTCACAACAGTACTTTCATGTAAGTGAGAAGGAGAAAGGGCCTTTTTGCAATGTGTATGGTCTCCACAGTGTTGCCATGAAAATCATGTATAACTTCTTGGCATCTGTGTCCTGGAGACCAGGTTCAGCAGACTTCAAAGTAGGCACCACGCCATCTGAGCAGATGGGTATTAATGTAAGCATTGGATATAAATGTTACAGACATGATTCCCAGTTCCAAATGTTACAAAATGTTGTCCTGAACTTCTACCTCTGGATGTAAAAGATTTGTTGCAAATCCAGCTCAGGGAAGAGTTGGCTTTACAGTATTAGAAATGAAAATCTTGGATCAACTGTGTCATTTGCAATGTTGGAAAAGGGTGTGAAGTTGCTCAGAGGAACTTGCTTGTATTTTTGGAGGAGTTCCCATAAGTAACAGATGAAAATAAGCATCTGTGTTGTTTACCATTTTCATATGAATAAATTGTATTGTGAAGCCACTGTGGAAAAAAGAATTATTTTTCTGTGCCTGCAAGTAGGGATGGCACTTCATTGGGAATCCAGTGAACTTAATTCAGCTCACCAGACTTGTTTGTTCCCTTATGTAACATGATGATTATTTAGAGTGAAAAGGTTTTTTTTGTTTCTCTGCCCTTTTTGTCCTGTGTTTTTCTTACATGCCTATCTGGTGGAGGTGATAGGTTCTTTCCTAGTCCTTGCTGACAACAGATGTGGTTTTGCTTATCAGGGTCTAGACAAGTCTCTGGGTTCTTCCAAGGCTTCTTCCAGGTCCCACCAAACTGCATTTCATCTGTCCCATCAGAGTTTGCATAAGCCCTGAGTGTAAAAGCACTGCGCTCTAGAGCTTTTTCCACCCTGTGTCGTAAGCTGAGGTGGAAGAAGGCATGGCCTGGGTGATCTGAGCAGAAGTGCCCAGTGATATGCATTGTTCAGAATCCTGGAACAAAGAGGTGGCCGGGGGAGAAGCGGTGGCATCGCCACTCTTGTGCTGGGACTCAGGGAAAAGCCTGGAGATGTGAAGTGACTGTGGGCCCATTTACACGAGGAGAGTGTTGGAAATCAGGTGCAGGACCTATCTCTTCAATAGTCTCTACAGTGTGGAGGATATGACCTAAATCCTATTAGTTTTCTCCTTTTATAACACAAAGAGATTTGAATATGTATTTATACTGGAAGTCAGCTCCTTTTCCACATGATCAGATTATTTATCTTTTACATCCTGCCAAAAGTAAACAGAATGCAATTTGTTTGTTTATTTGGCATTTCTAAACTATCTTTTAAAATAATTTCTTTTGGGAAGAAACATCCTCCAAATTGTTAGTTTTCTTACAGCATGTCTAGTCCAGATAATTTCAACAAAAAGTTGATGTTAGCAGGATCATCCACTGAGGTCTTGGCTCTTATTCAGTCTGTACAGATGTTCGTTTAGACTCTTATCCTGTCTAGATAATAGGAAGCATGCCTAGTAAGCAACTGTGGAGCATGTTAGCATAATTCACGTAATTCCCAATACCTCAGCATTCAGCCTGGGGCTGCAGACTCTAAAAATAGAACAAAAGATTTTGCACAGCTTAATCCTACCTGCTTGTTAGCCATTATCTTCTTAATAAGCAACTAGCAGCTACCTTTTGTTTGGTGAGAATCTTTCACTCAAATGATTTTACTTTTCATTTGGGAGGGAGACCCAGGCTTTGGCCATCTTCTTTAGTGAAGGGCTGTGGATATGTGTACTGATACTAAAACAGTTGTAGTTAGATGCAGTATTTAGAATTTCTCTTTTAGTTTATGTAAACTCAAAACAAAGAAGAGCAGATGTTGCTTAGTAAGAGAGGAATAAATTAAGTAGGTGATATGCTGTGGTTGTTTTGTTTAAATTTTTGGTTCTGTTTTTCCTTGGGCAATTGTGTTCAATAAGGGTGAGATGGTTTTCCCTCTTTTAGGACAAGCAGGTTGTAGGGGAAGACACAGAGAGTTTCCAGATGCATTTTCCCCCATACCTCCACACTCAGAGTCTACATACCATGTAATTATTACACTGAGGGATTTTGCTAAGACAAAAGAGATTAATACATGTGTAAATGAAAATAATACGTGAGAATGGTAATCAAAAGTATTTATGGCAACAAGCTGAGAAACCAGCAACTTTAATTTCTGCAACTTCCAGAGATAACTTTTATGATTTTGCAAATGCACCTTTCTTGTTTAATTCTGTAGGGTTTTTATAGGGTTTTGGGCCTGATTTCTGTGACACTGTGAGGTTATGGTTTCCTTTGCCTCTTTCTAAACTGTATACAAACACATACACAGTCTAATGAAGCTCTCAGACTTTGATTTGAGCCTTGGTTTGAGGCAAGTAGTAATACAAATATCCTGCTAATGAAAGGATGAGAAATGGAGGAAAACTGTTACATAGCATTTTTGGAAAAATGCTGCAGCAAGGCTGAGCAGACAACAAAAACTTTTTAGGATAATTGTGGGTGAGATCTGCAAGAGCAGTTCATCATCTACACTTATATATGTCCTCTTCATTTAGTTGTTTCTTTTTACAAGTAAGACTGAGACATCTAAATCACTTAAACTTTCTTGAAAATTTAATTGCTTAATAAATATGGATCAATATACTTGCAGCATAGCAGCTGGAGTTATGAAGTGCCACAGAAGAAAGTGAAATCTGTACTATTGAATGTCAAGATAAGTTTATTACATGTGCTAATGTTATATAAAAATTAAATGCTGATATATTGATTGAAAGAAAGATGAAGAAGACCAATAGATCAAATGTTTACATGGTTTCTGAAATTTATATGACTGAAATTCTAGATTTGGGAAATGTTGTGATTTAACCTGAGACATAAATTAGAGCTTACTGGAAAATACCAGTTTCTAGGCTGGGATTCCCAATGTAGTAATATTAGTTCATCTGCTTTTAAAAATGCACACAGGGATCTTGCTAGGGACTTTGAGTCTTCTGAAACCACTGAGAGAAAGGAAAAAGAAAAATCTCTTTTCTGAACATTCTTCTGGATACATGTATTTAAGACGTGCTTTACCAAGCTGAGAGTGGTATTGATTATCGAGCTGCTCCTGAGCTACAGGAATTCATGGCTGGTAGACCAAAGCTTGGCTGCCAAATTGGGACATCTTTCAGGATGTCGTAAATGCTCATTTTCTGGAAATCAAGCCTGTTTCAGTTCCTCCTGTAGGTTGCCAGTATATGAGCCATCCCAAACCAATAGCTGCTTTTGAAAAGCTTTCCCTGCTTGCCTGAGGATAGTAGGGTTTTAAATGGCACATAAAGTTTCTGGCTTGCTGTTACTTGCTCCTAGTTCACTGTTACAAGTTAGAATTTGACCATTAGGCCCCTGCTCTGTTTTCCTCAGTTTGTGTAAACTGCTGGCAGTGCCAGAACATCACAACTTTGACCTGTCTCCAGTTTAAGGTTAGGAAATGTCTGGTTGTGGATAAGCAGGAGGCACAAATACTGTATTTTCATATAGCAGCAGCTACATACTAACAGGCTTTACTATGATCCTGTTGATTTTGAGCATAGCTGTCTGGTCTTTGCATCAGTCAGCAAAATTGGATTTGTCAGCAACAAAAATCAGTATTTTAAGGTAAAACTTCTCTGGGAGTTACAGGTTACTTTCACAGAACTATATTACATGTAAGTGAAGTTAAAATTTGCACAAGGAGGTATGGTTCAATGATAACCACTTGAATGTCAAAAAGGATTTAATGCACAGACCAGTTATATTTAATGGATATTTTATGATGCAATAGTCCCTAAATATATGAAAACAATCGCCTGATAAACTTTATGTGCTGGAATCTTCTTATACTTGGCACATTTTTGATTTAAAGCCTGGCCACATTCCATGAAAATTGGAATTTCTTTTATTCCACTATTTTTATTCATGGTAAGTTACCAGGTCATAGAATCTTTTATTGCTGAAAGTTCTTACATAAATTACATTCTAAAACTTCTAAAATCTTGAACACACCCATAATTCATAATGATCTTACCTCATATGCAAAAATTATTGCTGCTGTTATTCCAAGTCAGAATAACAGCCTTGGAAGGCTACACTATTGTTTCCTGTTGTGTGGCTGCATGTGATGAGAGCCATTCAAAAATGAGAAGTTGTCACCAAACAGAACAATTGCATAGAACTACAATCTCTTATGCATTTCTAGAGTCCCCAGGTAAAAAAAAAAAAAAAAAAAAATTCTGGATTCTGGGGCATTTAAAGCTTATCTTCTTGTAAAGGCGTCTCGAGGGCTTCCTGCACCAATCCCCCTGGCACGAGGGAGCAGCATGGCCAAAGTGCATCTGAGCTGAGGCTGACTGCTGCCCCTGGGCTGCTGCTCAGAAGCAACCCAGGCACTTGACAGGGATGAAATTACTGGAAAGGTGTTGCAGTTTGCTCTTGTGGTTTGGCATTTTGGCTCTGATGGGTTTGGTTGGTTGGGCCCGGGGACTGTGCCTCAGAGCAGCCAGTTTCTGTGCTTTGTTGTGGCAAATCAGGATGTGACAGGCAGGGATATGCTGTGCTTTCCAAAATATAATATTTGTATTTTCTGAATGGTCCAAATGGTTTGAATACCTAGTAATTATGAAACAACTCAAAGGTGTTTTTTTTCCTTTGGAGCTTTGAAAAATTTACCTTCTCACCATTTTCTTGTTGTTGCATAATCTGGGGATTTCTGAAAACAACTGCAGAATCAGTTTTACTCTGCTTGAAGGCCAGTGTTGCTGTAGAGCAGGTAAAGGCTAAGGGTGGTCACCTGGTTTATGGGCTGAGAAATGCCTATTTCTGTGTTGGTAGAAGGGGATATCTTGGAAGAGCTCTGATCTTTGAAGACCTTCAGAGAAAAAGGTTGCAAATACTAGTTAGCAATGTCCTCCAGAAAATGAAAACTACTGAAGAAATCAAATTGTTTTCACTCAACCTGCATTCCCAGTGGAGTCATTGGTGAGTCTGAGCTGAAGAGAAACCTCCAGAATTTGACCCATCAAATATTTAATCATTGTAGTGTTTTTTAATTATTTATCATGCCACATCCTAGTTTAATCTCTAAGGTTTTTCAAATGGTCCTGGACCAAAACCTTATTTGTCTGGCTTTCTAGAATAATCTGATCCTCTGTAGAAGTAATAGTATCATTATTGTGGAAGACTGTGTTTTTGAGTTTTATTGTGCAACACTGGTCACCTCCACTAAATAACAATTTCCCAAGGAATGATGGGGAGCTTGGTCACTTCTTAGCAGGACTCCAGTGGCAGTAAAGCTCTCAAACTCTGTTCTAGACAGTCATGCATCCTTCTGTCTGATGCCTGTTGGATCTAGGCGTGCACTGGTTCTTGCAATGGGTTATTATAACTGATAAACTGATAATTTTCTTGACAGCAAGTAGTTGAATTGCACTGAGAGTGAGAGTGCACTGCCACTGTATTAATTATGGGTTCTGCAGAAGCAGTAAAATTAGAGATTTGAACTACTTTTCTTTTTTCCTTGAGTGATGTTGGTTGGTGGGAGCACACACATCTCAGTCGTTCTTTGTGCAAGTGGCAAACATGAGCCATGAACCTGACTGGCACAAGCACAGAAGTCACATCTGTAAAGCTTTAAAGCAGTGTCTGAAGTGCAGTTTCTGTTTCTGACAGCCAGCCTGGTCCATCAGCCTGTTCTGATGTGATGCACAACTTCTAATTCTCAGCTCCTCTCTTATCCACTTGAAGCAAAATCTTTTTTGCTCGTTGGGCTTTTTAATCTGTGCTAATATTTTTGATGCATCTTTAGTCCTAAAATTGTTCTGCTCAGAAAGCTGGCATATAGGTAATTAAATAAAATGGTTTTCTTTACATATCTTTAAGTTCTGCTGCCAAAAGCCAGCAAATCCCTTTTTACATCTTGGTGCACAAATTGTTTCTAATATGCAACACATTTTTAATTTAGCCCTCACATCCGCATTATTACTATTTAAATGCCATAGCCTATCTGTGGCACTGTTTGATGTATTCTGGATAGGAAGGGAGTTCTGCTCGAGCTGTATCAGATGTAACTCCATATGGCATTGTTGTGTGCAGCTGAGATGCTTGCCAGTTCCAATTTGGAACATGACATTCAATGCAAATATATCATGATACAACTGCATCGCAAGGACTTGAGCTGATTGCTGTGCTCTGCTGGTTGTAGGAATGTATGGTTACAGTGTTCTGGAGTGTGCTTTTGCCTTCAGTGCTCAACAAGTTAGAGGTGCTCTTTGTATTCAGCTGTAACTTTTTGTAATTTCTTTGTCTTGTGAGTGTGCAGTGCACTAACCATTGTTTGAGTTGGCTAATGTGGGGTTTGTTGGCAAGGTACAACCGAAAGAGAACATTTAATGATGTAATATTGTACACACCTCTTCTGAGGCAAAAAAAATAAAAGGAAAAATAGGCTGGGTTCCTGAGTTACCCAGGTCCCTGCTACCAGACTTAGGACCTAAAGATCCAGCCAAAGGCAGAGGTATTTCTGAAAGGGTGGGTAAGGAGATGATTTGCCTTTGTGTTTGGGGATTTTGAATTTAAGGCTCTCTTTCAAAATATTGGCACCAGATGCTTCAGAGGGAACAGGTGGTTGGTGGGTTGTTACCTTCCTCCTCTTTGGTACCAGCTAGTGGGCCTGAGTGACACAGGGGAGATGATGCTGTACTTTGGAAGGCTGGCCATGCCTGTGGTGATGTGCAGTGCGCTGCCTTTTGCTGCCCCTGCCTCAAGGCAGGCTCTGGCCTGCTGTCCTTTCCTGTATGTTTGCAGTGATAGTGTGTGCTGGACCCTTGTAAATGCCATGTAGGATTTGCCTTTCCTGCATCTGTTGGCATGCCATCACACGTGCTCTTTCATAGTGTTTTCCTGAGTTTGTTCCTCCTACATCCTGCATGTCAGCATCTTCATGGCTTCTTGGAAACACTGTCTGGGGCTTTCTGTCTTCAGCATGCTCAGCTCATCCTGGAATTACAATCAGTATCAAAGATTATCTTAGGCTTTATGTAAAGAAAAAGAAACCACATCAATTGCATATAATGTGCCATTAATTTTGATTCATTGTTTAGATGAGCTAGAAATGCAAATATGTCCAGAGTTGCTTGTAATAGCAACTGTAGTAACATGCTAAATATACAGCAGAGCTTCTCCTGAAAAAGGAGGTTAAAAATAAAGGGTCAGAAGTAAAACAAGCATTTACCCTGTTGTTTGTAGTGTCAAGTGAAGTATATCAGTGATTTAGAACTCACTGAGACAATTTCATCAGAAAATAATTACATTTTTGCCTGTTATATTAGAACTTCTTGACATTATTGTCAAGTGAAAAAAATTAATGGTAAAAAGAATCATGGCAACACACAGGCACAGCAAGAACAGATGCTGATTAGGTCATCTTGTTAGTGACTTAAAAACACCACTGCAGATGGGTACAGAACTGACAGCCCATGCTGTATCACTGGTAAGTTACACAAGCTGCTAGGGAACAAGAAGTGTGGACATTGAGAGATAAATCTGGGATCCTGGAAACTCTTATAGCAGGCTGAAACACTGTTCTGTTGTCAGTAACAGTCCAGGATGCCTGAAATAAAATCAATTTTTCATAACTTGTTGGCAAGAGATTTTGAAAGAAGTATCTGACATGTTTTCAAGCTGTGTGCAAATCAGAAGGGGTATTACTCTGAAGTCCACATGATCAAATGTTCAATTCATGTGAGAAAATATTATAAACCATTCTTAAGGGGATTCAGCTACTTAGCAGATGCTGCTTGACAGTTAAAATTGCAGCAGCAGAGGTGCAAACTTGGTGCCTTGTCTGCTGACAGCTGTGTAGCTAAGTTGGGAGTAAACCAATATTGGACATGACTTGTAATATATTTAAGTTCCTAATAATTTACCACCTACAGGGTATGAGATGGCTCAACTATTTTGTGTATTGAGCTATTTACAGAGATCCTGAGCTGGCATGCAAAACATCATGTGAGAGACTTTGTGTTAGAGTGTAGCAATAATACTGGATTTGAATGACTGGAAAAAGAAAGTTTTCCATATAAAGGAGGGTGATGGCACCAGAGGCTCCTGCAGCTCTGAGTTTTCACAATTTGCAGTGACAATTCTTTTCCCTTGTGGCCTCTTTTTCTAGTTTTGCTTATTCCAGCTGCCTGTTTGTTCAGGTGAAATGTAAAGAAGGAGGTTTAGCTTTTTTGTCTGCAGAAGGCCATGTGCATGGCTGCTGGATGAATGTTGTGACACAAAGGAGGGAAATTCTGCTTGCACTGTTTGGCATTGTGTTAATCACTGCTAATGTTAACATTGCTTCTAGTCTGTGTTCTCAGATTTTAAGTCAAGACTACAAAGAACATGTGATGACACTAAAGATTGTAAGTTTTAAGTAATTAGGAGAGTTTTTATCTTTTAGTTTGTATGACTTCTGTTTCTTTTATTTTCAAGCTTAGGTCTTTCTGGCAGGAGCTTGTAGGGTAGAAACTTTAAAAAAAAAAAAAATACAGCTGAAAGCTGAAGTTTCCATGTAGCTGTCTGGACCAAAGCATTTTTAAAAAATGCCACAAATGAAGCAATGCTGCATTGATCTTTGAACTTTCTCCCAAGTAACTACAGTTGATTTGTCTGCATGGTGCTTTTTGTACTTGTGTTATAACTGTGTCACTTTAAAGGCAGATGTTTGATGAATTACATGTTGCTTACTTTGCTGGTCCTATAAAATGCTCATGAAAGTTACCAACAGGACTGACCTCCAACAGTCTGTGAGAAAGAAATGATTCACAGAGTATAATCCATGATGGTTCTACCACCATAATTTTCTGAACATTTTGTATTTCTGTTTTTTCATTATTGCTTGCAAAGATTAATATGACCTGATCCCATTTTATTTTACTTTTGCATACAATTTTCTCACTTTTTCTATTGCCCCTTTCTTTCTTTATTTCATCTTTGTGTATGTGGGGAAAAAGCTTTGCTTTACATTACATTAACTGTTAATTCACAAACTCACCTTTGTGAAGATTTGCATCTATGCAGTCATTCTGACTAAAATTTCCTGTCTGAAACGAGAAATTTGCATTTCAGTTAAAGAAAACAGAATCTGTTTTGGTGTTTTCTGTTTTTACCATCACCATGGTATCTTAGCACATGGTAATTTGTTCAGGCTGAAAAAGAGCAAACCAATTTTAATAAGAAAATAGAGACATATCACACATTTACTTGATAATGCAGTAGAGTTTAAGAATCCCCACATGGTAGACTTTAGATTAAAATGTGTATAAATTCATTAACCCTGAGCTAATGTAGGTGCAAGTAAAAGATACTCACTCACCTACAACATTACTCTCTGAACAGTTTTCCTGGCAGAGGTGATGTCTGACATGCTGCACACCCAGTAAGCAGTGGAAATCAGTGTAACTTGGAGTTGTGATCATCCTGAAAATAATTACCTGGATAAGCCTCCTGCAGGTATTCCCTGTTGCAAGTCCCCTCTCACATTTTCATCAAAGAGCAGCCATAGTTAGGACCAGGTATGCCATGAAGGTTGCCATCATATGAGCAGAACCCCTTGAGTCAGGGTTTCCTTCTCTCCCATCCCCTCCTCTCTGGGAAGGGACAGTGCCTATGAAGAGAGCAGATATTATAAAATGATCTCAAAATCTGATTTGTCAGAGTGTTTTGGGAAGTATGCATGCTGAATACAAAAGACAAGGAATTGAGTTTCTTGGTTAGATAGAAAGTTGACAGGTTAAAAAGGAGATGCTTTAAGCCCAAACCTTGATGTGAGAGATGGTTCATTCTTCTCCTTTTGCTTTTGTCTAAATCTGTGTGATTTGTCCTCTTAGTGCACTGCCTTTACGAGTCATTCACAGAGACTTCTAGTATTTTTAGGTTCTACTTAAAATCACAGAATCAGAGAAGAGTCTGAGTTGAAAGGGACTCAAAAGGATTGAGTCCAACTCTTTAGTTAATGGTCCATATAAGGATCAAACCCATGACCTTGGCATTACCAGCACCATGCTCCAACCAACACAGCCACTGGAATCATGTGAACTCCATAATTCACAAAACCTACCATCAATTTTCTGCTCTGAGTTTGCCTAAGACTGATGTTCTTTTTCCATTGCTTTGTCACTATCTTAACTCCTGCTTTGAAGTGGGAAAATTGTAGATTGGGATGAGTAGATTAGCCAGGTGTATAATAATTTTACTGTAAAGGATTATGAAAAAATGAAGTAGGGTAGGAATGACAGAAATAAAACAGAGATTGAAGATAATGCATAAAAAAAGATGCGTTTCCAACAGTTAATCTGACTTGAAAAGGATTGGGTATAGAAACAGAAACTGTGGTAAAATAAGGAAAAGCATAATCTAACTTAAATATTCAAAGTTGAATAAAACTTCTAACATCTAGATTAATTATGAAACAATGCTTGGAAATATACGGGAGTACAGACACTTTGAATGGAAAAAAATCATCATTGTTGTGTTTACTAGAATGTCAGCCTCGGGGCTGTTGGCAGACTGCTTCAACTAATTTATGCTTTTGTATTTCAGACTGATAATAATCCTTGCTTCAGAACTTTCTGCAGTATTTGTAACCATCTTTCCCAGATTCCCCAATCTCTTAAGTAACCTAGATTGTTATGTAAACAGGGATTCTATTCTATTCTACAGTGACAGATCTATTTCAGTGTGGATATGCTGGGACTATGTTTTTCTACCATAGAAAACATTTAGTTTTGACTGTCTGCATTATGGAAGGTAAATTTAGATGATGCTCTGAGCAGTACAGGCTGAAAAACTTTCTTTGCAACAAATTCTGGAAAGTGGGTCTTAGTTTCCTCTAGGGACATTTGCAAATTCGTGTGACATCTGTAATACCATTTATGCAAGTCTCATCCCTAGAGCAAAGAGGATTTGTATTGTAGTTATGATTTGTTATGAGATTTAAAATATCAACAGTCTCAGTGAAACTGGATCAGATTGGATGGCTTAGAGGAAGCTCACTTTTTGCATGATGATTTCCTTCTGTGGTGAGTCTTTAACTGTTCTGAGGAAAACTGGTGTTGGCAAGTGGAAAGATGGTGGCTTTTCCATTGGTAATTTCTAGGCCTTGGCACTACACTAAAAGGCAGAGGAAGGGAACCTGGGAAGCTGGTACTCTGGAGGGTGAAAGTTAGAGAAGTAGGTGAGAGATGGCCTCTCTAGCATGTGCGATGCTGCTAGTCCTTCTTTGGGGTAGGAATCCCACTAATTGGCAGATATCCAGACTGGGATGTGGGATGTTTGTGGTGTACTGCTGCAGACTTTGATGTGAAAATGAGAACTTCATGAGGTGAAGTGGAACCTACAAGCTGAAATGCAGTGTGAGGTTTCACAACATTAAGCAAGTCAGCTTAGGGATTGCTGTAATACAGGCAGCAAAGTAATAAAGATAGCTGATCAAAATAGCTCCTAGAAATTAGCAGAACATAGCTTTAATTCATTGGCTTTTCCCACTAACTCAAGTGTGGCTTAGCTATGCCACAGGAAGCTGCACTGTTTATGTCTCTGATTTAATACTATCTTCAGGTGCCATGAGGGTGAACACACATAAAAGAATATATAGATTAACAAGGGGGATTAAACTTTGTGGAGCAGAACAGAAGAAGATTGTCTAAGCATTGAGCATTTTTAAAAAATGTACAAGCTTCATTCTGTGTGACCTTTTTTATTGCAAGGCTTAAATAAAAGAATGGAGCTTATGTTTTATCCTTTGGGATGATGGAACTGAAGTGTAGATAACAAAAAAATTTCTATTTTCCTCTCAAAAGAACTTGGACCTTGACTAAAAGAAAAGACCTTCCATGTGAGCCTTATCTGTAGGTCTCTTTATCTGCTTCATCAGTTGGGATAGCTTCTGAATAAGACAAATGGGAAACATTTTTACTCCTGTTAGGCAGGTAATGCATCTCTTGGCTCTTGAAGAAGTGGTAATATAAAGGAAGTTAAATTTGAAGGATGAAGGAGGTTTTGTCATGTTTGTTCCCCATCTACAGCCTGAGCCTCTCTTTGAGTTTCTATGTGAGTTTCTCTTGAGTTTCTTCTTTGTTGACAAGAAAAAGATTAAAATTTTAGGACTGAAGGATGAGGTACGTTCAGCAAGGTAATTTAATTATGAGAATTGTTTTCTTCCAGTGGCAATTGTTAAAAAAAGGTTCAGCCCCTTGTAAACTGCACTGACTTCAGAAGAAGACAAGCTTCAATATTAGAGGTGGTAATGCAGGTATTCAGCCAGGAGAGGTATTCAGATTTTCTTTGTTAAGGGCTTGAGCTGAGGAGCTAAACTGGGATACAAGGTTTCCCATGGAGCCAGTAAGTCAGAGGGTGCCTTTGCAGAACAACTCAGAAAAGAGATGTGTATCTCTATACCAGTCTCGTAGAGAAAGTAGGTGCCTAACACAGACAACCAAATTTAGATGTCTAAAAAAGACTGTGTGAATACTATCCTAGTGTATGTTGCCATAGACACAAGGAAGACAATCTGCATCCCGTGAAGTATTTCTGCCTCATACTGATTTCACTGAATGACTGTTGTAGTGCTTGGTCTTTGGTGAAAACAGGATTATCAGTCCAGTCAGGGCATTGGCATTCTTTTTGTGTTTAGGAATATGATTGGATTTTTTGGTAACAGAGTCAATGAAAAATATATATACTAAAGCCTCTTTCAGTGAAGTCCTGCCTAATTTCACCCACCTTGAAACTCAAAAACTGGGAGTGAGAGAGTACTCGTGTAGGCTTCTAATGTGCTTTTTTCATGAAATGTCTTTTACACCACCTTTGTTATCCTTTATTTTTACTGCAGCCACGTTGCATCTCTTTTCCTGCACTGTGCAGATGTTTGATGTTCAGTCCCTCTCTGCATATTTTTTATTTAATGGAAAAGGGAAAACTTCCCCCCTACCCTGTTCCTCGTTAAATAGGAATGCTAATTAATATAAATTCATTGCCAAGGGCCTGGTATTAGGAGGAATTTACACCTCTTCCAGTAAGGTTATACTGTGATTGTTCCTAACAAAGATACCTCACTTCTTTAGAAAAGCAGTTGTTACTGGCAACAGCCTGGGTCTATTATGAAATAGACCACCAGTCTGCTTAATGTGCCATGTTAAGTGACTGCTGTGTGATATTTACAGCCACATCTCTTGAACCATGTGAAAGCAGTTTTTAATTAGAAAATTTAGGGCCTGTTTGTTATCGCTATGTTGGCTTTGACAGAATTACCTTTGGCACCTTGTTTACACGGAGAGGTCAGTGAATTGCTGAACCTGCTGTCTGGTCAGATGGGAATCACAGCCCTCCCTCAGCAGCACAGGAGCCCTTGGTGTTTTCTGGATGCTGAGCAACCTTTCTAACAACGTCTTCAAGGCTCTAAATCTGTTCATGTAAAACTATTGCGAGTGGTGTTTGCAGAATTAAATCAACATAAAATTTATCTGTGGCTTAGTAAGGTCACTGACCAACCAGCTTGTGTATAGCGATTATGTTTTACTTTCTAAAGGCTTACTAAAAGATGAAATTTATATTTTGTCTTCAGTAAATGATTTTGAATTTCAAAATTTAAGCTCTTCAAGCCAAGCTGGAAGGCCTTATCACAGCTGTATATATTGCATAACCCCCCAGAGTGCAGGTTCTGTAGTTTAGGCAGAAATCCTTGGGAAGTAGGATATAGTTTCTAACTGACAGTTGTGTTACAGTCAAAACACAACTTGTGTCTTCGTAGCAGACCTGACCAAATTTCTTGTCTGCAGGATTTTTAATTTCCAGTAAAGTAAGATGGTTTAGGTAGAGATGATGCCAAATATTTTTCAATGTACTGATGGGTCCCTTGTGGCCTCATTCAATTGCACTTGGTTGTGGGCAGACAACAACTTTCCCTCTCCAGAAAGGATGCATACCTTCTTTTGCCAAAGTGTACAGTAGTGAGCAGGGATGGGAGGAGGCAGAGAAGCACGTGACTGTGAAATGCAGGTTCAAAATATTTGTCTGACTTTGAATTAGGGATTAGAACAGAGATTATTAAATTGTTTCTCTGGTGCTGCTCCATACTGCTGAGTATTGACAAGAAAATATAAGCCTTTTTTTCTCATAACAAATGAGACCAATGGTACATTACATCTGGACTTGCTGGAGGCAAAAGGCACAACACTCTGCTTTTGTAATTCGATTTTGTACAAACCTCACAGATATCAGCACTGTGTATAGATCAACCAGTTGCACAAGAGAAACAAAGAAATGTTTAATTTCTGAAGTATCACAAGCTTTATAATAAATTAATTAAAAATATACAACAAATAATGTGCAAATCTTATAGCTTGATGGTCACTTCAGTTTAATGGGAGCCTCTTTTCAGCAAACTAAATTACCATGTGGCTGCTACCAAGCACCAGTAATTTCATGCCCAGCACCCATGTGAAAACTCTTGTCATTGGTTGTGTTTTGCTTTTGACCACCAGAAACCTCAGTCGTTATTGTGTTTGCTGTGGCTACATGTGCAGCAACCACAGAAAGTTGTTTCAAACCACTGGTCAAAATTCTGTTTCTGCTGGTCATAGCTTTAACATGATTTTTTGTTTATGCTCTTGTGTTCACTTTGGCTTTCAGAATACTGTGAGATAAAGTTATGTTTTTGAGAAAAGATTTTTTCAGTTTCGAGCACTGGTAGGAATGGATGACTGTTTCCTTAGCTCTGAATTTGGACAGTGAGGCTAGAGCAACAGTATCATTAATAATTGCTGGCTTTGATATACTGTAGGACTCCAGTTACTGTAGCAGCCTGAAAATGTGAATAATTTGGCTTGTGGTTCATACTCAGAACTGGGAAAATCTCCAAACTGAAATTTGCAATGGAAGATATTAACACAGTGAAAGTGACTAAAGAAAATTTCATTTGGACACGAAGGGTTGCTCTCTGTTAAGACAGCTGTGTCTCACCGTGTCTGAATGTCCCTTGAAATCTTGCTCTGCTATAACAGTAGGATGTTCTGTCAAGTGCACATTGGGAGGGTTTGGGAGTTACCTCACTGTATCTTCTCTGCTACCACCTTCAGTGTCTCTTTTCCGTATCAAATTCTGAACAAGCTGTCAGAGAGCACGTACTCCTAAAAACCCACTATTACCAAAGAAAAGATTATACTGCAAGGTGGGACAGAGAAATGAGCATGAAGATACTTTATAATATCTGTCAAGTTATGTTATGAGGCTGGGAATGAAGCCTTGCTTAGCATAGTGAAACACCTTTGCAGGCTGAAGCAGGACTACAGTAATTGCTGCCTGCTGCAGCCAGGACTGTGACTGCCCTGGGAGGCTGCTCTCGTAAATCTGCCCTCTCTAAAAACTGCTTGGTTGAGTATGGGCTGCCTTTGTGGGGGATCTGAATTAGTGCTGCAAAACAACATCCACTACCAGAGAAAATGCTGAACTGCACTTCAGCAATTTGTTGTGCCATTTTCCTAACCTCTTGAGGTCCAGAGGAAATATCTCTTCTCCTCACTGTACCTTTGCTTTCTTAACCTTGAGCTGTGTTGTATAGTCTCTGATGGACACATGCAGAGCTGCAGATGAGATTCTGAGTGTAATCTCTCTAGGTTTAACAGATTTTTTCTTTAACTGTTGGAAGATGATAATGCTAAAAAATCATCACTGTTGTTTAATACCCATAAGCTGTGGTTGTCTGGATCTTGAAGGTAGAGTTTAGCTGTTAACACCTGCTAGCTAATGAGGCAGTTAACAATGTTGCATGTTATCCCATCATTATTCTCTTACTCTGTCCAATGACAAGCTTGCTCCTCATCCACTCCTGGGATAGCCCAGCTGGGCTCCTGTTATCTCCCTTTGGGAGCTCCCAACCTTGTTTGCTGTGCATTATGTGTGGAGAAGATATGAAGTGGTTGCCTGAGGGTGTGGGATCATCCTGGAGCAAATCCTTGACTCACCTTGTGGAACTGTGGGACCTTATCCTAGCCCTGGGACTGAGGTGAATCAAACAGCAAACTTGACCAAAAAGGCTGAGCAATACAGGTGCAGTTTGACTACTGGAAGGCAAGTCAAAATAATTTGAGGTGCAGGTCCACATAAAAGATTATGGGTTTTTTAAGAAAACAGTGGACCTCCAGGTTGGAAGATGGCTGGATAACTGGCAGGTTTTACTGTAAGTGGGCACTTAGTTTGGAAAAAAAGTTACCTGACTGTGATGTTGTTTGGTGAGTGTTTGTTTCTGCTTTAAGAAGAGACATGCAAGATAGAGGTATTGGCAGAGACATGCACACTAAATTTATTTATTTTTAGATGAACATAATCATTCTTTAAGAGCAAAAGACACTGCAGATACTTGATCAGCCCCTTATGGGATAGGGGTGGTTGCCTCACAACCAAGGACATAGACAGGGCAGAGGTGTTTAATGCCTTCTTTGCCTCTATCTTCAACATTGATGATGGGCTGAGGGAGTCCCAGAGACCTGAGCTGGAGGACCAGGACTGTGAGAATATTCAAATCCCAGCTGACCCTGAAATTTTGAGGGAATCTGCTGCTGCAGCTGGTTCCCTGTAAATCTGTGGGGCCTGATGGGATTCATCTGAGAATACTTAAAGAGCTGGCTGATGTCACTGCAAAACCTCCCCCAACTATTTTTGAATGGTTTTGGGAGTCTGAAGGGGTCCCAGTTCACTGGAAGCTGGTGAATGTTCCAATTTTCAAGAAGGGCAAGGAGGAGAGCCCTGGAAACTATAAGCCCATCAGTCTCACTTCAGTGCCTGGTAAGGTTATGAAGAAGATTATGCTGGGAAGTATTGAAAAACACCTGAAGGACAATGCTATTACTGGCCATAGCCAGCACAGCTTCATGAGGGGAAACTCCTGTTTGTCAAATCTGATTTTCTTTTATGACAAGGTGACACAACTGGTGGATCAAGGGAGGACAATAGATGTAATCATTCTGAATTTCAGGAAAGCTTTTGATACCATTTCTTAAAGGATTCTTTTGGACAAAATGTCCAGCATTCAACTGCATGAACAAACACATGTGACAGGTGAGCAACTGGCTCATGGTTTGGGCACAGAGAGTTACAGTGAATGGGGTGACATCAGACTGGCAGCCTGTCACTTGGGGTTGCACAGAGCTCCAACCCCAGCCCTGTGTTCTTCAATGTCTCCATAAACAATTTTGATGGGGCTTGAAGGGATGCTAAGTAAGTTTGCAGGTGATACAGAGCTGGGAGGAGCTGTTGACTCACTCAAAGGCAGAGGCCCTGCAAAGAGACCTCAGCAAATTAGAGGACTGGGCAATCACCAACTGAATGAAGTTAAAAAAAGGGAAAGTGCCGGATTCTACACATGGGACAGGATGTACAGACAGACTAGGGAATGGGGCACTGGAAGCAGTGCCAGGGAAAGGGACCTGGTGGTCCTGGTCAATGACAAGGTGAATCTGAGCCAGCAGTGCCCAGCCAGGAAGGGCAGCCATACCCTGGGGGGCATCAGGGACAGCATCACAGCTGGGCAGGGGAGGGGATTGTCCTGCTCTGCTCTGGGCTGGGGCAGCCTCACCTCCAGTGCTGGGGGCAGTTCTGGGATACACAATATAAAAAAAGACATTAAACTATTACTGTCCAGAGGAGGTGTATTGGCTGGCACAGCCTGGTTCCTAACCAATACAGGAGGGCAATGAGGACAGTGAAAGCCCTTGAGGGGAAGTCCTGTGAGGAACAGTTGAGGTCACTTGGTCTGTTCAGCCTGGAGAAGAGGAGACTGGGGACAGACCTCATTGCAGCTACAACTTCCTCATGAGAGCCAGAGGAGGGGCAGACACTGATGGTGACTCTGTGGTGACAGTGACAGGACCCAGGGGAATGGCCTGAAGTTGTGTCAGGGGAGGTTTGGGTTGGATATTAGGAAAAGGTTCTTCACCCAGAGGGAGGCTGAACACTGGGACAGGCTCCCCAGGGAAGTGCTCACAGCACCAAACCTGACAGAGTTCAGGAGCCTTTAGACAATGCTCTCAGGCATACATGGTGTGATTCTTGGGGTCTGCTGTGCAGGGCCAGGAGTTAGACTCGGTGAGCCGGATAGGTTCAGCATATTCTGTGATTCTCTTCTCCTTTCTGTCTTTGTTTGTAGGTGATCTGTCAGGGACTGTTTCACATAGACCCTAAACAAGACAAACCAGGCCCAAGTGCTGGGCCAGCAAGCAGAAGATAGCTGATAGTCACACCCCATTTTGCTGTCTAACCTTGCCTTGTCCCCCTTTCTCCTAAGGGTGTTTTCTAATTTTTCCTGTTTCTTTCTCAGTTCCATATCCTTTCCCTTCTAACACTTCTCCAGATTTAAGAACAATAGCCTCAATTTATTTTAATGGTCCATATTTCTGTCTGTTAATGTTGCATCTGTTCTTGTACAAACTGTTCCAGTTCAAAGGGGAATAGTTCTCAAAGAGGTTGCTCTCCACTTCTGGATGCTGATGTTTTGTCTGCTGAAAAATTGACTTTTCTGGTCACTGGTAAAATACATTTGGAAAGATATGGAGCATCTGTTCATAACTTGTCAAGCAGATGGAGCCAACTAAGTGAAAAAGCATTTTTATGCCCATAGCCCCTTTAAAGCGTTGCCTTCCAGCTGCTTCTTTCTTTAGAAAGGGTGTCTTGCAGATGACATACTGAGTTAACTGGACTTTCTTTTGGTAAGTCCAAATGCCTGCAATCAGATGATGAATTAACTGCAATACTGAGTCTGGATGGAATAATCTGAATAATTTTCTATAATGCTTAAGCAGACTTAATTTAACGAGTCAGATCACTGTATTTTGTGCTGAGAAAACTGAGTTTTCCAGTTGAATGAAATGCCTTGGATATGCCCCTGAAGTAGTAAGTGAACAGGATGATACAATTTAGACATTTAGAAAAATTTTGACAGAGTTCCTGACAGAAGGCATTCATGTAACAGGATAAGTACTTATAGGGCAAAAGGCAGTGGTGCATAATTATTTGGCAACTGGCTGAAAGATGCAAGTAGGAATTTCTGTTGGGAATTTTCATGGTGGTTCAAATGTTGCAGCATATTTGTTCCTGATGATGTGTTTAAACACTTTGCCTGTGTAGATGAAATTAAGTCTGACTATAAAGGTAAAAACCATGGATCTTATTGTCAGTTAATAGGATTGTTTATGTAGAGGAGTAGTAAATGAGGTATTTAGAATATTGAAATATTTCTTCTCCTGAAGTCAGGGATGGCCAACTAAACTGAGAGGCAATACATTTTGCAAAATAATAAGTAACCCTCTACATAAGATGAGACTACCTGGAGTTAGCAGAGGCTATGAAAAAGGACCAGGTTTCAGCATACAGGAATACTTGCCTTCACTTACTTTGGTGAAAGGATTCCTTTAAGTCTCACAGGCTGTTGCTGATCCTGCAGAGTTCAGAGCAGCCCTGCCTGCTGACATGGGAGTGCATTGGTGTGGAGTGGAAGGCAGTGCAGTGTCACAGCTACTTCACCCTCAGAGACAGGTTCTCCTCTCTGCAGATCCCTTCCCAGGTGTTCCTGTTCCACAGCAGGGCAGCTGTCTTACAGCACTGCTAGTCTGGAGAAGGGTTGGAGTCTGACATAGAAGATTTGGGCTGGGTGTTTGAGCATATCTTTGAGGATGGGCACGTTCAGGTGCTCTTTGTGGCTAGGTCAGTTCTGTGCTAATGCTCACTTGCCTGGTTTTGGGAGAGAACACACCCAAAATCAGTCTGTTAAAAAGCAGAGGTGCTGTCAAATGAAACTGGGAGAAAGTTTTTTGTGTTTTCGTATTCTTGTAGTAAAATGAATTAGTGTACTTGCAAAAGTAGAAGTCTCTTTGTCTTTCTTATCTACCTCTGCTGCATACAGCAAATGCTCTTTCTGCCTTGCTGGTGGTTGTACACTTCCTCCCTCTGCCCTCCTGCCAGGAACCTCAGCTTTACACCTAAGCTGTATGAAGGAGAATTTTGTTTTTCATCTTCTAAAAATCCAACTCTCCTCTCTCTTCACCTACCTATGAACATAAATGTAGTGTATATAAAATTATTGCAGACAGGCAACCAACTATTCTTCTGAGTCAGGAAAATAAGGAATTTAAAAGTCTTCTATGTAAAATTTGGGCTATGACTCAAAATTTTCTTTCTCTACCATTCTTCTTTTCCTTAAGTCCTCAGCTTTGCCATCTGCACTCTCACTAGGGGCTGGGATTTGACTATGTGTGAAGTAGGGTAAGACAGCTGAGAAATTGTTCTAGGAAAAATTGCCACTAAAGGTGTTCTGCACTAAAGGTGCATTTGAATAGTAAGTGCTGAAAAGGAAGCACTTCCCTGCTTCCCTCACTGACTGTGTCATGACTGCTGCTGCTATTTTCCTGTGCTTTGTTTACCTTCAGGTAGATTCTGCTAGTACTAGAGAAATATTTCCACTTCAAGCATTTACATTTATAAATCAAATGTCTTTCCTTTTCATATGTTCAGAAACTCCTTAATAGTGACTGTTGAGTAAACTGGGCTCAACCTTTTAAACATTCTCTGTCCTGCCTTTTTAGGCTGAGTTTGAAGAAGTGTGTGTATGGGCTTTTTCTTCCCCATGAGGACAGTGTGAGCCAAGCTGTTCTGTAGTCGAATTCCATTCTCTCCTTTTTGGCAATTGCACAGAATGGCTTATGCTATGTGGAGTTTGGTGCAATTCCACTAGAATTTGCTAGATTTGCACTGATTTATACCTGGTGTGAATCTCATCTTTCCAAAATATTACTGATGCAACAGAAATGCAGAGCTGAAAGTTCCTCAACTAAGAAGCAAAATGAGCTTCCTTTTATTTTGCAGTAAGTTAATAGATTATTGTTACCCCTGAATCTTTATCACTAACTTCAGTTTTCATTATCAGCTGGAAGAACTTTAAATACTGTCAAGAGTATCAAAATAAGATCATTATTCAGTAGTTTCTGGTAGAGTGGAATCCCTAAAACCTTGTTATGACTATTTTAGAAACCACCAGAGCACCTATCTCAAATTGATATGCTGCAAAGCTAAACTTTCCAGATACTGGGATAGATGTTAGTATTCCTGTGAGCAACTTCCCTGTGTTTCTTCCAGTGGCAGTTTTTCAGTAGGGGCTCAGAAAGGATGGTAGTTGGGAGTACTCTCTTCTGACTGGAACATAAATGAGAAGAGCCTTGGGATTTGTTTGGGGTTGTTTTGTTGGGGATGTTTCGTTGGGGTTTTTTTTTCTGGTCATGTCACCCAGGCCTTGTTTTACATGCTAGAAACATTAATTTTATATTGTTTTCAGAGTATGAATCTCCCCATTTTGAAATGGTGCATCTCTTTTCCCTGCAAGCATCCATGGAGTCCATACTCTTGAACTAGAAGGATACTCACGACTAAGAAAAAGTCAGTTATTGAGTAACAAATGTTGCATTTCAGTCTTACATGATGTCATTCACTTCCTTCAAATCTTAGTTCTGTGTCCTTAGGTAGCTGAAGTTTCACACCTAAAGGCTGTTTTTCTACAGCAGTTGGGCTAATTCCTGTACATGTTAGGCCTTGCAGTCAAAGAACAGCAGCAGAGAATATACCATGTGTAGTAGGCATTGGTAATTGTCCCCAGAATGAACATGACTACATTCTAAGGGTGTGTTTGCCTTTACAAGATTCCCTGCCTTGTAAAGAGCCTGGATTTTTCCATATATGATGGACAGAGAAAGCAAAGTGAGGGACTGTGAAGGTAGTGGGGAAATCTGTTGGGGAGACACATCTGTAGAAGAGCCAGTATCATTTATGGCAACAGCTTCAGGCCTTGAAGGTTAGTGGGATACCTTCCTCAGAGCTTGGCAGTCAGCCTGTTGTGCTACAATGTCCTGTGCAGTCCTAAAAGCAAGGATCCACTTTAATTTCATGCAACTGTTTTCTTATCAGCAGCTAAATAAGTTAAATCTAGATGTGTGGCTTCTAGGATTCTGTGTGTTGTGAGTTAAATTTGCCGCTGCAGCCAGTGTAGTTCATTGTAAGTTCAGTATGTTACTGAATATTTATGAATGAATATTTTTTTGTGTTTTACAATGACATTTAGCAATACATTACAGCTAGAGCCAAATAAAATAAAACCTCTTACAGAAAGAGCAGACTTGGGGGAATATATCTCATCAGATTCTTGCTTTTCCTTGACAGATAGTTTGGGGACCTGTTCTGGAGTTTTATAAATTACTTGTTTGTGAATCTGGCATAAAATCCTGGCCTTGCTGAAGTTAAGGAGTGTTTTACTGCTGAGTCTAGCAGTGGTAACACTGGAATTCTTGCTTCTACTCTCCTGTCCTTCTCTGTTCCTGATGTGTGGGAGGTGCAGGGATGCAGACAGTGAGAAGACAGGTCTCTTCCCTTCAGCTCAAGAAGTGACTGCATGGAAGGATTTTTGGAGCTGGGATACCTGTAGAGAGTAAACTTTTTTCCATATCCTCTGCTCCCAATTCTGTTTCCATAACTCTCCCTCCCACCTCCCATGCACTCCATCTCTCTGAGATTTTCTGTGGAGAGCAGGGAAAGAAAACCTTGGAGGAAAGATTGCTGGCTATTAGCTGAAGCAGGTTCTGCCTTAAATGTTTACATTTGCTGAAGGAAGGAAGGAAGACTGTTTAGATTTGCCTGTGCTTTAAGGATCTGGACAATATTTGCATTTACTTTTCTGTATCAATACAGTAAAACCTGACAAAGAGGTTTTAAACTTGACCCTCCTGCAGTGTTCTTTCCTAGCACTGACCAATCTGTTTTGGCTCTGTATGGTAAGATTGTTTTCTTTGCTACTTTGCTTAGATCAGTTCTCAGGCTGATCCAAGGGACTTACTCACCTACATTCTTGGAAGCTCTTGTTTTGGGCTTGGAATACTTTTGATAGTTTTTTTTTCTTCTGATGAATTCTCTAAAGTCAAGCTTACTGACTTTCTTTGACCTCACAGGTTCTGTCCTGCCCTTCTCCATTGGTGCAATAAATTGTTTTAATTTGCTGGAAAATGTTTTTACTGAGATCTTTATATTTATAATGGCTCTTTTCAGGCTAAGGTAGAAATGAATAGCATATGGCTATTGTGAGAATAAAATATTAATTTTGGCAAATTTAGTCAATTCACTGTGGGTGTTCTTAGCCTTTAAAACAAAATTATCACATATTTGGCACAACTCTCAAGTGCCTGGGTTTTGACTCTAAGCCTTAATCACCAAATGAAGAGAGCAATGTATTATTAACATGTTAGGAAGAGACAGTAGCTATGACTGTGTGAGCTGAGGGTGGGTGTTCTACATGGCTGCTACATGGTAGGAAAGAGGGCAGATTGGAGTTGGGGCAGTCTGCAGCAATTAATGCACTCAGAATGGGCTGGTCTCCATGGTATGTTTGAATTGAGCATGCCACAACAATGAGTTTGGATGCTAAACCAAAAAATTTTGCAGGTGATATTTAATGTCATCCTGAGCATTCCAGTCTATTTTGGTCCATTGTTGCTATCAAATATCAAGGAAACAGAGATTTATGCATTGAAAATCAGCAAAGGAGTATCAATTAGTTCATTAGAGACCCACTGATCATAAATACCTGCATAACACAGCATCTACTGGGCAATGCAGTGTGACAGCAGCATGGGCAGTATCACTTACAGCTTCATTGTGCAGAGTGCTGACAGCTCCTGCAGAATCCTCTCCTTGGGAAATGAGCAAAGTCAGTGTTATATAGGAGGGCATTTAAGCTTTTTTTGATCTGCATGGATACATTTGAGTCACCTTCATTCATTTCTGAGTACTTCACCCCTTGTCTGACTGCAGTCCAGAGTGACATTTGCATTTCAAATGGCATATTGTGACCCAGTGGTGTTATTGATGATGAATCTCATTTTCATGAGCATTAATAAAGCAGGGCTTCATAAAGTATGTCAGTGCCTCTGTGCTTCACTGGAGCATGATCTTCTGTAGCACCACCAACTGATGGAAAATACAGTGCTGGAGACAGAGCCATTTCCCTTCTGTTTTATACAATATGGTCTTTAAGTTATGTCTGCTCTAAGATACTGCATGTCCTTATGAAGGGACTGATGACTCTATTGAAGGAGACCCCGAAACTGGGACAGATCTCTGTGACACCATCACTGTTAGGGAGCTGACTGCTGCTGTCAATTATGGATTCATGAACTGCCTTTGGCATTAGTGTTTAAAAGCTGTGGAGCCAGCTTTGTAGGATTTGAATGTCTTTTGCAGATAATGGGGAATTTGTGAGGGAGCACTAAAAGAAAACTTCCTCAAATATTAACATTTTTCATTCACATAAAACCTAGTTTCTGGAAAATTTTAATGCTTTCTAAGAATACTTGGGAAGTTGTACAATATTCTTGAGTTCTACTTTTAACACAGTAAATTAGATGCATGTATTTGCATGCAGGTCTGTGCAGACAGACATTGGGTGGGAGTCAGATGGCCCAAAGGGAGAGCAAGTCTCAGTTACCCTGCATGTAATTTCTGCTCCCTGTCTGGACTGCTCTTTGGAAGTGGTGTGACTGTATATACTGGCTCCTAGAGAAAAACATTGTCTTCTGTTGTCTCTCATATGCTTAGCAAATATAAACCACAGGAGAGGAGAGGAAAAAGGATGGGAAAGAGAAGAGGAAAAGTCCATTTCTTAAACAAGATTTTGATCATAGATTAGTTTTTTCTGGAAACGAGTGTACCACTCTCAGAACATATGTTAAACTGTAACTTGAAGATATTTTGATAATGTACAAAATGCCTTCCAAAACCTTTGAATAAGGAATTTTGAGATTGAACCAGTTAAATACTACCAAACATTTCTTCTTGGTTTTTGGCACTTTTCAAAGGATCCATGAGTTTTTCACTTTTGTTTTTTTTGAAGGCCTTGTTCAAGACTGGGAATACTGGAAAGTATCTGGAAAGTGACTTGAAGCAATGGTTTTGTATCAAGCTTCATACAATTGTGTGAAAGTTGTGTAATGACATTACTGGCAAAGCAGAATAATAAATTATGAATAGAACTTAAATGACTGTCTGTCTCATGTTCTGAAATAGCTTCAGTCCAGGAGTCAGCGCTGATATGGGATTGTGAGCTGGTGTTTTTGTTTGTAACAAGAGCATAAGCTTCCTGCAGGTGATTAAACTGCAGGCAGCATCCTACTGTACCAGAAATGGGTCTCTTGAGTGAAGTGCTGTATAGCAGGGGCTGGTATTTTGATATACAAAAATATATAGATAGATAGATAGATAGATATAGCTACATAGATGTGTAGATACATAGTTTGATATATCCCCTGCTGTAGTGTCTGCTTGACTCATGGAACATTTACTCTTCCAAGCTTATCCTCCAGTTTGTAAGTAAGGGCCATTGATTAGCACAGCAATGTGAGTGTATGTAACCTTGAACCTGATTCCTCCAGCTCCTGGGTTTGCAGTCCCCGAGCCCCGCTGCTGACCCCGAGTGCTGCCCGTGTGTGCCCCTCTGCGCCCTGCGGGCTGTGCTGGGGATGTGGCCCTGCCCGCTCCTTCAGCCAGGGCTGCAGGGCAGAGTTAAACACAGGGATTAACGTGATGACTGGCATCTGGCTGCTCCTTTACAACAGTTCACAATGGAAAATTCATTTTCTTTTTTAAGCTGTAGCATTTTATGAAGGAACATGGGGTGATTTTTTTTTTTCTTTTTTTCTTTTTTTTTTCTTGAGTGATGATTTCACTGTTTCTATGTTAGCTCTATTCTTACTTGAATATTTTTAAGGCTAACACAAAACTTCCTAAAGTGCTGTTTGTAGAACAGTTTGAAAAATTTAGAAACATGTCTTCATGCATTTTGGTTCGTGTGTATGCATGCAGACATTTGGTTTTTTTCAAAAACTGGAAGATTTGACTTTTTTCTTTTTTCTTTTCCCCTCCTTTTTTTCCTTTTTTCTCTTCTTTTTTTTTTTTTCTTTTTTTTTTCTTTTTTTTTTAAAGTAATCAGGATGCTCTTTCTAGACCTGGTGTCAGTAACTCTCCCTCTGATCATGACAGCTAGAATTGGAGCCCTCTTTAATTTGGAGTGTTTTTAATACTGCTCTAAGCTCCTGATTAATGTTACAGGAGGTTGGTTGAGAGTAAATTGAGATGCTCTCTCCTGCAGGATTTAAATGTGCTGTTTCCATTGCCACATCCTGCTGATATAGTGGCTAAGGATTAAATTGAAGATCTAATTTGATGTGGGGTCTAATTATAAGCCTAGGAGCCTTAAAAGCATATATTGCATTTATTATTCATTCAGTGTGTTCTTGAGGTACTGTAGTCTTTATTTACGGTTTAATGCATATGTTGGCTGACTTGGATGTATTATAATCTCCTTTTCCCCTACCCTACTCCTGTGATCAATAAATCCTGGTTTGGATTATTATTTTTTTAAAACAGAAAATGCAACTTAGGAAACCATGAAAAATACTGCAGTTTCCTTTCGATGTGAGCATATTCTGCGCTTGCAAAAGAACCAATATTGCCATCTAGTGGGAGCGAAGATTTTGACCTGTCATGCTCCTCCCTCTAGATCCCTGTTATCTAGCAGCTCTCTTGAGGCATCATGTATGTTTCTAATAGAGGTGCAGGAGTTCTCTTGCCCCAAACTATGGAGAAAGCCTCACTATTTTATTGCTGAAGTTACTCTTGCATGTATTGCTGGAAAATCAGAAATATTTTGCAGGTGTATAGTTCCAAATGTGGTTCTTTCCAAGCTGCTTTCTAAAGTATACTGTCAAAGGAAGTGCAAGGTAGTGTTTCTGTGCTATGGTCTGTCTGGGTAATTTTTCTTTTTCAGTGCCTCTGCAAGATGTAATTGAATTTAAGCCTTTGAACGTGCCAATTTTCTAACACCCAAGAAGATTATCAGAAAAATACATATTTTTCAAGCCTTTGTGCAAAACATACATTGAAAGTGTTCTAGTATATAAGTGCAAAATCATATTGAAAATGTTCAGTGAAACAGAGCAGGAGGTAGGATTTGGCTGAAGCTTTGGGATAAAGTGATTTGCAGAATGTTTTTTTCTCCCTTTTTCCCCCCTTCATGTCAGATCAAGGCCCTCTAGGGGTTTCTAGAGATGGAGCTAGGATGACACCTCATTAAATTAAATTTTTTGTTCCTTTGTAACACTATATTCAGCTTTTTTTGCCTTGTTACACTTTTTCTTCTGAAACTGCAGCTGGCTAGAATCGGCTAAGTAGCAGGTTTGTTTTTTTTTGTGGATTTAATCATAACGTTTAATTAATCTCCCTGTTTTAGTCATCAGTCTGCAGCTTAGCAATGGAGGGTCCTAAGAACCTAAGCATTAGTTCTAAGTGCATTTTAGTGATGGTTTTAGTTAATTCTCATGCCCAATCTCTGTGGTTTTGAATCCAAGTGCTAAAAGAGAAATCATTAGCACAGGTCTACCTCATTCTGCTTGTAAAGCACCATTTAGCAGAGTGATAGTTATGACAGTGTCACTGTTACAACTCTTTCTTCTCTGTCCATTTTGCCCAGTGCTCCAGCAATGAACTGAATTCAGTCTAGAGTGGTTTACATATCTCTTGTCAAGCAAATGGCTACCTGCCTTTTAGAAAAGAGGCAATGCATGTGTTTTCATCATGCTCAATGCTCTTGACTCTTAATGATCTTTCTTAGCTTGAGGATATCAGTCTGTGTTTCATCAATGGCAATTGGTATAGAAAAGCTGTTTTGCATTCA
Organism: Agelaius phoeniceus; assembly: GCF_051311805.1. NCBI lineage: Eukaryota > Metazoa > Chordata > Aves > Passeriformes > Icteridae > Agelaius > Agelaius phoeniceus. The sequence goes on along the minus strand of NC_135267.1, from coordinate 89,616,804 downwards.
GTGCTGCATCACTGCTGATGCCCTGTCTTACCTGTTTGTAATTGGGTGAGGAATGTATTGCATAGTTTGGGAAGGCTGGTGTTGTGGATGGAGAGAATTTCTGAGTTGCCTTGGGATCAATGTCTGGGGTCCTACCTGCTCATGAGAAGCACTGTGTGATGTTTGCTTCCTTTATTTGGAACAGGACTTTGAAGAAATTGCAAGATATTTATTGTAGGTCCATGTTTGTTATAGTGATGGTACTGTTCACATTTTACTTGTACTGTGCAGAAGGTAAAACTAAGAGAAAATTTGGACTAGGATCTGGTATCCATAATCAGTGCAAGAGAGGACTAATAAGGGGAAGGCTGGCATACAAGTGGAGAAGTAGACAGAGAAAGTAAATGACTGCCTCAGTATTGGATACTGGTGAAAACTGTGTGGTCATCACCTTTGGTTTAATCTGTTTAGGTGGCATTCATGTGTCCATCATTTTCCATTTTTATCTCTAGCCCTGCAGAATCAGGCCGTCCTGTAGCTGGGAATGAAACTCCTGGTTCAGCAACACACTCCCCTCCTCCACATAAAGTCCCTCTTGCACCTTCAAAATCTCCAGTTAAACTCCATAACCTTAAGCCTTCTCACAGGCCTTGTGTCTTTGCATAATGACCCCAGGCCCTTCCTTTGTTTCTCTGGGTAACTTTCCCCCTGTCATTTTGTTTCTTGTAGACCGTAACTTCTGCTGGACAAAACCAGTGAAAGCTGTATCTTGTTTACTGTCAATTGTCATCCAGGCTTGATTGATGATGATGTGCTTTACTCTGGGTGATCACACTGGTTTATATTTCAGAAGTAATACTACTGCTGGAAACAGATTTTTCTTCTCAGAGCAATGTTTCTGTAGTATTTTCAGAAACCATCATCTCCTCATCTTTCTGTGTCTCTCCTAGTACAAATATTTAAATGCTGAAATAATGTATTTAATTTTAATTCTCTACAACCAAGAGAAGAAAAGAACAAAGCTGATAAGGAGTGTGAAAAAAATTAGCCAGCAGCCAATGGTCTTTGTTAAAGTAAATAATTTTTAAGAAGATAAAAAGTAATTAGAATTAATAGGCAAGAGTTGATACATTATTATGACAGAGAACTGACAGAAATACTTGCAATTTTCAGATAATACATAATTTGAAAAATAAGGATAAGAGTGTTTTGAATTTTTTCAAAATTTCTTTTATTTATATTATCTGATTCCTCCTGCTTTTCTATGTGAAAAATATTTTGATTGCATTTCCATAAGTATGTTTTTATTTACTTTGCCATATTTTTCTTTGTTAGTATCTTTTAAAAAGACCTTTTTTTTTTTTTAATTAGAACTGTATGAAAGAGAAGAAATGGCTTGATAAAAGGAGTAGTCCTTCAATCCCTATTTCAAATCCCTCTGAATTTCTAAGGAGTTATTCCCCCCAGAAATTGGCAAACATTTATGGATACATTGCAAAAACAATACTTTGTCTGCCCTCCATGCTCTACTTTCTCAGAGAGGATACAGGTATCCTGAAGTTACTACCTTGTTATTCTATAGCCTGGAAAAGAACATTATTTAGAGAGAACAAAATATAGCTGAGACCATCTGCCCAGCTTTTCCTTTTAATCTTCTTGCAGTTTTTCCAATTCATCCTACACTCTGTGCTTTTAGAGCTACATTGCTAATGTTACTTGAGCTTGGTTGGCTTTTTTTTTTAAAGAGAATTTGCATATGCAAAAAAATATGCTTGAAGTTATTTTAATGGATATGTTATATTGTTATTATTGCTATTCTCACTAAGCCTGAGACTAGCATGGTACTAGGGTGTTTTTCCTATTCATAACCTCTTTCCCAGCGTGAATGTTGCATTGTCAAGAACTCAGGGACATCTGTAACTCAAATAGTCTCATTTCCTCTTATCTGCTACTAAAATTTGAGGTGAGGGACATTTTTTTCTGTTTGTTGGTAGTGTGGTTTTGCTTTATCCCAAAATATCATATTTTGATTCAAGGGCAAAATAGGATTGCATTGCCCCTTTAATTACCTTACTTTATGGCTTGAAAAACCAAGACCTTGATTTCTGAGCACGTATTTCCAGGTATATTAGCTATTTAAAGATCCTCTCTCCCTCCCCCCTCTTTTTGAAATTTGTCTTCCCTGATTATTGCTCCATAGCTCATTACTATTCATATAGAGTTATCCTCTTGCTGCTCCTTGTATGTCTGCAAGGACACACATTACATAGTTAAGACAGCAGCCGAATGATCTGAATAACAATGTGAAATGCAAGATCTAGAAATAAATCATATGAACAGGGAAAATTACTGCAGCTTTGGAATGGCTAATTATATTGCACTTGGTGTATTTTATGGTACATCCTATTTGATATCTAATTATAAGTACATTTCCTAGGCAATGTTAATTTCTCAGGACCTTGTTCTGTCACCTGTGCTCCACTGAATAGTTCCTTTATATGGTACCCAGTGGCTGCTGTCTGGGGCAGAAGGGAGCACCAGGCAGCTGAATTGTCAGCTGTGTTATGTACGAGTGAATCTGGCCTGGATGATACACACAGCCTTTACCAACCTCTATCACCTTGCTTGCTTGTGCTTGCTGACACTGGAATGTTCAATTTCAGAAGGAAATGTGGGAGGCATTGAACTCCTCTGGCTTTCACTGTAATTTCTGTACGAATTCAGTGAGGCATTGGTGCTCCTGCTGCTGCATGTGTCACGTTGCCCATATGTTTTCTTTTGGTAAGGCCCATGGGTTGAACACTTTAGGCTACCTTCCACTTGTCATGTAAGTGGATTTTCACTGAGGAACCTGAAAGTGAGAGATAAAAATCTAAATTAAAACATGTCCTGGTCTGTTGTGATCATCTCTGTAAAGGAGCTAGAGAGCCATGCTGTGTGCCAAGGAATGTCTCCAGCAGAACACCTGGGATGCAGAAATAGTACAACAGAGAACACTACTCTTTTATTACAGGAGAGGAACTTTTAAGGATGGCTGAAAATTTATCTCTTGGCAATAATTAGTGAACCATAGAGAAGCCTGTACTTAGATTCCTGCATGGAGATGTAATTGTAGTACAACTACCAGGAAAATCTGCTATACTGGCTTTTGATCCAGACAGTTTTGTAGGCTGGAGGATTGCTGTTGAAACTGGGAGAAAGAAAAATTATCTCAGGTTAGTGCTGAATTGTTTTGGAAAAAAACAGGAAGCAGGTTATGCAACTTAAAACCTGGTATTTACTGTACATTTGTGTCTTTCTTCTATTTGTGTATTCTCTTTTTATGCTGTTGAGTAAAATATGATGCGTTTGAAGTTTCCTTCCACATTTCTTCGAATGTGTGTTGCCAAGTTAGCCTATTGCCCACAAAATTTTTGTTCCACTGAAATACAGGGAGAAGAATTTGGATAACAGGATTCTTTGCTATGAGTAGATTCCACTATGACATTAAATTCTGGAATTACAAAGATCTGTGTATTAGAGCTAGCATGAAATATATATAAATAATTGCCTTCTGAAATAATAATAGTAATCCTGTTCCTCTTCCATTTCCTTTTAGTGAAAATGTATGAGCTCACACTTCTCTTTTATTTGTGAGCTGCTCACAAATTTTCTGAGATTGCCCAGGGATAATTAAATTTAAGCAACATTATCTTTATACTGTAGCTAGTATGATATTTCCCTCTTAATGATTATTCCTTTTCACTTTGTAATTTCCAGAAACTTTCAATCTTTGCCTTGTTACTTAAATTTCACTATCTCCAAGCAAAAAACTGACTCCACCCTATGTATCCTGTAATCATTTAAAATTTCTACTTGACTCTTAGAATATTCCATCAGTGGGAAGTCAGGGAACATATTTTTGAAGATATGAGAATAATTACTACTGAAAAATGCATATTGAAGGCTCAATCCATGTCCATCAGCAGAGAGAACTTCCAAAAGCCAGAGCTAGCAGGAACCTCAAGAACAAAGCGTTGGCATCAGGGAAATTTTGGGGGAGTCAGCCTGAAACCTGGGTCACTTCTCTTAAGTCTAAAATTTATACTGATCCTAGAGTCTTAAGGAGTATATGTTGGTCACAATCTATAGTGCTGTGAATGGCATTCCTTTTGATAGGTGAAGTGTCTTTGGTAAGCCAGGACTGTCTTTGTAAATATTGTTTGCATGGGCATGTTTGTTGGTTTGCTTGTTATTTTGGACTTGGCTTCTGAAGTTTGTTACATTGCAACACCTGTCAGTAAGTATTCTGAAACATAAGAGGAAACCTGCCTTTACGAAGTTAAATGGAATTCATTTTAATTCAATTGCAAAATAAGGAGAGTGTCTGTGTTCCATTTTGAGTTTTGAAAGTTGCAAAGATGTTCTGGAGCTTTAAAGGGGGTCCTGAATTTTAACAGTGTTATCAAAGGTAACTAAGCTTACCACTTTTCAGGGCTTCATGCTAGGTGAGTTAAAAGGCTTTTCATCCTGATCCCTTGTGTTATTTGCAGTTGAATTTAAGATGGTTGAACTACAATACTAGCTGTAAACTGGCTTTTCTGCTGATTTGGTTCTTGAGAAGTGGAGTTTAAATCTTACTTATAAATGTTTGATAAAAAGAAACAAAACTCTTGAAATGTGTCTGGTATTCTTAGTGTGGAATTGCTGTCCATATAAAGGTAAAAAATGAACAGGAGGAAAACTATTTCTAAAAAATTATTTTTCAAGTACTTTCAAGATTACTTTCAAGCATACCTAGTAGTTTTGCATCACTAAATAATTACATTCAGGTTTTAATTGAGCTTCTTTTTATTCTGGTGCATGTACTGTGGTATTCCATCTTGGATGGGCCATGGTTCAGAATCGGACCCTAAGACTCCCCACAGACACCACAGACTTCACAGACATCCATCAGTCTTCACATTGCTGCCCAGAGCTGTTTTGGAGAAAATACTCCAAATTCTCCCTGTCTGACTTGGTTCTTCTGTACCTCACAGAAAAAGCTGAAAATGCCTGCCAGCTGTTTTCCCTTCCATCCACTCCCACACATTGTGAAGGCTGTTTCTGGAACTGTTTCAACAAGTTTGTGCATATGGCTTTCTATTAGATGGGATCAATAATTCCTATAATAACAGCTGAATCCTCTTATCATCTCAGGTGATTCTGGGAAATTGTTACATTATCAAAAAGTCTGATTCTGCAGAATTTGCAAAAATAATTGCCTTGGTATTCTTGGTGTGTTTGTCATGGTGTCATGAATGAAAATATCCACAGGTCCTTATTTCCAAAAGGTATTTATTTAATGGGAGTATAATATAGTTTGTAAATATATCTAAATTAAATTAAAATTACGCAGAAACTTATGGAAGTCTCAACTCCAAAGAATTATTCATTTCAGTGGTGTTTTCAAACATAACTATTCAAAGGAAGAGCTGAATTTACCAAAACTGAATGTGTAAAGATCCCATAGGTTGCAAGCTTGCAAAGTAGCTTTTCAATACTTTCTGCCAGGGAGTTTTAGCTGTGTGCTAGCCTTGGTACCCTTGTAGGTAGCTCTTGGCTGAGCCAACCATACTATGGCCCTGGGGAGTCCCTTCTGCCTCCCCCCACACCCCTCCAGTGCTTCCTGCAGGCAGCAGCACTCTGCAAACCCTCTGCACCGTGCAGCTGCTGCAGCTCCAGCACGGCAAATGTGATTACCTCAGTGGAGAACGCCTTTTAGGGAGCACTGCTATTGATTCTGGAATAATGGTCCTTTTATCTTCCACTTATTTTGCAGCTTTCAGCCACTGGCTTTTCCTTGTTATTGCTCCCATGGACCTATTTCAAAACCAGCACAATATTTGTAGTTCAGCAGAAATAAGTGGCAAGGAGCATCCTCTGCCTCTTCTATGAATAATGAAGTAGCAAGGGAAGAATTTGGTCTATATCAGTAAATATATTGATGGGATGGACAGGAAGGAATTAAACACTTGTGACTCTACGTAAACTGTCATAATTCTATGAAAGAAAATTTTTAAAGGTATTTGAAGGTTGATTTTTGGGTACCTATTGGGAAAAAAAGTTGTAGGGGTTGTAAATTAAGCATTGCTACAATTTGCAGGACATAAATAAGAGACAGACATGTACTCTCACAGACATGTAGCAGACTTTTCATGACTTTTCTACACCTCCCCGAACTATGCTGGGAGAGCTGTTTCTGCCACTGGCCACAGAACTTCTTGGGCTCATAAGTTCTGAGCACAAGAGCCCTGAAGCTCTGTGCTTTCAGGTGCATGGTCCCTTCCCACTGAGAGCTAACTTTCTTTAAAACTTTGCCCTAACTAAAATAACTTCTTCCTGCCCACCAGCAAGCAGCTTTCTGCTTCATCTCACCATCATTCATGATTTGTGTCCTTGCTCAACTGGTTGTAGGTAGACCAAATACCCTTCAACTTTTTCATCACAAAATGTCTTTCTGACCTAAGTACCTTTTACTCTCTTCCTGTTCTCAGTAGCCATCCTCTCACTGGCATTTTTACTAGTGCTTTTAGGTTTAGTCAAGCTATGCTGCATGGGCCCTGATAACCTTAAGGTTAACCTTCACAAACAGCAATATCTTATCTTTCCTGTGAGACTTCCAGTAAAAGTGACAAGTAGAATGTTACAAGGCTGAGTTGTGTGGAAGGGCATATGCTAAGTAGGATCTGAAATAGGACCATCAGTATTTCCCATGGGTACTCACTAACAGGGCAGTGAGAACTGTGTTTTCTTATCAGTGGGTGTGTTGGGTAGTTTTGAGTGGACCTCTGTCCCCCTGACAGATATCTGTCAGCTGTAAACCTGGGCTGGGCACACTGTGGCAGAAACCTAGTAGATGAGGGAACTTTAATATGAGACACCACTCCTCTCTGTACTAGTTCTGGGTTGAATAGTTTTTCCCTTCCAGCTGAAGATAAATACAGCACCGGCAATTAGAGGGATAGTGCTGTGGGGGGAGGGTGAAAAGGAATGCTGTTCTATACAAGTGCTAAAAGCAGAGATAAGGACTTTGAATGCTGGTTATCAAGGTGGGGTTAACCTTGCCCGATTGCCTGCCTGGCAATTTGCAAAATTCGTGTTCTGTTTCTGATAGCCTTGGAGAGCAATCTGTGAACCAAGCTGGGGTACGTGCTGCTGCAAAATTTCATGAGCTTTTGCCTGTACTCAACAGCAGCTGAAATATTTTGAAAATCACTGATGTTTTGTGGGGTTAAAGTTAGGTCAGAGTTTGAATGAAATACTTATAAATGAAATACTTTCTCCACATTAGATCTTTTCAACATATGTACTCCATGGCTATATCAGATGGACTTGAATAAGGTGGATGGAAGCAGGAATGATTTCTCTTCTGTTAAGAAGCAGTCCTGTCACCCTGAGAATGCCCAACTCGGACATTTTTTCCTTCTGGTGATTCACAAGGAATAGTACCACATTATTATTTCTGAGTGGCAATTATTTGAGAAAGGTGATGCTTGCTATTTTTTTTTTTTTAATTTGACCTTCCCGTGCCACGTGAGTGGATCACAGTGAAGTGCTGGGAACTCTGGTGATGGCGCTGATCCATGGCAAAAATCTATCAGAGATTTAGAGATGAATACAGCACAAAAGTAGGAAATATTCAGGGATTTTATTATCACAGGGTACTTCCATCTTTTATATAATTTTCTAAAGAATAACATCCTTCTATGGAATTCTTTGTGCCATAGCAATCCATCCTGTTTTTAATCACAGGGTTCTGAGATATAATTAATAATGTAATTTTTATGTCCTCTAAGACATGAACTAGAAAAGCTTTCTAGGCTTGCTGGTTGAAGGTTCTTCTGCAGAGTCAAACTTATTAAGAAACTTCTGCTTCTCACATAATGGGGGTGGCAGTTTCAAAAAGGTGATAATAAATAGTTTTTTGATAAAAAATGTGATGACCGCAGTTTCAACTTGTAAAGAAAATGTGAAGCAGTTAGAAAGTGCATGATAATTCTGAACTGGTTACTTTCCACTGCAGCAGGTTTTATTTTCACATTCATAGTGGTATTTCTGCAAGCAAATTTAATTTGATTAATCTGAGAACTCCTCATTTAGTATTAATCCAATGCTGAAAATTATGTTTGATATTGCAAGCACAAAAGCATCCTGTCGTCTTTCTCGTCTTTTGAGAAGTTCCCCGAGTGAGCCAGTTGTTAATATAAAAATTACAGAGCACAGTTAAGAAGGGATTGAAGAAGAGTAACTCAGTTCCATATATAAACAAAACCCAAACAAACAGGACATGTTGATTCCTGAGATGAATTAGCGCTGTAGTAAGTAAAGATGAGATAATTCACTGATGGACACACACTGCTGCTGGCTTTCATAACAGAGTTATGGTGTCTACTTCCTCTGTACTTTGGGGTTGGGTTTGGTGCTGCATTTTAGCAGGGTTTATATGGCCTCAGATGAGTTTTAGTTGAGCAGAAATCAGTGGGAATTGTGGAAATAACCAGGCTTATAGGAGTTAAGCTACAGTTTTAAAAGTGTTTGTCCTTCTTTAGGCAGATCTTCGGTGAAATGAAAATTGAGTTGAAAAATGTTATTGTTACATAATAAGCCAGAAAATGCTCTACTGGAACAGTAAAATTTAGAAATATTGCTGTGGCTGTAAAGCATCAAATATATATTTAAATATGTCAGTTGCTGTGGCAAAAAGATAGCGCAGACATTTGTGTTTGTCATGATTGATTTACCACATGAAATGTTGAGATAATGCAGAAAAGAGACCAGAGCATCAGATAATATCATAGAGGCGTTAGCCAGTTTTAATTAAGGGGCATTTTTTATCTACTCCAGCCTTGCTTGTATGTCTGCTTACACTTTCAAGGAGATTGATCAGACTCATTTTGTGAGGCTTCTAATTTTGGGGTTTTGTTCAAGTTACTCTGTTACTATTTCTTACTGGGGTAGGGTGGGTTGGGTTGCTGTCGTAGGGCACCAAGGAGGTGAGGAGTGAAGTTCTGTCCCCAGGTGCCAGCCCCTACAGCTGCTGCCAGCAATCCACCAGCAGGGCTTAACAGAGCAGTGGGGGCTGCTAACAAGGCTAGCTGGCACCATGCACTTCAGTCTTGGTGGCTGGAGAACATCAACCATGAGCAGGCAGAGGCTGGATGTGGAGGTGCAGGCAGGTAGAGAAACAAGCGAGGCTGAGGTAGGTAGAGACCAATGGGCAGCACTGTCTCTATAGAAGATGGCAAAGACCTTGGTTGGCCAAAGGAAGCTTTAGAAGAAGGAAGCCTTGACTGTGAGATGTAGGTCCCTACATGTCTCACTGAAGGACAAGTAATCCCCAATTCTGTGCATGTGGAGAGGCTCTTGGGCACTTGAGGGGATTCATCAATGAAATCCCCTGCTTTGGCCCTTCGTGGTGTGAGACCTCTGCTTGGTGCCTCAAGCAGCCCTTGCTGTAGTCCCTTGGAGCAGGTTTGGGCTGTGCCACGCTGTGCTTGCCCCTGCTGGCCATGGTTCCCTGGACAGCCATGGCTGCAGGCAAAGCACCAGCCATGGGTGTGCTAAGATGCTCTGCTGCTTCAGAGCAGGGTGACACTGCTGGGGAACTGTTGTCATCTTATGCAGGGGTTCCATACTCTTGTCTCCTTATCACAAAAGTTTCGTACCTTCTTGGTGTTTCTCATGGGCAACTCCTCAGAGCACTAACTCTTCCTTCTTCACAAAGCAACCAACTAATTCCAGTTCCCTTCTCAACCAGCCACCCCACTCTTTTATAGCACTCTGCTTCTCATTGGTTACAGCTGTGGCCTGTTAAAGTCAGGCCTATTCCTAATCTTTGATAATTGACCCAGCTGCAACTCCTTAGGGGTAAGATTACTTTCTACACTATCTTTATTTTCTTATATTCCATTCCCCTACAGGGAATGAGAGGAGCTGTGTAGTGTGTGTGTGCTGTTCTGTTCTGTTCGTGCTCGGTGTGTGCTGCGGCCTGGCCGCAGGGCCGGCAGCTCGGCGGGCAGCGCTGCGGGGCCGCTCCCGCTCCGAGGGGCCGGGGCACGGCACAGCCGCGGAGTCCTCTCTGTGGCACACGGTGAGAAAGGCTCGATGCCGACCGGCAGCTCTCCTAAGAGCACTCACAGACAGCTTGAACTTCTCCCGTGTCCTGTGTCCGAGGCGCTCTGCCCCGTGTCTGAGCCCGCTAAAAGCTCAGCACGGTGCAGCACTTGGGTATTGCCCGGTGCTTCCAGGGCTGACTTGTTACTGTAAAACCAAAATGTTTGGTTTTCCAGGCTGCCACATGGAATTGAATGTGTATTTACACCAGTGATTTTGGAACTTTCTGCTCCACGTGTTTTCTTCTTAAATCTGATTTCTGCTCAGATGTTCATAATGGGGAGGATTTACTTTAAAATCCCTAATTTTCTCCCATGATTTTGTTTAAACTTAATTTAATGAAGAAGTTAAGCATCTAGTAATCCATTTATACTTTTTTTACTATTCTGTGTTTGTAGATTAGAACTGTTCCTATTATCTCTTCTAATTTGCTTTGGGTGGGACAAAGTACATGAAACTAAAACAAGAAAAGCTTTCAGTTATTTTGTTTCTGGGAAGGGTAAGTCTTGGATGTGTTATTATAGGTCTCATGTTGACCTTTGACAGGGCCAACAGGTTTTTGGATGGGAGTTGTAGCTTAAGTTGTTCTGTTTTGGCTAATAGCACAAATGTTTAATAAATTGTTTCTAAGTTGCTGTGGAAACACACTTAATTTTCTTTTCAAAAAATAAAACTACTTTAAATTCTAACTTTTAAGTCAGATATTGAGTAATGTTAGTGAAAAGTTACCAGTTTATAACATTTTAGAAAATTACTGTCATGGAAGTTTAGACATAACCAGAAATGTTCTAAATAATTAATTTTCATAACAAGGGGCAAAGGATAACAGTTTGAGTTCTCATCATCACCAAGGTGATTTAGAAGTACATGCTACTGATTCTGATGAGCTGTTTACATTTTTTTGAATCATCTGCTGCTTTCTATTCCATTTTGTCTTTCCATAAATTTGTTTGTCACTGAAGAAAGGAAATTTAAATGTTAACTCTTTTTTTCATTGAAAATCAATATAATTACAAAAAAATCTGACTTTCGCTTCTGGCAAACAACCTTGTGTGTATGGAGAATGTATTTGTTTCAAATGAGATAATTTTTGAACAGACTTGCAAATAACCTTTAAATTGGATGAATTGCTGCCTTTTGCCTTAGCTTCCTACTTATGTATCTGCTTATTTATTTGAAATTTGGGAGGATAACCTTCTTCTTAATCCCCAAAATTGGCTTGTTAATATTGCTTGGGAAACAAAAATATACAGACCTGTAAATCTTGAAGAATTTTCCTTCTCTTTCAAGAATAATGGATTTAATGGAAGAGAATCATCATTGGGATGCATCAAAGCCAAGACGATTTTCAAAGGCCATGAGTTACCTTCTCAGAAGAGTCACTGCCTTAAAAAGAGAGCAGAGAGTGTGGAGGTAGCACTCATGGCCCCAGTCCAAAAGGCTGTGATTTTTGTGTCATGCTCATACTCCTGTATCCAAAGAAGCCATACTTTTATTAATGACAGCTTTGTCTCTCTAGGTTTTTGGTGGGCTTTTACTTGTTTTTGTTTTCCATTTTGCAGGTTTAAAATGCTAAGTAGTTGTAATTCTGCCAGTATTTCTGACTTGAACAATGCAGAAAGTCTTTCTACCAAGTTTAATGGCAGGGAAGGTCCACGCCTTTCCAGCTTGGACCTGAAAATCCTTTCCTTCTTTTTTAATTGCCTTACAAAATGGCCTACTCCTGCAAAACCACTTTCTGACAATGTAGGGTGAGTGGCTATACAGATTTGCTCCAGGAAGAAGTACAGACAGTCACATTTGGGGAAAAAAAGAAAAAAACAAAAAAGCTTTGGGTGAAAGCTTCAGAAACACCAAGTTGACTAAAAATGTGCATTTTTCTGAAAAGCAAAGTGTCCATTTCACCTTGGGAGGGTGTTGGAGTGAGAGGGCTTCCAGGTTGTGCTTGCTTATGGAGGGGGTCATGTTTCCAGCTCCACTGGGTGTTTCTGAATGTCTTATTGTATAAATTAAGAAAATAGATGGGGAAAGCAGGTGGAAATCTCTCTGGGGGATTTTGTTTTTAACTTGCTATAATGGTTTAATAGTTAGCAGTTAGAGCTAAGCAGGTGTTTTAAGAGCTCTTATTTAACAATTATCACTCATTTCCGGGCTTCCTGTTTGTTCGGGCTGCGGAGAACATCACAAAATCAGCCAACTGCTCTCAAAACCTCTTTTAACCCTTTGTCACCCAGTGAAGCTGGGACAAACCCTGTCAGAACCACATGGATGAAGGACATGGCACAAAGCTGTTGTGCAAAGACTCTGGCAAATGTAAACAAAACTCTTGCAAATTTTGCATAGGAGCATTGCATCTCTGTAAATAGACAGTATCCTTGTTTCATCTCTTTGATTAGTATTTTGGGTCAATTAGGGAAGGAACTTAGGGAAGCTCATGGAGCTCATTCAGTTTGGTATTTTTCCTTGCATTTTTTATGTTATCTTATTTTTTTCCTACTGCCTTAACATTTCCCATTACTTATTGGCCCAGGACATGACAGACACATGAGGATTTATGAAGAAGATGGCATTATTTAACCATCCTTCAAAAGCTCATGTAATGCTCAAAATATTCTTTGTTGTGAATCATTGTGATAAATTAGAATTTGGAAAAACTATTAGAAATTTGTGAAAGATACCCTTTTGTCTTTAGCAGCTGCTGTTCTGCTGATAATATGCAAGTGAGTTTTTCATCTACTCATAACTGTTGTTCCATAGATTAGTACTAAACTATGGGGAAAGTGTGATCTTAATCAAGATTTTAAAGTTAAAACACTGACAGCACTCTGGAGTTTAGTGCTTGGACACATAACAAACTGGAAGTTTGTGAGGGCTTTTTTGGTTAGTCATGTAACAAGGCTTATTGTCAAATGGCTCACATTAATATTTATTCCTAAAATGAAATAAATGTCAGCAGTTATTTTCTAGGGCACATGTGTAGTCTGCTCACTGCACGTGTCTGCTTTTTCAAGCAGGGAGTCTTTAAGAAACTGTCTCAGCATGTTCAGAGATCCTGTTGTACTTCCTTGAGAGATAAAAATGGAAAAAATGCTTTTTAGTTGGAGTGCCTCTGCAGGTTGTGGAAATGGATAAGAAAGGACAGGCTCCTCACTAGTAATGGCCCTTGGGTGATGAGTCCTGGTGAGAGTAAGAAATCTGGGATATATGTGTCCATTCCTACATTTGCATGCTGCTGATGGTATTCATGCTACCTTCAGCTCTGTTCATACAGGTACAAATAAATCATTTTTCTAGACTTCCTGAAACTAAACCTCCATCCTTGCAGTGTAAGAGACTTAAGTCAGGCCAGATGTAAGCTCTGCTCTCGCAGAAAGGTTCTTGGTGCGGAAGCTGTTCCTGCTGTCAGAAAAGCAATTGTTCTGAGTGGGAGGAGTGTGCTCTGTGTGTGTGCTCCTGCACCCCACACATGCTGTGCAGGGTCTCTGAGGTCACAGGGAAATGCTCTCTTTACAAACCCTCTCGTGCACATCGGTCCATGCCCTGTGTTTCTTCTGTCATCTGTCCTGGTAGCAGGTAACATTCAGTTCAGGAAATTCTGATTGCAAGTTTAAAAGTGTTGCTGAATATGATGTTACAAGCTTTCTTCAGCTGAAATCACAGAGTGTTTTTATTTTACTGTTCTAACAGGCTTGAGCATGATGATAAGAAAGCAGTATGAATGGATAAAGACAATTTACATTAAGCATGAAAGTAGTAAAATAGAGTTGCACTCTAATATGCTGTGAGTTTGGTCCTCAAAAGAGAACAGGGAAAAACCCCAAGGTTTTGTGTTCTGGTTTGAGTACCTTTTGGTTTCCTGCTAAGAAATGGATAATAATTTCTCCTGTTTCCTTTTAAGATAAAGTACATATTCTACATGTTTTTTTCTCTCCCATATTTCCTGTTTGTTTTCTCATCCCATGTCCAAAACCAAAATCCACTAACTCATCAGTGGGACTTAATAAATCCTTATACTGAAAACCTGAGGAAATGAAGCAACAGAAACTTGTGAATGATTTCCAAGGAAAGGAACAAAAGTGTTTGCTTGCAATGCCAAACCAGATTGTTATTCCTTGAAGTTCCCCAAAATAGGAGGTGGATCTTTTATCCTGGAGCTGCTGTATGGGCTCAGAGTTGTCACAGGCACCCTTCAGAATTACTGCTGCAGAAATAACAATTCATTACTCTTGTTGAGAGCCTACATTATCTTGCAATGTTTTGCTGGAGCCACTCTCCTGAGCTGAAAGGCTTTTTGGCAGCAGAGTTGGGCTTGGTACTGCAAACATCTGATTCAGCTTATGGCAAGGTCAATGTTCCTGGCCCAGGTACTCAGTTTGCCTTTGTTTTTTCTGGTTTGCATTTATTTTTTTTTCAAAGATGTATTGAGGGTTTGGAGGCATAATACAGGAGATTCAGAGTGCTTGATTCCTCAAGTTATGTTTTGGAAATCTAGCCTCAGTTAATTTCAAGTGAAAGCTGTCCAAATGTAGCTAAATCACTTGGTTGGTAGATGCTTATGGGTGACAATATTTTTATTTTTCTTTATCCAAGCATGCTAGTAGTTGAATAGTTGAAGGGTTGCATGAGTAGCATATTAGGTACTGTGTTCTGATATAATGGTCTCAAATGAAGTATTTGTCTTTTCCAGCTGGTTATATATCGTGTGTGTTTTCCAGCTATTGTCATTTGGATCAGTATTCATCAAATATTCTGCCTCAGTGACTCTTCAGCTAGTCTCAAATCTCATATGAGGATCTGTGTTTTATGGGGAGAGGTGGTAGTAGGAGAGAAGTTTATGTGTAATGTGTCTCTTTTTTTATTCCTACTTTGCTTTTCTTTTTACTACAAACAACATAAATTTAATTGAAAAAAATTTAGATTTTTAGGATGACTATTTTGTATAGCTGATAATGATAATTTATTGTCGTGTACTACAGGTAAGAAATCACAGTTCATATACTTGTTTACTCTTAAAATAGTGTTAAGAAGGTTTAGTCAGACTGTGATAAAGGAGTATGTGAAATAGTTAAAAAACTTGGTTGACTAGGTAACTTGAGTTGATACCTTTAAAAGGAAATATTTTTCTTTATAAAATCTACCTCTTGTTAGTTTTTTTTCCTTTTTTTAAGGTAATGCTTGACCTGAGATTGTAGCATTGAAGCACACAATCACTTGGTTTACGTGGAAACATCAGGAATTAATTCAGCAGTTGAATCTGTGCTCAAATTCAGATTAATTAATGTGATGTAAGACCCCCATGAGATCACTGTTTGCCCAAGTTAGTGCTCTTTCTCTCATAGATTTTTACTCCCCATGATTGTCTTGGAAGGAATTTTCTTTCTCTTTGTTGTAGATAGCTTATAACAATATCAAAGACAAAGCATGATTATAAAATTTCCAAAATTTCCTTTCCTTTTTCTTCCTAACACATGCTCTGAACAGAGAAGTTTCAAAACTTTTCATGTATGTGGCAGCTAGAAGTGGGTGTGCATGTGATTCTGAGAGATAGAACAATAACAGATGTTCCCAAAAGCAATAGGTAATTCCATGGCAATTCATCAAGAAAGAACATGCAACCTAGGGGAAACCAGGCTTCTTGTAAAGGGAGCATTCTCAGCTCCAGGTGTATAAATCAAAGACTTGGTGTATACCAGCCTCTATTTTGGTAGGCCAGGAAATGTAACAAGTTTTCTGTAGAAAGAATCAAATAATGTTAGTCCTGTAAAAGTTTGCAGAGTGTTCTTTTCATGTAATAGGAGACTCCCTGAAAGCCTTCTCCTGAGGGAAGGCAAGCATTTCTTCATGTTATATATTTTATTTCATTTTCAACTGCCTTAGTCTTAAGTCTCTTCAACAATAACATCAGAAAAATTCTTGAAATCTTCCTTGAGTCTTCTGGCTTGTGACACAGCCACACAAACTTCTTTGCTTACCCAAAACTCAGAAATAAAGGAATGCAGAGGGGAAAGAGGCTGCAGTGCCAGCTTTTTAGTCCTACATCTGCCAAACAAGGCTCAAGCAGATTTGCATCTTAATTCGTTTCTAATGTGTTTTTAGTAGGTACATCGAGACTGAACTCTTTTAAGAGAGGCTTAATGGATGATGTAATGTTTTCTTGTGCTGAGTCCAAAATTTAGAATTACTTTTATAATAGTACTAAGCTTATAAATATCAGGTAGATTGCATAGAAATTGTGTCATGGCGAACAGCAAAAATGTGCCACAACCGAAGAACAAGATTTTGTTTTCTTGCAAAGAACAAGAAAAAAGGATCTATTAGTTTCAGGAATTTTGTATATTGGGAATAGGTGCTTGGCTTGCACATGGTGTTCCATATTCCTGTGTCCTTTCAAGTTGCAGGGGGTAGTATTTTTTTTCCATCTGTGTTACTTATTTTCATTTGCTCATCCTCTGTACTCCATGAATTTGCTCTTGTGTTGGGAGAATAACAAAACTTTGTGAGAAGTCCTTTCTGCCCTGTGTGCAGGCTGCAAATACATCCAGTAGCAGTGCTGAATGCCCAATTTATTCAGCAGGAGTTGGGGTGTTGGGGGCTGCCAGTGGTCTCTGAACACCTCTGGGCATACCTTAGGTCCCAGATAACACTGAGCTAGTAACACTCTGTTCAGGTTTGTGATTCAGTGTACAAAGCTGCTTCTTGAAGGCATAGAAGTTAAGGGTTGGTTATTTTCCCCTTAATGTTCAAGCATTTCCAAGAAGGGAGCAAAACTGAAAATAACAGCAAAGTGAGATGTTACTTTTACATGCACTTTTGAGTGCTCTCCCCTTCTTTGGTCCTTATTCTCCCATAGAATAGCAGTGTTTTTCCACTTTGGAAATGATTTCTGAAGATTATTCTATGTGGGAGATTTATTTATGTTTTATCTAACTTAGAGGAGTTTTAAAAAAATCATGTTTGTGTACACTGTTTTTAATGTAGGAAATATAAGCTAAATCGGGATTAATTTCCATAAGCTAAAACTGGATTAATTTTTCAGATAGAGATTTGTGGACTTGAAGGGGGTTATGCAGTTTGTACAAACCACAGCTTATATCTTTGCTCAGAATCTTGCTTTCTTCAAGTAGAAAGTAGGAATCCTCACTTTTAACTTGCTTTAAAGATTTTGTATTAGTATGTTAATTCATTTTTAGCCCCAAGGTCTTTTATTGTCAGCATTTGTACGGTACATGCAACTGTGGAAGGAGGAAAAGAATTGATTAAGCCTTAGGTTTGGAATGCCACACTCAAGGAGAGGTCTGCTGAGATCTTCCTTTTTTGAGTTTGATAAAGCTAATAAAATTTAAAAGGAAATTGTGTGTTTTTTTCCTGACAAATCTGAGCCTGGCAGTACTGGAACAATATTAAAGATTGTTGTGGAACAATGTTAAAGATGTTGTCAAGCTTAAAATAGGACTTCATTCAGCTTTCCTGCTGAAGTTCCCCGCTTTTGAAACCTACTCTGTATTCTTCTGAGGCTGCTTTCCAGAGACAGCTGTGTGTGGTTAGTAATAAACTTGGGGGAGGAAAGGCTCCATTGCATGGGCATCCTTATTTTTGTGTCATGGATTTAGTGACAGTTGGTAAAGTCAGTACACCACAAACAGTGGAATAAGAAAGAAGAAAAGCATGGGCATACTCATAACTGTATCTCTAGTGGCAGGTATTTTCAAAGGGAGTAACTCTGAGATATCTAGCTAGATGATTTTTCTGTTATGTCTGATTTCTCAGAGACCACATGTCCTTTTCTGGAGTAAGCCAGTCTTTCATTCTGCTTTTATCAGCTGCATCTCTTTTCGTGCAGCATTTCTGTAGCAGTAGAAGTGGTCATGAGAGGGAGATGATTTAGGGGAGAGAAATAAAACATTGTGTCAGGGCTTAATTTCATTCTGTCTCTCCCAAAATATGAACATGTCTCTAGTAAACATGGAGCCTTGAGGTCTGACAGATTCTGTTTGTTTTTTTGTTTTTTTTTTAAATCTTTGGATGCCCAAGCCCAGACATTATTTGGATGCTTTTTGAACTTTGGTTTGCAAGAACCATCTGTGAGAGAGTCAGAGTCACTGACAGCAGTCTGATACAATCTGCAGTCAGTGGGAGGTTTGGTAGTTAGGTAGGTTTAGGACAGCTCACTATCTTTGAAATATCTTTGAAGTTAAGTTGCTTTATTACTAAAGATTGATTTAGTCATCACTTCCAGACTGCAGCCAAGTAAGCCCACTGCTGTTGCTGTGTTCTTCAAAACCGTCTTTCAATTTCAAGTATCTCAAAGTTCCCTGGAGGGACCTGCTGTCTACAGAGTGAGAGTTTCAGTAGCTTTCAGTTGTCCCTTCTCTGATGGAGCTTTGTGGTCACCTTGGTGGGGAGGGCAGCTCTGCCATGAGCCGCCAGTGTTGCAGTGTGTGATCCTTCCCAAGAGCTGTTCTCTGCCGTGGAACTCGAGTATTTTTGGAAATGTTTGCAGTGTGAACTCAGTGCTTATCCTGATTCATGTGCAAAGTAAGGGGAAGTACAAGAAAGATAAATGGGTGAGAGTAAAGCAAGTTTAGTTCGATGTGTGCTCTGCTTGCTTAGCCATAGGACAAGGAATCCTTGCTTGTATTTATTTTGTATTGCCATTTTTAATTGCTCCATAAGTAAACCACTGTTAGTGACATAGTGCAGAAATAACAGTGATTTAAAGCTCTCAGCAAATGTGATGCTCAGTAATTTTATAGAAAATAATAAATGCATGGGGATAATTAAATGTAATAGATTTTATGCTTAGCTGCTGAAATATTTTGGTGTAAAAATACCTTTTCACATAACTGCTCGAATTTCTCTAAAAAGCTGACACAAAATAGGAATTCAAGAGTCAGAGTAGGAGGTATCTGAAGTAGTTATTGCTCTAATATCAGTTAATTGGACTGTGAGTCCCAGAATGAGCTGCTGTTTCTTGAACTCTCAGAATTAACTGCAATTTCCAGCATGTAACTAATATAGAATAATGTTTTTAAAATGTGCTTTGTTTCATGGTTATAAAACCAAAGCCACACATGATGAAAATAATTCTGAATGAAATATTGATTCATGCATTGTTAGTTAATTTTATACCTGGAAAGAGTCCTTGAGAACTGATGGTTCTATAGATAAAATGTCAATTCTCAAAATGCTGCAAACTGAGTTTTGGTGTGTATTGTCTTTTATTCCAATATTGGTTTTTCTTGCCAAATTGCCTGCTCAGGCTTGTAAGAGCTGTGCAATGTCCATGGGGTCAGAGCACTGGTCTCCCTCTGTTGTTTTTAATGCTAACATGTTTGCTGCTGCTTGTGGTTTTCACTGCTTATTTTATAACAAATTCTGAAAGGCGGATGGAAACCTCATCCCATTTAAATGGTAACAAAATAAATTCAAGTAAACTAGTCTGGTCTTCAGTTTACACTTTGCTGAGTCAGAGAGGTCCAGTTCCTTCCTTTGATATTGTTCATGCAGTGAGAACAAAGTGAAGAGTTCCCTTGCATTGTGCTAAATCTCCTGCAGCAGTCAGAAAAGCTGCCACTGTCTGCATTAAATTCTGCAACTTGCTGAGGAGTGAAGGGTTCAGGGCTGAGGAACATCAGCAGAGTGCAGTGTGGCTGCCAGGCTGTGCCTTCTGCTTGCCTGTAGAGCGTTTTGGGGTATACCTGTTTTAGAGGTCCCTTGGATGCCTGGAGGATCCTGGCTGTCTCAGGAGTGATGGCTCTCAATGCCAGAGTTCAGTGCTCACCTTTATCCTGAAGTGGAAAAAAATGCCATGAAAGCATTTTAAAAAATGCTTTCTAAAATACCTGGTAATGTTTCAGGTTTTACTGTGGTGACTGTTCATGAAAAAATTTTCTTTTGAAATTATCTGAGGTGAAAATGACAACCTGGTCATGGTTCAGATTTAACCTGATTTTTATTAGGTTTTCACAAAATAAAAAAAAAATTAAAAGGGTTAACCAATGATCTTAAAGCAATTTTAACAGTAAAACAACTTTTGCATTTTTTCCCCAGCAATTCCTCAGGAGTATGGAAATGCTGCTAAATTGGTTGTGTTCTGAACACAATTCCAAAGATGCATAATCTCTTATTGTAATTTTTTTCTAAGGCCAGTATAAGAAAAATGACCAGATTCTTGAGAATTAGTTGCCTCTTCATGGCTGAATACCAAGTACTATTTGAGCCAGATTCTGGGAATGCTGACATTGTCATCCTTTCATCATTACTGGATCCTGCTGCATACCTAAATCCAATAGTTAGCAACATTACTACCGTGCATATTACAATATATATGTACATTGAATTTTTAGAGAGGAAGCCCTTTTCCTTGATGGAGGAGTGGTTTGGAAATAGGAGAAATTGAAAGCACTTTTAAGGTTGGCTGCTTTACAGAGAACAAAATCTGAAACAATCCAAAAGAGAAACTGTGTAGATTCCTGGGGAAAATTAAAATGCAACATACTTGTCTGAGCCACAAGCAACAGATAGGACAGGCTCAGGGAATCAGGAATGGAAACAGTCCAGCTCTCTTCCTCTGGAATATTACACAGACATCACAAACATCTATTGGATTCCCAAAAAAACCCTTACTTAAAGGGGTGTTCCAGGTGATAAAAAAGGTCATATTTGTGCATTAATCATTTTTATCTCAGATAAAATCTCACAAGGAAAATGCACTAAAAAAACACTGCACTAAAACAACAGGGAAGGGGGGCAGAACAAAAGCTCTCAAAACCAAACAACCACTGCCCTCCCTTTCTTCCCCTACCTCCACTCTCCCAAACCTCCACAAAAACTTTCCTCCCCAATACACAGGTAACTTTCCCACCTCTTCTGTCCTTAAAGTGTCTGGGGTAAAGGCACTAGTGCTGTCACTGTGCTGAAAATCTTAAATATGTAGTTCCACTTGAGATCACTTGTTGAGTTTTTCTCCAATAAGAATGCTTTGAGAGTTTTGAAACAAACCTGGGTACAACTAAGTTTTGGTGATAGGGTTGTCCAAGGCAGTGAGTTCTGCAAGCTGTGTGGGATAAAGCTGATGAAAATTGTAGGCCAGGCATGGAGGAATGAGGAACAAGAGTATCCAAAACTTAGATCCATTCCTGAGGAAGCCTATCCTGCCTGCCTCCACCCTTGCTGCAGCTGACAGATTTTCCATGGCACTTCCCCCAGGTGTGAAATTATTCCTCCTTCTTCTGTAGGCTGCACATGGGAGGATTATGGGTGGTCGACATTTTAAAAACTGGTTGGAAATTGAAGGAAAAAAGTGTACTGAAGGCCAGATAGACCTGCTGCAAGTCCTTTCTCTGCCCTGTCTGTGTGGAATTAGAATTGCTAAGCCTCATGCTGCAAACCCCAAATGGAAATTTTTTTTGTAAGTTAAGTGATAAGGTTCCATGCTTTGCAGGAAGAGATGGGTGCACCATAGCAGATTTAGGTGCAGGGCTATCACTGGGCTGCACTAATGCTTGATTACTCCTAGTAGGTTTAGCAGTTCAGGTTTTTAGTAAGGCAGCATGCTTAGAACCTGCAAACCCGAATGTACATAATGGTAAAAACATGAGGGCCTAATTGCACAAATGTATTAAAAAGAGCCTGAACTTTTAAGAATTTGTACTCTAAATAAAGACTAATAATAGAAGGTGAAATAGGCACATGGAGAGTGAATAAAGTTTGTTGCCCAGGGTGACCCAGCAAGTCAACAGCAGAGCTCACAGTAGGATTTCTGAAAGCATTCATATATTGGAGAAATTTAGAGACTCTGAGCTCACTGATTTACTTTAAATAAAAAGAACAATGGGAGGTTACTTAATTTGGATATGTAAAGCACTATTAAAAAAATAAGGAGCTTTTTAGTCTCAAAAGGGTACAAGAACTGAGAGGTATCCAGGCAGATTAAAATGGGCAGCATAGCACATATTTTCTTTCACATTAAACTGATAAACTGATGACATTAGTTAGCAAAGGTTGCAGCAGATACTTCATCCCTGGATATTGTTCAGAAAAGACTGAAAGCCTTTCTTGGAAGACAGGTGTTAGCTTTGCTCTACTTACTTGGTTCAATACAAGAGTAAGTGGGCAGCATGCTGTGCCTTCCATTAGCAGAACTGGATGGTTCTTATGCATCTGGAACTAAATTTTAAGAGGTAAATGAACAAGAATTATTCAGCTACCTTGAGCCAAGTTCCAGGAGCTCAATCAGGCTTCAGGCTGTATGAAATCTAACCTGAGCTCTTGCAAAGAAATTACTCAAATCTGAATAGCGAATGCTCTTGTATTCATCACAGAAAACAAAAAAAAAAGAAAAAAAACCCCCAACTCTCCCCCCTAAATGGGTTTGAAGGCTTTGAATTACAATCTTTTTTTTCTAAGAACAAAACCGTAAATGACTCTGTGCTTCCTGTTTCCTCATGGACTAAAAGAGGAACATCCAAATCCCTACAGTACAAGAAAGACTAAGTTTCAGGGCTGTTGTTTTTGGTTTTGGTTTTTTTTTTTTTTAATTATTATTTTTTGGTTTTTAATTATTTTTTTTCCTAAATCCAGGAAATACTGGAAAACTTTCTGGATATCTGAAAGAGTGAGATTTTTAAAAGGTTTAACAGGCATCGTCTTTCATGTCATCATCTTTCATGTCAAACTCGTATCTGACTTGTGAGAACTCTAAATGTAACTCTGTTTAAAGCTCTGCAGTAAATGAAAAGAAATGCTGAAGAAAAATGCCACTTAATGCCACATGCACCAGAACATGTCTTTTTCCTAGGGAGTTTTGAAGATATATCTATTCCTGGTGTGCCACTCCTGGCTGGTGGACTGTGCTGTCTAACTTTTCAGGAACCATAATAATAGTAGTGGCTGGCTATTTTTGCCATTTCCTTTTCTGTAGTCTCTGTATTCAAGATGTTGCATTCTGGTCTATCTGTTTCGTGCAATATAGGTAGCCTGGCAGTGTGTATAAAGCTACTGAATTTTATTTTACTTGGTTTTCTTTTTTGCATTTAAACATGAGTAGAACAAACTATATCAGTGTTCTGTTTAGCTGTTCTTTAAACAAAGTGTTCTCTAGCTGACATCTGAGGAGTCTTGGAGCTGCTCTGGGTTTGTTATGGCTAAAGCTGCAGAGGAAGTCCAAGTGAATCACAGATAATTGTAGTCCTCAGGATAGCCATTTTGTTAACAGAATTAGCTTCATTAATCTTTCTAATCTGATGATTAAACAGAGGATAAAATATCAGAGCAACACAAAAACTATGTTGGAAAAAACCCCTCAACATTATGAAATGGTATGTAAAGATCTTATTGTGATACTTTCTAAACACGGGAAAAAGTAGAAACAAAGAGAGAATGTCTTAATGATGTTTTCTTATAGAAATTAATTTTTTAGTTTCTCTGGTAATTTTTTTAGAAAGGCACATAAGATAGCATTTGGGGTTACATTTTCTTTCAAATTTTTGAGGCATTTTTTCTCAATTCTGGGTAGTTGTTCAAGAAAATTAAATATTTTAGTGCTATTCTTGAATTTATTTTTTGAGGGGAGATTGCATGATTGTACATATCTAATAAGACTAATTTTGTGTGCTTTAAACTGCCACATTTACTGGCAAAATGCTTATTTGTTACAAGATGTTAGAAATACCATTTTCCCTTAGAAAACAGCAATGATCTTTCTGTTTAGATATTGAACTGAGACTTGAGAGGTACATTCAGCTCCCACATCCTTATTTAAACCTGCCCTGGGGCTCCTGCATGTGCTCAGTGTAGGAAAGGATGAACTCACCTGCACAGCAGCCAGTTTGTGCAATTCCTGCTTGCACTTGTGTGTGCCACAGAGTGTGAGGGCAAAATGAAGGCTTTCATTCTAAGCTAAACAAGCATTTAGGAAGATACTAAAAGAAAAATAAAAAAGAGCAAAGATAGTTTTGCAAGAAGCTTGTATTTTATTTTCTTTAATTCTGTTTTCTGCTTTCGAATTTCTGTAGAACTTGATCAAAGTCTCTGAATCAATGCAATTCTTGACAGGCTGTAAGTAAGAGAGATGCTTTTGTTTAAATACTTGATGCCAATTCTGTATAACATTGTGGTTTGTATATCATGAGGTGTTTATTATAATGTCAGTGCTTGTTGTAAAGAAACTTAAGTTCCAGATACATATGTGAAAGGACATAGAGAATATTTGTGTAGAACATACTTTTTCCTTCCATCTTCATAACCCAGCAGAAGAATGTTGATTTGTAATTTTTAAACCTTGTGTATTTATGCTTACATCTTTGTGTTTGGCGGAGGATTTTTTTTGTAACTTGGAAACAAATAATTTCATTAAGTTTTTGCAATCTCCTTTTCTTTCTAACCCAAATTTAGATAATTCTATAAGGTAACTATTCCCTCTTTGCTTTTCAGTTTCTTTCCTTGAAAATAGAGATGTATCTGTAGTGAACCTGAATGGGAAAGTAGGAGACACATTATTTAAAATTGCATTTAAGTGACTAAAATTATCAATTGCAAGGATAACTGAACAGAGACATTTTATGTTAACAAATGACCAGCTTTCAACTCCCTGGATGAATAATAAAACCTTTTAAGTCAGTCAGCATGGTTTTGTTGTCTTGATCAAAAAACTGTTTTAAACCTCTTTATTACTTTTTAAAAGCTTACCCCTTATGTTTGGGATAAAGCTGTGTCTTCTGACATAGCAGAACAGCTGAGACAGTAACAAGAAGCATTCTCAGATTTAAGAAGGAGGTTTAAAGAGGTTAATATTTTCAAAAGAAAACTGTGAGAATAATTTTAGCTTAGCTTTGTTCTTGAAATATTATTTTACTTCCTTTTGTTTCCTCATGACAACTTCATGCTACTTCTGAGCTGTGTATATATTTTTTGTCTCTGTATGTTCCTGTGTCTCCTTCCCTACATCCTTTATTCTTCTCATTCACGTGTAGTTTTTAACTGAAGACGTTTCAAACCCTGCATTATTTTATCTCTGCAGCTTTCTTTAGTTCTGCACTCTTGAGGTAGTTCTTTGTTTCTTGCCTAGTGGTTCTCCATGGAGCTGCCCCATTAGGCACTGCCTCGGAGCAGTTTGACCATCTGGGTGGGTTAAAGAGTCCAGCCCTGTGACCTTCTTCTTTGGCTTTGGGTGCCAAGGGGAGACTTGAAACAAAAAAATCAAGTCAATCACTGTGTCTGGTGACACAGTGCTGACAAGTTGATCACCAGCCAATTTCATGAAAGGTACACTAAGGTAAACTGCAAAGGAGGTCAGGGATTTTGTCACATTAAATGTCCAGTTTTGCACAGATAGAGGAGGAGTTTGGATACTGGGGCATTTTCAGGAAAGTCTTTATAGCTTTTAGAAGCATTTTTAAAAAATAAGATATTTCTCATTTTCTGGGAATTTGAGGGAAAGAACTTAGTCTCCTTCACAGGCAGTTTCTGAGATCATAGGCACCTCTGGGCACACCCCTAGAGCTGTCCTAATTGCATATTCTGTAGTTTCAGCCACTTTAGTTGAGGATTGTGGCGAGAGGGAATCTCATTCATATCTATATCAACTTGGCAAGAGAGAGGAGTTTTATTTCTCTCTGCTGATGCACTCTGGCATGCAGCTGATGCTGGTGCTGCACATCAACAAGCTACTTAAAAGTTCCAGCAAGTGTCACTGAAGTGCAGTTTGTCCATTTGCAGTATATTGATTCAAGCTGTTTACTTCCTAATGGAGGATTAATTTCTGTTGTGAATGCAAATGGAGAGCACATTTAATGTGCTTGCCTTCCAGATAAGAAAGGCCTTTCTCCTTTCTTCCCAGGGAGCTGAACTGAATTCTCACCCATAAACAGCAGTGGTTGTTTTAATGTTCTGGGGTTTTTAATTGAAACAAAGCCTAGATGTGAGTTTTGTTGCTAGCTGAAACCAAGCCAGCACAGCTCTACTTACAAGTGAGCCTGAGCTAGAGCTGAAGTGGGTTCAACTCCCTGCTGCATTCTTGGCTCATTGAAGACTGTAAGTTCATTTGGACTTCTCTCAAAAGTTCCTGACAGGTATTGCACAGTAGTGTTTGTGAGGCTGGAAATGTGAACCTCTTGTGGAAAGGGTCTGAGAAGTGAATACTGAAGTGTCTGCCTAGTTTGGGCTGAGGTTTCATGTAATCTCTATTTTCTAATATCTGGGAAGATCTTTGCTCTAAGGCAGATGAAAGCTTTACTCAAACCAGGTGTCATCAATGTTCCTAAACTTTGAGTTTGAAACACAGTTGATTCATAGGCAAGCTCCAGAGTTGCCTAATTTTGTGGGTTTTCGGGGTTTTTTTTTGGTTGTGGTGGGTTTTTTTGGTTGTTTGTTTGGATTTTTTGGGTGTTGTTGGGGTGGTTTTATTTTTTTGGTTTGGTTTGGTTTTTGTTTTTTATTTAATTTGGTTTTGGTTTTTCAGTTTTTTCTCTTACAGAGGATTAGAATAGG
This sequence comes from Agelaius phoeniceus, assembly GCF_051311805.1. Taxonomy (NCBI): domain Eukaryota; kingdom Metazoa; phylum Chordata; class Aves; order Passeriformes; family Icteridae; genus Agelaius; species Agelaius phoeniceus. The sequence goes on along the minus strand of NC_135267.1, from coordinate 89,590,203 downwards.
AATAACAAGAGAAAAACTGAAGGGCAACTTAACATCATCTAATATCCCCATTTCCTAGGACTACTTATATCCTGTCCTTGAAGATTATTTTATCTTGTTTAGGAAGAATTTTAATTTATACCTAATACACAAAAAATTAATATGTTACACTAAATTCTTGGATCTTCCAGCTGTTAATTTTCCTGATTTGAGATCTGAAAATCAGCACAGTTATTTCCTTTATTCTTTGTACAGAAATGCTATGTGGATATTGCCTACTGTATAAGTACCTTGAGTTCTCAGAATATATGTGGCAGGAGAGTGCAAGAAAGGAGTGTTTCAACAATAAAGAGAAGAAATATATCTTTACAGGAAATATGTAATGTTGCTTTCGTATCTGTAAGTCTTCAGGCAGAAATTCTTGCTTAAAGGACATAAGGAACTGTGGGAATTACTTAAGGAATTAAGGAAAAAAGTATGCAGTCCACCAAAACAATTTTATGTGGCCAGGACAAATTGCCAGTCAATCCATGTACTTACTTTTATACAGACACATATTTCATGATGGTTGTGCAAAGCGTTGGAAAGTTGTCTACTCAGAGGAACTATTATTGTAATTTAGGAGAAACTCCAAATATCTGGTTAAAGTAATTTTTGAAAAACTCCAAATACCATCATGTTTAGGTGATTCCTGAGACTGAACAAATGTACCACCTATGAGTTTGGCTTTGGCATATGAGCAAGTGGTTGTCTGAAATTGTACTGTGGTAAGATAATTTGATAGCCTTTATCAGTTTTTACCATGTAGTAATTGGCTAACCACTGTGTGCTGGCAGCCCTGACACCCTGCTCTGTCTTTTATTGCTGGGTGTAAGGTAACTTCCCTTCTGGTTGCAGTTCTGTAGCATGACTTTAAAAAATGCCCCTAAGCCAAGACAACGAGCATGTTTTAAATGCTTTGTGACAGTTAATTATTTCCCTGTGGTTTGGAGAGTGCCACTGCACTAGTGCATTAAGAAATACATTTTGAAAAGCGTTGTGATGAAATTAGAGGTCAGATCTTGCCACACAATGCAATTCCCCCCACACAATGCAATTCCCTTATTCTTAAATCAAATAACCATCTGTTTGGGAAAGTGGTTTTGCTCTGAAGAGTTTCTTTTCTTTCTTGAAATACATTTAGCAGATGTTTCAAGAGAATGGCTTTATGCAGGCTTTTGTTCAGTAGGTGGTTTGTCTGTCTGTTCACTCAAAAAGTCTAGTTGGGCGTTGCTCAGCCAAACCTAACTTGCACACATTATACCTCACGTTGTCTCTGGGCTTGTGTAGGTTCTTTGTATATTATCCTTCTTACCATTGCTAAAATAATGCCACCTCCATTTCTAGTGTAGATACAGTTTTAGTACAGTGAAATAATACTACATAACCTTGGCTTATTCCCCTGTCTTCATAAGGCTTAATAATGGAATACATTTACATCATCAGAGTAACTGTACTGGGTTAATTAAAGCAACAAGTAGCACACACTTGTGTCTGGGACACTCATGCTAGTGAGTTTCCATTGACCTGTTCACATGCAGGTCATGATATTCCATATCATGGAATAGTTAGTCTAGGCAGCCTTATTTCTTAAGGTCATTGACTTGTTTTTCTGCTCCTGAAAATATTTCTCTCTCATTGATTTATTTCCCTTTGTCATGCATTTTGATTGTAGGTCTTTAGAAACCCTAACCAGTTTGCCATATAACTCTTAAATACTGGAATAAAAGGTAATACCTTGTACATACTCTCCACCTTCTGAAGCTTTCAAAGAAGTAAAGATAGTCTTTTCCTTGCTTCTGATCATGGAGTCAGACACTTGGTTTCATGCAGTGACCCTGCTGTGGTCATGCTGCTCGATGCCTTTGCAGTCGTTTGTACTGCTCTGCTGTCTGTTCCATGTACATAGAACAAATTGTCCAGGTTCACTTTCTGGGTTCTACAAGAAAATGAGCCCTGAAGACCCTAGGCTCAGCACTGTGGTCTGTAAACATTGTTGGTCCTTCTAATGCATAAAAGTGAGTATGTTACTTCTGACAGTGCAGGTGTGCCTGTGCTCAAACACACGTGCATGCATCGCTGTGTGTTCAAAAATGCTTCTTCTTTGGAGTCTGGGAGGCCTTAGGCACAACAGATCATGAAAGACCAAGACCATATCACATGTGATTCAGGACACCACAACTGAGCATCACTATATGCTTTATTAAGTAATGGAAGGATTCTTGTTTTAGAATTGGTTTCTGAATACTGTGGATTATTTCAGCTGAATCTTGTTTCTCCCTGGCTGCTGCTGCTCTGTATTATGTCAGTGCATGTGTCTGGCACTGAAAAGTGTTTGATGTTTTCTGTAGGTCATGCAAGATGTTTGATGTTTCTATGTTGACTTTTGAGTATGAGTAAATAATTGATAGAATCCCCTGTGGCCAGAATTTCTGAACCTTTATGTATATCATTGTGGTCAATTACAATGCGTCAAGCTGTGTTAGGTTTCTCTCTAATTATAATAATCAAATATGTAATGTTCATAATGAAAGGCAGATTTGTGAACATTGTAACAGTGCACTGGCTCCAAATTTTCCTGCTGCCTTTGCCAGAAGAGCAAGAGGCTGGTGGGGTGAAAAACATCATGGAGGTACATGGAGATTCTAAGGAAGTTTTCTCAGTATGTTTTCTGGGTAATTTCTTTTGAAAGTAAAGTTTACTCATGAATTAATGATGTAATGTGTAAAATTCTTAATTTTCAGATAGTATTAATAAATAACATTTGCTCAGCTATTTTGCTGACCTTATGGAGCTTATTGCAAACCTATTTATTTCAGATGAGCTTGATAGGGATTCAGGTATAAATGCTGGGACAAGTTTGCAAGTTTAATCATACATCTGGCTGCTCCTTTGGTCAAGAGTTTGCTTCCATTACAATAATCATGGTGAGTTTGAAAGGTTTTTAATTATTTGGGCTGCAGTCATTTTGGCTATATTGAAAAGTATCACTGTAAAGGTTTTATTTTCTATTAAATAAGTTAAAATAGATACTCCATTAGCTATTTAAATTGAATCACAAAAATTCTGTGGCTAAAGAGCAAAAGACCAGCACAGACTTTCCAGTCATTTTCTATTAGATTATAACTGTTCTGATTTTCGTATGCATTTTCATGGAAATAATATTTACCAAAATTGGCATCTAAAAAGAACAGACAGAGGAACCAGCCCCCTTCAGCCTTTGCAGCTATCAGCACTTTAAGCACAATCTCTTTCCTTCTTTCAGAGAAGTTGTGTGTTCAACAAGAAACTTTGTTATGCTACACTCAGGAAGGGTTAAACCATACTGACTTCCCAGGTCTGACATGAATCAAATAACCATCTGCAGTGACAGATCATGTGCTTGGAGGTTTATGCTTTAAGCTACCCAAATATCAGATAATCCTAGAACATCACAAGAAGAGGTGCAAAGCAGGTTTTATGATTTAATTCTTTCTGTGGCTTATACAGTCCATTTAGGTTTATACTGTTGCCAAAATCCTCAACAGCTTTAGGTTTGAAGGGGTTTTGCTGTGTTTCCTATACTGTCTAGCTAAGGGAGATCAGAGTAAAACTTACTCAACCTTTCTGCTTCTAGGAATTTCAAATTTTGCATTTGTCCACTCATTTTTTGTTTCAGATCTGGATTTATCTCAATGACTGTCCTTAAATTTCTCTTGAGATAAGTTGGCTTTTAAATGAGTACAGCGCACTAAATCTCAGGTGACATCCTTGTGTTGGAACATAGGTGGCTGATGGACTCTGTTGTGATCAAAGGAAACCCTGTGGCGCTGAGCCAATCAAGACAGTGGTTTGTCATTTGCTTACAACAGGTCTCAGTTTGTACCATAGAGCATGCAAAATCTGTGCTGATGCTGTCAAATGGAATGGAAAGAACACCCCCAAATGCTGATGGAATTATTCAGGCTGTACATAAAAATCTTATTCATATTCAAATATGAAGCATCAGTGCAATGCAAGTAATTCCGTAGCATATTCTAATCTTCCTCATCCTTTTAAGATTAGAGAGAGTGTTTGGTTTCTTTAGAAAATCTTGATCTACGAGAATTCTCTCCAAGTTTTATGTTTTTAGGGATGAGAAATAATGTCTTACACCTGAGAGGAAGAGAATGGTGAACTTCTAGCTGAGTTTAGGGCTCAGTTTTTCAGAACACTAAGGAGTTAAAAACTTGCAAAAGTCAAATCTCAAGGAAAAGCTGGGCCATTTTCACAATCTTCTGTATAGTTTGATTAAATTTTGCATTACTCCAGGTTACCGACGATTTATGATCCATTGAAAGTGCTGCAGAGAAATATTTCGGCATACTTTGTTTAGTATTGTTTTTACTGATGAGTATTATTTGAATGAAAAAGAAAAGATCTTACATCCTAGATATGTACCCATTAAGGCTGTCTAAAAAAAGAGGGAGGTGAAAAAAGTTATTGGTAGTGTTTGATATTGCTGGAAGACAGGATTGCTGGACAAAGTGAAGCCTAACTGAGGAATAGGAGGAATGGTCCAGTGGGCAGTCTGGGCCTCCAGAGACCAGAGTTCAGCTCTTATTTAAGCATAGGCTTCTTGTATTACTTGCCAGAAAGTCATTTAGTCTAGCTTGTGCCTTTGGGAGTATCCCATTTTGCATATGGGGAACTGTCTCAGAAGGGTGTTGAAAATAAAATCCATTAATGACTGTGAAACTATATAAATGCCTTCAATATGCTGAAGCTTGGCCTTGGTTTCAGCATGGGTTTTTTCCTCTGAAAGTATGTCTGGTTTTATGGATGGTTGCCTTTTGTTCCCTGAAACAGGCTACTAATAGGTTTTATTCAGGCCTGGAGTTTTTGATTATCTGTGCTGCTTTCCAGCAATGATTGTACTCATCTCAGTATGCTGCCACAGTTGTTATTTGAGCAATCTAGAAGTTGCTTAAATTACCTTTTTAATTAATGTTACTTGTGCATGCTAAAACTGTATTTCAGCCAAAGTCACAGCAATAGCATGGGTCAGTAAGAGGGTAAAATGTTTTGGTGATCAAAGATTTTGCTCAGTCTCAGTTAAATCTTTTGCTGCATGTGGCAAATGTGATGTATGTGTGCAAGGCACATATTTTGCAATGTGTTTTGCTTACAGCAAAGCTGCTCTTGTATCAGCTCCTCTGTCCCATCCCTAGTTTGCATCTTGCCTTGTTCCCTGTTTCCTTTTGAACAGTAATGTCTTTTTTAGATGTCTCCTCATAAGTTCTCTCTGCACGTATAAAAGCTAGGCTGCATTCAGAGAGAAGTATTTTTAGTCAAAGAGAAGGGTCAGAATCAGAGTTGCTGTGATCAGACTATTTCCATTGCTTTCAAGGTTGCCTGTTCTATTCAGCTGAATTTGGCCAGTCCTCCTGTTTCTGGTTACATGTGTCTAAGGGCATTTCACATGTGATGGCTTTCATGGCATTCAGTGAAAAATGCATGGGAACTTTAGATTTTGCTGTATGCATCTTTTGGTACTTATTTATAAAATGACATTGCAGAATCTAAGCCCAGCTTAATGCACAGATTGAAAAGAAAAAGCATGCATATTCTAGTAGTCTATTTTGAAGGTATTTATGCTGTTATGTTTCTAGGCATTAAATTAGACATTTTTAATTAATAATTAAGATTGAATCGGTCCTTTTTTCCTCTGTTTGGCTTGATACATGAAAGACCTGAGAAGAAGAGAAGGGTTCCTGTAAGTCTAGGGGATTCTGCTTTTGTTGGGGTGTTCATTTCATATGTAGGGTCAGCTGAGCTCCTGGCTTCTGGCAAAAGTACTAATTCATATGACTGATAAGACTGTCAGTGTCACTGAAATGAAATGTGGGTATTTCATTAATCCGAAAATAAGAGTATGTCCATTTCATTCTTACTGGCATTTGAACATACGAAGACTGAAACATGCTTTCTTTGAAAAAGACTTTCTTTTATAAATAGTTCATTTTTCTTAGAGCATCAGCAAAATTTCCAATTCAAAATCACTAAGCATCATTTCTAATAAAATGTAAATTGAAACAGTCCACTTGCTGGGTAATGGAAACTTGGTTCCAGGCCTCCAGTCTTTTTCCTGAGTTGCTTCCAATGCTGTTTGTAATTAAAGGGGCAGAACATAGATTTTGTGATGGTGGTCAGTAACTTGTCCAGATGCCTGATTCTTCTGCAGGGATGATGTTGGGGTTTATGTGTGTGCGTGCACTCTGGGATATGAACTGCATAAAGTATTTTACTGAAAGCTTAACCAAACAGTGTATAGTGCTGATACAAACAGTGCATTAGACGTGTCTGTCTTTAATACAGCCATCTGTTGAGTGCTATAGCAGTTTTTCAAAAGCTTCCCTCAGCATAGACATCAAAGTCTATTCATGCACCTGTGCTTCTGATCTTCTAATATTTTTCTTATTTAAAACTGGCAAAGGGAGAGAAGCAGTATTTCAAGATCAGCAGCTTTATTTAAACCAAAACACAAAAAGCCAAATACTCCCCAAAAACTCCCTCACAAAACTCATGCTGCCAATTCAGGAATTGTTAAAAATGTCTTTTTTGGATATTCAATACTATTATTTATAAAAAACCAGACACCCATGCTTTCATTTTACTCTCCCTTGAGCAACCCCTGGCCTTGCTAGCATTCTTTCCTGCCTGGTGTATTTACAATACAGCTGCTGAGATCATTTGCTTGATCCATTGGTCCGATGACATCAGCAGGACCTGTGAACTCTTCTCCAAGCCCTCTCTTGGAGAACAATGCTCAGTGGAGGAGGAGCTTGCATCATGTCCCCTCATTTACTCACTCTTTTCCCAGTCAAAGAAGGAGTCAGAGCCCTTTGTTTCTTGGTCTCGAGGTTGTTTATTGTATCTTATCTATAAAATTTTTTCTCCTGTCCAGCTGAGGTCCTCTTAGCAGGACAGTCAGAGGCACTCTCCCCGTCCCCGGGCAGTGTTATCTTTTTATACTAAAAATACATATACAATATTTACAATTGCTTTCCAATACCTATCACCTATGTTAGACAGTGAGCTTCTACTCTAAACCAATCTAAAAGTGCCAACAGCAGAAGATGGAGGCCAAGAAGAAGAAGGAGAAAGGCTAGACTTCCCAGATTCCTCCATCTTGCCTCCTGAACCCCCATTCTAAAACCCCAAAAAAATCTATTTTTTCACCCTGTGATAAATTCACTATCATTCTACTTAAACTTTCGTGGCTTGTAATTCTTCATGTAAAGGTTGGTAATTGTTTTTTTCAAGGGCTAAATCAAAGGCACAGGGCTCTGAGCCCCCCGGGCAGGGGCTTGAGCCCTCCAGGGCAGCCAGAGGAATTTCCTGGGTTCCAACACAAGGTCCCTTGCAATCTTACCTGTGTGGTTTTCCTACTAAAACAGATTAAAAATACAGTATTTACATACAGAACATCACATCACTTAGGCTCTGAAATCATGTGACAGTAACCGCTATGCTACAGCAGAAGCTACTGATTACATAATGTTTTAGTTACAGTTTTAGTTTTCAGAGATGTGAGGCAGCAAAAATAGTTTTTAATTTGTTGTGTACCATCAAGATACTCAAATCCAGCAATATTTAGATTTGCTGAAGAAACTTGTGATGAAATACAGGAAGATCTGTAATAAGCTCTTCATTGTGATGCCTGAACCGGAGCTTATTCTCATAGCCTGTGATATCTTGGAAGTATAGCAGCTTGATACTGAGCACCTGTATTTCATGCTGAGTGAAAGTGATCTCCTCATGGGTAAAGACTCCTTAAAATCCGCCAGAATGGTGCAGAAATAAACAAATTTTGTGTTTCAGAAAAAGAGGATAAAGCATGTATTTCTTTCTCCCAGTGGGGACACAAAAGGGGTATTGTAAACACGTGTTAACCGGCTGTATGAGCTCTGTGTGTTCATTTCCCCCGTTCTGTGACCAGAGCTCATCTGTCTTGCTGTCCCAGTGTTGTTTTCCACATTTGTATATCTGGGCTCAGTATAAACAACAGTAAAAACGTTGTTCAATTGTGGCACTTTTTGACTTTCTTGAAAATAGTGGTGCAAATGTATGTCAGAACAGTACATTAAATATTTGAAATGTGAAATTCACTGAGCTCAAACTTTCCAAGCATGCACACTTCTTTTTTGTTCCAGTGAGGTTGCAGGGTTCTCAACACCTCTTCGCAAAAGGAGGGTCTGTTGGTGCAGGATGTGTTTTGCCTACACCTTGACTTTGAGAGGTTTGGAAACTTCTTGTTTCCTGCATGTGCAGTCCCTTGCTTTGGGAGGCATTCTAAGTTTGATTTTTTTCTTTTTCTCTTCTTGATTACAGATTGACTTGGAGCCAGAAGGGAGAGTGTATGTCATCATAGACCTTTCAGGATCATCAGGTGAAGGTAGGGACTTTCAATATTTTATCTTACTCTTTCATGAATGGAATCTCCAAGGGTCTCTGCAATGAAAGTATTAGAAGAGGTGTGTGCTGATACCCTCAAATCTGTATTAGCTCAAGTTAAAATGAACACATTTTGAGTCAATAAGCAAATTGCACTTCATCTTACCCTGTTAATCACTGGTGGTAACAATACCAGCTAAAATGACCATAATGAAATGAAATTATCACATTTAGTAGTACTAATTTCCAGAAGAATCTTCCAAATTCTTTAGTTTTTGGAAGAATACTAACCATTATGTAGGTAGAAAGGATAAGATGTCAAAACTGAGGGACAGGAGTTTATTTGCTTTCTAAATTATTCTAATATTTGGTATTTTTCCATTTCAAGTAAAGTAATGACCAGGATGTTGTCATTATATGAGATGTTTTCATTTTTATGGCACAACAGTTGCATGTTGGAAAATGACCCAAATATGGAAGAGAAATATTTATTACATTCTTAAAAAAATTCTAAAAATAATTTTCTACTGCTTACTTTAAACAGAGTGAAGTGGTATATGGTAGGAATAAGAATTTATGAAGAAGCAAATCAGTGTGCCTTAGTCATGTACTTGGTGACAGCCTGATCTGCCAAAATGGCTAGATGATTGATTATCTTAAATTATGTTCAGCAATCAGCTTTGATCAGCTTCCCCCAGTAGCTCATGGAGTTCACTGAAATGAGGTTATCGTCAGTTCACAGTACATAAAGATTCACATGAACCTTGACAGGAGCTGAAACTAAAAATGCTATGAAATTAAATTATTTTGCCTGGCACAGTGGAGAAACGGTGGTAGAGCATGTTTATCTTTCTGTTCTTTGTAATGAATTGCTGCACTCTGACCAGCTACTAGCAGTAGCTTGCAAAAACACATATTGCTATAAATCCTGATTTTTAAACTTTATCTTCTAGCCTCTTTTTGTACCTACATAAAATGTGCTGTACCATTTTTTTCTTCCTGCATATTGAAGAAAATATCAATTAAATAATAGTTTCCACATATATTTCTGACTGGCATGACAGTGATCATCTGAAATGGGGTTAAAGGCCTTGGTGTGACTCTGTCATAAGGCAGGTAGATGTTCTTCCAACCTTCCACTGATAGCTTATTGATACCCAGCTGAACCTGCTGTTACTGTTTCGTCCCAAGATGCATTCAAGTGCGTCAGACTGTCAAAGGACAGGAAGAATGGTGTTATGTGGCTCTTCAAAAGTGCTTTAAAACTCTCTAACCTTTTACACAGGAAAGTAAAAAATGGCTATCCTAATGCCTCCTTTATTATGTGGTGCATCACCCTGTGACACTTGAAAGGTACTTGGAAAGAAATGTGTGTCACTACAGTAGCATTGGAGGGGAACATGCAAATGGAAACAGGCCAGTGAAGGAGAACAGCTTATGAAATGCTTATGGCAAGCCCTCAGGAAGACCAAGAGCATTTAGTTGTAGGCACACAGTTTGTGGTAATTGGGACTGGGGCTGCAGTTCAGCCTCATCCCCCATGGGCTACAGCTGTGAGAAGCAGGTGAGCAGCATTGAAGGTGATGAGCCATGGAGTGCCCAGGGGCACTGACCAACCACCAAAGGGAACAGAGGGCACACAGGTGCAATGCATGAACATGAGGGTATAAAACATTGGGCTAAAGAGCAAGAAGAGCAGATGCTTGTAGCCTTCAGAAGTGGTGAGGTATTACTCTGTATGGGTTGAAGCATTATGATGTTGTGTGGTGATACTCTGTGTATTGTGACCATCTCAACTGCAACATATGCTGTGGCATTTAGTTGAGGTGAATTTGGTAAAAATTAGAGAAGTTGGTGCACTTACAAAATGCAATAGAACTTGTCTATTTTTGAGCTTTCCCATGCAATTAAATAACTGTATAGAAGTGTTGTGTAGAAGTACTGCAAAGTTCCCTTGGAGGGTTCCAGTTTTACTCACAAAGAAAAGTGGACTAGGTTTGTACAACTGTATGTAAACCATTTTTATAGTGTTGTTAGTGATACTGTGAAATCTTATTATTGAAATGTTTTATTAGGACTGTGGCCTAAATAATTTTGGATATTGAGCGTTGTTATTGAAGCACCTAGTTTAGCATAACAACTATGGGAATAATAACTTATGTAGTGAACGGAAACATCTAGACCACAAGGGAAGTAGCTTACTGTACATTTTTCAAAAATACCTCTTTCATTTTATGTACATATATGTGTAGGTAAAGATAATGAATCTGTGAGGTATTTTATGAATTTCAGTGTGCTAGTTCATTGTAGTTGATCCGTATTTCTTGAATATTAAAGAATATAAAGTGCATCACTTTTGAGTGACATGGGTTGGTTGAAATGATTGCTTCTCTTGACCATATTTCTGAACCAGGATCTTGTTTTTTGCAATCCAGTTGTCACTGTGAGTAGCAAGAGTACATAGTATTCTTTTCATGATGCACAAATGGGTATCACTCTTTCACCTGAATTTTGGAGAGGGAAAATTGGCAAGTTATGAAAATAGAAATACTCATAGCAAAAATTTTAATTGAAGGAAGCAATCAAGTTGCATGTTTCTTGGAAAAATGTACTATATACTCGCCAACCACTCTTGTCTTGTAATGTTGTGTACTGAAAATTTGACTTGTTTCTCCAATGTTATATAAGCAGGTTTCTAGTTAGCAGCAGTCAGTAATGTAGCTTCAGTTATTTAGCACTTCTAAAAGCTTTTTCAGACAGATATCCAAGTTCTCTTTTGGTATAATTGGCTTAAGATTAGTTCAATCCGTTAATATGGACAAAGAGCATTGTTCTCTACTATACTGCCTCTAAAAGGCAGAAGTCCTAATTTTCCAAGCAAGCCTTTATGTGAGTAATTTGATATATAAATTGAAGGTAAGATTATGTTGCTACCATATACCTCTTAAAATTCAATTGCCACTTAGTCCCAGCTGTCAGATTGCTTATTCCTCTGCACTATTTGCATTTGTATGGTAAAACAATGAAAACAGTTCATTGTTATAAGCTGACTTCCTCAACAAAAGCACATGATTCCTGTTCCTCCTCTCCCCCTTGTCTAAGCTGAATCATTCATGGACTTGTGTGGCTTAGGTGTGCAGAACAGATGGAAATCTGGCAGATTACAAAGGCAGGTAAGGAAAATTTCTGCCTTTCTCTAGGCAGAGGCAGACTTGTTGAGAGCCACCCTAGCATATCAATATCAGCATCTGGCCAATATTTTTACATGGAGCTAGAGAAAGAACAGTAGAGTTGCTGGCTGTGCTACTTGAAATTTCCAATGGATTGTTCAAATTTCAGAGAGTTTAGTTTTGTTCTGAAAAAATAATTTTCTAGAACTTGCTTCCATTCAGTTCTAATCTTAAAAGCAGAAAATGACTGGAAAACAAAAATGCTAAAGTCTGAGAAGTGGAAAGCAAGCTACATGAAAAGCCCTTACAGGAACAACAACAAACCCAAGAGGAGTGTTTTTATCATCACCTTTTTACACTAATCCTGTTTTGGAAACTCCTTATAGTTTCTGAATGTTTGTTTCTGCACTGATAGGGATGGTGAGTAAGTATTTATTTTAGCAATCTTCTGTAAATTCTGTAGTAGGAACTATCCAGCCCACATACTGAAAAGAAAATGCTAAATAAACTGTTTTTCACACAGAAGGTGATGTTCTCAAAAGTTAGGGTTTAAATTTTTCTGCTAAAACATGAAGGTTTCCATATTGTGCTTCCAAATCAGTCCTGAAAAATAATTTACCATTTTGGTGATGTTGACATAGAAAGAGGGTGAGAAAACAGCTCTTGAAGTAAGTCTTTTTAATTCTTCATTGGAAACTATGTAAGCAGTATTTCTGTAACACCTGTGAGTCACATCTTTACACTTCCTTTGCCAGAACTCATCTGCAGGGTTATTTACCTTCTGTAGGTTGACTTTATTTAAAAGGGGTCTGTGCATTAAGAGTAAATCTATATTTGTTTTCTGTGAATGGAAGCAGCTGTATCAGTGGAATGGAACCTTCCCAAATGTAGACATGCGCTAAGGTGTCTGTTCACAGCCTGAAATAACTGCAACAATTATTCAGGAGCAGTTAACTGCAACAGTTAATCAATAAAGTTCTATTTAGAATTTTTACATTATTTTAATAATTTGGTTGGGTTTCTTTAAGTCTTTTTAACTGCTTAAGCAGCTGCTTGCCCAGAACTTTAAGGGATATTTCAAAAACAAATCCCTTTGGTCAAGCAAGCAGATGTGGCTTCTCAGAACCTGACACACCAACAGTATGAGCTGGAATTTGGTACACAGATTTGTTGGATTTGGTACATAGATATGTACTGTGCCATATGCAAGCACATAGCATCTTTAAGCATTTCTGATGGCTTGCTTTTGAGAAACTGAATCAAATTGTGGGTGGCTGCAGTTGTTATTCTACCAGAATAGTTTGTCAGTCTTGCAAAGCATGTAATCACTCAAGTCTGCTGTTAAGTAAACATTTGGTGACCCCTTTATGTATGCAGTTATAAGAAAAACAAAGTTTATAGTGGGCTGGTGTTTGTAAAAAGGAATTAGCTTGGAAAAGATCCATTGTATTTATTCTCTTACTTTGCAAACTGGATCTTGTGGCTGCATAGGTTTTTAGTCTTGTATCTTGAACTTCTGCCTGGGCTATGGAGAAGGATGTGTCTGTGTATCAGTCTGTCAGTGAACAGGATGATCTGCAAGACTTGCTGCCTTATTCATTTCTGCAGTGCTGCTGTTTGTGCAAGGTCATGTTGATTTTCTGTATTAATTCAGTGTTGCTGTATCGTGTGTACTATTTCTATACTGAAGTGCACTCACTAACTTTGTTATTGACATGCTTTGGCAGTGTCTTTACATCTATTTTTTCATTCTTTTAGTTCTTCAGAGAGCTTTGTAAGTAAATTTTTTTGAATTATTTGGGAAATACTTAAGAGCTCCAGTGTAGCTGATTAAGATCCAAATGCAGGCTAAAGTTTAAAACTTAACTAATACAGTGATGCAATGATTTGACTTACAAACTGGAGTAACAGATGGCCCACAAATGGGTAACAGAGGTAAATTGCCTGAGGAATGATTAAAAACATTTTCAGCAAAGTGAGTTTTACACATACTGAAAGACAGGTGCTGCTATATTTAACAGCTTGTGACCTGCCTGCTGCATTTGTCATTGGAGGTTTCTGTTTTCTTTGAAATTACTGGCTTGTGTGGGATACAAACATAGACAGTTACTTGCAGTACTTTCTGCCCACTTAAGTATTAATTTACTATTTGAAATATGTCAATATTAAATCAACTGTGGACAACTTCAGAATGACCTTGACATGTTAGGTTTTTGTTCTTAACTGTATTTATTATAGGTAACATGTAATACAAATTTTAGAACTATTCAAAACTCCTTTTCTATGTTCTACATCTAATCAATTGTAATGATTATTTATCATTGTTAGATGTTCCAATTTGCATTCTGGAGTTGTCCTTCTGTACAATCACAGATTGCCCATTTTTGAGTGGGCAGATGAATTGCAATAAAATACCACAGTTTCTAATACATTCATCTTCAGATTCATCTGCTTGTAAGATACTAAAGTTGCCCAAGATGAAGAACATAAGGTGGTATTTTACAATAAAGTTTGCTAGCTGAAGTCATGGTATTTTATGAATGGAAAACATTTTGTTTACATTTATTATCAGGCCTTTTTGGATTGAAATAGCCAAAAAAAAAGTCCTAAGAAGTCAGCACCAAGTTATGTATTTAACATGTAATTCAAAATATATGAATTTGTGGGTTTTACAGTTCTTCTTAGCTCATTTATTTCAAGGCTCTCAGGTTTGAAAATATGGTTACTGTTGATTGGCATGTCAGGAGAGAATGTCTGCATGAAAAAAAGTATTAGTAGAAGCAGAGAATGATTCTTAATGCCGTTTTTGTGTCCCATACTTGATAGATCTGTAACATAGATACAGCTTGTTAATCAAAATATCCAGAGGATTTGTTGCAGGCATTCAACTTTGGTAGAATTGATACAGCAAGAAAAATTGCATTTCTGTTCCGTGTTGTAGCATCCTTTTGCAAAAACCTGTTCATAGAAAATATCCCACAGGATACAGACTTTCTCTACAATTCCTAATGTATCTCTTTGCCAGTGGTTTTCCTTGAAGTAGTTGTCATTGTCATTATTAATTATGCTTCTTGTGCTATAAGGGTTCAGTGAATGAGATCTTCTTGTGCCAGGCACTGTTTGAACAGAGAACAGTGGAAGGTGCTTAATGAGAAATCTCAAAGTCTGAATCAGGGAGTATTTTTTCTTGGTTGTTTCAGGAATTTGTGTTAGTGAAGAGTAGTGGTTTCTTTCACTAATATCTTCTATTGCAAATACAACTTTGACAGGCTGCTTGTTTGTCAGTTCCTTGTAGCCATCAGCTGCTGATCTTGGGGTGCTGAACAGGCAGTGAAAGAATTCTCAGGTTTGTTCAGAATTTATAGATGAAGAACCTTTTTTTTAATAACCCATCCGCTTACAGTAAACACATTGAAAAAGAGTCACAGTCATTATAGATTCACTATTAAAAACCTTCTTCTCTCTTATTTTGCTCCCCAGAATTTGATTGAGTATTCAACTCACATACGTTCTTACTCTTCTCTGTATGTTATGTTTGAGAAGAAGCTGAGTGTTGGAATGTCTTAGGCAGACCCCTGGAGAGTCAGTGGTTTAGTCAGAGTATGGATCTCTCAGGGGGGACATAAGTAGCCTCTGTAGCTTTTCCAGAGCTGTAGATGAAGCAGAAAGGATCTGCACAAAAAGATTGGTTGTGGCACTGGGGCAAGCAGGCTTCCAGTGGTACAATGTAAAGTGTCTGTGAAGTAAGGGTAATGTTTGGGAAGCTATTTACTAAGACTCAGTAAGCCACCTGAACATTACATTTTTAGACTCAAGGCTGGGGCTTTTGCTGGGAGTTAAAATAATCAGAAACTATGTAAACAGGACAATGGTGAGCTGGCAGTGCTAACTGGGTGGTTTTTGTCTTCAGTCACTTGACTCATGTAGGTTTGCAAGTTAGAGCTCTTCTACAAATGCAGCTTCCCTGGAAGTTCTTGGGAATATTCTGTGCTCAGGGACATACAGGGTTGGAAGTATCAATATTGTATTACTTTTCTCTCTTCCTACTGTAAAGCAAAATATGCAGAAAAACCAGGCATGCGTCGGTTGCTCTGCTCTGTTCAGTCTCAGTAAGAAGGACTTCAACCCAAAGGTATTAGTTTTATTCTTAGCTTGGATAAAGGTAGAGTGCTACACTGACTTTTTTGGCTTTCCTTCTGCTGGCTTCCCTGCTTTAAGAGAAAAACAACAAAAAACTTAACCACAATCTTCCTATTCAAAATTCTTTATGTAGTGTATCAACTGTGAACCTATTTCCTTTGAAGCTTTGGTTTTATGTAGACAGGGTTTGGGGAATTACTTTTTTTCCCCATTCAGGTTTTAATTTCTTCATTATCAGATCAGCACTCATTCAAACTATAACTGAGGGAAAGGTTAAAATCAAAGAAACAAAACAAACAAACAGATTTGCAAGTTTTCTCCTTCTGCTATGCCTTTATTTTCTTTTCTTAGGAGGGATAATGCAAAGCTGCTACTAATATGCTTTTTCTTTTGAGTCTTATTTGGTTTAAACCTAAAATACATCAGTACTGATGTGTGGATGCTTATTACAAAAATGAAATTATTTTTCAGGGTTTTTTCTCTTTTTGAAATTATTAATCTTTTATGACTTTTTTTTTTTTTTACAACTATAAGAAATCTTTAACCATCCAGATATTGAGTTCCTATGTTGTTTGGGTTTTTTTTAGTTTTTTAAGCCAACCAACCAATGAAATAAAAATCCACCAAAAAAACTTCCCAAGCATTGCATTCATATTAATATGGAGATAGGTAGGTTGCGTTATTCAGTCAAAGCAACTTTCTCATCTGAAATGAACCACTCTAAATAAATCTCTTATTTCCCCCAATCTGTTAGAATGTTAATGCCAGTAGATAAGTGCAATACCTGACTCTGGTGTGCATTTGCTTGGTGGTGCAGTAGGTGATGAATTTCTTCTGAGACAAAATTTCACCCGTTGATAGCACAAAGCATCTGAGAGCGGATATTTTTGTGTTGTTACCCAAGTGACAGTAACTGGAAAGCCTGAGGAGCTGTGAACTAATAGTTTGAGTCCATGTTAAGTTTTTCACTCTTGCCAGTCGACACTGACTTGACAAATGGCATGGGCATTTATTTGGGAAAATGAACCTTGCAGGTTAACAGTTGAACCCCAAATTTCCTTTTAAAGGTATCTGTGCACACACAAATCAGCACTTGGTGACAGTTCAGTCTGTTAGTGCATGAGCCTTTTAAACTGCACTGCGCAGTGTAGAGCTTCTCCAAAGGGTGCTTATATAAATTTAACTTTGTGTGGCAAATGCCTTCATAAGGAACATCTCTCCATGGATTTATAGCCATCCCTTGGATTGTATCCAGTTAGCTGATTGAACATCTGGTAAGCATTGTGTGTTTGTACTAAGCCCTTACTGTATAAAGCTGGCTCGAGCTTTTCAGGCAAAGATCAGTGACCTTTCCTTGGCAGACTTTTAGCCACTTGCCAAAATAAATGCTTTGCAGGGAGCAAGACACAGATAGAAAATTCGGCTTAAAGGCACCATCATATTATACTGGAAGAGTTTGTACTTGCTTAAGGAAAACTGTGTTATGCTGAAAAAGGATTGAAACTCATATACATAGCATGTTCCCAACTGCTGCCGCTCTCTTTTCCATTTATGTAGTAAAAGCTCTGATTTCCATATGTTCGGGTTTTTTTTTTTTTTTTAACAAAATCATACAGGGCCTTTGGAATAGGAATGTTTAATTTTATAACTGCCTGTGCCTAGTTTTTTTTGAAGAAAATGGGAGAAATGTATCACACTGAAAGCTATAGTGGTGTTTTCATACATAAGTGAAACATCAACTAGTAGCAAGTTTTGAAACAGAAATATATTTTTTGAAATCTGTGTGTGGCTAGTTTTTCATAAAGAAGACACAACATGGGTGAGTCCAGTGCTCGCTGCATACCACAAGGTGATGTGGGAAATGTGTATAATATTAGAATTTTGGGTTATTTTTTTTGTTGTTGTTGTACTTCATAAAATACATAACCTCTATTCTTATGATTTGTTAGTGTTTTGCTCTACACTTTTGCTGGTTCAGTAATATGCTCTAAATAGATCTTTTCCCTCTTCACCCTTGTTTCCCACCAATAGTGAAACCTGTTTATTGTTAGGGTAATTGAGGCAAAAGGTCTTGATGTAATCTATTCTGATTGATTAATCAGTCGGGGTGGATAAATAAGGAAATACACACATTAAAGACTGGTTTGGCCACGTTACTGGCTATTCCATGCATCAGTTGGATTATGAAAACTTACTTGTTCTGTGAGTATCATCAACCAAATGTCTACTGCCTTGAACATAGCCTGAAAATCTACTACTGTTTTTAAAATATAAATTTTAGTCATATAAACAGCTGGAGTGTCAAAAATCTGTATTCTTTAAGTATGGTCTTGAAAGGTTAAACTACAAGAGGATTTTCATGAATGGTCTGTACCTGTGGTGGGAAAAATTTGTTTTGCCTCTGTAAAAGGCAGTCTCTGGAATTAAAAATGACTGTGTAAACCTTGCATCACTTGCAAGTTAGAGTTTTTAAAAGGAAGTTGCAAAGTCCAAAAAGGAAGATTAAGTCCTTTCAATATTTCTCTGAATTTTTAGACAGGCTATACTAAGGGGAGTACAGAAAGCTGAGATACTCTTAGCCCTGCCTGCTACTTTGTCTTTTTTTTATTATATTTAGTTTGCTTTCATTATTTCTGCCATATGTCTTCTATGTATTGATCAAAAAGGTTAATTATATATTATAGATGTCAGGAATAACGTAAAATATAGATTTTAATGTGTACTAACAGCTTTTAGCAAACAAACTGCCAGATACTTTAGACTTACAGTTACTGCATGCTGTGTAGATTCCTGAATTCTTGTATAGTAAGGATGAGGTATATTTTTAAGATATTTATGCTTCTGTAACATCTACACACATGCACACACTAAGCTTAAGCATTGATAAATGTTCAAATAATATCAGCATCTAGGTCAAAATACACAGCCTGAATAAATTTAATAACTTCAGTTTGCACCAGCAGGGCTTTGTCCTCCAAGACAGAGGAGATTTTTAAAAAATCATATTTATATTACAGTATTGTAAAGGAGAAATACTGAGAAATACTCCTTTTTTACTTCTGTTATAATTCCCAGATCAGTACCTGGAAGCTGGATCTTTCCAGTGAATTTTGAAGCATGTCTTTTCCTTCTTTATTAGACTCAGTGTTTTCAAAAAATCTTCATTACAGCATTTTTTAACTTCACCATGGAAGTCTGCTGTGCTGTGAATGGGGCTATTTAAAGGAAACATCTTCCATTGCAATTCATGAACATTCTGTAGTAGATGAAAGTGACCCAGGGTATTCATTCACCTCTGCCTAAATACTGGAAGCAGCTGTACTTCTCCTTTTCAGAGAAATGGAATTGTTTATGTTTGCACAGCAGTACTGTAAGGCAAGAAAGGAAGAAAGAACTTATTTTCCCTTTTAGACTTCAGAAAAATGAAACTGTGTGAATGTAAAACTTTGGTCAGGGTTCTTCAAATCCTAGATATAATAGCTGTAATAGGTGTAATATTTAACTATAGTGTGACAAAGACCTGAAACCATCCCTTGTTCTGTTTGAAAGAGTGCCCATCTATCAGTCCAGTTCTCCTGGTAATCCTGTGTCAGGACTTTGTTTGGAGCTTGGTGAAAATCCGTTTATCTCCTGTGGAACTGTCTTCTCATCTAAAGAGGGCTCTGTAAGCAGAGGTCAGAATTTTAGGATCAGGTTTGATGCTTTGCCTCAGGGAGTGAGTTCTTAGTTTTACAAAAATAGTCCTTTGCATTTCAGTTGACTAAGTAAACCAGCAGAGCACAGCCACGTGTTCAATTAGCATTATATTTAATATTATAATCAGAAGCAGAGTTCACAAATATTTCAGTGCTTTGTAAATGTCAGCACGAGAATCACACATCATACCTGCTAAACAGAGAAAAAAGAGGAATAAAAAGGTTTCATTGGCTGCAAACGCAGGGAGTAAAATTTAAATAATGGGGGGATTTATTTTAATTTTTCAACTACAACTTGAGTTTCAATATCTGATTGACTTTGGTTTTAGAACAGTTTGTGGACTAAACACGTTTTTATTTACTTTTAAATGCTATAAAGTGTTTCTGAAGAAACGTAGAGTTAAAGTTTATAAAGAATTCCAAGAATTTTTTTCTATAATTCATTTGTACGCACTCCATAGTTGTAGCAGATTTTGTGAATATCCACAATGGCAGATGTTTGTTTTAGAGCATGTAGTTTTTGTGTGCTCAGAGTTTTTGGAGTGAACAGAAATATTTAGATATTCTATTAAATACACTTTGAGACTTGTGTAAATCCAGTACTTCAGGCAAGATAATATTAATGCAAAATATTAATAAAAATAATGACCCTCTTTTGTAATAGCATTTTTGAGTCTGGAATTGTCTGGTTAAACCCTGTAACTGAAGTGATTTGTCCATCTGCCATCCTGACTTTGGGCAGGGTTCTTCAGTGCATTAACAAACTTCTCTGGAAAACTGGAGTGTGTCTGTCTATTGTGCTGCAAATATAAGAAGAAGCATTCCTTAAAAGAAAGAGCTTTATAAAGACTGGAAAAGGACTTGAGATTTAGATTTATATCTTCTCTTGCGTTAACTGCACACTCTTAATTGAAAGACTAGAAAGTACACTTGGTGGTGTAATGAACTGCTGTTAATAAAATGCATTTATCCCTGTTTCAAATTAGTACCTAAATTTTTAGGTTGGGGAAGATGTTGTGTGTTTTAAGGATTCATTATTGTTAAAATCTTTTTGCTGTCTGTAGTTATTAAATTATAGTCAGGTCCTTTTTAAAAATCCTTTCTCAGAGCGTTTTACTGAATACGTTACTTTGTGTACAAATGCAGGAGTTATTAGTCAGTAGTTAAATTTCTAAATTTGACAGTGACGAATTGAGCATTAATAAAAAAATTGGGTTTTGGGGTTTTTTTTTCTCCCCAGTGTGTGGTGGTGTACTGGATTTCAAATTTGATTTTAAATTATCAAAATCAAAGCAAAACAGAAACTGACTCAAGTTGTGCTAGGGGAGGTTTAGGTTGGATATCAGGAAACAATTGGTACATCAAAATGTACTGCCCAGGGAAGTGATTGAGTCACCAACCCTGGAGGTATTTAAAAGACCTGTAGATGTAGCACTTAGGGACATGGTTTAGTGTTGGACTTGGCAATGCTGGTTTAGTGATTGGATGCAGCATCTTAAAGGTCTTTTTGAATCTAAATGCTTCTATGATTTTATGAAGACTCTACTAACTAATGATTTCAGGATTTGAAGATTAAAAATCTTTAATTAAAGTTTGTTCAGATTTTGTTGTTTTGGTTTGTGTTTTTTGTTTTTAATAACCACTTTCATTCCAGGTCTTTATTATTAGAGAGCATAAATTCTGCCTACTTAGGGGAAGTCACACATCTAACTTATATAAGAAATATTTTACTCATGTAATCTTTGTGGGATACAATCAGTACCAGAAATTTCATCTCTTGTTTTGTTAAGATACTGCTTTGGAGGGTTTGACAGGGTCATTTCAGAAGAATGTGTACCTCACTAAAAGTTATTTAGCTTCCCTTAGGTAGATTAAGCATTTCCCTTATCTGTGTTTGACTAAGTTATGTGAGAATATCCTATGTTGTTCAAGTACTTTCTGTAATTTTTTGACTGGGAAAATGGGAGGGAGACTTCACACATGCAGTAATACCTTGTTTAATCCTTCTCTGGAGGAGCTCACAGAGTTTCCACCAGGATAGCCGAGCCATTTGCCACATTAGGATGTGGTCCAGCTTTTCATGTTTCTGTTTCTTTGCACCATTACTTACAGCTTTGTAATTCTGTGTTGCAGCAGAAAGGCTGACCTGGGCTATGAGCTGTGAATAGCACAAGCCCAAGTTTCTGAGGCTTTTTCCTGGGTCTTGGCAGGCATCGCTGGAACTCTTGCCTCTGACAGGACAGATCACTTGAGTTGTCAGGCACAGTGTTTTCTGACAAACTGAGAATAGGAACTCAGTGAAATATTTGGAGTAGGGAATACAAACATGTTTCTTATATGCCAGTTTAGCTACACAGAACTATGGAAAGCATTTTGGAGAGTATTTAATTTCATTGCTTCTGCCTTTAGAGGGAAGTAATTTACAAATAACCTTGTGAAAAGCTGATGCAATGAGTACTGTGCAACACTTTCTCTGCAGTGTTCATACACTGTTTTTCCTATGGAACAAGACTCCTGGTTCCTAATTCAGTACATAGTAAGAGTAGTCAAAGCCGTTTTCCTTTGCTGTCTATATGGCAGACACACAGGCTATAAAATTGTATCTGAGAAGTTGCATCTTCTTAATCTCTTTGCCCAAACTCTTTTAACTGTATAAAGTATTAAAATGGAACTATCATGTTACCAAATTCTTTTTCTGAATCAGGAATACCAGATACTGTTGAAGTCACAGCAACCATCACTCAAGGTTGTATTTACGTGATAATTTCATACTGACTCCTCCTAACAATACTGCTACTGCCAGCATTACTGGCATTGAAGGACAACTGCATGAAAGACTGGAAGAGGGTTGGATTTGCCATAGCACAGTTGAGACTGAAATTGTTGTAGCATTTCCGATCTGAACAATTTGGATAGCGTGAGGCACACAGCATTTCTTTTGTGATTGTAATGAAGGCAGCCCAGTTCCACAGAAACAATTTTACATCAATAAGATACTTGGAAGACAACATGGAAAGAATCCAACCTTCCAATTTCATACCTAGTTTAGAGAGACGAAGGAAAGAATCTGCTTTTTAAACATCTGGAATCTATTTCTTCAGTTTTATGGTATTGATGTTGGGTTTTCTTTTATTCATTCTTCTTCTCTCTGTTTCTGGGAGACATATGGTTGGGGTTTTTAATTAGTTAGAAAATGGAAGTTTCTGTTAAGGATTATTCAGAATGAAGTTAAATAATGGCATTGTTAAATTCAGTAGGATATAAATTTTATTGCTAGTTTCCTATTTTTATAGCACCCAACTAAATATTTTCCTTCTTTTCCCATGTAGTCCTTCCTCAAATAACAGCTGAGGATGGACTTCAGTTGGTGTACATTAATCACAGATGAGCAGAACATGAATGTGTTGTTAAAGATTATGTAGTTGCAGTTTAAAAGGATTGTTGTAGTGTTCTCTTTTTGGAAATTTCCTGCTACTTTTGTGTAGCTGTGCAAGCAGTAGCATTTTGGACAGTCATTTTCTAAGAAACGGGCACAAAACCTCAGTAATTGTGAAGAAAGACTTTTCTATTGTTTTTTTAAAGACAGTTTTGTATTTCTTATTTCACTTGGTTTCTATTGTTGGTGGCTCTTTCTAGTGAAGCCAGTGGAAAAGTTGGAGCAGTCAGGCAAACGGTCTCTTGAAGCAAACACCTATCCACAGAAATAATTGTCGATATAAGGCTTTTTCTCCTTATGTTCCTTAATTTACCTGAGATATTGCCACCTAACTCACTTAGGTTCTTGTGGAAATCCCACCTGTTATAGGCACTAAAGCCTTAAGTTGTCCTGTACTTCTCTGTGTGGGGCTTGATTGTGCACAGCTCTGGGTACCAGTGCATACAAGTCGTGTCTTCTCTCGCTAAACCAAACAAAGCTTCTTTTATGCCTTGGTACAATGGGAGGAAAACAGCAGACTACCATTAATCCCATTGTTTAAATTTGGAGCTAAAAATCAAAGTCAAACTTCTTTTTCTCCTTGTTGCTGTGAGATTGGATTGTATTCATTATCTTGCTGACTGGCCCGTGACCGTCTTCCCTTGCTTCCTGCGGAGCAGCTTATCCCAGCCCCAAGTGCGTTGCTTCCCCTTCCACTTCCTGCCAGCTTTGCCTCCAGAAATGCAGGCAGGCCAAAATCTTAAGTCCCTGCCCTGACAAAACTGATTCTTACTTGGAGATCAGTATTTGGAGATGTAATTTCCTGTAAATCCTTCCTTGCTGGGCTCTTTATAGTTTGCTATAGTTAGGATAAGTAAAAGTCTTTACACAGATGACAGAATGAGTTGAACTGCAGAATGGATTTTCCTCTTTGGTTTGTTTTGGAAAGACCACTGAAATATGTAATTGCTCTGGGGAGAAGTCATGACTTTACTGTGGCAGAGAGACTGTGGCTGTCTATTATTTGGAGTTGACCCTTAGCAGGAAAAAAAATCATTGCAAATTGTAATGTTTGTGTTTTATTACAAGTTCTAGGGATAAATTGGCCTTTATGTAGAAATAATGTGTGGAACTGCCAATCCAAAATACCACTTGTGCATTTTGCTTTTGAGAAGATGAACAGAACCCATAGGAAAAACATACTAAATAGGAGATACTTTTGTTAAAAGACCACTCCATTACAAAACCAAAAATTAATCTTAACATTGTAAATATGAACAAAATTTAGACTGAATTTTTCATCAGTCAAAAAAAGTGTGTGTGTGTAAATAAACACAGGCATATATATGTATTTTTTGTAATTTAAAGAAATTATTACTGATAAACTTCTCATGAGTGCCTGGAAAATGTTAATGTTTGATACATTGCATTAGAAAAATGAGGATTCCTGTTATGGTTTTATCAAGCCATATTAATAATTTGATACTGGTTGCATTAGTATATTTATTAATACTGAGTAAAATATATATTCTTTTTACGTTCAAATTACCAAGTTACCTGCAGTTTTAAGTCTAGGTTATCATTTAGCCTATCTGGAATATTCCTAGGTAGAATGAATTTTACCTCTTAAGTAGAAGACGCTAAAGTACATGAAATATCCAGTTACTAATTTGGTTGGCTTCAGGTGTTCTCACCTAAATATCAGTACACATTACAGAACTTCACTTTGCACCTAGTTTCTCCCACCACATTCATCTTCTGAATGAAAAAAACCTAAGCAACTCATGTCCATCATGCATTTCCATCACAGCTGGTGACAAACATTCAAAATGAGTACTTCCTTTATTAAATATTGCCTGTCTCAAGACAGATGCATCAAAATACTTAAATACCTTTCTGGAGAAGACTGTTTTGTAAGACTTGCTTATGCTTCCTATTTCTGCTTATGGCCTAGTGGTAATTTTTATGTTCCTGGTGCCAAAAATACAGAAATACTTGTTTAAAAACTAAATAAAAAGTCAAAGCAAATTTTTAACTGTTTCTGTAAGTAAGGAGTGTGAAAATCTTGCTAGAGTTTAAGCAGCCACTTGACTATGCAGCAAAATATAATGTAAGGTGTTTTCAATGTTTCATCATCTCTTATTTGAGGTATGAAAAAAACTGGTGTTACAAACAAGTTGCAGGACAGTAGGTTATGTAATTCAGAATTAAAATATTATATAAACTATAATCTTGATACCATGGTCTTATTCCTTCTGCTGTTATTGTTGATGTCATTTATATGGATCGCAGCCAAGGTTTCCTCTGCACGGCAATAATTGCATTTTTTATGGTATTTCTTATCATGGTACGCTTTATATATAGCTTAAGCTTTACATCTTTAGAAAATCTGGTTTTATGTGTTCAGAGATGCTGCCAGACTGGGAGGATTATAGGCTAGTGGGTTGGTCAGTGAAAACAGAACTCAGGAGGCTTCCTCGGCAAAAAAGTATTTGTGACTTTGGACAAGTCATCAATTTATCCCACATCTCAATTCTGTTTGTATGTGAGCACTATTATTAAATAGGACTGCTCCAGGGATAAAATATGTGGAAAATTGATCAAGCAGCTAGGGCTGCAAAGACACTGGAGCATGTTGGAGTAGAGATTGTCGTGATGCCCACCACAGGAGCCTGAACTTGGACAGTCAGGTGTTGTGAAGAAAAAGATAACATAAAACTAATGGCTACATCTGTGCTAAATACTATGTGACAGAAGCTTTTTAAATCTGTCTTGTTAACAAGAAAGAGGCTTTCTGATTCTGGAGGAAAATATAATTAGAAATGTTGGTATTTCTGTTTCTCTCTTTTCAGTGCAGTTCTTGAGAGCCTCCAGCTAGTAGCAAGTTCTTTATTTTTTGCCTTAGGCCATCAAACTATGGCAGATTATGAGGCAGAATTGTTTTTTGGGAGCTAGGCACTAGAGGTTGGGTTCAGTTCTCTAAAGGAGGGCTATCAGCTGGTCTCTCAAATCAAAACCCCTGAATAATGTTAAATTACAGTGCAGAAACTTTAAAATGCAAATTTTTGAATTTGCACACATAGATGAAAGAAATACATCAAATTGCTCTGTTTGTTTTGAGGGAAAGCTGCTGGTGCAGATTCTGATTTTTATTCTAAAAATAAAATAGACGTTTTTAGAACCCCTCTCAGTTACCCCATCTCTGAGTCAGAAGAAAATATAATCCAACACCCTTGTCTGTCAGCTGCTGCTGAAGGCCATGACAAAAATCTGCTCTGCAGGATTTTCCCATAGGATCTGTCCTAGGCAGTCTTTATGGTGTTGGTCACTTCAGAGATGCAGTGGAACCCACAGTGTGTTTCACCTATGATTTCCTTGAGAAGAAAATCAAGTTTAGGTAATAAAGCCATGCCATAATATTGACATGAAAGTGATTCGTTTTAAAGCTCTTAAATTATGACTGAACCTCTTTTCAGGATTGACCACCATGGCCCTCATCCATGCAGGGCAAGTGGGGATGGCTGATGTACAGGCTGCAAATTAAATATTTTACCTCATGTCTCATTTGTGTGACATGAATAAGGAGGAAGAGCAGCTTAATGAAAGGGTGCTGATTTTTTTTTTAAATAAAATACTCCACATTATGGTTTTAGTGTAGAGTATCAAATTAGCTCTGATTGGCCAAGTCTTTTATCCATATTCTAATCACTGTAATGGAAAATATGGACAGTCAAATTTCCATACTGCATTACCTGGAAACTTCTGGAAGAAGAGAGCAATTGATTAAGAAAATAGCTGAAACATCTTTTAAAGCTATAGAGGTTTATATCTGAAATAGGCAAACTCCTTGGAGGAGTTTGTTTTGCTCTTGTTACTCAGAATTTATATATACTTGATGTTCAGTTCAAAGTATTTCAACATAATGCTTTTACCTGAACAAAGTTGCATTCAGTAATAATAGAGGGAATGGATTTTGATTTGTAATTGATTAACTGTCTTAATGTGTTTTCATCAATTGAAAAATGCACTAGCACAAGCAAAAGCTCAATATTGCTCCAAGTAATTTTCCAGGCATCTGTGTTTCAGTGGCTGGATGGCATTTAAGGTAACTCTGGGATGTAATGGATGCTGATTTCATCCTATATTGCTGTCATGCTAATGACTAATAGTGCTGATAAAAGGCAGTTCAGCGTGTGCCTGGGGCATGGAAAACTCACTCTCTGGGGTGAACTGTACCATGATGTCAACCTTGTTTGGAATGCATGGATTCCATCATGGCTCTGTGTTTTGTCTTTAAATAGTCCTTGCTTTCATGCAGGACTCCTCTGCTCTGATTTACGAGAGAATTCTTGTATCTCTGGTGGTATTAAATTGCAATCAGCACTGTAGACAAAAGCAAAATTTTAAGGCTTTAAAAAATAACCTCTGCTTTTGATATTGAGGGAATAATACTTGGGTGGCCTGTGTGAAATTTGTTGGCGGTCTAAGTCCAATTCCTCATGGATGCATCAAAAACAAACAATTAAAAAAAACCCCTTCATTATAAACAACACCCTTGCTGATACATTCAGCATGGAACAAAAACTGAGCCATGGAGGAATTAAATAGTCTGTGACCTTTAGTTTCAACTTCTCTTAGAACACTGTCCATAGTGGTAGAGGAAAATTGAGTCTTCTGTCCTATTTTGTTACTGGATTTCATAACCAGCATACAGATATAGTTTAAGAAGGGCCCCTCATCCACTGTTCACTCATTTTTGAGCAAGTACAGGAAGTCATAAAAAGTTTTATTTAGATGCTGACTTAGTACTTTGAAATACAATTTCTGTGTCTTACCTGTTGGCATGCAATATACTTAAATCTTACAGAATTTCTTGCCTTGGCCCTTACTGATTAAATTAACAATTAGTAAATCTCATGTGATTTTTAATTCTGTGTTTAAGATTTGTATTTTTGTAGTTCAGAGTGTTCCTCACTGTCAGTTGGAAGAAGGAAAAGGAGCAAAGGAGGCAGAGAATCCACTCGCTAGCACTATCTCCTGTTGGGTGTGGCTGAGGAAATCCACATATTGGCTGATGACAGCCAAATAAATTAATTAGTTTCTTGGTAAGATACTTGAAAATTCTTATGCACTGTGTCATTAGAATTTAGCCAACTGCATAGAATTATAAATGGAGAAGCTGTGATTGTTTATTAGTGGTATCTGGAGATGAGCCTATCATTTTCTTCTTCCAGTATGACACATGTTCCTTAAGAAACAGCAGGATGCAGCCATGATCATTTTTATTTTGCTTAAGTCTGTCTATAGTGACCTTTTAAAAAAAATTATGTAAGAAACATCCATCCTGTATTAAATAATCGACTTCCATTATTCCTGTTAAGTTATTGCTCCATTTACCTTGGGTATGGTTAAGAATAGGATAATCCCAACCTTGAGGCTCTAGATGGGAGCTTTATCTAAACCTGTGAAGGTGACTAGGAATGCAGCAGATAGGCTCACTTCAGGGTCTACAGCATTTCATGTTATTTGGTGCTGCTGCTTTTCGAGACACCGCTCTGGACAACTGTGCAGAAACAGCTGTGCAGCAATAGGGCAAGACACAGGGTATTCACCCAAACCTTTGTTATCTGCCATTGTTTTAAGAAGGTTTCACAGCTGGTGTTTGTGGAAGAAGAGGATTCTGTGCACTGCAGTAGTTTCTCGATGCTGTACACCCCTCTCGCGTTTGTCTGAGAGCCTTTCTGTCTCATCCTTTTATATGCAATAACACTCCAGTACTCAGCTGCTTGTTGAGCCTAATAACCCAGTGGAGTTCCTTGCTGGAGGATGTTTTACTTTAAACAAACCATTCATGTTTCTGATTCTGTTGTTTCCCAGTATTCTGCAAACCAGGAATCAGGAACGGGAGGAGCCCAAGCTGAGCAGTCGTACAGCTGAAAGCTGCACGCTTCCTCTTGGCACTCTGCAAAACCACTTTTATAAATCCAGTGCAAGATGTTCTAGTACAGTTTGACTGACACCTTTCACTGTGCATCTTCAGGAAGGATCACTGTGGTGAAACTTAATTATTTATCAGCATGTTGGAATATTTTCTGTGTTAGCCAAAGGCATTCTCAATGGCAGTGAAATGAAGCAATAGTAGAAGTGGAAACATAAGTGTTCCATGCTTAACAGCAAATGCAGGTCCTTTAAAAGTTTAGTCTGCCTTTCTCATTTGTATTCTTGTTTTGAATTTCAGTTTCAGAAATGTCATTTTGTTAGGCTTACCTTCAATCATACACAAGCTGCAGCTAAAACGGAATATTCTTGTCTGCTTTTATTTCCATGCAGAACGCTCTTCTGTGTGGAATAACTTGCAGAAGGAAATAAAAATGCTGAAAAAATCAGATCCTGTTGATTTAACTAAATGTATTTATTTCAAATTGTCATCCTGCAAAGATGAAATTTAGTAGAGAGAAGACTCTTGTCTTCGAGGCAAAGGAACATCTGCAGGTGCATCTGGAGGAAACACTTGGATCCTGTGTGTTATGCTCTGTTTTTACTGGGCTGTTATTATTGGTCACTGGAAGGCAAGATGCCAAAACTGGACAGGAAATACTTTTTTTTTCCCCTTTCTATGGGAGTTTTCTGACAAAAATATATTTTGCATCGAAGTTTCTGAAAATAATGCAGAGTTTTGTAAAAAAAAATATTTCCCATTCTCTCCCAGCCTTTTTTCCAAAAGGGTTTTGGAGTAATCTTGGCTAAACCTAGTGTGTGACTTTTTGAACTGAATTTGTTATAAATAGGTGTTTCCACTCAGCTTTGCATTTTGACAAAAGAACTTTCAAGCAGAAACTTCCTGGATTTTTCTGGCAGTGCTGTTCTAAATATAGGAATTCCTAACGAGATCTAAAAATGCTTCATGCTCAGGTACTTACTATTCAAAACCACTGTGATGACAGTTCATTAAAACTTGAGAGATGGATTGGGAAAAAAATTCTGTGCAAAATCCATGTTGTTTGTGCCTCTTGCCTCTCAAGATTTTTAGCATGTCATTCTTCCATGCCACAGCACACACTCCCCTTGAAAACAGCTCTAAAGCTGTTTCATTTTTCTGTCTCTTCTTCCCAATGAAGAAGATACTGTTCCTTCTGGGAACCTGTTGGCTTACTTCAAATGTGATGGAGCAAGTGAAGTGTCAAGGGTGATTAGGTTCCTACAAGCTCAGGGAAAAATAAATGGCTTGGTAGAAAAGGGAGGACTTTTATGGAAGATTCAGAAGAGCTTAGACATCATTCATACCAAACTGGCAGGAAAGCAGACTTTGGTAATTCCAGTTTTCAAGGCATTTTACCTGTCATGGGTGTCTCCATTTATTTCATCTGCTGCTTTTCTAGGGTTTTTTTTTCCCCTTTCTCCTTAGAGGTACTGTTGAAAAAATGCTCCTTACTTTGACCAAAATTCTGTCGAAAAACATGTGATTTTTTGCTTTGGTACCTGCATATTATGATTAAAAAACTAATAAAAAATCTTTGAAATAGGATTGAATTTCTATGGTACTCTTGCAGATTGAGAGAAATAGGATTATCCCAGTATTCAACTAATTGATCAAATTCATGTATACCGAAAAGTTCCATGCAAAGTTCATTTCTTTCAATCAGATTCTTTGTGCTGGTTTCACTGTTGTGATGATTGCACAGTTCAGCCTCATCAGAATTTGCATGATTCTTATAACTATTTTGATTAAACTTTTTGACAACTCCTTTATTGAAAGGAGAAAAATTATCTTGATATCTGAAAGCTATGTAATACTAAAGGTAACAGGATAAATTTATATTATGTCACACAATCTGAAGTTCTGATGCTGATTGTTATATTTGACTCTGGATGTTACTGTGCAAAAACAATATCTGATTTTAGGTAGATGGAAGGTTTTGGCCATGTAGCTAATTTTTTGAAGTCCATTTTTGCTATTGGAAAAGTTTCCATAGATCCTGTTCAGTTTCATGCTGACCCTCATGGCTCAGATTTGACCTTGGCAGCTTCTGGCCTTTGTGCTTCTCTAGGCAGAATTTTAGAACTGAACCTTGTAACTTGATCTTACAGGTGTTCAGCACCTCTAAAAGGGCTGAAATGCAGACCTAATGTTTCAGACTGTTCAAGTTTGTGGAACAGGACTTGGGTTTGTCATCAAGCACCTTTGTTACTTCTGTTTGATTCCCAGAGAGAGGAATAAATTTAAGAGTTATGGGTTGATTGGTGATTGACTCTTTAAACAAAACAACCACAATAGTGGTTATCATTACCAGGGGCAAATTGGAGCAAGAGTTTTTACTGTACCTTGAAGTATACTGAACTGTCTCTTGATTCTTATTAGTGCCATTTGTAGAGTGTATATATCTTGCTTTTATTCTGCTGGTATTCTGGAGCATCTGAAAGATGTTAGGGAGGCTGTGATAGGCTTTTAGCAGGTGCAAAATCAAGTCTGGCAACTTAATAAAGCTACAGGGTTTTTGCAGCATTTACATTGCAGCTTCCCAAGCACTTGGAGCCTTTCTGCCCAAGGGTATGGTAGTCACCATAGCAGATGCAGTGGAGGTTTATATTTAGAATTAATCAGGGCAGCTATTTAAGATTTTTAGTGTACGTGTGTGACGTAAGTACTCTGAAATGTTAGATAGTATTGGTAGCATGGATAATCAATAAATAGGCCTGCCTAACTACTTGGGGAAAAAATAGATTAATAATTAGGACTTAAAAAAAAAACAATCTGAAGAGCTCAATTTAAATCCAAATTAATAGGCTGCATTTGCCTTTCTAACTCGTGGGGTTAGATGTGAATCCTTTCAGAGTGAATAGCTCCTTACCCTCATCTGACTGCCCTTCCAAGGCAGCCCTGTTTAGAAGGCAGTGCATAGTTGTGCTGCATAGTCATGGTCTGCTCTTTCCTCCCTTGGACCAGCTTCAAGGGCAAGGTCCCAACCTCTCCCTGTCTAGAGCTGCTAATTTGTTCAGTCCTCTGTGACCCAGGCTGCAGCACGTGCTGAAGGTTTGCCTACAGAGCCTGCACATTCTCTCAGCAAAGTGCTTGTTATCTACCAGAGACTAAGCTGTGGATAATAACAAGGATAATGAGAATAATTGAATTTACATGTGTAAGTGTTCTTGTATAGGAGTGTGAACAGCGACCATAACGTGATAAATAGAAAACGCATCTTTGTTAGTTACATTTGGGAAATGAATTTTTGCAGGTCTGTAATTCCAAGCTGCCATTTTACATGTGTAAATTCTTTCATTTCAAACCTGTGTCTAAATATGGACTGAGGGTTTAGAGTTTTGAACTCATGTAATTTTTGTTCTTTATGCTTGCTTTCTAATTAGTTCTACCTTTGAAATTTTTGCACTGTTAGGTTTGTGCTGACACAGTTGCTACTTGGCAGAGATTTTAGTTGTGAAACAGAGTGAGAATATGTGCTTTGAATTTTTAATTTTGGTTCCCTGTCTGGAGAAAAAATGTTGTCCTTTTAGATCATACTGCTTGAGAAATAGAAATTTATGAACGAGGATACAATTTGCTGGTTTAGGTCACACCCAAATATGAGTGGTGTAATGAAACCTACAAATTATTGTAGGCAAACACTTATTTTGGAGCTGAGCTTTGTTACCCTGCAGCATAATGTAGATTTGGTTTTGATGGGAAAAATGAAAATAATAAAGACTTTATGGTAATCTGTGTTTTGGTTTGTATCATGTTTAGCTGTGTTTCAGCTAATTCTGAAGAAACTAGCTATAGTACTGCATAAAACAGGCCAAACACAGTTCCAATCTTGCTCCATCTTTACCTAGGAAGAATTGCAGATGTAGCAAAAGTAAAACCTGAATGAGATGCCTGTGTTCTGCTGTGTTTTCCCTCTAAGGATGAAAATGCTACAGAAAAATAATGTTTTAAACTGAGGAGATCAGCTATATATATACTTGATATATATACTTGATAACATGTACAGAGATAATGATCTATTGCTTCTACTGACTATGGCTGACATTTCCTTCTTCAGGTTTCCCATTTGAATTGATTTCAGATTGATTAAAATGTTTCGCCTTTTTGAGATAACTGAATTTTTCAGTTATCTCAGTGTGTAGGGGAAAAATAACTCTAAATTACTGGAAATGCATGAAGCTTATAATAGGGTTATATTAATTTTCAGTGGAGAAGATTAAAAGCAACGTGATCAAAAGCCATTCTGCTATAAGACACAAGTCCAAAACCAGTGTGTGACTGTATTGAAAAAGTTGTTAACTGTATGTTCACATTAAAGAACAGAATAATGTGATAATCTTGTCTGTAAATATATATAATAATTGTAATAGCTTATTTTGGGAGCCTCAAATTGTATTTCAACAATCTAAATTCAAATGAAACTTTACTTTCTGACAGAGAAGCTTTATTCAAGAGTGCAGAAGAGAACGAGCCTGACAGTCATTGTAACTTTGACACAATATAGTAATTGAGCCACAAAAAATTATTGGGAGGAGGTTGTGGAGTGGTATGTGGACCTGACCTGAAAATGTAGGTGTACTAATTTTTTCCCCTCTGGATTTAATTATATATAGTTGGCAGAAAACATACCAATAATATTTTCATAATTAACTATAATGGAGCATCTGCAGTTGTACCAATAATATTTTACTAAATTATTCTTGAATCCAGATATTAGTTTCTGAGTTACAGATTCTTTATTAAAAAAAAAATTAAATCCAAGTGATACTGTACTCACCTCCTTCCTACATCATTCTTTCTTGTAAGTTTTCTGGGTTTTTTTGAGTTTAACATTATTCCTAATTCCTACTCTAAAATTTGTCTTTTATTTTTACTTTTTCAGTTTCTTAACATATGAAGGAATGTTGTCATTTTGTGCTGGTTTTTTAAAGTGACTTCTTAATGAATATCATTAGCCCAATAAAGGTTAGATTATGAGACCAAAAGATGAATTCACACTGTATCTGCCCCATTTTGTTCTTATCTTTTCAAAAAAGTAAGCTTGACACTAATAATGATGGACATAGGAAGCAGTAAAATATTTGCCATTAGAAACTGTTTGCAAAATGCCTTTATTTGGTGCCTTGGTGCTGATAAACAGAATAGATTTTGTTTGCAGAATCACCGTGACATTGAAAGATGTTACATAACCACCATGATTTTGGTTAGCAGGAACTCAATATTGTGTAAATATCAGAATAACCCAGCTGACTGCAGCAGGAGGCTATAGCACAATCAGATTGATTTTCCATAATGAATGTTAATAATGATCAGTTAATATTAACTACTTCTTTCTGCTGTGTGAGAACGAGGGCTCCTGTTAAGTCGGGGATAATGTGACAGAGCTTGTGGGGTTGTGTGGCATCCAATACAGGCGTGCAAAAAGCTCATCCTGTCAGCCGATCATCATTTAAACATCCTGTGGTGGGTTTTGTTCTGCTCTGCTTGCTCCTCTGTGGGTACCAATATCTCAAAATATTTTGAGCAAGCATCTAGATAAGTCACAGAAGCAGAATTGATTCAGAGGTCACGATGACTTTGCATAATGAGTCCATTAGATGCAGTAATCAATATCAAGCCCTTGGATCTTATGAATATTGATGAAGCAACTGTAGTGAGGAGGTAGATGGGGAATTGAGATGCATTTTGGCATAATCAGAGAAACAGTTAATGGTCTAGGTAGATTATGGGTCCAGTAACCACCTCACAACATTTTAGATCTCTCTCAGTTATCATTAATAATGGAAAAACCATTATGGCATTTGCAGTGGGCAAAAACTGCACATGGTTTGTGTTGTGTTCTATCCACACAGTGGTTCCAAAGATGGTGGTGTCACTCCATTGTTTGATAAACAATGGTAAAAATCTGCTGGTGAAAACAGTGGGATTCCTCACAGGGTGAGGAATTATGTCACCTTTTCAGCTTTTCTTTGAATTGTTTTTCTGCTTTTCTCTTTTCTTTTTATATTTTTTCTTTAATTGATCATTTGGTTTTGTTTCTTCTTTGTCCTGATGATTCCCTCTTTTCTGTAGAGAAAAAGAATCTGGAAGGTTTTGTGAGTAGTCATGAGCATTAAGCTGATTTTTGCATGTGCCCAGAGTTGTGTGCCATTTCACCCTTCTGGCCTGGGCTTAGTGCAATGGCTTCATCCCTCTGAGCCCTGTAAGCAGCCAGAAACTTCTGAAAATCCCTGCTGATAGCTCACATGCAAGTGCTGGCTGAAATATGTTGCACTGGTATTACAGAGATTGCAAGCACCAGCGCTTGTAGCTGGGTTATTCCATCAATCATCTGATCTGCAGCCCAGCTCTCAGTCTGCAGCATGGAGTAAAAAAATTTCTTTCCTTGCAGAGGTTGAGCTGAGCATGCATCAATAGATAACTGGCAAACACATGGAGGCTGAGGTCAGTTCAGGCCTTGTCCTGAGTGTGGGACAAATCAGTCAGATGAAAGAAGATAAGGGCAAAAATGCAGAAAATGTAAAGAGTGGAAGTTGATGCTTTATAAAGTAAGAGAAGAGATACTGAAGGATGATGTTTTAAGTGTGAAAAGCTCTGGCCTATGAGAGGACAGTGCACAATTTTCACTTCATGCTCTTTTGCCTTTGCTCTTTTGTGTAGGCAGCTGACACAGTGTTGAAGGGCACAGCCTTTCTCATTCAGCAGTGGGAATGGATGGCTCTGAATTGAAAGTCTGTGTCAGTGCAGAGGGTTTGTAAAAACTTGGGTCAATCAGCAATGATCAACTTGCTCACGTTATAGTACAAAATCCTGAGACTCAATTTTTATTCTAGCATTTATTTAGGAAAACCAGTATGCAGAGCAAGTAGGATTTTTTACATAAAAACTGAGTGGTAACTTCTAGGTTGCATCTTTTGCTTGGGTAAATCCCACAAGTTCCAGTGTGGTGGAAGTGTATGTGATTAATACACAGACCATGTGCATAGAGGGCCAAATACAGTTAGAATGACAAAAAAGTTATGTTGACAGAGGATATTTCAAAAAATAGATTTCCAGATAGTAATAAGTACATTTAGCTGCAATTGTTCTCTGGTGACTAAAATAAATACCTAAGAATAAATGTTGTCTATAAATAACTATTTGGCTTAGTGCCAAATTTCTCTGCTGTTTATGGAAAAGCAGATTTTAAAAAAAAAGCAGTTGCTGTGACTTTTCCAGCATATGACCTGTTTTGACCCTTACTCTCCAGCACTGTGAAATGAGACCAGTGTGGCTGAAAACTGTCAGCCACAAGTCCCATGCCATCACAGAACTGTGCAAGTGACATTTAGAGGAAACTAGGCATATCAGTTTTGAGATACAGGTTTGAAATTACAAAGGAATTATGTTGCATAATTTTCTTGTTAGACAGCATCACTAGAATTTGTGACCTTGACTACTTTTGGTGAAGTCTGTCATAAATACTCTTGGTTTGTATTTATTTTAGATATATCATACTGTAGTGGTATTCACAGGGGTCCCAGGAAGAGGGAAGATGAGGATCTGACTCCATGTTTAGAAGGCTGATCTATTATTTTTTTATATATATATTATATTAAAACTATACTAAAAGAATAGAAGAAAGGATTTCATCAGAAGGCTTGAAAGGAGAAGGAGGAATAATAAAATCTTGTGACTGACTGACAGTCCAAGACAGCTGGACTGTGATTGGTCATTAATTAGAAACAACCACATGAGACCAATCAAAGATGCACCTGTTGCATTCAGCAGCAGATAATTATTGTGTACATTTTGTTTCTGAGGCCTCTCAGCTTCTCAGGAGAAAAATCCTAGCAAAAGGATTTTTCAAAAAATCTGTCTGTGACATCATGCATTTTTGTTGTTGCTGGAAACCAGAAAGGCCCTTTCCATCTTCCAGCTGGTGGTAAGATGCTACAAATGACAGCAAATATGCAAGCTGATAACACCAATAACTTTTTCCATCTTGCAGTGTCCTATTACTGTAGGTGGTGTCCAGCTGGATGCTGATAGTGTCTCACACTTGGCAGAGTTATGGTCTTATTGAGGCCCAACCACTACCTGTCCTTCTTGGAATATTTTTTTTTATTTCACCTTGGTATCAATCACAATTCATTACATTGAATTTCAGTACTACTTACGCTGGTTTAATTAGTGATACCAAAAGTTGAAGGCACGAGACTCTGTCAATTGTATTTACTTTCAAAAAATACTATTCACCTATTTCTATCTGGAGTTACTCTGCTTCTCTGTAGCACCATAAGGATATTCTGCTGTCTGGCATTGCCTTGAGAATTTTGACTTAGAATCGTATTTGTATAGTTCAACTCCAGACCTTGTAAGTTCATTCCTTACTTGAATTTTCCGTTTTTGATTGCCAAGATTATAGGTATAGAAAAACAGAATCATAGAATCCTTTAGGCTGGAAAAGACCTTTGAGATCATCCAGTGCAGCCATTAACCCAGCACTGCCAAGTCCACCTCTAAACCCTGCCCCTCAGCACCACATCTGCTAGATCGCTTTTCAATGATTTTCCATTTCTTTTCACACTCTTCCAACAATGGAGCACTAAATTAACATCATTGCCCTCTGTCACACTTGATGTCCCCTAGTTCTTACTTGCATGTGTATTTTCAGCTCCCATTAATAATTGTGTAGAAATTGCCTCTTTTTCTTGCAAACAGTTTAATAAAATACATTTTCTCTTGCTGTATTTCTATTAATTTCTTATATGAACAATATAAAATGGTTTCATCGTATGACAAACTGCTTCTATTCTGCCTTTGTTTTGAAAAAGTATCTTTTCATAGAAAGCTGGGAATGTGAACTGCATTAAAAATGTCTTTATGAGCAAGTCATTCTGCCTTCTGCAAATCTTACTGGGGTTTTATTAACAATTGTTTTAACTTGTACGGGGGTCATTTCCATATTCATTAGTCCCAAACAGTGAACCATAAATATATGGCTTGGAAGGTGTTTATTCCTCACTGTTGAGCAGATAATTTCCATTGGGTGTGCCCCCAATTGCAGTGAAAGTCAGAGGCAGGAAAGTGGTAGTGTTGCTCTGGTAGGCTCAGCCTTGTTAATCCTAGCTGTTTGACCTGTTTCAGCTAAAACTGCTCCAGAGATTCCTTATCACTGCTCCCACAGCAGTCTGCTTGGAGCTCAGGGAGTGCAGCTTTGTCACATGCAATCCTTGGAAAATGCCATCTTTCCTATCCCATAATGTGAATAGGTTGGTTTATCTTTGATTAATGACTTTCAGTCCTTTCACGTGGCTCTAGGTCTTTGCAGTCACCAAACAGCTCCTGTCAGTTTGTGAACTGGAATACAACTAACCATATCTACTTTAAAGCTGTTACTGAGTGTGCATGTGTCATTTCACTGCTTTGCTCAGGCTTGTACTGGGTTTTACTTTGCTTCCCTTCTGCAGACAGTTCTGCTTCTCAGAAAATAAATATTGGACCCTTGTTGGCCTGTATAATGTTTCCCTTGGCCCTCTTGGGGGGTTTTAGTGGTGTTGTGTGAGTGTTTGTTGTTGGTTAGTTTGTTGGTTGCTTTGAGGGGTTTTTTTTAGATTTCTTTTTAAAGTAATTTTAAGGTGTTCTCTGGAGAGACAGTATGCCAGGGGATATAATCAGTACCTAGACTTTCATTTCACTGAAATGCCTACAGGTGGCACACACAATTTCTGACCCATTTTGTCTCATGCTACATCTGTGAACATGGGCAGTAAAGTGGCCCTCAAAACTTGGGGATGTTTAACTTTTCTTAAAAAAATCTCTACAGCTATCAGATGACTTATTTAAATCATCATAATAGCCTGTTATTTTTAATATTTTAATTTGGGTTTTTTTTTAAGTTTTAGAAGCAAGATTTATAACTTTTTGTTGTTGTTAATATCAACTTTTTGTAACCTGAATACAAAAAATATGGGAGCCCTCTGGTGGGCTGTCCAACCTCTGCATATGTTTCTGTAAATGACAGCATAAAAACCAAAGTTGGTTATCAAAAGACCACCAAAGTGAGAAAAAACAGTGGTGCGTGCTTATTTTCACACCTAGCTGGTTTCCTGTTGGTTGCACTTTTGATAATAGTTCACATTTCTTCTTGAATTTGCTCCCCATTCATTTTTTAAAATGAATTCAATCTGGAATAGAAATGGTGACACCTTCCAGCCCTGTGCATCAGCTGCCCACAATGTTTTTCACATTGATCACCAGTTTGTATGTGCATGTGAACAAGGTCTTGGGGAGGAGGAACCCATCCATGTAAATTAGGAATCCCACCACAGATGCTCATTCCAGCATCTTGGGGGGGCCATAGCCACAGCCCAAGCCCTGCCTTTGCTGGCAGAGAGCAGTACATAACACAGCCCTCCCTAGCTTCATTTATTATTTTGTTTTCCTGTAAGGCCCCAGGCCATGCTCCAAGGGTGATTCCATTTGAAGACTCCAGAAAAATCACAGCCAAGAAAGAACACTTGTATTTAACATAAAAAATAAAGGGATTCAGCTTGATTATTGTTTCACATGCTTAGAAAGGCAAACAGTTTTGAGAAATTAGGAAGTTATTTACGATCTAGTCAGGGCAAATATGCTTTCTCTTTCCCTTGGGTTCTCTTGGATTCAAAATGTACATACATGGTTTCATTAGCTGCAGAAAATGAAATCAAAGGCCTCTGCAACTGATTACATAAAAGCAAAAGAGCTCTTCCTCCCTTTATATGTAAGGGGTGGTTTTGAGGAAAAAATAAACTTTTTTTCTACAAAGGTTTAAAAGAAATTAAATCCTTTTTTTGTCCTTTTTTCAGTCTATATCAGTGGCAAAGTGGGGGGAATGAAAGAGACAGGATGGCAACATAAACATTGAATGAAACAAACTGAAATGTCAGTTTATTCTTTTTAGATGGCTGAACAAATATCAGTCTGCTTTTTCAGTATACGATTTTTGAAGAAAAAAGTTAGATTAAAATCTATCTTGGGCTGTTTAAGTACAAGCACTTAAATTCTTTTTCAACAGAGTGTTATTTTTTATTGTCTTTTAATAATGGAATTTCATTGATATTTTAAAAAGAAGTGGTTTTGCCTTTCTCTGCAGTATAAAACATCAGGTTTCCCCCTGGTAGACAGAGTCCCTGAACTGATGGTGAACCATCACAGCCATGTTGCAATGGCCTGTCTGAAGTCAGGCTGGAAGGGTCTCCTTCATCAGAAGGTTGAATTAAAAGTTCAACTTCTGGTGCCTGTTCTTGTCTACAACATAGATCAACCTGATCCATCCCTATAAGTCACTAAAGAGTTGTCTGAAAGGAATGAGAGGAGAGATTAAAACCTTAGGAAATACTCCAGTGTAGATAGTGAAAAACAGTAGCTCTTTCACTTTGACTCCTTATGAATGTTGTATTACTTGACATAGCCAAGGCCTCAGGGTGCCTTGGCTTCTACTCTTCCTTAAAGTGTAAAAAAAGCTCTTTTTTTCTGAAATAACAGCAACTGCTGTAGGAGCTGCTATGGAACAGCCATTCCAACTTGCTTCTCCATGTAGACAAGCACTTACATTGTACTTGCCATCCTTGTTGGACCAATACAAAGCTCTTTTTCTTATAAAATTGGCAACCAAACATTTGGAAAAAAATTGCCTAATTATGCCAATTCAAAATCTCTGTAATGACTGTCGTATTTATAACAGTAGCATAAGGGGATGAGACTTTATCCTTCTAGTGCTATAGTAAGGTAGAGCACCTCACAAAAATTAGGAATTTGGTTGCATACCAATACAAATAGCCAGTTCTGTTGCTCCCTAGCTGCTGTCTCAGCTCCAACTAAATATAACAGTTGAGTATTTAGAGAAAAAAAGATATTTTCAATTGAATAAAATGACTATTATTCAAATTGAAAATGCAATGAGCAGACAAATCCAATCACACCACTTATGATTTATGCATGGTGGCTGGCAGTGTTATTACATTAGTCTAATAGAGATGACTGCTGAAAAATGTAATGAATTTCTGGGAATGTACAATGTGCACTTCCTAGGCATGATTTAAATTGGCATCTTGTGTGTGTGTGTCTATGCGTGTGCGCAATTTCATGGAAAAAGGATCCAGAATGCTTCTTCATATCATTTAAATTATGCTTGATTGTGCTGCTGCAGATTAGTTTCTTCTTTCCTGTGGTCCTTCCAACTCCTCCTGACTGCTGTGGTGGTGAATAGTGTGTGGGGAAAGATCAAAAAATGAGGAGTGCGGATCATAAGGTGACTAGAAAGCCTCATGGTGGAACTGCAATCATGAAGGGGAATTCAGTTCCATGGTTAGCAATAAAAGAAGTTTCAGCAAAATTCCAGAAGAAAAAAAAAATAGGTGATGGAAAATTAGTGCATTTGGGGTTTGTTTTGTTTTTTTTTTATTTACATTCAAGTAATGTCAGAGGCATATTTCCTTAGAATGATCAGGAATTTGAGGTTCTTGTGTGCAAAACAGCATTATGGAAGAAGCTTGAAAAATTGTAGTATTTATTTGTGTAACAGTCCAATTTTCAGAAGTCAAATAGGCAGAATACTTGAAGAGTACAATTCATATTGATATTTGTAGCTTAGGTTTCTGAGGCCTTTCAAATAGTTGCAAAGAAAACATTCCAAAGATGAAAAGGCTTCAGAAGTGTTGAAATTATTTCCTGAGTTTACACGAGAGCCCAAAACAATAGCTGTGAGGTGTGAATAGCTTCCTTCATTTCAGTTAAATGTAATTTGAATTAACTTACTTGTATAGGAGTTGTATGGTACTACTTTGCTCAATCACAGCTCACTTGATGAGGATGTGGGAAAGATGATTCATGGGCCATATCTGCTTAGTCATATT
Source organism: Agelaius phoeniceus (assembly GCF_051311805.1). NCBI lineage: Eukaryota > Metazoa > Chordata > Aves > Passeriformes > Icteridae > Agelaius > Agelaius phoeniceus. Next base: position 89,548,489 of record NC_135267.1, on the reverse strand, counting down.
TGCACATTCCCAGAACTTTCATTTCACTTTTAAGTTTCTAGCTGAGCTCAAATTCCTCAAACTTCATTCTCCAGTTTTTCTGGTCAGTGAAAGTTGGTTTCACAAGGGATGGGAGGTTTGGCTCTTCTCTAGCTTTAGGAAGTCCTTATGTATTTTAAACACGAGGAATATCTTTTCTAATCTTTCCACAGAAGATTAAGTGATCAGGGAAAAGCTTCCCCTACCTTTTTCTGTCCTCTGCCATGTATCTGGACAAGGGAGAGTAGTGAAATCCTCTGCTGGTATTTGAAAGCCAAAGTGGGGCTGTTGGCTTGGATTAACACACCAGTCTTTCATCCACTTGACCTGGTACTCCAAGGCCAACTCCGTTCCTGTGCACGAAGAACAAATGAAATTATGTTAAGAAAGGGTGAAGCTGGCCAATGCCCAAACAATGTCAAAAGAATCCAAAATATTTTTAAACAATTGATTTAATAATACATTGATATTTTTATTACTCTGACTGGCTGCTGCACATGCAGAATAATCTTGAAACAAGGATAGCAAAATCTGCAATGAGCTTCTGAGCATCAGGAGATTATTACCAGTTTTCATAGTAAGATAATGATTGAAGAGCATAGCTGGCACAAACATAATGGCCGTTAAATAATAAATTTCCGTAAACATTTCCCAAGAGAAGTTTGAGAGAGCTCCAGTAAAACCAAGAAGCAACCATTTTTAAAACTAGTCACAAGAAATCATAGTCAGTATGGCTGATACTTAGTAGAATATTTGGTCACAGGAAAAATATTGGCATATTTATGATTGCCTAAAAATCCAGAGATTTCAATGTATAAAATGCATTGGAAGTTATTTCCAAGGTAATTATATTGCAGTATAATTAAATGCTGCTGCAGTAGTTTTTGCCTGGAGAGCTTTACAATCTGAATGAACATGTTGTTACAAGAGCAGCTTCACCTGCAATTCCTTTTATTTCCTGTAAAACATTATCCATAAACATCAAAATAGTAAGAAGGCACCTATTGCTTCCAAAAGGCATCAGAATAACTTTTTGACATGCACTTTTGTTTTCAGAAGATGATTTTCAGATCTGCTGAAGTGCTAAATGCTCTGGATTTCAGGAGCACTTAATAACCTCAGCAATCGGTAAAGTCCAAGCCTGAGGGCTCAGGGCAAGTTTAATATGAAATACATAATAAGCTGGCCCTCTCACTGTATGCACTGGTATGTAATGCACCAGCAAGACAAAAAGGAGATGTCAAAACAATCAGGGAACTTTGTTCTTCCATGCCTGTAGGAGGAATTGTTGTGTTCCTGCTGGTGAGTGGTCTCTGGCACTGGATTCCCCCTCTGCAGGTCTCATTAAAGCTATAGTGGTTCTGAAGAGCTGATAACTTCTGTTCTGTTGCAAATATATTGTGAGGAGACAGTTCAGGAAAGAGGGGATTATTTATCATAGTAAATACTGTTTGTATTAAATTACACATTCTGCAGTTATATTCAAAGCAAATAGATACTTTCAAATCTGTTTTTCTACAGACAATTTATGGAGAAAACTTATTTTTTATTATTTTTAAATGAGTACTGTGAGGAATGGGAATTGATTTGAGACTCACTTTGACCTGTGATGAAAATTTTTATTAAAGATGAACAGGGTGGTATGTTTTTAGTTACAGTTCTCAAAATCAGTCTAACTGATTTCTATATGGTTGCTCTCGAGAAAAAATTTAAAATATCTTCTTTTAAACTTTATGGTTGTTTAATTCCATATTCAGTAAAATTTTGGGAAACTGTATCTCTCTTTCCCAGTACCAACTTGTGTGCATATATTTTAGGTTAAATTCTCTGAAAGCATATTTTCTGCTTTTGTTGTAGTCTCACAAACCAGCATCGTTTTATTCTCTGCTGTTAAGGGAGAAGATTTGGCTTCAGAACCACTGATAGGTGTGAATTTACTTTTTTCTGCTTTCTCAGGTATAGAGGAATAAATCTCTGAGAATCAACCAACCACAACTGGTCCAGAAAAGCTGTTTGTTTAAACAAGGGTCCTATATACTCTTTACATTCTCCAATTTGAGAAAGCAGATGGAAAAAAAATTAGATTAAAATTAAAGTGTGCTTTTTGAGACAGCAAGTTTATGCTACCCTTATTCATGTTCTTCCTAATGGTTTGAGTTGCAACTTATTCTCTCAACATTCTCACTGGATTTGAAATAGTTTTAACTACTGGTAGTTTAACTATTGCTGGATTACTGGTTTAGGTCTTATAAGTAATTCATTGTCTGTTAATGCTCTCCTGCATAGAGCTTTAATTTATTGTCATAAAATTTATCATCCAGCAGTGGCTTTTCTATTGGCATTTAATATTTTCGAGCTTGCTAATGTGTAGTTTTCAAGACCAATGCAGTATTAATATAACCTATTCTACAGCTTCCTTGCTATACTTAATCATCTTTAGTGTAGAAGCACTGGAAACTACTAGAAAGATGATTCTTAGCAAAAGATATTAATATTGATGGTACATAATTAAGTCCCAAAATGTATAAAGGTGGTAGCAGAACTGAGTCTCTTTACCACACTTATGAAAAGACAGGTTAAGTTTAACCATTAATACTCTCTATATTCAATAAAACTTTAAAAATTAAGCATCCGTCTTTCCTGTCAGCAGGTTTTGGGTCTTAGCAAAGAAGACAGGTAGAGGAAACTCAGTGCTGCTCTCACAGTGCAATTTGCAGTTTATTAATAAAGCTTATTTCTCTTTTCAGTGTAATTGTGGATGCTTCAGGCAGGCAAAAGCTGTGGAATCTTTTCTGATATGGCTGTTTATTATGAACAGAAAGTCAAATTATAAACCTTTAGAGATCTAATTTTAGTTGCACCGTGTTAGAGTAACTGATAATTTTGTAGGGGAAAAGCCCGAATCTTAAAAATTTCATGTGCTTTGGCTTTTTTTTTTTTTTTTTTTACTTTGTGGGTTTTTTGTTTGGTGTTTTGGTGGTTTGTTTTTTTTTTTTTTTTTTTTTTTGTTTGTTTGGTTTTTTTTTGTTTAGGATCTGCTTTCTCTCAAAGGTTTCAAAGTGACACTGTTCCTTTTTCTGTTTGACAACTCCAGACAAAAATGAAAACTTTGGCTTAGTTATCCATGATTGGTTTAATATCTTGAAAGTTCTATATAGAAGGTTTTGTTCAATAAGCAAGCAGACTTTTTTTTTGGAAATCCTGCAGGAGGAATGGCAACAGTGCTGATATTTATGGATCTTGACTTTACTCAAGTTGCAAGCATTTTATCCAAGAATATGTCTGCTGTCTATATCTGTTACAGCGATGAATAGATTAAAAGGTATTTAAAATCATTATGAACATAAAATTTAAAGCAGCAAGACAGCTGAGGGCAGGGGAGAGGGGACATGTTATATTTTTGTTGGGGATATTTAAACAGTGCTCTGTTTTTTCTTTCTTTCTGAAGGGATCTTTGAGCCTCTTATCATTTGGTGGGGTTATCTATTTTACAAAGAGTAGAAACTGTCTCTGCAGTGGAAGTTCATATTATTGAAGAATCACTGAGGCAGTCACATGCATATAGGGTTCTCTACTTAGCAGCAGCTACTCTTCCCTCCTGTCTTACTCACTAGACTGAAGGAATAATTTGTCATAAAATCAATAGCACTTTAGTAACAGAAGTATCACTTAAGTATATGTTGTCTGTATGTTGTCCTTACAGACATTTAACCTATTTTGGTTTGAAGTTATTTTCCTTACCATTAGCTATTGTGATGATTTTAAAGAGAAATCAAATGTTTTTTAGATGTTGTAGATTAGGTACTGATTATTTTATATTTTTTTTCTGTTGCTTATTTGCTGTGTCTGTTGCATACCCCTGACCTAATGCAAACGTGAATTTCTTAAATCTCATTTCTCAAATCTCCATTCATTTTGGAGTGTTGACAAATTGTTAATTTAAGTTCATATTTTACTTAATAGCAATTTGTTTGCTATTTTACAACCCCTTAGTTGACTGCAGTGAAGCCATGGTGACTTGGCCTTGGAAATGGAATGGGAGTTCCCTGTACCAGTCCTGCTCTGCCCAGCCTGCCTGGCCCATGTGCCAGATTGGCCTGTGGCAATGACCTGCTCTGTTCTTGTGGACAAAGCAGTTCTGTTTTGACTACAGAAACTCTGATGTCCTGCTGATGAATATTTCTCTTTCTGTGTCTGTTTTGTCAGCAGAATACCTTATTGTCTTTGTTTTTAGAAGGCTGGAATTTGCATTTGGGCTCTTGGACTTAGACCCTTCTCCTTATTTATTGCTTGAAAAATGATTTTTTTAATAATGCTTCTAAATCACAGTTGTATCCAGATATGGGTGACTGACAATGCTCGCTAATAATATCAGATAATATCACCAGTCAGTCAAATTTGAATGCAGGAATTTTTATTCTTCACATGTACTGACTCAATGTCCTATGCTCATCATGGAGTGAATTAACCCTAAAGATGGCTTTCACCCTAAAAGAAAAGCACTTTTCTTGTGCTCTGTCCTTGCATACTCACATGTAAGATGCTCTACTGAAATCTGTTCAATATTGAACAATAATATTATTGAATAGTTATTCAATATTGAATAATATTGAATATTATTGAATATATGAATATTCAAATATTATTGAATAATATTCAATAATAATTGAATATTATTATTGAATAGCTATTCAATAATAATATTGAATAGCTGGTAAAAGGCATTTTAATGCGCATGTATATTATATAATTGTACTTTATATTGTGATTGCTTATTCCTGTAAGGACTAGGGAAAAAATACACTTTTGTGGTCCTCACAACAGGATCAGAATAGGGATTCTTTCTACATATTTACTGTTGCAAATTATCCAATTCTGAAGGGTCACTAAAGGAACGGTATTTCAATTTGCATGCTCACAATTACTTTTTGTTGACAAGGCCTCTATTTTTGTGAAGGTTTTTGAGATAATAGGATTGTTTAGAGTGAGAGCAAATATTTGATGAATGAGTCCTTTTGAAGTTCAGGAGCAACACACAATAAGATGATGGAAACTTTAAAATAGAATTTAGTTCTTGCAAGAAAGAAGTTAGCAGATTTTTAAGATGTAAAGTGCGTACTTGAAGTTTAGTGTGTGTTCCTAAATTGATGGAAGAATTCTGCTTTGAAGAACCATTTTCCAGAAGGGTTAGATGAAGACTTTATTGCTGTGGCAGTTCAGTGTTCCACAATGAAGTCTGGCACATGTTGTAGTGAGATGTCACTTTGGTGCACCTCTATGTCATCGGGTCTGAAGTGGGAATAATGCTGTGACAGAGGCATGAATGGTCTGCCCTTTTGCCTTCTTGTTCATTCAAATTGAAGAAAGCAGGTGCTGAAAGACAGTAATTGCCAGTCTCTGTATGGTAATAAGGAGGATTTGTCTGCTTTGATACATAACCAGAGGAGGACAAGAGATTGTGCCAGGCATGGAAAAGGGCTTGTGCAATGCAACCCAGAATGTGCCGACTGTGGCTAATTCTGGAGTTCCTGGCCTTGACAGTATCCTTTATTTCAGTTATTTTTATTTATTTATATATGCTTTTGTTAGTTGCTCAGGCCATGTGAGTTATGGCAGAATGCCTAGATTGCAGTCCTTTAATGTGGCTAGTTATGTGTCCCCTACAGGCAAATATTCCGAGTGCTGCTCTCTCCCCAGGATATCCATTTGCTCCTTTACTGCATCCTGACTACTTATAATGGCTATGTAAAGGACCATTATTAATGACAGATTAAAATATTTTGAAAGGAATTTGTTCACAAATATTGTACTATGTAGATTAAAGCTTCAGACTTTTTTTGTCTAGGTAACCTTCTCACATCCCTGAAATGTTGAAAATTTGGTATCCTGGTGTCTGAAGCAAGATGAATTTTGTTTGCTGTCCTCAAATACTAGAGGCCAGTAGATAAGTATGTGGTGCAGGATGTTCCTTGCTGTATGAAATGTTTTGTACCAGAAGGAAATCAGCAGTTCTGAAGAACATTTTATTGAGGCCATCTTTCTTTTCTCCATTCCTCTTGAGTCAGAGGAAAGGTGTACAGTGTACATCTGCTGTCATTACAAACTGAAGGGAGAAAGAAGTAGCGTGATCTAGGGTTATTACTGTCTTATGAATTTCTTAGCAATATTTTATTAAATTGCATTAAAATTGCTAGGTGTGCCCTTGTCTGTCATCCTTGAACAGATGCAAAACCAGGCTGCAGTGAGGCAGGACAGCTCTTCCCCCTCAAAAAAGCCTTTGAACCTGGCTATAGTGTGTGTGGTGATGGTGTTACAGGTCACTGCAAGGTTAGAATTATTTGAGTTAGGGCAACAACAGAGCATAGCCCTGGAGTTCAGTAGGTTCTGTGTCAAGTCCAAGTTCCTTTCAGAGGAAGCCAGTCATGGGCTCATTTCACTTCTTTTGTTTTGCAAAATCAAAACTGTGTCCAAAAGAAATTAATTATATATATAGTCTTCAGCTATAGACAATTATAAAAGTTTAAAGACTTCAACAGTGTATATTATCTGGAACAGAAAGGCTGGACTGTAGGAGTCCTTAAGAGTAGGGAAATAAGTTTCCCACTGACAAACTGTTGTCTGGCAATCTACCCTGTGGAGCCATTATTCTTTTTTTCTATCCACTATTTGGGCAACTCTTGGATAAAACAGTGAGTTAAATGTGTCCACCCATCTAGCCTCTGTGTGAGACACAGGTTTTCCTTACCTTTGTTATGGGCTGAGGCAGTTTTTCTTTGATTCCCTTCACAAGATATTAGCCTCTTGTGCTGCTATTATTAGGTACCCACATTGCCAGCTCTGCAGATTTGGTTTCTCGCTCACTGGAGGAGTCTCTAAGAGACACGTTAGCAGGCTGGAACTTAATTTTCTCGGAATCTTATTGGGATCTAATTTCATGTACTGCTATTTGTTGTTATGGCAACAGTATAATGAGTTGAGCTGTATAAGGGTGGAAATATCACACACAGTTTCTGTTCAGGGTAAAAATGACAAAATGGCATTTCTATAAATGGTGTTTCAGAATAAACTGCTTCAGTGGGACTCATGAAGTTTTCTTTCCAGCCAATTCTTCATCATTCTACAGTTTTCAAAGTAAGTGGCAGAGGAAGAATTTTAAAAATAAAAATCCTGGAAGAATTTTTTATAAAAGTAGCAGGATGGTTACTCTTCTCATTTAAAGTGTAAGAAAGAATTAAAAAAAGTCAAGATACTGGCCTTTTTAGTACCTTTATAATATTAAAGATTATGAATCCAATGTATATTTCTTTGCAAGATAATTTTAACTGCCAACTATTTCAACTAAAAGAACAATGCTTTTACAATGTCACATAATTATCTCATAAAAATGAAATTGTGTGCCAGTAAATTTAATTTAATGGATGCAGTCACACTTGAGGTCTTGGTTCCTTTCTGGGAGTCTATATGGAAATCTGACAAAGATGCTAGAGGTGTCCTTATGTGGGCAAGGTCTCTGAGTCTGTGGGTATAGATGTAGTGCTTGCATTACTTTTTTCTTTTATTATAATACCTAATATATAGAATAAATCTCATTGCTTTCTGTCTGGAAGGCTGAAAGATAAACTTGGTGGAAGCCCCATGTCCATGGCATCTAATGCTTGAACAGATATACCATTGGCTTTTATTCCTTTCTCAGCAGAGAAATGAAGAAATGTTTGAGTGCTTTGAGATCATCTTGAACTCAGTGTGGCACTAGATAAAGACCACTTTTATTTAGGCTTATTCCATAAAGTAGGGAACACTTTTGAGAAGCATCGACTTCATTTATCAGAGTGATGGCAAGAGAAATTTAGAAAGCTAAAAAGACAATATTTGTACTGAAGAAGTTTGAAAGCAGAGAAATACTATTACATCTTGAGTAGGAAAAATCCATTTATGCATGAACATCCTTAAAGAAGTTTGAAAGCAGAGAAGTACTGTTACTTCTTGAGTAGGAAAAAAATATTTATGCATTGACATCCTTAAATAACACTTGTAAAGGTGTTAGATCAAAGAATTGCTTTGCTGCTTAATTAAAGGATTTGGGATGCAGAATAGAATTTGACACGCCAAGGTCTGGGGTTAACCAGTAGGTCTGCAACTGTGATTGCTGCTGAACTTTTGCAGAAGATCTGGCAATTTTTTTAGTATTCCTCAAGATATTTGCTTCTCTCAAACTTTATTTCAAGTTTGTGTTTTTCAAGAGAGATGTTAGTAAGTGTGGCAATCCACAAAAGAAATTGGAATACCTGGTAAGTAGTAAGCTGAAAGAGTGCATCAGCTGTGTCCCCTTAGTGTGTGCTGGGTAAGGCTTGCAGCTGGTTTTGCCTGGTACAGCATCAAGGAGCACCCAGGGATCAGGGTGATGATTACAGCAGTATTTGTGCTCAGTGGCTGTTTCCTTGGAGTTTGGATTATAGTTTCTGCAGGTTTTATCACTTGCAATACAAATAGACCAGGTTAAAATATATTCTGCTATGGAGAGAAATATTTTAAATTCTTTATTCTTTCTAGGATTAGTCTAGAAATTTAAATGTGTGTTTGTGAGGACTTTGGGTATCTAGGTAAGTAGTTTTGGGGGAAATAAGTATTAATAAACACAGTTTCATCCATAATGATGCCTTTAGTTTCCTCTAGCTGTTATCTGCTTATTAATGTACAAATACAGAAAGCAATTTATCACATAGTCATAAACTAGGTTTTGCAAAAGGCTACTCAGGCCTAATGAAATCAGGCCCTGGCAGTCTGGCCCAGTCCCAGAGTCTAAGGCAAAAGCACCATGATGGGAAAAGATTGCAAGTTCAGATCAATTTTCATATCTGCCTGACAATGTTAAAAGAACACCATCGTGCATTATAAAATGCTTTTCTAGCAGCAGAGGTCCTGGTGCTGATAAAAAGCAGATCATTATCTTGCAGGAAATGGAGATAGCTTCAGCTAAATGGACCAAGTATCTGTCCTAGCCAAGGGACAGGATCACATTCTGTATGTTTCTAGCTGGAATGAAGAAGAGGGGGACATTTATCTAAAACTGAGGGAAAACCCCATGCAAATAGTTGTGATCATGTGCTACAGGTAAAATTTCCTTCTCTGTTATTGCTAAGGTCATGCATAGTTAAACAGTTATCTGTTTATTATACATCTTTTCCTGGTGTGTGGTCTAAAGCCGTTTTTTTCTAGATTTGCCCAAGTAGATAGTCAGAACATAAATAATTAGAATAAGGCCCAAATGTACGTGGAGGTACCCACCTCCAAAAGTTCCCTGCTCCTGGAAGAAAAAAAATAAAATTAAAACTTGAAACTCTGTTGTTACCTTTAGCTATTTGTATAATTTACCTTCCTTCTTTCTATAAAGCAAGGTGTCTTTATTGCATCATAAACTGGCTGGGATTGTTCAACTGTTCAATTGTTTAAATATCTTCCCTTAAAATCACTCTTAGGCATTGTTTGGAACTTACTGGCTGCTGAATGCTCCCAGATTATCCAGAGCTACCTTTATCCAATCCAGTCTGCATTTCAAATTCTTTTGGTGCAAACAGTCTGATTCTTCCTTTTTATTAATATGAACTTCTACTTGAAAGTGTTATGCTAAAAGACAATGAAAACGTAGGATTAAAAAAACTTTCGAGTAGTATCACTCTGTGGGTGATCTCATTTTGTTTCTTTTTCTTATGATTGTGGCTCTTAAAATGGCATTAATTGGCAGCATAATGATAAAATATAGAGGAATTATTGTGTTAGTCAGTCTGTCCTTATAGATGGTGGACACAACTTTCTACCCTGAAAGATAAACACTGTCAAGAATATCTTGTTATTATGTGAGCCTTTTGATGGTCATTACATGGGGAAAGTTTTGCATTGCATATAGTAAATACAGTAATTTTGCAATGATTATGCGCTTAACTGGTTTAGGTTTATGCACTTCAGTTTGAGGTTTTTTGCATTTGAAGAATCTGGCTTCATATTGTTCTTGCAGACTTGGAACAGAGGAGGAAAGACAAAATAGATGAAAAAAATAAGATGCATGTCTGGTGCCATGCATATATATATATATATATCTATATATACACCCCTACACCACCCTTATTGCTTGTGACACATTCAAATGTTAGCCATAGATCTATATTCAAGTTTATCTCATATGTGCACTAAATAAATTGCTTGAGTGAATATTTAACCCTGGAAGTTCTCCCTTTGGAAAAGGCAAAATGTTTTGTTTTCTAGGAGGTCTGAGTAATTTACCAGAATTCTTTATTTGATGTAATAATGAAATTTTCATGTTTCTGCTTTTGCCATAGTCAATGCCTTTCATTATTTTTATGAAAGGTATTTTGTGATACCTTTCATAATACCTGTAGAATCCGCTTTTTAAGACATTCAAAAGCTGGTGAAAATAAAATTATTCCTTATGTCAAATTGAATATCCAGGAGAATATTTACCTAAAGGTTTCTTAATAAATCATAAGCATGGATCTATATTTCACATGGAGATCCAGCACCTCTACACCAACCCTGTGGTCTCTGAAGCACAACATCTAGAGACTGATTGTAGAGGTGGTAAAACCTCAAGAGGAGATGGTAACATAGCAATGTACAGGTCTTGGCAGGAAAAGTAAATCTTCCTGCATCTTTTACCAAAATGTAGGTATAGCTGATATTCTCAAAGGCCCTTGACAGACTTGTCTGATCCTGTGGGCTTGAAAGCAGGGGAAGGAAGGGATGGATGCTTTACAGAGCAGAGCACAGCACTGTCCTACCTACCTGCCTGACCAGCCTGTTCCCTGGGGGCCCCAAATAAAGCTTTTCAGGGATTTGGGGAGCAGCAGCCTCAGCAGCTCAACCCACCAGCATCCTTTGACGTGGAGCATTGCAGCCAGGGGGGAAGACAAGGCAGGTTTTTCAGTTTCCTGTCTCTGCTGGCTCCTATCTGGCAGAGAAATCACAAGCAAAGGGCTCGGCAGTTTCCTTTCCCACCCAAGGAAGCGTGAGAGAGAGCAGAGGATCTCCCCTGCCCCTCCTCTGCAGTCCTGCTGAGCTGTGGAGCTCCCTTTTCTCACCAGCAAGGCAGTGTGTAGTTGAGTGGTAAGAAAAAGCTGAGAGTCATCTGTTAGAGGGATGAGTTTTCAAAGAGTGGGATGTGAGGAAATTTTAGAAAGGTGATTCCTCAGGAGAAGTTCCCATTACATTTTTGTCTTGATGCCTCATGTTTAGTTTAAAAAACAGGACTCCATGAACGATTACAGCTGACAGAGTAGAACAGTTATTTACAAAATAATAATGAAAATTAGACTGAGGATGGTTTGACAATATTTTAAAAATAATGGCCTACAATACAGTATTTCTCTTCTTTTTTTTTTTTCTTTTTTTTTTTTTCCTGGACCTCTGGCAGCCTTGGCAATATAACTGAGTCAAGCAAATCAAGTTAATGTGAGCTAGTCTTTGGTGATTTTAGTAGAATTATTGATGACACTATCATGCTGTAGATGCTAGTGATTAAACCCAAGATATTGATAGACTATGAATTGACAGGCTTGAAAGGGGAATATTGAAAGATTACTTCTGAAACAAACTTTGAGTTCAGCAAATAATTCCCTTGCTCACAGTCATACAAACTAATTTGATGAAAAAAATGCACATATGAGATAAGTGTCCTGGTTTTTAGGAGGAATGTGCAGTGGCTTATTTGGGAGGCTGCTTGAAGAAAGCAGCCCACATATGAAGAACATACATGCATAATATTATTTAAGGGTTTTTTTGTTGGTTGTTTTTGGTTTTTTTAGACAAAACTTGATTTCCGTACAAAACTCCAAACTGAAAGAAGCATCACATAAACATGGGCCTCAATGCAGACATTTTCACAGCTGTGTTCTTTAGAAGCATTTTTCCAAAGTTGTAGTAATTGTGCCTGCAGCACAAGGATTTCCTTGGTAGTATAATTACATGCAGGATCTGGCAACAGATCTGATGTGTAATTAAAGCTTTGGAATGTATATGCATGACAAAATTTTGGTAGTAGGAGACCTATAAGGGCAGCTTCTGTGAGAAGATGCTGGAAGCCTCCCTTACAGAGCCAATTCCAGCCAGCACAGACTGTCCAAGGCTGGGCCCATGGCTGACTACAATGGTGGCAGTGCCTCTGGGATAACCTATTTAGGAGGGGGAAAAATACCTGCACACTTGAAGGTGGAGAGGGACGTGCAAATATGTGAGATGAACAACTCTGCGGACACCAAGGTCATTGCAGAAGGAGGGGCATCATGTGCTCTGTGCTCTGGAGTAGAGATTCCCCTGCAGCCCAAGGTGAAGACCATGGCAGGGCAGGCTGTCCCCCTGCAGCCCAGGGAGGTACATCTTTTGGGCATCCACCTGCTCCCAGGTGGAGCAGGTAGATGCCCAAAAGAGGCTGTAACTGCTTGGGAAGTCCACACTGGAGCTGGCCCATGGCAAGACCAGGTTTGCTGACACAACTTTGTTACTCTGTGGAAGGGACCCATGAGGGAGCAGGGGGAAGAATTTTAGAAGTCCTTCCTGTGAGGAGGAAGAAGTGACAGAGACAATTTGAGCTGACCAGTTTCAAGGAGTGGTGAATGGGGTTTTGCCCCATATCATTGCTTCACATTGGAAGGGGGGTTCCATGCAGCCTGTGGGAGCAGCCGCCTCCTTGGCTGTCAGTGGCAACCTCTGTGAGAACTTTCCTTCTCACAGGTCCTCTCTGATTTGGGTTTTAAGAAGAAAATAAGTGCCAAGGGGTTTTTTCAGCATTATCCTAATCTGTGGTCACTGCGCTTGCTACAGAGAGTTTCATTTGCAGCTTTAAAGCAGAGGAACAGCAGTCACTCTATAGGCAAGCCTAATAAGTATATATGTTTATATATAAGATCCTGTAGACTTGCAGATATTCATTATGGAAAATCAGGAGCAAAGAAATGAAAGGGGCAAGCGCTGTTGTCTGTGAGTAACCAGAATTCTTCTTTATGAGACCTGGGAGGCTCATTCTCCTGCTGTATGGCCGTGTTTCCAGCTGAGGTTAGGTTTAGGCTATCCACTAGCAGAAAGAGCATGATATTTGCATAAAGTCTAATTGCCACACAAGTATTATTAATATTATGGCCAGTAATTTAATTGGAATATTACAAGTGACAAATATAGATACTAATAGTTTTAGAAAATCTCATGCCTACTATGTCCTCTTTTTTCCAGTTAGGTTGATAACCACTTGGAGCCATCCTTCCCTTTTTATTTTGCTTCTTAATTCTGCCCTTACATTGTAGACAGTATCTCAAAACTATTCCTTCCCTACCTAAAGGAGGAACTATGCTTTGCTTTGCTTGAATAGAAGATGGCACTTTTCTCATCTGCTGATTTTGTGGTGGTGCTGTGGGAGGGCTGGGTGGCAGCAGCAGTTCGTGTCACAGTGGGAGCGCCGTGCTTGATGTGACACTCTCCAGCCTGAGCAGGATGGCACAGCCCCTGCCACTGCCTCAAGTCACCCACAGAGCAGCTATGCACCTGAATCACTTCTGTTTAGGCTCAGGGGGCATCCTGGAACCCAGGCACCACTGAGAACAAAAGGATTTAAGGATGTAAAAACTTTGGTGAATTGTGGGTCTTCCTTGGGTTGTGACCTGGTGCTGCCCAGGTGTGCAGAGCACCAGGAGGCCCTCCTGGAACTGCTTTTTCCCATGGCTGAATTTCAGCCTCCTGAAATGAATGGTTTTCTTGCCAGATGTGAGCAGGGAAGGTTGATTTGATAGCTTTTGTGGGAGTCCTCATGAAACGTGAGCCAATGAGTTCTCCCTAAATACAGATAAGGAATACTAATACTGATTACAAAGAGGTTTTGGCAGCAATACCTCTGTGCATGAGCATAATGGGGCTTTTAACAGAAGTGGTGGTAGAACAAACTGAGAAACACTGGAAGAAGAGTTTGGGTTTCTATGAGGAATAGCTGTGGGAAGAGGAGGAGCAATACTTGTAATGGGTATTTGTTTCTTGGAATAAATAATTAATCTCACCATAATGGTCCCAGCCCTCCTCATATTGCTGCAAGGTTTCAGAATGAGCCTTCAATGAACTCAGAGGAGCCAAGATGGTCTAGTTATGGTAGTACAGAGCTCTGTGCATGTTAATCAGTCTCTCAAAGACTAAAGACATAAAAGATCCAATAATAGCTCATGGAGTCAATACATCTTTTTTTATGAAATTTATTCTAATTAATTATTTTAGAAATTAATTCTAATTCTATCTTCTAGTATTAAAAATGAGAGGGAGCATGTGCAAATGTTTAGCCTGTGCGTTGCTTTGCAGAATTATTCCATTAGATCAGCAGGCCGTGGATGAATCATTAACATGTATAATGTAGGGGATTTTGTGTGTGCGTTGGCTGAATGGGCTTGAACTGTATTCTTTGTATTGATACAAAGCAAGTTCATGAACTGTATTTAGTACATTGACAGTGATTTGAAAGCTCTTTCAAGGTATTATTTAATCATTTGCAAATAACAGAATACCTCATCCAACTCCTAGACAAGACAAGGAGTAGCTTCAATTACTCTGATTGCTGCTGGAACCAAGGCATCTTAATTTTGGAAAAAATGTGTATATTCCATTTTTTTCTGTTCTCATTCTGGACATAAACAACAAAAATCTGTCACAGAGCACTCAGACACAAGAAGTTTTGAGACCACCTATCCTAGTTAGTCTTTCTGCTTGTTTTTTGTCCACTTTTTGTCCATTATGGGATTCTTTGGGCCAAAGACACATTCATAGATCACAACCAGTTAACATTTTGATTATTCAAGAAAGGCTCTCACAAAAAACCTGTGAAAATAATAGTTGGTCTGTAAAATAAATATAAGGAAAGACGAAGTATACTGCTATTGAAGGCACTATTTTTGCTAACCTATGGCACTATTTTCACTAACTTATTCTGAGAATTCTGCAGGTGTTAGCAGTAATACTAATATAAGGAAAGATGCATCATCAGGGTGATTTAAATTGAAACTGCATTAGAACAGTTGTGAACTTCAGTGTATTTGCAGTCACAAAAATATCAAGCACAAAAGGACAATCTGAGGTCAAGAGTAAGAGTGTATCTGCCAAATTAAAACAGGTGAGCATAGACCAAGGGAAAGGAGAACTTTTAGAAACACAAATAGTGCTTCTTTAAGCGTATAATTCCAAAAATAATGTATTCCTTCTGGTAAGTGTGTAGGGGGGTTTTGCTATGCTTATTGCATAGCAAGTAAGTTCTTGCTACCCTTTTTCAAAAGGATGTTGTGACAGCACCTGTCCTGTCTGCTTTGATCCAAAACCTGAATTTGGGAATGTTGAGAAAGCAAAGGCCCCAGTTCCTGTTCTGACAATACAGGGGGCCTCAGCTTCTTCACCAACTAGTTCATATATAGCATATCAGAAAAATGAGCCAACCATTTGTGACAGAGTGATAGCAGTCACAGCTTACTCCTGTATTTGGAGAAAAATGGAGGGATCCAGGCATGAGAATGTGCCTCTTGGGTGGTGAGGATGGGCATTAAGAAAGAAACTTTATGACCAAGGTGGTGATTTTAGTTCCTGACTATTCTGCATCTGTCCTTAGGAGTGGGGGAGATGGGGTAACCTGGTTCCAGCCACGCCTCTCCCTCCAGAGTCTCCTGTCACACTTAGTATTTATGCCTTGGCATGGAGTATGTCATGTGGCAGAAAGGGTGGAAATTGCCAAATGAAATGTCTCTTAGTTTTAAAAGAAAGAAAATTACTGTCCTCCAGTAGCAGTCTGCAATAGCAAATGTGGCAAGTAAACAAAGATAATGTTAGCTGAAATGTTCTGTGAATGTCTGCAGGATATTGTAATAAACTTTTCCATTATTGGTTTCCCCAAACAATTTGCAGTCTAACAGCACTGGAGGGCTGCAGTAAACAGAGCAGTTCAGCTCTGCATTGTAAGTGTTTTCTGGAATAAATAGGAAATACAACATTTTTTTGAACAAGGGGAGAACATTCAAGTCAAGCCATCTCATTTCATTCACATTCCTTTGCCAAGTGTTTCCTTGGTCTGGCTTTCTACCTTCAGAGGTGCCTTGGCTCTAGAAGCTGAGTATCCTAGGGATTTAAATAACATTTAGGTCCTCAGAATCTGGGCCACATTTGGGATGCTGTTCTGTGCACCAGAAGTGGTGTGAAAAAACACATCAAATTGGAGTGAATGAAGGAACAAAAAGAGCCATGACTGCTCTGTGGCTCAAAAGCAGAGGGAGGGATCCAGGCATGAATGTTCTGAGAAGCAGAAGCCCCATTTGTAGATAAAACTGCTGTGCTCTGCTAGCTTTTAAGCTTTCAAAGTGTTGGCATTCTGTCCTCTGTTTTTGGCTGGTGTCTCGGGATAGACGTGATGCAGCAGGGGGGTGGGAAATTGTAAAGGGATTGGAAGATGAAAAACAGAAGGAGTTGGCCCAAACAAGCAAGCTGTGCTACTTCCCTAGTACAGGGTGGAGAAGTTTCTAACACTGATACAGAAGCTTCAGCTCCTGAATGGCAATTACCAGTGCAGTCTATAGGTAGAAATCATTCATCAAACTGCAGCAGATTTCCTCCTCCCTGTCACTTTAAGCAAGCATTTTTCACTCACAATGCAGAGCAAGTCCAGCTTTTCTTTTGTCTGGAGTTGTTTGAATCCACTGAAATAATAAAAGATTTCTGGGAACTGCTGCTTGGCATCATTTTTTTTCAAGTTGGTGCAAAAATATGGATCTGTCCCTAAGAGTCAGAGTGCCATAAGGAAAGAAATTGGATCAAAATTATTTTCCATTACTGACATTTCTTTGTCTGGTAAAAGTAATTTATTCAAGTTTACAGGATAGATTCTCTCCCAATTTCATCGATGTGTCTCAGAAATTTCCTTACCTCAGGAAGGTTACAGTTGTGGCTTTCAGGACTGCTGAAAGAACATTTTTAGAGGCATCAAAAGCAGTTGAAGCAGTTCTCCCACATTGCTATTTAACAGCAGTTTAACAGCTTGGGCACTGAGGCCAGGAAGGGGCTGTTTGATAATGCAGGCTATTATGTGAAGTTTCCAATTTGAGAATGTTTTCCTTTTATTTGTGCAAGTTTAAAATCTATACTCTGATACTTGTCCAACCAGATGTCACCAAATATAAATAATGCATAGCAGGGCCCTGGTTTTGTTTAGGATTTAGGTTGCAGTGCTTCTGCTCTTGCTGGATACCTAGAGGGCAACATCAGGTTTTCTTGACTTCAGAGCTGAGTGCTGGCAGATAGGACTTCATAAAATTTAACTGTAGTTTAGCTCAAATCTTCTCAGGAGCATGTGCAAAAATACGTTTTGCCATCCTGAGGCTGACAAGCCAAGGTTTTCCTGCTTTTGGAAGGGTAAATGAAAGCTGAAAAACAGAAATTATCTGAAAAAGCAGTATTGCTCCTCTCTCTGCAGGGCAGGAAAAGCAGAGCTGGGAAATGCTGCTTTTCAGCAAGAACCACCCCAACCATTACCTCAAATATCACAACCTCCTAGTCTCAAAGGGGATCTTGATTTTCCAGGGCTCTGTTGGAGGAAAAGGGAACAGTGGGACATCAGTGTTACAGATGTTAAATTAGCTCAAGTTGGTCAAATATGAGAGAGGCTATGCAAATGTAAGAGCATTTAATTATGTCAAAGTGATGTACCTGTAATTGTATCTCTAGTTAATACTATAATTAATATTAACATGATATTAATTTTCTTGATGTTCATCTTAGTACATCCTTTTTCAAAGGCATATTGGCAGTGTCTTTTGGAGAATCTTGAGAATGTACAGCCTTATGCTTCCTGTTGGATGTCACAAATTCCAAATAATAGCATGCAGCCTAATGTTGAATTGTTCTGGGCAATGAAAATGAGGCTGTTTAGATGTGTGATGTAAACTGGCATAAGTTGGTTCTCTCCGTTGACCTCCTTGCACTGATTTTCAGTGTGTTGATGCCCTGACTGAACCTGTCAGGCAGCAGCACTAAGAGACAGAGGTGATGTTCCAGCAGAATTGACAAGGGAGAGGATTATTTCTTCTACTGGCAGCATGGATTTTTAATGGTCTAAAATGACTTTGTAACAAGAATCTCAGTGGTTTTTTTTTTCTATGAATTTGAATACAAAACAGCTCTCTGTGACCAGTTACTAACATTGCTTGGATTGCTGCTGTTCAGTAGTTGGCTTTCAAGTCATGTGATTTCATGGAATTTGGATCTGAGATAACTTTTCTTTTTCCCTAAGATTTTGAGTTAGAGGATACATCTGACTAACCAAATGCTTCTTCAATTACAATTCTCAAATTAAAGTTTCATGTTTTACTCTGTTCGCATACTTTTTGCTTTTATATTAGCTGCAAGGTTTCAAAGGGGTGTATAAACATTAGCAAAATATTTCACAAGTTACAAATTATGTGCAGTTGTTACTCTAGTACGGTGGCTAGAGAAATCTGAGCCTTTGTGAATTATTCAGATAGATGTCATAAGGCTGCAAATGGGAAACAGAGAGAGCCTGCACAGATGAGTGCTGTGAGCTCTGGCTGACTTTGAGGTTACTCCTGTTTTGAATGGGCTCCCAGCCAGATGACCTTTCAAGGTCTTTTCCAGGCTAAATTATTAATGCACTGTGTGGTTGGGGTGCAATGCCACCTCACTCCTGGATGCAATGTAGATGCATAAGCAAATAGCAATAGGTGAGGGTATTAATGCTCAAGAGAAGCTGAAGTATTGCATTTCTTTGTATAATCTAGTAAGGAGAGACATTTTCCATAAGGGTACTTGTAATCCACATTTTTGTTGAAAATCCTAAAAATCAATTTAAAATTTATTTTTAAATTTTAAAAATCTGTAAAAACCTCCAACTCCTACAAATTTAAATTTTTGTTCCTCTTTAAGTGTCGCCTGTCAAACAGAAATTAATCATGTACAGTGAGAAGTTGGTAATGAATACATTGTACTATGGCTATGTCTGCTGAGCAAAAGAGAAAAGCTATTTAATATAAATGTTTTGCTTTGGTGATGTTGAAGTCATGTTTTAGATGTTGCATATTTCTTTTTTTCAAATTTTATTTTGCATGAAAGAAAATCACAGGAAGAAAAACATTAACATTCTGTTTAATTGTATGTCTCAGAACCTAGCTTAAGAGCCATTTGCCAGTGTGAACATTTTGTCATTCAGATATTGATGATACGTATATGCTCTCCAAAAGTATTCATAACAGATTCCCATCATAGCTTTTTGCTCCTGAGTATTTTGTAATAGTTCTGATTTGTGGAAAGAAAAGAAAATTATATTTCCTAAATTATCTTTAGTAATTTTTCATGTGGGTTAATGCTTATTTTTATCACTGAACCTGCTGAAACCAATAACCTGCCATGGGTATTCAAATAACTAAATGGTATTAATTTAAAAGGTTTTTAGTAATGTTTTGCACAAGGTTTTTTCTCTGGTTCCAGTAGACTTGTACTTTAATGTACTACAAATAATGAGATGTACCATGATAGACACAATGAAATATTCATGTAAGAGAAAGCATTAAAATAATTTGTGATAGCAACAATACTATTGTTTTGTAGTTTTGAATCTCAATGTCCCAGAGTCTGGTGGATCTGCATTAGCACAGCATCCAGCACCATGGGGCTGGACTTGTAATGCAAAGCTTTGATGCTGGGGGATCCAGTGTCAACCCTACGTGTGTTTTGAGGGATTTTCTTTAGAGAAGCTCTTGTCTGCCTTAGTTTTGCTGGAAAAGGGTCTGGTTTGTGCTCTGTGAGAGCATTTGGTCATGTGCAGCAAAGCGTGGTAGATAGGGATGATCAGATTTGCTTCCCAAAGACACACTAAATTTGTGATTAAATGCCTGTGTAAACACACTTTGCATTCCCTATAAGAGGGGAGCTTCATGCTGTCTTTCTGTCCTATTTTACTCACACCCAGAATCTTGCGATGATTATCGTTTTGCTACAGACAACTGCTATCTATGAATGTAACAAATCATCATCAGCATAGAGCATTCTAGGATCTGCATCTGTCATTCTTTTATTTTGCTGCAGTCTAGCTGAGGGCATTTTGATTTTTGTCAGGAAACACTGAGGAGCAGAAAAATCTCTGAGAGGCAAAAGCATTATGTGCAATTATTTAAAGTTGTAAACATTAGGAGCTACATTTAGAGAGTTGTATAAAAAGACTGCTAGATCCGTTTAGTTGGATTCTTGGGTTTAGTTGCCAAAGACACTATTTTTTTTAATTGATGAGACACATGTATATGTATTTTAGATATTTTGCAGGAGGTATTCTCTGGAGCTTTGCTTCAGTAGATTTTCTGCCTGGTTTCACTTGAGTGCAGTAAGCTGCTAAAGCTTTCAGGCTCATTCAGGAATCATCCTTTTGGGTTAGCAGGTTAATTGTTTGTCGCTGTTGTGGCAGGATTGTGCACGAGTCAAGGAGAGGGAGTTGTTTCCTCACTGTGCAGGTGTTTGTGTCAGGGCTGTGATGCTGAACTGTGCTGGGGCAGCTGTGCAGGGTCACTCCCAGGGGCTGGGGCAGTGTCTCTCCAGCCCCTGCTCTGCTCAGGCTGGTGACACTGAGGAGCACAAGCCTTCCTGACTTGTGCATGGTGAAATACGTCCCATTCTGCCATGGTCTTACTATAGTATGAAACAGAGGAGAGAAAAGTAAAACAGACTGGTAGTTGATGCCTTATTTACTAATCCGGTAAAATAATTAGTGATATGTTTCAATAGTGATAAAAGGAATCTCTTAAAATATGGATGGGTATATAAAACTTTCAATAAATGCTGTTATTTTTAATGCGTTTTCAAATCAGATATTTCCAAATTTTCAAGCTGAATTGTTTGGAGGGTTTTTTCCCTGAAACTTTATTAACAATTAGATATAAAATAATCTGATCTTATTTTAAATTGAAGTTTCCAGTTGTACAAGCTTTCAATCTACAAAGCAGCAATTCAATTTGCAGCAGCTAGAATGCTCTGGGAAGACACGTACCTTTATCAGCCCTGAGGGCTGAGTTACCCTGAGCCAATCCGTTTTTCATCGTCCTTATTAGGGGCAAATAATGGATTGTGCACACCCGCCGGCTTGCATGGGCTCCCTCCCCGGAGCAGTGCAGCTCCCGAGCAAGGCATTGCTGCTTGTGCCACCGTGTGGTTGCGCTGCTCACAATCAACACCATTTCAACAGAGGTGTGCACCGCTGTGGCTTCCATGAAAACAAACCATGAACCATCACGATTGTTTTGGTTTTGCTGGTCAGACTTTAAGTTAAGCATTTGTAAAGGTTAAGCTTCAAGTTACATGTTTAGGAAAAAACCCAAAAAAAACAACAGCATTTCATTCAGTAAAATTGTCATTTCATCTGCTGGGATTGACTGTAAATTACATATTTTTGCCTTAGCTTTTTCCATTGTTGAAAAGAAAAAGCAATAAAGATCTTCCTTTGATGTTTGAGAAGAATATTAGGCCCTACATTTTGTTGTCAGAACTGAAATGAAAATATCCAAAACCACAGCTGAACTGTGCTGATTAAACTTTGTTTCTGTTTTCCCCATTTGCTGCATTATATTAAAAAGTCAGTCTTTGCTTAAAAATACAGGAGTATGCCCACTGTCTATTTAACAACTTCCATTTCAGTGGAGAGATTTGTAGAAACATGTTTGCAGATGAGTTCCTTAAGATTCTTGCTGCAAATTCCTTTTTTACCTATTCATAGGATTCAAAATTGGACCTTCAATATGAAAACTAAGCTGCAAAGAGCAGACTTGGCATGCTTTTTACAAGGTTATCTACTTGTCAGACCTATTGCTTTTCTTTCCTTCTTTCCATGCTATTTTCACACAGCTCCTTCAGATTTCTTGTCAAAATAACCAGCTGCCATAAACCCCGTGATTATTACGTAAGCCGTGCTGCTACTGAAATACTCATTAACATGGGAAGGTACATGTCATTTCACACCATGCATTGTCTGAAATTATAATTTTTGCTCTGAATAAGCTTTTTACTTTTACTCCCCTGTAATAAAAGATATTTTTAGTAGAAGGGATGAAACTGAGTTTGAATGCTGAAGTATGGGGTCTATGTGAGCAGGCAGATTTGAAAGGTGTAATTAAATCACTTAGCTCTTTTTTATTAACTCTGCTGAGCGCTACCTCTGAGGCTCAGTCATCTCCCTTCTACTGTTAATGTAGTTAGAATATGTTCAATAATAAAACCTGATTCTTTTAATTGGTTTTGCAGATTTTGAAACCTTCAGAAAAACCTTCTTAGACAAACAGTCTTAGCAGTTGATTCTCCGCTCATTTCTTGATGCTTGAAGCACTATGTCTTATATTCATGTATTAATCAACAGAGTTCTGTTGTAGGATGTTTTTGGGTCATGTTTTGACAGGCCCCCACACCCTCTGAAGATTTTCTTGGATGCATTTGAGTACATTTCTGCTCTGCAGATGGACATTGTGTGTACATATCGAAAGGTTTCAAAACTGTTTTGTGAAATACAATGAAAGATGCTTTGCTAAAGAAATAATGGTTTTTGCAAAGTGCACTTTCAGCGTACACTGGAAGCAAATTCCACACTGCTGAGTATTGCTTGGGCAGATAAGGACAGGCACCACAGCCAAAACGATTCAGCAAAGTTTGGAAATGCAAAAAATCCTTGATATAAAGAGCCAAAATTACAATCCTTTTATATTTTCTTTAAACTAGGTCATAGAACTGTTCAGGAGCAAGTCTTCAGAGAACCTTTAAGTTCTGCTGAAAGGAAAAGGTAGTGCATTCACCTGAAATAAATAATATTCTCATTAATGCTTTGTGGGTGTGACTTTTCTGAGCACAGTAATGTATTTTTTCATTCTGGAGTCCCTGTTTGAGAAGCAAACTCCACATTCAGTTCACTCTCTAGAGGGAGCCCATTAAACAAGGTGAAAGAACAACAGTGAGACTAATAACAGCTTGTAGTGTCATGTGTCTATGTCACAATATCTTCAACTAAGTTTCTTTTATTAGCTTAAAATTTGTTAAATATTTCACATATTATTCTTCTCTGGTTCTTTCTCAGGTGGTCTTCCATGTAAATTATAGCATTCATTGAAGGCAGTTTGGCAGGTTACTTATGACTGGGTGGAAAAAACCCAAATAATTGAAATCTTGTATCTGTCAAATAATTTTTAAAAATATGGCAATTGACACATATATAATTGAAAGTTATCTTGAATGTTTTTCTGGAAATACAATTCCTGTTGGCCTTACATGCTGAGCATACATGAATTTGACTGAGTGTCTGAGGGCAGCATTTTGGAGCGACTTAGAACAAGTAAAAAATTAGAAAAAGTGAGTTAAAAAATAACACACTGTGCAGCTTATGGTTATGATAAAATACATCATTGTTCCAGATTACTGTCACAAGGCAAAGTGTGCTCCTAAAATTTCTAATTAGACGTTGGATCATATCTTAAAGTCTTCAAGGATTTTAAAGTTTATGGAATATTTATGGATATTAGACTGTTAACTGAAAGGTTTGTTCAGCTTGGAGACAGGAGTAATGAGATGTTTGAATTGCTGTGTTCAAAGTGTTGGTTCTCTTGACTATGAATCTTCTTATTTTCATAATGCTCAGAATTTTTATAGCTCCTTTAATAATTGACTTTAATTATTATGATCTTTTATAATTTTAAACATTAACATATTTCTTTAGTATTTATACAGGCTTGTTTCCTAGGAATTGCCTTTCTCAGAAATTCTTTTCTTAAAATTTCTAAATGTTACTTCCAATTCTTAGTAATTCAGCAACAATTGGAAGCAGAGCACTGATTCATGGACTGTCACTAAACTGAATAGTCCTGAAAAACCTCAAGCACTAAGAGGAATATTTTCTGCAAGAGGGAAAACAAGACACTCCCACATGATGCTACCTCTTAGGAAATTTGGTTATGGTTTCATCGAAGAGGCCCAATAGTTACACCTGAGTTTAACAGACCAGGTTAAAAGTGGCAATCAAAGTTGTGTCACACTTGCAGATGAGAATTTGCATTAATTAAGTTTATGAGAGAGAGTCCCTGTGCTGGTAAATATGCTTTCTTCTGCAATCTTGCACATTTCCCAGATCATATGTCTTTATAAATTTCACAGGGAGAGGAGGGCACAGCAGAACTGTTTACATCTCTTCTGACATTAGATTTGACTGTGTATATATTTATAAGTGCCCATAAAAACATGCCACGTAAAATGTATGTTAAATAAAAATGTTTTTAAAATATTTTCTAACACTGTACTTCACTGCATAGAACATCCACATCCCTGTGCTGAATTTAGGCTCCATTTAGGAGCATTAGCTCTGGTCTGGGGACATCCCCACAGTGTGTGCTGCTTTGCAGCTGGGTTTCTGCAGGCCTGGAGTCCAGCCTGAGCTGTGGGGCTCCCCATCCCCTTGCATGTAAAACATGGGCAGAAGTTCTGAGCCTTCATTGGAGATCTGATCTTACTGCTGCAAATGAGTTTTAAACTATGCCAGCACTGGGCTTAAAAATACTCATGTGCACTGGTCTTCCTTGAAGACTAGTGAATGAATCATGATCTGCTAGAAAGATGTGATAACCAAAAATAAACCAGAAAATCCTGAGCTCCTCTCATGAAAAATATCTCCTTTCACAGTAAACCATAATCACTAAATTTAAAAAGTTGTCTGATTTATCTGCCTGCCTACCTATTGCATTGTAAATTGTATCTGAAAATCTTGTCAGTTTTGATATAGACTGGTTTTTTAGCCCTAGGTAAGAAAAGGGGGATGAGAAGTGGGCCATCATGGGCAACTCAGTGGAAGTAAAATTACGGCTTTTATAAGTTGGGTTTTAGAAATAGGTTTTAGAAATCGGTTTCTAAGTTTTGTTTTTCCAAGACCCAGAGATGGAGGAAAAGGGAGAACTGGTGTTTGACAGCGGTAGAAGAAAAAATTGATTGTACAAGAAAATTTATCTCTCAGGCGTTAGACTTACATGAAAGAATAACACCAGTGCATGTAAATAAAAAGATTTTTTTTTTAAATTAACAAATGAGTCATTTTTGCTGTAGTCTAGTATAACCTGCTCCTTAATTTGAAATTGGAGGAAAATTTCTATTTTAATTTCTTAAAGAAGTCTCATGCTTGCTGAGAGATTTTTGCTTTAATTTTGTTATGTGTAAGCTATAAAGCACCTCAAAAACCTGTTCCAAAGAACTGTTCTTCTGAGCACAATTTCTTTCCTTTTTTCATACTTGCAGAGACAGATTAGTTTTGTGTGAGTTTACAGCAGTGTAACTCAAAACTCCTGGCAGTTTATCAGAGTTGGTCCCTGACCAAGACCATTGTATTTCAGCATGCATGCAGTTTGTATCTGAGGGGAAACAGCTGGTGTAAAGGTAGTGCCCCTTAAAGACATGAGTGCTGGGCTGCAAGAGGTCCTGTGTTAGGACCAGTGCTAAAACAGCATGTTAAAAAGGATAACTTGCCAGGAGTATTCCAGTGGCTATTAACAGGATTTCACCCTCTTGTGGCACGTATGACCAGACAGATGATGTTCTGTAGTGGCAGCAGGAAGCTGCACTTTTGTGAGAATAAAAGGAAGGGGAAAATGTGGTACAGATAAAACTAGGGGTTTTCACTGGTCGTCAGAAGGCAACTGCTCCTCACATCTAGTGATTGTCCTATTTATTAGTTAAAAACTTGTAAATGCCCAGGTCAGTTTATTTTCATGGTGATTCAAAACATGCTTCTGGTGCAATGGTAGAGCCACACAACTCCTGCATTGCTGATGGCAGACAGGATTGATTTGCTGATCTCTCTGTACTCAAACTGGCATCTTATTACTTTTGATTTGTGATGCAGCTTTCTACTTCTTTCTAAATAATTTACAATTTATTTTCATCAAAACCATAGGTCTGGCACAATAATCATAATGTTTCAGTTGGCTTCTCTTAAACTAAGATTTATTTTTGCCCTTGGTTTCCAGGAAAACTTTCTATCCTGTTTTTCTTCCTTCTGGTAAAGATAAATACAATGCAGAGAGAGGATCATATTCATGATTTTGTGTCTGTCTTTCCATCTAAGGCACAAGTGTCATCTGTGTTGCTTGCTGGAATAGATACAGGAATAATCACTTTAAATAAGTCTAGATGCTGCTAATAATAGTGCTAATGCTTGCACAGAGGAATGCTTTCTTCCACCTAATGTTCTGTGTGGGCTGACTGAAAATCACTTAGTGACATCTAATTTTCTTGGCCTATTTCTATGACTTTTTCCCCACCATAGAACAAGGGGCATTGTGTATACTAAGATGATGTTCCTGCATGTGGGAGGGGAAGCAAACTGATTCCACAATATGGATATCCTGGTCCAAGTTCCCACACAGAGGCAGCTCTTCTGAATAGCTCTGGGTTTGGATATAGGATTTAAGACACTTTTAATGCAGCTGAGTTCAGACAGTTTCACTGTATTCTATAAATCTGTACTTTCTAGCATAAGTTTGTTGTAGTGGTTCCAAAAATACAGGATGACAAAATTGGTAATTGGCAATTGACTGGGTTAGATTCACTGTGTCGTATCAAATTTTCAGATTCAGGGGTGTTCCAAATACATCAAAAAGTAAGGTTTGGTTTCATGTGTTGGAAGGGGTATTATTGGGAGCTTTAAAAAAATCTTGAGGGTTCTTAGTAAAGACTTTTTTTTTAAAGAGATTTTTGGAGTGCTCAAATCTTGAAATGCTGTGTTTCCATTTCCTTGCATTTCTTTTATACTTGTTAAAAAACATCTTTA
Organism: Agelaius phoeniceus; assembly: GCF_051311805.1. Lineage (NCBI taxonomy): Eukaryota > Metazoa > Chordata > Aves > Passeriformes > Icteridae > Agelaius > Agelaius phoeniceus. Next base: position 89,521,614 of record NC_135267.1, on the reverse strand, counting down.
TATGCTTTTTCTCTTTGTTCAAGTCTTATTGTTATGGTTTTCCAGAAGTAGAATAAAGAAAAGGTCAGATTATAAATGTGGCTTTTTTTAGTTTAAATTAGATTTTTTTTCCACCTTCATTTGTATTTCTTAAAATACATTCAATATTTTAATTTGGCTACTGTATGCTAATGGCAAAGGTAGTTTTTATTAAAAAAACATTTAGAGAAATCTTTTCAATGTATAAGAATATATTTTTGATTTTGAATAGATAGTTACTAAAGGAAGAGGTTTCATAGGGTACATTAGCTCTTATTTATGAGATTTCTGATGGTAAAAATCTCTTTAGTGTGTGGGATAATCTCTTTCTTAGGATGTTTTTGTCTCCTTCTCAAGAAGGAAGCACTTTTTTTCTGAATTAAAATTATTATAATAAACTAATTCATGACTGCTATGATGCGTCATGGAGAGTCAAGTTAGAGGCTCCAGCCATAGAACAGGCAAAATTGTTTGAGATTTTTTTTTTTTGTTTGTTTTATTTTTTTCAAGGAGCTTCTCTCTAGAGGTTCTTTTTCTAAAGACAACCAGTGCTAAAAGGATTTTCTCGAGGAACTTCTGACACCTTCTTAGGTAATTCACACTGAGAGAAAGTGAGTAGGAAATCAAAATCTCTTTGAAACTAACTTGGAAATGCTGCCATATGTCTTATTCTTGAGATTATACAGGGTTGTTTTAAAAAAGAAAAAAAAGAAAGAAATTCAGTCTCCAGCTTTCAACTGTGACATCCTTCAACCAGACAGTTCTGGGATCTGTTAAATGAAATCTCCATCCACCACACTTTGCAACTTGTGAATTGATAGATGATACAGCTTCCTGTGGTGGTATTTAAGTTTACCATGGGAACAGCTAAATCAGAGACAGCAGCAATGAGAAGGCACTGAATATATTTTTTCAGCTTACAGCCAGCTGACTTTCACATTCTTATTCAGCAACCTGATAAGGCTACGTTAAAATGAATTATGTAGTGTTTGAATGTGAGCAGAGGTGCTGGCAAAGCAAGGAGGACAGAAAGGTTTTAGGATAATGGGCTATGACCTGAATTTTAAAGGAAAGGTTTTTCTGAAGTGTCTGCCATCTCTTGACTTGTTAATAAACAAAACAATAAATGGAATGAAGTTTTAGAGGTTATTTTTTTTTTACAATTGCTAGAACATTTTGTATCTTTCCAGTCTGGACACGGACAATTAAGGTTTCTTTTTTTATCTCTACTGTAAGTAAACTGAGCCAAATTCTCCTGGATTTTATGTGTGTCTCTGTTCTCTGGCATAAGTGTAGAGCTGTAACCAAAGATAGATCATATCCTCATGTGGCTATGCATTTAAAGCATTAAGTTGTACAAATAGTTGTCCTTTGTGCTGCAGGCAGTCTCCTTGCCATTCTCTTGGCTCTCCACAGATTTTGGTTGGACCTAATCCTCCTTGTGCTGTGCACAGGTTTCTGGATGAGTTTTGTGCTGTCAGTATTAGGAGAACTTACCTGATGCCTTAGAATATCCACAGGTAGTACCACTGGTGTGAAGACAGGGTCAGTGCTAAATGGAAAACAGATACAGCAATAAATAATATGAAAAAAATTAAATCTACAATCATTCCAGGAGTTGTTTTGTCTCTGTTTTCATTGCCTGATTTACTTTCTGGAATAGGGAAAAGTTGTTTGGATCCTGAAGAAGTATTTTACTTGATCTTTGTTTTGAAGAAGAAAAGAAAATAATTCAGAGCACTTTTTTTGTTGCCTTTTTTTTTTAAGTTCTGTTTTCTCTCTCAGATACAGATACATGGCCCAGAGTTTAGCAAGTATTTTTCTTGAGAGAAGTTTTCTCCCGCATACATTAGTTCTTATATGAAGTCTTCACATATATTTTGAAAGTCAACCTTCAGTGAGTGCTGAGGGCATTTGTTAGTACTGAACTTTCTGTTTTAGGAAGTAGCAAAGGGTGACTTGTGGAAGGAGAAGACCTAGAAAAGTTGACTTTATGTACCTGTTCTTCTGCATAAATGTAGTTTAAATTAGCTTTAACTATCGTGAATCTAAAGACACATCTGTGTTGGGGTTTTTTAAGCTAGTTGTTTCAGTGAATTTGATTGACAATATCTTTGGAAAAACCTTAGCAGTCTAACATATTTTCCTTCATCATGATAATATCCAGCCTGTTGGAGCACTGTAAGACAGGTGTTTAGATCTCTGTGGAAAAGGCATGGCTCTTGAGTGCTTTTCTGTAGCTAACTCTGTACATATATATCTGCTAGCTCTTATGTATGAGCTTTCTCTAATAAGGAGAGTTAACTTTTCTGTACAACAAATGAGTAGAAAGGAGATTAATTGATTAACAATAATTCAGAACTCAGATTGCCCTTGGAGTTGTGTGCTTTGTGTAGCTAGGGTGTGTGAGTGCAGCACAGGAAGGCATATCAGCCATTTTCAGTGCCATTGACAGATGTGAGCTGCATTGATCACGGTTCATCCTACAGGGAGGAAAAGGAGCATTGTCTGATGTGCTCTCTTTCATCAGCCCTATGTTCCCTTTTATTTCTCCCTCCTTTTTCTTTTACATCCCATTTTCTCTGAGTTTTCTTTCTCCAAAGTGAGAGATTTAAAGCTCTGTTGGATTCCATTTTGGTCTCTCTTTTTTTTCCTCCTCTCAATTCCTATGCTAAGTCACCTCATCATCCAACATCCCACTCTTCACACTTGCCAGCTGCTTCCATCAGTAAGTTTTTAAGCATTCCTGAATTTTACATCAATTTTAGAGAACTATGAAAAACAAAATACATCTCAATCAACACATCTGTTGCCTCTTTGAAGGCTCTTTGCCAATTCTTTTCCTCTGTGAGTGTACTTTTTATTAGAGGCTTAATCTGCCATAGGTCAGGTAAAACAGCTCAGGTCCCATTAGATTCCTTCAAGCAAATGATGCTTCAACATTTTTCTGAAATTCTGACTCAGTTAGAAATTAGGTGGCCAGATAAGCATATTTTCATATGCCAGAAGCACTTTGCATTTCATGTGAAAGTTTGAGCCACATGCTCACCAAATCACTGAAAATGAGAAAGACACCAATGCATCTGTTTTACCAAAGGCTGGAGAATAAGGGCTAAATGAACTTTGCAGCTAGGACGTTTGGAATCTAAAGGAAAAAAAGCAAAAGTTAGAAATAAGTACACTTTTAGAACCTGGTTCAATCAGAGTCTTGTCTTTTACCCATTTGCATGTCTTAAATATTAAGACACAAAGTTAATCCAGCTGTAGTGGGTTGACCCCAGCCAGGTGCCCACAAAGTCTCTCTGCCATTCCCTTCTGTAGCAGGACAGGGGAGAAGAATACTATCAAAGGCTCATGGATTGAGATAAGGACAGGAAGACTCCATGGGGAGAGTGTTTTAAGGGCAAAACATACTTAACTTGGGGAAATTAATTAAATTTATTGCCAATCAAATCAGAGAAGCATAATGAGAAATAAAACCAGATCTTGAAACACCTTCCCCTCGCTCCTCCTGTTTTGCCAGGCTCAACTTCTTAAAACCCAAATCCTGTACATCTTCTCCTCCAGTGGCACAGCAGGACAGGGAATGGGGGTTTCATCAGTTCATCCCACATTTTCTCTTGGGTTTTTTTCATACTCAGGGGGAGGGCTCTTCATACTCTTCCACTGCTCCAGTGTGGGGTCCATCTCATGGGAGATAGACCATCAGGAACTTGCCCAGCATGAATCCTTCACAAACTGCTTCAGCATGTGTCCCTCCCACAAGTCCTGCCAGCAAACCTGCTTCAGCATGCACTTCCCTTGCCATGGGTCTCCAAATCCTACTGGGATCCTGCTCATGCACAGGCTTCTTATGGGCTCACAGCCTCCTTTAGGCATCCACCTGCTCCAGTGTGGGGCTGTCCATAGGCTGCAGGCGGATCTGACCTCCACTGTGAACCTCCATGGGCTACAGGGAAATGGGCTCTCTCTCCATGGTCTTCACCGTGGGCTGTAGGGGAGTCTTTGCTGTAGCACCTAAATCACCTCCTTCCCTTCCTCCTTCACTGAACTTGCTGTCTGCAGTTCAGTGTTTCTCCCACATATTCTTACTTCTTTCTCTGCTGTCTCAGGGTCTCTCTCTGGTCAGAGTGACCCTGAGAAATGTTAAAAAGTCTCTTTTCCCAGCCCGGTGGTCAAAGAAGGAGTCAGAGCTCTTAATTTCTCAGTCTCAAGGTCTTTTATTCTATCTTATCTATAAAATTCTTTCTCCTGTCCTGCTGAAGTCCTCTCAGCAAGACAGTCAGAGGCATTCTGCCTACCCCCCGGGTGGTGTTATGTTTTTATACTAAAACTACATATACAATGTTTACAATTACTTTCCAATACCTATCACCTATGTTAGACAGTGAGCTTCTACTCTAAACCAATCTAAAAGTGCCAACATCACAGCAGAAGATGGAGGCCAAGAAGAAGGAGAAAGGTTGGACACGCTCAGATTCCTCCATCTTGCCCCCTGAACCCCCATTCTAAAAGTCCCAAAGAACTATTTTTCACCCTGTGATAAATTCACTATCACTGAACTTAAATTATCATGGCTTGTAATTCTTAATATAAGGTTGGTAATTGTATTTTCCAAGGGCTAAATCAAAGGCACAGGGGTCTTGGGCTCTGTACTAAGCTCTCAGAGCCCCCATGACAAGGTCTCTTGTCCTCCAAGGCAGCCAGAAGAATTTCCTGGGTTTCCACATCTGCCTGCTGCTGCATATTGCAGGTTTTTCTCTGCTTCTTAAACATTTTAAGCCAGAGGTGCTACCGCTGCTGCTGATGGGCTCAGGCTCAGCTAGCATGGGTCCATCATGCACCCAGCTGGCATTTGTGGGTATGGGGGAAGCTTCTAGCAGGTTCTCACAGAATCTGCCCCTGTAGCTTACCACTACCACCACCACAAAAACCTGCCATGTGAACCCCATAATTATTTGTATTCATGTATCCAGTGTAGAGAGACAAGCACAATTTTTCCTAATATATTTGGGATGTGCACTTGCATCAGATTTTTCAAGTGTTCCTCCATAACCTGAGGGCTAGATATGTGTTGCTTAATTTAGCAAGAGCCGCGGTTCTCATATGATGTGTATTTCAGCAAGCACGCTGTACAAAACCTCAAATGCTGCAAAATTTTGTTAGGAATCCTAAGAACCTTGAGAGAGATCCCTTTACTGCTCTTTTGCACAAAGACCTGCAAAAAATCATCATTATATTTATAGGTAACAATATGATTTACAAATCAGAGGACATGATGGATCTGGTAGGAACTGCATGGTAGGACCCCAATTCCTTTTAGAATGCATTAAGACTCTCATCTTCCCTCGTTGCTCTATTTTTTTATTGTTGTATAGTTTTTGAACAATAAAATATTCTGTATATTGAAAAAAATGAGAAAGCAAATGAGAAAGAGACATTAAAGCTTTTCTTGTTTAATCTTGTCACTGAGAAAGGCTTCTTCTGCCAATACCAGGTTATGAGGAGATGTCATGACAAGAACAAGGGGTCATCTCCTTGTACCTGTATGTGTCAATCGCCTCCCCAGTAAAAACCTATATAATACATTCAGGTTCTACTGACAACACATACACTCATCATCTGCAATTCCCTCATGGTGCTGTGTCCATAAGCCTGGCAAGGAGAAAGAACATCCTGTTTAGCTCATGTGTCCATTCTTACCATGCATTAGTTGCAGAGGATTAGCATCCTGCAGGGCAGGTAAATAGTGCTTTAAATAATGGAAAATTTCCATTGCAATCCATGGCAGAGTGAGTATGCTCTTTTTTATAGCCACATCCAGAAATGCTTTGTTGGACTGGGGTGTGAAAGTAGTATGCTGATAATAAATAATATTGAGTACTTCAGGATTTACATAAGATGTTCCTTACTGTCTTCTGAGTGGAAATTTCTAGTAATGTATGTAATGTTGAAGGACAGAGATGTGAGCGTTGCCTTAATAGCTCTGCTTGTAAGTCAGAGATGTTCTTAATTAAGCTTCTGTTGTGTGCTTGGGGGGGATATTAGAATAGCAAAAATTCCTCCCACATTTGCAAGAAAGACAGTGGAAAGAGGGAAGGAGTTCTTTTGCTGCTGAGTTTTGTCTCTTGCAATTGATTGTAAAAGCTGCCCACTTAGAAAATGGGCAAGATGAGTCTGTTGGTAGAGGATGACAAGATTGTCACAACATAGTCCTTACTAATAGATAAACTAGAAAGAGTAGTGACATGTTGGAACACTGGTTTAAGTGTGTTATGGGTTGTATATTGGGCCAAAAATGGAACAAAAATTGTCAGATATTTTTTTGTGATAGCTACATCAGAGAACAGTCCTTTTGAGGCATAGCACTAGTATCTTTCACTTGTTTTGTTCAGTTCATCAGTAGAGTTGTGAAAAATTAAATCCAGTGGGTTGATTGCCTTGTTTTAATATGTCTTACTGCTTGGGGTCAAATCCCCTTTCTATAATAGATATATAACTAAACCCATCAGTGGGTTTATCTGCATGAAGGTACAGCTACTTTCTGTCTTACTACTTGAGTACTGTTGGAACGGAGGAGTAATGTCCAAATTTTGAAGTCTTTATTTTAATTAGTTGTAGAATAGCACTATCATTACCTGAAAGCATAAGGAATAAAAAGTCTGCATAAATAAAATATATCACTGCCATTCTCCCTGTCCTTGAAGCTTCCTCTGGCTTTCATTAGCATTTTTTGAGCAAAGTAATGAGGATTCTGTACTTTTTACTTGATACCCAAATCTGTATATTGAAGGGATTCTTCCTGCTTGGGAAAAGGAAGCTGCTATGCAATCTTCTCTGGCTGTCTCAGTTATTACATAGGCACTGGGGGAGGTTCTCTGAATCACAGTTCTGCAGTGGCCTCCTCCTGCCCTGTGAAGGATACAAGCAAACAGTTGGTACTTTATTGAGAAACAAATTAAAAAAAAAAAAAAAAAGCAAAACCACTTCTCTAATTGTAGGTAAGATTTCACTGCCACTGTGAAGTACCTTGAATCTGTGTAATTTAATCTCTGTAATCAGCAGGCTTGAGCTTGCTGAGGGTACAACCTTTATAAAACCATGTTTTGAAAGCCATCTTCTCTGACCTATGTAGGTTATGCCCCATAGATCCTTAATGTGGTTATATGGAATTTTAATGTAGAAATTTTAAGTTCAAGGGTAGTTTGTTACATGCATTTCAAAGCTTGGATAGAAACAAATTGTTGCTATGAGGATGGGGATCTGGAAATGGAATCAGCAAGACAACTTTGAGATTTAGTGGCCTAAGGCAGTAAGTGATTTTCATTCCCTTTTTTGCCTTCAGATGCCATGACTTTTCTGTAGCTAGCATGTGACTGGGATATCTGCAGGGTCCTGTGTAGTGCAAAGCATTTTCTGTCTTGCTGTGGCCTGAGAATCATACAGAATTCTGGCAGCCCTCTTTTCTGTGAGATCTTGCTGTGTCTCTGGCCTTTTGCATGGTATCCACAGGAAAATTGCTGCCATGCTACAGATACTTCAGTAGGTTCTGTGCTGGCCAAAACTTACTTTTTCAGGGTGCTATCATTCATCCAGCATAACTTATTGCAAAAGGATTGAAGTTGAATATTAGAAAAACAGCCTGCCTGCCAGAGTAGTGAAACAAGATACACGAGTGTGTTGTGGAATTTCCCTCACTGGAGATTTTTGAGAACTATCATAAAAATGAAAGCTGAGGATGCCTGAAGTACATGGGACACTTCCCTACTGCAGGAGACTGAGCTCAGGAATCTCCTAGGTGCCTGCCACTTGGGCTTCTGTTGTTCTGTGGGATAGGACCAAAGCTACAGTTGAACAAATATTTAAGAAACAACTTCTGAAAGACTAGAATGCCAGACATACAAGGTTCTGTTTCATCATAAGGTATATAGCTTTTGCAAGTATTAGAAAGAGACTGCTGAACTTCTCTAATCTATCACCAACGCTCGCTTAAAATAGCATCATTTGGGATCTGACTGGTTTAATAGTTACCTCTGGGAAAAGAGCTTTGTCCTGAAGTTTTTACAATACTTGTTTTCCTTCTTCACATCACAAGCCTGTTTCCTTTCCAGGAAGCTGACGAAAGCCAGCAGCTCAGGTGTTGACCCTGCAGAGAGGTCATTCGACCCTGCAGATACTTCCTAGCCTGGAGCTCTGCTCAAATAAGCATGGCTGTGTGCTGCTGTGGAAGTTCACCACCCACCACAGCCCTGCCTGGGATGGTTTGTCTCACCCTCCTTCTTTCATAGAAGACAAAGCACAGCCAGTGTGAGCATGTGTCACCAGAGCAGTGACCGCCACCACTGCCATCACAAGGGGCTGGTGCAGTCAAATTGCAGGACGTGTTTGTAGGCTTGCAGCAGTGACAGGAGAGAGGTCAAGCCCCAATGATAGCTCATCTGATCAGTTACACTAAACTTATAATAATAATCAAATATGTTATATTATATGTATAGGTTCTTCATATAGAAGATTTTCTGCTTTTTTCACTTCTAGTAAGTAGTTGACTTAATATGAGATATTTCATTTTGTTAGGTTGTCAAGTGCTTAACACTAACAATGCTAATGCCAGGCTGCTAATACTGCTCATTACTAACACTGTAACAACATGATCTGACTCTTACTGACATGAACTAATTTAATTTTCTGCCTGCAAGTTTATCAAGTCAAGTTATGGCACAAAAATTGTTCTATGTTTTGTAAATTATTACTTTGCTAGTTAGGACGTGAATAGACACATTAAATTTCATGGAGTGAGCTTTTTCTCATGAGTAGTAGCTTTAGTATTTGCCATATGTAGAATGCATTTCCAGTTCTTTAATTTCAATTGCAGATTTGTTGACATAAGGGCATTGTGTTTAGAGTGAGGCTGTTTGTTACTCCTGAAAAATAAGACTGAAATAACATTAGTTAGTGTTGTTTTTGGTCCTGTTGCCTGTGACATCTCCTTTACAACTGAAAAAACAATAATGTCTGGGTTGTGGAAAAAGGTTTGGAAGTTGAAACTTTATTTTAAAAACCTTGAGATGAAATTCACTTTTCAGAAAACCTGCCACATAGTGATAATTTCTGTATGGTATTTCTACTGATATAACTTCCTTTGCCAAATAAATTGTATTATGAAAATTGTAGTTACAAGTTGTTACATTGTTTCAGGAATACAATTTTTCTTTAAATCATTAATGCTACCAATAAAGAAATTGAGAGGAAGTAGGAGGGATTCATCTCTGATTTGCTTGCTTTGTGGATCTGACAGCTGTTTAAGTACAGAAATTGCTATATCCACCCTCCAAAATGAGGCCAGTACCCCATCATCTGTGTGAGTTCCTAGGGATCTAAAAAACAGACTGCATATTTATATCCATAAATATAAACCACTGGACCAGTGGTCCAGTTCCTATAAAACAGAATTCTGTTTCTTAAATATTAGATTTATTAAACCATGCTGTATGGTCACTGAAGATGACCATGTGTAATTCCATGTTGTTAATACCTTAAGCTTGTGTAAATTGTCACTAATTCTGTGGGCATTGTGGAGATCAAGTGCAGAAACTTGAGGGCTTGTCTCGAAGACTTTGTTAAGAAAAGCCTCTGAGTCATTTAAAGGACCATTTTGTCTGAGCATGTATGGAAACTAATCCCTTCTCACTGCAGCCTCTGCTGTAGCCAAGTGGATGGGCTGCAGCTGGGGCAGAACTGGGGGCTCATCCAGTCTCTTCAGGGACCTCACTCCTGGTTTTGAACACTTGGTCCAAATTATTGCCTGCCACCAAGGCTGGGACATTTCTGAAAACTAAACTGGACTTCTGTGTGTGCTGAAATTGCAATTGGACTATCAGTATCTATTTAGTACTTCTATCTCTTTAGTACTTCTGGACATTAAGTCCTCCTTTATCAGGTGTATTGAATGTGGAAGTATTTCTGTTTGAAAGATGTGGGGAGTTATTGTTGTCCCTTCAGCTTTGAGTGAGCTTATGAATGTGCTCCTGATAATAATTATGTAGGAAAACTTTGAATCATGTGTAAGTAATCATTGGATAGCATTATATACATATACATATATATATATATATATATATACATATACACAGGTGTTTTGGTTTGGGCTCTTTTTTAAAAAAAGGAAAATAACAGAAGCCCTCAAACAAACATATGTGCCTGTGACACCCCAAATCAACTCTGTGTGCTTCTCAAGGGAAATTTTAAAATACATGTAGGCAGAATCTCTCTTTTAGACAAGAATTTAATCATTTACAGGTAAGCATGTGTTTGAAGGCAGATATATTTGAGCCTTAGCCCATGCTACAAAGCCACCATCTTTGGGATGATATAGTTTAATAGGGAATTTATTCTTCAGTGCATTTAGTAAAATAGCTGGTGTTAGCAGACATGTCTAGACACATATCTCTTTTAAAACTCATTTTGTGAGCATTTTTTTCATTTCTTTAGTAGCACTCAGCATCTTTGTTTTTGTTAACAATGCAGTGTTATTGAAGGATCTGACTCTCCTATTAAATGAGAAATTTCCTGTCTGGTCTCCTAAATAAAGCAGATTTGAGATACAGTAGGAAAACCTGTATGCTTGTTCTTTGTTTAAGAAGTAATCTGGAAACATAATTCTCTAGAAAAAGACATAGAAAAATTTCATGCTCTTTCTATGACTGTGGTAAACTATCTACATAATTTCTGTGCTCATCAGTAACAGCTTTACGATATCATATTGTAGCACTTACTTTTTTTTTCTCTAAAATGTGCAGAATTAGTTTGTTCCATGTGTTACTACTAAACAAGACTTTGCCAAAAGAAAGGATATAGAAATGTAAATAGATGGGGGTGTTTAGCTTTTTGTTCATGGTGGATTTTTGTCGTTTTGGGTTGGTTTGGGGTTTTTTTTTTTCCTTTTAAAATAGATTAAATTCTTAAATGCAGAATCCTGTAATGATTTCTGCCTGGAGAAATCTTAATGCCAGTGTATATGCTTCTACTGTACAGCCCAGAATAGAGTTTGGGAATAATCCTTTGAGACCTTATTTTGATGCATAATGATCTGGTTATACTCCATTCTGAATCCTGAGAAGTCCTGGACATTTTTTCTGCCGCTTCTCACTTTCCAACATATTTTTAGACAAATTACCTCTCCTGCTTCAATCAATATCCTTCCTCTGTTTAGACATTATGTAGTGCTAAAATAAAAGCTCTATTTCAGTACATGCATACTGGTTAAAGTGATCAGGCTTAAACATGATACAAAAGCTGTTAGTTTTCATTTTCAGCAATGAAACCTCCGTACAACCATTGTTCCTTTGCATTTGTTGTTCATTTAGGGTCAGTTGTAATTATTAAAGATTGATGTTAAATCCAGCTCTCTGAATGGTGCTTGTAAGGTAGAGGTGACAGCAATGTGACACCCAGGAGATGCCCAGGGTGAAAAGCCCCTTGTTGCCAGAAGTGCCATGAGGGGTCAGGGTTCTCTTGCAGGGATTTACCTGGCAGCATCACCAGTTCCTGTGTTACTGTCATACATGGCCCATGCTTTGGCTTTGATGGGGCAGAAGCCATTTAACTAAAGTTTAACTGGTTTTTCCCTTCCCCAAACACTGACAGTTTGGTAAGAATCACCCCCAGATTGAGAGAAGGGATCAGCATTGTTCCTGTTTAGAAGTCAGCATTGTCAGCAATAAGAAATTCTGGATACTCCCTCTATTTGTGTGTAAGCTCTCTTGCTCTTTTTCTGCCTTTTTTTGCATTTTTTTGGTTGTTGTGAGAATTGTGTAAGTACTCAGAGCGTTGAAGATAAGACAGGGCTATGGAGGATAATGTTGTTGCAGTTAGTGCTCCACATTGAGCCCTTCTCATTTATGCTGAACCTGTTTTAGTATGAAACAAGACCAGACATGGTTGAGCCTTTGATATTTGGTGTGCAGGTCTTACTCCCCCAGTCTTGTTTCCTTTGAAGATTGCTGAGCGTTATGCAGTACTTTCCTTTCTGAGAAATTACTTTTTAAGTCATGGCTTATAATGCATGCTTAATGGATACTAGACAATAACCAGCATTTACCATAGTTGAGACAGCTCATTTAAGCCTCCATTTTGCAGGTATTTATGAGTTTTGTGCAATTTTTCATGCAGATGCTTCTGACTTTTATAACACTTCCCTTAGAGCTTGGATTTAAGCATGCAAGTCTTTTGAGTCTTTAAAATTATAGGCATTATGTATGTATGTATATATGAGTACATAAAAGCAATTATATGCTATTGTTTTTCAAATAACTCAAGAGTTACTCTTGGCTACCGTGAAAAGAAGTAGTGGCATTACTGGCTATGGTTTTGAAATAAAATTAGTTTTAAATTGGCCAGTTCTCAAGTACCATCATATGAAGCCTAAACTCAATGTGCTCCACCAACAGCATTCTCCATGAACACTTGGAAATTGTCATAATTTCTTATTCCATCTTTTGAAAATAAAATGTAAGAAATGCATTTTAAAAGGATAAACTGAATAGTACAGAAGACAGAAGGACTCAAAACCAAAACAGAGAACAGAATGTACGTTACATAAGAAACAGCCTTTACTGAGGAAATGATAAGCCTCTGTGACTATTTAGTAGAAATACCATGAGAAGAAATTGTTTATATTGAAACTTGCTCGTATTCTGACTATGAGGAATTCACTTAATTTTAACTCCTTTGCTAAGAATAGAAATGCCATGAACAGTATGCAGTATGCTAGTGGTATTTTCTAGAACCTAATACATAGCTCCGTAAGACTTTTAAAAATATATTTTAAAGGCCAATTTTGTTTGGGATGCTAGTATTTTCAAAAGAATGCATTGAAAACACCAGTTGTTGATATCACACAGATGTTGGGGGTTTTCCCAAATACTCCCTGCTTTCTGCTAGCATTTACTAATCTTTGCTTTTCGGCTTGTGAACGATGAGAGATATTTGGGGAGAGCAGTGTAGCTCCCTTCCAAAGTAGGTGTCTTCAGACAGATAAATTAACATTTCTACCATGACTGTTCAGTATGAGATAAATGGATTTTAATTTAAATACAGACTATTGTGAGTTCTGCTAGAAATAAGTGGTTCACAACCCTGGGTATGAGCCAGAACAGATGTGATCATCTGCTTCTGAGTCACCTGGGACAGTTCCTGCCTGATTTTATGCCTGTGGCCCAAAACAGCAGTGTGAATCACAGGATTGTTCAGGTTGGAAAAGACCTTTGAGGTCACCAAGTCTGGCTGTTAAGGCAGCACCTCCATGTTCAGCACTAAACCATGTACATAAGTGCATTATGCACACATTTTTTGAATGCTTCCAGGAATGGTGACTCCACCACATCATGGGCTGTCTGTGCCAATGCCTGACCAGCTTTTCAGTAAAAAGTTTTCCCTAAAATCCAGTCTTACACAAGATGTGGCAGTGTTTTGCTTGGGGACTGTGAGAAAGCATTGCTTATATGTTTACATAGGGTCACAGTGAATAAGTGACTGAACTTTATGTTAACTTGAAGTTATTGTTAAGCTTGTGGGTGAGCTAATTTCTCCTGTGACTTCATCTGTTGTGATGAAAGGCTATGTCTAGTCATCCAGTGGTCAGTCAGGCACTGTAATGTCAGATGCTTGTTTAGCCTGCAGAAAAGGAGCCTGAGAGGAGACCTTTCTGTTCTCTAGGAGGGTGGAGTGATGTGGGAGTTGGTCTCTTCTCCCAAATAACAACTGGTAGAAGAGGAAATGCTATCAAGTTGTACCAGGGGAGGTCTAGATTGGAAAAATTTCTTAACAAATTGTGTAGTGGTGCATTAGAATTGGCTGCCTGGGGAAATCACCATCCTTGGAGACATTTAAAGGATGTGTAGCAGTTCAGGGACATGGTTTAGCGATGGCCTTGGTAGTGCTGGGTTAGTGGTTGAACCAACAGATCTTAGAGGTCTTTTCCAGTCTTAATTATTCCATGATTCTATGATTCTACCCTGCTCCAAGCCCTCTAAATGAGTCCTGCTGCCAGCTGATGAGGTGGGGATTGCACACAGGGTGCAATGAGAGGTGAGGTGTTGGCAGAGCCAATGCTCTCCAACATGCAGCTCCTCTGGGCACTTCCACTCTAAAGCAGGGCACAGTGCATGGATTTGGCCAAGTGCTGGTCTTTAGTGGCAAAAGGGGAATAGCAGACTGACACAGAAAACGTTTAAGGGCAACTGGCTAATGGACGTCCAGCATGATCCAAGACAGACCAAGAAAACAACATTTTCTAACTACAGGTAGAGGATCCTTCTCACACACAGTGATGCTGTTTGTGTTTAAGTGATTTTTGATAATCGAGGCCTGACATTTAATCTGATGCTTTCAGATGCATTGCTTGTGTCTGTTTTCAAGTCTGTGCATTTCTGAAAAGGATACTGTTTCATTATATTATTTAAACTGTAAGTATTAGAAGGGAAAAATGGAATTTCATTAAAGAATTAAGTATAGAATTGAAACTAATGCAGTGAAAGTAGGTTTAAAACTTTGTTAGTAGAAACAAAGTAAACAAAAAACCCCAGTGTCATGGTATTGCTTTTATGTAGCCAAAACAAGAGGAGGATTTTACATGCTCTGTAAAATTACAGGTGCTTTACCTGTGAAGAATTGCACTTAAGATGAAAAAATGAGAAAACCAGTAATGTAGACTGAATATCATATCAAATGTGTATTGTGCTCTGTCAGAACATCTTGTTCATTTTGTAAAGCACATAACTTTTTCGGAAACCTTTCCAGAAGAGTTGGATTTTTTGGGGGAAACCTTTCCAGAGGAGTTGGACTTTAACTTTCTCACATCCAGGTTGTGCATACTGTAGCAAAGTCTATAATCTGGATGGTAACTGAAAGAGCAGATCTGTGTTAATACAGAATTATTTCCTGTAATAGCTTTTAAAAGATTTCCAGCAGCTTTGTAAAGTCAGTAAATCATTCAAGAAGCTGGAAAAAATGAATCTTTTGTTGGATTTTCAACTATTTGTTACATGTTCTTTGTGGAAGACAACCTTTCTCTTAATGAGCTGTGATATTTATTAGACATTAGTTTTGCTTAATCCCTAAAAATAAACAAAATTGAAAGCATAAAAATAAACATAATTGGTAACTGTCTGGTATTTCTTATCTCTTTACTGAAAGGCAACCTACAACCATTGCTTTTTAGTTGTTCTTCAGCGTAAATAAAAGGGGTAGCTTGTGTACAAGGCTGTGTTTATTTACTGAGAGCTCTCTTTAGAATAGGAGTGTCACTCTGGCCATCCCACAGATGTGTCATCTTAGGGTGAAAAACAACTCTGAGTATGAAGTGTTTGTAAAACATTAATGTGTATGGAGCCTGGCCTCTTCTGTGCTTAAATAAATTTGCTGTCAAGGCGTCAAGGAGTTTAGCCTTTGCTCTGCAGTGAAAGACATTGGTCTCTGTTTGTTCATCTGTGCTCTGTTTTTTTCCAAAGATGTCCATCCATTGGTTTAATTTAAGACAATTTTCTAGAAATTCTTTAATCAATACGTTTTATATTTAAAACCCTCAAAACAGGATTTATTCCATTGTTTGTAAAAGAATTTGAGACTTTTTTCACATTGAGTTGTTCTCAGACTTTGAATTTTCTATGTGTTGTTATTAGGCACTGTACTGTTGCTTGGACAACTCAATCATGTACAGAAAATCTTGCAGCAGACCAAAGTTGGTGTTTTTAGGCCACTGTAATGATTCAAGGTAGCTGAAATTCCAAGAATGACAGGTATTAACTACACATCAAAGTGTTATATGCACCAAAGTATTGAGTGCATGGATTCAGTTGGCAATGGGTGACTGAATATGGTCCTCTCCAAGTCTTATAGTCTAGTTTGCCAAAGCAAGAGTGGCTCAGGGAATGTCTGTAAAATCTGTTTTTCATTAACAATTGTGAACTGTTCTTCATTGCTAATTCATCCTCAGCTTTTGCTTAATGCATACAGAATATTATGATGGTGTTAGTGATATTAAAAAAAAGAAAACCTTAAGAAAAAGACCCAATGCATGCTGAAGATTCTTTTTCCAAAAAAAAAATCTTTTTTTGTTTTCACTCTGAGTTATATCAAGTTCATTTTATACTTCCTCTACCATTAAATATCATGTACAATTGGAATAGGAATTGATTAAGAAGAACAACTTCCTTCTTTTGAACATTTTGCTGAGCATTTATTAGTATCAAAGTGGGTTATTGAAGCCTGAAACTCAGATCTCAATCAGGAATTCTAATAAGTAATCAATTCTGGATGGAATTTTTTGTTCTGCTTGATAATACATATTTTTACTCTGCTTTCTTGTGCTTGTATCAGCACTTTCTGAATGTACAAGGACATGGGGATGTTGGGATTGTTTTCTTCTCCTGGAGATCAAGTGAGGTGAAAGTCTGATCTGTTAGGAGAATCTAACTGTATAATTACTGTTAAGAGGTTGTCAGTGTGCTTGATAGTGATAAGATGTAGAGGACTTAATCCCAATTTCACATGAATTACAGATGAAGCTTTAAAAGAACTAGAAGTTCGTGTACTAAGCAATGAAAACCTTTACCCTCTGCTAATTGCTGCTAAAAATGAATAAAAATTATGCAAAACTTAGGGAAGTTATTTTGCACTGCTGGGTACAGAGGATTATTTTTATTTTTGAAAAATATCTACCTATGCATAGCATTTGAGTTTCTCCAGACTTGTGTGTGTGACAGCCAGTGCTGATTGTTTTTCCCTGTGTTTCAGCCCCCAAGGACAATGAAGAGCGTGTGTTCCGGGAGCGGATGCGCCCCAGGAAGCGCCAGGGTGCCGTGCGGCGCAGGGTGCATCAGGTTAATGGACACAAGTTCATGGCCACCTACCTTAGACAACCAACATACTGCTCACACTGCAGAGACTTTATATGGTATGGAGCAACTTTGGCTTTGCCTTCTTTGCAGCTTTGAGTTGGGCAGTTGGCACACCTTCCTGTTTCACTGCAGTGAAAATGGTATAGAGCAGTAGTTCTTTTCCTCTTTATTTTGACATGAACCTGTCACAACAGCATTGCAGATGACAATAGAAGGCTGTTAAACCTCCATCACAAGTATTAGAATTGGTTGTATTTGGGGTTCTTCTCCTTTGAGCCACAAAGTTCCATATTTCCCTATCTAATGCACACTAAATTCCAGGGAGATAACCAGTCTAGTATTATTATTATTATCTATTATTATTACTTAGGTCTAGTAAGACCTAAGTATAGATTCAGACTTTAATATTAGACCTTTACATTTTGTCACAGTGACAGAATTCTTTGTTACATCATTAAGAATCACCATCTTTCTTCTAAGAAATGCAAAATTTCTTTGCATCCTACTGAAGTTAATGGAATATGGAATGGAATAGTTAATGGATAACTTCTAATGACACAGATTTTGGTGCTCTGTGTACAGAGTCTTTATTATTACAATGTACACCAAGAACTCCCCTTTAGAAATTATTTGCATTATTTGAGTATTTTCAATTTTCAGATAGGGAGAAGTGGTGGAGACATTCAGTTTTCAGTTGTTTTTCAGGAAATCCTGATATTTTCCAAAGAGACCTAGAGATACTGATTTGCACAGAAGATCTGATGTGATCAACAGTAAATATTTCTTAGGATTGTGTAATAAATTGGTCTTTCTCAATGTAAAATGACATGAAATGTGCATAAACTCAACTGCATTCCTCTAAAAACTGCCTGGGGGTTATATTTTGTGTTGTCTAAGGTGATTTCAAGTAATACTGACAAATGCAATCTGTCTGTTTAGAGGTCTGCTTGATGATGATTTACCATTTTGTCCCCTTTCCATGCAGCCTTTGGCTTTGTCTGTTCCCCTGTAGTAAATCTGTCTGTACTTCTGACTGCCCTCATGGTATCTCATCTTTCCTGTTGCCTCTCAGCATCTGAAATGTTCCTACTTGGACCTGATCTCAGTCCAGGCATACAGTTATCAGATGATTTTTTTATGAAAAGCCTTTCTTTAAACATGCACATGTCTAGTAAAGGGAAGGAAAAGATATTTTCATTTTTAAGAATATTTCCTCTTCATTTTCTAAAACACTTTATTATTTTTCAGGGGTGTAATAGGAAAACAGGGATACCAATGTCAAGGTAAGAGAAACTCTACATAAGGACAGTTTAAATATATTTATTATGTTATATAAGTAATAAGATATTTTTATCAGACACTGTAAATGTACGATGCTAAGTATTTAGCACATGATGATCAGAATAAGTTTGTCTCAACAAGTATACAATGTTTGCACCAAGTCACAGTAATTTTTTTCAAAACTGTTGGTCTTAAGCATCATACATGAAGTAGGAGCTCAGCTAACAGCCCTGAACATCAGATCCCAGATATATCTTCATGTATATCCATCTAGGGAACCATATCTGCGGATCTTGGCTTCTTCATTTTTCAAGTCTTGCATTTTAAAATTGAGAGCTCTTTATTCTGCTTAAGATTCTGTGTTTAAAAATTCCAGGTAATTGTGAAGACTGTAGTTTAAATAGATGAGATAATTATAGAGGTCATCATTAGAGAAGGTTATAGCAAAGACTGCACAAGTGCTTCATTTTCATCTCTCATTTTTCAATTCAATTTCTTGTACTCCTACTTCTTTATGCCTCTTGGGATGATGTGTTAGTACTTAACTCTCATCTAACAAGTAGAAACCACCAAGTTAGTGATGATTTTTCAGTTACAAAAGACTTGCTGCAATCTCATTTTAAATAAGTAAGTGCCATTTTTTTTAATAGAGCTTTACATGTTTTAATAATAATTACTGTATTAAATCTCATAGTAAATATGTAAATGCCATTTTTTATAGATCTTTACATGCTATAATAGCAATTACTGTATTAACACACAGAGGTATCTGGAGAGGTACCTTGACTTCTGGTCTAATTTTTTTTTTTACAACAACAACCAAAACTGGAGGAAGTGAAATTTGTTACTTCATTATGATGGTTTTTACTTTGCTTAATGACCTTGAATTTTATGGTATGTTAGACCTAGTAATTGTTCATCTTATGTGTCATATCTGCAAATGTTATTCATTGATTAAGTAATCAGGATGCATATTGGCAAAACATTTTTGCGTCCTGAAACCTTTTACTGCTATCAACTTAGGATAATGCATTACAAAAAGAATATTTGACTTTTTTTTCTATTCTTTTGACTTTTACAATGACTTATCTTCTTATCTGTTTTCTTTTGAAAGCTCTTTAAACAGGAATTGTTTTTGTTATTGTGTCTCATGTAATGTAGAGATCATGAACTTCATCAGATAAACCACATATGTAAAAATTGAGAAAAATTGTGGTTAACATTTCAGAAGGTAATTTGTAGTTTTACAGATGAGATATTTGGCAGATGTGCTTTAGTTATCTTAAAATTCTTTGGTCTTTTGAAAGTCCATTATCTTCTGTTTTTGTAAACCAATTTATTTCATAGGACTCACCAGTCACTTGCACGCTTTCAAGTCCCAGTGGTTCTAGTCTTCTGAGATCAGACTTCTGCTTTAAAATTAATCATCATGAAATCTCATTCTTTTATCTGTTTTTGTCTTTCTAGTTTGCACTTGTGTAGTTCACAAGAGATGCCATGAACTTATAATAACGAAGTGTGCTGGCTTAAAAAAACAGGAAACTCACGATGAGGTAAATGTTTATAAATTAATTTTTCTGTATAAAATTCTGTCTTTGATCTGTACAAAATAATATAATCTCCTCTGTTTAATCAATAGATGCTACAGACTTTTTTGTCCCCTTCTGGTCATTTTGTGGTACTTTGGAATGCTAGATTGCTATCAGTTTTATTTACATGGAAATTATCATACAGAAACTTATTTCAAATTAGATTACTTTTTGTAACATCTGAGCTCAAAGTTTCAGAGAGCTCTTTCCACTCCTTTTCACTTTCAACATTCTCTCTCCATTTCTGAGTTAATACAATTCTTATCAGTTTAATTCAGAAGCAGCAGGCTGGGATCCCTCATTCCTGGGCTGCATTTTGTGTGGCTGAGCATCAGTGGCTGATCAGAGAGCTGGGATGCTTGGGTGGGTATCTGACACCAACACAGACAACTGACCAGAATTTGCTTGCAAAGGCTCACCTCAACAAAGACTACATCCAAACTGTCAAAATGGTTTGGTTTTTTTTTAATAGTTTCAGCCCTCAGCTATAAGTAGCAAATGCTTTTCCTTACACAGAAGTTTTTGGGTTGTGCTTCAACAGAAAAGCAAATGTATGCTCACTGGCCTGTTGTTTTGTGCAGCAGCAAGAGCCCGTTGTCTTTCACCACAGGCTTAGGTGAGGGGGTATTGGATGATCACAGTTCCTTGGCTGTGCCAAAAAACTACATTTCATAATTTTATTTATTAAAAACCTACATTCATGTGATTGAAAAAGTCTGCCTTTAAGTTACAAATCAGAGTTGTATGTAACACGGCAGTTGTAATCTACTCCTTAAACTTCAGCATGAGTTTGACTGAGGCGCTAACTCATGATCTCATTTTTTCTGTGCAATTCACTAGCATTGTCCTTACAATGTCCTTACTGGGACCATTCTGTAACACCTGGTCCACAATCAGTATTTTACATCCAAAATGTGATCACATGCATACAATTGTGATAAAGGACTGTGTTGGGCTAGTGCTGGTTTTGTGTAGTACTCACAGGAATATACAAAATCTTGTGCAGGCTTATATTCCCAGGCTCCAGACTGGTGGAGACTTGCATACTTTGCTGATGGTCTCATTGTTTAGAAGGGGTACTAGATCACTGGAGAAAAGCCAGCGGTAATAGAAAAGGGAAGGAAAAACATAGAAATAAATCTCCTGCAGTGCAATGGCCACTTTGAAAACTTATCAATGACATCCTTTAATTAGTAAATAATCGTACCTTGGAATCCCTGAACTCAACAGGTTATCATTGTCATTATCATGATCCAAAGAAGAGAGGGATATGGAAAGGTAAAGGGCTTATGATATATTTCTTTTTCTAGTCCTGTATTAGTTTGGCCTCATGTTCCTAAAACAATTGGGAGTGACTTCCTTGCCTTCCACATTGAGATCTTTCCTGATAGCTACGTATTTGTTGTTCCCAAAAGTACTAGGAAGTAGACTTTAGTCTTTATCTCTTGGACAACAGCAGCCCTTCCCCCTCTTTTCCCCAGATAAAGTAGTGAAAAGAATTCTGGAGTATATTTAATGTGATGGTCATCATCTGAGCACAGATCTATTTCATATCATTTGAATTCTGTGTGGTTTCAAAATGCAACAGGACCTCAGCATACGCTGATTGCAAAGAAATGAATTAAAATGAGATATGCTGTGCTGTCCTTTTTCAGCAAGTGGGATCCCAGCGTTTCAGTGTCAACATGCCTCACAAGTTCAGCATTCACAATTACAAAGTGCCCACCTTCTGTGACCACTGTGGTTCATTGCTCTGGGGTCTTTTGAGACAAGGTTTACAATGCAAAGGTAAGGCACCACTTCAGAGCTTTTCTTTTTCTTTGTGAGTGACTTGGAGACTTGGAAAGACTTCAAGTCACTATGTCAGCATGTACAGAAGTAAACAGAAAATAAGTAACGGAGTAATGTAAGGATTTCCATCATGGTTAGAACACGGTCCTTACCCTGTTGGCAGCACCAGTTAGTAACAGATGCAGAGGTCAGACATTAAGAAACACATTTTGCACTCACTCCTGTGTAGGTTAAATCCCATGCAGGATATGAGAAGTTAACAGAAAATGATGGGCATGACAATTTATGTATCTTCAGTTTATATGCCTTTTGTGTTTTCAGTTTGGTAAACTTTTTAAACATCAGTATTCCATCTACTTTTCCCTTTAATACCATTTTCAAAAATTGCTGGTTTGTATTGGTTAGAGTAGGTAGAACCAATCCTGTGTGCCTATGTCCAGAATATGAGGTATTCTCATACCCAGCTAAATCATCCTTTGTGATGATCTGCTTAGCCCCTCTATTCCAGAAAATTATATCCATAATGAATAAAGGATTCATTATGTTCTGCCACTTAAGGACTATGTACTCTGTACAGGATCTGTATGTGAAAATAAGGCTAGGAGGTGCATTTGTGTCATTTTAGTTGTCCAAAATGTTGGGTTCTGTATCTCGTTGTTTCAAGCACATCTATGTAAAGGGTGAGAAAAGAGTACAAACAATTGTAAACCAAAGTAATATTTTAGAAATACTTTATAAAATACTTCATTTGTAGGTGGAAGGAAATGATGTAATGAAGGAAATTATTGTCAGGTTCTTAGAAAGTAGTGCCTAATGGAATAATAAGCATTTTCATTTTGTTATGCCTTAGGAACTTAATGGATAGGTCCATCTTCATAAATACAAAAATCATGTACACTTCTCAACAGCAGAAACATGGGGTCACATGTATAAATATATTATCTATAAAAATATATCCTTTGCAGTACTTAGGGTGACACATAACTATAGGTGAAGGTCAGACCTGATGTTTCATGTCATAAATTGCTGAGTAGCAAGGGAAAGAAGAGATTTCTTTCACAGCAAAGTTATACCCAGTGAGACTTCTGAAGAACAAGCCTTCCTTTGTGGTTCCAGCCAGTGAACAGTGAGGACATCTTAGGCTCTAAATGCTGTTACTTTGCAACTATTGAAGATTTTTCTCAAATGCTGTCTTAATTATGATGGAGATGTATTCGGTGAAGACTTTTCAATTAAATCTGGGCTTTTTCCTCCTTTTTTTTTTTTTTTTTTAATCCAGAGTTATAGTATCTCTCTACCTAACCTGGACATTCATGAGTTCTCTTTCATATTCTAACTCAAGTACCATACTGTTCATTTGGTCTTAACTGTTGTTTCTCATACTGTGTAGCAGATGCATAGAAACAATAGTGCAGAGAGTCTATGTTGCTTTCTCCCTGTTCATAAAATTATTGCCAATAAAAATGCAGTGTTCTCTGCATGAAATCTAGAACTCAACTGAACTGAAAACATCATTTTCTCTGTGCTTGGTTTTCTCTCTTTAACAAGTGCTTCTTCAGAGGCATACTTCCTTGCCCAGTGTGGTTATTAACACCGTGAGGAGCATATAACACAGATTTATTCTTCTTCAGGTTTTTTTTCACTGGTTATTCCTGTGCATCTTTTTACAGCAGGAAAATTTTGTGCAGTCCCACTTTATGTATGTATTTTGTAAAATACATACATAAAGTGGGACTGCACAAAATTTTCCTGCTATTTCAAGCAGTTTGGCTCCTCAATGTCCACTTCTATGGTTCCTAGCTCAAACGTTAGACCTACTGCTGACATTTTGTCACTGAATATACATTCATTGAAAATGCCATGTTTAGCTGTTTCTTTTTGCTCTTCTTGTGAGCTAAAACATATTTAAAAAGGAAAGTCACCAGCTTTCTGAAGTGCATGGTTATGGCCAGATTCAGTGCCTTGGTATACTCTAAGTGGCAAATGTGGTTTTTTTCTTTAAGGGCTGTACAATGAAAGCTTTGTTGATGAAAAATATAATTAAATGTTACTTTACAAATAATACATATTTTTATAATTTCCTTTTCTCTAAAAAATAAAGTGAGAAATTTGAACAATTGAATATTAGTCTAGGATTTAATCACACTTGGAGCTGTGCTCTCTTTATGCCTTGGTCCACAAGAGGGCACTGAAGTCTCAGATAAAATATGTCATCTGCTCCTAACAAATCCACACTCCACGAGTTTTAATGGAGCTGTGTTCTTGCCTCTGCCCCATAATCTGGAAGCAAAGTAACCTTTTTCGTCTCCTCATAATAATATAATAGTTTCAGGAGATTTAAGGGAATGAGCTTAGTAACAGGATTGCCATATAAATAAAGTAGGTGTTTAACCCTTAATTTTTATTAAAATTTAAAGTGCTGTCAGTTTTATGGCTGCCTACACTAGAAGCTAATCTACTTCAGTAAAATAGTGTAAGAAGCAATAATACATGAGGATTTAATGTTGTGCTTTCCATAGTGGACAGTTAAAATCCAAGCTCTGAGTTCTTCTAATTCAAATTAATTTAAGAGTTACAGGATTATATGATAGTTTTATTTATTCTTGTGTCTGTTCTGAGCACTGTATGGAAATACAACTCTACATTATCATATCAGAATAATGATAATCACGTTAATAACTTTAGCATTGAAGTATACCTTCAAATTCAGCTGAGTGCTTTCTTAGTGAGATTGTATTTATTTGAAAAAGTTATTGATAGGTTTAGGTAAGGCAAATGTGTGCCAAGATAGTATTTAATTTACTGTATTACTGTGTATTTCATTGCAGTTTGCAAGATGAATGTACATCGACGCTGTGAAACAAATGTGGCACCAAACTGTGGAGTGGATGCTAGAGGCATAGCTAAAGTACTTGCAGATCTTGGAGTCACTCCAGATAAGATCACTAATAGTGGGCAAAGGAGGAAAAAGGTAATTTTACTATATATTGTCACATTTTAAAAAATCAGAGAAGTATGACTGTATTGTAACTTCATTAGTTGGAATTCAATCCTACTCTAATGACTTGCACAGTAATTTTTTTATATGTCAGTACAGACCTAAGACTTCAAGTTTTGTCTGTAAGGGTAAATCACCTATTCTGAACTTAGCTATGAAATTTATGTTGACCTGGTACAATGTTGCAGATCTTGTGTCTATAACTTCTGGAAGGATTTTGAGGAAGGACTTTTGACAGACAGACAATGTCTGGCAATAGTTATAAGTGCCTGTTATGGCTCAGAATAGGCATTGAATAATTGATTCATTGATTGATTGGCAGACAGCACTACTCCATAGTGTTGTAAATGTTGATAAACAAGCAATGTGCTGATTCTCCTGAAGAGGAGGTGTTTGCCTGATTACAGTTCTGGAGTTATCATGATTTTTGTAGGAATAACCAGGCTGTTGTAGAAATAAAAAGCATAGGTCCTCCCAAGTACATCCAAAACTGATGGGGTTATACCTGAGTGATGATGTGTATCCTGGATGAGAACGAGTCCACACTTTGTGTCTCTGTTTGCATGATTGTCACAGCAGACCCATTGGTCTCACAGAAAAAGGCATTTTGTGCCATAATTTCTTTAAACATTGACTGTTGCTTCTGTTCATTTTCCTGCTTACTGCACACTGGGATCCCCTGTAAGCTGTTTCAAAACATTACAGAAATGTAGGAAACTTGAGGATGAGTTAATTGATCTGCCACTCCTGGGAAAAGGTGTTGTCATGTTGTTACTGCATGAGGTAGTTTGAAGTGCTTGCTGATACATATTGCAGTTAAATGTATTTACTGGATGAATTTACAGACTCATAGTGGCTTCTCAAAACTTTCCCACTCACTGGGTATATACACTACATTTATTTCACCTTAAGAACCTGCTTTCATTTCAGTTGCCTGGTTTTTCTCTCTTTGTACCATGGCTTCCATTTTGTGTGATGCCATCTCCTGTATGGCTGAGGTTCTGCCAGTGAGAATCCATATGGATAGAAGATTTTCACTTTCTTTCATAGTTCTACTTTTGAACTAAAGTTGCTGAATTAAATTTCCTCATGGCAGAGGAAGATCACCCCTTTTGGAATTGTTCTTAGCTAATTGCAGGCGCAGAGACTCAACCGCCAGTTCCAGGATGCGCGTCATCAGAAGAAGATAGGTCGAAATCAGCACCAACATCTCCATGTGATCAAGGTCAAACAGATCTTTTTATTTCCTATCTAACATATTTTGTCACACATTTTCCTGGAGTAAAAAAGAATCTATGATCATGAGCCTCTGTAGATGCAAATCAATAAAGCAGTTACCACCAGAAATTGAAGCATTTAAAGTTATGAGCTGTAAAATCTTTTTTAAAAAGCCTGTTTCTCATTTAATTTAAATCTGTGAAATTAGGTGGCTTTTTGAAGAGAAAATTATAAAACTGTCATCTTTAGATATTATTAAGTTTACTCCATGGGTCCTTGTAAACAAAATATATTTATGGAAGTAGTTTATATATTCTGTTGGAAGACTGGAAAATGTTTTAAATAGTAACACAGAACTTGAGAGAGAGCCTTTATTTACCTGAAAACTCATCTGTTAATAAATTTTTGAGAGAAAATTGACTCCTTGTAATTCCATGTTGAATATTTGTAATAATAAAAACTTCCATCTAGACAGGCTATGCTGGCGTGTCCATGTGATCTCTAGAGGCTTCTTAAAACCAGGTTTCCTTTCAGCAATTTATTTTATGCAGAGATTGGGACACAGGCATTTTAATTTTCACTGATATGACCTGATTTCATTGAGCTGAGCAGCTGATAGACAGAATGTGTATTTCAAGAGCATTTTTTGAGTCTGATTGAATTGTTTTTAAAAATTAGGAATCTGTGACCTCTGAATCCAGAACTGATTTAAATTTGTCAACCTTTTGGTTTCACAAAACATTGTTTTCATAAAATCATTATTTTAAAAACTATCTGATGCTTTGTTCAAAATAAGAACAAGGAATTTGTCTAAATTCTCTCTTTAATTTGACCTTTATAGCTGTGCAGTAAAGTTGTTGCTTCCAAGGCCATCAGGTAGAAGTACCATGCAGGAGCCTGGGGCAGACCCTGAGGAGTGTTAGTCACCAGGACTCTCTGTCTTTAACACTGAGAAGCCTTCAGAACCATTTAGCAGATCTACACAATTGCTGCTTGAAGCAGCACTAGGAAATGGTCAAACACTTTATTGGCAGGCATCTGATAACAGCTGGAGCTGAATAAGATGCTCCATTCATGTTGACTTCAAGGACTGGGACGCTCAACTGTCCTTTGAACTTTTGGAGACACAGCTTTAAAATACTTAAGCAGGAAGATGAGTAAGTGCTACAGGAAGATAGGGATATTCAAAACCAAGTGCTTCTCTGTGGTACAGGAACACCCAAAGTCACTAGAACAACTATTTGGCTACTATTCTGACTTATCTTTCAAGTTTTGGATATGTCATCTTCTTAAGTTCATTTTAAAAGGCCACCCTTCCTGTTAGAGCAGGGGTTTGGCTGATTACTGTAAGGTGGAGAAGCAGTTTGCTAAATATGTGTTCTGACCACAGAATGCTCTTAAACACAGCATTCAGAGATGATGAATGTCCCTTCCCACACTGATACAGACTAACACAGGCTGGTTTTCTGACAGTTGGTCAAAACTAACTTTTCCTCACATTTCCACAGAAATCAAAGAGCTGGAAAACAATATTAGGAAAGCATTATCTTTTGACAATCGGGGAGAGGAACACAGAGCAACAGCTACAACATCAACAGACAACCAGCTTAACAAACCTGGGGAGAATGGTGAAAATGGGGAGGTCAAACAGGCCCAGAGCAAGAGAATAGGTCTTGAAGAGTTCAACTTCATCAAAGTATTAGGAAAAGGCAGCTTTGGAAAGGTGGGTAGCTTTTTTTTTTTACCTTTCTTTTCTTCTTTTATTTTTTTAACCTAGTGTTTAGGGGTGGGTATGACTGTATCAATTTGGAAGTGTTCATATTGACATTCAGGAAGTGCTTCCAGCCTAGGGGTTTTCTTTTACCCAAGAGATCAGAAGTATCAGTCTCCTGGTGAGCTGGCCTTGTCTGTGCTTTAGCTCACTTTGTTAACTACAGTCAAGCCTTTTGGAACAAAATATCAGTGGTTTATTAGAGTTACGTACATACTGTTCAACAAAATTGCTTGTGGTCAAGCAGGAAAAGTCAGGACAGGAGTAATGCTGTGGGGCTAATTCACTTTCTTAATAATTCCCAGTTCAAGTTTACTTATTTCACAGAATATTGTGCATACTTGTTTTTCCTCAGTGGGTGTGTTCAGTGCTGGAGGAAGCAGAACTGAAGCATCTCCACTCAGATATGACGGGGCTCAGACAGCTGCCCAAAATACAGTGTAGGCAGCAGAGATGTAACTCGCCAGAGCTCCCATAGTAGGGAATTGGTGAGGGTGAAAGGGACATTGCTGTCTTTACAAGGCTTACAGGTTTTCTTGCCACACTGCTGTGCACCATGGAATCAAAGAGGTGGAGTGAAATATGAATCTGTTTAAGAAGTACACTCTTCCTTCCTTGATATTACGGGAACTTCACATGCAGGGAACAGGGCTGAAACAGATCTTTTGTGTCCCTGTGTTCTAATCCTTTCTCTGAAGATTATCCTGGCTCCAAGCCAGAAGTGACCTTAAACAGAATATAGGGCCTGAACCTTAAACAATAGTAGTAGTTAAAATCAACAACTTGAAAGTAGCTGGAATGGTAACTTTGGATTGTATACAAAGTCCATCACACTCAAATCTCACTACCAGAAGTGGGAGATAAAAGCGGGAAATAAATTTCTGTTTTACATCAACTTCCTTCCTTGCTTAGTTTTTGAGACCTCACTAATAGGTACTCATTAAGATACTTAACTAACAAACAGAACAGATACATTCTGTATCAAATTTAAATAATACCAGAGGTATATGCTTCTAGAATTACAACACTTTACTTTTTATTTTATAAATTGCAGCTTTATGTAAAGTATGTAACTGTCAAGTAAGGCAAGTATGTAACTGTCTTTCTATTTTCAGTGCAGTCAGACTCATATGAAACCCTGCATTTATGGCATCTGTTGTTCACATGTAAAGAGAATTTTTCTTTGGTTTAGGTAATGTTAGCTGAGCTAAAAGGAAAAGATGAAGTATATGCAGTGAAAGTCTTGAAGAAAGATGTCATACTTCAAGATGATGATGTAGACTGTACAATGACAGAAAAGAGAATTCTGGCATTAGCACGGAAACATCCATATTTAACACAACTTTACTGCTGCTTCCAGACAAAGGTAAGCTACATGAGTCTTTTACCAGTTTCTGCCCAAGGAATAACATTGATTATTTCCAGATTGAAAGAAAACAGCATTAAGAGTACAGCAATATTTTGAAAATATTTCTGGTAAGTTTTTTGGCATTTCAGTGGCATTTTACAGGACTACTGGCTGCTGCTGAAAAGCATAACTACTATTACCTTGTAAGTACCAGGAGATGGCAGTAAATCAGT
Source organism: Agelaius phoeniceus (assembly GCF_051311805.1). NCBI lineage: Eukaryota > Metazoa > Chordata > Aves > Passeriformes > Icteridae > Agelaius > Agelaius phoeniceus. The sequence continues at coordinate 89,492,472 of NC_135267.1, read as the reverse complement.
TAAAAAAATTTTTAAATCCACATGCATAAAATGCACAAAAATGGCATCTACTGAGGTGCCATTTTCTGTTTCTTTGGTACATTAGTAGGGTGTATCACTTGTTGAATTAAGTACAAATGTTTTGAGCATTCAGTGTGGAATACTTGTGTGTAGAATTGCAGAAAAGCAATGACTAAAAGATCTTCCAGAAAAATTGTTAGGAAAGATAAATAATACAGTGGGAAAGCCATAGGAAAATGGCTAGCAGGATCAAGATTATAGTGGCTTGAATATAGAAACAGCAAACAATAGGTTTATGCAGTTCTTAAAATAGTGAAAATGTACTAGGATTTTATATGCTTTGAAGTTGGCACAGAGTAGTGGCCCAGGAAGGCATGTATGTCTGTGGAGGGTGTTTCACGTTCAGAATTTTATTATATGTGTGAACATACTCTTAAAATGTTTCAACATATTATTTTAAAATTTATAACTTGAATTAAGCATGTTGTTTCAGATGAAAGAAGTTATTAAGGGATTGTAGTGGGGTGAGATATAAACTCTGTGAGCAGAAAGGGACTTTTAGGACTGAGTGCACTGCTTGGAGTGTAAATAAATATATCACCAGCCTGATGTGAATCATGTGTCAGAACATTGGTAAAGATCAGTAGTACATTAAGTAAATTATGACAGAAGATTCTCCTGCTACTCCTCTGATTTCCTGGAGATTCCTTTCCTTTTGTATTTTTGGTCTGCTCTTCTCTCTTTTGTACCATGCCTTCTGCCTTCCTCCTTGCTCTCCAAAGCCATTCATCAAAGATATTCACAAGTTTTTCTCACTGCCTTCTCTCTTCCTAGATCTCTTAACAGAGAAAAACTGCAGTTTGTGGCTTTTCTTGAGCTCAAAAGAAGTCATACTGAAGTGGTTTATAGTTACAAGTTGTAGGCCAATGTCTCTTATCAAACAATCAAAACTACACCTAGTGATGCCTAATCAAATTAAAAATCCACAGTTGAAAAATTGAAGGGTTTTCTTGAGCATGTCCTATGAACAATTTACAAATAATTCTTTCTAAAGGAATGAAAATACCAAACACCAAAATATATGAAAAAGCAAAAGCAGTATGTCTGCTAATAGTCCACATGATTTATGAATGGCAACAAATGAAACTGTAGCAAGTAAATTAGTCACTGAATGATTTTCTCAGGCTCAGTAGAAAAACAGGTAGAGAAACTTGCTTGAACAAACATATTCTGTGGTTAAAATAGCTTCATTGAGACAAAGGCTGTAGTACAATAAGTTTTAAGTGTGTTTCACAGTAGTATATAGTTACTTACACTGCTATTGCATGCCATGGCATGGTGGCTGTACTTTGCAGAACTGGTCCCTGAAGTGATCATGCTGGAATTAAATTTTACATTTCAAGTAGAGCGTATTTGTCGTATACACCCAGACTTAATGGGAAGGTTGAGTCAGTATCCATTGTCAAAGCACTCAGAGGTTGTCTTTATGTAATGAGATTACTTGCTTTGTTCCTCTTCCACAAAAATGCAGATGTAGAAGGTTGACTTTTTGTGCTGCAGTGTTGTCCTTCAGTAATCAGCTGAAGACACTGCAGAAAATTTGCCTAATATGCTTTTTACAGTAAGTACATTTCAGTATTATTTATTTTTTACATGGAGCAGGCTTTTCATTAGTGTCACTTGCTGAATGAATCTATTATTATCATGGCAAGTAAGGGATAATATTTTAAATTACTTTGGAATACAGAAATTGTGCCAAATAATGCTAACACTGACATATATTATATGTCATACATTATATGCACATATATAATGTGCACATATAATGTACCTTAATGTACACATATCTATGCACACATTATATGTGTGGTTTTAGCCCTATATATCTAATTTCTTTTAACAATTCCATCTAGCTTCCTTACTTTAAAGAAATACTCTTGGGACTGGTATTTCTCATGTTCCTGCTTAATACAAAAGCAAACTTTGATCAAACAAATTTGCTTAAAGCCCATCAAAGAACGAGCCACTACTGCCCCCTGCCCCCATCAACATTTTAGATCTATTAAAAAATATATAAATTTTTTTAAGTATTGTACTTCAGGAATAGTTTTGAAATCTTCTTCAGTGACCCGGAAGTTGAGAGAGTTCCAAAGCTTGGCATAAAGTGTGTAAAGCTGATACAGGATGTTTTGTCTGCAATAGTTTGAGGAATGAGCTCCACAACCCGGTCCTACACATCAGAAAGAAGGTAAAACCTACAGGCAGGGCATCAGCTGATCTGGATTTTTATGTGGAAGGAGCTTAACTCTTTTAGTGCAACATATCTTGTAAACCTGTGTCACCCTTGGACAGTATTTTTCAACACTCTTACCCTATGGCAGGGTGTGGTTTTGCCAGGGTATGGTCACTGTGTCTGTCAGCATGTTCAGATATTTGAGTTGTGTTTTGCCTGTGGTCTCTCAGTAGGAATATGAACGATGAATGCTGCATTCTGTATTTGGCACTCCCATGGCAGAACCTGCCCAAGGCCTAGCATACAGGGTAGAGCATTTTTGTAACAATTGACCTTTGCTGATCACCATCTTTGGTTTATTCAGGACTTCATTGTGTAGGTATTGTTTTCTCAATAAAGGTATTGAGAAAACATAGGACATTTTCAAGGTTTAATTTTGTTTCCACTCTTCCTCATATCTTCTCTTTTTTCATGTGTTGGTCCCTTGACTTTTCAGTAAGGAGTATCTTACCTGGCAGGAATCTGATGCTTCCCAGGTCCCCTCTTCAGTGTCCTCTTCCCTCCCAGATCGTAGCCCGCTTCAGGGATCAACTATGGAACAGTATTACCATGAGGTTTTATTGGTAATGCTTCAGTCAAGTGTCTGACAAAGGGGATTTAAGTGTTTCTAGACATGTTTTCTCTAAAGACTTCCTTGTCTTCATTCAGTTGGATGTTTCTGAACTGTGAGAATTAAAGTGCTTTTTATGGAAAGGTCTAGAAAATATAAGTAGCTTCACTTAATTCCTCCTACACCCCTGTCAACTTTCTTTGTAAGTACTTAAAATGTTCTAGACCTCTACCCTATGAGATGCATACACATGTATGTGCACAACCTATAATTTTTGATGAATTATCCTAATAAATACTTAAGAAATAAAATGAGGTTTAAATTATTTAAGGCAGTGAAAGCTTTATTATGATAATTCAGTATAAAATTAGAAGACTGGAGAGCTGCTGCTTTTAACATCTGCCATTTGATTTTTTAATCCAACTTCACACAATGAGATAAATTTTAAAATAGTGCTCACCTTCTCTTTTCATGACACTGTGTTCAACAGACATAGTAGAGAGTATTTTTAGTGCACAAAAGTGTTCCTGTTGAACGATAGAGCAGCAGAACTTGTGAAGGACGCTTAGTCAACATTATAGCAATTTCTCTTAGAGGAAACAAGTAGTTAAATGAAGGGTAGACAAAGTCAGTTACTACAGCTGAATAGTCAGACTTGTGCCACCCCCTCTTCCTTTCAGTGTTAAAATCAGTGTATGTATCCATAGCCTAGCACCTGGGCTGACCTGCAAGGCCATTCCCTTCTTTCCTGTGTTGTGGTGTTGTAAGGCGGAGATCAGCCATGTGACATGGCAGGGGGACATGGAGAAGGGGCTGTAGTGACCCCAGTGTGAGTGTGCTGATCCCTTAACTGTTCCATGCTACCTGGGGGCTCACTGCTGCTTTATCCTCCATTGTGAGTTCTGTGTTCAGGTGTTACTCCTTTCTGCTGTTTGCACTGCACCTAGCACACTCTGAGTAATGCTAGAAGTCTGGTGTTTACAAAGCTGAAATTCAGGATGTCCTTTTCCATTTCAGCTGTCATGATGTCCCTTTGTTCTTCTGAAAAACCCCTGAACCTCTTTCTACATCAGACCCCTCTAAAAACCCAGAGTAACTAGTTTTCCTTCCACTATGGCTTGTATTTAAATATTTCCAAAAAGGGTTTGCAAGTCCAGTGGAAAGGTGATTGATTTTGTAAGAAACTGTAGAACAAAAAAGAAAAAGGGAAAGACAATCATCATGCATATGATTTCTCTAAGTCATGTTTTCTAAGTTAATTTAGGAAGAATCCTTGTAGTATGTGACCAAAGCTGTCATTGGTAAGGTTAAATAAAGTCTTATTTCTTTTATGGGTATTTGTACCCAAAAAAATTGAACATCTTCTGCCATTATAGCTCACAGGAGTGTCGTTTATGATATACAGTGCAAATTAACCCAACTGACTTGCCACTGTTACATTCATCTGGGACTAATCAGAGCTTATAATCCATTTTATCTGGTATTCTTGTACTTTTGTTGCTAAGCAGCTAAAGCCATTATACAGATATTGCTATAGGGGTGTAATCAGTTTAACACAAGTTTGCATTGCCTTTTATTACTGATTAGTGTCAAATTAGAACTTTTTAGGGCCCAATTCTGTTCGTTATTATCCCTGCTTCAGTGGATTTGTATGTGTGAGACAAAAGACTAAATTAACCCCTGTATTTTTAGCTATCTTAATGCTAAAATATTTTAATACAATTTAAATATAAAATTATTGACAAAGGTTTCTTAAAGATAAGTCTTAGCTATGGTAAAAAAGAATAAAATTGTAGGTCAGCATAGAGTGATGTTATTTATACTGTTTCTATTATGGTAGCTATTTGTATACATTTATACACATTTATATTCAAACCTAATTTAAATATTTTTTTTACTTGTGTTTCTATATATGTACATACACAGAATATGTACGATAGTAGGTATTTTTAAATTACAAATCTGTTTTGGAACACAGGATTTGAAATTTAAAAATAGAAAAGGTCAAAATCAGTATATTTTATTTTCTTATGGTATGGACAGGCAGTTCATGCCATAAGAAATTAAAATATATTGATTTTGACTTTTTCTTCAAAGTATTTCCTGAAGCACTTGAAGTTAGAATAGTACCTGGTGGTGTTTTGTATATCATACAGTTAAGAAGTTTTGTAAATATACTCAATTTTGGCAGAATAAGATTTTTCAGAAATTTGTATCGTGTATATGTTAAATTTAGCTTTCCCAGTGACTGCTACCCAGTGTGGATGCACTGACCATGGTCACTGGATTGTCTGAGAGTAGACACTATGGTAAAGAATAGTTGGAACAGTGAAGGTGATGATTAAATACTGTAATCATTGTCTCTCTCACACACACAAGCCCCTGTTTCCAGCATGATGACCCCATTTTGGGAAACTTGCTATTATGCAGCTCAGTTATTGCTATTGCTCTTGAAGGATTATTAAAGCCTGGTTAGCTCACTGAAGATTCATTGTTCACATCAGTCCCTTCAGTGTTAAACTTCAAGTCAGGCTAGCAGTGCAGCTAGGCTCATCAAGGGCCCACAGGAGAAATTACTCCTCCAGTATCAATCAGAGGAGTCTAAATGCTCCCCTTTCAGACAGGAAGGACTTTTCTTTTGTCATGTGGCACCCAAACTGAACGGGACTCTTTCACACCCTCTCAAAGCTGGGGCTTGTTCCTAGTTTGCATGTGTCCAAGTGAGTGCTGCAGCTGCAGCTCCATGGATTGCTTTGCTGTAACCAGCTGAGGCCTCGACAATCCCAGGAATATTCCTGAGTCAGCGGCTGTGGCCAGGATTCTGCGACTGCCGGCATGGAATAGGTGAGGGCAAGCTGCAGTTCGTGCTGGCTTCTTTTTTAACCTTGTTAGGGTTTTAGAGTTAACTATGTCAGTAGTTCACTGTGTTAAAGACATCTTAGTGCAGCCAAGTGTAAAATTCAGCGTCAGGATTTTAATCCTGATCTGATCATGTGCAGGCAGGAGGTTTTTAGGATAACAGGTAGAGCTAAGGGCCTTTAAGGTGCTGTTTTCATATCTTTTGGACAGAGTAGCTGGAATTACATATTAAACACTTCTGATCTTGGGAAAAGTGTGTTTCTCCAGTTGAGGCATGCTTGAAAGGAGAAATTTTCAGAGTATCTACCCAGATGCTTTGCCAATAAGTTCCCTGGCAAGTCTGTCTGTCTGTCTATCTTTTAGCAGAGATTAGAGGAGACAGGAACAGTGTCATCCAAACAGGGTGAAGGGGGTAGGAGACTTTCAAACTGGATAGTCCCCTCACTTTCTGGGTCCACAGAATCTTTGTATAATCTTGTGCTATGGATGTGTTAACATCATTCTGGTTGGTTCCTGATCTGGCATTCTTAATCTTACAGCTCTTGTGGAAACACAGTACTGTTCCTCATCCAGCAGCATAATTTAATATTGCTGCTTTAAATAAAATGCTGTGTTAAAGCTGTATTGTGGCTTTCAGTTTAGTTTTGTCTTGGAAAAGTGGGAAGGATAAGGATAATATGACTTGTGGCAGCATCACTTGGAAGGAACTGGTTTATAACAGGACCTATCACTCTGCAGACATCTGCTGTGGCCTTCTTTCTGTCCTTCCTCTGCACCTACATCCTGAGACCATCCTCACAACTGTTGTAGGTTCCCTCATTTGGACAAAAGAGACCCGAGTACATGACCCACTGGTCCCTTGTCCTAGCAGCCTTTGAACTTGTATTTTATGGCTGTAAAACACCCTTCAAAATTTGCCTCTAATAGGCTCAGTATAAAAAAAAAATTTGCAATGATAAAACCTATCTTTGAAATAGGTGAAAATAATAATGCTCACATGGCTAGCTGTTGGCATGCCTATTTATGCCAGTTGGCTGTTTTAAATGCTATTTAAAGAAAGCCCATGACACACAAGAGGTTGTGGGGAAACATTTTATACTGTGTTTGTTAGGTGTTGCTCTTACAAGTAAACAACTAATACACCCCAAAGGAAGAGTCAGGAAAAAGGAAACTGCATATAAAATTTGATTCTTCTGCAGCTTCTTTTCTAAATACAGGAAATGATTCTCTTTGGAATTCATTTGGGCACTTTAATGCAACTCTTTTTTTTGGTAACAACAGTAAGCTCAATAAATTATAATTGTACACAAGAGAATTTCACCATGGGAATGAAGTGGCATTTACAAAACATCTGAGTTTACAAGTTTAGTAAGATTTTCCTTGCTTTTTTAGCATCTACACAGAGTAATTTTGGCATAACATGTTTTCTGCTCCATATACCACATATAGGCCAAACCTGGGTAGGGTATAGCTTGAAGTATGCTTTATCTCCTCTTCTCAAAACCATACCATCAGATTCTTTTTTCACTGTTCATGCCCTTTTATCTCACTTGTGGGTGAGTAGTTTTAGCAAAACCAAACGTGGGTTTTTGATGCAGGGTTTATTCTTGCATAGTTACTGTGGGCTGTGTAAGAGTAGCCATGCCCAGTCCACAGTCTCATGCTTGTATCATGTAAGGAACCTTTCTGTGCTCCCACATAAGTGGAGCCCAAGGCCATTCTGTAAGCTGAGAAGTATTCAGCACATGGTTCTATCTCCTTAAAGTAATAACAAAGGTGATTTATAGCATCAACTCAGCCTTTAAGAGAAGTGTCTCTCAGGAGGAGTGGGAGTGCTGTGTCACTGGTGGGCCTGTGAGTCCACAGCCTCTTCACCAAGGCTGAAACACTGGATGAGGAGTGTTTACAACTTCCACAAACAGTAAGAAACACGAAACAAAAATGTATACAATATGTACAGGTAAAATGTATCTCATTGTTAAGGCTTTCTGTTATCTCCTAGTCAACTGATCAGTCATTAAAAAGTGATTATTCAGGTTTCCTCAGTTCTGAACAATAAGACTCCTTCCAAATCTTGGCTGTGCTTATTAATCCATAGTTCATAGCAATGCAAAGAGTGTTTATGGAAGGTGTTCTGAAGGTTAACATACAAACTTAGCTACTTTGATACTGTACAGGATAATACCAGCTAGTAGTAAGTCTGCATATTTCCATATTCTAAGTTGTGACCTAGAGAAATCACCGCATTTTGTCCTTAATATAGCAAAGAAAGACCCAGTTGCAACACTTTCTTACAGAGTATGGGCACCTTGCCTAGTTTACAAGGAGGAAAATTGTCCTTTTAGGTATTTAACTTTGCATTCAGCCTGTAGAAGTACAAATGGGATCCATTTCATAAGCTTCTATAAATAAGTTTTTCCAAGCTTCACAGAATTACACAAAATAACTAACTTGGAATACTCTTGCTGGTTAGTAGTTTATTGAAAAGTCTGTGGTGGTACTTATTTTCTCTTTTCTGTTTTCAGAAACCCAATATTAAAATCACACAGAATTCTGCTACTTAAAACTGCTTCCTGAGTTGTAGGAAAAACTATGCCCTGAAAATAAAACACACTATTTTCCTCTGTGCTGCTTTATTCATTTCAGAGGGTTTAAGATGGCTTAAATGATAGCAGACTTTTGGACAGTGTTTCTTGTTGTCTAACTAATTTATACTTGTGAATTGCCAGAGTTTTCAGCTGTGTGAAACATATGCTTTGCCAAAAATTAATCAAGTTCTGGAAACAGGAAAGTATGGAAAATAAAGCAGATACAATTAATGCTTTTAAAGGTCACTGTTGCATTTATAGAACTGAAGAAATCCTGACAGCGAAGAGAGGAGTATGAATTATGACTTTCTGTAGGTATTGAAAAAGCCTGGCTCAGGTAATTGATGTTTTTCATAAGAGCAAAATAAGGTAGTATCTGGGGCTTACACAGATCAGTGGATATTCAGAAAGACCTTCATTTTCAGGAAGGGTTCTGAAAAAATGTTGAACAGGGAATATTATATGTAGACTAGGGATTTTGCATATATTTATAGGTTTTTATTAATCCTGTGTGCTCATGTAGTTTTTGCTTGAAATGTGAATTTTAAACCTCTTGCTAGATTCCTTTCATTCCCCTTTTGAGAACTGCTTTGTATAAAGGGCCGAAGAAAAGCCCAAACTGAATTCTGTTCTCATGAAGCTCTGCATAAGACATATGAGCAGAGTGCCCAGCACCGTGTCTGGCCCAGTCTCTAACAGTGCCAAAGCAGATGCCCAGGAATAATGCAAAGCATAGCATGACATTTTTCCCGAGTACTATCCCAATATCATGAGATAGATGGCTTGGGCATTTCCTGAGCCAAAGATGGCAGGTTTGCATGTAATCAGATGGCACTTTACACATAATATTTTTTTTTTTTGTGGTAAGTGTTAAAAGTGAGAAGATATTTGAAAATGTACCTGTTGGTGAATGTTGCATTTTGTTCACCCATATGGAGCAGAGAAATCCTCTTAATACCACATCTGCAAACAGACACCCCTATAATGCAATATAAATATTTGCACCTTTTCTTTTTAAGTGGTATTTCTGAAAGTATTGTCTATGCCATTAAAAATCTCAAAACTAAGGTAGCTGCAGTATATTTTCACAATCTTCTGGAGCAGTGAAATAATGTGTCTGAGCACCTGGAAATACGAACTATAATACTGAGTGAGGTTTGTCAGATAGAAGAAACTCAGGATTTCCTGCAGATATTTCAGTATGCATGTCCATAATGTTTTGTTCTCCATACATTACATAGAAAAGGTATTACATGTTGTAATGCAGGTAAACAGTATCTAGTAAATTTGATAGAACACTTCTCAAGTTGCTTTTTCCATTGCTGAGAGGAAGGCTACTGAAAGAAAGAGAGAAGTGTTACACTATCTTGTGCTTTCCCATCAGGAGCATAAGCAGTGAACCACAGCTGGCAATGCCATGCCAGAGCCAAAAGGGCATCATGCATAATGCATTAGACTTAATTAAGAAGCATGCCAAAGAGTGATGCCATCCTCTTTCAAATTATCAGTCTGCAGTGTTTCTTGAATTTCTGAAGTAGAAATCACAGTATCACAGAATATGCTGAGTTGGAAGGGACCCGCAAGGTTCATCAAGTCCAAATGAAATAAAGCTTTTTTAAAACTTGATTCAGCCACTTTTAATGCATTTACCTGAGCATTTCTTAAAGAAATGATTGGGTATAGACAACTTTCAGAAGGGAAAGTAGGTGTGTTGGGTATATTCATGAATATAACACATTATTTATTTGTGGACCCATACAGTAGGGGACAGATTTTAAAGAGAAATTAATTAGGTTATTTGGGCACGCAAGAAATCTCTCTTGTTGTATTTTTAGACAGTCAAAGAGTAAAAATAAAATAAGGTTTGGCCAGGAAGAGGGTCTGTCTTCAGGACTTTAAAATTCTGTATAGGTCTGTGGTGTGATTAACTCCTGGTTAAATCCTTTTTGGTTGCATTGAGATGTGAGAAGTTTGGTGGTCATGTTCCTGAAGTCTCAGCCATTCTGTCTTGTGCCACACGTTCTCATGCTTGCAGTACTTGAGAACAAGTCCTTTAATGGCAGCTCCTGTGTTGCAACAGCAATAGGAAAGGAAGCTTGCAGAGCTTTTCTAGCATAATGAGAAAGATCATATCTAATGAGATTTCTGGACCAGAAATGAGGGAGTTTTAGATAGGAATCTGAATTTAAAGAGGCTTAAACTCACCAAACCTCTGAACTTTTGGAAATTTGCCATGAATCTGTGGGAAAAGTTAGGAAAGAATTGTTGCTGGGTGATATGCCCGAGGAGATTAACTGCTTTCTACAGTGCTCTTCAATGTAGTATTATTATATAAAACACTCAAAGTGGTTCAAATATCCCTTAGGCTAACATGTAATCTCAGCCACATGTGTAACCTAATATCTGAGTATTGTTTCACTCTGCTTTTTAACTGGATTTAGACTGATGATTTGGGTCTCTGAAGCCACAGGCAGCTCCCCAGAACCTAAATATCACCAAGTTCAGAATTTGATAGCTGATGCAGACTTCATTAAAATTTGTTAACCATTATCTGATTGCACAGTTACCATCATTCTGTATTTAGCATTGACAGAAAGGGGGTATATTTACTGGCCTTGAACAGAGAAGAGTAATGTTTTATCCATTAGTAGTGTGTTGTTTTTAAAGTTGTTTACATTCTTTGAGGAAATGCGGAAGCTACTGCTTGAAGAGGTTAGAGGACATATGAGTTTATGGGTTCTTTTTGAAAATGTTCTTGAAACAAATGCTAAATTAAATTATTCAAGTAATAGCAGAGAGAACATAATGTCTTGGCAAACTGAATTCACTCTGTTATATTTGAATAAAGAAATCTTAACTCTGGGGGGAAAAAGACGTTGTCAGATCTTATCATGATACAATGAAGAATTATATAATTTTTTGGTCCTGCCCATGAGTTTTGCTTGCAAGTTATTGCCTTTGTGAAGTTACTGATGGTCTCAGAAAGATAAGCAGAGTACAAATAAAATTATTGGATGGTTGAAGTAGGATGCTTGAAAGGTTAAAAGCATGATAATTTGTTGAGAAAAAATCTGAAGTTTTTCATTATTTTTGCTTTTCCTTCTTTTTCCTTTTAAGAATAGATGTCTGTTAATTTAAAAAGTAGTAATTTGTGACCATTCCTTAAAGCTCTCCTTTGAATTGTGTAAATCCTTGTCCTATAGAAACCTTAGGTTATAAACTTCAAAGGAGTCTCATGAAGCCTCGAGGTGAAAGTAGGTGAAATTTTCAAGTTTTTCTCTCCCCTATGGAACTAAAGACATGGGAAATTGTGTTAGTGGAACTGAAGTTTGCTTTGAAATGCTGGGTTAGCAGAACCACAAAGTACTGAATGGGAAGGTTCAAATCACTGCTGATGTATTTACTGAATCACAAAGGCTAAGTTCGTGCAAATTGTTCCCACTGCTCTTTTGTTCCTAATTCCAGAGAACATTTTTTAATGATTCATATACTTTTTCTTAGAATGAAATATTAAACTGGGCCTTGCTTGCAGCATGTTATATTCCCTGGACATCTTTTAGTCCAGGAACAGTTGTAGAAATGCAACATAAAACCAGTGGGGCAAATATAAACTATGAGTTCAACATTTTGTAATCGTATAGAGAAAAATGTATCCCACTAGTGTTCTTGTTCTTAAAAAATATGAGATTTATTTTTAAGTCTGGTGAGTTAGCAGAAACTGGTTGCATCATTCTGGGTCTTTCAGTTCAGTTCTTGTGGCCTCTGTGTGGGTCTGGATCCTGAGCTAAGGAAGACAAAGACTTTGCCCTCTCTTTGCCTTCACATAGCTCCACAACTGCCATAAAAGCAAGACAAATACTTTGGAAGTTACTGCATTTGAGGGGGAGGGTGTATTATTTATTTTTAAAATAATTATGTGAGCCTTTGACATAATTTTTAATTGAGCAACCTGGTCCAGTGGGAGGTGTCCCTGTTCATGGCACAGGGATCAGAACTAGATAATCTTTAGGGTCCCTTCCAGCCCATTTTTTTTATTTTATAGTTTTATAAAAATGCAATTCTCTAATTATTGCTTTTTAGATACTGCCAACTGCAAGCAAGAGATTGTTTATATATTATATTCTTCAATGTGCCGAAAAGTTTTGCTGCTTCAGGGACAGAACACTCCAGTTTAAAATTTAATTATAAATAAATAAAAACCTAAGATTAGAAAAATAAATATGCTCATGCTTCTTTCTGACACATAGAGTGAAATCAGTTAATTAATATTAGAAAGAAAAACAGCCTGTTTATTTCTATAAAACCTCAAATTTAAATATATTTGTCCACCAGAAGGGATAGAGAGAGAGTGTGTGTCAGCAATCTTAGATACTACTAGGGATTTTTTTTAGAAATTCACAAATACCTATTATGGGTGGTCTTTTAAAAGTTTTTGTTGCAATCCTTTGCATTATCCAAAGAGAATGCATTATCCATGCATTATGTAAGGAAAGGCATTTTGCCTTAACTTTGCATATGTGGTGAAAAAAAAAATCCTGAAAGGAATTTCTCATGTCTTCTTGAAGTATTATGAAGCTGCCATCCCTTCACTGTTTGTAAATACCGTGGATATTTTCATAGCTGATGCTTGTAATCTCATCAAGGCACCAGCCATTTCTGCTCATTTTCTTAATATAAAAGGCTATTGAACCTACTTTAAAAATTGCTGTTGTTCTACAAATGGTATTTTTGGCAGGTAAGCGGCAAAACTGAGTCTATAGGTATTCTTCATTTTTATTTACTTCTTATAAAAACCTGTAATTATCTTTGCATGTTTGCAAAAATGCAAAATTTACATGTTCTTTATAGTCAGCCTTGATACTGAGAAAAGGGTACTGAAAACTCTGTCTTTAATGCCATGTATTAAAAATAAAGTTTGCCTTCTTACATTATTCTTATCTGCATGGAGCAATAAATTGATGCTACAGAAGTTGAAACTGGAATTGTGATTTGATCCAGAACTCATTGAATTCATTTTGCTTTTGATTAGGCTCACAAAGATGAAAGCAGAATACTGTGTGATGGCACTACATAGATTTTAAGAGTGTCCTATAATGTTTTATTGATGCAGTGTGTAACCTGATGAGAGTGTTTGTGGAAAAAATACTGAAAATGTACTCAGCCTGTATCTGACAGGCAGGTTTAAATAATTGAAAACTTTTCTCAGGATATTGCCCAAGTTGTGGGGTGTTAGGGAATCAGGTTTTTTTTGTATTAGTAGTGAAGACCTATAATTCAATGAAGCTGAAAAACTGAGATTAACTATCAAGGGGCGGAAAACGGAAAGCAAAATATTCAGATCTGTTTGTACAGAAATGAAACACATTTTATTCCAGGCTGTTTGGAACACTGATCAATTAATATTGCAGTGTAATGATATGTGCACACTGATCTTAGACTGGGTTGCTGCTGGAGGATGAGGATGTCTTGCCCTCTGCTCCCCCTTGCTGGGTCTGTCCAGTCTTCCCAGTATCTGATTCCAGTAAGCCCTTGTATGGATGAGTTGAGTCGGTTTTCTGCTAGAGCTGGAAACTGAAGTAGAAAAAATAATCTATATGTCATTGAGGGACTCTAACCTGCCTGATACTCCCTGGTGCTTGTGAGGCAGCAAGCGTGGAAGAGGCTGTCACTTTGCTCAGTGGCAGTTCACTGCTGGGACAGTAAGCCAGCTGAGAAATCCCATGTAGCCCTGCCTATCCAGACAGCAATGGATTTTCTTCTTAAAAGAGTAAAAAGAAAATCTGAACTGCAGGTTTTTCACAGTGGTGTTTCATGGCCGTAATCACCTTAGAAGTGATCCTAAACTCTTTATTCTCATGATTGCTATTAAGTTGTTCATGAGAATGGAAAACAAGATTTGTGGGTCAGTTTTGATCCTTTTGAAGATAATGGTTATATTCGCCCTGACTTCAGAAGGGTCAGAAACATTAGCCTTCTTATTTTTTTGCTGTGTCCAGAAAGAAGTATGTGTTGCAGATGAGATGTGTCATTTTGACATCTGTTAGAAATTCGGCTTTTGGCACTGCAGCTATGTGAGCAGCATGTGCAGTTGCTGTTTTGTTTCTGGGTTTTGGTGGATTTTTTTTGTTTTGTTTGTTGGTCTCATGTTTGTAGTCAATGAAGCCTCAGCAGTAGCTGTTACACATAAATTGATTAGAGTCTTAAGGTGACACGCTGTCATTTTCCATGTCTATCTTTGGAAGTAATTGTTTCACTTCTGCCAGGCATTAGATTATGTGGATTAGACGGTATGTTACCTATGCAGCAGAGGGTTTATAGTGGCTGATCCCAAATGGAATGTAAAATATCTGAACACGCGTGTTTAGAGGACAGGGGAAAATTGGCCAGTAGATTTTTATGTATCAAATGCTGCATTTAATTTGGAGAACAGCTGGAGATTGCAGAGCATTTGTAGAATAATGTACACTGGTGTGAGTGCTCTCCAGACACATCGATCTTTTGGGAACTTGTGTCTTCTCTTTTCTTCGGGCGATTTTCCCTGAAGTTTCTGAGCTATCCCCTGTGACTGCCTGTCATTGTCTTCTCCCAGGGCTGTGAGCTCTGTAGGCAGGATCAGCCCTGCTCTCTGACCACTGCTCTGCTCTGCATCACTGCCAAGTGCATGGCTGCTGGTTTGAAGTCTGCAGTCCTGACATCCTGTGCTTGAACAAGACCTGGCTCAGTCAGACAGATACAAGTCTTAACCTGCTGCCTACACTTACTTGGTGCCTTGCTCACTGTTACAGCAGTTTGTGGGATGAAATGGGTAGAACAGGAAAGTTGAATAGACAAAGTAATTTGAAAGGCACACACAGGAGAGTTTGCTGTGACTATTTTGACTATGTATCGTGAGGCTGTATTTGTACACACTCTGGACAATTTTTGAAACAGTTTCTGCTTTGTCTTCCAAATCAGAAAAGAGGATTCAGGACAGCTTGTTTCAGGAGACAGAAACAGGTTAATCTAGCACTGTTTTTCTGGCCAAACCATGTGTATAAAACATGTGCAGCAACATGTTTGTATATTCATGCACTCAAAGCACATACACTTTTTCTAGAATATATTTCTGTCCTGGTAGTTCAGTGTTCATCTAGCTTCACCTATGTACATATTAGTTATTTCCATAAACCTTTTCTGATATGTCTGCTATAATTTTAGAATTAGGAACTACTTAAGGATGTTTTCCCTTCTTTTTTTTTTTTTAATTTCCCCAAAAGCTTTACTTTTTTCTTAAGTTGATTTGAATTTTCATATGTATTTTTTTATATACATATATATCTTTGTGATTAAAACTACATTCACGTTACAGATGAAAGTTAGATCCACTGCAATGATTTTAAATGTGGGTTCTACTTAAATTCATTAATATGTACTAATATAAGAAATTTTTTAAACATTCTGTTTAACCAAATACTAGAGAAATAATTCAAATCCCACATAAAAGTGCTTTGGACTGCAGAAAACCCCACTGAATCTCTTTGGCACTGGGAAGAAGAGTGCTCAGTGTTGAAAGCTTATGACAGATGATGCATGGAAATGATACCTGCTGGTCATCATGTAGCAAGAGGAGAGTCACTGCAGGTGTCCATGGGGTTACTCTTCCATGTTACAACACTGGCAGATTTTTAACGCAGGGAGAAATTATCTGTGTGAAGAGAAATGCAGGGAGTAGATTATATTTGTAAGCAGTTCATTCCAGCAGAAAGGCTCCTTTCCTTTTGCTGGAAACCAACACTGTACATGCTGGAGGCTAGGTGACTTCAGTTTTCTTCCAGTTTTCAAACCACAGAGTCTTTTAGCTTGCGATTTTCAGCACTCAGTATGTCAAAGTAAATATTAAGCTCTGTCTTCAGACAACTTTCAAGATCTATGAAAGTATTGATTGACATGAATTCAGTACGGTTCAGGTCTTGTGTACATCCAAGTTATCGCTGTAAGTTCTAAGGAAGTTTTTTCCCCTAAGGATTCATATAAATTTCTTAGATCTATGTCCTTCCATGTAATTACTTTAAATCTAGGTACACCACAGGCATTTTGAGTCAGACTTGCTAACAGATTTTTTTTTGTCTTTTTTTTTTGATCCATTTTTGTTTTTCCTTACTGTAGACATCAGTACTCTTGCAGGTCCCTGTTAAAGGTGCTTGTTAAGAGCAAAATCTTATGTTGTACATGTTGAACTGAGTGTGGTTTAAAGAAAAAAATCTAGGTTTGCACTTTTAATGACCCAAACTTTCATTCATCATAGAATTCTGTGCTTAATCTGTTCTAGGATCTCTGCCATAATCTTATCGCTTTAATTATAGTCCCCAAAAATGCAAAAAATGTTATATAATTCTTTCTGAACTTGTTTGGGCTTCTTATAGACATGCTTATATGGCAGGAAAAATATTATGCAGTCCAACCGTGGCATAGGGGAAAAGTCATGCAAGCAACAGCTAGGATCTGATTTTCTAGAAAGAAATTTGCAGAGATACTCTGTTGACAAGAAATACACAAAAAATAGTTTCAGTATATTTTTCTGAAAAATATAGACTTGCAACAACTGGAGTTGAGTAAATTTCACTTTGTCAAATGGAAATTATTGTAAACTTTCTGGTTTTTTTCTTATGTGGTCAGGGTTTAACAGATTAAATGTGTGTTTTAAAATGACTTGCATAATCCTCTATCTGTAATTTAGCAAATTGTCAGTTCATTTTTTTCTATAGAGACAAAAACCATTTGGAATTTATGCATGTTGTAAAAATCGATGTGTGCAGGTGTTACTCGGCTAGAGTCAGAACTGCTTTCTGTCTTTTCACATTGAATTTCCTTTTTTGGGGTCCCTGAAAGAAGGAAAAGTTTGTCATTAATGTTGTCATAATTCTAAAGGCAAGAAAAAATAGAAGGAACTCTTTTTTTATTTTTAGTTAACAAATTCTTTGTGTGGGTGTGTATTAATTGTCTATAAGGGCACTTTTGTAAGAATGACTGACCTTTGAATTGTTCATTAACTCTATTTTTAAGTTCCCTTGTTGATTTGCACATGCCTTTTCTATGTCTTCAGACTCAATTTTATTTTAAATATGTCGTATTTTAAAACTTTTTTTAAATCAAATAACAGGACATAAAACCACAGTAAAATTTAGGATTAAAAGGCACTGTTTTACCCATCATGCATTCATGAGCACAACACACAGCCACATGCACACTGAAAAGCAGTGACTGATCAGCTTGATCAGTCTGCCCAGAGCCACAAAATCTCTCACCTTGACAGCACCAGCAAATCTTAATGTGATAATAAGTCAGGGCATTAGCAAAACTCTTTTCTTGGGAGCATAATAAAAGCAGTTTATGTAGGGTTAACCTAGAGAGGTTAAGAGGTATGTTAAAGTGTTAGCCCTAAGAGGTATGTCAAAGGGTTCTAAGAAATCCCATCATGTATCAGAAACATGTCAGCTGCTGAATAATTTCACACAAGTGATATGTAGTTGGAATATTTGTGTTAACACAAATGTCACAGACAAGAGTGTTGAAATGAAACCCATGTATAAGCATTTTTGCTGGTGTTCAGGCCATCTGAACTATTGGAAAATATGGCATGTGTATTAGACCAGATCAGTTGTTCTTGGTGAATAGTACATATGTTTTACAACCTGAGAAATTGTCTGGACTCAGAAGAATCTAAATGTCAGAGCTGCCATTAAGCCACCACAACTGTTACATTAACATGTAACTCTTGTAAAATCTAATATGTGATTATGCACTCCACATTTATAATGTACAGGACACAAAACTTGTTGATATTTAGAAACAGCCTGCTTGAATGGGTATATTGGTTATTTTAATAGATATCCAGACTTCCAGTCCTTGTGTGTTTTGCCTTTGAAGTTTCTGGATTACAGTCAAGAATAATCTGGGCATTTTGAGGGATATGCCACATTTTCATTTTGATAATGGGAACTGCTTGTGTAACTTCTTGACTTTGATGGTTGCTACGTCAGAGTTTTATTGAAGATCACAGTAACACAGAAAACCATTGTTTTATTTCCTCTTTGTTAGAGCTTTAAAAATCACCCATGTGTAATTAGTGATAGTGAACTGCAGTGCAAGTCACATCCCTGTATCACCAACAGAAGCTGCCAAAGGAGCCCAGGAGCTTCCAGATTTCTTCTCCAGGGAACTTTCCTGGCCAGCTCTCCAACTGTGCTTCAGTTTGTATTCCTTTCTCCATTAGTGATAGATGTCCATCTGGGAAGAGGCTCCATTCAAGCTGTAAAACCCTGTCTGTGCAGTTGGCAGTCTCCTCTGAAATGGATTTTTAAGAACTTTGTTGGAGAAACACTGTCAGGAGTTTGGCTGCTGCTTTCAGGCTGCAAAGATCATCTTCATTTATTTTTAGAGTGTATGTACACTTTATCTTCTCATATCAGGACTATTTCTCAATGGGCAATCTTTCAGTATTTTTTTTTTAGTCTCTTAGTAGTTTTGTTTTGGCTTGGAATAAGTAGGAGTAACGTGTAGTAGCAGTATTTGGGAAGATCACTCAGGAGTTTGAATTTCTAGCCAACAGTTATATCTGAATTACTGCCTCTGAGTGGAGAGAGTGACTTCTGAGCTCTTCAAAGCTGCTGGAGTATTCATTTTGGTCCTCTCCAGTCCTGCTTTTTTTCCTTCTATTTTGATCAACATAAAATAAATGTTGCTGAGGTATCCAAGAATCTTGGGGAGCTGGGGTGGGGGGCAGTTTCTCTGAGTGTATCTCCTTACATGGCACTTACCACAGCAGTGCTCGTGCTAAAATTCCTCTTCTATGAGGCAGCATCATGACATTTAGTTGCTTTTTATTTCTCAGAAACAATTTTTGCAACACTTAGAAATTGCTCAAACTCTCAATTTTTCTGCAGCAACAAGTTTGGAGAGGAAGGGATTCCAGCCATGAATAGCTTCTAGAAACTATACTGGCATACAAAGTATCTTATATAAGAAGTCAGATCTTGGGCTTGTTTTTTTTCTTCCTCCCTTTTCTGCCCAGCCCCTTTTCTGTGCTAGTGAAGGCCTTTGTTATAGCAATAGCCCAGCTGGATGCTACTTCCTCTGCTTAAGTGAAGTTCAAGAAACCAGCTGCTGCTTAAAAGAAAACTGCTTATTGTTAAATTCCCCTTCTTCCCCCTGCCAAGGTTAAACATGTCCCTTCTCCGTCAGCACCTCCAGTGTAATGTGTCCCCAGATATTGGTGGGCACGCCTTCAAGGACATCAACTTAGTCCCTACCAAGCTACCTGCTGACGAGGCAAAATGATGGACAACAGCTTTTAAAGTTGACTTAATGTTAGCCAGTCACACCAAGATCAGTTTCCCTTCCCTTAGAGGCTTTTTCCTATCCCCAGACAGTGCAAGGTAAAATGCAGGGACTGAGAACTTTTAGGAATATGTTAAAGGAATATGTTAATTTTAGTTTTCTTACTCTTGCCTGATTGTTTTCATTACTACTGTAATGAGCAATATTTTTCCTTTCTTCATACAATCCTCTGAAGATTCTGTATAACATGTTGTACTTTGAAATTTTTAATATGAGAATTTGCATGATAGCTCCCAAGAAGTTTTTAGTCCTGTGATTTTTGCCACACTTTTATCCAGTAGGAAATGATTGGCAAAGAATAAATGAATAGCTTCCCCCTATTTTCAAGCAGCTGCTTTTGAAGAAGTTGATCACTAAGGCCTTGAAATGCTTAGCTTAAAAAGATGAACTCTATAACCTTTTTTCAGAAGTGTATTGTGCAACACTGAGATAAAGTCACACAGCCAAACACAATTTAGGAAAATTCACTGCTGTACTGAGATTTCCTGTAAAATTCAGCTGAGTATTGAGTATGGTGCATTCTCTAATTCCATCATTATGTGCATTTTTATCCCAGACCAATGCTGTGGTAAAAGAGGAGGTCTCTTTTTCTGTGTCTGTGATAATCAGTGCAATACCTTGTTTAGGATACTTTCTCTAAAAATCAGTCATTTACATTATTTCTTTAAGTTTTCTTGTATTAATAAATTGGGGGTTCAGAAGAAAATGTTGTCATCATATAAGTAAACACTATCAATCTGCAGTATAAAGAAGCAGATCAAGGTACAAAAACATTCCTAAATCTGGAATTTCTTGGATTTTGAATATTTGACTGCTTCTGTAATGCTCTTTTCCATATCCTTGTGCAGGTTTTTTATTTATAAGCAATGCATGCCCTTTTGTATGCATATGTATATTCACAGTGATGGGAAATCAAGCTTAGTCCTTCAGCCCTGAATCCAGCCTTTACTGTTATATGCAAGTTTACTTACTTCAGGGAGGTACATAATGTGGCCCTTGTTTTATCTGCTACTTGTCTTTAAGTAGTTTCACATATATATACTGTTTATTTTCTCTAGGGAGAGCTATTCTTTGGCTTACCTTGACTGGATTTGCTAAATCTGTTGTAAGTCTCCAGTAAAGTGAAATCTGCAGCAATATCTGAAACCTACCATAAATTTCTTTATCAGAGTGATTTCAGTAATGTGTGTGCTGTTGTGTGATAAATGGTTCATGATTTGATGACAGAAGAGTTTAAGTGTTATTGTCACATCCTAGTCACATCATCACATCTATTCACACACAAGGGAACTGAGGTAAGATTAGAGGCTTTTCCCAGATTTTTTAATTGGTTGTTTCCAATGTAGGAATGGATACACATATTTTATCTAATATTCATATGATGAATTCATTATATCCACCATTCTGTGTGTTTTTAAGAGAAACATCATTCTGTGTGCTTTCATAATTATTAATATGTAACATGAGAAGCTTGTGTGGAGCAGGGCTTGCTGTAAATTTGTAGCACATGTCCTTCACAGTGTTATTTGCAGTCCTGCCATCTATCTTGGGTTTGTATCTTCTCCTGAGGACACTGTTTCTAAATTCACATCTCTCCTAGAGAATCACAACAGGACCTCCTTTGTATCTCCCATGGAATCCTGAGAATGCTGTCTAAAGTGTTAGTTTACTTTATCTCTAAGAGAGAGAGAAAAAAAAAAGCCCCACCAAACTTCTTGCTTTTTCTAAACCTCTGTCTGGGGTTCCCCCCTGGCCAGTGGGAGATAGCAGGCAGAGATGCCATTTAATGTACATCTCTGTTGCACTGTCATTGAAGTCAGAGGGAGTGAGGCTATGTTTAGTAAGTCTTTCTGATATTCCTCAAAGGCTAAAAAAAAAAAAAAAAAGGCCTGTTGAACAATATGTTAATTTTGAAATCACTGTGTTTGAATTTAGCTGATCTGTTTTCTTAAAATATTTCTGGAGCTGCTTATGAGTTGTAGTTGCAAATTTTTAAGACTCGATTTCCTAAAGGCGGGTTCCTAAAAGATAGCTAAGCAAATGTACAAGTCATTGAAAAGTTATAAAATTCCAATGTTTGAATCCAGCATGACAGAAATTTAAGTATTATTTTATATGGCAGTTATTTTATACAGAAGATTTTTAAATATTAATATTGCATCATAGCACTGATCATTTGAAGTCAGTTGTCCAAACAAGGCAAATCCAGGTGCAAATTCATTAGTACCTACCACCTTGATGTTGTGCTCAGTGATAAAATATATGGATGGTAAAAGTGTTGATGTTATTTTTTAGCCATTCCTCAGACTATTTCATGAATGGGAAAAAAGGAATAACCCTATGAAGACAACAACTGTGAAACTCAGTAAGAAAGAAATAGTTAAAACAAAAGAAGTTTGCTGTGATGTATTATCTCAGAGATAAATAGTTCTCAAAATTTATCTACTAAACTGTCCAGAAGAGAGCCAGCACAGCAAGTGACTGTGTCATGAACACTTCCAGGAGAGGATAGCTTTGCAAGCAAAATTTAGAGGAAAAACAAATCCTCATTTTCTATTTAAACCCAAAATCACACTTGAAATACAGTCAGCTCAGTTAAATGATGGACACCTATTCATAAATAGAAGCTATCAATCTAATAATTTCCAATTGCCAGAATGCTGTGTAAAGCATGAGCTAGAAATATTAAAAAATAGTTCAAATGTTTCTTAATAATGTGCTAACTGCAAGAGAACTAAGCCCAGGAAATCAAATAGTGAACTTCTCTGGCTCTCACCTGTGAGATAGTCTGCAAGTAGGAATGAAGGACATAACTTGTTAGGGAAAATAGTTGCCTGATTTTTCCATATGGAAGAAATGTTGGTTCACCTTGCCAAAATGTTGCAGAAAGCTTGGTGACTTAATCAAAACTGTTCATGTGACACTTAGGGGTTGGATCCCCAAATATGTGATTCTTGAAGCCTGCTGAAAATAGAAGCAGCAATCAGGATTACATTACACTTAAATTTGTGTGCTTTTCTTATTTCTGCAGTTTAAACTGATGGTGATGGGCTGTGTAATCTCACCAATATGTGTAGTATCTGTTGAACCTTATATATTAGTTTTCCTTTGCTAGAAGAATAGTTGTTTTCCATTGCTAGAAGAAAGTTATTTTCTGTTCACAAGGAAATCAGTAGTGCCAAGTTCCACTGAATAACTATTGAAATTTCGTGGGTCTGGAGAATATTGTACTGCAAGTTTATTCCTCAGCTACTTTTCTCCTTCACGCCCTCTCTGTCTTTCCAGATGACAAAGGGTCTGCCTCAAAATGTAACTGCTTGGACAGTAAACCTGTTACTGCCTGCAGCTCTCCCCAGAATGATCACAAGGTTATCATTCTTTCAGCAACTAAACTATCATTTTGTACCGGGAAAAAGAATTTATAGTAAAAAAGTCATTTAGTGTTCTCTTAGCTGAGCAAATGCTAAGTAGGTGTAACGTTATAATTGATCACGTGAATCTCAATAAAGTGTCATAGAAATAGAAGAAATTGAACATTCTACAAGGAAAAATGGAAACAAGTGTTGTGTTGTCAGAATGCTTAGTTGCAACTTATTGATTCTAATCTTGCTAGGTTTTGTAATTTTATAGTTTTTGAACAAAGGTTTTCTTTTTCTTTTGGATTCAATGAGGGTGAAAGCTTTTAGAGTTTTGTGAAGTTTCAGACAGATGGAAAAAACAAGGAGTAATTAATTTAGTATAGAATAGAAATGTTTTCATTCTCCATCTCAAGAACAAATCATGTCAGAGTATTTTCTCTGTCTAGTTGGAGTAAAAAAAACTTATTCGTTATCTTGTGTAACAGCTTTGCTGCCAGTCCTCATCAAAGTAATAAAATTGCAAGCAGTAATGAAAACAGAAAAAAATAATTTTCCTAACCTTCAAAGGAAGGTTCAATTTATGTGTTGTATAAAGGCTTGAGTCAGTATTTTGTCCTATTCAGCTTAATGTTTGCACATAGACAATAGTATCCAGTAGCAGTACTATAGCAGCTCACTTGTGCAGTGTCCAGTGCTGTTAAACACAATATATCAGCTTCATGGCAGGTCCATGTAATCACAGATCCATTGATTCAAGAAAGTTTTGACTTGCTCATACCAGTGAATAGGTTATTTTTTTATATGAGATCATATTACTAAAAGCTTGCCAAGAACTGAATACCACATTGGGGTTAGATTTGTAGAAGCTTACTACATCTTGTGACCTCAATTTACTTAAGCTTGCATGTTTTCTACTCTGGTAAGACATAAATAAACCAGCCCTGGAACACTGTGCAAGCTGCAGAGAGCACAGTGCAGCTCAGGACACTTCCATGGCCACCCCTTTCGGAAGGTTAAGCGCCTTGTCCCTCCAAGAAGCCAAGATCCCTGGCAAAAGTCCAGTAGCTCATTGTGTTGTGATGGAAAGAAACACTTGGAAGCAACCAATTCACTGTCCAGGATGTTAGATATTTTTTCAATAAAACAAGACTAATTTTAAGTAAAGTAAAAGGGCTAACTTTTGAACTTTTTCTAAAGCCTCACTAGGGAAAAAGTGGTGAGTCCTGTTTTGCTGGCTGACACAGAGTTTAAGCAAAAATGATTATTTAAACCAGGTCCAACCTGTCTCACTCTGTTTAACATCATATCCTCTAGTTTCTGCATAATTAAAATTAAGTGGCTCTTTTCTTTTTTTTTTCATCATTTAGTAACAGTAAGCCTAAAGAGCATCTTCCTGGGTTTGGTTTTATTTCCATGCTGTGGTAGAATCTCATGTAACAGACCAGAGGAGGTCTGAGATCCCTGTTTTGCTTGCTGTGAAGAGGCTGCTTTGAGGCCTTAGAAGGAGCAGGATGAAGAATAACGCACTCCTGCAATCACCAGGTGGTGAATGGACCCTTAGTGATTTTTGCCAGACTGCCTTTAGGGCTCTTGAGGAAACCTTTGATATTAGACTTGGACTCTTTTTCTGGCAGGGTGGATTTAACGAAGGTTTGGTGGCTGGAAAAAAAGGGCATCTGCTTTCAGTCGCTTGTGGAGCATTATATTGTTGACACTTGGTCAAAATCAACTACTTTGCAATTTTTATGGTTTCTGGATGTGGAGTTTGGGGAATACAAAGTTTAAAATGTTTAGTAAAAGCAGCTGTTTTGTCACTATTGTCTTGGAAGACTATTGTCTCACCAATAAGGATAATAGGAAAAGTGCAAAATAAGCTGATTATGTTCACTCTGATTCCTTGGTAACTTACATGAAAGTGGAAATTCACTCCAGTTGTGCTCTTATTTCAAAAATGAAAAGAACTTGGAAAATGAAAAGTCTGAAAAAGTTCTAGAGTAGTAGTTAATTGCTTATTATTCTTCTAGCTAGACAGGACATAAAAATGATGCTTAAAATGATGTTCAAATAAAGGAATTATTTCCTGCTTTGAGTGGAGGGACCATCCCCATTCTGATGGCAACTTTGCTGCAAATATCATCTTATAACTGGACTTGCCAGACAGGGAAGATTTTCCCTGCTGCTGTGCTCTTGAAATACTTTTAAAATCTCTTCATATTCTGTAGGATTCCAGCATCAATACAACATGTAAAGCACTGCACATACCCTCAGAAAATGCACATCCCTAAGTGCTGTCTGTGCCCTTGCTCCTAAACTTGCTTCACACTCATAACAGCATGACCAGAGTGATTGGACCAGAAAGCACTTTGAAGCTAGCAAAGCAAAATCACTCTAAAAAATAAATTGTTAAATTGTTGTTAAGGTCTTTTCCTAGCTAAGTGATAGTTAGAAATAGCTGTTTCCAGCAGCGGGTAATAAACATAGAGAGAAAAAAAAAAAGATAGAAAACTCCAAGCTTTCTTTCTTACTCTGGCATTGTGTTTTTGTTTTACTTCCTGAATTCCAGCAGCTGAAATAATTTTTGTTGTTTTATTCATGTAGATGTAGAAATATGTTTTGTTTGGCTTTGAAGTTAGAATGAAAAAAAATCAAAAAAAGCCCACCTTATGTGGGAATGGAAGCATTTTCTGTAAGTCAGTGTCAACTTTTTTTTTCCATTAAACAATAAGAAGCTAAACGTGATCCCATGTTAGAAAAGCAAAATCCATGTATTTTAAAAAATACTTCAGAAACAAAGGTGGGAGTATTTTTGGTTTGGTTTGGTTTTGGTAGTTTTTTTTGAAATTACTTTAGAATATTCCTGTCATTTGCAATTTCAAATATTCTCCTAGGAGTATAATCTTTTATAACCCTAATGCTTCAATACATCATATGAATGTGTGTAAAATTCCCATTGACATAAATACCTCCACTTTGAAAGACTAATTGGTTTTGTTTGGTTTTGGGGTTTTTTTTGGTAAACTGGATTTTCTGGTGGGTTTTTTTTTTGGTTGTTTGGTTTTGGTTGGGGGGCAGGGAGGTGTTTTTGTTTCAACCTGCAGATTGAAATCAATTTTATACCTAGCTGTACATCCCTAGCTTTATTCCTAGTATGCCAGTGTGATCAGAAAATATGTACAAGGGAAAGAGACAGTAAAAATATTAGGTCCCATTGTGCAGTTGAATCTATTCAAATTGTCATTTCAATCACTGCAGAGCCTGTAAATCCCTCTGATTGGAGGCTTGAAGCAATAATGAGTTGTATTCACAACATGATATTCTAGAATAGATGGGTTTTTTTTATTCTCCCACTACATTCTTGAAAGCACAGGCTTTTAATGAAAGCTTGTGCTTGATCAGTGGAGGTTTTTTTCACTATGTTTTTACATTTGATCTGAATTGTTGCACATTAGCAGATGTCACAGTTCATTGATAGAGGGAAAGGGAAAGGCTTTGAAATTCTTTTACAGTGTTTGAAGGCTTATTACACACAACTCCTATTTGTTCTTTTCTTTTTAATATTTTCACACATTGATATTAGTTCATGATTCCTAAATGAAAAATGTTCAGAGCCTGACAGCCCAAAACAAGGTAATCTTCAGGGTTTTTTTCCAGAGCAAACATGACCCTTATGTTTTAGGCTGTCATTCTTCTTTCAAGCTGCTGCAATCTTACTTTGAATCCTTCTTCAGATTCTATCAAAATAATTGTTTTATTAATGTAGTTACTCTTCGGGTACATTGCTGCCTTTGCTAGGATCATGATCATTTTAAAAAATTCCATTTGCTGAATGTCTTTGTATATGTATATAAATTGCTTATTTTTTTTGCAACCTGTGAAAATAAAAAGTGTCCTGCCAAGTAAGTCTAATCCATTTTGTTGCTACTGACACAATGCAATGAAAGAGGTTACTTAGAGGGGACATGTAAGTGCTGCTCTCTGCAGTCTATTCCCTTCATACTCCAGCAGCATCCAGAGTTGTAGAAGGATATTAAAATGGGCTATTCCACCTTATCCCTTTTAGTATCTGCTTACATATCTGTTGTCCATAAATGTTTCTAATTCATATTTGGAGTAGCTGGTACAGTCTGCCTCCACAGCTACAGCAGCCAACTCCTATGAAGGAACACTTTTTTTACCCATTTTACTGCTTAACAATGTCCCAGTTCTAATATTGTGGGATTTGATAAATAGCAGTTCCACGTTCATCTCACCATCTGTGTGATGATTTTAATCTCACTCATATTGTAACTCTCCTTTGTGCAGTGGGCTTGCTACTCTAGCAGTCCTGCACATATTACTGCAACTTACCTTTAGAGTGAACTGGATTTTACATTATACAAGTTTACATTTCATTTCTTTGAGATTAATAAATAAAAAGTAGTTTTGAGGGGACTTGAATTCTAATATTTACTGAAATTGTTGAGCAGGGTATGTTTGTAAACTTCATGAACCATGGACAGGTTCTGACGTTAATTTTTCCCATCTGTTTGTTCCATTGTCTGCTTGTAATGGCACCAGATGGTTGAAAACTTTGTGATGGAAGAAATAGCAAGAGTTTAGTGTAAATTGAATGTTTCCACCTTGTATTTTCTCCCTCTTGTGATTTGTAGCATGTTATATCTTCTATTTAACCTGGAATGAAATTTTTCTGACTTGGATCCATTCTGTCATCTCTTTAAGTATTTTTCAAAAACATCTTTCCTTCTGAATATACAAAAGAAGTGGTACCACTTAAGCTATTTCAGTAAATGTCAAAATAGGAACTTTATTGCATTCATGCACATACACATTCCTTTTTCAGTTTATCTTATAGTGCAACACATTCTGCAAATTCCTGATGCACACATCTTTCTTTTTTATGGGCATTCTGCAGAGAAGTAAACTGCCAGGCTATTCTGTAATCATCTTTGATGTTGCAATAAATGCTGTGTTCTTTAAAGCTTTTTAACCTTTAACCAGCTAAAGAACAAATCAAAGAAGCAGTTTTCTAGATAATTTAAAAAGACTATAGACACAGTAGATAAGTTGAAGTCTTGTGTTTGTTGTGTATCAAAAGACTTTTCCTCCAAAGGAAGATAGAAATTTGTTGAGCAGCTAGCAAACTTAACTCAATCTGGAGAGCTCATCAATAAAATAAATGTATATTCAAAAGGTGCAATCATTTCCACATACAAGCATGTATTTACAGGACTGATGTTTTCAGTTAACCAAAGCCTCCATTTGTACACTGATCCAAGCATCAGGTACAAATCTGATCTCACAGAAGCTTTGCCCAAATCAGAGTTCAGTGACTGTTGGGGATGTCCTCATGGCAGTGACTGTGGGTGTCCCTGCTCTTTGCTTCAGGGGAAACTTGCTGACCTGTTCTTAAAAGCTACAAACATTTTACTGAGATGTAGGGGGAGATCAGCCTCACTCAGTCCAGACCAAAGTTCTCATCTGTAACCTCAAAGGGAGCTGCCATTTACACAGCAATCTGTCTGTCCTTCCACTGTCTTTCCCAGAAGCAGCTTGGCTAGTGATTAAGTCATGCAGGAGACCACCTGTCCTTCAGAGAGAAAATCTTCCTGTACCTGAAATTCCTGGGCATCACATTGGGCCAACATTAATTGTCTTCTTTTGAGTGTATAAATTTAATCACCATTGGTTTAATCTTGTTCATACCTTTGGAAATAGGTACAGGCTGTCAGTGAGAGTAAGAGCTAGCCTGAGCACCAGGGGCTGAGTGTGGCACAGGCCACTCTCACCAGCTAATGCAGACCCAGCTGCAGGCTCCAGATGTGACAAGCAGAGCTGTCTGTTGGTCAGGGTGTCCAGTGACAGCCCCCAGCAGGGTGGGAGGATGAAACCGAGCCAGGGCTCACTTGAGAGACTGGGCCAGAGATGCACACCTGTAGCTCTGGGCTGGTCCAAAATGCAGTGTTAAGGGGATGTCCCTTCCCAGAGACAGGGCCACTGGGGTCTGGCTGTGCCCTCAGCACCCTGAACTCTATCATTAGCAATTCTGTAAGTGCAAGAAGGATAGAAGTGCTTCACTGGAGGCTGCAGAAGATGACAGAGCTCAGCTTAGCTGAGGGTCCTTTATTGAGGTAGCCTGTCATGGTCCTCATCTCTTTGTATCAGTTCATGTGGTAGTGCTCTATATTTCAGTCTCTTACTATTTTCTGGATGAATAGGAGAAGTTGTCCATATATTAGTTACA
The DNA here is from genome assembly GCF_051311805.1 of Agelaius phoeniceus. Classification (NCBI taxonomy): domain Eukaryota; kingdom Metazoa; phylum Chordata; class Aves; order Passeriformes; family Icteridae; genus Agelaius; species Agelaius phoeniceus. Next base: position 89,463,206 of record NC_135267.1, on the reverse strand, counting down.
TTTGTCCATATATTTGTTATTTATATTAATAATTTTTAATGTTAACTTTGTTCGTTTTTATTCGCTGTCATAATTTCATTCTCCCTTTTTGTTGTGTGGTTTTCTCCTATATGAGATCAAATCAGAGAATGAAACACTGAGTCTGTGGGTGGAATAGTGGTGTGTACAAGAGGCAGAGGAGAGAGCAATGAAGATTAAGTTTCTCTCTCTGGCAGCTGCTCTCTAGCAGAGCAGGTTATCTGGTTTCTGCTTAGCAAGAGAGGCTGTACAAGGATTTGCTCAGAACATTTACCGAGGGCAGAAGCTCTGTCTGTGAGCTGCTCTTCATACTGATCTCCATCTCCTCATGACAAGGGATTTTTCATGTTGTCATGTTTCCACAGCAAGGTTTCAGGAAGAGCAGTGAAAAACTTGAGAAACAATGATATATTCTCATTAATTAATGAAACTTCTCTTAACAGTTACCTAGGACAGCCTAGGAATAAAAAAGGTGATGCATGAGGAGACAGAGTCGTTTTCTCAATGCAAGTTACACTTCCCCAAGTGTGGATGAGTATCTCTTCTTCCATTGCTGCAGTCAGTGGGCTGAAGCTTGCTCAGTGGGAAGCAAGCTGGGCATCTGTAAAAAGTCAGGTATAACATGCAACCCCTGGAGCTTAGTAGAGGGAGTTGGTTCCTGAGGCTTCATCAGTGGCTCCAGTATTCAGCAAATGCTGCAACTTATTCAGTTTACCTGGCAATCACTTTTTCTAATGTTTCTTTTTCTATTTGCCATGCTATTTCTCCCTGTACATCCTAATTCTATCCCTTCTTGGCATATACCAAGTACTGGTGCAGAGAAGATTTCAGTTTGTATTACTAAGTGCAGTATCAGCAGAAAGTTTGTCTTCTATTTGTTCTTGTTATGGCATTTTATGACAATTAGTAACAATATAGGGTCGAGATGAGTTTTTTAAAATATGTCCTTGAGTTTGAGCAAATAAGCATCAGCATGATAATGTGCCTGTCAGAGTACTACGAGTCAACACCTGTAATAAAGAAGGGGTCCTGAATAAAAATCTGGAATTAGACATTTCTGAATGGAAACATCTCTTAACTTACACCAGAAAAGCAACACCTTTATTTTGGCTGTCATAATTATTTTGTTTTGGCTTAGCCAAGTTCCCAAAAAGAAGTGTCTTTGGTAAAAACAGGAAAACAAACTCTGCTGGGTTTTTTTTTGTATGAGCAGAGACAGAGTTACTCAATGCAAATGTCTCATTTTAAGGAACTTAAAATCTTCAGGAAGGTTTTGTTAGTACAAATGCAACTATTTTTTCTATTTGGAACATCATGTTCAAGTAAGCTTTAGACTTTTAGTTATTTCTGGCATCCAGGGCATAGTTTGTGAACTGATATGACAGTATCTCATATAAATTTTCCATCTGGATGGTCACAGTGCAATACAAGTTTCTTGCTGTGTTGTCAAGCTAGAACCAACTGTTGTCACTGGCTGACCTTCGTTTTTAAGAACGTGGGAACATTGCTGAAACACTTCACATAATAGAGAAGAGCTGTTTCTCTGTACTGAGTATCTTTATGTTGCCAAAGCCTTCATTCATCTTCTTTTGAAAGGAGCACAGGATTCCCTGTCCTCCCCCATCACAAACTTTCTAAAAGTGTAAGTCAATTCCTTAACACTTAATCTCACAAAGGGTCTGTAGGAGTCAGTGGCCTGGTCTAATGTACAAAAGTTAGAAAATCAAGTCCTAAAACAAGGCCAGAGAATGTGTTGTTGTGCTCTGACTTGTGTAAAATTGCTCAATACAAAGTATGGTGTTCTTCTAGGTGCATTAGTGAATAGTCATGGGCTTTTTTTCCTTAGTGCAAAGTGATTGAGTTGGTTGTAAGAGTAAGGAGGTATGAGGAACATGCAAAGGAGCACTCTGATGGAAACAGTAATTATTAGTGACTTTACAGACTGTGAAATTATCAAAATAAGAAGCTCATACTGTGAAATCGCTAAGACCCCTCTCTTTAATGCTCACACTTATTTTTCCTAGTTTCATTTGGTTACTCTTTTTCAGGAAAAAAAAATTCTGTAGTGACAGTACCAGCCTTTTCACCATCCCCCCCCTTTTTTTTTTTACTTAGGTAGAAATAACAATTTTAAAACTGTAAAGAATATCTGATAGCAAATGTGTGTAACACACAGAGCATCATAAATGGAATATCTAAGCAGGATGCAAAGAAGCTAGCCCTGCTGCAGTAAGTTTTTTCCAGTATTCATTCCCACATTACAGGGAAAGAAGTTTGAAAGCTGTTGGAGAATTCTGATTTACTCCTTTCTTAATAAATGCACTATTGTTCATATCAAACTTCTGTTGGGCAAGTTAACTTACAGGGTAACATAACAAATGTTTTAATAACTTTTTGCACCTGTTTTCTTTGCCTTTTTTCCCCCTGAATTGTCCAATACTCTGTTCATGGGCAAGTAGAATTCTGAGCTGGGAAAAGGAGCAGGTTTTCCCTGTGGTAAATTCTTTAATGCAAGAAAACTCTTCTTTCACAGTCTGGTGTGATGGCAAGAATTTGTTCTTGCATGGGGAGAGAGGAAATACCTATACATTTATGCTTTCTTTTCTAACAAATTCTGAAAATTTAAACTGAGAAACTTCAATATAAAATGTCCTCATGCATTTCTGCTGTAGTCTGCCCATTTTGGTTCAGTATGCCTGGTTGTGATACATGTGACAAGGAGTCATTTCTCAGCAGATAACTTTTGATAGCTTGTATGCAAGTAACTCATTGCTAAAGTCATTGTAGATTTCTCCAGGATCACAACTGGCAGTTCCATAGATCTGAGAACACAACTTCTGCCTTTCCGTCAGCTGATTGCATTCCTAGAAACAAAGAGCTCTGTTGACAGTGTATCATGACTGTGATACAAGAACTTGCCCACTCAGCTGATTACTTCTGGTTGGGGTTTTTTTTTGCAATACTGGATAATTTCAGAGAAACTCGTTGCTGGATGAGTATTTTGTCCTGTCGCTTTCATTATCTTCTTTAACTGGTTCCTTTTCCTTCTGATATCACTGCTGCTGGACCAACTGGCTGCCTTCCCAAGTGTTCCCTGTTAGTTCTGTAGCATCTAATATGTTTCCCTGTGTGCTCAAAGACATAAATTAGAGTCCCAAACAGTGCAAGAAAACAGGAATTGCAAAGACAAGGAACGTACCAGAGCCAGCCTAGGAGTTGAGGAGACACCTTGGACATGTGACATCTCTAAGCTCCTTAGTAGAATATAAGCAGGTTAAAAGTTGTTCTTAGAAATTCTGAGGTGGCTTCAAAAACATTATAATTAGTTCTATTTGGAAGACAGTATTTATATTTTTTCCTATAAGAATCAGAACAAAGGAATATTAATAGCTGCCTGCACATTGTAACATTTTCTGCATAATGACATTTTACAGGCTTGATATAATTTTCTGCCATGTGCATCAGGCCATTAAATGAGAGGTCTTTAAAATTATCTCACCAGAACAGTTCTTTTTTCCAAACAACACCAAAAGAAGATGAGATCAAAGAATTTCATAAAAGGCGCTTTTCACAGCTTATCTGTCATTAAATGAAGGTATTAGGGAAATGGCCTGAGAAGCTTTTCCTACTTGATACCCCTTTTGAAGTGACTATAACTACAAAACATGCCATTTCTGCAGAGGATTCCAGTTGTGTTTCTCCCTTATATGAGAGGAAGGGCACAAGGACTGTATTTCAGCAGCTGGGACCCTTCTGGGGTCCTGGCTCATGAAGCTTGCTTGGGTTTGCAGAGGCAGGCAGAGAGCAGGGCTGGCAGCCAGGGAGTGCCCTTCCCTGAGCTCACCATGGAGCTCACAGCTACCGACCAAACCTTTCAATGTGCCCCCAACTGCAGCTGGGGGCACACTGAAAGGTTTGTCCCAGCTCCCAGAAAAATCCAGTGACACCACAACACATATCCATCCAGGATAATTTGGGGTTGAAGATCTTTCCAAATTCAAAAGTCTTTCTTCATCTCTAAGGTTAGAAGGTACAGGATTGAACTGATGAAATGCAAATGGACATAATTTGTTCAGCATTTTCATTGCATGTCCTTGGTCTAATAAATTCCACATATTACAGTATTAAAAATTTAATCCTGATCTCAAGCCCATTGAACTAAAGAGAGTCTCACCACCAAGCTCTGTAGATACTGTGTCAGAAAATGAGATATTTTGTTATAGGTGTCACATAGAAAATGTTCACTTGGGGAGAAAGTATAATATCCATCAGTGACCAAGAACAAAAACCAAAATTGTAATTCTTAATTTAAAGGAGGAAGTAAAAAATGAACATTTTTGCTCTCACATTTTAGGGTGTTAATTTGAAATTGTATCTATTTGAGCAACTCAGAGTTAGAATTTTATGTCATATTCTCAGTGAGTAAAATGGGAGCTCTGTGGAGGAAAGCAGGCTGACCACTCTCCACCTGCTGTTTCTGTGCAACATTGAATTTCTCTAAATTTAATCTTTTTTTAGAAAATAGGATTAATTAAATTTTGGATTTTTTTTTTACTAGACCATTATGAGCCTGATACACCAGCTACTCCAATGCATAGTAAATTTGGTCCAGATAGTAATATGACAAAATTTATTATCTGAAGAAAACATTAGGAAGGCTGTATTCAAGATCAGGTGTTTATAAATTGCAGAGGAAAAAGGTCTGTGTGAGGGCTCTAATGTTCATCTGTGATTCTGAGCTAGATATGATTGCTTGTTGCAGATTCTAGTTTTTTTTCATAACCATGCTTTCTCACATTCCAGCATTTATGGTACAGTTGAAAACCTGCATATTTCAAAAGGGATACCAATGTCAGTGATTTTTACTTGCCACAGTAGTGTAGGATTAGAGACTTTCAATATTTGAAACATTCAACTAAACTTTCCTGGAAGTATTAGTGCCGGGGTGATAAAAAAAGGGCACATTTTTTCACTCTCAATGAATTCAGGACAAGCTGGCATCTCTTCACTTTGGACAGTCTTAGAGTGTTGCTGGATATGTCTTTGGAACTGCCATAAATAAAACTTTCTTCTTGAGTGCTGGTTCTGGTAAAATGTAATGGTCCCTTGAACATTTTGCAAAGAATAGGTGAGGTCCTGGATAACATTTCCTGCTTTGAATCATTAACTTGTTACTTCCATGGTTCTGTGACCTACTGCTTGCACACAGTAAGTCACTCACCCAAGTCAGCCAATTTTTCTCAAGATACTTAACACTAGCCACATTTCCCTTGTTGAATGGTACTATGGGATGTGTTATGGGCATGAAAGACATATTAAGAACCCGATTTTGTTCCAGTATCCATGGATATTCCATAAGGAGACAACATAAATCTCCCATGACAAAAGTGAACATACCAGGACTGCTTTATGGCATACAGAGATCTCAGGCAAACATCTTGCTTAAAAACCCCTTTCCAGCAGCTCACATTATAGCTGAGTAAATGCTGCAAGGCAGGTCTTTGCAGTAATACACTGTAGAGGATTTGAGAATCTCCATACGGGTTCTGGAAGCTCTAATTGCATTTGATTTGTAGCTTTCTCTGGCCATTCACATGGTATGCTATGATAGGGTACAGAGGGATTTTTGAGTGTCTCAAACCAGGCCAGCTATTCTTGAAACCATTCTCAAGGCTTTAGAAGTGGTTTTTCTCCCACAGGCTCTCTCTAACATAATGTCTGAGCCCTCTACAAACAGAATAGAAATCTTCTGTTACCAATTTTGTAAAATGAAGAAAACCTAGTAACCAGTTCTTTTTATAAAAAAAAACAAAGGTGGAAAGCACCTTTGAGAAACCTCAAAATAATTGTTTCTTTTGTTTTGAGAAACAAAGGAATTGTTTCTCTAAAGGTATTATATCATTTCCAGCACAATTAGGAATTGATACTTTGAGTAAGGTTAGAGTAAGAAGTAACACAAATTATTTGCAGCACTGAAAGAGCTCCCAGTGATATCTTCTGCAGGTACTGAAACAGCCTGCCAGAGGAGGTGAAGGAGTGCTTATCAGTGGTGATTTTTAAGAGAAGGTCAGTTTATTTTCAGTAACTGATGCAATTTTTTGACCTGTGAGGCCGAGTATGTTCAAGGAATATCATTCAGTACTGGCTTTTGCTGGTGACAAGGGGACTGAGAAGAGAGCAGGGCATTTCTGGCAGAAATGAGACTGCACTGCAGTGGAATGCAGACAGACCCATTTGCCCTCTGGCAGACCAGATTAGCAGAGCCTCCTGCTTCTAGGTCTTTGTGGACCAAATTGAGTCCATTCAGCAGGGCTGTTCAGGTTCACAGTTTTAGATCTGTCAAAGGCCAGAGACTGCCTTGCAGCATTGGAAAGGTTAGTTCCCCTTAGGTTAGGTACAGCTGATCCTGCCTGTCAGTGGGATAAGCTAGATGACCTCGCAAGATTTCCTTATCCAGTTTTGTGTGGTTTTCTGGTTCTGTCTGGTCTATGTTTTAACTTTGAGGCAATTCTTTCAAGGGCAAAAAAATTAATTTGAAATTACTGGGCAAAGTTGAGTAAAACTGACCAACAAGCCCTAACTATAATAGACCTCACCAGCTTGAGAGAAATTTAGAGTGTGGAATTTTGGCCGACAAAAAATCCTCTAATACAAAATCTGAGCATGTGCATTTTGTGTTAAGTGAAAGATGCAGACATGTCTTGTGAAATTTAAGATAGCAGTTCCTATGTGCAGGTCATTTCTTCCAAGAATTATGGGATTCGTAGAAATTGTTCCCTTCTTCTTTGGAACTCCTTGAAAGCCCTGGTACAAAACAGGAAAAACAACACAATTAGCCCCGAGTATAAACACTGAAATCAGAGACAGATAACATGTCAGAGTGTCCTGTTGGAGATTGTTACTCTGAACTTCAAAAAGGAATCACAAGAACAGGAGAGAGCTTCTTGTTGTTTTCTTTCGTGTTGTACCTGGTTTTTCTCTTGGATTTATATTTGCCCCTCCTAATGCTGGGATTGTGGAAAATGAATCTGCCATCCTGGTTAGTCTTTGTCTCTGGATGGTGAAGGCTTGCACATAGTTTTGTGTACAGTATGCCTGTGCAACTTCCATCAGAAGCAGGAAATGTTTATTTAAGTTTGGAGGGGTGGGATAGTTGCTGTAGTTTTAGGTAATTTTAAACAAACTGTTTGAGCATCCTGTTTAAATAGAGTTAAGTAATCACAGTTTTGTATTAGTTGAAGAAGAATTCCATGCATGCAAGACATGAATAAAATATCATCTTACTGAGCATACCAAGGTGATATATTTACCTGACTTCTTGAGCAATAAAAGTTGTATGTTTGACTTTTGTTTTGCAACAACTTTAGTGGCTAAACATATTCCCTTATGTAACAGTACTCTACTAGATGGGAACTATTTAATGTTTACATTTACCTGTATTTGATACACATATTAGTTTTCTTGATACTTTCAGGGGCCTCTGAAGAAATCTAATTTAAATGCAGCTTTCTGAAATTGGTAGAAAAATCTGTATTCATACAAAGAACATAGTTTAGGGAACTAGTGAGAATCAGAAAGGATTTATTCAGAGCCCATTGTATGAAAATATAAATGAAGGGGAAAATGGTTGTTGGAGTAGGCTGCTAAGATTTATCAATTGTGACTTTTGGACAAGAGTCCATGTTCACTGCCTTTCCTGAATGATGTTAAGTATTATAAAAATTGAACTGGGAAACAAAAAACAATAGCGAAAAGATTTGTTCTCTGACTTGTTCCATGGATGCACATCTCAGTTTTGAAACTGGGAGACAGATTGCATGATTTATTTTTGTTTTGTAATGTTTCAGTAATGAGGCTGTGTTGAACTGCATATTGGGTCCCCCAGCTGTTAGGACTCATTTGAAAGAGAAAAAAGTTTGAATTCTTCAGATTGAAGTGATAATTTTGCATGGTTTTATGTCTATCAATGGATTGTCTTTAGACTGCAATTTAATGTTAATGAGATTTTAATTGGAAAACAAACAAAGGACAGACGGGTTAATGACTGATAACAATTTTTTAAAAGTCTTTTAAGAGCTACACAATAATTAATGTAAACAATACATCAAAGTCTTTCCATGTCTAACCTTTCATACAGGGTTTACGTAGAAGTTTGTTCCTTAACAATGGTATTATTCCACATCTAAACAACTAATAGACTGTACAATGTCATCTGTTAAATCAGAACTGATTGGCAAGATTATCTGGTCTTACTAGTAGGAAGACCTTGGTCATTAATCACACCTCCACAAAGAGGAACTGGATTGAATCTGTTATATCCTTAGATTTTATTGCTGTTGATGTTTCTAGAATTCTCCCCTCCTTTTCCCAAATTAAAACATGTACAATATTCCAAAAGAAAAAAGGTAGAACCTCTGTCTAGTGAAACTCATAACATCTAAACCTGAGCAAATATAAAGTGGCAGGGAGTGCACATAATACATAGTCAGATGTAAGCAAAAAAATATATAAGTAAAACTAAAAATCAGAGAATGGCAATAATCACAAAAAAGTGTGAAGTATTAGAAGGATTTGCAGTAGAGCAGGGAGTGGCTATTTTGAATGTCAAGAAATGAAAAATTAAATTGGGACAAAATTAAAGGAGTGAAATGAGAGAGATGAAACAAGATTTCTAGTTTAACTAGTAAGCATACTCTGCCATTTAGTGATAAGGCCAAAGACGAGAAAAGATTGCTTTTTGGTGTCCATTTTTGATGATACAAAGCATGTAAGAGACTCTCAATTAAGTTTAGAGGTAAGACTCTAGAGATATTAAGGCAGCCATTGTGCATTCCAGTATAAGAGTTACATTTATGGTCAGAAAATACTGTGGAAATACAGAGTTAAACATACTTTTTTTTTTACTTCTAGCCTGTTTATTTCACATCCAGTTTTCTTTTAAAATATATTATTCATGCACTGTGCTCTGCTTTTGTTTCCATTTGTTATTTTAAGTATTCTCATATCTTTTGAGAAATTCAAAGAAAAGCAGTTTGATTAAGGGCTAAAATAAACCCTGAAAAAGAATCAAATTACTTCAGAAAATACATTAGTTTACTTCAGAAAACATATTAGCTTACTTTGCAGTAGTTTTTTGCTTTGTAGGTGCCAAGAGAGGATTAATCTGTAATGTCTTTGTTTGTGATTTTCCTTTTATTTTAGTTTATATATAAAGAGTTCCCAGGACTGCTTTACATTTATTTTACTCATCAAAACATACTTCCCAAATGTTATGAAAATAAAGTTCAAAAATAATGCAGTCCAAATCAAACCCATTCCATTCTCTCTTGGAACACAATTGATAATAAAGTCATACCTTGTATCGCATTTTTAACTGAGTAAACACTGCATTGTCCCTTAATGTAGAATTCTTAAGGGTGTTCACTTTATATTCTCATACTTCAATGTTTGAATAACTCCTGGTGGTACATGTAGCAAGATACATATGATCAGGAATAATACAGTTATTTCACTGCTAGTGGGAGGATTTCCTCCTTTCTGCATTGAACTCAGAGGTCTCATTGAGTGACTCTGTGTGTGCTTGCATTATGACAGAAAGGAAGGAGTCAGAGGGTTGGGAACCTGTATTTTGAACATTAACCTTTGATGGAAGTTATGGAAAAAAGTTTGAGTACAAAAATCAAAATAATGTCTGTTTTTGTTGAGGTTGTGGCATAAAAAAAATGGACTTGTCAATCTCAGCTCCTATTCATAAAATATTCTCTCTTCTCTTGCATCTTCTTTTCAAGTAAATATGAGTCTCAGCTGATCACATGATTGTCCTGACTAATAAGAAAGACCAGAGAGTGCTTTTAAGAAAGTAGTTTCCATAGGGACTGAATATATTTCATCAAAAAAGATGATACCTTCTAATGTTGAAATTCTGGTCTACTGTGCTTGTGCATGTTGTGCATCTTACTGTTTACCCCATGCTAGTGGACTTTCTCAGACTCACTGTAAACAGAAAACAGAACTTTCAAACCTTTTTTTTCCTGTGAATTCTCACTAGGAAACTGAAATGTTTACTGAGTAAAGCTGGGAAAGTGACTTGAAATATAGATTTGTAGCAGAAAAATTCAATAGCAGAACAAATTCAATTACTGAGCTGTTAAATGTGCTTTTAGTAGGTATACTTTTGATGAGATTGTCAAGTAAGTTGCAGAATATGTCAAAAATACCCTTTCAAATAAGAATGGGATGTGCACAAAAAAGAAGATATAAAAGAGAGAGAGATGATTGATAGATATCAGTGTCCAGCTCAGATAATAATGCTAAACCTTTTGTTCAGACTGTCTGGTGACAAGATATTCTGCTAAAGAGTCCAGGTTAAATTTTCAGTTAGCTTAACTGTTAGTGACCTAAAAAAGACTGAACTGTAATAAAAGAACTTGAAGCTTTAACTAAACAGTTTCTGCCATTTAATGTCAGCAATTAGGCATTTTGTGAATGTCACAAAAAGCATTTGGATCAAACACAGAGTATTTAATATGAAGAAAAAACAGTCTATCCTGACATGTGGCCTTCATCTATACAATTGTGTAAATCAGTCTCTTTCTGGTGTTATCACTGTTGGGAGCAGCAGCTCCCACCTCAGTGACAAGTTGAGGGTCACCATTTGGGAGTCACAGCTGTAAAAGGCACAGCACCATCACTTTGCATCAGTATTGGTTTTTTTCTACCTGTGGTAGATGCAGCAAAATGGTAGCAATATTGGGAATGAGTATGGCTGTTCAGGAGAATGGGAATTGCAGCTTTGTTTTACTTGTTGATCCCACTCAAGTCCAGACTGTTGACTTTGGAAAAGCTAAAATAACAGTGTAAGAAAGTTCAATTTCAACAAGTGTTAGGAGAAGTTACTTTAGGTAAGTGTTAGCTGTGCTCTCCTCAGCCTGCAGTCCAATAGGTTTTGTGCTTGAAACACTGAACTGTAACCATGTGAGATAATCTTAGGGAAGACCTGCAAAGGGACACTTGAAAATGCTCTTCAGAGATACTCATTCTGTGGTGCAGCAGTGAGAAGCCTAACAAAGGACAATGCCCACGTCTTCTTCTTGGGGATGTTGCATCCTCTTACGTTATGTTCCAGTAGCAGCACAGCTGTGCTTTTGACTGACTTCATCACAAACCTGATGTATTGGTGGTATCCTTAAGCTCTAGCTTCTGAAATCCTAACACTATCTGAGAACTACCAGATTTTCTTTTAAAAGCAAGGCCATAATTCTTACTGGTTCCAAAGATAAATCAGACAGCCAGCACAAGGACGCATAATTTTGCTTAAAGGAGCAAAGAGGGTGGTAGTTAAACCCTACACTAATGTCAGAATGTCTGCATTATGATTTTGAACATATCAACAGTACTGAGCATTACAGAAAGAGCCAAGGCCTGACTCTGAATCCATGCTCTTTTGAGTGTATGATGCAGCCAGAAGCTGTGATGCTATTCTTCAGGATGTTTTCCTTCCTAGGGAACGATAAGGAAAATGTTGGAAAATGTACGAAAGTCATTAACAATGTTTCACCAAGAATGCCAGGTCACCTGGCTTTCCAAATTTCATCCAGTCCAGCAGTTTCTGTGTTCCCAAGATACAGGAGGAAAGGCACAAAGTTTTTTTCTGCATCCTCTTTCTGTAATCAGCAAAAAGTCAGACAAACATTTCTAGCCTCCTCCAGGAAGCATCCCTGATAAGTATAACATTTAGGCACTTAATGAGCAGCATTAATGGACATGCTGAAGTTCAAGGGTATTTTTAAGTGCTGTGCTCTGAGTCTGAGTTGTAGAGTAGATGATTAAAGACAAATGACAAACATTTATGAAATTCTGGATTCATATACATAAACTATGTAATCTGCAGGCTTGGATTCACTTGGGGGAGGTTAATTAACTTCAATCTTCTGTTGTTTTTCCTTGTCCAAAGCAATGTCACATCTTGTCTCTTTTTCCTCAACCCAGCACACGAGACACTACGAGCTAGAGCCAAACTGCAGTGTGACATCAGAGCTGCACAGGGGTGAAGTCCCATGCTCACACACCTGTGAATCACGTGACATGGGAAAGAAATGTCAGTGCCATGTCACATCAGGACTACCTCCACCTCCAACTAAACTCATGTGCACATAGCTGTAGATAATTAGCAGTAAGGAAATCAAGAATTTGGAGTAGGCATTCACCAAGGGTGGACAGGCAAGAAGTTGAAAATTTAGGGGTATTAGTACAGACTGGGGAATAAGATGAAAATTTGTAAGAAACACTTAAAAATATTGATCTAAATTATATCAAATAGATGTGTGCCATTTCTTTCCTTATGCCTTCACCTGCATTGCCAGTTTGGATAATAAATGGTTCAAGATGCCAAGCACATTTTAGTTTGCTGATTTTTTTCTGTTCTGTTTCAACATGTGCTGAACTTTTGGGTTAATGGTGTGACTACCTGAGAATCTCAGTTGCTATTCTCAAGGAACATTCATTTCTAGTCCTCCATCATGGAAATAGGTCTGAAAGCTTGAACAGTGAAGTGATAAGCATTAGAAGAATATAGAAAGAACCTGATACATATTTTAATAATGCAATCCTATTTCATTATGAGAGTTTGAGGCAATTGAAAAAACCATATATAAGTGTTTGAGATTGGCAGCACTGGTTTCTATAGCTTAACAGTTCTAAATAATTTTTTCATTATTTGGGGAAGATGCTTTGCAGACAAAGTAACTGGTAAGAAAGAAGTGCAGAAAGAAGACTGAAATTTGCCCCACAGCCTGTCAATAGTTGACAAAATTGACATATCTTTTAATGGGTTACTCTGGCTAAATTTTCTAAAACTATGATTTTTATGGCTAAATTATAAAAGAAATAACATCACTTAAGTATCTCTGTTATTACATGAACTTGATTATAATTCCATATGTATTTGTTGATGTGCAGATGTTTATGTGTCTGTTTTGTTAGATACAGTATTTTGATTGCTTTTTCTTATTTCTCACTTTGAGACTCATCTCATTTTCTTTAGGTTTGCTGGGTTTTGGTTGCCGGCTTTCTCCTTTTTCAGAATCGTGGCATTACTTTCTTTTATTTCTTTATGTAAATGCTCCAGTCATTTAAAGTGTGGCTTCAAGCAGTCCTTTATGTCACTAAAAGAAATTAGCTAAATAGCACTGTTTAATTAATTTCAGGACCGCCTCTTTTTCGTCATGGAGTATGTAAATGGAGGAGACCTAATGTTTCAAATCCAACGCTCACGCAAATTTGACGAACCTCGATCCCGCTTTTATGCTGCAGAGGTCACATCAGCTCTCATGTTTCTTCACCAACATGGAGTCATCTACAGGTACTTTTTTTGATCAAAAATAAAGTATTTTTGGGGCTTCAGGATGGTTTTGGCTGAAATCCTCCATCTCTTAGCAACCAGTTTTAGATTAGTTGTTTGTTCCAATTTGCTTACACAGAACTTTTTTTTGGCTGTTTATCATTGAGAATGTTAACATTTGAATAGCCTCTGCAGCAGTCGCCAGCTGTGTGTGCCAGTTTTGTGTTCTAGTCCAAATAAAGTGGGTTTGAAAAAGCTTGGCACAGTGCAACCCAGAGGTGACCTCTCTGCAGATCGGCGCAATCTCTGCACTTTCCTCCCTGTGCCATAGATTTCCTTTGGGTTTCTAACCCCCTGCCACTTCCTGAGTTTGTTTGTCTTAGTTGTCTCCACTCCGATACAATCGGGATGGTCCTTTGCTATGCTTTGCTTATGCCCCTTCCTCTTGACTGTTTGGGTGAAGGCTTACTCACCAGCAGGAAGTGGCCCTTTGGAGACAATTCTGATTTGCTTTCAAGTGCCCTGCATCTATTTGAACCTCCCTCACTGGCCCCAGTCTCTAATCTTCAACAACCATGCACACACGCACAGAGAAAGTGCATATTGTTGTGCTGGGATGAAGAATGCATTTAGGGATAGGCTTTATTATTAAAACTAAGGATTCGCTTTGAAAAATTTCACCCTGATGTTAATGTGTTTATTAAATCCTTTATCTTGTCATTTCACACTTCCTCTCTGTTTTTATTTGTTTTTAGCAGCCTGTTATTACTTGAGATAAATTTGGGCTTTCAGAAGCAACATGCTTAACAGGTTTTTTAATATAAATCTGTCCTGTCTAGTAAAAACTCTGAGTTCTTCAGATCTAACTGAGCTCCATTTTTTCCCTTGATATTCCTACCCTCTTTCAGGTTATCAGTTTTGATTTGAGGTAGTCATCTCAGAGACAGGCTGTCAGAGATTTCATGAGCCAAACCATCAAGATAAGGGTATGGAATTTGTCACATTCGTATAAAGACAGGTCTTGAGAATACTAGAAATTGAGAAGGAAATATTAAATTTTTAGTAACCAGGGCTGAGTGGTAAGTTCCATCAGAAGCAATTGGCTTTGCCACATACAAAGGGATTAATAGGCAAATTTCTCAAAGGCGTCTCCTTTCCAGAGACATAGCAAACAGCGGAACATCACAGCTTCTGAGGAAAGTAAATCTCTTTGAAAGTGCTCTTTTCATCAAAAATCTAGTTTTCTTTATAAAACTCTTTGCTAGCTGCAATTCTTAATCTCCATCTTTTATTAACACTAGTATGATGTTTGCATACTGGGTTGTCTTTTGGGCCTGACACTTCACATGGGTTTGTTTTCAAGCGCTGCAGATCCAACACATTTCTTACCTTTCCTGCCCATATCATATTTCCTATTCATTGTCTGCATTTATTTCCAAAGCTAGGTATTTGTACATTCACATAATAGAATGTGGCAACTTGAGAATTTATAAGTATCTGTCATAAGGGAAACAGACAAGCTTGGCACTTTAAAAAGTGAAGGATTTCGAGGATTTGTTTCCATTAAATACTTAAGCTAATTTGCTTCTCCTGGAAACTGGAGGTAGACACCTTGTAATTAGCAGTCATTTTAATGACTTCTGTGAGCCAGCAGGAAAGAATTAGTATAAAATTACATCTCCCTGCTTTATGTGAATGCGCATTCATTCAGCCCCCCATCCTTCACTACTCCCAGCCCTTAACACAAATCCTCCTCTCTCTACTCTTCTTTCCTACCTCTTTTCCCTTGTCCTGCATGTAGCTTCTGCTGAGCATTGCCAACTACCTGGATGCATTGAATCTCCTCATATGCATGTGTTCTTTCTATACCTTCATGAGCAGAATGCTTCCATCACAGGAGAAATGTCATTCTGAGACAATGTTTCATAATTTAAACTTCACAGTGTGCTCACAACTTTTGATTCAGACACTATGCTGACATGTCTCACATGTGTGCTGGAGTATGACACTGAACTTGTAAATGGCTTGTTATGCTGAGTGTGTGATCAGAAGTCACATGAGAACATGAGTTGCAGGATGAAACCATAAACAATTGAAAGCAACAGGAAGAACAGATTCAGTTGTATTTAGTTTTGACCCAGGCTTTTGGATCTTGACATGGCTATGTCTGTAAGAATAATTCATTTTCTTAACTGTGAGATACTAGGAGTTCAAATATTTGTAAAATGAACATCCCAGTTATGCTGTAAAATACAAGTAGAAGGAAGAAATTATTTTAAATTAATTAATGATAAGAAAATGTCAGAATTCGTTCACAATGTGCCAGACCTTGGGAGAATGCATTAGTTCATGTCAAGCATGCATAAGAATAGTTGTCTTGCACAGAGCAGTTTCAGCCTAATTATTCCATGCCTGACTGCATTATTTCCTACAATGTTAAAAATGCATTGGGATCAAGTCAGTCCTTTGCATCTCCTAAGCTCTTATTAGCTGGCAAACAAGGAAAGAGAAGGGAAAGGAAAAAAAAGAAAATAAAACAAACTTTGCTCCTGAATAACTACCAGTCATAACTACCTGACATGCCTTCAGATATTTTAATAAAGAATACTTGTCTTCTGTGTAATTATATTTCTAGAAAAAACATTGTGGTGTGAAATTAATGGTTATTCTCCAAAATGGGAAATGTTGCTTATGTGGGCACTGCTTCAAGGAAAGTGGGGAATATATAAATAAAATAAGATGTTTGATGGAAATGTAGGTTTCAAAATAGCTGCTATACCTTCTGATCTTTTTTCAGTCTTGTAAGTGGAAGTATTTGTTTGGAGCTAAACAAAGTTATATTTTTGGAAGTAAATAACTAGCTTTAGCTCATGCTTTGGCTTGTTGGTTAGGTTTTTAGAAAGTGCTATGATGATACTAAATGATCATCTTTTATAATAACTGGTTTATCCTCATGTCCCCTTAAGTTCAAAGAGAAAGCCAGCTCCTTGTTTAGCAATAGAAATTATTCTCTGAGTTCACATCTTTGCAGCTAGCCCAACAGTTGTTCCCAGACTTGTCCAATTACCGGTGTGCTCATTGGAATTCCATATATCTTCCTTATGTTTATCCTCCTTATGCTTATTGAGTTTAAGTTGGTAATAAAGATGAACCTCACAACTTTTATATATAAAGATATTCCATTACTGAATGCATGTTTTATGAAAGATAAACTTCTGGATAATTTTTAGGATGGCATTTTTAAAGGTCTGCTGTTACTGTTGTGTCAAAAACACTTCAACAGCCTAATAAAAATATTTACATTATCCCTGCCACCTTCCCTCTCATCTGGCATTCAGCTATTCGGGCACATGTCAGACTGGGGCCTGATAATACAAGTAGAGTTAATCGGTTTCAATCCTATTTTCTGGCACTTGTCCTTGTTTGTGTTATGCAATTGCAATTGCACCACTTTGGAAAAATGTATCCAAGCTTCAGGAATTAAGGACTAGGAATCTCATTTTGGTATTTTTTTTTTTGTGAGCTGGACTGGAGTTTGAACTTGGTGATGAAAGGTTGTGTGGACTATGTTCAGTGTCACCTGCCCCTGGAGTATGTTGTATTTTAAGTCAGTTTTCATAATGTATTAATATATATTATGTTTATATAAAATATATTAGTATATATTCTCATGTAGAGAAAGTGCAACAAACTGTGTGCGTTAAGTAACTGTGAGTTCTGTACTCCCCTCTTGTACTGAATTTCAACATTCCTGTGCTCTTTCTGCAGATATATGTAAATGTGGCATGTTCTTGTTTCACTTGGAGATGTTGGGCTGAGGTCAGGAGTATCTGGCTGGCTGGCTGCTCTCAGTGTAGGAGTTCAAGTGAGGTGACACAAGTGACCTGCTGTGTCCTGAAATACCTACAAAGAACTGTTGTCCCCCCAGGCAGGAAGGCCAGCACTAGAACAGGGTACCTCTTCAGGAACAGAAATGACAGTGTCTGTCCCTAGTTCATACATGATTTAGGAAATAACTGTGAGAGCTGTAAGCATTGTTTCAGTAGCTGTGTGTTGCTTGGTCTCTGTTATCCTCCAGAATCATTCAAGTGGTCTCTCTGGAGGATAAAAGAAAAAAAAACCTACATGTATACAATTTCAGTTCACCTAAAAGGATGAAAAATACCTTAATTGGGAAATTAGTGTCACCTGCTTTGGGTTGGCTAACATAGGAGCAAATATTTTGCTTTCAAGTGTAAGATCTGTGAGATGCTGCCTTCAAATCGTGCAGCACCTGATCACGATGGAGTCCTTATTCATAACTATGGGTTATTATGTTCCTCAGCAATATGAAGTAATAACCCAGCCTGTAACTTGCTGGAGCTTTCTAAGGCTCTCTACACTCTGTAATTAATGTGTTGGTCATGATGAAGGATTTACTAATGCTGAATTGAGGTAAATGTGGATGTAAATATGCTGATGCCAATCCTTGAGTACCTCCGGGCTTTTTCCGTACACAACTACCCTAGGAACTTGTTTGAACACTAACTGAATTTTTCCCTGGATAATCAGCTTTCCCAGCATTCCTCTTTATCAGGGCAGCACACACCAGTGTTTCAGAAAGAAGAACTACCTAAAATTAAAAGCACTTTCATTAGTGTGTTTTTATGTGAAATAGGAATATTTATTTATAAAGTGTGACTTCATTGGTGGTTGTGTGATTCAGTGCAGCCTTGGCAGAGTAATGAGAAGTTATATTTACACTGATGAAAATGTTGCATGGTCAGTGGTTAACATGTTAAAAGTCATCATTCTCCCAATTTAACTTACTATGTTATTTCTGAGTGGCAGCAGCCAAATAAAATTCCCTTCCCCCCTATTTTTTTTTAAGCAAAACTAGATGTGGAGCATTTTGATTTAAGTATGTAAAGATCATCTTATTACACCTCTGAATAGTTAGAAGTTAAATTGGTGCTTTAGCTGTGGTCCGTGGAAGAGGGCAAGACCTTGTACCCTCACCTGGCATATATTCACACCTAAGCATAGGAATATACTGAACACGTGGTCCTCTCTACATAAGCTGTTGCAGCAGTCCACTACAGAGAAGTTACAGTTTGCTTCTGGCCCAAGTGAGCAAAAAACTATTTCCATCACCTTCAGTAAAAATAGGAAGTGAGGAGTGAATCGTGCAGGTTTGTGTGGAGTCCCAGTGTCTCCAGGGACTGCTGCCCAAGCCATGCCACCTGACTGGTGCTCCTGGCTGGGCTTGAGCCCTGGACTACATCCACACTCTCTCTGCTCTGCCTGCTCTAGTTCCTAAAACTGAACATGAGCTCCAACGGGATTTTAGTCAGCGGCCTCCTGCCCTCTTTGCACTTTTTCTCGCTGGATCTAGGCAGATCAACAGTCATGAAATGCATAAATAAGCAGGATGTCTTCCCCGCAGGAAAAGGCAGTGGGCCGGGGTGGAGAGGAGCGGAGCTGAGGGAGATGAGAAGCAGGAAGGAGAGTTGGTTCCCAGGCTTCTGGCATTCGGACTGAGGGAGTCCACCCTGCCATCTGCCCAGCTTATGTATTGTGCTAAGGGCTCTGTCATATAGGAGGGCCTTTGACAAGGTTTCCAGCTGTGGAAGGATGAGTAAAGGCTGTGGGAATAGGATATGAGCCACATGGTCTTGCCAACAGTAGAATGCCTTTTAAATTTCTCCTGGGTTTGGAACATAAAAAAGTCCTTAGTTGGCTGATGCGTGGGAGTTGGGTCTGTGGGGGAGCAGTGCTGGGCAGTTAATATTTAGAAGGATAGACCAGCACCATTGACCTTATTTGGGGAATGACAAGGTACTTCCAGGGGGAGTTCTTGGTAGCGAGGTCAGCTTTGTTTTTTTGCTTCATGTTTATTTGGTGCAAGATTTTCTTGTTTAATGACCGTTTGTATAGTGCTGTATTGTGTAAATAAAGCTATGACCTTTACCTTCTGATAACAGTATAGGAGTGAGTTAATGTTAAATGAGAGTGAGCAGGGAGTGGGAATCTGCCAGGGTTAATGCCAAGTTTACATTCCTCTGAGGGCAGCCATGTTCCGGTACCCTCAATAGAAAGGGCAGCAGTACCTCTCAACAGATAATAGCAGTGAAATGTTACAGGACATATTTGTATTTATTTCTGGGTGAATGTCACTGATTTTAGATGATTGATGTTTGTGTCTTTATTTTATAACAGGAAGAAACATGTGTTGTCTCTCAGCATTTGATAAGAAGATTTTAACTCAGAGAAACATACACAAAATAAAAATCCAGTAGAGCTGTAGCACATGAAACTGAACTGTACTGATACAGAACAAACTCATTAGTTTTCCTATACTGCTGAGACACAGGGCTGTTTCTGCAGAATCAGATACACTAGCTCCAAACAAAATCATACTCTGCAAACAATTTTCTAAAAGCAGAAAGAGAATTTTAGATTTTTAATGCATTTCTGTGTCACAATGCATTAAAAATCTAAAGATGCTTCCTACATGTAATTCTGCTGCTAAGAGACAAAACTTAGGATTGAATTTTACTGTGCCTTTCAGTCATCTTTGTCTTCAAACAATGAAAAATATTTCTATAACCCAGTTGCAGTTGTGTTGAAACTATAAAGGGTGAGGCTTTGCCTTTTTCATCCTACTGAATGCATCTACTAAAGCTTCATAATAATGGAGAGAAGTGCACAGCAAATGTGGTTCTGAGGTGGTAGGCTTTTAACAAAGATTTTGTTGTGCTCTTGACATGCTTCACGCAACAAAGAATCACTGAATAATGGAACTGTAGAATCACTTGGGATGGAAGGAAGCTTAAAGATCATCTAGTTTCAACACCCTGCCATAGGCAGGAACACCTCCCACTAGACCAGGCTGCTCAGAACCCCATCCAACCTGGCCATAAACACTTTCAAGGATGAGGCATCCACAGTTTCATTGGGCAACCCATTCCAGTGACTCACTGCCTTCATGGTAAAGAATTTCTTCTTAATATCTAAAAATACTTGTCCTTCCCCTTGTCCTGTCACTACATGCTCTTGTAAATAATCCTCCTCCATCTTTCTTGTAGGCTCCCTTCAGGTACTAGAAAGCCAGAGTCATGTCATTCTGAAGCCTTTTCTTTTCCAGGCTGCACAGTCCCAATTCTCTCAGCCTTTCCTCACAGGAGAAGTGCTCCATGCCTCTAATTATCTTTGTGGCCCTCCTCTGGGCTCTCTCCAACAGGTCCATATCTTCTGGAGACCCAAGAGCTGGAGGCAGCACTGCAGCTGGGGTCTCACCAGAGGGGAGTAAAGGGACAAAATCCTCTCCCTGGTCCTGCTGCCCACAGTGCTTTGGGTGCAGCCCAGGATCAATCCACATTCTGGGCTGTAAAGTTGGGAAGTAATGCAAAGTGTTAGATGAAAACAAATAAGGAACTTTATTTAGTTGGGGAGTTTTTAATAGTAATGTCAAAAATGCTGAGCAGCCTTAAAAGAGAATTTGAATTATGCCCTTCAGTAAGGACATTTGCATACAACTTCTATTTTTTTGGCCAGAACCTTGCTACTTTTGGCTCAATGTTTACATTTATTCTTTTTGCCCATCTTCCCACTCCCTCTTTTATCCACCTCTTTGTTACATAAGAGCTTATCACTTAGATGTTGCTGCAGCAAACATTCCTGCATGCAGGTCGCTACTCAAAGACTGATTTTGATTGTGAGACTGTTCATATGCATGATATCTGCAGCTTCTTGTATGAGTTGGGACCTTGGTTTGACTTCTTAGATAGAAAACATGTTTATTTTAAAAGAGCAAATCATCACATTTGAGAAGGCACTGTTATTAAAGACTGTATGTTCTTTTGCTTAAAACTGCAAAATGAAAATTTATCCAATCCAAAAGCTGACATAACTGAGTTATCGCTGAATCCTTTGAAAATTTTAGCTGACAGCTTGTACTCCAATGGAAGGAAACAGAAATAATCTTGTTCACTAGAAAGTTAACTAAATAGGCCTAAAAAACTAAAACAGAGAAAATACAGCCAGTAAGAGCACCAGCATTTTGGGGAGTGCACCAAAGTCTCTATTGCTACCAGAATAAATAGCGGTAGGATTACATCAGAAAGACCTTGGACAGGCAAGGTGCAGTCTAACCAAGGGAATCAGAAAGTGGAACAAAATGGCTCTGGTGGCCCTGAAAGTGCTAAAAATGAGCAGAAAGGGGAGGGGTAACAAGGCCAGAGTGATAATAAATCCCTTCTTGTGCCAAGAGAATGTGCAGTAATGCATGCCCCTCTCCTTGGCTGCCACAGTGTCACAGAGCTTGAACAAGCAGCTCCCCAGAGCAGCAGACTGTAGGAGAAATAATCACAAGTAGGAGTCTTCCTCATCTCAGCAGCATTGAGTACATGTGGAGGAGGCAGATGTGGAGCAGGAATAGCAGGGTTGCCAAGGGCAGCTTTTACCAAATGGGAGATTGTGTAGTCTCTGCACTGTTATATCCCCAGCAATGGATGGCTCCAGGGACAGGCAATTTACTCCCCCCACCAAGTTGAGTTTTAGTCTCCCAAGACCACTTATGATGGGGGTACAATATTTTAGATTAAAAAACATTTCTACAGTAACATCCAGCTTTTGAAAAGAGAAGCTTATGAGAAGCCCAAGCAGCACTTCTCACAATGTACATACCCCATGGGTCTTCACTTCATGCTTCCTGCTTAAAGAATTTGTTTCCAGTAGTCAGTCTTACAAAACAGCAGAGAGAGACTGCAAATAAGTGGGAGAGGCCAGAAATAATGGTGGTACTGATATATGTGTGCTTTTTTCCTCCAAGCTGCCATTTCCTTCTCCTGATGTATAGAAGACACAGGAAATGTTGCTCTGCCAAACACTACATGCAGTTGTGTGCATTTTTTTTTTTATGTAGATTTGACAGTGGCAGCCATAAAAGTACTCTTCACAAGGTATTCCAGTATTAAAGCCTGTGATTGCCCCTTCAAGGGAAGGGAAGGATGGGATGGCAGCAGTAGATTGCCAGTATAGCAGTCACTATGGGTGCACTTTGGTATGAAACTGAGTAATACAGAAGCAGCGCCTAAAAAATTAACTGAAGAAAGCTTGGTCACTAATAACCTGAACAGAGGAACTTTATATGTTCAAAACATGAAATATAAAGCATAAAATTAAATCATCACAAATAAACATTATAGCACTTCATCAGGTATTTATTTGATTTATTATAGGGTTTCCAAGGGAGATCCTGTGGTCTACTAAGACCCATTTTAAAAAATGCCTAAATATATTCTAACGCAAATAATGAGTCAGATGGAATTGCTATGGTCAGTTAAGTGCGTAATGGATATTTAAAAGCTTTCAAACGTCAATAAATCTGGAAGAGCTCTAGCAGAGTACTTGTAGAACAAAAATAATTGGCACTTCAGAAACTGCCTGAGTGTGTATCTGTGTAAACTTAACTACCAGTGAGAGGACAGCAAGTGTTTATGTACTGTGTACTGAGAATATAAAAGGAATACCAAATGCCTGCCAGTTCATTTGCTGATAATCTGTAATGGGTCCAGAGAGGCCATAACTATTATCAAGAAGCTCTGATTCTCATTTATATGAAAGTCTTTAAATATCTGCTAGCATAAAAGGATCCTCAGGTTGTGCATGAAGAAAGTAGACAGCAGCTCAGCAGCATATATGCCTTGCACAAGGCTAAAGGTATCTGCTGCAAGGTTGTTGAATCTGCCTCTGCTAAAACCCTGTAAATTCATTTCCACAGACACTGAGTGAGAAACATCTCATGGAGAGGGGAAAGAAACCCTTTGGACAACAGTAGTTTTTAGGCAGGTTCTCTTTTCACCTTTTGAAAATTCACAAAAGAAAAAGAAGGAAATATTTTGCCAGCTCCAGATCAGAGCTAGTGGTGTGTTTGCATGCAAAGTAGGGCAAAGGTTTGGGGTTTCTGTGGATGTCCCAAGAGGAAGAGGATTTCACCATAATTTCTAAAACATCTGCAGATTAAGTAGTTGTTTTGTCCATGAGCAAGAGGGCTTGAAGAAATTTTGAAACAGCATCCTGAAAATTCTCTGTGTAGTAATAACAGCAAAACATTAACTGATATTAGTGAGCTATAGCTAATAAAGCCAGAGACAATTCAATGACAAATCTGGTATAAGTCATTACCACTACAGACTTTTCTCCCTGGCTCAGATATGTATGCTCTTAGTTAGGGCAAAGTAATATAAACCAAATCCAAGACAGATTACAGTAAAATCAAAAATTGTGCCCATAGCACATAAAATAATAGGGTTTGGTTTTTACACACCTTATGTAATAGAATCCATTTAAAAAGCAGTAAAACATAGTCGTGTTTGCCTAATTACAGCATCAGAATTATGGAGGTAGGATGACAGCAGAAGGATTTGTGTCTGGGGCTGAGTGGGCAGTAAAGGATGAAGGGATGGAACGGCACCATTGCTAATGGAGTATTTTGTCTCATCATT
The DNA here is from genome assembly GCF_051311805.1 of Agelaius phoeniceus. NCBI lineage: Eukaryota > Metazoa > Chordata > Aves > Passeriformes > Icteridae > Agelaius > Agelaius phoeniceus. The sequence goes on along the minus strand of NC_135267.1, from coordinate 89,439,362 downwards.
TAATGAGTCTGAGTTGAGAATCACAGTGCTCCTTAATATTTTTTGCTACACTATCAAGTCTTAACACAATACTATAAATTGGCTACAGAGACTAAAACTAATACCCTTATTTGTTTTAGGGTTGGGCAATGGTGAGTTTAATGTATCATATTAGAGATATAGTACAGTTTCTGCAACTTCTCTCCCATTCTGTTTGAAAAGCATTTGGATATCTTTCTCCGAGTTTTGTTTGTTCATGCATTTTTATTTGGAATTCAAAATGTGATAATAGATAATAAAAGTATGTTGTAAATATGACTATGACATGACATGGGAGTAGAGAAGCCACCATCTGGTGTATAAGTGACTGTTTCTTTAAAAATCTCTGATTTACGGTAAAACCTCTTTCCAACACCAGAAGAAGAGAAGCAATTTTACAATGGAATTAAATTGTACTCAGTGTGCTCAATTTAAGGCTGTCAGAAGGATGCAAAGAGACTTTATTGTGCATTATAATTTAATTAGACTTTATGTGTAAGCTGTATAATTAGGTTCTTTGCTAGTCTTTGCCCACATAACTATCTGGGAGCTTTATGGGATAATTTCTGCTCTTGTCAGAACATAAAGTCTGGTTAGCAGGTCTCAGAAAAGGCTGGGCATGCAGAAGTTATAAAGATAATTCCTCAGGCCCAAAATAGTTTTTTCATGTTCACAAAATCGTTCAAGAACAGCCTACACTGACCAATAGTTAACATTATAATCCTACTGAAGTTAATATTTACATGAAGTGACTACCCATTAAGTACCAAATGTTAGAGATAAAAATCACATTTTAGCTTCTCAAATTTTTATTCAGAACTGCCTCTCTCTTGCATTTGGGCTGGACTGTTGGCTTCTCCTGGTAGTCTGTCTTCACAGCTGAAGGTAAATTGCAGTAGCAATTTACCTTGATGCTGGCAAAAGTGAGTACACTGTAAATTTCCTAAGTCATGCCATGTTTTATTTCACATGAATGACTCATGATTCATCTTTCCATTGCATTCATATTAATTAAAAATCTTGAGGTGCCTTGTATAAGTAGATTTTAAGTGGTGACATTATAAGTTGGCACTACAGCCAAAGTAACTTTCCCAAGTACATTTTCTGGAGGAGATGTGGGAAGGTTGCAGGAGCTACATTGGAAACAATGCTGGAGCTGAAACTTCCTGCACATGAAAAGATTGTCTAGAAATGTTTGTGGAGCTTCCTGGCAGAGGCTGGGGGGGAAAGTAATTTGATTTTGCTACACAATTGTAATTTTAAAATAGGATCTTATAAAATATAGTTCTGTGCATTAACATACATGGCCCTTTTTAATTACATATCAAAGCAAGAATTGGATTGGATTTTGAACCATCAGTTTCTATGACCTCTGTCTGGAAGCAGTATTAGAAGTTTATTTCATGGAGAAATCAACATATAAGGGCAAGTAACTCCCATTTTTTCTGGTGTCTTCTTCATGCTTTATGGACAAATAATATCCTTCTTCATTTTTGCCAGAATCCCTCCACTGCAGTGATCTTCCATGAAACATAATAGAAAATTGTTAACTCTACAGAATTTTGGAAGAGACAACTTTCTTTGTATAATAGAGTGCTTTTAGAAAATTAAAGGACAAAATAAATTTCACTCACAGTTTTTACAAGAATTTCTGCAGAAATTTGTTAAACTTCTGTTGAATGCTGCTGTTTTGATCCCAGACAAACACAGCAGGGCTAGAAAAGGTTTTAAATGAAGAGCCTGCATACCCTTCCCATGTTCAGACCATGTGATAGATCAAAAAACATGTTAAGGCATGTGAACTATGCTACTGAAATCAGAATAGAAGCAAAAATTACTAAAATCTTTCTTCTACTTATTCCATATAAGTAAACATTTTGTTGGAAGCAACATTCTTGCTGTGTTACATCATTTCATTTATGCTATATAATTTATTTAGTCCTTTCTGTGTAGTATTACAGGCACCACTCTGTGGAAATGCTTTCCATAAAAAGACCAAAGTGAGGTTGAAAAAAATCAGTGTCTGTACAAAAGTTCACTGCAGACTTTTTCTGTTCTGAATAAGAAAGCATTTTTCTCCATGGAAACATGATATGGAGCTTAACAGGAGTCTGCTTACTGCTGGGAGCTGTGTTTGTTCCCTGCTAAGGACACCCTTGTGAGCATAGGGAAGAGGATTCTTTTCAACTGATTTCTTTTATAAAAAGAAACATTTTATGCAAAAGCCTTTAGCAACCCTTCTCCTTTACGCTTTCTGGGCTTCATAAAGGTGCAGAGGGCATTGGTTAGTACAGAAAAGGCACTGAAATGTTGGCTTATGCTGGTGCATCAATGGCTTCCTCAGGATTTGTTCCCAGTCACCTGTGTTTGGCCATTTTATTGTATGTCCTGTCTTGTAGTTGCCAGACTAATATATATATATTTATTTTTTTTTAAATATCTTCCTTAAATTTTGTGGAGTGTGTATATGGTGTTTGTTCAAAGGAATGAAAGAAAAAGAAGACCAAGTCAAGTTATAGCATAGGTTCCCTGCATTGCTGTGTTTTCACTTTTCCCCTGAATCTAATAGTGGTTCTATCTATTCCAGATAGAAGCACAAAATAGGCATTATTGAGGACATAAAAGATTAGTGCTAACTTTTACCAGCAGATTGTAATATTTTACAAGCTTCGTCTTTGCTGTGTGTTCTCATCTTGGAGTATGCTGACAGTCTGGTTCCTTCCCTGAGAAATGGCCATTTCTTTTCATTAGTTTTCTTTTAATAAACAACCTTATTGGAATTAAGAAGATAATCTGTATTAGCACTGAATAGCCTTTATTGCTTGCATCTGTGTTAAGAAGGTGGATAATAAGGTTGCTCTTAGTCTTATTGCAGTGTTAAGGCAACCTGGAATTCTCATTTAAGTAACAGAACTGGACCAAAGCACAAGTTTTCTTTGTGCCTGTTGGGAATCATAGAATGATAGTATATCAGGTGGGAAGGAGACCCAGGGATAGTCCAATCCAAACTTTCTTGGTAAAAACATTGTCCAGACAAGATGGCCCAGCACCTTCTCCAGCTGAATCTTAAGAGTGTCCAATACTGGGGGATCGTGCACTTCACCAGGGACATAGTTTCAATTCCAGATATTTCCCCTTGTGAAAAATTTTCTTCTCGTGTCTAATTGGAATCGCTCCAGGAATAGTGTATGGTCTTCTTTTTTCTGTGTGATTTCTCCTAAAAAGTGAGTATCTGACTTGTTTGTTCCTTTTAAATGCTGGAACATGGTGATAAGGTCTACCTTGAGCCTTCTCTTCTGAAGGCTGAACAGCCCAATTCTCTCAGCCTTTCATCATATGGCCAGATTCTCAGTCTTTTGGTCATCTTTTCCATGGTGCCCTTGTTAATGCAGCCCAGTGTCCTATTTGCTTTCTGTGCTGCAACAGCACATTGTTCACTCACACTGAGCTTGGTGTCCGCCAGGACCACCAGATCTCTTTCCACAGAGCTTCTCCTTTGCTGGGTAGATACTGGTTTATTCTTCACTCCTGGATTATGTTTCCCCAGGTGCAAGACCTTACACTTGTTTTTGTTGAGTTTTGTAATGTCAGCTCACTCTCCCAGACTATCCAGGTCTTCCTTCAGGGTGGTTCTCTTTCCAATATGTCCATTTCCCACTCAGTTTGCTGTTCACATCAATCTTCATCAGGATACACTTGATCCCATCATGCTGATCACTTGAAAAAATATTAAACAGCCTTGAGACCAGGATTGGTCCCTGGGAGACCTCACTTGTGACAAGCTGCGAGTTCTAAAAGGAACTATTTACCACCACTCTGGGTGTGTCCTGCCAGCCAGTTCCCCATGAGCCTCATGGACTCATCCAGGCCATAGCACATCAGTTTATCTAGGAGGAAGCTGTGACAATCCATGTTCAAAGCCTTGGTGAAATGAAAATTGATGATGTCCACCACTCGCCCCACTTCAGCTGAGCAGATTACTTTGTCAATGAATGCCATCAAGTTTGTCACACACAATTTGCCTTTGGCTAATCCATTATGGTTTTCCCAATCATGTGCTTCATCTGACTTGTGATAGCCCCAGGAGGATTTGTTCCATAACTTTCCCAGGATCTGAAAGTTAAGACTGATGAGCCTGTTGTTTTCTGGATCCTCCTTTTAGCCTTTCTTGTAGATGGGGTTGACATTAGACTTCTTCCAGTCTTCTGGGATCTCCCTGTCTTCTCAAAGGTTATGGAGAGCAGCTTTGCAGCGATGTCAGCCAGCTTCCTTGGTACCCTCTGGTGGCTATTGTCAGGGCTCAGTGATTTGTAGGGGTCAAACTCCTATAATACTTTATACACCAACTCCTCTTTCTCTGACAGTGGGTGGGTGTTTTCATCAACATGGATTCTTGATCCCAAGCCCAGGCACCCAACAGTGTTGGTGAAGACAGAGGTGAAGAAAGTTTTTGGAAGTGCTGCATTTTCATTGTTGTTGATGACTAATTAACCTCACCTGTTTAACAGTAGGACAATTTTTAGCTTCTATTTCTGCTTGTTCTTTAGGTACCTGAAGAACCCTTTCTTGTGTTTTTTGACATCTCTGTCCAGTTTTAGTTCAGTCTGAATTTTTGCTTATTAAACTCCATCTCTGCACACCCTGGCAATGCCATTGTATTTCTTAAAGGATATTAATCGGCTTTTCCATCTTTGGTACACTTCTCTTTTGGTTTCTGAGCAGACTCAGAAGCTCACAGTTAAGCCAAGGGAAATCTGTTGCTCTGCCAACTTTCCGTACTTCTAAAGGGGATGCACTGGTTTTGTATTTCCAGGAGAGCATGCTTGAAACACCCTAACTTAGTTCCTTTCTTGTCCATGGAAGCTTCCCAAGGAATCCCGCATAACTGACCTCTATGCAAGCTGAATTTTGCTCTTCTAAAATCTCAGACCTTTGTCTTAGTACTAAGCTTCAGTGTGCTCAGCCAGGTCCCAAAGTCCAACAATATGGTGATCACAGCAGCCAAAGCTATCACTGATGAAGATACTACAAAGCAGGATTGCTTGGTAAACCACTTTGCAAGTAGCAACGCAACAGTGCCTCACTCCTGGTTGGCACATCTAATGTTTGCATGAGGAAGTGGTTCTCTGCACATTCCAGGAACTTGATGGGTGATCCGTGAGCTGCTTAATTGTTTTTCTAACAAATGTATGGGTAATTGAAGTGATCAATGAGAGTCAGGTTCTGTTGACCTAAAGCTTGCTTTAAATAACAGAAATATTGCTTTTTTGGCCTTATTTTCTTGACTGGGAGGTCAGTAGCAGGTGCCTACTGTCTCTGTGATCCCCATTGGAGACACCCATTTTGTTCTTGACCCGCAGGAATTCAGTAGGGCTTCCACAATCACCATAGCTGACTGCTATACATTCAAGCTTCTCCTTAACACAGAGCATGACACCTCCTCCTTTTCTTCCCTGCCTGTCTATATGTGACAGCCTGTAGCCATCCATCATGGTCCTCCAGTCACGTGAGTTGTCTCACCATGTTCCATTTATCCCTGCTTTCTGACTGGGCACAGAGCTCCAGTTCCTTGTGTTTGCTCCCCAGGCTGCCTGCATCAGTATACATACTCTTGTGATGGTTGGTCTTTTGTTTCTCATCTTGGAAGGCAGCTAAGGAATGTTTATCCTTACTCTGGTCGGCCTGGCTTATTCCCCATTTGAAATGGCATGAGTGTTGCCACTTTGGACCCCATCTGCTAAGTCCTGCAGTTTAAAGCCCACCTCGCCATGGTGGCCAACCTGTTTTCAGAGATTCCCTTGCCTCTTCTAGACAGGTGGATCCCATTTCTCTCTGACACACTAAGAGTCATTGAAGATTGTCCAGTTGTCATAAAAGCCAAAACCCTCATGACTGCCCCAGCCACAAAGACAGAAGTTGATTTGCATTATACATCTATTTTGGCTTAATCTTTTCTCTAAGTGGTTAAAAATGGTTAAACAGAAGGAAAGATGACTTATACACCAATACTTTTTGCTTGCCATCTCAGGGTTCTGTAGTCTTCCCTGATTGTGGCCCAGGTTCCAGCTTGCCATGTCATTTATGCCTACATGGCATAAGAGCAGCGGTGGGAGAGCATTGTGTGTTTGTGACAATTTGTGGCACCATCTTGGCAACATCCCAGACCTTAGCTCCTGGAATGCAGCACACCTCCAGTGGCTATCAGGCTGGCAGATGGGTGCCTCAGTGCCCCTTAACAAAGAGTCACCCACTGAGTCTTCATCTTTGCTTTTCCCTGCATGCCACTGGTAGAGCTTCTCCTTGCAGACCTCACTTCTCATGGGTGCCTACAGCTGTTAAAGTTTCATATGTGTTTTTGGTGGGAATGCTGGAGGGTGGGGAATGAAGCAGAGTCCTGGTTTTGGTCAGCACCAGGATGCAAGGTGCCTCCTTATCTGTGGTGTCCAGCACAGTAATCACCTACCTAGCTCCATCTCAGCACTTCTAATGCTGCACAGCCTTTTAACTGTTTCCTGGCACTCCTGATGTAACAGATCATCAGCCTGTGCTCCTCTTTGATAGGTTACCTTTTCTCTGGGAGAAAGGCTAAGGCTTTTATTACAACCTACCACCCATATTGAAGTCTCTTTCCTTACTAGTTCCATATCACTGGAAGCATCAGAAGCTTTCTCTGTAGAATTGCTGGGTTTAGCACAACTGGGTTTTCCATTCTTCAATCAGTCAACAATATGTTTGGTACTGGTCATTTCCGAGGCAGGTGTTGACATTTGTATTACATTAACAAGGAAAATGTCATCTGGCGTTCGTGGAAGATAAAGACTTTTTCTCTCCAAAAATAATAGGGTCAGAGCACAGGATAGGGAGTTATATATGCCTTAAAATGATCTGCATTTAGCATGATAGCAGGATAACAACATATAAGAATGGATCAAATTCACCTACACTATCATTTGACTATCATTTAATAGTAATTTCATAATTTACACTTGATCTTAATAGTCACTGTGGTGGAAATGATAGGCTTCCAGCCAGGGAAGTTTGTTTGCTCAGTATTGTGATTGGGAATGAAAACCCATCTCCCCTGTTGGACTTATATCATATTAGAATAATATTGGTCTTGTTACACAGCATGAGGTTGATTGGCCTTTAGGCTAGGGGAAGTGTGAGGCTAACAAGTTAAATGCCATTGAAAACAACTGGCTAAATCATAAACTCAAACTGACCTGGTTTATGTATCTGTGATTTAAGGAAGAAAGTTGGAGATGTCGGATAAGATCCAGGGCTAAACAACTGAAAGAGAGAGACTAAAATACTCAGCTTTAGTTGATTAAAGATATTCTGATCCTGTTTTTCTCTGGTGTCTTGACCTTACTAAAGTTCACTTACTATGTAATGGAAAAAACAACGGGTTTGATAGCAAAATACAGGAAATGCCTGCAATCATGCCTGATTACAGTAGCAGCTTTTCTTCTGGTTTGTTGGGGTTTTTTTCAGAAAACTCTCTCTGTGTGCCTGAACAATGCAGAATAATAATGCTTTGGAGCCCTTTATTTGGTGCGTCAAAGCAGAGCAATTAGATGTCTGGCTTTTTGATGGATATGCATGTGGGGAGTTTTTGCACAGGAGTGCTCCATGTGACCTAAGTGAGAAAAAATAAATTATTAGAGGGCATAACTTAATTTATTTTTTCTAGAAAATTGTGTGTGTGGCAATTCCTCCATGACAGAAAAGACAAATAAATGCAGATCTTTTTAAGAAATCTGCCTTTGTTTGACTTTCAACTACAAAAATGGAAGTTTTGCAACTTTGAATTTGAATGAATTCTCTATCTGGAATAAGAAGGAATCATCTGGAATAAGGAAGCCAGGAAGCAGTTCATACTGAATGTGCACAAAGGCTCAGATTTATCTCACCTAACTTTAGGAAGCACAACTGAAGCTTCCAAATCAGAATCCTGCTTCTCCTGGAGTACATTTACCGTCAGTGGAGTAGGACAGACTGCTTTAGGAAGCTGTGCAGCCCACATGTGCTGTGTATCATCTGCCTGAAGATATCTGTGGAGATGGCCATGGAGGGAGCCTGGGGCAAGCCATGGTACTTCAATTTACCTCCTATGACTGGTGGCACAAATCTAGTCAGAATCCTGCAAAGTACAAGATAGAAAATTAAAACCAGAACAAAATGTTTCAGAGCTCTAGTTATATTCACGTTTAAGGTAAATTTTGAAAATTGATGGAATTGGGATTGATTACAATATATATTTTAATTCTGTTTTTCCTGATACCTGTATAAGATAAAAGATCATTGTTGTGGGTTATTAAGTTATGAGGATTCATTACTGAGCTAGCTCAATGAGAACTGCTACCGAAATGCAAAGTGCTACCCAGATATGCATGCATTTGCTTGGTGCATCTTTTCCTACTCTATATAAGAAATTTTCAGTCAAACGTTGGAAGTAAGAATTTCAGTCTTTTTGGTTAGACACAGAAACTGTATGCCCGAAGTGCAAGTGCTCTTTTCTTTCTGCTTGTGTGATTTGTATTCTATTGTTGTTCAAATGATAATGATTTTGTCATCCTACCTACTAAGGTCATTGAGAAAAAAAAATACAAGAAAAACAACATTGCTTTTGGTTTCCAAAGAAAAGCTTTTGAGCAGCTCCAAACTTCATTAGGGTCTCCACTGATAAATTTGCTTTCTAAGGTTCTGGTAACATATTTTTCAGAACTAAGTTTTCAAAACTTGATCTAACAAGCTTTTCTAGCTTCACCCTGTCCTTTCACTGTCTTTCATCAAGTGGTTTTATCAAATAATGATTAAGTATTGTTTTCTTTTAAAGGATTATGGACATACATAGTAGTCACTTTTAGTTTGTGCTCCACTTAACCTATTGTTATAATACACAATCTTATTTTGATGTTATTTGAGATGCAAAAATAAGAGCACTGAACCTCACAGAGTAGCATACCACAGTTTGAGTCAGACCTTGGCTAAGCCTGGGGACCTCTCTTGTCTTCAGTGAGATCACCAAGGTGTCAGTGAGGACAAGGTTTATCACATTACATATTTAGCAATTACTTAGTCATGGGCTTTGTAGTGGAGCCTGAAACAGTAAATATCATTAGCTGTAGGACAGATTTCTTCCCATTGTTCCACCCTGAATATGCAGAGCCAGTTAAGAATTTTTCAGCTGAAGTTTTCAAGGAAAAAGTAAGAAAATGGTGGTTTAACCTGAAGTAGAGAGAGTGAGAACAAAAGAAGAAAATCCCTGAGGAAACTACTGGTAGCCTTAATGTTGGGACACTCAGCAGGGTGGGGAGGACCAGGACATGCAGGCAGCTCAGCCCCCATGCAGAACCAGTCCCTGGCTGGAGCACCAGGTTGGGGTCTGCTTACCTTACTTTCACAAAAAGCACAAAGGGTTTGTAAAATCTCAAGAAGGCTTACAAAATGGGAAAATAAATTGGTATCTAATTTAACTGCAAGTTTCTGAGGCAGGTTGTTTGTCCTATGCAATAGGCTTAATATGAAGCCAGGTCCATTCGTGGCAGTTCTTATTTGGTACAAAAATTCCAGGCCTGTGGGCTATGGGAAAGGGAGAATTGCCACTGGGATCCTACAAAAAGCTTGTCTAAATCAAATCTTTGGCAGTAAGCTGAATCAAGAGGCAACATTGTAGTGCTATATCACATTCCTGTCTCAGACCCATGGAAAAATTGTTGCATTCCCAGGTGTGGGAGTCATGAAGGATGAGGTTTATAAAGTAACATGATGTGAATGCTAAGGCAACCTTCTCTTGAAAGAGCAATAGAGACCACTCCCTTCTGTGCTTACATAATGCATATTTGAACTTGTACATATTTCACTTAGGTTCACAAATAAAAATGTGAAAATAATAAGAAAGGAAAAGTCATACAAAGGAAAGCTGTTAAGTACAATATATTTATTTGCCTGCACATTATTTAAAGGAAACCCAGCAGAATAAGATAAGTAGATCAGGCTCAGTAATGTCCTAAGCTGCTACCGACAATTGTAATAAAGTTTTGGTCAAAGCCAGTAGAAAGCCATATAAAGAAATTATTTTAAAGAGATTTTTTTTTTCTGCTATTGTAAAAGGCATTGGTTTCCTTAAGCTGCTGGAAATGAATATTAAACCTTTGTTCAATATGTCATTAAGACGTCAGTAAACAGTTAGGACCATAGAATACATGCAGCCTTCTTTTCTATTTTGGGCCCTTGCTGACCTGAAAGGCTTTTCACTGGTGGGCACTGCTGGAGAGGTGGTGTTACACATCTGCAAGCCTCACTTTTGCCTTGTAGCAATGAGGGCTTACACAGCCACAGACAGTGATCGTGTGTTTATCTCCCTCCGATGTCTTTGGTGGGTAGAGAGCAAACAGGCTTTTGCTACATCCCTCCTCCCATCTCTGCCACCCCTTAGTCCACAAATCATTTGTGCAAATGGCAGGGTGGTGGATGTTGTGTTATATAAGTAAATGTGTGTGTTTTTTAAAGTAAACATGCCTGACAAGAGAATGTCAGTATGGTCACATTAAAAGTCAACCCTTCCCATTTATGTCTAGCCTGCTGTCTGAACTTCAATGAAAATGAATTATAATATCTCTGGCTTTATTTGAAACTAAGTCTGTCACAGCAATTCATCCGCCATTAGCAAGTATACTCAATGATACACATCAGAATAAGTTGGATTCACTTTATTCCAAACTTGACACTGGAAAATAGCAGTTTTCAAGTCTGCACAGCAGATTTTTCTGTATATTACTGAGTACAACTCTACTACAGTGTTTGTGTTATATATTATCTTTATTCTTTGATGATATCAAGTAATGTAACAGTGTCAAAAACTGTGTATCATAAATTCAGTAATTACTTAATGGATCAACATTAAAACAAAGCAGAGAAATTCCAAGACTTTCAGTTAATCACAGGCAAAACTGAGATAACTTACTACAACAAAAGCAGCAGAACCATCTTTTTCTCACTGTTAGTCTCACTCAGGTATCCTCCTACTTCCTCTCTGCTAACACAAACTGCTCTACTGCAATGAATTCACTCACAAGCATGAACAATCCAGTGTGTCCCCCATTTTTTTTTATTCATAGATAAGGGAGGTCACTGGTAGAACGTAATACCCAACAGCACTGCAGTTATTGCCCATTTATGCTCAGTAACCTCAGAAAATATGGGCTCCTTCTTTCCCCTAGAGGTTTTCAAATGGGGAAAAAAGAATTATTATTATTAGTTTGTGTTTTCTTAGTAGGTATGGTTTGAATTTTCCCATTTATCTCTCATCTGTTGCTGAGGGGGAAAACAGTCTTGCTGATGGGTTGTGACTAAAATACTTAGAGCAACAAAAGAATCCACTCTGGAAGTACAATCCTCTAATATATCTGTCCTGTTCTGTTTATGTATGGAAACTGAGACTAAGTTAGTGAGATCTAATCACTAAAGAAGCTAACATTATAACTTTTAAATTGTTTACTTTCCTTCATCTTTTCTGACTAGTTCTATATGCAATTTCATCTTGCTTAGAATTGTAACCTAATACATTAGTTATCAGTATTTTGAGGACATCAAAGAGGAAATTTATGCTGGGTACATGAGAGACCTGATGTAGGTGAGCATCTTTATCTCAAAAGCAACTTGGATATCACTGAGTAACTAAGAAAGTAATTCTAGGAATGTAGAAGTCTTACCTTAATTAAACAGATTTAAAAATCATCTTGTTGAAATTTCTAATTGCTATGATGATCATATTCCCTTCAGTTATGAATTTCAGTAACACTAATAACTAGAGAATGATTCTGATGGTTTTTCCACGTCCTTGTAGGAAGTTTTCTTTTTACCTTCTGTGGTTTCTTGTGTGAACAGTTTGTCTATTTAAAGCCTGCAGAGAGGATGTGATTTTCCCATGCAGGGGAACAATGGCAGTGATTTCAAATACACTATTGAAAGGGTTTATTGCACTTGAAAGTCCCAAAAAAAGTGGTTGTTCTGTAGTTCTATACTTTAGCTTTTGCTGCTTTCAATCTTTCTGAATGCTGATCTTTTATAGATGTTTAGTAAGGTACAATCCTTCATTTAATTTTTACCTTATAAATAAATATTCCTGCTTTCAATGCTATTATTTGTACCTAATAATTATTATGCTTCATTCTGTGAGGTGTTGCTCAATCAACAGTCAGAGTAGAAGTGGTAAAGTAGCCACTGTAAAGTGGTTGCTTGCCGGCCTGTGATTATATTTCTCTGGCTGCTTGATCTTGTTCTTCAAATATATATTTATTTAGTCACTGCTGTTTGCTGTGTTGAAAGGCTACTGTTAGTAATGTTTGGCAGACTTTCTGATTTTACTGGTCAAACCCATCTTGATTGTTTAACTGCCTTACTTTCAGCAAGAAAACTGTGTGTTATCTAAATGGCACTTGTGCCACTCACACAAGATGCTTATCTCTCTGGCTACTGGTGGGATTGGGATTTTAGGAACCCAGGGCTATGAAATGCTCATCCACTGAGCCTTTGGAGGCAGCCAGGGCACTCAGTGTCTTATGGCATTCGTGTGTGGAGGAAGCGGTGAGGGTTACAGAAGTTTTCACACAGGTTACCTGCAGTCAGCCTGCTCTTCTGTTCCAACTTGCACAAACATAACTCATAATCCTGATTATTTCTTGAGACACTGCCAGTCATTCCAGCTTCTGAGGTGATTGTGATGCTGGCAGGAATGCAGAAGTAGAGACCAAGGCTTAAATTTCTGTTTAAAGCTTTCTCAGAACAAAACCTGCCCCCCTCCAAAAAAAAAGAAAAAGAAAAGAAAACCATCCTACAACATTTCATGCAATGACTGTTCAAGTCAATTGAAGTGAGTCTACAAAGTATCTTGGCAAAAAAACAAAGGAGAGAAACAGCTTAATGTAGCATTGCTGCATTCAAGAAATCTGAGCATTCTCCTGGCTTAACTGGTTAGGTTGTTTGCAGTTGCATGTAATTATTACTCAGGAACTCATTTTGTCAGATAGAGATGACTTCCTTACTTGCTACAAAGAGAATGCAAAATGAGAAAAAGAAGAATTTAATAGACCTTTGTCATTGAGCTGACACTATTATTTGGTATGTTCTGATTCAGAGGTAGACAACTGGCACTAAATCCAGGAAAGAAATAAAAGACAGAATGGATCAGAATGGAACAATCTGTACAGAAGATTGTTTTACATTCCAGATATGGCTGTCTACTTTACTTCTGGAGGAGTCGGAGAGCTGGCTGTTTCTTGGAACTGTTCTGGGGAAATAAGAGTCTAAAAGTTAAAAGTTTTAATTTTTTTCAATGAGGCTGCTGCTCTGGAAAGACAAGCTTCCTTGACAACTCTTTTTCTCTTACTTTTTCATTTGCTTCCTTTTCTCTGTACATTTTGGTTGTTGGGTTGTTTTTTTTTCTGTGAGGTGTTAAATAGCACATTATCTATTCCTACTCTCATATTAATGTAGTTAATTTAAGATTTCTTCTTCCACAGTTGCAGAATTAGAGGGATTTCGTAAGGTTTCTTGGTTTGGGGAGGTTTTTTCTGGTTAATTTTTTTTAATCTGGCAACTGTAAATTGATGGAATGATTTTCCATGCAGGCACTTTTATGGACTATATATGACAATCTTGTGGGCTAGCCATGAGTTTGGCACTTTGGCAGACTCCCAGCTTACCTTTTAACCTCCCATATGTACTTTGATGGGAGTCATACTGCTGTTGTTTTAGCCTCTTCCAAATTTCTTTTGAAACTCTGGTGCACTCTGTGATAACACAAATCTACTGGTATTACGTTTCATTATTGCGTGAGTAATGAAGCCGATGTCCTCAGTGCCTTCAGCAGAGTTTTGAAGAGGCTTATAGGCTTCACTGCCCTGTTTTGGCTTGATAAAGGGGTCCCAGATGTTTTACTTCTGTCAAGTAAGATTATAGTTTGGTAAATGGTAAAAAAGTTAAATTGACTTGTGCTTTTACAGATAGGCTTAAAATTTCATTGTCACGCTTTACGGGTAGTCAGAATTTAATAATTAGACTCTTCCTAGTTTTCTCTTGGCTCAGTTTGTTTATTCTGTTTTTCCACTGTCAAGTTAAATTTTTATTGCTAATTTCTGTATCTTATACAAATCCTTAAGAAAATAAAGAGGATAGTGAGTATCTTGTCCTTATCCATTGTGTGGTGCCTTACTCTTAGCGTTTTATTGCTGTTGAGGTTTCTCATAGCTTAGGACTTTCCTGGACTATTGACTATATCTCCATTCAAGTTCATGGCTACCATATGGATTGCATTAAATTAAAGTTAAATGATTTTAGGTCCTAACAACTCCAGTGTGTCACTTACCTGCATGGAGAAATCCTGCAATCAGAGTTAAGACATAATTTTAGAGTCTTCTCATAAACACTTAATACTTAAAACACTTAATAAAGTGGATCAATTTTCTAAGCAGCCTCTCGAATTTCTTCAGTTCCTATCATAATTATATGTATTATGACCTTCTTTCTAACAGTCTATTGTGATGGTGGCTGTAAGTGGTTCCAAGATTACATCAAATATAATTATACTTTGATTTCTTTATCTGAACATCTTGACTTCTTGAAATATAGCTTGTATTCTTCTACAGTAAGGAACATCCAAGATAACACTGTACTTGGAAGTTATAAACTACAGCTACAATCTTATTTCCTTCTTCAATCTGTAAGAGCCTTACCCTGATGATCACATTCTATTTGGTGTTGCTATAGTCCTGTTTGAATGCAGATCTTTTTATTGCAGCTCTTGTAATTTACTGAAGGAACAGTTTTGGGAAGGCACATGACTTTTGAAACAGGGAGATTTGTTTTGTTTCTTTGACTTCTTGTGAGGAGGAGACAGAGCTGTTGATATCTGTTTGCCCTGGCATTATGTTGGACAATTCTGGCAAATCACTTTCCAGAGGTAGGAAGAGGTGGTAACTTGAGGGTTTAAAGGGTTATACATAAGGGGTTATGTGGCAGCCAGCTGGATCTTAGATTGTTTAGGAAGTGCTGATATGAATGACCTTAAGGGATGATAAAATATGCAGTCTGCTCCAAGGGGCCATGCCTGGGTGACCACTGAGGACCTGCAAGAGCAGCGTAGCTGATCCAGAGATAGCCAAGTGTGATGTAGGGGATATTGCTTGCAATAAACATTTCTACAGCCAGAGTGTACTTCAGCCACATAAAACCATATCTGACAAAGCTGGTTTATGTAGGAGACAGTGGTTTTACGGTTACTGAGGTAAATATGGCTTTGTTGTGCCAGGTCAGGCTTGTTTTACATGCACAAACCACTTTGTGACATGTGTGTAACACAACCTATCCCTACAGGCACAGTAAGTTCTCCAGTGCTTCCCAGAATCTGCTTTGTGGGTGCATCATTGCAGATGTGCAATGATTCTGCAGACCTTGAGCAGTAGGTCTGCATCACACTTGGCTATCTCTGGATCAGCTACGCTGCTCTTGCAGGTCCTCAGTGGTCACCCAGGCACGGCCCCTTGGAGCAGACTGCATATTTTATCATCCCTTAAGGTCATTCATATCAGCACTTCCTAAACAATCTAAGATCCAGCTGGCTGCCACATAACCCCTTATGTATAACCCTTTAAACCCTCAAGTTACCACCTCTTCCTACCTCTGGAAAGTGATTTGCCAGAGTTGTCCAACATAATGCCAGGGCAAACAGATATCAACAGTAGTAGGTCCTGTGGCCCAGGAACAGCTGATTTTCATGTTGGCCTGTGTACCTGCTTGAGGAATATATGGGCCAACATGTTAAAAAATATTTCAGAAGTGTCAAAAGGAAAACAAAACCCAAACTAAAATCCACCTACTGAAATTGTGTGAGAAGCAGAAAAGACTTCTTCTGGGGAAATCTCAGCATACTGTAGGTTTGGACATGTCTACAAAAACTCTTAACATGCTGCAGCCTTGGAAGGGCTGTTTAATCAATTAATGTGCATAAATGCTTCCACCGTGTTTGGTGCCTGTGGTTCTGAAGGCTGGAATCTGACAAGGAGACATTTCTCTGGAAGAAATTCTCTGAGTAAGGTGAAGACTTCTCATCCCTCACTCAGGTCAAATTTGTTGGCATAAAGAATTTTTTTGAAAAAAACCCTTGTCTTTTCATAGGCTTTTGGGGTGAAATTAATTTACAGAGGCTGGCATGGGATTTTATTCCTCTTCTCTGATTTAGAACTTGCCTACACACACACTATTTACTTTTTTTTTCATCAATTCATCCTAAGGAAATTTGTGTAATTTTTCCAGGAAAAAGATTTCTGATCAGGAAGTGTTGACAAAGTCACTTAAAGACATGTGTTCTGCTTTTGATTCTCACCTCTCTATGCATTCATACATACATTACAATATAGATATATATTTATATATATATATATATTATATATAAATATAATATGTATCTTTAATATATATCAGAGATACCTAAAAGCCTAGACAGAAATATAAAAAGCAAATGTTGTTTTGATACACATGCAATATAAGTGGGATTTTTTTGCCTTTGTTTTATGTTATTCTATCTACATGATGAAGAGGTTTTATTTGGGGGGGGAGGGGGCAGGGGGCTGTTCATGCAAGTGAGAGTTCTTTTATGCACTGACTTTCCAGATCCTTTTGTTATTAAGTCTAAGGCAAGTGGCAGGTAAGTTAAATGGTACCTAGCCTCTATTGTGCTGGAACATGTATTAACCAGCAATGGTATATTTAGAAAATATGCAGAGGGCAAGACAGGAAAGGTGGATATCCTTTTCTCAACCTTTTTTTGACCTAACCCAATTTCATAAGCAGGCAATTGTGTGGTTTTGACACAAAGACATTTGTATGATCAGAAACAGCTGCTAAGATATGTTGTTTAACAATGAATGCAAAATATTCCTGTGTAATTATTTTTAAGCCTTAAGCTACAGAAAACAGTGCTCCCAAGGATGGGAATGTTGTTTTTTATCCTTTTCATTGCAATCTGAACTTTGAATTGCTACTATACATTAAGAATCAAATTCAAAGTAATCCAAGTTTGAAAATACCTATTCACTGAACCCATATGCCAGAGTATGGATAAATTGGTACTCCTTGCTTAGTGCTAATGGAAAAAATAGAGAATTACTTCAGTGACCTATTTCACATTGACAGAATGATAGATCTGTAGGAAACAAGAATCTGAGATCTTTCCCAAACTCTTCTGATGCTGCCTTGAATACATAAAAGCTGTGCTTTCATGCAGCTAAAGAGAGCAAAAGCTTAGTCTTACAAAATGCTTGTAATTGCCGGCTTCTTTATTTTATTGCCTTTAACCAGGTTTATTTAGTGACTGCTACCAACTCTTCATGCACAGGCAATGAAGGACATTTTCTCAGTGTTTGGGAAACCATTTATTTGTCAAATTCTATAGTTTATTATTAAATATAAGAGCACATGATCAACATTTGAGAGTTGATTTAATTTGAGACCTTTGTATTTCAGGGACCTGAAACTGGACAATATTCTTCTGGATGCAGAAGGCCACTGTAAACTGGCTGACTTTGGGATGTGCAAAGAAGGGATTCTGAATGGAGTGACCACCACGACGTTTTGTGGCACACCTGACTATATAGCACCAGAGGTAGTTTTTTGCAGTGCACTTAGAGTACAAATATTCTTATTTATCAGACTGTTACATGTGTCATTTTATACACTCTTTACATGTAGATGAAAACATTTCAAATGCAGAGTAGACTCTGCTGCAGTTGTGCTTAGGTAGTCTTGCAGAAAATGGTTACACTACTGTTCACAAGCACTATTCCTTGATGATAGGAGTGGTTTTTCTAGTATTTGTTTCTTGAAATTAAAGTTATTCTTCTCAATTTGCTCATTTCTGAATCAGCATCATTATGATGATTTTTAGCAGCCTTTAAGGTGCTAGATGCAACTGAGTATTGCAATCTTAGTAATCTTAAGTAGTTATAAAAGTGTTTTTATTTTTTAGTAAGGTTTAAAAGAACATGTTCATACAGAAGAAGCCATATGTTTGATGTCGTTTTGACTACAGCCTTTGTGGGAATATAATTTTTTTTTCCTTTATTTAAAATATCTGTGAGTGAAAGATACTATGCTTGTGCTACTTTGTAGACCTGCACAGAAAGGTGGAAACTAGATATGATCCTGCATATTAGTTGGCAACATTTCGAGGTGTTCATTGGATAAAATAAACACCTGAGAGTATTTATTTTATTTATATATTATAATGTGGCTTTGACATATCCTAGATTTTAATATTATGAGGTGCATTTCAAAGTGCCTAAAATGAAGCAATACTGAACAGTTTTTCTGCTAGGCCGACTTTGCTCAGTTGAGTTAGTAACCTGTGCATCTTTCCACTTGAATATTCAGTGTGCAGGTTTAATGGAAAGGTGTTGTTGATTTGTCTTTCATCAAACATAAATTTGCAGTGAGGAAAAATGTTATTTATTATTCCTCACAGTCAATAAATCAGAAATCCATTCTGTTAGTGTTCAGGGCTGTCCAACTTCAGTAACACAACTGATAAGGTATGAATCATCTTGAAACTATCATTACATAAATGTGTGTCTTATGGAGTCTGAAAAGTATTCCAGCATTTAAAGAAAATAAATACCAGAGTGGTAGCTGGGGCTATGTAGGATTTTTTTCTGATTTCGTATACTAATTGAGTCCTTTGACAAATTCTTTGAAAATTATTACCAAAAATAAAGCACTAATAAGAACACAGGAACTTATTACTAATTATTAATTAATTAATAATAATTAATTAATTACACTAATAGGAACTTTTCCTGAGGCTTCCAATTTGTCATGTTAATTGCAGAAGTTATCTCCTGCTTCTATTTCTCTTGCATTGTGGTGATATGTCTTAATTTCCTTTTATTTAGTAGTGTCTGATTTCCAAAGAGTTCCCAGAAGACATGAAAAGTGTACATCTAATTTTCTGTATTTGATGGCTATAAAATATCATTTTCTTTCAATGAGGAATGTGGATGGGATCCAGACCTGTGTATCCAAATGTTAAACTCATTTCTGTTTTTGTGTTAAGACTGAATTTGGTTTTATATTGGTCTTGATTCCCAACTACAGCACTAAGCCCAAGCAGTTCACCACAGGACTTCTCACTGCACTGCGCAGTGTTGTGTAAGGAGTTGGTGGATTTATTGCCATTCCAAGGCATTTTAAGGCAGCCAGCTTCACCTTAAGCAGGCACCCACTCCCCTTCCCTGGTTCCCTGTCATGCTGAACCAATGCAGCCAAACTGCAAGCTTCTTTCCTGTGAAAAGGAGACAAGAATTAAACTTGTTCCTGGTACAACAGTTGTTCTGTAACACCAAGTGCTACTATAAAACTCCATCGTGCTAAACTATTACTGTCCACTAAAGGTATTTGCTACAAGGTTGAACTTGTGCCACATGAGAAGTTGTAGCCAGATTTCCTGAAAGCAAGTGCAATTAAAGTGAATTCTACAGCCATGTATTGTACAGTGGTTTAATGCTGTAAAAGGAACTTGAACAAAAATGCTTTTGGCTTCCTTCAGCCCTACCTAAAGGACAAGAATAAATCTCTCAGATGATCTCTGTGCAACATTAGAAGCTGGTTCAGTTTGTTTTGTTCAAGATAGAGACAAGGAAATGTTTCACATTTTCCACCAGTCTGTTTTGTATATGTGATCTTTTTTCCCCTATAGTGTGACCTGCTTTAAACAGCTTGGAAGGATATGCAGCTCTTTTGCTCACAAGCATAGTCATTTACTCAGGGGACTGATAAACTCTCAGTACTTCTGAGAACAACATCTCATTGACACTTAGCTGTGCTAGTGCAAATTGCATGGTAAGAAACCCTGCCTGCTGTTACTGAAATCAGTGTGTGATCCAGTCCTGCTTAGGCACAGGGCATAGAAGGGCTATATCATGTCGAAACAGCAAATGTGCAGCTGAGACAGGTGTCTCACTTGTCTCTTCAATCCAATCTCTTTTTCTGTGCTAGATCCTCCAGGAGCTGGAATATGGTCCATCCGTGGACTGGTGGGCTCTGGGTGTTCTCATGTATGAAATGATGGCTGGACAACCCCCCTTTGAAGCTGACAATGAAGATGATCTCTTTGAATCCATCCTTCATGATGATGTATTGTATCCAGTCTGGCTCAGTAAAGAGGCTGTCAGCATTTTAAAAGCAGTGAGTCTTCCATTACTTGCCTTCTTCCTCCTCTTCCTCGTCATGGGTTTTTGGGGGGTTGGTTTGTTGGGTTTTTTCCTTGATTAAAATTGAATTTGCTGAAAGTTGTTGAGAGCAGTCACCACTGGGAGTTCAAGCACAGTTCAAAGTGCCACTGTTAGGATAATGGGGCCTTGGATAAATTACACTGCTTGTGGGAAAGGAACAGAATGTTTGTATTCCACGCAGTTCTACACTGTCTAAATCTGTGTACTGCAGATTCATGTTTCAGGGAAAACCCAACCAGCTAGAACTGTGCTATCACTTTGACACTTTATATGCCATATACTCCCATCACTAGAGTGGGAGAAGTACTACATAATTAAAGAAACAATGTTTTTCATATTTAACCCGCTTACAAAATTTCCTGTGCCTTTGCTGTTTTTCCCCTGTCATCAAGATGGGTTGAAAGCCCTTTATTTACAGCTGCATGTTCTATTTCATAGTTCACATGATAAGCGGTCTTACTTTAGTGTGATTGTTGTTCTCATTGTTCTGTTCTCATTGGGATTTTTCAGTATGAGTGATGACTTGACAGTAACTTGTGTCATCAAATGCCACAATTTTTAAAATCAGCCAATATGTACCACTGGGCAAATTTGGTTTTTAGACTACCTTTATAAAGTCAAGTTCATAAAGTCATTCATTGCTATGAATGACACTGACATAAATTCTTTCTTCTCTGCTAGTATCATCCTAAAATTGAAGGAAAACGATACAGAAGCAGTATGTCAATCCCCAGAGTTGGCAAAAACCCGAGAAGGATTTTTGGCTTAAAAAAATAACTTGGTTTTTATTTATTCCATTTTTCCATTGTCTTTGTAACTGGAAAGTCTCTGCCTGTCTATATATTTTTCTTTCATCATCTGAAGGGAGACTTTCAATTAAGAAGGCAGCTGATAATGTAAAATCCTGCAGAGATCTTCATACAGGGTTATTTTGAAAATGTATATAAAACATAAACAATTTGTAATTTTTAACACCAATGGACAGCACATTCTGCAGAAATTCTCATCTTGACCTTTTGATGAAAATGCCTTCTACTGAGCAAGAGAGATGCTCTAGCAATGATTCAAAGCAGAAGTCAAAGTTAACCTCTCAGAAGTCTTTGCTGAAGTATCTCTTTTGCTACATTCACTGTAGTGAGAAGATGGAGGATTTTTTACTCCTGGTAGTAATTTATTAATACTTATTGTCCCTTCTCCCCCAAATAGCTTTCTTAATACTTTTTGTTAGCTCACATTTTACTTTCATGCATCCATTTCTGTTTCCAGACCCTTTGATTATTTTACTTCAGCAATTAAAATATATAGACTTGAGCTGCAGAGTTTGGGCTTATATCCAGGGCTCAGGGGTTATTTTGGCACGTTGTAAAGGAAGGGTTGTTGTCAGTTTTCATACCTACATTTGATTTTAATTGGAGTCCAGGGGATTTTCTTTTAAAGCTGGCTTTTTTACAGAATTTTCTACATTTTGATAGTAGGAATGGTGATTTGTATCTTGCTGTGGTCATAGCCTTTCAGGCATAAATCGATACAATTTAATGGAGCTGTGTCAATTTACACCATAAATAAAACACATTTCCTTAGGATTAGCAACCTGCTGCCTATGAATGTATGGTGTGAAACCTGCTTGTGTTCTTGAAACTTGTGTTCTTCATCTGATACTTGTCCATATGAAGAACAGGAAAAACAGAGGAAAGAAAGAGGCATCTATGTATTTTACTGCTGAATGGTAGCAAGGGATTAATTTTGGAGCACTTCATTTCCTCACATTGTTGTTTTTTTTTTACAGTCCTTCAAACACCACATAAGGAAAGTTTAATAAGAAGACATTCTCTTGTATTAAGTGGTGATGTTGTCTTATTTTCCAAAGAAAAGTTTTCCTGTTATTTCCATCAAAACACTGAGGATAATCTTAAAGCTCAGTATTACAAGGCAGTGTGTTGCTTATCCCATGAAAATCCACACATCTTATTAGTCCTGTTTCTGTGAATTGACAGGAATTGCTATTTAAATTCTTTCCTGTGTAGTAAGGAAAACAATTCTTTATTGAAATTGGCTCTCTGCTTCTTCCCAAGCAATGGAGAGATATTGTCTCTACAGTGTGTGTTCCCTGTGTACTGGGATGCAGTCTCTGGCTACCAAAGCAGAACTCTGCTTTTAATCTGTGTGATTTATTTCAAGAAGCAAAATTTGGGGAGCCTAATCATCCTTGATTCAAGCCCTAAGCAGCATTTTGTCCTGTTATCCCTTAAGTCAGTAGGAATGCTGATCCTAAAAGGCTGCTTCTTTCAGAAAAGGAGGTTCCTGCCTTAGCCATGAAAAGGTTTATGGCTGTGGTTGTCAGCTCCATTTGCAACCATCTCTTCAGCAGAATGCAGTTAACAGCTGTGTCTGTCCTGACAGTTGCATCAGTGTTGATGCTGGTGATGAACAGGGAATAAATGTCAGCTTTTGCTTCAGAAATAGAAAGGGATTAAATTAATGCAATTAAATGTCTGCTTTAGAAGTTTCATATTTTTTCTTCATATATGCATGTGATATTTTTGTTTAAGTATTCATTCTTAAAATACATTCTCTTTCATCATCCATTTCACAGTTTTATGAAGTTTATGAAGTACAGCACTTAACTGGACAGTCTAGTCACATTGTCATGTCCTGTGCTTCTTAAAAAGTTACATGTCCAGATGCTTTCCCTGTCTCCAGTTTAAAACAAAGATAAAGCATGGCAGATACTAGGATCATATTTTACTTCTTTGATACCTGGATTATATGGTACAAAAAGCACATCCTGTATTTTCCATGTTCTGCTTCTGCAGTACATGTGGCTGCTGGTTCCTGGCCTGCTCGCTCCAGTCCTGGAGATAAAATAAAGCAGAGGAATGTAGGAATGCATTTTGTGGTTTTTCAAGAGACCTCACCAAAGCACAGTAATCCTTTCAAAACCTTTATTTCTCCTGCTCATAGAAAAGATTGCCTGTAGTTTAGATATGACTTGCAAAAGAACTTGCAGAGCAGTTGAACTCAAGACCAAAGAGAAGGATCATCTTCAGAACAGTGTGTGTATGTCAGAGACCACAGACAGAATTGTCTTGCTGATTTATGCTATACCTTTAAAATGACAGAAAGCCATTCTCCTCTGAATGGTTGATCTAGATATCTAAAACCATTCTAAGGGCCTAGGTAGCCACTTACCTAATACCTGGAGTACTAAAGCAAGGGCATGCTCTACAGTAATTTATTTTATTCTATGTTTGCTTTTTTTTCCTACAGAAGTATAGTATAATGTGATACATGTGTTGAAAAGCCACTGAACAATTATTACATTTTGTTTACTTTGTCCAGTTTTTCTAAATTTAAAAATGTTATATAATAGCTGAATATAAAGTTATAGCAAAGCTATTGAGCTAATTCTATAATGTGTTTGTGTTTATAAGAACAGCATTCATTGCTACTTGAATTGCAAGGATTCTGTGTCCACACAAATTAGGAAATTAGTAGAGCAATTGCTAATAAAAGACGGAAAAATAACAGAGAAAAATCAGGTAAAGTATTATGTGCTGCCATCAGTTGATATCAATGTCTTACACCACTTGTACAGCTTTTTTTCTGACAGGAATAGTTTAAATGTGAGAAGTTCATAAATTACTACACCAGAGGAGACCAGTTAGTTTCAGTCACTGACACTAATCGTGTACTAAAAATGAAAGAGAAATGTGCATGGGGGACATGACATAATTTCCCATTCTCAAGGAAGCTTTCTGCAGGTACTGATCACTCTGTCTCTGGAGGGTTTAAGATCATCTTTCTTTCCTTTAGTATTTTTGGCTAAATCTGGAAGTAGATATGCTGAAAGAGAATCTAGTCCTTTAACACTCCCAGTGAGATGAAATTAAGAGGCCTCAACAATAAACTGAAAGGGTTTCTTGCAATAAATTTACAGTTTGGAGTCTCTGAATCTTATAGTTTGGCCAAAACCCCTGAAATATGGAGTGCCAGAATAAATAACCTTCTGAAAGGGGACTGTCTCTAAAAACTTGGCTTTAAGAATTACAGTGTGTAATTGAGCAGCAAATGATTTCCAGGTATTGCCATTCATATTTTAACTTTTCCCTCCTTTTCCTCTCCACCCTGTAGTTCATGACAAAAAATCCCAACAAACGACTTGGCTGTGTGGCGTCACAAAACGGGGAAGATGCGATCAAGCAGCATCCATTTTTCAAGGAAATTGACTGGGTTCTTCTAGAACAAAGGAAAATCAAGCCACCCTTCAAACCTCGGATTGTAAGTAACAGTTTGTATAACATTCAGAGAAAACTTGGTTTGGCAGTTCTACTTGTTGGCTTTTCTGAGAAATGAGATTACCTGATGCAGTG
Source organism: Agelaius phoeniceus (assembly GCF_051311805.1). NCBI lineage: Eukaryota > Metazoa > Chordata > Aves > Passeriformes > Icteridae > Agelaius > Agelaius phoeniceus. Next base: position 89,414,686 of record NC_135267.1, on the reverse strand, counting down.
TTTTGAGGGCTGAAACAGTAACATAAAAACGGCACTGAGAAGATTTCTTTGTCATTGTTTCTGAGAAGGTAAGTGTCAGGAATAAATGTAATGCACAAAAAAACATCCATGTTCATCCACATAAACCATGAGAGACTTCAAAGCACATTTTTAATTATATTCTGTGTTCTCAAAGATGTCATAGCCAGAAAAGATTATTTCAGTTGCCATATACTGTCTATACTTTCTGTGTGAGCTCTTTACAGTTCTGCATTGCTGATGGCCACTGGATTTTGTAGTTGAAACACAGACAAGAATTTATAAGGAATAATATTTTAAGTGAAGAAACTTATAAAAACAGCTTCTTGGGGGAAAGAAACACACATTATGATTAGATAAATTTATATATTAACATTTTCCTGGATAATAACCATTTCTATTTTAAAGTAACAAAAATCTGTTAAGATCCACCTGCAGAAAGTACGAAAGCCATGCAAAAATATTTTATTCTGGTGTTTCTCTGGATGAAAACACTTACAATTAACCAAATGTCACAGAATGCATGCAGGTACTTTTGTGCTTACACACTGCAAGAGGCTAGCTTTGTGATAAATCCTCTGAGACTGATTTGCATCTTTTGATTTCACAAGTTCCTAATTACAATGCTGATTTGCCTGTGAATATGGTCAAAGTTCTTGTTTGTTTCTTTCTTTAGATAGTTTACAAAGGTATTAAAACACCCAAAAAGCAAAACAAATGAGCAAAATAAAAACCTTAGGAATAAAGTCTGAATCCTGAATTAAATTCAGAGGTGAAGAAGTCCCCTCTGTTTTTGAAGAATTGCTGTTTGTTACATGTAATCCTTTCCTTTGAGTCCAGTGAGATGCCTTCCCCCAAGTTCCTTGTGTAGATGGTGAAAGCAGGGCTGACCGCCCAGAACAGGAGCCTGAGGCAAGTCCTCTGAGTCCACTCTTGGGGAAATCTCTCTCTGTCTCTCTGTAGCTGTGCAGAAAAAGCCCAAAGGGATTGACAACTGTGAGTGAAAGCCCTTATGAACCCCTTTCTAGGAGCAATAGTAAGACACAGTGTTGTCACATGAGGAAGGTTTTCCAAATGTATTGGAGGATGGAAACCTTACAGTGCCCTATGTGCAGGTGGAGCCCACTCCTGGGTGTGCAGCCAGTCCCTCACCCTGCTGCCCAGCCCCTCTCTGGAGCTGTGGCAAGCTTGTAGGTGCTGCCTGAGCTGATGTACAAGCCTCTGCACTGCTGCAGGGAGTGTAAACCCCAAATTAACTCCTTTAGTACCTATCTGAAGCCTATTAATATTGTGGCTGTTTTCCAGTCAGGTTCCACAGCTCTCAGATAGCTGCACTTGGGCAAAGTCTGTGTTGGGCTGAGTTGCATTTGTGTAGCTCTTTTCTTGTTTTCACAAGAATTTGGCCTCTCATCTCATCATAATTTTTGTTGCTTTGCTCAATATTCATCAGAATTTTGTTTTTAAGTCATGATGAACTATTGCAGAATTATTTTCACTTTATGCCTGCATCTAATTTCCAGTTTCCTTTCATCTAGTCTGTTTATTGGCTGTTTTCCTTTCATGATCAAGATGCACAATCCCTTTGACAATAGGTATTTTTATGAGGCTTTTATTATTTTTGTAACTACTCCCACTGTGGCAGTCCTTAAAAGTCAGGAGGTATTTCAATATCAGGTGATTTTATTCATTGCTGATATAAATGCCTTCTGCTTTCTCAGTGGGGTTTCTTTCTCTTTCTGGTAATTATTTCATTGTTATTATATTGTAAAGCCAATCCTATTTTGTTAATTCCTGATGTTTTGTTCCTTTTCCTCTTTTCTGCTTTCTTCATGGTATTTTAATTGAATTGTTCAGTTTCAGTAGTGATTGGAGATTATTTCAGAGTAGTCTGAAATTTGTATCATTTTAGGACAACTCTTTGCTCCTTAATAATTGTTAGGGTGATTTTATACATCCCTATTTACATCTCTGGTCATTTTTCTTAGGGCTACTTCTCTAATGTTGGATTTCATACTAATTCTTTCTATATTGTGTCTACCAAATTTCTTTATTCTACCAGATTTGATTCCTGCAGTCTAGTAGCTCTGTATGCTTGGATTTTTTTCTGAACTTTTTTTTTTTTTTTATAGTGGTGCATTCAGATAATATGTACTCTATGTAACAGGCATCTCTTATTATTTTCATGTTCTCAGTCTGCTCTCTCTAAGGTATCTTCCCCAGTGACTGGGTCCTATCAGCTTTTACTGATAACTTTGAGCATACCTTATATATTTATGACCCATGTTTATGATCCATCAGCTATTTTGTGTCAAGCTGTATAAATTTTACAGTTGTTTGGATTTTATTGTTGTATAGCAATCTTTGTGCAAGGTCATACTTGAAATTTTTGTTTGTCCTCTTAAAACTGAATTATGTATTACTTGGAAAGTTAGATGTGATATAGATCTGGGCTGGAGAGAAAGATCACACAAATGAAATATAATTGTTAATTATTCAACTTCAGAAATGGCAAAGAAATTGAGGGCAGTAAATTTCAAGTGCTATAAAGGTAGTTTTGTATACTTGCCAAGCTAGTCTGGATTGCACTCACTTTGAAAAATTGTGAGAAGAGGAAAGAAGGTGAACACTAATGAAATATGATCTACTTTAAAATCTTCATAGAGAGTTCTTCTCTAAATTCAGTTGTGGGTGTAGCATTGAGATTCATTGATTCAGATTAACAAATGTAACTGTTCCATAGCAGTGGAATAACTATGAAAAAAACATAACTAATGCCTGTGTTTGGAATGTTTTATGGTTTTAAACATCTTTTAGTATTTATAAAGGGCTGTTGATTATTTAAAAGTGATTTGTAATAGTAAGAGAGGACTAAAAAATATTTTAATCTTGTGTTGAGGAGGGCCTAGTTCTGTGAAAAGATCTATGAAAAGAGAGGCCAGATTATTAGTCAGAAAATAGACATTCTTGCATGTGATATGTGAGTGTACATATGTGTTGGGAAAAAAAGTGTACAATGCATATATAGCTGTCTGTGCATTGAAATTGAGTTTTGCATGCACATACAAGAATGCATATATTTGCACAGGTAGTCTTCTATTTTCTGACCAACCAGTAAGATGACTAAGGGGGGAATATTTATGAATATATCACAAACACTTTCAAAATAAAACAATACATAAGATGTGCTCAAATGAGCTACAGGCAAGGTAAAGTGGTGACACTAAACCAGTAAAGTCATTAGGGAAAATGGTCAAACACTGAGGTCCCATCAGACAATGGAATAATCTGCCAAGGGAGGTCATGGAGGTGGTATTGTGGAAAAAGCCTTGCTTCTGTTCTGTTTCACTCTTCTCAAAACACACAAGTTCCCTGATTAGCACAGCTGATTTGCTTTTCTCTTACCTTCCAACATTTCTCTGCCATAATAAATTTTCTGAGGAGCTGTATTGCATGGTACTGTCAGGCTGTGCTTCTCCATGGTTCAGGTGTGTCACTTCAGCTCTGCCAGCCTTAAGTCTGAGTTTTTCAACTGAGCTTGGAAAAAGAAAAAAACAACTGCATGGGTATTTATTAGCCAAACTTTTAAAGGTTTTTGTTGTTCATTTATTTTTTTTAAACCTCATTCACACAGTGGATGGATGTAATTATGTTCCTTATTATACCAGAAATATACCATTAATGTCTTTCTAGTTTGTACATGATTTGATTATTCTAATGATGCTTTGGAAGCTGAAATTTCTTCCTGTGTCCAGCATTAGAGTGGAAATTACCAAAAGGATTTTGAAAACCTGCCTATGTTTTTTTGAAAGCTTGCAAGAGTGCCCTGAACAGAGAACTCATACAAATAGCTGAGGTTTAGCTTGCTAAACAGTGGCAGAAGTGCCACTCTAGGCTGTCCTAGGTAGAGACAGTGGAAGCAGACTTGGTGGCTCTGAAACCTGCTGGGAAGGGCATTTGCTTCTGCAGTTAATGACTTGGAATAGAGAATACAGAGGGGTTAAAATGCACTGGGGCTCAATCCTGTGATGCATGTTATCTGCCAACTCTTCCTCTCATAAATCTAGGATCATGAGGCTTTTCAGTAGTAACATTATTTTACATATGTATGTGTATATGAATAAATAAATAAATGAATAAATGAATAAATATTGTTCCATGTAGAGCTATTCTAAATGTTAAGCTAGTGTACAAAAAAAAGTAATAGCTCTGGAGCATGTACATTAGAAATCAAGCAAACTGTTGAGCAGCTAGACAGCAGATACTGGTTACATCTAAGCTCCAGTAACTTTGCAGTGTCTTTTAAGATCATTTTTACTGTTTTTAAAACCTAATTCCTACAGTTTCACAGCATGTCTTGAACATTTCTGAATAATATTATTCATCCCTGAATGCAGTTGTGAAAACGTAACTGCATATGCAATAAGTACCATTTTAGACAGATACTCTTTCTCCAGAGCAACTGTTGTGAGACAGAAAACCCTTTGAGGCATTTTATTCCTCTGTTGAGATTTTTTTTCCCCGTGTATTCTTCCTAGAATTTTATTCCTTTTGGAGTATGAAATTTCCATGATCAGTAGCCATAAGGCCAGGCTATGGTTTGCAACATAATTTATTGCTCAAGAACCACAAAGACCATGATAGCATTCAGTGATTCTCTGCTCCCCATCTTTCTTTGTTTCCATGGCTCTATTCCTGGCTTGGTTGAGTTGCTTATTTCCACTTTCCAACTGCATTTGCCATCTTAAAAATTAAAACAATGGTGCAGTAGATCAATTTCTTACTTAAGTTATGGGTGTGATGGTAAGTGGGGTAGATCCTGCTTTGTGGCATGATGGGATGATTCTGTCTCTCCATACCAAATACAAACTATGCATTAAAAACAGTAATTGAAACAGATCACTGCTTCTGCTTTAATGTATTGATTAATTTTGTATTGTTATAGTTCCGTGCAATAAATTCTTTGTGCCATTTCTCAGAGCACAGCTGGCCAGCTGAAAGTTTTCCAGAGTAAACCTGTGGCCTGCTGACATGTCAGTAAAATCAGCCAGCAAAAAAGCCCAGAAACAAGTGCACAAGTGGCAAAAAGAGGTGCAGTATCACCTCTTGCCAGGGATGAAGGAGAATCAGGACTGCAGTATCACCTCTTACAGTCCCTCTTGCCAGGGATGAAGAAGAATAGCTGCCTAAAATTTGTTACTCATTTGGCTGAAGTCAGTGAGCATCAATTTAATAGAATCATGGAATAGTGTGGATTGTAAAGGACCTTTAGAGGTCATCTAGTCCAACCCCTCTGCAGCAAGTCTAATCAACCATATCAGGTGCTCAGAGCCATGTCCAGGTTGTCCTTGAATGTTTCCAGGAATGGGGCGTCTCTCACCAATCTGAGCAACCTGTTCAGTGTTTCACTGTCCTCATTGTAAGCAATTTCTTTCTTATAACTAGTTAAAATCTACCCTCTTTCAGTTTAAAACCATTACCCTCTGTCCTATGGCAGCAGGCCCTACTAAAAAGTTTCTCCTTTTCTTTTTTTGAAGCCCCCTTTGAGTATTGAAAGTCCACAATATAGGCTCTCCCTGGAGTCTTCACTTCTCCAGGCTTAATAGCCCCAATTCTCTTTTTGCCCTTCCATATAGGAGATGTGCTCCAGCACTCTGAAGGGTTTCTTTTTGATTTCTGTAGAATTAGACCTGCATGGATACTCCTGTCCTTTCAGACTGAGTTTTCATTGTCAACCCTTGCAAATGTGCGTGCCAACAGACAGAACTGCCTCTTTCATCTACCCTGTTGTCAATGGCAGGGTTGGAAAAATTTGAGGCACCGTCTAAGATGTCCTCAACATGAAAAAGCTGAAGAACTCTCAGTGAGAGGGTAATACAAGCCTGGTAAAACAGATGTTTGCCATATGTATTTCTTTCTAGCAATTAAGCCAAAGGTTCATCACTAATGGCTTTATCAGTGCCTGTGGCAATCCATTCATAGTGTGGCTTTATGGAGATGAAGTTAACAAAATCATATTACAATGATTCACTGTCAACATGCAGCTTTCACAGAACAATGCATTATTTTAATTTTCTCAATGCACTCATAATTTTTTGGTTTTCCATTTTAAAAGCTCACTTTCCTCAAGAGCATTAAAGACAAAATGAATGGGATAGCCTATTGCAGAATTGTATCTTGCACTATGGAGCAACAGCTGCTGCTGGCCTGTTCATCTAATATGCCTTCCTTCATTTTGCAGCCTCTTCAATTTCTATTGGTACATCACTGAGAATATGTTCTGAATAATTGTATGTTCCTTCTTCAGTTCTGACGTAGGGTAGAGAGCTGATCTAGTAGCTGCAACCAGAGACCCAAGAATTGCAAGATATATAAGTTCCTCCACCAGATTTTCTAGAAACTGATTATGTGGTCCAGGCTGCATCATCTAATCTTTTCTCACTTCAGTTTCCCCTCTGTGGTAATTACAGGCAAAGTTAAGGGCCAGTGAAAAAATATGACTGAGAAATGTCAAAAAACAAGTGCTAAAGATCAGCCTGCTTTTAAATTGACTGGGTGCTTAGGACTTCCCTTGGAAGAGTGTTCTTATGCTATACCAGACCTCAGTGTTAGCAGATTTCCTCTCAGCCTCAAATTGTACCTTTCTCAGCTCCAGTAACTCTAAGATAATGATAAACCATTATCGAAGTCCCTCCCCCCTTAGTTATCACTATCTGAGCCACATGGTCTGTATGCAGTTTCCTTTGAGAACCTGAACTCCCTTGTTAAGTCTTGACTTAAGGATGCCAGCAATGTGTCCTCTTTCAGTTCTGCACTGCAGCAAAGGTTTGAAATAAAGTCATTCCCAAATATGAAATTCTAGTCGTAGCCAATTATCGTGGGTTACAACTGGAGTCACTGAGTACCACGAATTTTCTTTTCCCTCTCCCCTGAATGAGTGAAAAACTGGCAAAATTTTGGCAATCCTTTGCCTATGACTGAATGAGAGGCCGGATGCCCACAGTGTTTGGAAGCTGGGTAATGAGTAGCAAATATGAATCAGCACCTCTGGAGAGTCAGCTGGGCTGTTTGCACAGGCAAACAGGCAGACCTGCCCTCTGGGTGGGTGCTGCACTGAATGGCTCCCAAAAAATGTCTTCAATTAGAGAGGTGTGTGTTCAAATTGCTGCAGCAACCATCTGCTTACTGTGAAATATGGCTGGAATCCTTAAAGAGGGACCACATTTCTGGAGAAAACTTTCCAATATGTTAGCCCGAAACATAAGTTCTATATTTGCAGATTCGTTTTCATACATGAGTGATTGCAGGCAAAGATTTTTTTTACTCTTTAATGAGGGATTTTTAACCTAGTGTTGGGAAGTCATGATACTGTTTTGGTGGGGATTCTTTGGCACACCTCTACTTTTTTGTGACGATAGATTGTATCATCATCCATGCAGAATTATGACTTTGCCTTTACGCTGTGGGGAAGAAATCCTGTAAAATGCAGTATCATTCAATAGCACCAGAAGGAACATAGGAAATTACAGGCCAAGTAAATTTCTTTTTGTATAAATGTTCTCTCTTTTCAAGTTTGCTTCAGTGTGAATGTCCCTCTTTAAGGTAAGGCCTTCAATATGGGGAAAATGTCAAGGTAGGTCCACTTTTAGGCCTAATAACCTTGAGGTGTCCCTTCAGTTTCATAATATATTTCCATTCAGTCATCAGTGCATGGCAATGAGCATTTAGCAGATGGGCACGCAAGGGGCTATACTGCATGCCTTTGCATGAAGTGTTACTGCTTAGGCACTGGGGAGTGATCTTGAGACCTCAGACCCTCATGTACCATTATTACACATTGAACATGATGTATTTCCCACTTGCTGCAGACATTTCAGGCATAGGACAACTGTGGGCTTTCTTCTGAGAGTGATACCGTGTTGATTAATATTGGTATACAAAATAAATGTTTAGAAATGGTGTACACTGTCAAAATGGTTAATATACATCCTTAAAAAAACTAAAGAAAAATGGATGTGGACTTTTGAGACAGACTTTTTATTACTGACAGTCATCATGGTGGACCTCCTACAATTTTTCTGCATGCCACCCCTGTCACCGAGTATCATGATTCAGAGTATTGAATTTCTGATGGTTCCTAGAAGTTACACTTTTCTACTACTGGTTTGAGTACTAGCCAGGTGGCTGCTGATTGAGAAGCATTGGTTGTTTTCAGGAAATGAAATTCAAGATCTCAGCTGAGCTTGATGCAGGCAGCTGTGAACAACAAATATTACCATAGTTATGCCTGCAGTGTAGCTTGGATCAGTCAGTCCAGTGGCTGGGCAGGACAGAGAAGTCTGGAACATCCTGCCTCTTTCCTCAACAAAGGAAAAGACTTCAGTTTTCTAAGCTTCAACTAGCTTGGCAATTTGTGCAACCTCTAAGTTTGCCCAAGAAATAAGTATATAGCTTTTGAGGAGCCTATGTGCAGCTTAGAGAAATCAGAAGTGAGCTGGTATTTTTAAGGGATTTCAGTGTTGGGTTTGTTGTTTGGTGTTTTTTTTTTTAATTTTATGTACAAGGTTTTCTTTTCCCAGAATTTCTCATTCAGTTAGTCTGATTTTGGGGTTTTTTTTTCATTATCTTCAGTGTCAGTGCCTCCAGCAGCTGTTTGTAGATGTGATTACCATAACACTAGAATTACAGAAGTTTGAAAGCTACTTCCCAACACTGCAAGTTCCCAAATATTTATAAGTTAAAGAATTTTTATTATGCTTCTTTTGATTCTATACTGGGGATCCATCAGTATTTCTTTGGTTTTGTTAAATCCTGGTTTTATAGCACTAAAATATTTTCATACTGGACAATTAAGTCCATATAACCATCTGTTAAGTGTACATTGTTGAGTGGTGGCCTTTGGGGTAGAGTGATAAGCAACCAGAGTGTACCTGCTTTCCTTTTGGGCTTCCCCAGAAGAACACAAATTCTATTTCACTTTCTGACTGCTATAATCTCCTGTGCAATTTTCATGAAGTTATTTAAAAAGTTAAGTGAAATAATCTTATTATGTTCACTTGCATTCTTATTTACATTCTCAAGAATTCACACAGAAATACTTTATTTTTATATTAATGTAGATGATATATAATATTCCTCGGCTGGGCCTGATCCTGATGTCAGTAAAAATCAGTGGAAAAACACCAGCTGATTAAGAAGCAGTAGCATCTGGCTCTTTATCAGAAGGTGGAATTTATAAAAAAAAAATAAGTCAAGACTCATTGAAAGCTGGCCTTTTCTGACTAATCCCATCCCAGCTGGAGTCCAGTAAACACTGAGTATAAAAAGAGCTTTGGGTTTATTTCTCATGCAGAACTTTCTGTACTAGCAGTGCACTATGCTTATGCAAGCACTGGGTCTTACTAGGGTGTTCACCCAAAATGGGCAGCAAAAATGTGTCAGTGTGTGTGTTCCCAGCTCAGCATAGTAGTGCAGAACTTACCTCCTTTAACATATGCACTGTTAGGCAGAGGGAGGACTGAAGCAGCTGGTGTGTAGCTACTTATCTACAGTAGCAGGACAGGGAAGACACCTTTACATGGTGAGGAGTCCTAGCACTTCATTAGCTGCTGCTTTCCTCTTGTTATGCTGCTGTGCTGGCATAAGGGATTTTGTTCCTGTGGAGGCACAGACCTTGTACTGGTCCTCTCAACAGCATGATCCAGAGGTCACAAGCTTAAATCCCCCAGGATGAGAGGAACACTCAGTATAAACACTTGCTAAAAACCTTAAGCACAGACCTTGTTCCTTGCATGCCATTATCACTTTTGTGAAGGACCTAGAGAACAGCAGCTCTCGTGGCTGAATTCTGGAGTATGGAAAAGAAGGATTTAAAGACCGTGACTGCCTGTGACTCTTTGGAAGACTGTGATTACATTTGACAAGAACAAGAAGAAAGAGAGATTGAGTTTTTGCTGTCATGTCTGCATTAACAGCTCAAATTCCCAGCAAGATGGGATTCCCACTGTGCAAAAAGCCACATAAGTGAAAGACAGTCAGGAGATTTTAGACAGTGATAGAGGCATCACAGCCCACCTATAGGAGACCAAAAATAGGAAGAAAATTAGATGAATGATAAAGACAAAATTACTCAAGCTCAAGGCAAATCAGTAGCAAAACCCAAAACCAAGAATTAAAGTCATGTCAATACAAACTCTGCTATGTCATGCTGTGCTCTTTGAATAAAGCTGTGTTCTAAAAAAGGCAGTTACAGGGTCTGGAAGAAAGGTGCAAAGAAGATGTATTGAGAGGCATAAGTAATAGGCATTCATGCATAGTTCTACAATATCTTATTTAGCCTATGATCTGTATGTGCATTAGTTAAAATAAATAAAAAAGTAGCATCCTCAGCTGCTTTCAAAGGAACATCCATCTTTATTTTGCTCTGTTTTTGTAAAGGCTTAAAAGTAATCATTACACTTGAAAATATAATCTCTAGCAATTCAGTGGCCTTAGCAATAAACCCTCATTGTGTAGCTTTCTCCATTTGTCATAGGTAAAACCTGCTATACCATTTTGCTGTATGAAAGCCTGTCATATGCATCCCCCATGTGAAACTAGAGTATCAAAGAGCATAAATTTCCAGAAATGTAGGTATTCTTGCCAAAAACTGTGTAGCATTCCTACTCTATGGCCTGTAATGCAAACTATTTTAGTATGTAACTGAGTCTTGGAATTTTGCTCCCACTATATGTGTTGTCACACCTTTCAAGCTGTGATTTTTTTTCTGCTTCCAGCCTCACAATGCACATATCAATGCTCCTTGATAGAGGAGGTCTCAGAATCCCAAGATACTACTATTTAACTTCATGTCATCATCAGGAAGGCTTCCATCTTTTCTGTAAAGAAATGTATAGGTGACTGTAAGCAAAATAAAATGTTGGGAAGTCAGCCAGTATTTATTCAGGATACACAGTGTCTTCAAATATTTCATTACATCACTCATCAATTTACTAACATCACAGTCTCCTTATTTTATTCCTTGTCTTTGTGATTGCTTAAAGAATGCAAAGTAAAGTAAATAAATCTATTGATCTTTTAGAGAATATATCTGGTCAAGTGTCTCAGTGCACAGTTAATCTATGTTTGGATAGCTTTTTCAGTGATTTTGCAGATTTCTCCTGGAAGCCATTGAAATTCTAGGAATACATGCCCTAGACTTACCAACCTACCTCGCTTTTTCCTCTGCTTTGCCAGTTAGCTCCATTGTCTGGACAGTCTTTTTTGCCGAGGTGCTAGGAATCAGGAAGGCCAAAAGGCTTCTACACGTGTGTTTGAGGACTCACCAGCAGGTGGTTCACCACATTGTCACAGATGCACCAGCCCTGACTCCTGTCATTCTGCTGTGACAGTGGTAGAAATGCAGTTTCAGGAGAACTACACCTCTACAACTGAAAATGGGCTAATCGTGGATGTGTGCCGGGGTGTTAGAGGGAAGGTGACATGGCTGATCATGACCTTAGAGCAGCTGAGGATATCAATTGAAGGATATCAGTGGAAGCTTGCCAGTGTAATGTGAATTAGAGAGACACACATATAAAATCTGCACTGCAGAATAATCATAAGTTTTGCAACAGGAATCACATTGTGCAGGCGAAGGGTATTTTCATATGATAGTTCCATTACTTTCTCTTCTTCTCTTTCCTCCCCTTCCCAAGAAGAAATATGAAATTGTTTCTCATGAGGTTAAATCTCTCAAAGAAGCCTACCTTAAGGGAAAGATGTAGTGTAGGAATTTAGAAGTTGGCACTCTTTTCACTTCAAAAATTGCAGGTATTCTACCACAGCATAGCTAATGAGCAATAGCTCTGTGTCATAATTGAGTGCTTATGGAAGCCAGCCCTGAGGAGATTAACACGATGGATTTTGAGAGCAAAGGACTAACCACAGATGGAAGGCTGGTGCTGAGCTCCCCTAAAGTTCCTGTGAAATCTATCTCCATCCAAGTTCTGCACAGAAATAACTGCTGTGGTGTAGCAATGAGGCTATGAACAAAGGTTTGCTATATATGTAGCATTTTGCTCTGTATAACTTTAGTGCTGTGTACTCAGGGTTATGAGTATACCAAGTAGGGCCATAGAGGACAAGAGATGCACAGGGACTGCTGGGAGAGGTTCATTGCTCAGACCACGAACACAGGGTGGTTGTCAGGGAACCTGCAGAGCTTTGATTTGTTTGCCTTGCTCTTTGTTTGGTGGTGGTGGTTTTGGGAGGCTCTGGTTTTGAGGAAGACGGTGTAAAAATGATGTACAAAGGCTGACATTCTGGCCCTGGAGTCATTTAATGTTTTTGCCCTTAATTGTTTAGGTTATTCCTCATTCCTAGTTGACCCATTTCACATTCCTAAGAAAGGGAATACCATCTCAATATAAATGTGGTTTTAGTTTAGTGTATCACAAATGATCCCTTTTAAAATCCATCATTTTGTCAATTTGCTTGGTGTTTATTAAATATCTGTGTACTTCCACAGCAGGTTAAACTATGGACTGCATAGGTTGACATGCTTTTCAAATACTGTTTCACTATCTATTAACATCTTTGTTGAGTGGGGGGGCTTTCCCACCACTTTCACTTAATGTGATGTCCTTTACCTCTAATGAAAGCATAGTCTAGGAGAATGAAATCTCACTCTCTGCTTGGAAGTAATGAATGTTGTTATACTTTAAAAAGCTACTTGGATTCAAAAGCCTTCTTATCATCATAAGCTTCAGTTGAATATATTACAGCTCATGGCAAATGTGTTGTCACTGGTCCATGTGTGAATAGAGCAATTAACCTGCTGAGAAAATTTAATGACTTGTAAAGTTATTTTGATAACATGTATTTCTTACCTTCTGAAATCAGACAAGCTAGGAAATACTTCTTATACTGAAACAGATTCTCAGTACATGCAAATAGTGTGAAGAGGCATCCTGAGGATAAATTGAAAGCCAGGTCAGAAGTGTTGTGCTTCTTAGCCCATTTCCTTTAAAATATTCATACTGCATTTACTTATAAATAGCACAAGTTATGTGCAAAAGTGAGTGCTCATTATAGTTGGTCTCAAACATTTAGAAAGTACTACACCTTTACAAAAAGAGATCCAGTCAGTGGTGCAAACTGATCTCTGCCTGTGCTGTGGTTTTTGTTATCATAATAAGGAGAGGTGAAGGAGAGGACGGTGACATGTGAGGTTAGCCACATAACCTTGTGCTTCAAACCTGCTGGTTTGATGGCTGAGTTTCCCTTTGTCTTGATAAATATAATCTGAAAATTTTATCAGCAAGGAGGTAAATACAAAATGTTTGAGCTTTATCATCCTGATGGAAGAATTTCTTCTTGATGATACTGTGTCAAACATGGGAATCGCTTATTACTTACTGAAGCAAAATTCTGGATAAAATTAAGTGATACCAATACATATGAGAAAGTGTGACTCTTGCTGCATGTCCCATTCCTGCTGTGTCCCTAGAGCTGTACATCAAAAGCTGCATCAGCCTTCTATATAATTTTTTAATATATTTTTATATATTATATTGTTTATATTTAAGCAGCATATTGTGAATTTGTAGGACAATCAGACTAAAACACAAAATGCAGTCTTTTGTGGCAATGTTGTTTCCTAGCCACCTCCTCCATCTGTTTTTACCTTCTCTGAGCAGCCTCTGAAGCTGCTGGACAGTGCTAGCACAGTTATGGGAGCTGTTGAGCTTTCAGTGGACTTGAAAGGTTTTCAGTGATTTTCTGCAAATTAAATGAAAATAAGTAACAGACTAAAGAGAGAGACTTCTTAATGTCTCCAAACTGGAGAATTAATTTAATCTTTATTAGGCAGAAGAGAGTCCGCTGAGCCTCTTGGACTCATGACACATCTGATGAGTTGTCCAAGCTTTGCTGAGTTCCCTGGTTTGGAACACCCTCTGTCAGGTGACTTCTTGCAAGGATTTCTGTGGCTTTTCAATACCAAAGGGTCCCATCATTCACATTTGGTTCATGTAATTAATGGAAGGAATGGCAAGTTTTCACTTTCTGAGTATATTTTCAGTGATAAGAACATCAACTTAAATTTCTTTTTTCGCTTTGAAATTCATGTAAAGTCACTTAACAATCACTGACAGACAAGGCTGGTAATCCTCAACACTGGAAAGCTTAATAAGCAGATTTTAGTAGTGTTTTTGTTAGCTTGAGTTTGTAACTGCAGGTAGAAATTGAATGTTTTATTGAAATGGCAGTGAAACCAAAAACAATTCAGAAAACCACTGTTTAATGTGTGCTTATTACCAGGATCTTTTAATAAATATGTGAAGAAATCTGAGAATAAAAATAATATTTTGACTCAAATAACCCAATAGCTCTTTTTCCAAAATTGTACAGGCCAACTACAAAAACTGATAAAATGATGTTTTATCAAGAGATAGCCTTTTACAGTTTCTGATACCTTATCTCTTTTAATAGAATAAAACATGATTTTGACTTAAAAATTGTCATCCTTGATGGGTAGTAGTTATATGGGTTTATTAGTTCAAGTGTTACATTTAATCAAATCATGTCTCCTAAGTCACCCAGTCACTGCTCAGGCAGGAGACCTCTGAAGCTGCTGGGAAAATCAAAAATCACACTGCTGGGAAAATCAAAAATCAAGTGGCCAGCACATGTCCTGCATGAGAGATAGTCACTATTCCTTCTCTGTACCAGGGATTTTCTGCTGGTGGAGCAGCCATCTTTCTGATGAGATTTAGAAGTGGAATTTTGTGACTCTGTTCACAGGGGTCTTAGGGTGAGGGAAGAGATGAGGATTTGACTGCATGTTTCAGAAGGTTTGATTTATTATTTTATTATATATATTACATTAAAACTATACTAAAAGAATAGAAGAAAGGATTTCATCAGAAGGCTAGCTAAGAATAGAATAAGAAGGAATGATAATAAAGGTTTGTGGCTCGGACTCTCTGTCCAAGCCAGCTGGGCTGTGATTGGCTATTAATTAGAAACAACCAACATGGGCTTATCAAAGAGCCACCTGTTGCATTCCACAGCAGCAGATAATCAAAGTTTACATTTTGTTCTTGAGGCCTCTCAGCTTCTCAGGAGGAAAAATCCTAAGAAAAGGATTTTTCACAAAAGATGTCTGCAACATAATTTTGTCTTTTTTGGTCATTGCCAGTGCAGTGTGGAGTTTGGCACCTACTGTCAGGAGCTTTTGGGTAGCTGCTGTGCCCCTGCTCTCATGTAGCTAAAGACAAGAGGCTTGGGTAGTCTAGACAGAAAAAAAGGAGCCTCTGAAACCTAATGGAATTTCTGTGTGTTTAGCAGGACAGCTGTAGTTCTGGGTGTTCTTCTTTCCTAGAACTGTAGTTTCCTCAGTCATGTGAAATGGAAGAGTCTACCCTGGAAAAAAGTCTGAAAAGTTTAAAATAATGTGTCCCAGAGTCTTAGGAGCTGCAGGCTAAATAAACAGAATCCCACCCATATAATTACTGCATTTTAAATTATGCATTTAGCAGCCAATCTAAACATTTTGCCTTTTATCTTCACGATTTTTTAATGTTCAAAGTCAGATAATAGCTGCACTCTGTTTCTTTCATATATTCTCCTTACCTTGCAGATCTTCCTTCTTTTCTCAGCTTCTCTGCTAGGAGACAGGCACAACTCTTCATACCTTCATCCTGAGCCCTCATGATGCAACTGTGGCATGGTTCATGCTCTTGGCCTACAGAGTATTCACAGTGCAAGTCCATTAAAATAGCAATAGTAGCAGAAATGTGGCCAGACCTGTTTTGTCTTAGCAAATGGAGCCTTGCAAAATAGTTACAGCTTCAGGAAGAAAGTGTCTAAGTTGCTAAGGAGGCCTTCTCAAATAAATCTTTCTGATGAAAAGAAGCACTTGTTATGAGTGCTACCTTGGCTTAATCACTCACTTTTGTTCCCTGTGATTTGTTTAATCTCATTTCACCAGTTGGTTAGAGACCTGTTAGCATATCCTTGCAATCATAGATTGCTCCTTGCTTGCCCTGTTAATAAACTGGGTGATTTACATCTATGCTGCCAAAACTACATGGAATTGTTTATAAATCAGAGAAAGTAAAACCTTCTCTTTCCTCCTTTGGTCTTGAAGTCATATTTTAAGACACAGTAGGCTTTTAAATCTAAGCAAATACCTTTGCTTGTTGTTTCAGAAGTGTTTGGGATTCCCTACTGGCAGCACAGTTAGTTTTAGTCAATAGAATTTACGTTCACCAACGTTGGACTCTTTTTTAAAAGTACTCTTCTGTGCTCTGTTTCATCCAGCACCTTCCCAAGTCTTACTGATTTCTGGAATAAATAGCTATGGGGAATTAACTGCCCCTGATAGGCTTTGAGGAATTTGTCATTTTACCCTTTTGACTTAAGCAAGGAAATAATTCTTTTCACAAATATGTTCAATATGAAAACCTGAAAATAATACATATTCTATTTGTTTTCAGCTACTTGAGAGTTTATGATAGATAATAAAAGTGTGAGGGTAGTCACATTTCTTTTACATATAACTACAGTTCTGAATTTGAATTCTTCTTTTTGCAAATACTCATCTTCTTCTGCTTTAGTGAGTATTCTCATGGCAAATAAATTGTGTAAGTGTGTGAAAATACCATAGTAGGACATGGAGAACAAGAAAAATGTAGACGCAGTTGCAATGTAATGCTTTAAGAATTAAGATGGAATTTCATTCTTATTTTGCAGGTTTTGCCCAAATTACTTTGGAAAAAATCTCATAAAGTCCAAAGCCATGTCCCTCATGCCTCTTATGCAATTCAGAGTTACATGAGTCGCATACATTTCATGTCTGGTCTTTATGTACAAAGTAAATATTTTAAATGAAAAAAATATAAATATATATATGTTTGTTAAGTCCATATCCTTTTCCTTTTAATGGAATTCTGTAGATAGAGGTTGTGGATTTTTGTTTGTCTGCCCTTAGAAAGTACTTGGTTTACAAGTGGCAGTCTCTTGCATTTACACAGACCTTTATTTCCCTATGTCTATAAAGTTCTTACAAACAGTGTAGGGGAAGGTTGCTGTGACTATTTTACAACTGGGAGAAAGAAAACTGTTTAGTGTCTCAATAGAGCTGATGAATAGCACACATTTATATATATATATATACCTACATTGAAAGGTGGTATTCTAAAATATCCCATTTTGTATATATTAATATATTTATGATGTATGACTTTTTCATTTATCATTTTACTCTGCAAGTCAAATAGCTGTTCTATTTCCAGTATCATTTAATCTCAGTCATGGGCAGGAGGAACACAAAGCTCATTTTCAATGTGTCAGTGTGCCTCCATGAAGGATCACCCAGGTAATCACTAGTTTCCATGACACAAAGAGAAAAGAGACAGCCTAAAGAAAAATGTTTGTTCCAATTCCCTGAACCTGTACATGCCTGAAATGTGCTGCCAACATGGAAAATGTGAACACTGCAGGTTCAAAGGAATGACCATTGGAGAACTTTTTTTGCTGTAGCCTAGAGTTTTTCAAGTAAATGGTCACAGATAGTCACTGTTGTGAGTGTCATGAGGACAGCAAATCAGCCTCCCCAACTCTGTCTCTCTTAACACCTCTTGTCCCAAAATATGCACAGCTGCACTTTGTTGGCCCAACTTTGCTGACGGAGTGAGGTGCTTTAGACTTCTGTGGGAAAAATCCTGATGCCATTGAAATAAAGAAGAGTTCTGAGGTGGATTTCTCTGGAGACAGGATTTCACATTTTGCATAGTGCTCTCAATTACATATGGCTGCATTAGGAAATCTGTGTTGCCAATGTTGAGCTCAAGGGTTTTGGACTGAGAGCTGTTGGAAGCTTTACCTCAGTTTTTTAAACATGGATGTAGCCTTGTTTATATCATTAATGTTTATATCATTACAAGTGATAGCCTACAAGCCTGTCACTTGTAATGATATAAAGAAATGCTTAACTTAGACTTGAAACACTGGGCTGTGTTTGGGGGAAATCAATTAAACCAGTTCACTCTGTGACTCTGAAATGAGATATGATTATGTTCAAATCCAGGAGGAAACAGCCATACCACCTACTATGCCAAAGCCTTTTTAAAACTAGTCCTAATCTCAGCTTCCTGCTTTACCATCATACTGCTATTCCTTCGCCTGGCAGAGACTGTGAGTCTCTGGAACCTCATTTATAGTTCTGCTTCTGTGGCCTCTCCTAAACTCATTTATACTTCTTGCTCCTGTAGCTTCTCTCATATGTCTGTTATTATTTGTGTGAAGTAGCTCCTCTTTTATTTCAATCATTCCAGAAAATTCAGCCTTTCAGGGGGGATTGGAGAGGAGGGAGAGCACGTTTTATTTTATTGTGCTGTTTTACCATTCACCTTATTTATATTTTTCTTCTCAGAAAACCAAAAGGGATGTAAATAACTTTGATCAAGACTTTACACGAGAAGAACCAGTATTAACACTAGTGGATGAGACAATTATAAAACAAATCAATCAAGAAGAATTTAAAGGGTTCTCTTATTTTGGAGAAGAGCTACTGCCATAGACAACATTAGGCTGACGGATGAATGATGCTACAAGAAGTGATTCTGAAGACATCATCAATTTACTGAGACTCAGTAGATCAAGAACTACTTCTTTTACCCTGAGCCCATATCCCAAGTTAAAATATATATTTATTGGTTTTTTTTCCTTTAATCTTCTGACCTGAAAGCACTCTTAATTTCTGTCTCACAAAGCAATGCAAAATAATTTTGTATCAGAAATTGTGGATGTAACACACTGCCATATATTTGCAACTTTTCTTTTATTCCTAAGACTAGGAATTCCCAGAGGACAAAATTGTATCTTTTCCATAGGAAATGAAGCTATACAATTAAAAGCAATTTAGCAGACCATGTTCTGTAATCATCATATATAATTAATCTAGAAGGTGAGAACTTCTTCTGCAGTCATGGTTATGGTGAGATTTGTACTCAGATTCCTTTTGGAAGGCAAAGTCTGCCTTCATGGAGGTGTAATCCTCAATTATTAATTTTTTGTGGAGAGGTACAAACTATGAAGTTGTCCAGAAAAAGAAGCACATCACTTAAGGCTTTCAGAGAACTTCCTCATACAATATACAGGAAGCTCTTAGGAATAAGAGACAAAAAGATAACTGATATTTAAAGCAAGAAACAGATGCCACATGGATAGATATTAAAGGGCTAAAGAATAAAAAGCCTACAGTACTTTAACTCAGCTATATATAGCCATTTTTCTGTTTTTCAGACAATTTGATGTACTATCCATGTTACCAAATTTAATATCCTTTTAAATGAACCATTAATGTGACGGCAATCTTGCAAATGTTTACAGTTAATTTTACATAAAAAATTAATTATAAACATTATAAATTTGCCTTTTCCATAGTAGCTAAGTTGGTAAATAATTTCTTATTTATATTTATTTGCTCAGCAGTGTGTTACTTTTGCACACTTTTTCCATAGTACTACTGTGTTTGTTGGGTTTTATGTTTAAAATCTGAAGAGAAATCTGCTTTTAGAAGACACAAAATAAGGCTACACGTGCATTATATGGAGATGTGTTAAAAAACTGAAGATCAAACATTCACAAACTGACATTATTGAAAGCTGTAAATTGATTTTTTTTGTGTATGAATTGAAATGGTAACTCATGTGGACAATATTACTAATGTGAAGTTACCTCCTGTAGATACGCAAACAGTGTTATGTACTTATATTTCCAGGAGTACCCTGTGATTTGGTTTTGGTTTTAATCTTTTTTGTTGTTGTTTTTCTTTTTTTTTTTTTTGTGTACATGTATCGCTGAGGTAATTTTATTATATATTTTACTGGACTGAGTGAGCGGTCATTGGAATCCATTTTAATTGTTGCACATGGATTTCCAGCTGCACAAAAATATATATACTTGTGATTGGCAAAGTGGCACTAAAGAAGCTTTTTTGCCTTTTGTACAGGTGAGATTTTGTATATAGTGTTTGCTGCAAGGCCTGTGGAATTCATTGAATATAGAGGTATCAACTGCTGCATGTTCAGGCATACTATTAAAATGTTAGTCTATGAAAGAATAATTATAATAATGTCCATGTGCAATACTCTTGTATGTGTATTGGTTCAAGTTACTGTCAGAAAGATGAGGTTTTTGTTATAAAAGACGTAGACATATATTAAGCTATACTAAATCTCTTGTATAGTTCTCTTCAACTCTATTATGACATGATAGAGCTCAGAAAGAGAAAGGAATGTTACAAATCGTGGTGGACAAAGTGTGAATCATTGGCTTTAAGAGATAATCTCGGTCTCAAGCAGATGAGTTAGTTTGTGTCAGTTTTGCGTCTGGCTGCTCATAGCCTGTTACTGATGACACCATTCAGTTCCATTTTGTTTTGTTTTTAAAACTCAGGTGTAATTATTATATATATTCTTATGATTATTTCAAAATATTAAATATTATGATATATCAATTAATGTGTTGTCTGGCCTACAAGTGTAATAAGGATCAAGCCTTTAGTTTAATTTAATTTATCTTCAGTAATCTTTTGTACTGGGAAAAGACTAGCTTCTGGAGCTGAGTACCAGCACAGAAACATCTTAATGATTGCATCATCTCAATGTTTAAATCTCTTTCTCTCTTAGAAATATATTGTAGAGCTGCCCATCAATTTGTGTCTCACCACTGGCTCTGTTTATTTCTCATCACGGTTAGCTTTTGACATCCAGGCAAGAACTGATCACAATGCTAAGGCGTTCTTTTCCACGGGTGAGTAGACTGCTAGGAAGGCAAGTTATGGGATCGTGCACTACTGTTTGTCCAACCAGGGGCCTTTACACAGAGCCCTGAGCATTTCTTTTGAAGGAATAAAAGCATCCCGTACAGCTGTTGTGCACAAGCTATGTAGTCTGTATTCCCCTCTCTAACGTGAAGAAAATTAGCAAACGTCCGTATGTCGAGAGGCCTCAGTGCCCGCAGAGTTGGGTAGG
This sequence comes from Agelaius phoeniceus, assembly GCF_051311805.1. NCBI lineage: Eukaryota > Metazoa > Chordata > Aves > Passeriformes > Icteridae > Agelaius > Agelaius phoeniceus. The sequence goes on along the minus strand of NC_135267.1, from coordinate 89,393,648 downwards.
ATGCTAAGAGAAAAGTGAAGGAGATAGAAACTATTGCATGGGCAGATATTTCTTCCATATAAATAGTTAGATTCTCTGTCTTGGGTTTACATCAGAAGGTCTGTCTGTTACCTTGAACATTTTTTAAAGATAACTCTTAAAAAAAAGGACATTCTGTTACATTTCTGCCTGTTCTGTAGAATCTTTTCTGTTCCTTCTTTGTAAAATGAGTGCAAAATGCCAAAATTATTATTCATAATAATAATTATGAAGAATACATTGTTTTTGGTTTTCCTCCCAAACAGACTTTTAAAATGGAAATAAATTTTTTCTCTCCATAGGATGAAAAATAATTCTCTCCAAATAGGCCTAAAAATTACCTCTTTTTAAATTATGTGCAGAATAGTTCTGGCTAAATATAAAATGTATTCAGTTGGGGGGGTAGGGTTTTTTTTTATTGTGAGGATTTATTTGTACAGAATTTTTTTCTTATGGATGTAATTTGAATCTCTTGCCACTCATTAGTGTTATTTCATCGTAAACATTATTACTGTGCCAAATGTACTGTATTCAAAAGGATGTGAATGTGTATTGTTTTGGAACCTAATAAATACAATGATGTTAAATCTTATTTTTTTCCCCCAAAGTTTTCCTGAGTATTTCCTAATGAAGAAGAAAGAAAGATGAAGGATTAGTATTTTTCCTGTTATGTGTTGTACAAAATTTCGTGAGCTTGTCTTTTAGGAGTGAACATTTTGCAAAGGAAGGATTTGCTGACAAGAGCCTCACCTGTTAAGCAGTAAATACTCCAAGAAAAACACAGGTAACAGTGTGTGATCATTATTTTTCTTGGGTAATACAACACTTACCTCAAAAACAGCATGCAGGTGAGTTTACGTATTTTTTCTGCTTACTGGCTACATCATGTTTGGTGAGTTCAGACTGACCCCAGCATTCTGCTTAGCTGTGTTGTTAAATCTCATTTCAGTAGGGCACTTGGAGCACAAACACATTGCACTGCTTTAGTCTCACATTGGATTGAATAGAGGGAGTAATAGTATGTAAAAATTTAGTTAAGGGTCATAGAGCTTATTAAATTATTTAATTAACTTAATATGTCAATATGACATTGACTGAAATATTTTATTATTTCATCAATTTGCACCTTAAATATTTTCCAGTTCCATGGTCTGAAATTCTTAACTTCAGTAGATCAGCTGTCAGCATACTCTGGCAGTAAATCCAGTTAACAGTCTCCAGTTAGTATACCTAAGTAGTAGGTATACTAACTAGGTTTAAAAAAAATATATTTTTAGTTGTGTTTTCTGTTCAAATTTCAGCTTTTGCATAAACCTCCACTTTTTTTCTTTGTGCTGAGTCTTCTCAAAGTCACTGAATGTGTTTGGTGCCTGTGAGCATATTCCAGTTCCTGTGTGTTGACAGCATTAGCATAATCTTTGCCACACAGATTTTACCAGTTTAACAACCATGTAACTTGGGTTTCTGGCTGTGTGTTGCAGCCTTACAAGCATATGAAGGCTTAACTTCATCTCACAAACAGTAAGCATCACTGGTTTCCAAACAAATTGATTCTTATCATGTTTTCTTGTAATGCTGTAAAACTTATGTCTTTTAGGAACAGTTTTTATCCTTGCTGATGACTGCAGAATTTGGGAAGACAGCAGTCTTTTGAGTTGCAGTTTCATTGGCTATCCATATTATAAATGTGGTACTAAGTGTTCAGGTAGAGTCTCAGCAGGAAGCATCTGTCTGCTTCTGTGGCCTTCCAGAGACAGGAGCTGTCAGATCATTTTATAATCAAAAAGATTTTTAGCATCCTAGTAGTCTAGTAAGTTACATGATGAAATCAGTATGAAACTTTATTTTGATTAATTTTGATAACCAGTTTTGAACAATTTCAACTTCTGGCATGCAAAACATTCTGTGGGAAAGAGCTAGAGAGCTCAACTAACAATTACGTTGAAAATTACCTCTATCTGTTTATTCTGACCCAATCATAAGTCCATTTCATGCTGCCTGGGTCTTTATTTGAAAGAGGATAGGATAGGATACAGGATATAGGATAGGATTTTTTGCTATTCACCTTTTCTCATGCCACTCAGAATTTTATAGGTCACTGATACATCCTCCCTCAGCCATTTCTCTTTCAGACTGAAAAGTCTTGCCCTGTCTGTCAAAAGGCTTCATAAAGATACATCCCATATTTTCTGTCATCTGCATCAACTTTCACTGAGTCTTTTCTAGTTCTATTGTATCCCTTTTGAAGACAGGGAGTAGAATTACAAGTAATTTTCAGTTATGGATGCAGTGTGGATTATTACAATGACAACTATGTTTGGTTTTGTTTTCTGTTACATTTTTACATTTTCTTTTCTTAATCCAAGTTTGTTCTCGACTATTTCACAGGCTGTCCCAGATTAGAGTCAGTTGTAAATCTAATATGCATGCTTTCTGTCTGATCATCCACTCATAATCAAAACAGGTTCTGTCCAGGACACGATGGAAATATGTCAAACAGGAATTTAACAATTTGCAAAATGCTCCTTGGTGCAGGCTTCCCTTTTAGCAGTAAACCTTTGATAATCACCTTGTCACTATGGTTTTCCTGCTGTTCTCATACTCCCTATATATAGCTATGTTTAGACTGTCTTTCCCTAGCTTGCTTGTATTGTATGTAATAAATATTTTTTTTCAAAATCAAGAAACAGGACATTCTCTACTCCCCTTCTATCAATACAAGCTCCTACTGTGCTCTGGAGTACACAGTATCCCTTCTTTTGTCCTGTTAGCTACAGTGAAGGGGAGGAAGATAAAAATTTTCTTAGCACATTGGGAAAGTGCATGTATGTGCCAAAATAGTTTCCACTCTCTCTTTCCTTTTACCTCATCATTGCTGTAGAATCAGGAGATAAGAGCAACAGCTTAAGTTGAAACTCAAATTGCCACTATAAATATTGTGAAATGATTATGCAAGACTATCCAGAATTTGGAAAAGCATTAAAGAACTTTAGCGTTTGTACTCAGATGCTTAATCCTTGGAAAAAATCAATTAGGAAAAAAGTCATTGACCTGGAGTCTATTGCTGATCTGGGCACTGGATTGAGAACTGAATTGGGCATTGCATACACTTGTCATCACTATTCAACACTGCCAGTTTGATCTAGTGTCTTGTGTACTGAAGGAAGCAGGTTGAAGTTAAGACTTGCAGTCACATCAAGAGTCAGGGCTGGGCAGAAGCTTGTCTGTGCAGATGGACACTCTCATTCCTCCAGACCGCTTAAGAAAACATGTTTCCCAGAGCTGCCATGCATCTAGGATCAGTGCCACAGAGAGGAAAGGAAGGAGCAGAAGTCCTGCTTTTGGACTGCACTAGCTGTTAGGTTAATTGGGTCATCTTATGTACTCTTGAAGACCTTTTAGGAGTATGCCAGATACTCCTCAAGTGGCAGTTAATGCACCTCTGCTCATAGATCAGATGGAACATCAACACAAAGAAATGGGTCTAAATGTCAGAAATGCATTTTTTACTTGCACTTTCCCATAGCAAAAAAATGAGTACAGTTGCCTAAGCAGCCCCCTGGTTTTCATTGACCTAAGTGATTAGGAGCTTGAGACTTCAAAATTTTGCAAAGGGAGAGATACTATTATGGCCATTTTGCTAATCAGAAAACTGAAATTAAGTGCCATGATGGTGGTTTGCTTCTTATTATGATAGCATAAAGTCAGCAGAAGTGCTAGGAAAAGAGTATGAGTAAAGCTCATCAGTGCCCTACTTGTCCTGGTATGTCTAAGCACAAGGTGTTTTCAAAGCTGTGCTTTGGTAAATACCTGCTGGTTGTCTCCTGTGAGAGGGTATCACAGCTGCTTGGAGTGCCCTTCATTCCTCCTCGCAGTCAACAGAGGTGTCCTCTCAGGTACAGCTGTTGATGGAGGGCTTTAAGGTAACAGAGACCAGGTTCAGATTGAATATTAGGAAAAAATTCCTTACTGTGAGGCCAGTGAGGCACTGGAAAAGCTTGCCCGGAGAACGTGAGGATGTCCCATCCCTGGAAGTGTTCAAGGCCAGGTTGGATGGGGCCCTGAACAACCTGTGGAAGGTGTCCCCTGCCCATGGCAGGAGATTTGGAATTAAATGATCTTTGAGGTACCTTCCAACCTAGGCCATTCTATTATTCTGTGCATAAGGGAGATGGAGGGGGTTTTGTTTTACAATAGGAAAAGCTTTTTATGGAAATGGTCACACCTAGGCAAAGTTTGAGAACCTCTGTGTTCTAGGAAAGGTATTTACTCAGAGTCTTGGTACATCAAAAAAACATTTTCTGTTGATTTCTGGTTAATGAGCAGTGAGAAGTAGGCAAAGATATCAGGCCCATGGAGGCACATTTTTCTAAATAATGATATGGTTGATTAAGGTGAGGAGATTGAGGGTCAAAGAGATTATGCAAATCTCAGGTAAATGTTTATGTTAGGGTGGGGATCACTGTCTTGTTTAGAAGGAAATTTAAGACCTTTAATCTTTGCTTGCTGGAATAATGTGGAGACATTTTTCTTTGATTAAATTATATGCTAACCCCTTGCATGCTAGTGCATTGCAGCTGCACCCTCATTATCCTTCTTTAGAGAATAGGAACTTAACTTCCTAGATGTTGAATTCTGCTGGATTGAGGCCTGTTCATGGTTTATGGTGCTTCTCTACCAAAGTACAGGATTGTACAAAATCCCTCAAAAACCTTCTAGCTGCTGACCTGCACCCCTGGGAATCCCAAGATCCATCCTCCTTGAGTTGTCTCACTGGTAAACTGGTGTTCTAGAGCAGAGTTTATACCACACTTCGCCAATTTCAAATATAGGGTCAACTCTTGAGCAGCTGTCATCATGAAACTCCATATCTGGGCACTCTGAAATACAGCCTATGATGTGTGTTCCCATTGAAAGCATCTCTGTTCATAGAGAGAGCCTGCTAAACTCATCAGTGTGTTCAGTCTACCAAATATGGGCCAAGAAGTGCTGATCCAAAGTCCACGTTGCAGTGAGTTCCTCTTGTTGACTGCATTGTCATCTTGCACAATAGATGCAGGATTGCTGTGACCACAGATCCCACTGCACATCACCAGTGCTGCCTTGGTCAGGAACAGCTGCACAGGTAGTGACTTTGGTGGGAGAAGAAATGGAAAACTCTTCAGAACACCAATATTCAGTCAAGGTAAAGGGCTACAAAAGCAGCATTAAACCATCCGGTTTTAACACCACCAGATAGATTCTCCTTTCTCCAGAAGGAGTCAACATACATAGAACATCCTCTCAATACACTCCTGTGTACTATCAGCCATTAGCCCTCTAAGAGGCCTGCACCAAGTGGTAAACTGCCAAGAGGCTCAGCTCAGTGACATTATCCTTTTTCTAATTTGCTTGCTCAGTGATAAAAGCAGCACACTGCAGGAGCATTTTGCACTGGGTAATATTGCTGCCATTGTGTATTTGGTTGATACACTGAGAGATGATCTCCAGCTGCAAGACTTCAAATGTGAGAGCTTTACTGATGTTTTTATTCTTGTTAATTTTCCTGCCTGTATTGGAAGAAGAGTCTGGGTGATGAAGAGGAGTGGAGAGTATTAATTTTCATTTACTAAGCTGTCTAGAAATAATTTGAACCACCCCCACAGCTGAACAAGTAGATTTCAGAGCCAGGGAGGTTATCAACACCAATAAAAATGCAGTTGTCATGTAGTTTAGACACTATGCATGGGCAAAAACCATCTGGTGTAGTACTCATGCAAACTGAAAGTATTTCTATAACCTCTGACCCTGCTTGTAAACAGAAGATTCCAGGAATTCTGCTGGAAACCATACATTACTAAGGCAAAATTGTACTTAGCAATAAACATGCTTCCCTCAGTGAAGGAATCTGGAAGTGGAAGAATGCAAGACCTTGAGATGCACTGCTGATTGTGGGGAAACCGCCGAGGCCATCTCCTGCCTAGCAGCTGGGAAAACACCCATCCTTGTGGAGCTCCTGGTGGAAATCTGGAGCGCAGACATGGCTGTTTTGCATGAGCACCTCGTTAATGTGCTATCAGGCCAGCGCAGCCGGCCCTGCAGGGCCAGGGCTGAGCACGCACGCCATCAAAGCTGCCTCTCGCGCCAAACGGGAAGTCATCGGAGGAATTCAAAAATCTGAGTGGGACAACAGGATGGATATATGTTAATGGCAGCCGGAGGATGGAGAAGCAAGTAGGTGAGAATGGGAAAGACAGAAAACACAGTAGCTGTCCAAAATGAATAGTGGCCTTGGACCTGGAGAGGTTTCCAGTGATCAAAGAGAAGATTGCTGAAAGTTGATGGAGGAGGAATGGGAATTTTGCATTGGAGCTAAACATAGGAGGGAACAAGAGGAATTCAAAGTGGACGACTGTGCTTCAAGGATGAGAAGCACAAGCTACTTTTAGAATAACTAGCATGGCTCCTCTTACCTCAGCAGTGCAGCTTCATGTTCAGGAATCACCTGGCAGCTGAGGGAGGGAGGTGGCAATCAACTGACAACTCAACGTGGCTTCTGATTATATCGCCAGGGGTAAATAGTGATCTGTTTTAGAGCTCATCCAGGGTGTTCATACACAATTTGACCTATACTGGAGCCACATCTAAATAAAACCCCAAAGGTTGTCATGTCCATGGAGAATAGAGCACATGGTCTATTCCACGAGGATTACAACTCTGCCACCATCTTCTTTCCAAAAGTACGTTCATGGGGCTCTTGCATTCAACTTTTTCAAGAGAAGGGCATAATTTTTTAATCCAGTACAATGTTTTTGAAACATTGCAGATGTTTCAAAAACCCAAGTTTCATAGCCTGTGTGATAAAAATGTGGGGCAGATAAGAGAGTAGAGTTTTCTCCAAAAAAAATGTGGAGGTGGATTGTTCTAGCATAAAATAGAATTAATCTGTTGCTGGTGGTGTATATTGGTATGTCAACAAAAGGTAGGGAGATTATCAGGTAAAGGCTTACAATGCCAGTTTATGGCTGTTATCCACTGCCATCGTGTTGCTGCCTCAAATGGACACACTTCATGTGCATTTAGCTATGCAAGAAAAACTTCATCTCTTAAAGGCAATAAAGCAAAACAAGGCAATGCCCCCCAAATATGAGATCTATTTAATATCTAATTCATTTCTGTGTAGATGATAGAAATAAAGGCTAAAGCAAGTATTTTCTATATTTAGAGTATATTTTAATTTATATTTATTCTAGTTTATATTTTAATTTATCAACATTCAGATTACTCTCTGAGTGTTCAATTTTTCAGAATAGAAAATTTGCATATTGTTACTGGTAGATCACACTGACAAAAGTGGTACTTGGCAAAATCTTGTTGTTTTTTAGTCCAGAAGGTCCTAGTAGTTGCAGTGTGCTGTGATAGCTAAGCCAGCCTGTCAGCCCATGGTGGCTCACAGAGGTGAGGGTGTCGATCTCTCCCTGCTCTCAACCATGTGATCCCAGCTTTGTGAGCACTGTGAGCTGGGATTCACATCTGCTAGATGTGCAAGGTGCTGTACTCCATTCCTCATCTTTGCTTATTGGCTCCCTGAAGCTCCCTTATGGGAAAGGGAGCAGACCTGCACCCACTCTCGTATTTACAATGTGTGGAGCCCATCTAACACACCCCTGCACAAAGAGGGCACTCACCCTTCCTGCCTCTTGCAGCTTCCTGTTTGCACTGCTGGCTTTGTGCTGGCTCTGGCAATTCCCTGTCTCTCTTGAGGCAATCCAGCTTGCTAACCCAAAAGGAAACAACTCACTTTTTTAATGAATCACGACTCTGCTAATTTAGAAGGCTAAATTAGTTCATAAAAGGGTCAAGTGCATGCCAGACAACTGAAGACAAGTGGTGTGGTTGTGGAACTGGGAATACCAAGGTGGTAGAAGGAGGAAAGTCTGTTCATTGAAGTGGCAGAAGTAAGCACTTCATCTCAAGTCACCTTAGCATTTTTTAACTAAACAGGCTCAAGGGATACCATTGCAAAGGTATTAGCAATGAGAATTAGCTAAGGGACAATCCTGTGCTGAAGGAAACCATGCTGATGAATCAGTGGGGTGTTGTCCTTCCTTTGAATCAGTGCTGTCCTGATGAATTCTAGGATGCAGTTGCTGAAAATGTAGTGGTTCAAATGTAGCAATTGAAATGAGATATAAAATCAAGTTCTTGAAAGGCAGGTTAAAGAAAAAAAAATACATTAATAAGAAAGCCCACAGTTTTCAGGGGAAATTCAATAGTAAATTATGTTAAAATACAAAAGTTAAAATTATTCACCCAACAAAAGTGAAGAAAGAATTTCCAGTGTTTGCAGAAAAGAGTGTCTTGTCCTCAGGCAAGCAGTGTTTGGTACCTCCAGGACAGTGACCACTCTTTTCCAACTTGAACACAACACCACCCACCTACCAGGTGACCTACCAGGGTATCCCCTGTAGCCTTCACACTTGGACCAGAATCCAGAGATACACCAGGGACTGTGTGACCACAGGCACACATCCCTGCTGCCCGTGCCAGTCTCCCAAAGGGATCTTGCAGAGGTGGCACAGATCAGGACCCATTCTCCTACCTGTTGGCTGGGGAAATTATAAATAATGGGGACAACAAAACTATAGCATTTTAGTAAAGGAGGTTTTTGGCTGTTTGGGTTTTTTTTTTTTTTTAACAAACAGACATTCTTTGATTAATTTTCAAAGACAGAGACTTCAGACAGATGTCATAGATCAGTTTTCACCTCTGCAGCAATATTTAAAGAACTGAGCATGCTTAGTATTTCACCAAAAGAGACTGTCAGTTACTGATAGTTCATTATCAAATGAACTATCAGTTACTTTGCTGAAACTTTGTTTTGCTTCTGTAATATCTATGGGCTGGAATGGATATTTGCAAGCCATCAGCCCAAAGCTCAGCTACAGCCTTGGCTAGTATGATGATGGAAGGTTGGGTCCAATTGTTTCAAGCAAGAGAACTGAGAGCCTTGTCTGTGAGGTGCACAGAATCTTTAGGTCTCAGGAGAAAATAGTGCACAAATTCACTGGAGTGGAGGCATACAAGATGCAAAATTCAATGCTTCAATGAGCTCTGCAAAAGTACTAAGCTATTTGCAGCCCATTCTCAATAATGTGTAAATTCAAAAGTTAGAAACACTCTGATGGTTCTATGTGTGCCTTGCTTTGGGTTTTGTCCATTTCTGGCTGCTTTGCCACTGATATTATTAATTTCTTTTCCTTTCAACCTAATTTTTTCCCTTCCCAGTCCTTCTATTTTTTTCCCTCCAGTTCAGGTCAACATCTGGAGATTGAGCTGTTGGGTGAGATTTCATCCTATGCTGGACAATTTTACCTGTTGACCCAGTGCCTGCTGTGACTTTGGCTAAGATAATACAATTCATTCCATGCCATTCTCAGTAGGAGCAGAGAAGAATTTGTTTCGTTCCAGGAGCACAGAACAATGATGATACAACCAAAACCAAATAAATGTAAACACAGAGCGCTAGTTACCCACGAGCCAACGTTTAATGCAGGTCCAAGGCAGGATGAATTTTCTTGGCTTCCATCACCTGCCAAAACACACCCTGAAAGAACAGACACCCAATGCTGTGCTTTGAAAGGTTCAAAACTTGTGATCCAACTGTTAATATCCCCCAGACTGTAAATCACAGCTCTTCTAGCCTGCAAAATGATACCAGCTGAGTGCAGGCTCAGAGACCAAAAAGAGTTGCATCAGCCTTCAAAAACAGTATAGTAATTCATCTCTTTGATTTGGCAAAATATTTTAATAGGTACAAACATGGACTGAAAGCAAATGTTGGCATTCTGCCTTGTTTTGCTACCTCACACCCCTTTTCTTCCCCACAACCCCTTTTCCTCCTCACTGCAAAAAGTAAATACATTAAAGGAAAACAGATTTAGCCAAATTACCATCCTGTATGTGAGCCTGCCAGTTTTCATGGTATTGCAGTTAATAGCATGCACTCTTGGAACACAGCACTTTGGATATCAAAGAGGGATTTGATCAGAAGGCTATGGGGTGTTCTGAGCAGCAACATTTGTCCCTCAGTTTACTTTGAAAGCTCGTTTCCATGTACAATAAAAGGAGCAATACACTTTTGTGCAACTGCTACCCAACACCCACAATGAGTGATTATAAGTGAAAGGAACTACTGATTCTCTTAGTCATCTTCTGTCACAGATGCCCAATGACCAAACACTAATTGAGTCTTTGAAATCTTTTTCAAAGTAGATCTATGCAAACAGGAGGGAAAAAAATTACTCCAAATTCTTGTGGTTTTGTCGGTAGCTGCTGTGACTACTGATCAGTCCTCTGCTGCTCTTGGGAGACGAGAGATATGTTTTGAGATTCACAGTGGAAAGAGATGAACTGGCCTTGCAAACCACCCCCTAAATTAAGAGATCCCTATTGATACTGCAATACTAATGAAAAAACACATTGTGAGGATTTTGTTCTCTTGATGGTACTGTACATCATGGAAGTAAAGAACAGGCCAGATTAAGTCTACTCCTCAAACTTATGACTTTGGCACCAGAAAGTCTCAAATACACTCTTCCCAAGTCCTAATGTACTTGTGCTGTAAATGCTCTAGAACTCTCAGAGAAGCAGCTGAGCTTGATAGAAAAGGTACTGTTTCAACTCCTTCTCCCCACAAATCCTGGAATAAGGTCAGCACTCCACAACAGCTCTCCTTTTTTCTTGGGACCATGAGAGGAGGAAAATACTAATTTCTTATCCCAGCTCAGGGAGGATGAGGAGCACCCTGGCATTTGGTCTTCTGTTTTTAGATGACTGGTGGCTGTTTTCCTGATGGGTCATTCATGCTAATCCTTTTGCCAGTTTGTGCTGCTGGTGGAAGCCCAGCAGCTGCTTCCTCTGCAGGGTTTGAGGGCTTAGGTCTGCCTTCCTTGAGTAGGAACCATTCTCTCGTGCCCTGAGCAGAAGGAGCCTGGAACAGGGTGAGGTCAAGTACGTGCCTGTTTCACAGGGTCAGATCCCCAGCAGAGCTGGGCAGCAGGGCCAGTATTCACAGTACTGGTGACATTCCTGCACTGGGAAGAGTAGAGATGTGCTTGCTAGAGACCTGTGAGTTCAGTTTTCTGAGCCCTTAACAATGTCATTGGACTGCAGTACTTGGGGGCTTCTAGTCAAGACTTAATTGTGTCATATCCAGTGAGTTCTTGGTCATGTCCCTCTTTATTTTTCTCACCTTCCTGTGCTTTTCTCTGGCCAATTGAAATTTGAAAGCTATAAAAAGAAGGAATTTTTTACTAGGATCTATAAGTGCATAATTTTTCCTCTCATTGTGAATATTAACATTGCTGATATCCATCAAATTTACTTGCTGCTTGACATGTTGGTGTGTGTATATACAACTCTCTTTCCTGAGGATAGCTGAAGTGACAGATGATTTCATTGTTGGGTGTACAATAGGCATAAGTACAATGGAAAAGAAGGACTGGCAGCTGTTATGGTGATATGTTTTCAAAAACATGTATTGCCATCTTTTTCTTCTGTGTGGTATGCAATGATAATTAGGAGTGGCAAAGTGAGCATCCATTTGGCTGCTTCACAGTGATTCTGAGTTGCTGCTCCACAGCCTGTATCATCACCTTCCAGTGTCTGACACTGCAGTGAGTGTCTTCAGAAACCACATCTCTCTATTTCTGAACTCATGTGCAAAGACAGCAAAGGAACTGCTGATTCTATGAACAAAATCTAGCAGTCCTTACTTAGGTCAGCTCCAGATGCTTCAGTTCTGTCCATGATATGCCCACAGCATCATGCACCCCAGAAATAACCCCAGGTTGATTTTCTCTGCCCTCAGTTTTCTCTCTCAAGGTTTTTTCTCTACTCTGACATGAACTTTCTGTGATGTTTCATGCCCACACCATACTGTGGTGGTAAAACTATAGTACTGTACTGACTATTCAATGACTAACCTGGAACTGAAGAATAATCTTTACATCTCTGCTGAATTTGACTTGTATTCCCAATACCAGTCAAAATACAAAAAACTGCAGCAAGTCCATATATGATTGATGGGCAATAATGTACCACAGCCCCCTTGGAGTAATAATCTGTATTCTCTGCTGATAGCCATATTTCCCAGCAGCTCAGGATCCCACGATGGGGGGGGGAATCTACATTTTTAGGTAACATGGTAGTTGCCCAAAAATCGCAAAAATGAGCAAGCAGGTAGAAGAGAAAAAGCAGAAGAAGGCATAGAGGTGCTGTAATTGTAAATGTGGATTCAAAGCCAGTAGCTGTCAGTACACTGCAATGCTCAATGTGAACTGCACAGAGCTGAGAGGTCTGTTGAAGGTGGTGTTTATGAAACAAGAGTTGATTCCTCCTGTTAAAGGTAGTCTGGGAAGGTAAAGCATCAGCACAGGAATCAGATCTTGGCAGGCTGGTGTTTTGATAGGAGAAATATCACAACAGGAGAGGGGGGCTGAGGCATGAAGAGCTTTCAGAGAAAAAAGCAGAAATGCGGCTCCATTTTCCTCACTGTTTGATTTTCTCCCCTAATGCCCTGCATGCCACATCACCTGAGCATATTTTGCTCTCCAGCCTATCTCACCACCACTATCCCATATGCTAAGGAAAAGGTGTGCTCCTGGTTTTCCATGCAATCCCTTAATGATTTACTCAGTCAACCTCTACAAATTGAAGCTCTTTCCCTCCTTATGCATCACTGTCATACTCTTCCTGTACTTGTGCTTGGCAGGCTTTTTGCTTCCAGGCCTGAAGAGGCAGGCTGGGAGGGCTGAAACCTTGCTCTTATTTCAGAGGCAGGCTGTTAAGCAGCAGTGTGGAGATTGCAGGGCTGCAAGGAGCTGTGCCAGAGCCACCACCAGCAGCAGCTGCAGCTAATGAGGGATGTGGTGTCCATGAGCAAGTCCCATGGTCAGGTGCTCAGTGCAGGAGGTTGGCTGTGATCTCATCCCTGTCCCGGGACTGTCTGCTTCAGGAACACAGGTAAGGCTGCAAGAATTGCAGTTGGTCTTGGTGCTGGTGGTGGTGTCAGGGATGGTGACACGAATACTTCATGCAGGATCTGGTAAAATCCATCCTTTGTTGGGAAAGGTGACTTAATTTTGGAGCCTGTCAGGAGAATTCATTGTTCCCTTGTAAAAATCCTGACGTGTGAGGTATTTCCTTGCTACTGCATATAGTTAGTCTACATGAGCATTCAGGATTTCCAATGCTTTTCTAATATAATGAGTGTCAAGGCTGTCTGTAAGGCAACTGTTTCTTGTAGAAATCTTAGGCTTCTGTTGTGTGCTGGATCTTTTTCAAGCACCAACTGTGTGCATGTTTCAAAAAGAAAAATCTAGTTATCATTGCTACAAGCTTTTGAGAGCTCTGTGGTAGGATAAAATATGGTAAAAATAAGGCAAGATACTAAATTGTTACATCATGAAATTAATTTACTGAATGTAATAAAGAAATCTGACATGGTACTAAAAAACTTGAATGTGTGAAGGCTTTACTACACATACAGCCTTCAGTCTCTCACCTTAGTTACAGACAGCTGGCTTCCCATTTTACCTCACTATGTGTTGGCACATAGGGTTATTTTTTACTATTCTTTTTATCTGAAAAGTGAAATTAAGAGAAGTTGGTGAAGACTGAATTGCATTTCAAGAAATAGGCCTTGTAATAAAGTATGAAGATCCTTGATCTTGGCTTCTGGTTTGCTATATAACTTGGGTTAATTCCTATGTGTGTTTTGGATCAGACTGAGCCCTGTAAGTCAGTCTGATTTCAGTTGTAAAGGGGCAAAAGCTATGAGATGGGATCTTCTGGCACTAAAATCATCCTATTCTTGCCCCTTTCTCATGGAGATGATGAGGAAGAATGAGAAAGAGCAGAGGAAGGAGGGGTAAGTGAGGATTTTGTGGATTTTAGCAGTTCCACAGAGGCGGAGGGAGAAGCAAAGACAAGTGGGGCAGGCAGGACTGTGTTTCCTCATAACTGTGTGAAAAAAACATTTACTACCAATAGTTCTCTGTCTCTTTGAAGGATTGAAAAATAATCAATGAGCAAAAGTTCATTTCTTTGGTTTATCCTTAGTTTAACAGCAAAGTTTTCCCTTTTGTAAGAGGAGGTGAAATGTTTGATTGTGCCTCTGTGGTTATCCTCATGGCAGGTGTAGCACCTCTGGTAGATTGCCCTGAGGCACTTGCAGTGAGAAAATACTAAATGGCTAAAACTTGGGCTTGCTCTTGATGTAGGAGGGCACTTGTGTAGGAATCCACAGGTCACAGTGACCCAGGGAATTTGTGCTGGACTGTCACTGGGCAGGGACACAGAGGCCATCTGAACTCCTTCCAAACCTGGCCAAGGTCAGCATTTCTGTTACACTGGGAAGCTGTGCAGAACACTGGTGGGAGGGCTTCCATAACTGGGTGATGCTGGCTTATTCCAGCTGCAACAGTGCCTGTGAAACTGGAGTCTGTGAGAGAGGATTGACACTCGTGTGTCATGGGTGGTGCAGAGTTTATGGATGCAGCCTCTCTCACAGCTGCACCACCTCCTCCAAGTTTAACTTCCTATCCAAAGGCAGCAAGAAAGCGAGAGTTTAAAAGGCAAAACAACTTAGATTTCTTTACCTTGGTCTATGCCTATGTAAATGTTCAGCTTCTTACCATTCTTTATAAATAAATTCTGTGTATTCTCAAGCTTGTGAAACAGAATTAACTCAAAGGAAGGAAGGTATAGCTGTGTAGTAACATTCACTAAATGCTAGTAAACATCTTAGCTGTGTGTCTTTGTCATTGTGACAGCCTTTGAGAATATCTTTTGGAAGAATGATATTACAACCTCTTATTCCTTGAAGGACCCTTTTTGTTCTTTAGTTAAGGTCTTTTTAGTTTTTTTCTTTAGTTGTTTGGTGGTTTGGGTTGTTGGTTTTTTGTTTGTTTCACCTCAAATTCTTTATTATTTTAAGATTTAAAACATTCCAGTCCCCTAGGGTAAGACTTTTCAAACCTATTTGGGAAGAAAACTCTGCAGACATCCTTATTTCAAATGCAAACGAAATGCTAGACTGCATTTTGAATATTGCTCATATTTACTCAACTTTGTGGGGTTTGGTTGCTTTACTGAGACGATTGTGAGTTGTCTTTTTCTTTTCCTTGTTTCATCTTTTATTCAGTCCTTTGCTTTATATTCTATCTCTTTTTATTTCCTTTATTTTTTAGGCAGCCTTGTTTTGCTCTTGCTTTTTTTCTCCCACTTTCCAAACATCAAAAGCGTAAAAAGTCTAAACTCCAAACTGCTTTCTCAGGTGATTTTTGGGCCACTTGGTGATGGACTTCTTTTATTTTCTGTTCTGTGTCTCAAGTCACATGACTGTACCTCTGTGAATAAAAGCAAGGGTGTCTTGTCTGTAGTGTGAAACACTCCTGAAACCAGGAAGCTCATAGGTGGTGATTGGAGCTGTAAGGAGAACATTCCTTAATCATGTGTTTGAACCTTTTTTTTGTCACTTGCAGTCTTCATTTTGGAATGTACACACTTTTCTGAACCAGGGCTCCTTCATCCCTCTCTGCCCACCTTTGTCCATTGTTTGATGAATTAAAAAAATATTGGGAGGTAAAGTGGAGAGTGAATTCAGAGATAGGAAGATCTTAATGTTTGCCTTTATTGCCTCTTTGTGTGGTTCTGCAGAATAGGACTGGAGTGGCATCAGAGGGCAGGGGGACTTGGTGGGGCCAAGAGGGCAGACAGTCCAGGCCTGTCTTCTCTTTTGGGAGACAGGAGGGCTCTTGATGGGAACAACTGAGAGCTTCATAACCCAGAATTTACCTACATATCCTCCTTTTCTTGTCTGGCATTTGACATCATTTAGGGCTGGGTGGCAGAAAGAGTCAGAGGGCAAAGGTGCAAGCTGTGGAAAGAGTCTGGCATACCTTTCCCAGATATAGCTTGTTTATCCTCCCATTTACTTTCTATTCCCATTTTACTGGTACAGAGTTGAATTATGGTGGCTGGGCCAATCAATAAATGCTCCCACATTTAAAGCCAGACCTTTCTGATTGGCTCTTTTTAACCTGAATAATTTCTCACCTGGCTGAATGCACAACTGCACAGGCAAATGTACCATCATAGTGTGAATGAGAGCACCAAAGGGCAAATGAAAGAGTGAGGAAAAGAGACAAGAGGCTGCTGAAGTCGGTATGACTGCTGAGAGATGTGCCTGTCAAATCTCAATGCCAAAGTGTGATCACAGCAGCAGAGCAGTGTGTGTCATGCTAGAAACTCACCAAGTGTTTCTCTTGAATGTCTGGAAAGGCATCTGTCTTCCCTTGTCAAAGCTTGTTAGCGTGCTTTGTCAAGAACACGAGAATTCTGTTATCTTCATCTGACTGGACGAAGGCAAAAACGGCTTTTACATCTGCAAAATGTCACTGCCCTCTCAGAAATGTAGCCCTACTAAGTGAGTGATTTCTTCCAGTAACTGCTCATTTTAGGACTAGTCAAGGAGCAAGGAAGATAAGGAGCACAGTTCAGTAACAATGGCACTTGGCTGCTGTGTGTTCTAATGTCCACCTTGAGTCATTTTTATGTGCAATCCAAATATCTGTGCCAGGCATTTTGGTAGCCACAGCTCAGCACAGAGGGCGTTCAGCCCTGAACAGATAAACTCTTGTTAAGTGTGATCTCCCTACCAAATCCAGTCTCTAAGAAGTGCTATGTGTTGGGGTGTATCCATAACCCTACCAATCACAAGGGATGGTGTCCTGGTTTAGGGCAAATTTGGGAGGAAACTTCCAAAGGGGTCCCTCTAGAAAGCAGATTCAAGTGGGACACTCCTCAACTGGTTTGGAAAAAGATTTCTTTGGAGAAAAGTGGAAAAAATCTGTTTGTTTAACAAGAAAAGTATTCACAAACATTAAAAAATGAATAATATTAAACAATAAAACCTCTCACTTCTGAAGAGATGGCAAATTCAGAAAGTCCTTTCAATGGGGTGTAGCTCAACTCACTCAGTCTGTTATCAGTCCCTCTGCACTGGAAAATGCAGCATCCCAGGCCATGGTGGGCCACAGGTGTGAGCTCCTGGTGTTTTTCTGGGTTTTCAGTCCAGAGCAGGTTTGAACAGTTCCAAGAAAAAGAAAAGCCACCATCTGGGGAACTTCTCTGCCTCAGCTAGCTAAAAACTAACTAAAAGCAAAGGAGAGCTCTCTGCCACTGTCCACTGCAGACAACACAGAAGGAATGAAGGGGAGCAAGTGCAGTTTCTGATAACAAACTGTGTGCTGCTTCTCCCCCCCTTCTCTCAGAACCAATCTTAAATGTGCAGAACTTAATACCCAGCACAGACAGAACAGACAACTGGGGATACAAGCATCATAAAGTCACCCTTGGACATATGGTCAGCTAAAGCTAGAGCTGTGCAGGAATTTGGCCATCCATTGAGATGAGATTCCTCTTACAATATGGTCTGTGATGGAATTAGTGGTGGGAGTGATTCTGATCCATTTTTAGTAGTTGAGAGTTAGGAATACTCTCAAATAAAGTGATGAAAATCAGTTTCTTTGCATCCCTGTGTCTCAGAGATTAAACATCCTACCGAGGAGAAAGCCCTTGATGTCTCCTGACAGGTGTTGCATGTTAAAACCCTGTCACCAAAACCACAAATGGGAACAGGACTCTGTAGTCAAACCATTTGAATGGGAAGCTGTAGGGTCCATCCCCTTACACAACAACCTGAATTTCTTTTGGGGCTTTGCATTACTGTAGTAGGGCAAGATGGTTGGGCTGGGCATCTGAGTGGATGAAAAGCAGAACCAGGTAAGTTGGGGCCAGATGAGAAAAATGCCTGGTTTCTTCTGACCTCAGGCTGCTGCAGAACAGTATCTCTGGGATGCCTAAGGACAGGGGTGGGGGAAAACCTGCAATCTGTCTTCCCTTCTTTTTGCACATAATAATCACTAACAGACCAAAAACATCTTTTTCAGGTAAAGTATACTTCACTCTTAAAGAATGACATTTATTTTCCTCTGGAGTCCTGACAACCTTGGATGCATTGCACAGGGAAAGTAAAAAATACAGGACTTGGTCTGTGCTTTGCTAAACTCATATGACACATGAATATGCTCCCCAAAATGAGGAAAGCCCTTTCCCTTCAGTAGTAGAAATACAAATGGCCTGTACCTGAGAGATTCACAGGTGGGTAACAATTTGTCTTCTAGTGACTAGTAGGTGTTCAGCTTCCCCTGAAGCCAATTTGAAACACCTCCTGGAAATGGTGTTCTACTGATTTCTGTGAAATATTTAGAAAGAGATATTTTTTGACAAGAGGCCTGGGATCATAAATGTCATCTGAAGTAATTCCTAGAACTTTTTGATGGGACTAAACATGCTGCAGGGACTCACGTCCCTCACCAGGATTCCATCCAAACTCTCCACTGAGCAGTGTTGTAATTGCAATATATAAAAAAGGTTGATTTAATAGCTTTCATAGCTATAGAGTCAATTGGCCTTTTAAATGGGTCTTATTTAAATGCTTATATATGTTTTTATTTATTGCTGGCTTAGCAACATAAAGTTACGTGCCTTTGCAAACTTACATTTTTTTTACAAATTAAAAAATAAAAGCGCCACCCAAACTAGATCCTTTGCCAGCTGGGTATGGATCTGTGTTGGTAAACAATGGAAAGTAAACAGCAAATCACACAATGTTATATTTGTGGGTTTGTCTCTGTTGGTGTCTGCAGCCAACTACCTTTGATTCAGGAGATAAGAGTACATGTAGTTCATGGGTGCTTACAGTAAATAATGTGACATTTGGGAATGAGATATTGCAGGCAGTGCATCATTTCAACATCATCCTTGCCAGTGTTTGCTCCAGAGTACTTTTAGGATGCAGTAGCCTGTTCTGGCTACCTCCTAGGCCTCCATATGGTAGAAGATATAGCTTTATGTTTTAAGTTCTAGATCACACAGAAGAGGAGGGGTTAAACCCAAGTTTCCTGTATCCCAACAGAACACTCCTTTAACCTTGGTTAATTTGAAGTCTGAATGTTTCTATTTTTCATGGAAGGGCAATCTGTTTAGACATATAACTTCAAAGGAGAGAGTTTTAGGGATTTAGGCACAGGATTTTTAGTTAGGTTTTTTTTAAATATTATTATCTGTATGAAGAAGAGGACATAAATCTAGAAGATAGTTCTTAGCTGCAGTTCTGGAATATGTGAAGAAATAACAGGCAAGGTGTGAATATCCAAATTCATCCCTACTTATAGCTGTGATTTAACTTTTCTAGACCCTTTCAGAGTTGCCTACATTATGGGGTGATGTTGCCTGTAGATGCTGATAATAGAGATGGGGAGGGATAAGTGAAACATGACAGTACAGAACTTTGATATCCTAGGCTTGGAAAGCTTTATCTGAAACAATTATGGGTCCAAAACAACTGTCTTTTCCTGTTGCTATTTACCTCATGCAGTTATTTCCAGCTGAATTAATCATTCAAAAGACTGATCTGTTCAAATTTTTGAGTGCTGATCACCCATCTTTACTCAAAATGAGAGGACAAGGGGTCAACAAATAGGCTCTTGTGCATTCCCCCACAAAGGCCTCAAATCAAGAAAGACACACTGCTTACAGTGAAAGAAGCAGAGAGTTCCACAGTGAGATAGCTGACATGAAATCTTTCTTCCCATTCCTGAGGCTATTTGACTCAAAATAACTTTTTTCCTACCTGTCCCTCCCACCCTCATAGCAACAGGAGCACTGTGGGGCTGCCTTTGACTGTTTGCCTTCCTTGCCACCATTTCAGGCAAAAATTGCCATCCTATTTCTCCCACACACCCCCAAGAAAACCTTTTTTAAAGGCTGAGCTGATGTTTTAAAGCTCTCAAATGAAGTGTTTGCTACAGAAACTTCAATAGCATTATATGTTAGTGCTTCAGTCTCAGTTTTTCTTGATTTATTACCAGCCCTTGGATAAGGATGCCCACTTGGATCTCTATTTCAATTTGTGCATTTAAAAAATAATCTTCTAGATGGAGGCTGCAAGAATGCATTCAGATTAAGTCTAATCTGACCCCTCTGCAAAGAAAGCATGTGGGATCTTGGCCAGGGATGCCTGCAGGTAACCCAGTGACCTAGTATGTGTCTCAGGACTTTATGCTCTCTTGCCTTGATTTGCAGAATGTTACTGCCAGCCCCTACCTTGCAGCCTTGGGTATTTAGAATTTCTAGGAGTTGTTTTGCCTTTCTCTAGGAGACTGAGCCCTCTGGTTACAGCTACTCTCTTTGTATAAGTACCTGTAGATTGTAATCAAGTTAACTTTTGACCTTTTCTTTGATATGTGAAATCCCCAAATCACCGTTCACTGTGAGGCCTTGTGTCAATTTTGTGCCATTCTTATAGAAAACTTTTTTTTCCTTTTTCTTTTTTTTTTAATATTTTTTTCCTTTTTGGTTTGTTTGGGTTTTTTTTGTTTTGTTTTGATGGGAACATCAAATGGTCAAACTTTTAGTAAAAGGAGCTCCCATGTACTAACTTGTATTTCTAACATGGAAGTACCATGACCTTTTCAGTATTAATGTGTAGGTGTTGGTTTATTGAGGTAGTTAAACATTAATATTCCTGTTTCACAAACTGAGAAACTGGACCTGAGTAGTCAGATATCTTACTCAGGGTCATTCTGGGATGCAGTGATCCCTGCTCCCACTCTGCTGGATGTCCATGGCAGTGCTACTGCTCACATCCAAACCTGGACACCTCTTCCACAATGGCTTTGAGATGGTAGCTCCTCCCCTTATATGAATACATGTGCATTCCTTTGTCAGAAAAGCACTAAAAAATTGTGAGAATGTTGTTAAAGTTAAGAAATCAGACATGTCAAAGAAAAAAGCCACTATTAAAAAAAGTGATAAATGTTAACATTTTCGTACTTTAGGGGAGTATCTCAAGTCAGAGCATATGCTTCAATTTATCTTTCTACAAATAGTCCTTGCCTCACCAAGTATGCAAACAACAGCAAAGGTAGAAGTAGCCAAAACCAGAGATGTGGTCAAATATGTTAACACAAATTCAAGTTGCAATTGAAAAGTGAGCATTACATTCTCTCTCCAAAGTTACCCTAAAAGATGCCTTTGCTTTTGAAATAGTCCCTGTAATTAACAACTAGGTTGGGCTCCTGTCATCAAACTGAGGAAAAACAGATGATCTGATATACACAAGTGGATGGAGGATTTTGCTTTTAACAGACATATCTAAATAACCCTCATTAGACACAGGCATAACTGATGCACCAACACATAGATTATTTTTGAGACACCAAAAACTGGAAGCAATGTCTAACTCAGAACAGGCTTTAGAGAAGCTTCAAAATCTAGTTGGCAGTGTCTAGAAGGAATACGAATTTTCTTACCAGGTTATGACCTTGCAAATTCCTTTATTGGGCTTGTTCTTTGTTAATATCACTGAGGCTGAGACTATTGCATTTCAATGCATCTGAATTCCTTTCCTTTGTTTGCCCCTGGAATGTGTGTTCTTAGTCACTTAGCTATTGAAGACTTGGGTGCCTTTTTGTCTCTAACCTGTCCTGGAACATTACTGTCTCCATGGCAGAAGAGGATAGGTATGGCTGATAATATTATCTATTTAACACTTTCTTCAAATAATGTCTCCTGAGTAGGAGGAAAAGGCAGGCTAGAGCCTGCTCTTGGGTCACTTTGTAAACTTCTATGACAGCATTTCAGGCCCTTGCAATCACTAAGGGGCAGGAGGGAAGACTACTATTTTCTTAGTTCAAAGGGCTCCAAAATGGGTAATCCAGTTTATCAGAAATTTGGATTATTCTCTGATCAAGCAGGTTGTGCTTTGGCAGAAGTAAACACAGTTTATAAAGGCCAGTTTGTCTCATCAAGAAGCATGAGGATAGCCAGAACAGACCCAATTTAGCTAAACAATAGTAGTAGCACTACATTTTTTTTAGGGTCTTATCATTGATTTTAGAGGGAGGTAAACTGAAAGACAGTTGAGAAGTTTACTTGGTATGTATTTATAGCTTTTGGGTCCCAGTAAAACACAATTTATCAATCTGTGCTGTAATACTCACAATCAGTCTGATAAATCAGATATTTGATTCACGCTACCAGAACAATTCCAATTAATGGGACAGGGGAACCCCAAATATGTCCTTTCCTTCATTAACAACTCACAAAATTTAGAAAGGATAATCTTCACTTCACAGGAAATAGTTCAACATGCTCTCATAGTTGTCTCCTGTCTTGTCACTACCACGACCAGAGTCACTAGGATTTGAGTAAAGTTGGGTATATTATTAACCAAAGCTTATGTAAGATGTTATTGCATCTGTTTCTATTTTTGCAGTTATTTGGGTTCTGTTGATTTTTCATGAGCAAAGTGCTGCCGGTGTGAGAGTGCTCGTACAAAGAAATTGTAATTAGCACTGGTCTGGTGACAAACTCAAATTCACAAGGAGGGTGTGTGGCCAGCCTGTGCTCCCTGCAGCCAAAGGGTGATGCCTTTCTTTTTGTGAGGGATCTGGAGGTAGGGCTGCAGGGCTTGGATGATGGAGCAGACTGGAACTGGAAGATGCCATGAGTGGTGGCAGGGTGCTGGGAGCAAGACCCATCAAGGTGGGCTCTATCCCAAACTCAGGAGTACCAGATTCTGTGCAGGATCTATGCAATGTCCCAGGGCAGGGCTCCTCTCACAGACCAGCAGCAGAGCACCTCAAAAATTGTACTTGCAGAGGAAGCAGGGCAGGGTGTGCAGCTTTTCTCAGTCCTGTCACACGAGGCTGACTGCATGGCAAAGCAAGCATGTCCTGGACCAGCTCTGAACCTTTCCAAGAGGTTACAGGAATTCCCCAGAACAGTGCCAGCCTGCGTGAGCCCGGCGGTGCTGCCCTCCGCGGCACGCAGGATTGTGCCCTTGGGCAGCGGGCGGTGGGTGTGGATCGATGGAATACTACTCCGTGCAATCAGGTGTCAGTTTGTCCTCTCACAGTTTCCCAGTACCGCCACTAGTCTGCCGACTTCCCGGCTCACCCCCTCCCTTTGCTGGATTTGTTGGGTTTTTTAGGAGAGGACAGGCAGGACTGAGGGAATCGAGATCCCAGAACGGGTGCAAATAGAAACTTTCTTAGAACAGGCATTTGTAGTCCTTCTGTGAATGATGGAACATGGAGAATACCTCCTGGATTATTTTCCTGCCCACCCCTAGCTGTGTGATGGCGCTGAACTCGCTGTGCTCTGAGCTGGCACGCTGCAGCCCTGCAGCCCTGCTCCCCTGCAGCCCAGCCTCCCCGCTGCCCCAAACGGGATGCTGCAGCTCACTCAGTCCTGCAATGAGGCTGGGGAGCTGTGAAATGAGCCGGGATACGGCCTTGTGAGACGGGAGGGGGACAGTGCCCCAGACATACACAGCCACCACCGTGCCTAGCATGTAAGAGAATAGCCAAAGTCTCTGGGCTGCTGTGAGTCAAATGCACAGCACGCTTAAATGTGCCATGCTCATGTGCAGCCTGTCAGGGGAAAGAGCTTTTTTAGTGTTTGGGCTTTGCCTGAACCACAGATATGCAGAACTACCTTAAACCCTTCAGTCTCTGCTGTGTTTTATCCCACATCAGGGGAAGGAGGGGGAAGCAGAGAGATACAAAGCGGGACTGTGGCTCCTGTGTGGAAATGCACGTCGGTTTATGGCGAGGGATCCCATCCCATATCTCTGATCCGCTTACCTGGGGGCAGCTGGGTGCCTGGCTGATGCTGACACTAAGCACAGCCCTGAGGAGGCATCCTGAGCCAGGCACAGCAGTTGGGGCTCCTCACCTGTCACCCCGAGGGCAGCTCACGCTGGGTGTCTCCAGCTGTCCCCAGAAGCCAGCCCAGGGTGAGATAGTGCCCTTAGAAACCTGGATGTTTTGCTGACTGAGGCCCAATCTTGCTCTCAAATCTTGTACCTATCCTCAGGGTTGAAAACCTTCTGGGGAGTGAGAGCACCTTAGAGTTCCTGTGAAGTCTGAAGTGTGGCTGTTTTTGAGAGGAAGATTGCCAGAGCATGTAACAGTTGTCTCTGGCATGAAACTACAGCAAAAAATGCAACTTATCTGTGCCGGTGACACAAAAGTATGTGTTGGGTCTCCCAGCTTTTGTCTAGGCCATCTCACAGGGGGAGAGGGGGGTGGATTTTGCTGTTCCTTAGGAATATGGGGTGTACCTTTGGCTGTTCCAGGGAGCCCCAGAGCTTGGAGCTGTGGCTATGGAGCACTATTGCTTCCCTATGGCATCTGGTAGATCAGGGGGTGAGCCCCTCTGGAGAAAGGCTGGCATCTTGAGGAGGGGAAAATGGGTCTGTTGCGTGAGAGTTGGTGTCTTTGACTTATCTTAGTCACAGACAGAAATAGCTGAAGGAAATAGGCAGTTTGATGTATGTGATGTTGCAAAAGAGTATTCAAAATGAGAAATTTGTCTGCTTTTCCCAGGAAAGGGAAGGAGGGAGGAATCTGCTTTTCATCTTTCTTCTCTATTTTGCCATAATTTAAAAAAAAAACAAAACAACCAACCAACAACCCCCTCCCCCCATAAACCAACTAACAAAAAAGGCAAAACCCAACAAACCAACCCCCAAATAAAAATAACTCATGGGACTTTTATTGTCTTTTAATACTGCTTTGCCAAGCTGGATAAAAATCAGTCAAGCCCCAAAGCTATTTGAGATCGGGGACTGAGACTTTAGGTGCCTTTTGGAGTCATAGGATGGTAATTCAGGTTGGAAGGGGCTTCACTGGATCTTCCACTCCAACTGACTAATGGAAGCAGGGTCAAGTACTCCAGCTTATTAAATGAGGCTATATAGAAACAAAACCAAAGCCAAAAAATTCTTTTTACTTCAAGACCTGCAGTAATGACTGAAGTAATTAGAGAGTAACTATATGTGTGTGTGTGTGTGTGTGTGTGTGTTTGTGTGTGTGTTTTCCACAAGCCATGGTTGCCACAGAGTAACAGTTCTTTGGGCTTTTGTACCTGTTGTACTCTCATGCCCTGACCTCCATCTTTGGAGCACAGAGGGATGGGTTGGGTCTGAAGATGAAAATGGCCTGGCCCAGCTCTCACTCTTACCTAGACAGTAGAGCCATGGCAGGACCATACTTCCCAAAATCCTGGTTGCAATGGGCAAAATCCTACTGAGGATCTCTTGGCAGAGCAGCACCATCCATAAGGAAAGTGAGTGGCTGCAGAAAGCAAATCCTGGCCCTTCCATACCTCTCAAAACTAAGGAAAAATGACAGGGATTTTTCTGGAATAAATACAATGGAGAAAAAAAGTTGGAAAATTAAATTCATTTTTCCAAAAGCATGGAAATCAAGGTGGCTTTCTATTAACATCTGTCTTGCTTTTGCCTTCAAAGAAAGCAAGCCTTTTAACATTTTCCTATGGCGCAGTGAATCCAAACACAACAGTGACAAGCTGGTTCATGGGAACCGGAAACTGAGACGGGCTAGAAAACAACATCCTCAGGGGGAAAAAAAGAATGCTGCTTTCAGGGCTGCTTCTCTTTTATTTTTATTGCTATCGGAAACAAGTGACCTGCTGCAGCCAAGTAGGCCTGGGGCTAAAATAAAAGGACCTTCAGAAGGCAACCAAAATACACAGACCAAATTATGTACTCAACATGAGCATAATTGCTACTGTGCGGTCCTTTTCCCCTACCAGTGCCTATAATTTTAATTTCTAAGGGAAAACAACTGTAACTGGAAAGTTTCTGTGCCTCAGTTATTGTTCCCAAAGGAGAAAAAAAAAATTGAGCAAAAGAGAAAATAGACAAGGACATGAAGTTTAGGGATAGACAGAGAAACTGGAGCAAGATTTGATGTAAAATGGTTCTCGTCAATATGAATGGAAGGATATAAAAATAAACATTGCTGGATTTGTGCGCCATTAAATTGACAGACAACAACAATTAGACCACAATTAGGCCTTGCTTTAACCCAGAATAAGATGCAGGAATTGGATTGTCAGTTTTCAATAAGGCACAGATCTGAGAGTTGGAAATTACAACATTGTTGCTGTCTATTGTTCCTGCCAATATGTGACTCCCCTACAAAACACCAATCCAGTAATGTGCCCATGTGTGCTAATGTAATTAAACACAAAACCAAATAAAAGTGGTTGATTGCTTCACTACCTTTTACAGACACAGGAATAGCAAAAAAAATTACAGATTCTCCTCTCCCCTGCATTTGTCTCCTCTTTCTATGAACCCAAAAAGCCTCAAATGCTGACAGTGTGATCAGTATGCTCTGACAGCTGTATTCCAATGACATCTACATTCTTAAATAAAATAGATTTGCAGCTGAATTAAAACATGCAAAAGGTTTCTCCCTTTTCAGTCCTGGCAAACCTTTTTGTTTTTCCTAGGAGGAAGAGCCTTCTGCATAAACTAGTGCATCAAAATGTAGTGAAATAATCAAGGTGCTGTTACTTTAAAAACTTGGGAAGGGAGATGCTTTAGACTTTTAATTTGGAGAGCACCAAGAAGACTGTCTTTAGGTCCTTTTTAGTTTGCTAATTGTGCTGAGCTAATCACATCTGCGTGATTCCAGTAAATAACCCCCATCAGATTTGGTTGTTAGTACCTGCTAATCTGGACTGATATGCAGCTGTTTCCTGGCTACTTACTTCACAGCAGAATCACTTTTTTATGGGGCAAACTTTTCCCTGACAGTTTACTCTCTGGTGATTAATTTTATCCCATGGTTTGATTTTTATTTCTGTAAATACCTTCTTGTTTTGGACTTTAGATGAAGACTCTCAAAAATTCCCAGGACTGTCTCCCACTGTTGCTGGAGACTGCTCAATTGGACTACATATGTTTAGCTCTTGTGAAGAAGTCTCAGTCAGCTCCTGCAACCACATTATTGTTTTGAAGCTCTTGTCCAAAGTCCTTCATGTTTGTTTACATCTTTCTGAAGTTCAAATGAAAACACTGCTGGATTGTCACTGGCCTTGCAAAGTACTTTTTGCCCTTTCTGAATGCAGACTTCTAAAGACTAAACTTGTTGATTGTGTTGTTCTCATGTCGTAGTACCTCATCTCACTGCATGGGATAAATTAGCTCTTGCTGGAATTCAATTTAAATGACACATATTTGCAGCAGGGATAAAATAGGACCAGTTCTGAATTTCACAATTCCATTTTACTGTGTTTTAACAAACATTTATGAAATTATTTTCCTTCCAAACACTGTGTATAACATGTTTTCCCAGGTTTGATTCCATTTAACATTGTCCTTATTCCTAACCCTTTTCTGGCTCTCTTCTGTTCAACGTATAATCTGGGAATGATGATTAGGATGCCATTCAAACCTGTTTTCAATATAATTTTAAAAAATACTGATGAAAATTTGGTCTTTCATAACTCCATCCCTTTTCTGGAAACACATGATATTGCCATTGATCCCAAAGAGATTATTCAAGCAAAAAACCTGAAAAGCTGAAGCATCACTTCTGCTTCATATACTGTAGGGTTTAACTAAAGCCATTAGCTTTGTTCTAGACAGATCCTTACAGTATTGCTCAGTTTTAGTATCAATATCTTGATCTTCATTGATTTACACATCCTCAGAGTTCTACAAGGACATTTCGGGGTCCTCTTATATTGTTTTTCTTCTGCTCAAACTGAACTACAAGAAGTCTTTTAGTTAGGATGGAATAATTATACAACTATTGACAAACTGCTCTACAATCTTCATTCTCCACAATTTAGTTGAATACCTCCTCATCTCAGGTATGTGACACCAGTGTTTAAAGAGAGGTGATCATTGCATTATTAAAGAAGTGTGAAAGTGAATTTAGCTGTTAAATAGCATACAGTAAATGGCTAAAAGGGAACTTTTTTTTACTGTGGTTTCAGTAATTCTTACACTTGACTTGCTGAGATATAGTACCTCCTTAAGATCTTTTCACCTACTCTCAGTTCACTCATTCAGCCACTTCTGAATAGAAGCACATTCAGATTTTTGGGTTTTATGAGAATCTGTTTTATAAAGAGAATGTCCAGTGTGGAAAATGCTTTAGGACCAGGAATGAATGCATTACAAAGCAATGAAGGTAGGAAGTAACCTTGCAGGTGGAAGTGCTGCATTACTGCTTGTCAGCAGGCAGAGTGTACTGAGATACCAGCAAGGGTGCAGCAAGCTTTCTCAAGCCGTTTTATAGTCTTACAGGGAGCCCATTTATAGCACCCATTAGCAGAAGATCCCATTAGGAAACTCCCAAAATGTTTATTCTACTACATAGCAATGCAGATTTTCTGTGGTAAGATCACTTTTATTTCTCCTAGTTTGAATTTCAAAAGCTTATCAACAAGCTTCCTTCTTTTTAGCCTCAGGATTTATGTACCAGAAAACACCTTTTCTATTCTAGTGTGCCTGGTGCAATAGTGCTGTGCCCTTTGACAAGGCTGCTGCTCTTGCACTGTTCCTCTGGCTTGAAGTGTGCTTGAATAGATGTTGCATTCCAGAGCTGCCTGGCAAGGCAAAGGGCAGCAGATCTGTCCCCTGGTCCTCTGCCCCTTTTGGGAGAGGCATGGGGCAGAGCATGGAGCTGCTGCTCCCATGTGCCAGCAGCTCCAGACAAATGCTGGAAAAGCAGCTAGCTACTATGGGATCAGCTTGTGGCTGATGTATGGTAATTTAGATTGAGATCAGGAATGGTGTCGTTTTCCCCTCGGAGACAAGGGAATTTGTTGCGGTGCCTGTGGCTGCTCCCATGCCCCAAACGCTGATCCCATTGCTAGAGAGCCGCTGCCGTTCATTTCCCCAGTGGTTTCATGAGCTAACCACACCCGCTGCTGGTTTCTACAGTACCAATTTACAAGGCTGACTGGTTTGGATGAGGAAACCCACATTTCCTGAGGTATCCCAGGGAGCTTAAAAGCCAAGATCTTAAGAAAATTAACAGAAGTGGTGATTTTTTTTTTTTTTCCCCCAGCGTTCAGCTTTAGAGAAGGCTGTTTGTTTCTCTTTCTGTGGAGAGGCAGCTGCAGACGCATCCTCTCAAGCATCAGGAACTTCTGGTACTGCTCTTGTTGCAATAGTTGGAATTGCTAGCCCATTTCTGGGTTTTAGTCTTGATCCCACAATATCTTTCTGCCCTAGGAGCAATCAAACTACAGTCCTTGAGTGCCTTCACTCAGGTAGGTGAGAAGCTGGGTGGAATAAGCAGATTTCATCCATTTTAACCACAAGGGAGAAGAAGTCTCTCACTCCTCTGCACCAGCTGCAGGCTGCTTGGACTCTTTGAGATGAGTCAGCCTTAATGCTAGCACAAATTTATGTACTTTACACGCTCTTTTCCTCAGTTTGCTTCCTCCTGGCTAAATCAGGAGTTGGTGCTTGGTGTTGGAAGGGACCTAAAGATCAACTAATTCCAAGGGCCACCTTCCACTAGACCAGGTTGCTTAAAGCCCCATTCAACCTGGCCTTGAACACTCCCAGGGATGGAGCATCCACAGGTTCTCTGGGCAAGTGGCTCCAGTGGTGAGGCTCATGGTAAAGAATTCCTTCCTAATATCTAATCTATATTTATTCTCTTTTGGTTTGAAGCCGTTCCCCTTGTCCTCTTGCTATGTTTCCTTGTAAAAAGTTCCTCTCCAGCTCTCTTGTAGCCCCCTTTAGGTACTGGAAGGTGCTATAAAGTGTCCCTAAAAAAAACCATCTCTTCTCCAGGCTGAACAGCCCCAAACTTTTTCAGCCTGTTGCCATAGGAAAGCTGAAGTGGCTGGTAGGAATAGTTTAATATAAGAGAGGAATGGGTGTGGGAAGCTTGATGGAGGCAATGCTTTTCACCTGTCCTGAACAGTTAGATCAGCACATTTGGCCCCCTGGAACTGCAGTATTTTTTCTGTCTTACTGCTTGGGACAACTCTTGTAACTGAGGAGGGAGGAAAAGGCTGGTCCACACCAGCTTCAGCCCTTTTGGACATCCAGTCACCTGCTGAAGCTCTCCTGTGCTGGCCCTGCAGTTCCCCTGAAGTGCTAGAAAGCATTACAAAAGTTATGCTTGGGGAAATATAGGAGGGGTGGACACCTTTTTTTTTTTTAAAAGCATTCAACATTTGGGTGAATGTTGTTTAACTCAAAGTTCTTAGAATTCAGTTCTTTTTCCAAAATTACCTATGACTGTCCTAAAGGAATTAATTCACCACATAATTTTTAATAAAAGGCATTTTAAAAAAAGGCAGCTTGTAAGGAATTGCTGGCATAATTCTAAATAGAGTTCTTGCAGAATAATTACTGTTAAATGCTATGTACTCAAGGAACTGAAAATATAACTTGCAGGCCCAACAGTGTGCTTTGAAATATTTAAGTAATACTGTAAATGAGTGATAGACAAGGTCCAGTCTAGGGTAGTGCAAGGCTTAGGCTATGCATCTGGAAGTTTCAGAATCAACCCATGCAAAATATACAGCTGGAAACCTACGTTAGTACAGCAGCATATCCCATCAGTTTTATGGCACATATTTAGCAAATGCTGAAGCATGTGAGCCTCCTATCCCCCCTAGCTGAGGTCCCTGGGAGTTCTCTTCATCTCCCTGGGAAGTGTTTTTGGGCATCTTGCAGGAAAAAAATACAGTAAGGTGTGTTCCATCCTTGAAGAGTCCATAGCCTGACATTGGTGACATGCTCATTAAGGGTGGAGAAGGAAAGATATGGGAAAGGATAAAGGGTCACAATGAAATGATGGTCTGATAACACAGCCTGGGCACACTCACAGTTTGATGATTTATTCTCAATCCTGTAACTTGCAGCAATCCCCCCACTCACTGCTCCCAAAGTTCCAGAGGCTTCAGCAGTTTCCACAGTAGGCAGTCAATGTGATACATTTTTCAGGAAAAGATTTTTGAAAGTAACAGCAGTGAAGATAATTGCTGTTGGAACCTCAGCTATTGCATTTCTTACCTTATAGTTTCCTTTAAAAATTATCTCCTAATCCTTTCCAGGGCTTCATCCTACCAACTAGCTTCTACATTCATCTTAGAAGTGCTCAGGGTATGCACTTTTTAAAATTTGAAATGCTCTTCTTAAATGTAGATATCTTAATGCCCCACCTCCTAGCAAGTACACTCTCTCACACAGGAGCATGCAAGAAAAGCTTTGAATTAAGCTCCTCACTCCAAATGAATCTTTAGTGTGTTTTTCTGGCAGAAAGGGAAGCTGTTGGCCTGTGAAAGGATGTCACGTGGTGGTGAAACATTCAGGGCACTGGTAGATTCAGCTGCATGCATGACTTGACACAGAATCCAAGATCTTAGAATTCTAGTGCTACTGTTTATATGGTTAACTACTCTTATAAAAACCTTATTATTGAAAATAGTAATAATTATTATTGAAAGAGAGCTGAATATGCCATTTTGTATTGCTCCCTCTTTAAAACAAAGCCTGTTTTTTCTTTGCCTGAAAGCATTTCTTTCTAAATAAATGTCATGAATCAGAGCAAGACTTTCTTAAAACCAGAAGTATAAGAGAATGGGAAATTACTTTTGCCAATAATGAAAAAACAGGTATTTTTTTATAATTTCCCTTTGCTTAAGAAATGTCTTTAGAGAAATGAGTTGGAAATTAAAGATCCAGCCAAGTGCGAGCACTGAAGTGCACACTTGTGTTCAAGCAGGAGTCATTATGGGAATTGCTCATGTACTTAAGATAGAGCGTTGTGCTTTATGCTGCACAGCAAAGTGAGCCTGCCTTTCTAAATTCAAGACTAAATTTATTTTCTTTATTCATTTCTTGTGGTTTTTTTCTCCTCTTATAATGTGAAATAGCTGCTTATGAACCTGACTTAACTAGCACAGCCTTATGTACTGATGCAGGCACATGCATGTGCATGACCCTGAATCTTCTTGTGAAAATGGGGAGTAGGTCTACCCAAAATGTAACCTTTACCCAAATGCTCCATATATTGCCTCTTACTTGTTCTGTTCATGGAGGGATAAAGAAGGTATCACCTCTTCATGTCTGGCTAATGATCTGGCTAAAAGTGAATATCGACCCCATCACAGGAATGCAAAGGACTGAGATGCTGCTGGCACCTGTTCAAGACCAAACCTCCTCTGTGGCTGCTCCACCAAGGTCTTGCCAGTCCAATAGGGCTCTGCCAGCGGGGTTCATGTGTGCACCCTGAAAAGCAGCAAAACCACCTTGCTGGGTTAAGATTTAGGGCCTTCTGGAAAGCCTGAAAGCTGATGACAGCTCTTCCATCAAAAGTACTGTGAAGTGGGCTGGTTTGCCTTGCTGCTGGTGTTAAGGGGCCTATGGAAGGATCTCCCTCTTTGCTGAGAAATGTGAGTGATGTTGGGATGGACAGAACTCTGGCCCTTTTCATTCCTTGCACTTTTATCCATGCGTATTCCTTGTTCTGTTGTTTCTGCTGTGTGCAATGATAGGTACTTCCAAAGAGGCAAAAAGGCTTCTTTTCTTGTGGATGTGATGCCTTAAGTTTCAGCTTTCCTATTTTCCAGAGTCTGTAGTGCATTGGTATATAACTTTGAACTTCATATGAAGTGTTAGCAAGTTTTCTTCACAGTTAAGTTAGACAAAACAACCCTCTTTCAGCCTGAGAAACAAGGGCACTGTTGCAGCTTTGGGCCCAAAAACTATAAACAACAGCAAATTGAGCAGAGCAATGTGGGAGGATGGGACTTCATAACTTGAAGCTGTAATTGGACCATTAACCCCAATATGTAAATGGGGTTAAAAGTGTGAAAACTCATGACCCGTGGTCCATCTTGGGTGTAGCCTTGGCTGGGCTCTTGTACTGCCCAAGGTGTATCCTTTGGAGGCCTTTTTACATATGCCTACTTTATTCCTTTAACACTGTCTATCCTCTGTTCTAGGTGGCCTCTCAAGGCATGAGCTGACTGAGAGACACTCCAACATAAAACAAACCCCGTGTGGTGTGGTACAAATGGTTAACAGCAGCCAACACTCTTACCTAGTCACAAACATATTGGTTACCCCGCACCAGAACTATCAAACCTCTTCATCTGACAGCCTCACACCAGAGCTCTTCTCTACTGCCTGATAGTCCATCTCTTAAACTGTTGATGAGTAGCTGCATGTCATAAACCCTTAACTAACATTTTTAACAGTAATAATTTAAAAAATTCATTGATTTCTTGAGTCTTTTGATCTGCTGTGGGCATGGGTCCTAAAGACACATTCCCTTGACCAATGTGGTTGTATTAAAAATTCTTTAAAAAGTTTAATTGACAATTTTTCCATACATTGAGGTTTGAGGATAAAGTGAATCAAATCTTGGTTGTCTGCAGAGAAAGGATTCATGACACAGAAGACAGCAATTCTAGGGGATGGATTTTTGTTGGAGAATATGTGTGCACTTCCTATTTTTGTAAAGGTGCTGTCTTCTTATTATTTATCATGTATTCACATGATTTAAACAAAACAACAACAACAACAACAAAAGGCAACCAAACAAAAAAAACCAAAAAACAATCAACCTTTTACCGTATCAGTGTAGTTGTAGGAACTTTTATATTTTGGTGCTCCTGGAGTTAGTTGATATAAATTACTACTGGTGGGAATAAGACTTTAAATATTTTCTAAACAAGAGAGGTGTCTGTCTCTAAGGATGTGGGTGCACAGATGGTGTATGCAGAAGGCCAAGATGTGAGCACTGAGAGACTCCTGTCCATCCACAGGCCTCAATCCAGAGAAGTACTCAATGTCAGTGTCTCTTTTCCATGGCCTCAGCCAAAATACCCCAAGCTTTGGGGTAAACTGCAGAAGTTACCAAATCTGCTGATCTTCTGCCTAAAGTATCTTTGTGTGACCCCGTGCTAACAACGCTTTAGACTTGTGCATTTTAAAAAGCAGAAAGTTTGGCATTTCGGTGGCAGGCAGGCTTGTTATGCTTTTTTTGGAATTGCTACAAGTAAGCCAAGGTTAGTATGTCTAATGAAACACAAATGAGGCCTGAAATCAAACACAGGGCAAAAATAAAATTATAGGTACATTAAACAAATAAATAATGTTGAGGCATACTTGTGGGATTTCCATGGATTTCTTAGAGTCCATATCAAACTGGAAAAGTAGGTTTAGATTAGATATTAGGAAGAAATTCTTCACTGTGATGGTGGTGAGGCAGAGGAATGGGTTTCCCAGTGAAGCTGTGGATGCCACATCCCTGGGAGTGTTCAAGGTCAGGTTGGATAAGGCTTTGAGCAACCTGGTCTAGGGGAAGGTGCCCCTGCCCATGGCAGGGATGTTTAAGGTCCCTTTCAACCCAAACCATCCTGTGACACCACAAACAGATGAAAATCATGGTATCTGTTCAAAGAGGTGTGGAGGAAGGAAATGCATATTTGTAGTGCAGTCTTACTTACTGAGCTAGAAGTATTTCTAGAAGTATTTATATTGAATTCTTCCATGGCAGGAAATTCTGACCTATGGTAAATGAATTGAGTTCATTTATTGTGAGGTTGCTGAATTTAAAGGAGGCAAATGAGCAGCAGCATGCATTCAGCCTTCCTCTGCCAGGCACTGGCAAAGGAGACTTATGCAAATAAATAAAGAAGAAAATTCCTTCTTATACTGTAGCCACATGCACTGGACACCTAACTTAATTTGTACCTTTGTATTAATGATTTACATGAGCAAAGTTTTAGTCTGTATTGCTGTTGGAAGCCATTGCTTTTAGACAGAGCCTCTGCATTTATAGTATTTATAAAGTTGGAAATAAAGTGAATTATGGAATTCACTATGATGGAATTAATCCATATCTCTGTCAGAATTTCTCAAGGTAATAAAAATCTTTTGTAAAACTGTACCTGCTAACAGAGCATACAGACCAGTACTGTCTGTATGATCCATCAAACAGGCAGCATTCCCCTGCTGCCTGCTTGTGGAATTTGTGCTCCTGCAATGTAGTACATAGGTTTGATCTAATTCCCACTGCAGTCAACAAGAATGTTCTGACCTATTATTTTCATTTGATAGGTGGTTAAAGCTGCACTCCCTTAGTCTTACCATGATAAGTGGGTGATTGGGTAAGGAAACAAACTTGGAGGTAATCCTAAATTAGACAAATTGAAAGAACAAAGGATTATTGTGATAAAGCATCAGTTGAAATTATTTTTTTCCATCTAGTTGGGCTTTTTTAACCTAAATTTAAATTAGATTTAAAAAAAGGTGATAGGGTGATGAAGATAATTTTAGAAGCTGAGGATTACAAGACAACTTGCAGAGACTGAGGGCCAGTTCCTCAGGCAGAGTAACTGGTATAATGTCTCTGAAGATTTCACCTGCTGCATCTTAACATTAGCTATGTTGATGACATGTAAGCATGGGTAACTCTGTATAAATCTATTTTTCCCCTATCTTGAATGGGAGGATGTGTGTGACAGATGTGCAACATGAAGCATATTAATGCAATGTAAAATTTGACAGGAAATAGTTAATGATTCATGAGTTCTGCAAACTGTGGTACCAAGTATTTAGATGCCTGTTTGTCTCTGTTTCAGTGCCTAAAAGACAGTACCAAAATGTACTGTAAACAAGAGATAACCTTCCATGAGACACCTGTGTTAAACTCCTCCTGGGAATTTGTCTTATTACCAAAAGCATTAAAAACAATATTCGAAGTGACAATCTGTCCTTCTAGGAAAATGCCAAATAATAAAGAAGTCTCTCCTTTCCCCCCATCTTCTTTTTTTTTTTTTTACTGATTAAAAAATACTTCCTGGTGCAGTTGGAGAACTTGGCAGGCAGTCTGCATTTCAATTGAGCACAACTGCTGCCTTTTCTTCCCTTGGATTCTCCTCTCAGCCCAGCTGTAGGAGCTTCCTCCCTCCGCTGGCTCTGCTCCTTGTGCATCCAGGACCAGGTGGAGTCTGGGGCTGTGGTTATTTACATCAAAGCTTTAATGCTCTTCTTCTGGCAAAATGTTATGGAATTTTTGCTTCCCAGATCTCAAGTCTTTTACATTTATGAAATGTTTATTAAGAGACAGTAATAATTATTAAGAGACTTTAATAACATAAAGACCCAAAATACACTGAATTTAAAAAGAAATAATAAATGATAACCTGAATGGAAACCAGAACATGCCACATTACAATTGTAAAGAGAGAAGTGCTCCGTGCTGTGTTGGCTGGCAATGGGATTAGTCATAGCTAGAAAGTTATCATTGGGAGTTTTGTGGCAAAGGCACTCTGAAACCAGTTGTGAAGTCTCAGAGGCTGTGTTCGATCACCAGGAGGCAAGGTCCCCTCAGTGGTGTTGACATTACACCTACGTAAGTAAGTCCACTGGCACATGCTGCTTTCCTTGGAAACCAGCTTTTCAGTATTGCATTCTAAGGAAGAGTAAGCAATAAAGCAGGCAGGCACCTGACTGACAGCCCTAGCAAAGCAAACCAGGCAATTTCAACTTGGTTACTCCTGGGCTGTTATGATTTCAAGGTTAGGTTATCTCCTGCAGTTATTTCTAGCATTGTTCTCTCTTTGAAATTTGCCTTCCTGCCCACTCCAACACACACAACAGATTACTTAGTAAGGCTGCAAAGAACACTGACAGTTCCTCCTGTCTGTGTGTACAGTTCTCCACCACACAGCTCACTTGAAGAGAAGCTAGAAGTTGTTAAGCACCTGTTTCAACATGGACAAAAAAGCACAAAGGAGCACAGCTCTTCTGATCCAGCACCAGTTCAGTGCCTCAGAAACCTCTTTTTATAACAGCCTCCATACAATTGTGCATTTCATATAGTAAAAAAAAGCTGAATTTTATTTACATTATTTTTAGATTCCATAGGTCTGTAGCCCAATAAATTCTCTCCAAAAATTGCTGCTTGTAAAACAATAGGGGGAAAAGGCTTCCTTCAATATATTTGCTTGCTTTCAGAAAAACACAGGACGGTTTTTGCCAGTATGTGTGTGAAGATCCATGATAATTGATTCAATTGCCCTGAAGTGTATAAGGCTCCCGTCTTGTTTCTTATTTTGCTGTTTATTGGGATTTTTTTTCTTGTCTCTCCTCTCTGCTTTTTTTTTTTTTTAAATCTGTAATATTTTACTTGTGTCATCTTTGCAAGTTTTTCTCTGGAACAGAGAGGTTTAGAAATCTGTTTTAATGAACAGATTAAAGCTGAGATTTTATATCACTTCTAAAGCAAAAATTATCAACAGTAATGATATGAACAGTAGAACTAAACATTTCAGTGTTCTTGACTTCATAGGGGCATAGACTAAAAGAAACCTCCTGACTCACTTAAACTACTCCTTGTTACTGCACATGAATGTCATAAAATCTTTTTGAAAACATACCAAGTGTTATGTAAACTGTTTAGATGTTTCTTGCCAAATCCTTTCGCTATACAGCTATTTATGTTGTTACTCCATCAGGGACTGAGCTCATTCTTCCAGGTGTATACCTACCACTAGGGAGAGGAGATAATGCATGTTTGAAAATAGGTAATTCCTATTTTCTTAATTTTTTATTTCATAATTCCTATTAAGAGGTAATTCTGTAATTCCTCTTTTTTTATAAGATTAATAGAGGGGGAAAAAGTTTGTTTTAACTCTATTACATTCACACAAGTTTGTGAGCAGTGCCCTATACACCTCTTGCCAGTCTCATGCTGCTGAATCTCTGCCTTCCCATGCCAACTGCAAGGGAAAAAACAGGACCAGGACCAAAGGCAGCACCTCAAGAAAGGATCCACAGCTCACTCCTCCTATTAGTGATTACTAAAATCTAAGTCTACATAATTTAAGTCTCATAGAATTACAGAATTATTCAGGTTGGTAAGGACCATTATGACTGAGTCCAGCCATAAATCTAACACTGCCAAGTCCACCACTAAACCATGTCCCCAAATGCCACATCTGAATGATTTTCAAATACCTCCAGGGATGACAACTCTACCTCTACCCTGGGCAGTCTGTTCCACTGCTTGGCAACACTTTTGACAAAAAAATTTTTCCTAATATTCAATCTAAACCTTCTCTGCTGCATCTTGAGGCCATTTGCTCTTGCCCTATTGCATCTTGCTTGGGAGAAGACACCAATCCCCGTCTGGCTACACCCTCCCTTTAGATGGTTGTAGAGAGTGATAAGGCCTCTCCTGAGCCTCCTTTTCTCCAGACTAAACAACCTCAGCTCCCTCAGCCACTCTTTGGAAGACCTGTGTTCTAGAAATCTTAATCTCAGTTTTGCCCTTTGCCTAGCAGATGATGATTACCAGGTGATTACTTTCATTTTTGACGAAGCTTTCTGATGTTTAGGCACTTTGACCTCCTTGGCATTTGATGAGTTGATTGATGATCTGAAGTCATCGCTTGGTTTTTTTTTTCTTCAGACTTTCTTAAAAGAAGTTTTGATAGGTGTTCAAATCTACTTCAGGTAGCTGCAGTAAGGAAGCTGTCCATGCAGGCAGAATTGATGCAGATGAGGCTGTCAGTGATAGAGAACATGTAACAGAAGGAAATAAATGAAAATGGCCATTGGTGGAGCTGTGAATGGTAGAGCATAGGCTGCCTAGGGATTTAAAAATACAAATGAAGAAAATGTTATTAGTTCACTTGAATGTAAAAAGAGAAGAGTAAGTGGTGATGCTAAAGGGCTAAACATTTACATTTGTGCTTTGCATTGAGAGAAACCTAGTAATGTAGAAACTGCAGGATGAAATCAAGTGTTTCAGTATCTCTCATAAGAGAGCAGCATGCTAAAGAGGAGTTTCTTGACTTGCAAATTGACAGGCTGAAATGAC
Source organism: Agelaius phoeniceus (assembly GCF_051311805.1). Classification (NCBI taxonomy): domain Eukaryota; kingdom Metazoa; phylum Chordata; class Aves; order Passeriformes; family Icteridae; genus Agelaius; species Agelaius phoeniceus. Next base: position 89,354,823 of record NC_135267.1, on the reverse strand, counting down.
TTACATCTAGGAGTTTCAGAAGAGCTGGCTGGATGGGTCTCTCAGACAGTAACTTCCTCCACAAATAGGTATCTGAAATCATGGAAGAGATGAAGAGATTTGACCTAAACTTAACATTGCAGCAGCATTTTTAGAAAGATAAATTATAGTCTAATTCTGGAGAAGAGAATGGAACAACTAATATAAAAACTGGTAAAGAATGAACAGGGCAACTTGGTACCACACAATAGTTCCCACTAGCCAAAACCTTTCTGGAAGTTTTCTTCCAGAAATCAGGAGTATTCAAGCAATGTGTTCTGAACATCATTTCAATTGATGCCATACACTGTTTACATTAGGACCTAGAATAACCTGATTTAATGCCAAATATGCTGAGTGTATTAAGACCTTGTGACTGACAGGTCCAAACCAGACCTCAGTATCAGGTATGTTTGTAACCGTAAATACCAATGTGATCCCTAAATTTATAAAGTAAAACGTTTCAAGCAATATCAATAGAACCTACCTTGCCCTGTATTTTACACAGGAGATGCTTTTATGGTACCTTCCAGCTGGTCCATGAGATCCATCTGGGAATAATGAAAAGAGTCAAAAACTGCTTGTAGTGTGTCATAGGGAGAAAATACCTGCCTGAAGAGTAAAGTAGGAGGATAGAAGGTGACTACACTGCAGGTCATTAATATCTCCCAGGCAAAAGGAAATAAAATTGAAAAAAATTCCTCTTGATTTTGAAAAATGTGTAGCATGTTATAGGAAGTAGAAGTCAGGACATTTCATGTTTACTAGAGGCTTTTAACTGGGAGGATAAGATGTGAGAGCTTTTAATGAGTTGTGATGGATTCTCGCCAAGAAATATCTTAAAGATACTATAAAACTTCTCTGTGATATGCTGGTTTATTGGCTGATATCTAGGGATTTATGACAACCAGATTTAATGACTCTGTTTAAATGGAGCATTTTGAGTAAAAGTGAACTGTCAGTTTCAGAAATGGATGAAGAGTGGCATGGGGAAACGCTGTGAATGGGGAGTCTGGGTGGGTCTGTGGGAGAAGATGGAGGGGAGGAGGAGAACCAGGGAGGACTGGAAGTCAGAAAGGAGCTGGAATTTCATCAGCAGACTCCTGCAGAACAACAAGCAGTTAGGAAACAACGCTGACAGTGTCAGACAGCAGACAAAAACATAGGAGCCTTTCAGTTTCACTGAAAGGGAGAAGTGCTGTGGTAATTCCTAAAGAGCACTTTGCTTCCTCCCAGCTTGGGTACAACCCCAAACTGCTGAAAATTCCACTTGCTTCTCTGTTACTCCATAATGGACATGTCAGACACTTCCCAAAATTACAGAACTAAATCTTTTGAAGGATGCTTTCATGGACATCTTCTAAAACATGAAGATTAAAATTAACTCTGACTTCACAGGGCAAAAAAGGGAAATTCCAAGAGAAAAAATAATCCCAAACCCATTTATAAGGTATGGAATCTCTTGGTCAGCCTGAACAGTACTTTGTGTTTTTCTTTTCTTTTGCCCACTCTTCTTCCTCCTTGTGACTGAACTTTTCATATCACAAAACGAGTGTTTCACAGCCCACTTTCTGTTTGAAGCTAATAGGAACTAACCATTCCTGTTGTTGTTCACAGACCAAAAATCTCATCTAGAAAGTGAAAGTTACTCTAAGTGTGAGTGGAAAACACAGAGTAAGCTTTGAGCTCAGTACTTGTTAATCCTGCTTTGATTCTGACACTTGCCTGTAACACTACATGCCTCATGACAGGAGCTGAGCAGCAGTTTCCAACCTCAGTACTTTCATATCAGTGCTTCATAATCTGTCTCTGTTATTTATTGAAGAAATTTAGGGTAATGACATAAATGACTTCTCTCAAGAGATTAATTCCCCCTTTTGTTTGCCAGGTTTCACTGGAAAAGAATTCAAATCTTCCTTACAGAACTGATAGTTCAGGCTTGTCTCTGTTTTCATTCTTTAAAGTTGCATGGTAGGGATATTGGGTATTTTCTGGTAAGAATAATTTCTAAAAATATTCAGTATTTTTTAATGTGAACTAGCTTTTCATTTCAATAGAAACTCCTGTTGAATTTGCATGTACTCAGACTGCAAAAATTACTATTTCCATCAAAAAGCATTCATTCACAAGCACCTTTGCTTCCCGAACATTTTTAGGAGATAAAACTACAGAGCATAAACAGAGAAATGAAAAGTAAATAAAACTTGTAAACAAAAATATTTATGTACAAGGTAAATGCAATATTAGTAATGTGGACACTGAGTTAATTTAGCTTGTTGGAGAGCTCTGCTGAAGTAATTTATGAGCCTGTAACTATGTAAATATACCAGCATCCTATGTTAAGCCAAATCATGAGTATCCAGTCAATGAAGGACTTAGAAACTTAAGTTCTTTACTGTGTTGAGGACAAAACATGATTTATTTAAGTAGGACACAGAGTCCTTGTTGTTACCTTGCCTTTGGACATTGCTACAAATTATTAATGCCCTTGTATTTTGCTGACAACACGATATGTGCAGATTTTCCAATGTTTTGCTGAGGATCAGGTGCATTACATCACACAGGTGGAAAGACTTTTAATAAAGCATACAACTGTGTAACTAGATGAGTCTCTGTGCAATCAGTGTTTGGAAATGGGCAGGTTCCAGGAAAAGCTTTAATATCCAAGAGGGTTTTGAGATGCATTGTTGTGATAACAGCAATTGGTCTGATGATGATTTTATTGAAAACTGGTGTCATTGTGGACATTATGCTCAAAGATCACTGGTGGAAAATCCCATCAGTGATCATTAGGCATAATGAAAACAACTTGTGCTGATGGTGAGAAATTTCTCAAATTGACTGCTGTAGATACCTTTAGTGTTGATTGGGAGAGTGGGCAGGAGGGTCTGTTCTCAGTTTCATAATTTGCATGTGTGTTCTGCAGGACTCTTTCAGGAAAATGTCCACCTGCATCTCTGAAAATTTGAACGGGGTGTTCTTGTGTCATTCATTTCTGATGCAAGGCTTGTCTGGGACTCTGCTGTTCTTGTCTCTGAGCTGGTGACACAACTCAGGGTGAAAACCTGCTGAGCCTGTCAGGCTGGCCAAGATTTTGGGCCTTACTGGTCTGACATGCTCCACTATTTGAAAAATGTAATTGGATGTTTTAGCTGTGTTCCTGAAGCCTTGCTGTCTGAGGATAAAAAGTCCTAAACACAGTTCTCTCCTTTTGGCTGCTGCCCTTAACTTGTCTATAGGACATATCACATAAAATCAGTAAGTCAACAACTCACACAGCTTAAGCAAACACTATTTTACAGCTGTTCTGAAGTAGAGGGTAGATGTAGAGCTCTAATAAACTGGCTAGAGATGGAGATACAGAGGTTTTGGCACTTCCTGAAATTAATTTAGACTTTTGAAAGGCAGTGCGAAAGTTTGGACCAGTTCATTTGTGACTAGTAATGAAAGAAGAAAAAGAACTCAGCTATCTATAACAGTGTCTAAGATTCCATGTTGCCAAACAGGATTTTCAGATATTTGTAATCTTACTGTAGCTGTCTGTGGCAATGTAAAGAGTCATTTGGAATCAGTGACTGTATAAAGGTATTTGTATAGTCCCCACGTGAAAATTTACCTACCCTTGTTAGTGTGCTGCTGCTTAATATTGGTTTTGCATATGCAAAAATAGGATGATGCACTCTTATTTGAATGTATGTGTTGTGAGCAAACTCACTACTAGATTAAATGGTCTTGGGTTCATCATTAATGTTATTTTGGAGCAAACTGTAATGTTCCTTTTTAATTCTTATGACTACTGAAACCCAAGGGTCAAAGGTTTGGAGAATATTAAACCATTCCCATATCAAAGTAACTTGCAATTAAATTAAATCTGTTTCTCCACATAAGCCAATGACTTGGGATATAATAGTTGCAGTTTCTTCCTACTCTTCCTTTTTTTTTTCCTTGGTGAAATGACATGTTATAAATTATATATTACAGTATAATGACAAGTAGTATCCCTTAGTATGCACAGCCAGGGCCATAATGTATAACAGATGCCTCATGGAGCACAGAGACACAGAAGGAAAACAGAAAATGCAACAATGGCTTTGAGGGAAGAAGGGGGATGACTCTCCAACTCCTTGTCTGCATGTGAATCACTGTACTGTTATCAATATTTCATCTTTTCTCTACTTAAGAGCCTATAAATACTTCCAGGAGCACATCTATTTGAGAAACCAGTGTTAGACCCCATGGCAAACGAATTTTGGACTAGTTCTCAGAAAAAGAACACGTTTCGGGGCAAAGAGGGAAAAAGGTGAAGTTCACCATCACTGCAGCTAGTGGTACACGTGGTTTCTGTGACCTCTGGGCCTTCGAGAAGCCACTGGCGAGCAGCAGGAGTGTGCTGGGTGGGTGGAGGCTGTCCCAGGTGTCTCTGAGGACTGAGTTAGACTCATTGCTGCAGGTCACACCCTCAGGGAAGTTTTGTTTCCATCACTGACTCGGAGGGAGCAAAGGAAGACTTGGTTACAGTTATTCCCTGTCATATCTACGGCTGCCTCGGGTCACTTAAGGTTTCTGAGCACCAAGGGTATACTTGGGAGTGGTACAGCAGTTCCTTTGGGCTGGGATTTCAATTACCAAGAACTGCACCTATTAAAAAACTAACCTTCCTTCAGGAGAAAAATACTTGTGTATCTTGAAGTCAGAGAGCTTCACCAGTAATGTGTGATTATTTCAAAGGATGTAGTGATAAGGAAGTTATCTTTTCATGACAATTTTCTGCCCCCAGGAAAGGGATCCTTGGCAAGGATTTGGCATTTAGTATTGGAGTGGCTGAAGAATTTAGGATCACTCTGCATATTTACAATAATTTGTCACCTTCTTTAAGTAAGGAGTGTGCACAGGGTTAATGGGTTCAGTGGCTTTGTTGAACATTGGTAATTTAAGGACTGTTTAAAACAAACACTTTTCAAAACCTTTGAAAAGTAAATTAGTCTTTGTCTAAGAATAAAAATAAAAGCCTAATAAAAATTAGGCTTAAATTAGATTTTAGTGTTAGGATTAAGAAGAGATCTCATTGCTTTAGTTTCATCCTAAATGAATTTTTATTGAGATTTTGATGTAAATTCAGTGCTCTACAGAATGTTACCATAAGTTTGAGCATCACTCATGTGCCCTGTAAACTCTCTAGAGGTAATTGCCAGAGATTAAAAGATTTAACAGCTGTGCTGTAGTAGTAATGGTTGTAAAATCAAATAAGATTTTTTTTAAAACCCAAACACAAACCTAAAACAAACAAACACATAAACAAACAAACACAGCAACAACAACAAAACAAAACACAACAAAATTAAAATAAAAAAACAACCCAAAACACAATCTCTTGTCTCTTTTTAAAAATCAATGTTCTGCAACCGGCCTGTTACACTGCCTCCAAATAAATATTTGATGAGTGACTGAAAGTTAACTACTAGGCATTGGTATCGGCTTCAGTATTGCAAAAATCTTCAATCACAATTTCCCTTCTCTCTGAACGTTCATCCAGCACTCAGTGCTTTTGCTCTTGTTGATAGGGCTCCTCTTCCTCCTTTGTGGTGATAACGTTCTTGGGGATAGGTGATAATGTGTACTAACAACATTGCTACAAATTTTGGCTTTTAAAATGCACCGAGAGGAACGAGAGGAACGTTTACCCTTCCCACCCTTCTAAATGTTCCCGTTACTGTTGCTGGCTTTGAGAAAGACATTCCTCTTCTAATCTTGCATCCACATTTCCTCCTCAGAGCTGCTGTCAGGGAGCAGCGAGAGGCTGCAGACCTCTTCTGCCCAGTGCTGGTGCTGACAGCTCGTGTGGGTGATACAGAGGGGAAGGCAAATAGGTGGAAATGGAATAGGAGGCAATCATCAATATTACACCTGCAGGGTGCCTAACTTCCAGAAACATTGCAAAGGAATTGATGGGAATTAAGTGAAGGCTCCATCCACTTCACACTTCATTTTCATTAACTTGGACTTTACTGCATTTTATACCAAAAGTGTCCATTGATAGACTATATTCCTAGATCAACCTCATTCCTTTCAGGGTTTTTCTTAATATAGTGGAATCTTGTTTGCATTCTACACGATGAGACAGGGTCCTGCTTAGCAAATGTGTTCAGCTTTTACTGTGTATGGAACAATTTTTTAAAAGTCCACCTTGGAACCAGAGTATTTCTAATAATTAAGATATTGAAAGTCAAGAGGAAAACACAAAACAGAACCCTTCTCCATTTAACAAGCTGGATTGCATCTGTTTTCTCCCTGGTTTCTTGGTTGAACTTTCCCAAAATTTCAAAATTATATTTTCCAATATCATGACAGGAGTATTTCTGTGTACTTCATCTTGAGTTTTCTTTCTAATCTGATTGTATTGCAACACACTGCTGTGTGTATTAGACTTTGTTTGACCACCTTGCCTTGGGTTAGGCCTAAGATATCCTCAGTATGTCATTTTGAAAAAGGCAAAGAGATAAGAAGAGTAATTTTAAGCCTTTTAATATTTACAGGTACATTCCCAACATTTTGGCCATCATGTCTTTTTTTTGGTGAGAGTGTGATGGCTGAAACCTCTGGAATGTGTCTGTAAGTAATCAATGCCTCAGAATGCTGGGGCTTATCTGCAAGCCTTGCTTGAAGGTGTGCACTCAGTATTTGGAAGCTCTCAAAAACATCTTGACGTCTCATTCCCTCAAAACTACATTTTAGACTGGCTGGTCCTGGATATGTATAGACTGTGTATTGCTTTCTGCCTAGGGCAGTGCTGCTGTAAGATATTCTTAATATCTGTTTATGTGTAAGGGCAATCTACATGTCCTGTTTTATAATACATATATGTATATTTTTATTGTTATTATTATTATTATTTTCCCCCACAGTTCAGGCATATTTTTCTTATATTTCCACCCGAGTAGTCCTTACTATCTCTTGTAGACCTTCTTTATTCTATCTGTGTTTCATAGGCATCCCTTTTCCCCTGCTGACAAATCAATCTGAAGTTTGAAATTTTACTGTCTTGCTTGCTATTGTGCTTAATAAATGTTCTGTGGCTTTAACTTACTCTGGTATGAGTAAGCGAAGAATCCTGTCTCCTTCCTTCAAGGCATCAGCTGTGTTGAATAACAGGGCTCTCTTTTCTCCCCTTCCTTTCCCATCATGTCATTATTTGTTATTACAAGAATCAACTTTTTGGTTTTTCAGTATTGAAGAGCCAGAAAAAGAAAGAAATCAGACAGGGATTATCAATGAAGCTAAAACACTTTATCCTCTTAAAAAAAATAATCTGGTTTTAAGAGCTGCTTTTAATTTTAAAAATTATGCCTCCCCTGCAAGAGATGGAGTAGCCATGTTTTCTTCTGACTACTCTGGAGCATCAATTGCCGAGCAGTGTGAAATTTTTGTTTCACCAATACTCTTCAGACAGTACAGTGCCAGTAGCATGCATACATAAGTGGAGTACTGGAAGTGCTTTCACTTGGCTGATGAGGGCTATGCGCATCCAAACTGGTGTAAGTGCTGATTTGGATGGTGGATTACATCCATATGCATTTCCTTGGAAAAAACAATGCAGCATAACTGGTCCTAAATCACTGGTGTGTTTCAGAATAAGTGGCAGTAATCAGGAGCTTGCCAGCATCATGTTTGGGTGATAAGGTGTTCCCCATGAGCACCAGGGACCCTGTCACTACCCTGTGCAGATTTCCTAGCTTGTCAATGTAGTTCAAACTTCAGTGTGGGCTGTGAAAGTTGCTCTCACACCACTGGGATTTTTTCCTAAGTCTCTCTTTTCCTCAGAGTTTAGTCCAGTCACAGCTGACATAAACTGATCCCCTCTAGACTTGAGGGACCGTTCAAGAGCCCATTTGGTACCAAGGCGGATGTCAGTGACTTTTCAAATACATCACCTGAAGGCTGCATTTAGAAATTAAAAACTTTGTGTTCCTATAACATCTCTAGAATAATTCACATAGAAACAATGTGCGTCATCTTCTCTAATATTTTCCAGAACAGAATGGATAAGACACAGCAGCTTGTATTTTCCCTGACCAGCAAAAGTAAAGAAGTCCCATCTAGTATGTTGATCCTGCTGAAATCTTTGATGGGGGGAGAAAAAAGAGGAGTTAACACCTGTTAAGTTCAGTTCATGAAGTTTCCTGAGCACTTTTTCCTCTTCCGTGAGATTTTATCTGAGTTATATCTACTAAGCAAAGTGTAAAATGTAGCAAATTCAAGGTAAAATGGAAGGAGTAACATAGGAATATGAAATGGAAAGAGCCATTACAACAGTGATTAGTAATCAAGAGAACAAAGTGTGCTTACTGTCAGTTTAAGGCTTTGTTTGGCTTTTCTGGCAGCTGTATCTTCTGTGGTTAAATAGAGCAGATTTGTAGAGTAAATGTGCTCACTAATGGTGTAGTTCCTATCGAAGCTTCTGAGTAGTATAAGGTTAGAGAAAGTCCACATTATGGTGGGTACTGTTAATAAATACTGACTCATCATAAAGGAAATTAAAGTAGTAATGAGATGCATTTGAAAATCCAATTATGTGATTCTCTCCGCTGTTATCCAGCAAGGAGAAACTCTAGCAAGCCTCCCTGAAGGTGCTGTCCCTTATCACCATAGAATGCATCTCGTAAATTGACCATGGTATTAAAGATACATTTGATCTTCCCCTCCCTGAACAGTCCTGGGAAAGAGAGTGAATTAATAACTAAAGTAAACTCTAGAGGACAGTTTTTCCTTTCCATTTTTTCCTTTCATATTCAAGATGGGGAGCTCATTTGCCAGAAATTATAGTACAGACAACTTCAAGAACTGAAGCTGTGAGGGAGCTGTAAGAATCATTCAGTCTTGCTTGCTTTAGCTTCCTAATGCAGCAGCAAGATCCCTGTTTTTCTGAGCACTGACCTGTGCTGAAACCCACCAACCTGTCTGTGCAGAGGACAGGACGGGTTCTTGAGTGGCACTCAGATGTGAATTCTCCCGTTGCCAAAGCACCTTCAGGCCCTGCTGGCCAAGAGAGCCAGAGATTTTCACTGTTAATCAACTACACCGTATCCATGCAGGCAGAACCAACAGGAGTCTGGCCAATGAGCTAGATGTGAAATAATTAAAATTTACTGAGTGGTTTAGATTTAGTCAGTTTGAATGCTTTTCTTGTCTGATTTTTGAAGGCAAGTTGTTTATCCAAGTGAAGTGCTTTAAGATACAGCGAGGAGCATTGACATCAGCAGAGATCAATGAAGGACGAAGAGGTCTATTTAATCTAGGAAATGAGTGACTTGGGTCTTTGATCCTGTTGCATCCTCGTATTCCCAGAAGGTTAAATTTAGTCCTGCATACACAAATTCTGTTTGACTAAGTTTACTTAGGTTTTAAATATTTGTGGGTTTCTTTTGTTTAGGTTCTCTTGTATAACAAGAAAAAAACCCCAACTGTTACCACATAATTAGGCTGTTGCTGTGTAAGCATGTGTAGCTCCTTTCAGACTTGAGAGGAGAATATGCAAATTCAAGCCCAAATGCATTTCTTTAAACTTTCATACTGTATAAAAGAAAAGGAAAACACCCTCTGACCCATTGTATACAAACCAGCCTCTGAAATGGCATGGAGGAAATGGCACAAATTTGAATTAGCATGAAATAACTCTTGTTTGGCTCATGTTGCTGACATTACTTCCATTTTCCAGAAGTAAAGAAAACCTTGTGCAGCCTAATGCAAAGGCTTGCATTTGGTTCAAGATATAAAAATGTAAGGTAAGCCTTAGAGAGCATGAGGATAAGGCTGAAGTTTCTACCGTGCTGAAAGACAAGATCAGGAAAAATTTTCATAATCCCTTGTCTAGGAATGTTAGTTGCTTTGGTGTAAAATAAACAAAAGTCAAAGCAAGAGGGTTTTTTTTATTATTTACATTTATCTTAACTGCAGCAAGCCATAGCAGGTGCTAGCATGAGATGAGCTTTGGCACTTCTTGCCACAGACTCGCTTCACCGTGTGTCATCAACCACGAGTTTTAAAAGTGCCTGAATTGAAATATCCACTACGGCACAGAAAATAAAATCGAAAAAACAGGGAGAGGAAGGAAGTCCCATCAGGGAGGCAAAAGAACAGCCCTTGCTTCCTTGCACATCCCTCTGCCCCAAGCCGCCGCCACACTCCCTCTCCTCCGTGCGCGACCCGGGCCGAGCTCAGCCGGGCCGGAGCAGGGCGGCCCCGCACGCCTGCGATGGCTCCGGGGCCTCGCCCCAAGCCCGCACCGTCCTTGCGGCTTTTATTTTCGTAATTTTAAATTTATTATTTCAACACCCCCGCCTCGGGCTGAACGGGGGGCGCTCCAGGGGCCGGGTGCGGGGCAGTCCCCGCTTGCGGGAGCAGCGCTCGGTGCCGGGGCAGCCCCGCAGCCGCTCCGCGGCCGCCGGGCAGGTGCCGCGGCGGGCCTCGGACCGCACCGGCGGGGAGAAACCACTTCTGAGGGAAAAAAAAAAAAAAAAGTTTAAAAAAATAAGAAAGTTCAATAACCAAAAACTTAAATAACTGAAAAATAAGACGGCAGCGGAGGGGCCGGTGCCCGTGTGCGGGAGCCCGGCGCGGTGCCGGCGGGGCGGAGCAGCCCCGCTGACCCCCGGCCGGGCCGGTGCCGGGGGCGGGGAGCCCGGGGCGCCCCGGCGGCCCCCATTGGCGGGCGCGGCGGCGGCGGCGGGGCCGGGCCGTGCGGGCCGGGTCCCGGGCGGAGGGGGCCGGCCCTGCCCCCGCGGCCGGCGGCTGCCCAAGGTTTAAAGTGAGAACTTTCTGCGGGCGGCGCCGAGCTGCACAGCCCCGCCGCCGCGTCGCTCCTGTCCCGCCGCAGCAGCCGCCGCTACCACCGCCTCCCCCGGGCGGGCCGTACAATCCTCGGCAGTGTCCTGAGACTGTACGCCCGCCTCGGGGGCGACCCGGCCGAACCGGACCCCGCTCCCCGCCCGCCGGCGCCCGCGGAGCCCCGCGTCCCGCGGGCAGGTGCTGAGCGCGCCCCGGCCCGGGAGGCGGCGCAGGAGCCGGCAGCAGCCGCCGGGATGACAGCTGACAAGGAGAAGAAAAGGTGAGGGGCCGCGGGCGAGGCGCCGGGCTGCTCGGGCCGCTGTGTCCTCCTTCTGCGGCTGCCCCCTTGGGCCGCGGGACTCCCCGCTCCGGGGGCACTGCCGGCGGGACGGCGCGGCCTCGCCTCCCCCCGCCACCGCTCCTGTGCGAGGGCTCGACCCGGAGCCTTTGCGGGGACCGGCTGCGGCGCGAGTGAGTGTGAGTGAGTTAGTTGGCCCAGCCCGGGCGGGGAGAGGGGCCGGGGAGCAGCGCCGCGCCCGTTCGCGGTAACCGCGCTCCGTCCGGGCCGCCGCCGAGCCGGGGAGAGCCTGCCCGGGGAGCTGCCCCCGCCGGCGGCACCGCGGCCCAGAGCGCGCCCGGCCCCGGCCCGGCGGAGGCGGCCCCGGCCGTGCCGGCTGCGGGCAGGTGCACCTGGCAGGCAGGGCCAGCCGGCCGGTGTGCGCCACTGCCGTGTACGCCATGGCAGGGCTTGCTATCAGCCAGGGCAGAGGTAGTAGGAAACTATTTTTCAATTAAAGATAGTTGTGCTATTTTTCAGTTGAAGGTAGCAGCACTCTTAGTAAAACGTGTTTTATAACTAAAGTCGCGTGGATGAAATTGCCAGGCTGTGTAAATATTTCGACACCTCCTCTCTCCAGTCCGAGGCGCTGGCCGCGGTGCATCTCCCGCGGGGCTCCTCAGCTGTCAGCGGGTTTTCCCGGAGGGCCGAGAGCTCCAGGAGTGCCCAGCGCCTCGTTTGCTGCTGCCCTTTGCGAGAGATGTAAAGCCAGCCATTCCCACACTGCCAGAGCGACCCTTCCAGAGGGGATCAAAGTAACGCACTGGTAGTTTTGTAGTTCATCAAAGAGTGTTTTCTTGTTGGTTCTTGAGAACAAACGTCAAAATAAAACTCAGCGGTCCATAACACAGAAGTTACAGGTGGAGATTAAGAGAAGAATTATCTACTTGTTGCTCCAAAGCTATAAACAATTCCTATGGGTGAGAGAGGGCATGGACATGGGGAAAACTAAGCAAGTGAATAAAGGTCTATGAAGTCTTGTGAAAGGATATGTATTCAGTCTGTTTTCTACAGCAGGCAGGATCCGTCGATTATCAGCACAGGTTACTGTTCTGGCCATAGATTCTCTTTATAAGCAATGTGGTTTATAGACTAAGAATTTTATGTTGTTATTTGTCGTGTGTACTATCCAGTTACCATGCATTAAACTTTAAACCCTGGGTTTTTGTTTGTGTAATAGCTCCTTTTTTATTGAGTCACCCTATAACGATGTAGTAGGGGAGGTATAGCAGTGTAAATCATACCTTTTCCCTGTAGTTCTGTTTTCCTCAGTTTATCAGAAACTAACGTATTAAGGTTAAACAGTTGCTTCAAGTGTATTTTGTTCTAGGTAGAGTGCAGAGTACAAAATATACGTACGTTTTGTGTCTTTGGTTGAAAAAGTAAAAAATTATAGTACAGTACAATGTAGTTAAAAATGTGTTAGTTTATGAGGCAAGAGGATGAAATAGTGTGTATCTTGGAAATACACTGCGTTCATTGTATCACCTCTTTTTAACGGGGCACTCTTAATCTCTTCAGTTTTAACCTCTTGCTTTCAAGCAGAGTGAGGGATTGAGCGCTGTCTAATCTTGCAGGACAGCACACTGAAGTGGTTTGGGGAAATACTCTTCAGATACTACACAGACTTCACAAGACTGAAGTCTGAACCCTGATCCTGACTCCCTCACTGCTTTTAAATATTGTGACATTCAGTGACAATTTTTCTGTTTCTCTCAGAAGTAGGCTAGTTGTTATCTGGTTCGTGGGATTGTTGCGTAAATTCATGTTTGTGGAAGAACTGGGAGAGTGTCATAGGAGGGATTTCAGATAGCTGGTTTGTGCCTCTCTGTCAGTGTGCTGTGGATATCCCTACTGGGGATGTACCCTATGTAACCTGTTGAAACAAGATAGTTTTGCTCTCTTAATTTTCCAGTACTGTTATAGAGTAGGTTTATTGCCTTGAGTTGGACAGTTAGTGTATTGTTTGCTTGATCTCTATCCAGATATGCAACTAGGATCTCTAACCTTACTTGCTATAGCATTTATAAATCACTTTCACGGAGAAAAGGTGGGGCAGTGTTACCAGATTTCCAGGCAGCTCTGAAACTATGTTGAGGAGCAGATCTCTTACTGTTAAACAAATGTTCTAAGGAAGATAATCTTTGATTCTCTTAATGGTCCCTTTAAGTTGAAGAACATCCTCAGGTCCTCATTTGAAGCTCTGTTTGCTAGCAGAAAAGAGCAGTTGCTTTATTTGGAACAAATGTTATGGCACTTTCAGCAGGCTGATTTAAAGTTAGTCCAAGATTCAGAGCTGAAATTAATATGTTTATTCTTTTAACTTATTAAAAAAAATCTACACAATATTAGATACTCTCTTAGAATGCCAGAGGGAGAGGAGGAATCAAAGGGCATAACACATTTTAGCATATAATGAAAGCTAAGGGTAAAGTATCTGATCTGTACAGCTGTGCAGTACAACAACAATTAGTAGGTAAGTCCCAATGTAATTCGAGCAGTCTGATACAATATCTTGATGTGGTTTTTAATGATTTGCAAGACAGTTACTTTGTTAGGAGTGGATGTTGTGTTAAATGAACGCTTCTGGATGGACCACAGTGTCTGTTTGAGAAAAGTTTGAAGCCAGGCTCAGGACAAGTCAAGTACCACTGAGAAGGATGCATCATTTGGCTTCACCTTTTCAGTTGTGTTGTTACTTGGGAAATTCTGTTTGTTTTCCAGTTGTATGAAAAATAAACCAATTTTGCAGCTCAGGGTGTTTCTGTGCTAGTGGTCCCCGTGTAATTACACAGTATGTTTTGTGACCATAACCATGTAATGTTAAATAAATCTGTTTAACTTCTTCTGGCCCAGATAGTAAAGAAATGGGATTGCCCCCATTAATTGTCTAGTTAATAGACTGCTTTCGTTTACCCTTTTACTTTGGGCTTTATTTGATGTTGAGCCCCTCTAATGAGGTGCTTTGTGCCTCAAATTTTGCTGACCTTTTTCCTTCAGGAGAGTGGTTTTGCCAAGCTGAGGTCACTCTTGGCTGTTCCTCCTCAGGATGAGGAAACTGTCCTGACAGCACAGCTCTCCAGAGCTCAGGTAGTTGCTCGCTTGTAATGGATATAATTTGGATGTCAGGAAATGTGAGCATTTGGATGTGCCAAGGTGTTAAACTGCAGATTTCAAGAAACATACAGTCTCAGTTTTGTTCTCCCCAGTACATTTTCTGTGTGTCACTGTTGCCAGGTATACTCCCTGTTGCCTTTTATTCTGTGGTGGTGGTGACAGATCATCTTGTCCATTCTCTTGCCAACCCAAGTTTGTCCTTACACTCTTTTAAACCTCACTTTACGTACTTTAACTGATGGAGGTTAGAACACTTTCCTTTGCAGACTATTTCATAGATTACTCAGCTCCATAAAAAATTTTTTTCAAGTTTTATTATTGCTCAACATCGCCCCATGCATAGCCCACATATTTTAGTTACTTCTGTTTGCTTCTGTGTTCACATCTGCTCTTGCAGTTTTTCTTATTTGGAGTTATGAAAAAGAAATGTGATCTCCTGAATTCCTGGTGAACAATCTGTTGAAATTGGCTGTTTAGCACATATTTATGGTGTGTTAACATTAAGCAATTTGTATTTACGTTTCAGCACCACAAATTCAGACATTTCATAGCTTGCAGGACATCTTGAATGATCCTGGCCACTCATAGCCCTCCTACTTTGGCATTGCCCCTTCTGTTTCTGTACTCCCTGCCCCTTCTGATTTCTAGAGATGTCTGGCTTTTCTACCAGAGGGTGGCCCAAGGGTACAGGAATGAGGAGGGACAGGCTCACGCCTGCCCCCGGTTCTGCCTTTGCCTGCAGTGACATGGAGCAGAGGTTGGGCTGAGCTCTGGCTTGGTGACCTGGCCTGCTTGGGAACTGCTGTCTTCTGCTGCCCAGCTCCTGTGGTTTCATCTCCACAGAGCCAAAGTATTTCAGCTTGATGAAGACTGAAAGGCTTTTTCTGTGGGAATGGTGTGCAGTGTGAGTGCCTCCCGGTGTGCACCGTCCTCCCAAAGTGATCTGAGCATCTGGGAATTTGTGTTTCGCAGGGTTGCTCCAAGGGCTTGCTCTGCTTGTGTTTAGTGCTTGGCCCTAGAGCAATTTAAAAATCTGTCAGCCCTTCATAAACACAATCTTTGTGTCATGCCCTTATCTCTGCATCTCTGTCACATTTATCTTGTGTGGGTCATTAAGAATGTCTTGCATGTTAGAGATACTTTGCTAATAACCAGTTTTGCATTTATGCTGTGAATTCAGGAGATCCATCGTGAGTATCAAAATGGATCTCTCTATATCTTTCTGTAATACTTTTAACTATGATGGATTCATAAACATTAAGTATTATTGTTTTCAGGTTCCAAGCAGGAGCTGCTGTTAGGTGTGGTTTGAGCAGAACTCTTCAAGCATTAAACTTTTTGCTATTCTTAGGATAAACATTAGAGTAAGGAAATGAGCAATACAAAGGCAGATTGTATTTAAAAATAATTTAAATACTTGGAATGGTTTTATTCTGCTAAAGCTCTTTGTGAAATGCTATTGTGTTAATTACTCCAATATTCATAGTGACATGCATATCTTAATAGTTATAAATAGTTCTACTCCTAGTAACTGGCACAAGATGGACAGAGCCCTTCTCTTAAATGAAGTGCAGGTATGAATATTAATGCATCTGGCAGGTTTTTTCTCATTTATCATTCTTGTGCTCAATTTGCTTAAAAGACAATATAATAAAGTAGTTATCTGGTGAGGATAAAACCTTGACTGCTTATATATAAAAAAAATAACTTCTTACATTTACAGACCTGCTTTTTATGAGACACTTTCTGAAGTGTGTAAAATGGGTAACTATTTTATTATGCATTTGGAAAGTAGCTTAATAAAGTACAGTAGGCCAATTGGCTGATAAATAAGTAGTGTTCCAAAGTAGCTCACTTAATTATGTTCTTGAGATCAAATCTAATTATGATTTTGTTTTTTTCCTCTGTGACTTCATTTAGGTCTAGAAAATTTTGCTGAAACAAAATCTGCCATAATAAATTTTGATTAAATGGGCATATTTGGGCTGAAAACAGTTAGACATGTAATTTAATTTACTTGACTGTTATTACAAAGCATTTGGATTTGGATAGCATCTCTATTGTGCTTCTCTGTCCATTGCTTTATGTGACATAGCAAATATTCAGTATTTATTTTATAGAAACTCATCAAATGTTTTGCCAGACAAGGAGCAAAGTTGCTTTAGTTGAATTTTTATGTCTGATCTTCAGTCAAAGAGGTGCCCTGGTCTTGACCCTTTCTCTGTGTGCTAATATGTGGAATCAGCAGTTTTCTTTGATTTAGGGGAATGTTTAGGGTGTTGCCTCCAAGAAGTTCGAAAAATGCAGAAACTTTACACATACTTTGTGTTAGCCTATGGGTGGACGATTAATACTGGCTTATTGAAGCTTATAAACAAATTGTGTGCATTTGGGGAGGAGGAAAAAACACTTTTTTATTTTGTTTGTGCTCTCAAGTAGGACAAAACCAGGATAATACAGCTCCTCAGTGGTTTTTATTCCTAATGTAAATATGTTGAACCACCCCCCAAGTTACAAATGCTGCTTCGTTCTGCTGTGTATGTATTTATGCACTGATCTGCTTTCAAACAAACATTAAGCAGCATTATTAAGTAGTGTTTTAATCTCAAGTATTTGTGGAAAATCTGTAGAACCAAAGTGACTGTTTGCTCAAAGAGATTTCAGCAGCATATTGTGTTTCCAACGAGAAGTGTCTCTTAAACTCCGTCTTGCCTGTGCCTGGCTATTCCTCCAGTCCCTACTTCTTGAGCATCTCCCTAAATCCCAGCTCTGACCTGCATGAACAAAACCTCCAGGCCAGAATTTGGACAGACTGCAAAGTAGGACTTTGATGGAGAGAACAACCGGACTTTTATGGGATTTGGCTGGGATTTGTTTGCTTGTTTTTTTCATATATATGAGTGAACAGTGATGAGTGCAGGGTCCTACACTTCTCTCTGTTGCCTGCCTCATTCTTTAAATCCTCTCCCCCAAACAAACAAAACAAAACAAAAAGAAAAGAAAAAAAAAAGTAACTCCTAGTTGTTTTCACCTCCTTCTACACAGCCCTGGCAGAACAGAAGGCTGAAGCACAGAAGCATCCCTTTATATTTGAATATGAAATATTGTGTGTATTAAACTACTTCTACAAATAACAATACTTTTGCAGTAACATTTTGGAGCTAGAAGAGTGTGAGCAGTCTCATTTTGTTTCGGGAAATTGTGTTATCTAAGGAAAAGCTAAAATTAGAAGTGATATGAGGAGGATTGTGCATGGCGACTTTTTTTTTGGGGGGGTGGTGTGGTTTGGTTTTGGTTTTGTTTTTTTTTTTAAGCAGAGCAGCTCTCCTAATGGATGAATCATGTGGGTGTAACTTATGGCACTTGATAGCAGGCAGTCTGTCTGAAGGTATATGTGTAGTAACATTACTGGGATCATTTCAAAATTATTTGGAACTACTGAAACGTGAACTTAATCTATTGTAAATATTTGTTACTCATTGTCTAATATATCAAAATATATGTGGTTAGAGTTGGGCAAATGAAGGTAAGATATGAAGTGCAAATTTTGATCAATGGTACCAAGTGGTGGAAAAGCTGCAGATGCAGTTGGTAAATATTTTCTGTAAAAACAAATATTTTCTTGGAAAATAATTTTCCAGTGCACAAGGGAAACAAAAGCTAGTGTTCTAGTTTGAGCTAGACTAAAATGAAGGGACTGGGTTGTGAAATTGTCAAGACATATGGAGACTGCTGAAACATTTTAGATTTGGGTTCCTTTTTATAAGGTTTCCTGTGTTGCACTATGTTATTAATTGAAAACCAGATGTTCTAAATTCATTTGAATGAGACTTAAGTAATTATTAGTCTCTTGTTAATTTAAATATTTTTATTTTTTCTTTGTCTTTCTTTTCTGGTGTTAGACTTAATTGGGTTTTTTTCCAGATCTTTACTGTACTGAAGTCTACAACACACTGGTTTGGTGACTTGACCTCAATCAGATTCCTGTCTTCCTTTCAGGGGAAATCTTCAAATTTGTCTGCTAAACCAAAATATTAGGTATTCTTTTTACAGTATTTACAAGGCCCTCATCACTTAAAGCCTTGAATTCAAAACAGCCCCAGTCTTTCAAAAACTGCAATTGCTTAGACAAGTTACCAGGTCTGATGAAAATATTTAGTCCTCTTTGGCTTGGGTTAGGCAGGAAGTGTGACTTGGCAATGACAAAGGTCTTCTCTAGCTTTGGTTATGTGAACAGCTTTTTAAAGACTGTAGTATAATTGAGAACATAGCAATGAAGGCTCGCCATAACCCCTCACTGGCTCCTGACACAGCAGACAAAGTCAAATTATGGGAGAGATGAAAACAGCATGTTTACAGAATTTCTAACTTGTTCTCAAGGGACTGATAATTTCAGAGCCGTGTTCTCAAAAACCTGCCTGCATATGCTGAGAGATAGACATGTTTGCCTTTCCCAGGAAAGCTATTGCTTTAGGTAGCAGATATTATTATATCTTGAAATATAGTCATCCCAGGTGATACCAACCTTTGGCCTAGTACACGTGTTTTCTTTACATAGTCAGCTTCTGAATCCCTTATATGTCTAGTATTTAGTACACAGAAGGTGGTTTGCTGGTTGGTTTCAGTTTAAGAACCCAGTTCAGTGGCCTGATTAAGTTGCATGAAATCTTAAAAATGTGCCCTATTCTTCTCTTCTTAAAAGGGAAAACTGATGGTCATTTGTGGTGTCAGAGGACTTATGAACTTTTTTTTAATCTGCATGGGAAAATATCCATTAAGGGCTCATAATTTTGGTGCAAGTTGTCTTATGGTGTTCAAAAATTACTGTATAATTTTTTAAACTTTAGATCTATTCATGCTCTAGTAAGATAAATATTTGCTTAGGTAATAAGCTGAAGCAAGTATGAAGTGGGATGGTTATTAGGCAGTTTTTATAAAGGTGGTGGAAGTATACTTTAAAGAACATTCCTTGTATTTTGTTTCACCCTTAGCATATCTAAGGTATTTACTGCCATAAAAAGGTGCTTAAACTGCTTAAGCTCGTGGTATCACAGCTGTAGTCATTTGCACTTGCATTTGTATGATAAACTACAAAGCAATCCTATTCAGCCATTGTGTTTGGGACATTCTCTGGCTGCTGTTGGTCTTCAGGCCCTGTCTGTTCATTCACAATTGTATCACCCTCTCTGCCAGTAAATTCTAGGTATTATTGGGTACTTATTGTCAAAATACTTCAAAGATCTTTCAGACGTTAAGAAACCACCCCCTCTGTATTTCTACACTTGTAAATGGGGAATGTTGCTAGGAATGTGCCCAGCTTTTAGCTGTCTGTGCAATTTGTATCCAAAAGTCGTTGCCAATAGCAAAGTATCTTCTGAGATGATAAGCATTGTTGCTCCTGGTTAGATTTTTGTGTGGCATTATGATGAAATAAACTTGTTAGCTGATGGCAATGACACTGTCTTCAGACTCTCAGGTATTTATGGTGAGTATTGACTTAAAGCTGATAGGAAGTTTGCTTAGAACAAAAATGCCTTTTGAGTGATCTGTGGAATGTCAGCGTCATACGTGGATGTGTGAGAAGAAATTCAGCGTTAAATGGCTTTATCATGCCACTACTCCTTAGGCAGTTTTTCTCTGGAGTACAAATCCAGTGACCAGTTAGAACTATACTACACTCCAGGTTATTTAATTTTTTTTAAGGTCTCAGTTGCCTCCCCTGTGTTTCATAACCTGTGAGAGAAGATTGCAAGTTGGTGAAAGTGCTTTTGGTATTTTCCTATAGTTTTTGCCAGATGATTCTTCTGGAAAAGCTGCATTTGTCTAATTCAGTGAAGGTGGAGAGCCTTTGGGAAGGGGTAAGCATTTTGGAATAGCCTCTGCATATTGCTTTCAGCATATGGTCTTGGAAGAACAGCAAGGCTTTGCCTACTGCTGGCTTTTTCTGTTCCTCCTCTGTCGCAGAGGAAAACCATGACAAATGTGGCTCTTGGTTTACTGCTTCCAGTTATCCCCATATTGATCTGGGAGACAGTTCCTGTTGTCCTGTAAGGTTGCCTTGCACATTGAAGAGTGCAGAGAGTTTGAGTTGGGCAGTTCTTGCACATGGGATGGCTGAGTTTTGCTTGAGAGCAGGAAACCAATGCCTCAAGACAGATAATTTTGCTTGTTCTTAACAAAACTGTGTTATTTATGCTTTTTAGGGAAGGTATACATTTGGCAGTGTTGACCACCTTCATTGCATAATGCAGCACTTTTACATGCGTGGTTAGGTGGAAGATGTCACATTTCACTGAGGGAGCATAGCTTGCTTCAGCTGCGGGTGGGCTGGTTTTGTGCTGCAGCTGTAAGATTATCAGTTTGTGTTAATAAATCTGGTTCTTGAGTTTTCTCCCCTGTGAATGATTTGAAGGATGTGTTTATTGCCATTACTAATCAGAGGGACATTTTTATAGGAACATCCTTTCTGTGCTCAAGTTGCCTCAATGCTTCTACTGGCTTTTTTACGTAACAGCAAAGCCATATTATGTTCCCAGTGATTCACAAAAGGGGACTATCCCGTTCTCTTAGGCATGTGCTGGCTTGAAAATGAAATAGAAGCAAGTGCAGATATCTTCAGGGAAACTTTATGCTGGTGTTTCGAAACAGCCATTATTTCCCATTTAGGAAAAACCAACCCCCCAACCCTACTTTTGTTTGTCAGCTGCATGACTGGCCCGAACAAAGACTCTGGCATGGGGACCTGGGCCAAAGTGCAGTGAAGCTGAATAAAATCATGTTTTAGATTCTGTTTCTTGAGCTTGTTCACCACTCTTAGTAGAGCTGGCTGTGAAAGTTGAGTCTGGTTGTTGACCTGGCTGCGGAACAACAGCTTTAGCAAGTGGGTCTGGCCTCTGCTTCTTCTGTCTCCTTTCCCCTCCACATCCTCTCTAAAAGCCCCTTGCTCAGCCCAGCTCTTTGTTTTATGCTGCATACTCAGGGCATTGCATTGATAATGGACACACCACACTGGACAGTGTGGTGTGGCTGCTCACTGTAGTTATCCTAGCTCCCCAGTCTGGAAAACTGGGATGGTAGCACATCCTTCCTTCCACCCTTTGTGTGTCTTATTTATTTAAACTGTAAACTTTTAAAAATGGAGCCTTTCTATTTCTATGCCTAACACAATGCTGTAGATATGCTGACAAGAAGCTTGTAGAATAAACCTAACTTGAAAATGCTCTTATAGGAGGTTGTCAAGTGGAAGGAGTTTGGTTATCTCTCACTCCTATATTACCAGGTTAATTGCTTTCTTTACTGCACCACTCCATATTATCCCTCAATATGTAGGTTACACCCACGTGCTGGCGGGTGACCTACGCCTTCGCTTGCTTCACCTTTGAATTTGTCCTCCTGTCATATAAGATCCATGTGCAATTTAGACGCCCCAAGCAATTGAGAAGGTGGGGGTGTTGGTGGCGGCAGCCGGGGATTGCAACATCCTGAAGCATCTCAGGGATGATAAACCCCTTATTCTTTCAGATTTCATCATGGAGCAGGCAGGTGAGCAACCCACAGGGCAGTAAGAGTGAAAAGGAGGGTTTGGCCGCCACAACAAAACCGGTCTTTTCTGCAGATGGGGAGTTCAGCAGGGTTCCAGCAATCATTTGCTCTCAGTTCCTTTGAACTGAGAGCTGTAAGAAAGTAGAAGAGTGCTGACACACAGGGTTATTGGGACATGAGTTTAGAGGTCAGCATATACAATCTCATTCACAGAGACTGAAGCCTGTGGATCTTCATTCAGTTAAGGCTTCTCTTACATACGGGTGCCAGGGTGGGCCAGAAGACGGAGCCCCTGCAGTGTTTCGTGTAAAGAAGAGAGAGTGAGAAAAGCCTAATGTTTCAGACAGACTTGGCAGCTTTGCACACTGTGTGCAGGCCCTGAAGAAGGTAGTGCAAGAGGCTGTGTTATCTGTGTAACACTTCTTTTCCTTGCCTACCAGATCTTAGGACAACATCTCCCTGCCCCTCAAACCTAGATGCCACTGTAAACATGGTGTAACTAAATTCCAGCTTCTCAAACAGCAAATATGAAGCAATGAACCAGAATGACCAGCTCTATTGCTTTCTGACACTTTTAAAAAGAAGTATTTTAAAGGAAGCAGATGACAGCAAATGGTACTTATTCAAATAGGAACTTTTCAGAGTTCTTCTAACGCGGGGAATAAAATGAGCAGGGAACAAAGTCAGCATTGCAGGTCACAGTAGGGATTTTGGGTGCAGTGATGGCTAATGTGGAGCAGAAGTCCACCTAAAGGCAGAGCTGAAAGAGGAAGAGTGCCTGCCACCTGACCTGTTAAAACCTTTTGAGAAGAAACACTGCCAACGTGAAGTCATTGCAGAGCATTCCTTCAGAGAGAGTCATGGGATGAATACAGTGCAACTGTAAAATGATTTCATGTTATATTGCATTTTGAGTAGGTTACAGCCAGGGAAAGAGCCTACTGAGTCATTTGTTGACCTGTGTGCTCCTGTTGGTTTGGTTTCCTAAGTTTCTCTTTGTACCTTAATTAACAGTTGGAGTGCTCTGGCTTTTGTACCAAAAAACCTCCATATCCATAATATCTATAACCTTTATCAAAATGGAGTTCAGTTCCTGCCTCAGACCTCTGGATATGGTTTCGTGAAAATGCCTTTGAGGAAAATAAAATGTCAGCTGTGTGTGATATAAACCTTCATCCCTCTTGAAAGAGGGTTTCATTATCATTTCACTTCAAGCCTTAGCTGGTGGATTAAGCAAATGAAATACCTTTGCAAGGTATGAGGAAAGTAAAACAAGCATCTGTTCTTATCTGTTACTTATATAGGAAATCAGTTCTGATTTACACTTGTAAGAAGGAATATTTGGTGGGCAAATGTATTTCATTGTGCTCTGTTTGCCCACATACCAGGAGATGTTTTAGTGAAGCTGTGGAATATGAAATCAATATACTGAAGGAAAATAAAGAGAAGGCTTCAACCTAGAGGTATACTTGCTCCTGAGAGTCAAGACAATCTCCCTTTCCACCTCAGAGGAAGTAAATACCTTCTTGTGCTTGTGGTTGGAGGTATATTATAGTTTGCTGTTGCTGAATATAGATTGCATATAGGAAGTCTGGAGAAGGATTATGGCTCAGTGAACTACTTGGATATCAAAAGAAACTTTAATAGGTGATGAGACAGTGATTAGATGAATTATCCCCTTCTAGCTTGTTTCCTTAAGGGATCAAGGTTTACACGGTTATAGTGTCTCTGCCTCTATTTCTGATAGAGCTGTAGAGATCTCAAGGATACTAAATAACTGGAAGCAGGTGTTGTAATGGCTACAGGGAAACGTTGCAGCCACAAGTCCATTTCCCTGTACAGATGAAAGACTTGCTATGGCTGAAGAAGTCCAAGTGCCAGCCAGCTACATGCTTGCAGCTTGTTGTGCTACAGGTTCCAGGATCCACCAGGAGTCTGCAGAATCTGGAGGAGTGTGTTTTTGCTAGAGCCCTTGTTGGCACAACAGCTTGTTGCTTTTGCAGCGTGGTTCACTAGTTAACCCTTGTGGTGTTTTAAAAACTTTCTGTGAGCTATTTGCCTTGCTATTTGGCCAAAATAGATACAGATAAAAGTCTGCTCCTTACTCTGGGCATTTCCAAGTGTTTCAGTGTGCTTAGACCTTACTGGTTTTGGATGAAGAAACTGCTGTGCTACTATGATTATTACTAACACTCAATACTGTGGGCTATGTAGACTGGCCACATTAAAACCACCAATGTATACTTCACTCAGGCCTTGAGAAGTGCAGCTAGACTTGTTTCTGCTGGATGGGAATCTCTGACTTCAGCTGGAGAAACAACCGCACTTCTCAACAGCTTTAACTCTGGATCCGGCTGTAGAAAGATCTGTTTTGGTTGGAGAGGCCCAACTGTGTGTGCGTTGGTGTTGATTGTCGGGGTTGTGATTAATTTTGGGCATTGTTATACTGGCAGTAACAATGAAGGCATTGTCACCACTAACATTTTCACTTTCCTGTGTTGTTGCAGTGCTTGTTTAATTATTTTTGCAAGAGCAGTAGGCTATGGGAACCTTTTCATGTGCAAACCGCATTGAAGGCGGGAATCTCCTGTTAAGAGTTGCGTATTTTTGTTGTTCCCATAAGCAAAGGTAATGATGAAAACTTTTAAAATTGGTTCATTGGCTTTGGCAATCAGTATCTACTGAAGATCTCTTATACTTCTCAGAATCACTTCCCCCAGTCAAGGCAGTACTACTGTTTGGTTTTTGTTTGTATTATGTATTTGCTGGAAGGAGAGTGCTATTGTGTGTTTTTGAGGGTGATTACAAACATAAAATAGATTCTCTTGAGAACGCTTTGTCTACTCTCATCACAATTGGTAATTGTTTCTTGTTGTGTAAGACTCTGCATGCTGTGCTTCTTATTTGGCACTATGTGTGTGTGAACCTAAAACTGGATTTCCACCTCCAGCATTTTATCACTGATGTTTTAAAGGTGAATCCTGGAACAAAGCATAAAACCTCTCTGAACTCATGTATTGCTAGACAATGAATGTTTACCAAATTAAGGCCAATTTTTTCTGTCATATCAGAAATCAAGTTTGCTACATTTTAGTGGATGTCTTCTCCAACTAGGACCTGCGTGAGGTAGCTTTCAAAAATGAATAAAACCACCAAACCCCACTCCCAAAACAATTACTTTTGACATTGAAGCAGACTAAAATACTACAGTTATGTGCAAGGTGGGTGTCATCCTTTTGCACCAAGTGTATTTTCATAGGTCATTCCAAAATGCCAAAGGAAAAGGAATCCATAATCTTCATACATCCTATTAGCAGAGAGCCTTGAGGTAGAGATGGGCAAGATGTGTGGAAAAAATGAGGCTTCTGCCAAATGTTTTCTTTGTAGGCCACTTATTGTAGTTGAAATTACAGGGAGCATAAGAGCAAGTGATTAGCAAAGCCATGAAAATAAACCATTTGCCACTTCTAAGAAGGGTTGGACCAAAATATGCCTCAAATTTTAAAAATAAGTGAAAACTTGGCCAAAAGTAAGACCCGGTTTTTATCTGCATTTCATCAGGTACATGGCGTCCTGGAACGCAGCCCACTGGCAAAAGCATGGGGAGTGTTATCCTTTGCAGCACTGGGAATGTTCTCTGCTGAATTTGGCGCCAATGACCGAGCTTTGCTTGTTAGCTGAAGTTCACACAGACTCCTTGCCAGGCCTGCCCAGAATGCTGTCTCCTCTGACTTCCTGTGGTCTTGCATAATATTTCCTTGCTTCTTGTATAACTGCGGCTCATTCTGGTCACTGCCCAGTTTATACGGTCGACTTTTTAAAAGGCCAGTCCTGCAAACGTGCGGCCGAGCCATGTCGGCGGCGGGAGGTGTCCCGGTGGTGACGCCAATGGAAGCACATGGAAGCACCCTTCCACGGGGAAACCTCCGGCAGCAGGGGCGTGTGTCAGCGCCGACATGGCTGAAGGCAATAAAGGTGGCTGCTGCAGCCTCGTGACGAGATAAGTGTGAGGCACAGCTTCAGATTGAGTGCACCTCTGAAATACGTGCCGCGGTGGCTCTGATTGCTGTGACATGCACAGGCCTTTATTGAGGGTGGGGGAGGCAGTGCGCAATGAAAACGCATTTTCAGAGCACTCTGAAATTGTTGGTATTGCTGATGGTCCCTCAGTTAAACGTCCTTACATTTGCCTTGAAAACATGCTCCGGGTATCCAGAGTGTTAATGACAATGATAGGAATTTCAGAAAACAGTATTTTCATGCTGATGGTTTTTAATGCTTCCACACAAGTTGTTTCTGCAATTGTCTGTGGTTAAAATATACCTTAGTTTTGCATTGCTGTTGAAGCAAGTGTATTTAATAATGTTTACCAGTTACTAGCCTAGATTATTTGCATGTGTTTTGAAAGTGTATTTCACAGCAGCTTGTGCCATGTCACTGCGTTTATGCTGATTATTTTCTAAATATTTCTGTTTGCACATGGAGCTATATGTAGAACACTGTGTGTACTTACAGAGCTTTGTCAGTAACTCATTTTCAGAAAGATGTTTGTCTAACTTGACACTTTCTACACAGTTTACACATAATTTTCAAACTGTTACTCATATTCTTTGGCAGACCTGTTCCTGGCATGGCTTTGGAAAGGTGAAGAGTAGAGATGACAAAATAGTCACTTTACTATGTTTGTAAACTTACTCAATAGACTGTACTGATTTTTTTCTGTTCTAGTTCCTAGGTCATGTATGATCTTCCAGTTAAATACCATCTGCTTTGAAGAAACAGAAGAATCATTTTAAGGGAAAGCATTCATATTGACTTAGTCATCACAGTCATGTGAGATTGTGTTTAAATTGTCTCATACTATCACCTTTTCCGCGAATCCAGGTTGTCATAGAAAATGTCATGCTGCCTACACATGACTGACTTCTTGCATTACTGTCTTTTAATCTGATTAATTTATTATGGAAAACGAACTTTTACTGGTTAATGTGTGTTGTGATACAGCTTTTGTGGTCACTTCAAGGCTGTAGTCTGTAGTCTGGGTTGTTACCTTGTATTCTTAGGATCAACATTTTAATGGCTACAGTCCAGCTAATGCCATACTTGGAGAATTGGCAGAGTAATAGAGTGGTGATACTACTGACATCTAGGAAACCATTTTATAATATTGGGAATACGAGCACTTCTTGGGTGTGTGTATAACAGGTACTGCATTTTTGACAGATGGATGCAAAGCCAGAAATCCTGACTTGCATCCTGTTGGCTTGACCAAACAGCTCTAGCAGCATGGTTGCCAAATCAACCAGGTTAACTTCAACATGTTTTGACCAATGATGGAGGAAAGCAACAAGCTTGCTCCACAGCAATGGAGTTTGGAGTCCTGCATAAGCCATCCAAATATGAATTGTATGGTAAAAGTAGACTGATGATGGAGTTGGCCCTAAGATTAGGGAAGACACATGAGAATTGCAAAAGGTGATGGGCTGAGCAGTGTTCAACCAGCTGGAGAACACATTTCACTGTCAATAAAGATGGATTTTCTCTCCAAATGGAAGCAGTTAGAGAGATATTTTAGGACCTGACAGTCCATTTCTTTTAATAAGAAATATGTTCCTCTGATGTACATCATTTTAAGTGATTTCAAAAAAATTGTTTTGCCTTATAAAGTCAGAGCTAGAAATCTACTCTGCATATAGAATAAGAAAATTTAGAAACTCTTGTTCAAAAAACATGGGGTGATCCTTAGTCCTTTTTTTGGCAGTGTTAAAAAGGCACACGTGCTCTCTGAATCCAAATGTAGCCAAGTGTTGGAGAAATCCACGGTCACATGGGCATATTCGCTTTTCCTTTTTCTTTGATGAGATAGAAATGTGCACATGGGAATTGCAGAGGTTTGAGGGTTTAATCCTCAGCTGTGCAGGCAGGCAGATACCCACTGCAGTCAGTGGAAGTTTTGTCCCAGTAAACAGCTGGGGATTGTTCACTTGTGTACATGTCTAAATGTGGGTCTCAGTCAAGTAAACACGCGTGTAGCTGTGCGCGCTAATCTGCTCTCGGAGCCGGGAACACCCCGCGTCCCTCGCGTCACCGGGGACACGGCCACACCTGGAGCTTGGTGCAGCCTGGTGTTAAGGACACCCGTGGCCCCTCCAATGTGTGTCCTGCCGCAGGAGAGGAGTGATAGGTATCTCTGGGGGCACAGCAGCCTCCGTCACTCGGCTTTTGGCACACGGAGATACTGCTCTCCTTTGGAGGATGTGTCAGGGCAGATACTCGCTTCCAAAATGCCTGTGCTCACAGATAAAGCACAAGGGAGCAGCTCGCCTAGCACCGAGTGCTTTCAGCCTGCATGCCTGCTCCTCCCTGAAGCTGAAGAGCTTGCTTGGTGTTTCTCAGGCTGAACTTTTACATGAGCAGAAATAAACTTCTCATCTAGGGAAGAGCCTGTGTAAAGGCAAACTGGGAGCAGCAGAAATGCAGCTATGCTCACAGTGCCAAAGAGCGTTAGAGTGCTTCTCGTGAGCTGTATGCTGCAGCTGGCAAAGTGACAGCACCTGGCAGTGTGCAGGGGGAATGAGAGACTTCTCATACAGGTACTGCTGTGGAAAGAGAGGTGCTGATATTTATTTTAGCTTATTCTTATGAGTTTTTTTAATGGCACTTGCCCAGAGGTTGTAGTCTGACAGCGTGGAAAGTGAACCTGGTGACATTACAGCAGAACACACCGTGTCTCATGCAGTGTGACTTGTATGCTGTCATTAGGGACCTGTGCACATGAGGGAATGCTGTAGGTGTGTAACAACAGTTGTAATACATACTATAAAATCCAGTCTCATTAGGTACTGAGGACCTCAGGAGTTTTGGAAGAGCTTCTCCTACTGCCTGATGTAGTAATTCAGAATACTTAGAGGATAGGTCTAATAACAACAATTAGTACATTTGTATGTTTAAGTATGCTTAAAAAGCTTAAATGAATGTGGTTTGAAAAAGTGAAATGAAAGAACAGTAAAATTAAGATTAAAGTCTAGCATATGCTATGGTGAGGAAGTATAGTCTTAGCCATACTCACAAAATATAGAGATCTGAAAACGTTCCTGGTTGACAGATCTGTCAGAACAAGCAGAAGTGAATAGTAAATGTTTACTGTTGCTTGCGGTGTATTGGGTTTTTTGTTTGAGTTTTACAAAGTTTTCGTTAGAGATGTGGTGCTGTGCAATAAAAATTATTACCTTTTCAAAATGTTAACACAAAAGTCCTAGAAAGAACTATAACATCTTACACAGTTTTCACACTTCAGTTTCTCTAAATAGGGGAGAAAAAAAAACTTAGATTTTTTTTTTTGTTTGTTTGCTTTAGCAAGTAAGTGTGGGAAAAATTTTGAAAGAAGAGCTTAATGCAAAGGGAGCTTTAAGAGAAGAGAAGAGGCGCTTTCCTGTTGCTGGTACTAGAGCCCCTGCAGGCTTGGTGAGGTTGTGTTTTTGGGTGGAGGTGGCAGCGCCGATGCTGCCTGGGCGCTGGGGAGGAGCCGAGGGCTCTGCCCTTCCTGCGGAGGGAGCTCTGCTCAGCAGCATGGCTCTCTCCTGAAAGAACTGCTCCAGGCTGCCTGCCCAAAGGGAGGGCTGCAGGACAGGACCAGGAGCTGTGAAGGCAGTTCTTGTCTCTTGAGTGTCATGCTGGCTTACTGCAGCAGGAGTTTCAAAGGGTTCTGCTGAGGCTTGGGTGTATGCTGGACTTCAGTCATCAAAACCTCACCCATAGGCACCGCTGAGGTTTAACCAAACAGACTTTCCTGGGGTCTGTGCTCAGGGGAAGGCTGAGAGGCACAGAGACTGGCAGAACATTTTGGGGAAGCATCTCTGCTTTCTGTGTCCTCCTTGAAGTGTCTGCTGATTGAAGTGGGCTGATGCTGATGCTGGGCTACATCAGCCTTTCACCTTGCCTGCCAGGGATATTGCTGTGTATTCCTCTGTAGGAAAGGGTACACCAAGAGGACAGAAAGGGTTGATGAGGGGGAAAACCAGATTTAGTTTCATTCTATCCAAATCAACAAAAAAACCCCCTCCCACTGATTTCAGTAGCCATACATGCTTTTTTTGACCAGACATCTCATGGTTGTATATCTAATTTGTTAATATGCGTATGAACCAACTTTTAGTCTGATGTTTAATAGATAAGGGCTCTTACATAATTCTGGTTTGCCTTTTTTTTTTTTTCCTGAGAAAACAAACATTTGGTATTAGCAACTATAATTATTACATGCCACTTATTCAGGCTTTTCACCAAATTACATGTGGTTGTTTCCACAGCAAAAGACATTTTTACATACCCTTAGTACAACACTAGCCTTGGCCTGACTCTGGGGGATTACAGAGATAAGATACCAACCATGGTTAGCATCATCATCTGATAAACTGGAGCATCAGTAGGGTGCAGAACTATAGCCATGAAGGCAGAGAAAATGGTATTTAGGGCTCTTTAAAAATCTTGGTTTAGGGATTGCACAGGAATGACAAACAGATTTTTGCAAGGTTTTATGGGGACACCATTGTTAACTTTTGCAATAATTATTGAACTGCTTTCTTGTTGCTTGAGAACTGGTACCCTCATTTGTTTGTCTCTGTTCAATCATTGGAGTGAAGCACTTGGTAACAAATTGCAGCATGGGGAAGTACTTAGGTTGTTTATTTCAAGCAACATTTGAATACTGAAAACATGTAAAATGAAAGGCGAAGGTTAATGATTTAATAACAAGGTCCCCAGGACCATGCCTTATGTCTAGAAGGCAGTAATTTGTATTTGTTTCCTGTAGGGTGACTTTACTGGGGAACAGCATCTGCACTTACATGCAGATGCTGAAACTCTTCCATGCATCTATTACTATTTAAAAGGTACAAAGTCTGTGGTGGAGACTTTAGAGATGTCAAAGGAGAAGGAGTGAGGCACTGACAGACAGGAGAGTGCTGGTGTAGGCAGGGAGTGACAAAGAGAGGAGATGGTTATGTGCCCTCCAAAAAGCTGGGGGGACACCAGGATGGTTAATGAAGGCAAATAGGCTCTGTTTAGGGGAGGGATGTTTATGTGTTTGATAGAATTGCATATACAGCAAATCGCCTTAAATACATTTCGTGGTTACAACTACTTGTATACAAAGCAAAACCATAATTACAAAGCTGTTCTTGTTTTTGAAACGTCATGTGCCAAACAAGTTGCAGATATTTGTAGGGCATGGTAATGTCAAAGATCACCTGAGTGTGAAAAAGATAGGCTTCTGGGTGGCAGCTGTACTCACAAACCAGCTGAGACTAAGTTCTCATTTGTGTCACGTTGTGAAAGCTCCACTTTCCCCAAGTATTTGAGGCTGGCTTCTGCAGAACCTGCAGCAGATGTGGCGGGCGGTGGGTGGCTGTAGACAGGGCATCTGGTGGAGCAAGAGACTGGCGGCCTCAGGCTCTTCAACACTTCTCTGATGCTAGTCAGGCTGTGCAGTATGTGCAAGAGCATCATTAATGTCCCTTTGTTCTTCCCCAGTGCTGTATGAACAGCTTGGGGCAGAAAAAAAATCTCCTTATGTTGAGCTTGCTGCTGATGACAGTGTCTTGTGAAATTCAGTAGTTTGTTTTTGCCTCTTTGATCATGCTGATAGCTTCTTCTGGAACCACCTCCATTATATTGACTCTTTTACTTTTTTAAAGCATTTCAAACAGTTCAAGGAAAAGTGTTTTGTTGGGTTTTTGTTTGGGCTTTTTTTAAATTTTATTTTATTGGTTGGTTGGAGGCAGTATTAGAAGAGTGAGTCCTGAGTGCAGTTGGAATGGCAGGTTCCTAGACAGTTCAGCACACACATCCAGCAGCCTTCCCTCTCCCACTGATTTCCCTGATGTTGTTTGAAGATAAATTATAGGCATGAAATAGTGTACAGGTCAGATGCCGAGCACGAGAGCCAAGGGCTTCAGCTCTGGCCGAGTGGCCAAGCTCCCGCCAGGCGTCCCCCAGGTTGGCTGCAGGGTATTGAACTCGCTGCTCCAGTCCAGCTGGTAGAGCTCACAATCTCAAATTACACAAAATTCTTCACTGCATCTCTGCTCAAAACAAACAAAAAAAAGTGAGCACCCCCAAGTCCCTTTGTAAAGCTTGGTAATAGTTCACAAATAATCCTAATACATTAGGGGGAAAATACACTATTTATAGCAAAATATGTCCAATGTCTGCAGTAAGGGATTGGTTTTGGCGTGCTTTCTCAGCATGTTTTAAAGAGTGTAAGAGCAGTAAATGGTACAGACATGAGTACTAGGACTAGCTGAAGATGTGGCCATTTTGTGCTTTTGCCTGCCCTGTGTATGCCCTGTTCAGTACTAATGGGACTGAATGGGATGTCACTGGCCACAGAACTTTTGCTGTTATATATAAACTAAATTTAGGGAACTTTTAGTGTTTGTTGTGCACAGTGAACCTCTGGGAAAGCTTCAACCTTTGACCTCTGTAGTGGGTTATGACAGGGAAGATTCGTAAGAGCTTGATTTAGACTCATCTCTGGAAGGCTGGTTAAAAATACTCGACTACCATGTTCTTCCTCCTCCCCCAACACAGTAAAGGTCCTCTTAAAATACATACTCTGACACTTCATTTTTGTCATTTCTTTGGGAGCCCTGTAGGGAAGGCTGCTTGTAAGGAAATGATTAAATTATATTCATGTTTGTGCTTTAAAATTGCCTTGGTGGTAGTCCAAGAAGTATTTTCTTGCTCTTCCAAATTTCCATGTGCTTTAATATTAATCTATTTTCATCAATGTGACCTGCCCCAGCAGTAACATTTGTAATTGGGCATGTAATGTTTGCTGAAGAGACAGAAAAACTAAGCTAAGTTTATCTGAGACTTTTAAAAAAAATCTTATTCTGAGAAAAATGAGGGATTTATTAGAAAATATAAAGACATTTGACAGTACTGGGGTAATGTGTCACAAACCTGAATAATCAATAAAGAAATTATGGTAGCAGAACTCATTCATTTTGCTTCTACAAAGTAGAATGTTCTCTCTTTGAAATACTTTGTTACCAGCTTTTAATTTTGTATTAGATGTTAATAAACATTTGTGCTTGGGTTATGGCAGCAATTTCAGACTGAACAACTGGTAATGGCATTATTTATTGCCTTTGAGAAAGAGCCCTTTATGATATGTATATCATAAATTAGAACTATCCCAAATATCTAATATTAAAGAATATATATATGTATATTTAATGGTAACATGAGTGGTCTTCAGACCAAGTCAGAATATCTGGCTTTCAGTTCAGACTTTGAAATTCTGGTTTTCTAATATGGCTTTTTTGTTAAGTCCAAGTGAAAGGCTATTTCATAAAAGAACAGAAGTGACTGTATTATTTTGTTAGAATGGTTATTAATAATGACTAATTACTTGCACTTTTAGAGCAGTCAATAATATTTTGTTGTTTTTCTTGCAAAGTTCTTTGTAATCAAAGCCATTAAACTATGGTTTAAATGGGGAGCCCGCTGTTTGCCCAGAGCAGCTGGCTCCCTACATTAGCTTCTATAAATAAATTTATTATTTTAGATGAAAGTTATAAAGCAATCTGTTTACCTCTACTGAAGTAAGTAAAATAGCTGAAAACATCGGTAAAAAAAGGATGAAGAGGAGCATTGGAAAAAAATAAAGTCCTCCAAGGGTTCTCTATGCTTATTTATTATTTTAATCAAGCACAACTTCTCTGTGGTTTTGTGGTCTTAAGAAAACTGGAAGGAGGGAAAGTGCTATTTCACTCTTCAGTTGACTGAAATGTAGTATTTTCCTTGTTTAAAATATTCATTCTCCCTGATTGTCCTGAGATGTTTTTGGAAACACACAGAACTGAATGGAGAAAAAATATATGAAATATGAAAAAATACAGAAACTTGCATTAACTGTGTGGAGAGAATAAAAGCATTAGCATGAAATCTGGTCTCCTTTAGAAACACATATTGGTTAGAAACAGAGACCTCAGTGCTACATATGCTGAAAATGTGGCCTTAAGAGCTTTAATTTACCTTGGTCTGTCAGTGTTAATGGACAGAGCAAGTGCTGGAGCTGTTGTAAAACAAATCTGTTTTCCTTTTGTCTGCTGTGCCAGATAATGAAATAAAAGCTAAATTATCACTGATAAAAGTAATTTGCAGAAAAGCATTGATAAAAATATAACAACAGAGCTTGCCATTAGCAGTTTAACTGGATAATGTTTACTTGTAGCCTACTTCTGTCCTCTGGTTTTTATTGTCTTCTCCCCCTTCCCCAGCGAGGAAGGGCCTTTTCAGTAGAGGCTTCAGGCAATAAAATTATGGGTATACTGAATCCTGGCATTGGTTTCTGAGGGATAGCTCCTACTTTTTCCTCTTCTTTTTCTGTACTAGAGTATTGCCAAGTCAAAGTTTGTGCACAGTTTGAAGTGCAATTATAGTATAATTTCATCCATCCACCTTGAGGAATGTGTCTGCTAATGACAAAAACTGAGAAAATTATTTCTGTCATTGCAGCGCTGGTAGCTCCTACCATGAGTTACACAAAGCAGTTACTGTGAAGGTCTTCATTCTTGATGTTCAGGTGTGAGACACATACTTTCCTTTCTGTCTCTCTGTATGTCTGTGACTTTTTCTTTTTTTCTAAATATAATATTTTAAGATGGAGAAGTTTGAAGTTGTGTCCCAGTTGCTCACAAAAATTCAGGAATGGGAAGGCACCTACTTCTGACCCCCCTTTTGAGTTTGTGTGTGCATGGTGATTCTGATGTGTACATATATGAATGTGCACACACATCTACAAACATTTAAATTTTACCATTTTCTTGTAAACCAGACTTACCTCTTTTGCATTTTTTAAATGCTTGGACTTCTTATTACATTGGCAATGGGTAGCCAGTGTCCAGGGTAAAACATTAGCCACAGGGTATGTGAAGGATATTTAGTGTCTTGCAAAAGCTGGACATGCTCACTGGTACATTTGTAGTTTGTAAAAGTATTTATTTAAAGACATTGAGTTCTGAGTGACCAAATAGGGAACTGCTGCTAAACTCTAGCTGCAGTACTTAAAGTATTTTATAGTTGCAGCCTGGTCACTGCTGTACAGTGCTTGCCAGTTTGCAAATGTCAAGGACAGTTACCCTCTCACATGCCTAAATTACTTGCTCCTGACCATCCTTCAAAATACCTGCCCTTTCTCCAGCTCCTTCTCCAGCTATTGCTGCCAATTTCTGTTCCCCTGTGTGACTGCAAGGACTGTAATCCTTGGGAAGGCTGGGTCTTGTTGGTCCACACAATCTGTGAAGTATATTAACTCCCTCTCCTTACCCTAAAAACTAAGACAATGGCACCTGAAAAGGTGGGGAGAGTCTTTTCTTGTGTGTAGCTGTGCAGATTATTAGCTGGAGAACATAATCTTGGTCAGATAATTCTTTACAGGCCCAGGCTAATACAATGTGCAAAGATACTATTGTTTTAATATTTTATTATGCATTAATATCTTGATATTTTCATGTGTAATGTAGGAGAAAATATCATGTGTATCAACTTTCTAAAGTACTTTTATCTGACAAAAACCTTTCTGTTAATCTTGTAAGCGATATGGGGTCTGTATTGTACTGTAGTGCCTTAGCATTTATTGTGGCTGAAGCTGCTTTTAGAAATCTGTAATGTTATAATACTTTGAGCATTGCTTCTTTATTATGCCCATTCTCTGGGTAATTCTTTATTCCCACTGCAGCTTCAAGGTGTTTGGAAAAAAGGGTAGGGTGCTATTAAAAATGTGTTTATGGCAGAGCAAGTTATTGAATTCTTTTTTGTCAATACTGGTCAAATACATGAAAGTTGTCTTCAAAGGTGAACTTAGTGGCATAATATTTAGATAGCAATACAATGGAGTAATAACAATGCCATACTGTGAGAAACCCTAAGTTCTAGTTGACTGATATAAATGCAAATTTAGGGCAATAACCTGAAGGTATGGTGGCAGAGGTCTGTTTGCAGTGTAGAGCAAGAGGCAGGCAGGATGTGATGCACAAAGTGATTCTGTTCATGGCATGTTAAACACACCTTCAGTGAAGTTAAACTTTGAGTAACATCAAAGCTGTATTACCATGGCTGGATAACAAAACAGTGTAATGTGTTGGCACTGTGCTTACACCTGAGAGAGAACAAAATGGAGCAGCAAAACTGAGGGAGTGTGAGTGCCAATGTAGATACAGAGGAAACTCTGCTGTTTGTCATTTTTACTTACTTATTTGTGATCTTGTAGGTATGATTGGATGTTGAACAAAGCAGGTTTCACTGCAGAAAATGGTCCCCAGTTCCCTGATGACAGACTGAAATAGAGAGGTAGCTCCCCAAACTACTGAAACAGTAGCATGAAAGGAAATAGGAAAACAACACCTCTGGTGAAAACTCAGTGTAAAATACAGATGGAGACACAGAATTAAATCCTCAGGACAGCTAGCTAGTCTTAGGCTAAGCTCTAGTTTGAACTTCCAATTCACCTTCAGGGAGGAGGACTCAAGGTCTCAACTCCTCCTGGCCTGTGATGGGAGTGCCAGAAGCACACTAGAAAATGAGCCCATTTAGGTTGTTTAGGTGAGCAGTTGGACCAGGGATAAAGCATGTAAGATCAGAGATACTTGGGCAGACAGCCATGAAAAGAAGTTTACTCAGGCCAAATTGGAAAAGGCTTTTCAATAAATGAAATGGACTCTGCTTCACAGGACAGGTGTTCTCACTAGGGGAGCACTTAGGAGGGCTGGCAGTGGCCTTGCAAAAATAAGGGGTAGCATGGGGCTCACTGAGCAGGTAGCCGTGGGAACTTGCCATGGGTGAGGATACAGCAAGCTTGTGAGCAGAAACATGGGAAAAAATACTTGAGCGTACAGAAAATAGGTCCTGACATAAGGTTTGTTTTAGTTTTTTGGATTGTAGGGTTGGTCTGGTGTTTTTTGAGGGCTGAGTTGTATCTGCAGAGTTGCAGTCATGTATATTTGTATGAAGGTATTGCTTAATAGAAGGTACATTTTCATCTATCTTCCCTTTAAAGTTTTTATGCAATATCTTTTCCTCTTCTTTACTGGATCCCTGTGGGAACAAGAAGTGTATCTTTCTTGATGAAGCTACTGTGCCGGCTGAGCCCTTTTGTTCTTTAAAAGTGTTATTCATGAAGTTAAGCAGAATTAATCTTTGTCCTCCTGACAGTTCTCAAAGCCTGGTTAATTAAGATGATCAGTGCTTGCATAACTAGGACTTAACAAAGTCCAGATGTTCCTGTATTTCAGGCACACCTGCACCTTTTCCCCTTTGTGAAGCAAGACACTTAAGGTGAAAAGTTCTTGACTCCTCTCTTTATCTAATTCTAGGCCTGCACTTGGAAATGTTTTCCATATTCTTGAAGTTTTTCTGCACTCATGGGATTTTTTTTTTTTGGTTGTGTGCTTTCCCTTTCCTCTCCCTAAATCTGCTGACGGCACTCCCAAATCTTTATCCCATTTTCTGAATTGTGTTATCTACTTCCTCCAGAGATGGTTTGATAAAAATCTGGTTTCCAGTTCTCTCTATGTTTCAGGCTTCTGTGTGGAAGAGAACATAATTTAATGAACCTCTGTTTGTGGTGTTTCTTTGCTTTTTTATATGGTTTTCATTTCAAATGCTCCTCAATATTTTATTTCTTTTTCTCTACTGAAATAGATTTGTATTGAGGCATTGGAAATTCTATATCACAGACCAGTTACAGATTCATTCTCTCATGGCCTCTGGAATTATGTGAAACTCCCAATGTTTTCTATAATAGATTTATAGGAAAAATTACTTTTTTTTTTCCTTGCAGAGCCCTTGTTTTGTTTAAACTTTTTCCAAAACTGTTGTTTCTACCTACTTTCTCTTTTAAATTTTTATCCCTCTTTCTTGGTAGCCAAGTAACTGATGTGGATACCTAGATGTTCCTTCCCATGCTGAACAGTCACAGCCTCTTAGTAGCTGATCTGGTGTAAGGAGTGTGACATGTCCCAGGAGAGTCTGAGAGAAAAGTATTTCCTGTTTATTGGCATTAAAACAACTCAAGAAATCGTAAAACTCACTTTGAAGAGTTGTGTTCCAATCTCCCATTGGTGCAAGTCAGGATAACTCCATTGAAGTAAGTGTGATGAGGCAAGAATTGATCCCAGGACAGGTGTGATGTGATTCTTCCGAGAAACACTTGGGAGGGGAGACCTTGCCTTTGTAGTATCCCAGGCTAGTCCTTCATCCTGAGCTCTGCTGTGCCCCTGTGTCCTCTTCCTTTGTACCACAAGTATCATTGTTTGGATGGAGTTTCAGGTGTTTTTTGCTGTTCCTCCTCTCCTCGGGTCCCCTGTTAGTGCCTGGGGAGGAGTGTCTGTATTGGATCCCTGCTCTGAGTGGGAGTCAGATGGGTCAGACATGGGACATCTCATGTCAAGTATGTTTTTCCCAGTGTTTTTGTTGCTGTTTTGTTTTTAATGCTAAAATGACGAAGTGAGGAGTTTAATACTTCAAGATGATAATTTAAATAAATGCAGCTCCCAAAAACATGGGAAAGATATGTTTTGAGATTGGCTTTGCAAAGCTGTTTTAGTCAACTGTACCTCAGAGGGTATGCTCTGTGGCATTCCATCCTTCCCATGTAAACACTGGGGAGGGAGAGGTCACAGAAACAGGCTTTGCAGCTGCTGCCTGTAAAACTCTTTGGGTTTTACTGTCCAGAGCAATCTGTCTGTAGAAATATTTGTGCCTGGCCCAGTGAGCGCCAACGGTGCGTGACAGCGAGTCCGAGTGACAGCAGTGACTCTGGAAGCACCTGAGCAGTGTCTTGCTGTGTACTCTGGAAGCACCTGAGCAGTGTCTTGCTGTGTAGAGCTGCTGCCTGGGGAAGGCAGAAGGGGAAACAGCATTACCAGAGGCAAACACTGCATTTTCTGGTAACTGGGGTGGGGAGTGTTTGCGTGTGTGTGGGTTTTTTTCTCCCGAAACCCCACAGCTTATCTTGCTTGTTTCTCTGTCTCTCCTCTCCCCTCTGGCCAAAATCGACTCTGTAATTCTTTGCTCTTTCCTGCTTGGCCTGATGTTTTCTCGTGTTAGATGTTGGGTTTGAATTTGTACCTAGTTTCTGAACAGAACACAGGAGTGATGCAAGACCTGTTGGTTACGAGGTTTTTCACAGTATGAACAGAGACTGAACAAATGAAGTGGTATTGGATTGCTACACCAGTGTGCCCAAAATAACTTAAGGCTTTTAAAAATAGGCAGTAAGAAATAAATTATAATGGAGGAAAAAGAAAATCTATACAAATATTTTGACAGTGAAGGTGACTGACCAGTAGAGCAAGTTTCTAAATGCTGCAGTGGGTTGGCTTTGGTTCTCCATCCTTGAAAGCTGCTTAAGTTGGTGAGACTGTTGTTTTAAAGAACTGCTCAGATTCAAATTGTATTAATTCAAGTGAATCGTGCCACCTCTGATCTACAGGTTAGACAAGTTGTTGGCATTCTTCACTTCTGGGCTGATGAGGTTTGATGCTGTCATTCATCCTTCTCCCAGAGCTCTTAGCAAGCTGGAGCTTCAGAGAAACAAATCTTCATTCAGGTTTTTAATAAAACCTGCTGTAATCACAATGAACAAAATCCCTGTGTCTGCAGAGGTACAGACCTACGCCCTACCTCACTAGGAGTTGGAGTTTAATTGAAAATATAGCAAACAAAGTAAAGCCTCTTTCTTCTTACATCCACGTCTTACATGGTGGATTGGTTTTGTTCACTGTGTTTTTAGAAAGGTTTTGCCAGGCTTTGTTGGTTAAAGCTAAACAACCTGTTCTCAGCTGTGGTAAACATTTATTGGTAGATAACAAAACTTTATTTAGTATCAGTCATGAAAATCACCTGTTTGATTCTTAGTGATCTGAGAGATTGGTTTCCTCTTAAGTGGAGAAACTGTGGTTAAAATATTCATCCACATGCGTTTGTTCTGGTAATGGCTGTTGTCTTACAGTTCTTGAAGATTTTCCCAATGTTTTCTTGAAAATCAACAGAAATTGAAGTCCATTATCTGTATGAGCAAATGATAATAAGAACAAGGGAGAAAAGTTTATATAGATGATTTTTATATACAGTCATGAATAAAATGACTTTTAAATTTTTAAAATGTATAATAAAATCAGTAGTATGTTCATGAAGTGTATTTCTCCAAGTATTTTTGCTTTATAAATGTACCATTGACTAAAAACTATGTTAAATCGAGTCATATTTGTACAACTTAGATTGTCCCCAATAGATGTTACTATACCTTGCTCTTTAATTATGACTTGTTTTCCATATGCCTCAGTCTTAAATGTATTTCACAGTAGCATAATGCTGTTCCAGTAAAAGAGTTATATATTTATTCATGTTCTGTATTCTGTACTAAAGGACCTTTTTTTTTCCCTGTCTGTGAAGGGGTAAATGCATTTTTACAACTACCCTTGGCCACAGCACATGTTCTGTACAAAGGTAGCTAACTGCACTGGCAGACACACATAGTTCAAAAGAATACATTAGCGCAAGAAGCGCCGTTCCCTTTTGGATTCAGCTTCCATCAACATGCCTACGTGGTGCTCTCTCTGCGCCTGCCTCAGCCCTCCCCTGCCCTTCTGCTCCTCGTGGTTGTTTCTCAGCCTACCTCAGCTTTGGCCTCTATACCATCCCAGTTGTGTTTTCTAACAACAAAACCATGATTTTTTGCAGTGAGTGCAGCTTCTTTTCTTTTTTTTTCTTAATTTTTTTCCTTCTTTTTTTTCCATTTTCTGAGAAAGCGGTTAGGTTTTGGGAAATTATGCAGTTCAGTTGATTAAGTTACATAATTTAGGGAAAGGATGAGAAGAATAAAAATTTTATTTTCCAAGAACCACTGTAAGGAGGCACAAAGTATGTTTACAAAACACTGTTGGTAGTTACTGGGTTGAGAGCACCCTCACTCCTGACTTGGGAGATTCCATCTGTTTTGTGTAACTCCTGTGGCCACTTCTGTGTGTACTGATCCAGCTGCATGCATTTCAGCATGTGCATCTTGGACATTCTCATCAGAAAGTTGGTTGCTGTATAGTTAGAATCAAAACAGTGAATATTGAGGTACCACACCCTGACAGTTCTAATAGGCCTCCAGGACCTGCCTAGTTGGGATGTGTTGTTAAGCTTACAATTGTCAATGGCCTCATATGAAACAAAAAAGTCTTTTCTTTTCTGGAAGAATTGAGTTCTTCCTACCTATGTTTTTCATAAACAGAATTTCTTACAGCTGACTCCTGCCTCCTGCCCTCTTGAGGTGATGGGACCATGGTGGAGATGAGAATCAGGCCCAGTATATCCATATGTGCCTTGTTTGCTTAAACTTAAGGAGTGCAAAAGCTCCAACAGGAATAATGCCAAAATACTGATACGTTAATTCATAGTTCTGAAGTAAAACCCACAAAAAATGTGGCCATGTGAATTGACTTTTGTATATGTACATAATTTCTTCCTAGCTTTGCTGCTTCTCGTGTTCATATTTTTTTCCTTTTCCCAGAGTAACCATTTTTTAATTGTAGCTACATAAAGGTTTAGGAATTAGTAGACAGTAGGAGTGGGGAAGCAATAAAACAAGAAACACCAGAAATGAAAGACTGCATCCAGTTATTTACCTTGTGTTACAATACAGAGTGCCTTTATATCAGTTCCCTTTGAAAGTTAGTGTTTAGTGAGTAATTCAGGGTGATGTGTCAGAGGAGCTAGTGGCCAATTCCCGACAGAACCAAGCCTTAATTTTTAAAATATTTTAAATACTGCAGTTGAGTGTTGAGGGGCCGCAACTGTTTCCTCCTCAAGTACTGGAGTTTCGATGTCCCTCATGGGTGTGGAGGGGCAGGTCAGCAGTGAGAAGGCTCCTCAGGACTTTGCCAGGAGCTGAAGGTGTGTGTTTTGGGGTTACTGATTGCCCCCAGGTTACATCACTCCAGGCTCTGATTTTAGCTGTAAATTTAAAGGAATTGCCTAACTTGGCTGAAGTGACTGCTGCTTTTCTGGCCGGGTAGCTGATGTGGTCTTACCCTTTGGTATCAATGCTTTTACCTTGTAGTAAGCAAAGAACAAAATTTACCCCAGCTCAAGCTACTAAATTTCGATTTTTATTGACTTAAACTAGTGGCAGACTTTTGAATACTAATGAGAACTCAAAATCACAGCACACAAAGTTATCACCGCTCCAGTTTATCCTGATTACTTAGTTAGGAGTAGAGAGACAATGAAAGAGCTGCTGTATAAAATAACAGCCCTCTGAAGAGAAAGCAGGGGCTGAGAATGAGCTGTGTCCCAGGATGTTTGTACAGACAAAACCCACACCCCAGAGGGCAAAAAATGTAGCCTGGCCCTCAAAATCTGCACTTGATCATTGTTGCAGGAAGCGGAGGAAGCTGTGTTACAAGGAATGATCAAAATTTAGAGCATCTGTATTGTTACTTTCAGGAATTATTATTCCCTGCTTGCCAAAGAAATGGCTGCTTAATCTGTCTTTCTGCATATCCATCATCTTGGATGGCTTACCATGGATGGCCAAGAGATAGAGAAGGAGAAATCATTAACTTCCGTCATTACCAAGTGCACATTAACATGGTTAAAATCCAAAAAGTAAAGAAGGGTCAGCGTTATTTAATACAGATTTTATTGCAAGAGCTGTTTTCTTAACTTTAGAATTAGAAGATTTGACACTTCAGGAGGACAAAGCATGACTCATTAACAGACAATGCTGCAAAATAATTTTAGTGAGTGTTTTGAATGTTCTCTAAAGGAGACAAAACATTTTCATTGAGAGTTGGCCCCCTCTGGAGTCTTTAGAACATCCATCACAGAGACCTCATGCTTGAAACAAGGTGACACAAAGTGGGGGAATTTCTGTTGTGCTCTGCTGCATTTCTACACAAAACTTATGAGTAAGGGTGCTGTAGTGAGCATCATCAGAGAGCAGCACAAAGCCTCAGGAGAAGGAGCTATTCTTGTGCTCCCAAGGCTGGGGCTTCACCTGCTCAATCTTTGCTCTGTTGGAAACCTCCCTGACTGTGATGGAGACAAGCCTCTGTGAGACTGGCTTCCAGTTTACAGCTGTCTGCTGGTTTCAGAGACCCATTTAATTATGGATTGTTTATTGCTTCTTTCTCTCTGGCTGCTGTTTTACCTGAAATATTTTGTTAGTTCTAGATTAAATTGGTAGGGAAAAAAATCACAGCTGAAATGCACTGTAGTGGACTGTTTAGCAATTTTTTCAATTGTGTCAATTGAAAAAATTTTTCAATCCCTATAAATGCTTGTTATCAGGTCTTTACTAGCCAATATACTTTTAAATTTCAATTTTACTCTAAAAATTAGGATGTCTATTTGAGTCAGCTTACATAGAGAGCCTGGAGATGCGTAAGAAGAGTGGTGTGGAGAGGTTTTACTGGATGGCCTCTTACATGGCTCTTTTTGGTGAAGATTTCTCCATAGTTATGGCTTGCTGATTTCTTTTCAGGGGTTGGAGAACCTACCACATATTGAAGGGTGGGCTGTTTATTTTCCCTGTGTTGTTTTTATGTACTGAAATATTGTAGTGCAAATAGCTGGGTGGGGTGTAATGAATGTTTTCAAAGACCTTCCTTTGAAAGAGGCTTTTTTTCAGTCTTTGGTGGTCACCACCCATTTTCCTGTGCTGTGCAGGCCTCTCTCATTGTTCCTACCCACAAAGGCTCCTTGTGTGAACCTGTCAGCAAATGCCCCAGCACAGCGAGCTAAAATGTCATGAGATAGTGGTCCAAGCCTGCTGAAGCCCCAGGGTTTGCACCCACAAATGTTGGTGGGTATTGCCCAAGGGACAAGACAGAGTTAGATCATAAAACTTGGGATTTGTCAACAATGCTCTGTGTGACTCTCTGAACTGTTTACAGTTGAGAGGGTTTGGGGCTGAAGCGTAACTTCATACCATTGATAGCAAAGTCATGCCATGGCAATGTTTGTCCCTTAGGCTTGAAATCAAGCTTAATTGAAAAATTGTCCTTGTTTACCTGCAGTTGTGCCATCTTGTTAAATCATGCCGGTGGTGGTTTGGTATGGGCTGGGGATGTGGTCAGTGCCCCATTGAAAAATGAGGCTGGTTTTGAATTTAAGTGGGGCCCACCTCCCTCACCCCCCACCCCCAGCCTGCAAATTGCACTTCATTCACCTTTAGCTTTAACCCGCTGGTGAAGAGATAAAGCACATCCTTTCATATGTGTTTTTTAGAGTGGGTAAATAGTTGGGTTATCTGAAAACAGATCTTAGCAATACCTGCTGAGCCTTTGAGCAACAATGTGTATGGACCTCTAGATTAGCTGTCAAAATTGACTGATTACTACAAGTAATGCCCCAAGATAAGGATCTGTAATCTCTCAAACACAAATAATTGATAGCCATCTGGGGTTGTGCATTGTCATAACCTACCTTATCCCCTCTGCTGCATGCGATTCCAGGAGAGAAAAGCAGAGTGATACATTTATCACCCGCCGAAAAAATTTGGCTGATTTAAAAGGAAGTTCAGTTTTGGTCAATGTTGAAACAGACATTTCTGTTGTGTTGTTTAGAGTGGTTGGTGCTGGGCCTTCTTTAGTCTGCAGGTTATCTCTGAAGCTTGCCTTGTCTTGGCTGGTGTCAGAGTTGATTGCCACAGGGAAGGAATCTTGATGGAGCAGAGCAGTGCAAAACCAGTCTGGGGAGAGAAGACCTGAGCTGAGACGAATGGCTGGCCCACTGAGATT
Organism: Agelaius phoeniceus; assembly: GCF_051311805.1. Lineage (NCBI taxonomy): Eukaryota > Metazoa > Chordata > Aves > Passeriformes > Icteridae > Agelaius > Agelaius phoeniceus. The sequence continues at coordinate 89,310,192 of NC_135267.1, read as the reverse complement.
TGACTTTCCTCCTTGTTTCTCTCCAAATGTCTCTAATATTTTTGAGAAGATGGCGGATGTGTTTCGCTGATCTGTTTTAAATGTGGGCTGCAGCAGCTTTACAAAGGTGACCCAGAGCTATTTCTATGAGCAGCACTGGTGCTTTCTGAGCATGCAGGGACTTGGAGCAGGATACTGCACTTCCTGAAAGCTAAGCCAGAGTGAAGTCATCTAGCCCGAATATGGGCAAAAAGGCAATGCCACTATCTGCTCTAATAGCTGATCAGCAGCCTGGCATTCTCTCTGCATGCTGCGGGCCTCAGGTGGTTACATGGAGCTGTGCCTTGCCCTGACCACAAAGCATTTGGCACATCCTCTGAGGTACCAGGCCTGTGCTGCAGGACAGGCTGGCACTCTCAGCATCGTAAAATAATCCAGGAAGAGATTAATGGCTGCCGAAATCCTAATACTTATCTTTCTGGTCAAGGTACTCATAAAACCAGAGAAAAAAAGGAAGAACATAAATCCTTAGACATTGTTTTGCTTACTATGATTAAATTTATCAGACTCTGTTGACATATTTGAACCTAAACGCTTTTAAAAATGTCAGTGCTCCTGCAGGCTCAGTGAGGTTGCAGCAACAAGGTTTGCAACATTGAACTTCCAAAGTGCTACACAGTTGCTGTGATTACTTAAGTATTTACAGTGATACCTTAAACTGCACTTGCAAAGTGTTTTTCTTTTAGTGGCTGCATTTAATGCAGTTAGTGGTATAAAAAAGATGTCAGTGCTATAAACATTTTAAAACTGTATAGGTATAATGCTTTTTCTCTTAGTACCACATTTTTTTTCTTTTTTTTTTTTTTCACAAATCAGTGCCAAGAATGTTAATGAAAATAAATAAAACACAAACCCAATACATTTTAATTATTATTACTAAAGGTACAATCAGAACTTCAGACACTAGAGAAGTTATAATCTTATGTGTGCTTTTGAGGTACAAATAAATTTATCCCCTGTAAAGAAAACCTATTCCTCGCTGTGTTACTGTCAGCTGTGAGGGTCTTGGAGTGATATGGACTTAGTGAATCATAAATATGTTCAAAGGCACCAAAACTTTGGTATTCATTTAGGCCTCATCTCTTGATACTGTAATTGTAGTAGCCAAATTCTCTATTATAGTGCCAAACATCCTAATGAGAATGGAAATGAGTTCCTCACTCTTAATGCAGACTCTTCCCTCCTCTGTGCCTGAGACACTCAGATTTCTCATTTTCCTATCATCTCACCTTTGGTTTTAAACTCTGGTGAAGGAATTACATCTATTGCTATGGCCGTGGGCGCCAAGCTTTGCTGAACTAGCAGGGATTTGTTATTTAATGAGTATGTACAGAAACACAAGAAATTCCTCACACAAGCCAAGGAACTCATGGTGAGTTACTGTAAGTTAGGGCAGTTTTAAAGGAAGGGTGGAAGATACTTCATTTCTTTTTTTTTGTAATAGCCCTTTCTGTTAGTAGCCTTTCTTGTTACCTTTGAACTTTCACTTCCTTTATTAACAAATTCCCCTTTTGGCATCCTTTGAGTTTATTTTGTCTGTGTACTTGGTACTGTATCCCAGTGGGCAGCAATGCTGCTTTAGCACTTGCCCTCCATGAGCACTCCACATATTTCCAACTGGTTTTGGGTTTTTTTCATCTACCTGAAAATAGCTCTGTATCCTTTCCTTTCCTTTTGCTCTTCTGGTGTGCTGAACCTGGGCATCTGGTATCTTGTCAGGCCTTGGAAGTAGTGATTTTTACTGGAAAGAGGTATAAGGAGGGATCTGCATGGCACTGTGTATGGGTTTCCTTCACAGTTTTCATAGTTCAGCCTGAGTTCGTGGGGAGTGAGTAAATTGCTGCTTCTAGCACTTTTTATTTACTGAGGGTCATTTTTATTACTTTAACTGAGGGAGCTTTCAAAAGCACAGCATGCCCTCCAGAATAAACTGCTTGTCAGGTAGAATGGTTACAAATACTTTTTAAAGGAATTTTAAGGCTAAGTAAGCATGACTGCTGGCTGCTTGGTGTCTGCAAGCACATTTCTGGGGCAGTCAAGTGGCCTGGTTCTGAGATAGCTATGGAGTGCCTCACAGTCAGCTAAACTCCTTTTTTATTATTCTGGTTCAAATCAGTTAGGGATTTGCCAATCAAAAGTAATGCAAAATATTAACTCAGTAAAAAATGTATTTGCTAGTTTGAAATAAATATTTTTTGTTATCTAAAGTAGTACTGCCTGTTAAAATACTTTTATTGAGTTTTTACAGGTTTTAGTTTGAATTTTTTATGCTAAGCATCTGATTTTTCATTTATCTGTACTGTAAAGTATTTTCTTATCTTTGCATGTGCAGAATGTATTTTTCTTGTTCTGCAAGTTAGCATTTGATGCTTTAACTCTAAACCATTCAAAATGAGCATTTGCTAGAGAAATTACATGTGACAATTAACTGTGGATTCTTGACCTTTAAAGTGCTGAAGCTAGAAACATTTAATAACCAGCCATTGGATATAAAGTAATATGCTTGTTGTTTTACTAGCTTGCATACATGGCAGTTTGAAGCAAAGTCCAAGGGTCACCAAAATCATGAAGTAACCTCAAGCGGGTCTGTCTGAACTGCACAATTCAAAGTGCTGTCCGGATGTGTCACACAGAACGTAGGTACGAGTGAAGGCTACTGGCTTACTTGAGAGATATTTTTCTGCAAGGTGTGCATTTCAGTTTGTCTGAAAGCTTCTGTCATCTGGAGCCTGCACAGTGGGAGTGTAATTCAGTGCAGTTGCTGCACTGCTGAATCTTAAACAAGTGTGTGTGTGTACAACCTGAGTATCGACCCACATGGACTCGTGAAGAGCAGCGAAACCCCGAGCAGAAGATTGCTGTCCTGGCAAGTTTCCTTTGCCACCAAGGCCACCAATGTCCTTAAGAGAAGGGAGGACCCCTGATGCTGACTGCCTGGCACCCTCCTCAGCTGCGTGGGTACCGAGGGCTTGGGGGGGTTGGAACAGCCTGTGGGAAGGACCAGGCAGATGGGTGGGTGGAGGTGGTGGGCAGGTGTTACTGGTGGAGATGAAGTACTGCTGGGATTTAAACTGCAGAGAGCAAATACACTCAGTGTATTTGCAGTGGAAACGCAGTGGAAACTCATTGTATACACAATGGAAACAGGACTGAAACCTCAGCTCAGTCTCTGTCTCCTGGGCTGAGGAGGACTGTGTAGACACCTAACCAAACTTTGGATCAGTAAGTGACACTGTGTGCTGAAGCTCCCAGGCAGGGGATGATCTGTGTGCCCCATTGTTTGTGGGGCTGATCCTTCTTGTCTCTGGTCACAGGCACCTTCTGAGGATATGCTGCAGCAGGACAGTGGCAGCAGTGCAGCCTCTGGCTGAGGCAGGCTCCATCAGCAGTTTTCCTGGCTGCTGGAGCCTGGAGCTGTCACAGCAGTGGGCACTGGGAAGGCAACTCCTAAGCTGACATGGTAGTTTTGCAAGATTGTTTAAAGCAGATGGGTTATGTGGGGCTTCAGGTTTTGCCAATAAGTTGCTGTCCCTGAAGTTTCCAGTCCTGCAGTAAGAGAGGCTTCAAAAAGTCAGATTATGATCTTCACCCCTGGTGTGCAAGACCTTTGTCTGCAGGCATTCCTGCTGATTTCAGTGAAGCTGTGTTGCAAGGGTCTGCAATGAGCAAAAGAGATAGGAATCTGGCTCCTGGGATCCATGCAAGGCATTTCTATATCACCTGGGGTGTTTTCATTCAGTGGCTTCAAGAGGTCTGTTCCTGGGCATGGGTGTACCCTTGGGACTAGTTTGGTGTTTGGATTCTAGGAAGAAGCATGGAGAACTGCTTATGAAAATTTGGAAGCTTCACCTTGGGAGCGCAAACAGTTGCCAGTTGTTTGTCATCTTTTCTCACGTGCATTGGCCTATAAATTCTATTTTCAGAGTGCAAACTAAATCCACCAGGAAGGAGTGGGAAATCATGTAAACAGCTGTCCTGAAGATACAGTGCTGTACTTGTGTTCTGTGTCACAGAACTGCCTGTGCCTCTGGAACTCTTCCATTCCCAGTGGCTTGCACGCCCATAAGCAGTGCAGCACTGGCACATCATCCAGCAGCCCTGGGAGAGTCCTTGCTGGGAAGCAGCACCTCCCTGTTCCTTCTCAAGTCTCCTGACCACCATTTATGTAGCCAAGACCTGAATGGAGTCACCAGACCCATTCCTCAGCTTGGCTTCCCCATTTCCAAAAGAAATTTAAGCTTCTCCATTCCTTTCTTCATTTATTGGGACCAGTTATGCTTGTGATTGCAGCGAGAGTGCATGTGCAGCTCAGTGGAATCTTATCCTGCCTGATTCTGGGACTCCTGAAGGAGCAGGGGTCCAGGAACTCTCTGGAGGCTTACCTTGGAATACCCTGGGGCTTTGGACCAGTGTAGGGTGGCTTGATTACTGGTGGCTTTCTCTGCTCTTTCCTCTGCACCTTTGGAATTCTGTCGGAGCGAGCGAGGTTTCTGCTTGCGTTGCTTTCTCCAAGCGGTGACGTACGCGTGTGCTCTTTTTCTGCCACACAAGTGGGTGGTTTATGTGCTAGGAGGGAATGATTCATAAATTAGCTAGAGCCCAGGCCTTTTCTCTATTGCCTGGGTGATGTGTGAAGGGGATGGATTCAGCATCAGCCTTTCTTTCCTCCTGGCCTTCAGTCATGCAGGTCGCAGTCACTTTACCGCTCTCCAGCTATGGGTGGTCCAGCCTCAGCCAGGCTGAAATGCTAATCATGTGGGGGCTAACTGCAGAGAGAATTATTAATGGTCTGCAAACAAAAATAATGAAAATGCTGCTTTTTTCAGAATTCTGTGACTCAACTGCAGTTTTGGGAGTCTTTTGCAAGCAGGACAAGTAAAGGCAGAATGACCATCTTTGACATGGACATCCCTGGGAGGCACAGCAAGCAAGCTTAGATGGAGGTCTTGCGTGGGGAAGTGGTATGAGGGTGTTTTGGGTCTTGGTGGGCCTATGCTACAACAGCAACACTACTTGAGGATGTCCTGTGTGAGGGGAGATGGGGAGGAAAATTGAGGTGCCACAAGGGGAAAATGCTTAATAGGCAAGTTATTTGTTTATTTAAAATTACAGTGGAAAATGCTTAATAGGCAAGTTATTTGTTTCTTTAAAATTGTAATGGATGAGCAGAAAAGTCTTTTGAAAGCAGCCAGGCAGGCTGATTCCTCCCGTTTTCTGATGTGAGAAAGCTCTTGTGTGGTGTGTATAGAACAGAGATGTCTCTCTGCAGAGGACCTTAGCAGGACAGTCTGAAGCAGTGTTGAGGGAAAGCATCTGTAACAGAGAGAGAGAAAATCTTTCTCTGCTTATAGTGTTAATTATTAGAAACTGTGAGCAATCCATGGTTATTGAAACCAGCTTGTCTCATTAGCCACACTTCAAAATTATATTTACAGAGGTTAGACAACTAAATATTTTTCTTTGTGGCTGCAGTGGTGTCATGAGAGACCCTCTCTTATACAACCTGTTTTTACTGTATAAATTGTGACCTGACTTTGGCCTTGTTTCCCAAAGTTTCATAATTAAATGAGGAGGGACTGGATCTTGTTTTGCCCAAGTTGGTTGTAATGTGAAAATTGTGGCCTCTAGATTTAGAACAGAGCTCAAACATTTATGGTTGAAGTTATATTTTTCCAGCAGCAATTGGAAATGCTCATAAATACTACTACATAGTTTTTCTTCTGTTTTGTTTTGGTTTGCTTCTACTCTTTTATTTTCTTGGTATAATTAGAAACTGAGATTTGTTCCCAGTCTAGCGTCTCTATGGGCACAGAGCAGGCACATTTTTCTTTAGAGAGCAAAACATGTTTCTGAAAGTACCATTAGTTTATGTATTATACCTGACTCTCCTGTAGCCAGTGCCTGCCCCAGGAGAACGTGGGGCATTTTTTGTTGTATCTTCCCAGATACTTGTAAGAAGGGACTTTTTTTTTCCACATGGATGTAGCATGACTCTTACTTGGCAAGGAGAAAAGGATTATGTTAGTGTCACCCTATGAATTTTCTTTAGATTCAGACTTAGATGGGTTGGTGTTTGCTTCAGCAATACCCTTAAAGCAATTATTGAAGTTGGATCCTGCCATTATGTACTGAAATGTGTGTAGGTCTCCTCCAGCACACGCCTCCTGTAACAGAGACCATGTTACAGAACATTCACCTTGGGCAAAATAATTGTGAAAGAAATTTGCTGAGGGCTGATCACGGATCTTGAGAAGATACTGTAAGAATCTGAGCCCCTTGCCCTGTTAGCACAGCCCCTAGTGAGCACCTGTCTGATCCCACATATGTGCCCAGCTTTGTGTGTTTGGCAGCACAAGGGCTTTGCTGATGTGTTGTGAGCTCCCTCCTGCTTTAAATGACGATGTTGAGTGCCCAGCCTCCTTGAGTCCAGCAAACACCTTATTGTGACTTTACTCTTGGCATTTAATGCACGTCCTGGCTGGTTTTCCTTCTTACTAATTTATGAAGCTTCCTGTGGTTTCAGTGCTGGAAGCTTTTGGAGACTTTCTAGGTCTTCAAGAAGCAGTAATCTTCTTTAGAATACTCTGCTATGGATTAATACTCCTTTTCTATTTTAGGCAGTTTAGCATGAGACCAATCGTGATTGAAACAGTTTCTAGAATTAAGTACTGAGATTAATACTTGTTTTCCTCATAATCTTCATGTAACAGAATATATTTATTTGAACTCCTGGTTTTGATAGGGTGGGGTTTTTTTGGTTGGTCTATTTTTAGTTTACAGGTTCATTATTTTATATTGATGTTGGAAAAAACAAGTTATAAGCTGCTTTGTTTTTGGGAGCCTCGCTAGTGGAGAGAGGTGCTGCTGGTGATTCTAGAAATGAATGTGCAGCCAAAACAGCAAAAAGCAGTGGAACTGTTCTGCTTATCACCCTGTTCTGTGCTCAGTCAAGTGGCACTGGTGAAGTGTTGCAAGAGTCAGCTTGAAAAGAAATGTATTTTGTGTTGGTATGACTGTGATCCTCAACTGCAAAAACCTCAAGTCATGTAGGAACCTGTAGTATCAGCAGAGCTATGTGGGGTTGAAATAGCTCATGGTTTTAAATGGATTCAGATGCTTCATGTTCTGAAATATAATGAAATTGTACTTCATTAAAGAACCTTAGAGTCATTAGAGCTCGCTCTTAAAATGCCCTAACCCAGAACCATTATAAATTTATTCCTTGTGCTTCTCACATGTTCAATTTAGCTTTATGTCCCTTAGTGGCTTAAGTTTGCATACTTGCTTCATAAAATGTCTTCCCCTTTATTTCCTGCCCCTGTTTTTTACATGGAGCTCTAATGGTTATGGTATTTTACTCAAGTAGGAATCTATTTTCATAGACACTGGAGAAATGGTGATTTCATTAGAACAGCTTCTCCAAAGGAGGGCTATCTTGCAAGCAACCGTATTTTCCATTTTGTGCCCTTCATGGTCCAAGAAAGATGGCTTTCTGGACAAGTTTTGGATTAAGAGCTGAGACAATTCTATAGACTAACACAATTTGATACTCTACTACTACTTTTATTTTAATGTGGAGTGCAGCTATTGAAAAACTCCACAACATTGTTGTATCTATGTCACAGCCATATTCACTGTAATTATTCTAGCTTTAAAAATGGATTTCCACCCTGTCCCAAAGTAAGTAAATTTATATTGAACAAACAAAAAAATTATTTTTAATGTTTCCTGAATGCAAAAGTAGTACTTTACTATTTCCTGAATGCAAAAGTAGTACTTTACTATTTCATTTTGAATCTCTTGCCTAAAGCAGATCTCAATTCTGTTGTACTGTGTGGGGATTCAGGGCATTCAAAGGCTGACTCATGTACAGTCTGAGCCCTTTCCAGCTGTGGCAGTCCTCTCCTAATTCCCATTCAAAAGGGCACAAATAGGTATTAAATCTTGGCCAGTTGATTTCAAACACTTGACAGAATGGATTCATTGCTGAGAAGATACACTCTTGTAAATGCCTCACAAGTTGTGAATTGCATTTCAATAAATGCTCTTCCCTTTCTCTTCTTTCCCTATCAGGAGCAGTTCCGAACGGAGGAAGGAGAAGTCAAGAGATGCAGCAAGATGCAGAAGAAGCAAAGAGACCGAGGTTTTCTATGAGCTGGCACATGAGCTGCCCCTGCCCCACAACATCAGTTCCCACCTGGACAAGGCATCCATAATGCGCCTGGCAATCAGTTTCCTACGGACTCATAAGCTTTTGTCTTCAGGTAAGATCTGGCTAAAAGAACTTAGGTGTCCAGGCTGCATAATCTTGGTAAGATTGTGCATGCTCTTCTCTGACTACAGAGTTACCAAAATTACAGTTAGTGCAGGTTTTTTGCCTCTCTAAATAAAACCCCTGAGAACTCTTGAATGTGGTTTCTTAATCTCAGTTATGAGATTTTGAGTTTTTAAGAGTTTAATCAGAATTCAAACATATGCCTTAAGCTTCCATGCTGAAACAAATAATTTTCATTTTGGCATGACAAGCATGTTTGTGCCGGCACATTCAAAGAGCAGCTGGGATGCTCTGAAGGTCCAATACTGTGTTTGAAAGGAGTAATTGTGCTATCCACTGGCAAAGAGTAGTAGGTAGGTTGCTTAAAACAAGCTATACTAAGATAGCTAAAACAACTGCTAAATACTTGATGTGAGTGGATTCTGCACAATCAGTTTTGCTCATGTTGGACTAGTAGGAAACGTGAACAAGCAAAATTCTTATACCCTGTGAAAACTGATAAAATTAGGAACATTCTTATTTGCCCCCTATACTTGAATAAACACTTTGATAGAAATATGTGGCTTGAGTAGCCTGTAAGATCAATGAAAACAACTGATGTTTCCAGAACTTGTACACGGTGACCTATGAGTTTCAGAATACGTTAAGAAAACAATGCCTGCATTGTTTGTGAATGGTAACCCCAGAATTTTGTCTTTTCCTTCATTAATGGCAAGACTCCCAATAAGGTCACAATTGCACTTCCTCTACTCAGAAAAGTTGAGTCATACAACAGCAATTACTTTAATAAATGTTATTAGGAAGCATCCCACTTTGTGGTCGAATTTGCTGTTGGTTTATTGTTGGTTAGCCTGAAAGATATGGCAAATTCCATTCTGCTCCTTTGGGCTCTGTAATTTCTTTAGCACTTTTGGCTTTTGCTGAATCCTACTGTATAAAATGTAGCTATTTTTATCTTAGCTTATAGAATGTGGTTTCATCATGTACTCCTGTGAAAAGTTTATATGTGCTGAACAGTGTTTGGAAATCATCTCTGATTTTGTCATGTAACTAATACTTGAAGAAGTTGCGTAAATAGGTAAATGTTCTTAAACAAAGCCAATTTGTTAGTAACTTTCTCATAAAAACACAGCCTCAGCTTTTCAAATATTTATATGGCAGGAACTGAAGACTGACACACCATAGGAAAAGTAAACTTCTGAGAGGGTGTAACCAATAATATTAAGTAATGTGCATTCCTGTAAAAATTGACATGAAATAGTCAGATGCAGTCATCATCGGAAGAATACATTTGCTAAACTGCTAAGATTAAAGTGAACTTTTCAAATGAATTTACATTTCTCAGTAAGAAAAAGAAAATCTACTCACGAATACATTTATTTTGATGATTCTATAGCATTAAGGCTTAGACTCATTATTTGATAGTGATGACAATTCAGTATATGTGTATAATATTCATACATACACACAAAGATATTATATTTCTGAGACATATTTCTGTGACAGTGTTTGAAAAATAATGTGATTCATGTAGAAAATTTACATTTTCTTGAAGTTCCACCAGTACCCAGCAGCAGAAAAGAATCTGAAAATAAAATGTTACAGTAGTCACAGGCTGTGCTTTAATATGTCATACTTTCTCTATATTTGTTTATTTCGCTATTTGCTTAGCTTTAAATCTGATGGAGTTCCTCAGTCCAAATATTAACTTGGAGTAAATCCTCTCATTAAAATTTGTGTTGTTAGTCAAATGCAGATTTGTCCATGGCTGCATCTTTAGGCACCAGAGGTGTAGATAAGGGTTTCAAAATCTTAGATGCTTCTATTCTGAGGAGTTGAACTTAAGGAACTTTAAAAGGATTTTCTGGAAATTTTGGGTATTCTTTTCTAATAATGAAAATACATTATAATTAAAGAACTCGAGTCAGAAAACCTTGTCTGCTGCTCATCTCCTATTCTGAGTATAGCTAACATATAAATTAAATTTCCTATCTTTGTAGACCTCTGAATAATGTCAGAAGGCCATCCAGTTTAATTCAGAGTGGTAGGTTTTTGATCTGGAGGCTCACAGATCAAGAGGTTTGCTGCCTATCCTGTTTTGACGAGTGTGAAGCAAGATGGAAAATGGGCTTGGGTGATGTTTGTGCTCATTCTGTTCTTGCTTCTGCTTTGGACCCTTTCTGAGCCCCAAGCAAAGCTGCAGCAAAAGTTTCAGGTGCGTGTTTAACAGCCTGGAATTTGACCATAAACATACTGTTGCATTTGAGAAGTCTGATTTGACTGACAGGGAGCATGAGGAACACTGCGTCATCTCTTGATGGATGAACTGGGAAATGGGGAGGTGGAAGTGCATGGAAGCAAATGTCCACCCCAGCCTGCAAGCCCCTCTTTGCTTTGTGTTGTCTTTATTGAAATGGCTTGGATTATTTGGGCTGGACACCTACTGTAAACTGGAGTTAAATGAGTGTATTTGTTCTGTCAGTCATTTGGACATTGAAACAACATTTGCTGCAGCTTGAAAAAAATCTTCAAAATGGGATAGAGATAAAACTACTGCTTGATTACCATTTTTCTTGTTTCTAATTTAGTCCATCAAAACCTACTAGCACACCCTATTTCATTTTGTGTTACTGTTTGTGGGCACAATTCTCAAACACATCTCTCTGTTTTAAGGCAATTTTGCCTGAAGCAGAGAGAACAAGGCCTTTCCCAGGATTGTACCCTCATCCTTCTGCAAGCTGATGCTCCAGGTGGGATTTTGGAGATGGCCATAGGCAACTTGCCAGTCTCACTCTGCTGGCATTGAGTGTCTCATGCCCTTTCCTATTATTCCCTGAGTCGGAATAGGGCTTTTCACTTGTGTAACTCAGGCTGGTTTATTAGCTGTGTCTGCATAATGATCATTTATCTGTTGGGAAGCCAAGACCTAGGGAAATCTATGCCCACATTCTTTCAGCAGGTAAATGGCAGAGTCCCTGAATCTGAGCCCTCATTGAGAGCTCTCCCGCTACGTGCCTTGAAAAATCCCGACTCCTGGATTGCAGAGTGCACGTCTCCTGCAGGCCTTGTAGGGCCCTTGTATCCTATCATAATAGGAAATAGCTGGTTGTATATCTCAGAGTTCAAAAGGGTAAAAATACCAGGTTTGGCTTTATAAAAGTTGCTGCTTTACTTAGTAACACATTTCCCTTTGATTTTCACAGTAGGCAATTCTGTGTGGGAATGTTGGAGAGGAAGCCTTTAACATTTAGAAATGCAGGCTGTTCGTCTGACGGCCTGATTGAGATTAGTATCACAGGAAGCAAACTGAAACAATGGCTTTATAATACTGTTTCCATGTTGTGCACAGAACAGTACATGGTATAATTGGAATGCTTAGTAGAAATATTTAATTATTATCATCTTAAATATTTTTCAAGATGTCTCCTAATTCTGCTGGCATAATACATTTTTACCATCAGCACATTTAAATGTTTGGGATAAATTTACAACTGATCTTTGTTCATTTCAAGTAAAGGTTTTGATCCCATAAAGTTGCTGCTGAAAATAGGCATTCTGATGCTTATCAGTAGTGGAGCTTTTGGATTTGGGATCTTATGTTCTTCAGTGTGGTCAGAAAAACTGTTAGCAGTACTTTTCCCATATTATTTTCTAGTATAGCTAGAAAAGTAGGCTAATGCTTTTTGGGCAGCTAACAGATGGCAAGAGAGAAAAAATGGCTTTTGCTAAAGAATGGCTGCCTTAGTTAACAGCTAACATTGTGATAGTTGCTAAGGCTGCCTCAGATATTCTCTTTTTGTCTGAATATGAGGAGGAGAGTCCATTTTAGGAAGACTGTATGCACACTGCCAATAATTTTAAGTGTTTACTTGAACCATGCCAATGCTAAAGGTGTTACAGGAACCAAAACTCTTTAGTACAGTGAGTTTCTCTGTGCCAGGACGACAGACTTTTTAATCAGGCTAATCAGGCAAACGCAATTTTATTGGCTTGCCTTAATCCCATCCCAATTGTGTGGTCACCCGGGTGTCTTTTCTCTGCAGAAATCCAGCAAAGGAAACTGGCTGGGAGTTGTTCTTGTCCAGGCAGACAGCAGCAGAAATGGGGAGGGAACAGGGATACAGACAGGAAGTTGTTTGGGAGAAGGGAGGCCACAAGGAAGCCAGTGTGAAGGTTTCAAGGGAGGGAGACAACAGAGCCGGAAAGCCAGCAGGGAGCAGAAGGGGAAAAAATAGCTTTTCTCTAGGCTTTTAAGAGAGAGGACAGACTGTAGGGAGAACTGATGTGGGCATTGTTTTTGAATGTCTGGACAAGCTGCATCTAATGTCAGACCATTGTGGCATAAAACAGTGCTTTAAAAATAGCATGTCTACTCGATGGCTTTTATTACATTGGGAAAATAGTTTTATGCCAACCATGCTGCTAGGGATGAGAGTGAGTCGGGTGCTGAGTGCTTCAGCTGCTTGAAGTGATGTCCCTTTTCAGGGAAGGTGCACCCAAAGGTCCCATGGGACTCAAAGCCTGGTCTGATGGGGTGCTGAATTCCCAACATTCAACGCTGATGGCTGCAGGACTCCAAGCAAGTTCCTGGGAGCAGCATCTGAATGATCTGGCTAGATACAAACTCTGCAATCAAAACAACACTAACATAAGTGTTTTCTTTATCCAAGATTGCTTGTGCACTTGGAGATAAGAGCCCTTCAGGAAGCTTCAAGTTTAAGAGTAGCTTTTTCTTGATGTATCTAAATTGAAAGCTTTTATTGAACACATTGAAAATATCCCCTTGAACAGGATGTACTGCCCTGTCAAGACAGAAAAAAAAGGGGGGGAAAATCTCTTTCTTTGATGGAAAACAAGAAACCAGGAAGAGACAAGTCAGTCTCAAAGCTGCTCTCTCTGATGCAGGATGAAGCTGCTGTTAGATCTTCCCTAACTTTTGCCTGCTGGTGTCAGGCAGGTTTTGCAACCCTCCTGTGGAGTGGGAGCTGCAGCCTGGTATCAGTTATGCACCATGTGTGAGCCACTTACTGGTACTTACAGGAACCAGGATGAGACAAAGCCAGGAAAATTCTGTGCAGGTGATGATGTGACCTCCAGTAGAAACACATTTTATCATTGTCTACCTCTGAACTGACCAGAAAGACCCCTTTGAGTCAGATCAAAGGTGTTGAGAGGAATTATAGGCTGTTTGCTAGGAGGTTGTTTATACCTGCACAGTTATTTTTTTTAAGGAGAAGCCTGATTTTTGAGCCTTCAGGCCTGTTCCAAGAGGTTGGACTGAAGGAAATGAGCAAGCATCTACGGAAAAAGTGTTCTTAAACTTGGGAACAGTGCACATCCTGACAGTGAGAATTAATCAAAGCTTGTTTACAAAAGTTATTTTTAGCATAAAAGGTTATCATAAACACTGCAATAAGCATTTGCCATTACAGTTCAAAGTTTCTTGTCAATGAATAAATTCTATTTGGCAGTTAGAAAATTTGTCAAAATAAATACTTACCAAAAATTTAATATAGACTGAGACATGGACTGAAAAATACTGTATCAAAATTCAAGAAGTACTGCCTTGGGGCAAAGTGAGCAGTGGATGACCCATCAAATGTTGGGACATGGGACACCATTGCTCTGTTCCTGGTTCCCCTGTAGCTCTGACAGTCATCCCAGGAAGGCCACAGCAGCAGTTTTATGAGGCTTTTTGACATGTTTCAACATCTCCCAGTCTCCCCTAGACAGGGATTCTCCTCCTGTATAGGCTTTCCAGAGTTACATGAACACAACCTTGGCTGGGCTCCATCAAGTAGCTATAATATGAACAGCACTATTACAGCACTTCTGCTGAATGTGCTGTTAATTTAAACTGAAATATTTGCAGCCCAGTCTCCCTGCTATGTCATGGTGTCTGAACTGAGGTACTCCCCATAGTTGAGGGGAGGTAGAAAATGTTGTAGGGAAAAAAACAGAAACACATCCTTATTTCAAAATTTAGCTTGCAGCTATTTTGAAATGCAATGCTAACAAAAAAAAAAAACCACAATCAAACAAAAAAACCCCCCCACCCCCTAAAAATCATTATAAACTGAGTCTCACTGTTACCCTTCCCAAAGACCTGCAAAAACCTGGCAAGTCCACATGAGGTGCTGCTCTCTGGATAAAGTCACCTCAGACCTACTGGAAACCCAAGGCTGAAGTTCTGCTCTCATTTTCTGCTCTCACCTCCTCATGCTAACTTCCCACTTCCCTTTGGTCCCAGCTTTCTCAAATATTTTCCATCTGAAGCTGAATTTTCTTACACTAATGCTCCAGTTCAGCACCAAGGTAAATTAATGAAGACAATTTAAAGCAAAGTGAAAAACAGTAGGGATTTCAGGGAGGAGCTTGCAGTAGCCATGCCATTATTTGTTTTGCATCTGCAAAACAGATTCTTTCTGAAGCAAACCAGATTTTTGCTAATGGCAAAGACAACTGCTTCTGATGTATCACTCTCCTAAAGTGTGTGTATCCTCTGTGTATTAGTAGTTAGTGTTTTCCACAGCAAAAGGGAATGTGCTCTAATGCTAACGCTGCAGCCATAGGAGGGACTCCTATTTATTATTTATATTACTATAATTATACCAAGTTACCTGATACAGGGCATACCAGGGGACCACAGTGCAGCCCAGCATATTTCTTTGCTGCAGACTTGGGATCCTCAGGTAGCTGATCTGCTTCAGCGGATGAGAACAGATGACACCTTCTGGGGCAGTGTTTGCAAAGGACCTGGAAACAGTCGGAGACATGAGCACCTTTGGGGTGTTCCCCAGTGCTGGAGCTGCACTGGGTAGGCTGCTGTGAGGATAGGCAAGGGATAGGTGGGCAACAGCAGCAGAGTGGCTCTGGAGGTACTTGGTCCCCACCTTTCTGTGCCTGATAGCACTTGCAGGTTCCTCACCTTTGAAACGTGAGCACACCCTATTAAGTACTACAAGAAACACATATCTGCCAGCTCCCCTTTCCTGCTGCAACCAGACTGCTGAGGAGAAAGGAGAGGGTGCAGTGGGGTTTATTGAGTTACCAGGGAGGCTGGAGCGTGTCTGCAAAACACCTTGGCCGTGCTTTTGGGTTAGGTTAGATGGGGTGCACAGCAGCACAATCTTCTCTCCCTCCTCTCTGTCCACATCACAGATGCCTCCAGCTGGACAAAGATAATTTTAATAAAAACAGTGTACTCTGATCCCACAAACCCCCGTGACTACATGCTTTAAAGCTGACTATATCTTTAAGTGCTGTGCTCAGCTTGGACCTTAAGGGTTTGAACCTGCAGCCCTGATGTGAGTGATCCATGTCCTCTGTGTGTGTTTGTATAAGTAATATAATTTATATACAGGGAAAAGCAAACTTAATCATCTGATAATACAAGTAAAGTGTTTGTCTTTCACTGTTGGAGGCATTTAAGAATACAAATGCTTTGAATAGCCTTCCTGCCTTTGAATGGTCATGTTTTGTTAATGCAAACTTAATGAGCTGGGAAAAAAAAATGGAAAGGAGGGTCTGGGGTTAGAGCTGAAAAGTCATTTTTTCTCTGAACCCACACTTGGCTGATTGTCTTGGGCTATAGCCATGATCCCTGCTGAATAAACCATTTGTTTGCTTCCGGAAAAGTAAAAAAAGACCCTTGACATTCTTTACGCAGCAGAAACAAGCTTGGGAGCAGATGGTCACTTACCTCTTTTTTTTTTTTTCTTTTTCCTTTCCTAAATGTCATTTTGGTCAAAGTGCGTACTATTCAAATATATTATTGTATATTTTCTGTATTTTAAATGCTAGTCCTGATGCAATTTCCTGAAGTCATTTGCTTTGTACTGAGGAGGAACTGGCCCCTGCATGTGTAGCCTGAATTGCAGTGCAAGGACGTGAAATGAAAATCCCCAGCCTGTGCTGGCCATCCCCAGAGAGCGTCCTCTCTTCCCTGCTGCCAGTCTTGTTGAGAGGCAAAGGGTGATAAACCAAGTGCTCTCCATAACTCTGGGCTGAGTCCCTTTCTTCCCTTGTGTGCACACTGTGTGATGGGCTGCTGCCAGGTGTGGAAACCCAGGGCACCAGGAGTATTTCTCTGTCTGCTCTGGGGTGCCCTGACCCCCAGGGGAGCACTGACTTTGACCCTCATTCATGGAGAAAGTTTCCTAAACTCCAGAATAGACTGGAATCCACAGAAATGTGAAATAGATTATAGAGAGTAGTGTAGATGTATCAATTAGGTGGGAAATTTAGGTTTTGGGATTTTTAGTACGTTGTGGATGGAAGGAAGATGGAGGGCACAGGGTGTCTATCCTGGGTTTCTTCCTCGTGCTTCTTCTTCCTTCTTCATGGGTTTGGGTGTAATTTTGTAATTGGGTGGAAAAGTCCACATTGCAGGCTCTTTGGGATCAGTTATTGGGTTAAAAGGGAAATAATCTAGATGTCAGTTCTTAATTGGATAGTTTAGTCTTAAAAGACCTTGTAACAAGAGGTTGTTAGCCATTTTGTGCCTTCTAATCAAAAGCTGCTGAACTCACAATAGTGAGACTGTTTCACTGATAAGAAATAATTAACACTTGAGTCCAAACATGAGCTACTGTCTCAAGTGCATTCAGACCCAAAAAACTGACAACTGGTACTGCCACAGCCAGGGAGGGATATTGAGGAACAGGAGGATGCAACAGCAGCAGCAGCCAGCATTGTTTTTGTCACCACTTACCTGTTCCAAACAGTGTTTGCTGGGCTCTGCGTTGCAACTGCTCATCCCTCTTGGTTCGCTTGCAGTCCATCCTCAGGCACTACCAGCTGCAGTTCCAGGAGCTGCACAGATCAAACTTATCCTTTAATCATCACTCATTAGTGCTTCAAAGTAAAAACTGCATTAGTTTGGCTCAGCCTCTTCCCTATTCAAAAAAAGCAACAAACCCAAACCATGTAATGTTTTACAAAGCAATGCCCTAGTCCTGCTTTTAGACTTCTTGCAAAATGAGTATTTCAACAAGAAACATGAAGGAATATGATCAATGTGCTGTTTCATGGAGGAAAAGAACAAAAATTAATGACTTTTCTCAAGTGCTAACAGTATATGTACTACAGAACAAACTGTAAGATGAAGCTGCAACATTAAATCATCAAAGGAGAGCAACTACTCCAAGGAATTTGTGTCCCACTGTTCTTGCAAGTAAGGCTGATGCAATTATGGTTGGAGCCTCTGGATGGCAAAATTGATGGTGGGCCCAGCCTGGAGCACTCTTGTGCCACGAAGAAGGAGCACAGAGAGCAGAATCGCTTCAGCTCTTCTCTCATCATCCTCGCTGCCATGGACTCTAGGGCACCTTTGATCTAGAGGGAACTTATCCATGGCCCTATATCTTGGAGTTGCTTATTCTGCTTATTCTTTATTCTAAGACAATAAGGTGGGGTTTTTTTCTTCTTTTCCTTGCTTTTTCCCTTCAAAATCAGAGCCTTACAATGACATTTGCAATGACTGATCACAAATGTGCAGGCTAACTGACAAAATTGTAAAGATAAGCTTACCACAGCATGTCTGAGGTATACAGACCAGATACAATATCTGTAAGTGGCTTTGTAAAGCATAATTCCAGAAGTTTCACATGAAACATATCAGGAAATTAATGGGCCAGTTCCTACACAGAAATTTTTCAATACTAGCTGTCTGCATGTCATTCCCTGACAGCTTCTTATTCATGGAGCTCAGACATGCTTAAAAGAATAGAAGGGAAAATGGCATTTGTGACTGGCATCAGGGGGAGCAGTTTTGCCATGTGCTGCCTCCCACAGCACTGGATGGGCCGTGCGGAGCGCACACGTCAAGGGCATCACGGTGCCATCGATTGTCACTACGCTGCAGCCAGAAGGTACCAGGAACGTGAATAACCAAAAGAAAATAGCTGTAATAAATATTCTAGCACAGCTTCAGATTTCAGCTGAGCCGTGGCATGTCTTTCCCAGAATTTAGTAAGGTGCACTGAGTTCATTAAACTGCACAGGCAAGCATCTAGGACACAAGCAGAGTCTGAGGCTCTCCGTGCAGGACAGGGGAAGTGTGGGTGGGTGATGAAACTTATCAGAGTTTGGTGGAGTAAGGCATAGGAAGTCCTGAGGTCTGCAGATGAAAAAGCAGGTATCAGTGAGATGGATCTGTGGTTTTCCAAGGAATACTGAGATTTATGGGATGACAAAGAGATTCACCCAGAATGACTTCAAGGGACCAGTTTTCTACTTTTTCTATCCGAAGCAGTGTTAACAGATGTATCTGTACTGAGTGAAGAGGCCTATTTAGGCATTTTTTGTAGGAGCTGTATTTCAACGTTTTAGAAAGCCTGACCTAATGGAAGAGTCCTGTTGGTGTTTGTTAGGGATGCACAGATTTATGTACCTTCTGTAAAGCTTGCCCTCTACCTTGTGCCTGTTAGGAGGTACAAATGTTGCAAGTTGCCAAGAGAACATACACAAAGAAGATGCACTTCAGTCATCTGCATCTGCAGGTGTTAGTGACTGAAAACATGTCTTGCAGAAACATGCTAAGAGGGTCTTGCATTTGCCAAAACATTTTAAAAAGTATCTCCTGCCTTTCTAGCGATAAGGGCATCCTTTTAATATGCTGTTCTGAAAGCGCCACCAGAAGAGATTTGTTGAAAGGAAATTTTAACAGCAGAAAAATATTTTGTTGCCTTTTAACCTGATGTGCTTGCATTGAAAAAGGCTGGCTGGGGTGCTGAAGTCTTTTAATGCTTTTTTTTCTCAGTATGTGCTGACAATGAGAATGAACTAGAAGCAGACCAGCAGATGGACAACTTGTACCTGAAAGCTTTGGAGGGATTTATTGCCGTGGTGACACAGGATGGAGATATGATCTTTTTGTCTGAGAATGTCAACAAATATATGGGTCTTACCCAGGTAACTTGTTCCCTTATGTTTTCCTCTCTTTGTAATGCAGTTCATAGAAAGAACTCTTATATCTAAATGCAGAAAACTCAGCTGTGTGTCACTGCAAGAAAGACTGGAAATGAAATGTCTTATTTCTCAGGCAGGTACCCTGCACAGCAGACTACATGGGTCACAGGTTCCCTCTCCCTTCCTATCTAGTTGTAGTGTCTTTGGTGACTGCAGAGTTGCCTTCCTACATCTTACTAGGGAGATGAGAAGGCATTTATTCTACTTGTGCCTTAGACTATGGGACAAAGGGGCTAGAGCTGCTCTTTTGGGTCCCCCCTTTTCTGCTTTGTGGATTGGGAGTTTTGTCCTGTGCCGAAAATAATAAGAGGTGTTGACTCTTAACTGCACTGTGCAAATTCATAGGTAAGAGAATCATTCTGGGGAGAAAATCAGGAGTTATGCAGAGGATAAACAAAGGGAAGGTCATGGGATTTGTGTCTCTGCGCATCCTGTCGATGCACTTAGTTCTAGTGACCAGTTTCATTGCAATTGTATTTAAAAACAGATAAATACTTTCAGTTGCTTTGATTTGCTATTTAGCTCTTACTTTCACACAGGTGGAACTCACTGGACACAGCATTTTTGACTTCACTCATCCATGTGACCATGAGGAAATTCGAGAGAATCTGAGTCTGAAAAATGGTAATAATGAAAAAAAAAATCCATGTTTGTTTTTGAAATAACCAAATGAAGTAAATGGCTAGCAAAAGAGATCTGTTCATCATGGTAACAGGAATTTTCATTCCTACAGTAATCATTAACTGCTATTCAGTGCTTTACAGATTCATTTTGTTTTGCCAAATACTGCTTAAATATGATAGTACCAAGAAACTGTTTGTTTAGTAGTTTCCTTTCATCAAGTTTAGACAGGTATCATGTTTTCAGTTGTAACACTGTGGAAAGATTCATGTGCAGCAAGCTAAAACATAGGTTTAAAATGCACAAAGTCCTATTTAAGTTCCACTTAAAGTTTTAGGTCTGAGCTCTACAAACTG
The DNA here is from genome assembly GCF_051311805.1 of Agelaius phoeniceus. Taxonomy (NCBI): domain Eukaryota; kingdom Metazoa; phylum Chordata; class Aves; order Passeriformes; family Icteridae; genus Agelaius; species Agelaius phoeniceus. The sequence continues at coordinate 89,289,930 of NC_135267.1, read as the reverse complement.
CTCTGCAATGGTCCAAGCATCTTTGATGGTCTCTGCAGGTAAATGATCTGAGAATTGGGCTATTGTTTCTGTTGAATCCTTCATGGGTTATAAGTAGAAGAAATCAAGAAGCAAAATGAGAAAATTAATTTGCCTTTTCCTTATACAGGTCCAGGCTTTGGAAAGAAAACCAAAGAGATGTCAACTGAGCGTGACTTCTTCATGAGGATGAAATGCACTGTTACCAACAGGGGCAGAACTGTTAACCTCAAGTCTGCCACATGGAAGGTACAATATTTGAGCCAAATTAAGTGGGTTTGGTTAGACATTTTGATGTGGAGAGAAAGTACATCCTAAGTTTGTTTCTTGTTATTTCAGGTTTTGCACTGCACTGGACAAGTTAAAGTGTATAACACTTGCCCTCCTCACACTCTGTGTGGGTATAAGGAGCCTCTTCTCACCTGCCTTATAATAATGTGTGAGCCTATTCAGCACCCTTCAAACATCGATATCCCCCTGGACAGCAAGACCTTCCTGAGTCGCCACAGCATGGACATGAAATTCACCTACTGTGATGACAGGTATGCTCCACTGGCTTTTCCTTTCCAGAGGTGTTTTTATCTTCTTGAACAAAACAAGCAGTTCTTCCAAATGTCTTATGTGGACCTGGTAAGCAAGGACCAGAAGAAAATTCAGCCTGTTACCAAAATGGCTGTTTAGCGGCTCACTTAATCCACCTCAAAAATTTCAGTTTGGATGAAACTGTATTCCTGCTGTATTTCCTCATCCTGCCAAGTGAGGAATTCAGTTTTACTGGCAGAAGATGAGGCAACTTAGAGCCACAAATGTCAGCTTCTTGGGGTTTAACAAACCAAAGGGTATGCAGGATTCCTGTTCCCGTGTTTTAGAGCGCATGTCCCAGGGCACGCCGTACGGACCTTAGTCAAGGACTGTTTTACAGTTGGTTTGGCCCAGGATGCTGTTCTCAGTTAGCTGGCAACTGCTTTATGCTCTACATTAACCAAGAATTGCTAAGGCATCCAGAGTATCTGCTGCCCTGAAATGGAGTTGCAGCCTCTTGCTCAATGAAAAGCAAACAGCCTTTATTGGTTATCTCCCTGCGCCTTTTAGTGACGAAATGAAGGGGAGGGGAGGACCTTGGATCAGGCAAGGGGTTTGTCCTCTGCTCTCCACACTTCACTCTTAAGGGGAAAAAAATGGAGATCCTTCTAGTTTCCACCTGCCTGACTTGTCCTGAGAACTCCATGGCATTTCATGCCATCTCCTTGTCTGTGTACTGTGATAACCATCTTCCATGCATGCAAGAGAGCCAGACATCCCTTCCCATGAAAGTGTCTTCCTGTCCCCCATTTGTCCAGAAGGTCCTGTCTTTACTGCTGTGGATTTGGGTTTTGTATGGGTTTTTTTTAAGTTTAGGAGGTAATCTCTGAATTTAGGATAAACTTTTCTGCCTAATGAAATTGCTTTTCTGAAATTCAAAGATGCTAGGAACCTCTGAGGCCTGGACAGTTATCAGTGAGATTATAAACATGCTTGCAACTCATGCAGAAACTCACAGGACCAACATCTTTGTTGATTTCTTCAAACTTCGAAGGTTTTTTTAAACTTTGCTAAGTAAGATTATTTTTTTAAACAATGTGATGAAGCAGCCACATAAACTTGCAGTGTTAGCAGCTGGGGATGAAAGCAAGATTACAAGAGTGAAACTTGTGACTGACCTTCTGAACTCTCAGAGAACTGTGCAGAAGTAACTAGAAACGGTCTCTGATGTAATCACAATGAGACTTTTTCCTTTGTTAATATTTTCAGCATCAAAACATTGAGATATCAATAGGATTTTGCTGCTGAAGGGAGTGACTCAATATGATAGTGACTCATTAAAAGCAATGTGCTCAGAATTACTGGCCATTCAGTGGCAGGCTGCAGGAGTGTAGCAGAGGATTTTACTTTATTGCAGCATTCACATGTCTCTGCAAGACTTAATGCATAAGCCATTATAAATGAGAATTAGAGGGACTGATGCTATCCCATTAAAGATACACATGCTTATTTTAAAAATAATGATATATTAAGCCTTGTCTTAAATAGTGTGCATTTCATTTACAGGGAAGATGTTTCACATGGCAGTGAAATACAGCAGCTTCCTCTGGAGGATTGAACTTGTAGGGATTATAAAGATTTTTTTTCTCCAAAACCAGACTATAAAGTAGCACATCTTTTACTATGTAGTTTTGGTTGGGTGTTTCATTTTGATAAAGCTGCAAAAAGATAGCCAGGGCAGAGAAGGAGACTTCCCAAACCTTTCAGGTTCTTTGCAGCAGATCCCCCTGGCCCCTGCCTTCCCTCCCAGAGGGATGCTGATTTCTTTCCAGCAGGCGACACATCTCTAGACACATAAAAATGCAAAACACTCAGCTGTTCTTATCAAATTCAGTGCTGCTACACAGATTGCATTGAAGGAGCAGCTTATTCCAAGAATGTAAATCCAGGCTGGGGAGTGGAGGAGGGAAGGCAGCATGTGCCAGTCAGGTGCTTGAACTCTTTTCTATGTACTCTGTCCTTTCTGCAGCAATGCAGACACAGCTCATTGCTCCATAAGGGACAGTGTGCTTCCAGTTTAGGGCTGCTATCATGGAGGGCAGTGTGCCTCCTCTACCAGGCTTCTGCAGTGCTCCTGGTATCCTCCTTGCAGTTCATCTGGTGTGGACAGGTCTGCTTCCAGAGAGCATTAAGGTTGTTTTTTTTCAAAGCACTCAGTCAAAGAAACTCTCAGATTTCTGAGTATAATCTCCCTAGGAAAGCTCATTGTCTGTCACAAAGCAACATACAAAATATAGGCTGGCTACCTTACAGCATTTTGTGACAAAAACTAGTTGGCTTTTCCTTAGGAGGGTATAGGTTAGATGTAATATGAAGCAGGCAAGACTGGCCATCATTTAAAACATGTGAGACAGTAGCCCATATAATTTGCCTTCCAAAAATAAATTATGTATGTGGGCCTATGACTTGCCAGTGGTTAGGTGGGATATGTTAGTATTCTTAAAACAGTTTTTGCAAGGTGATGAGCCTGTAGAGAAAGGTTCATGGATATGAATAATAAATAATGGTTGTTCTCTTAAATGCTTGCTTCAGCCATTCCTGGAGAGTGATTTGAAACTGTTCCCTTGCTCCACTTATCTTGGCTAAGTGGTTTACAGGAAGGATTATTTTAGCTGTAATACAGAAATGCTTGATCAGTGGTACAATTTAATAATCCAAGTGAGGGTTTAGTTCAGCTGCACAATGCTTTTGTGTCAGGAAGGATTGCCAGTGAGGGTGTTTTAGTCAGAAGAAAAGGCATGCCTTTGTACAAAGCCAATTTTGTTACCTCAGTGGCATTGGCACTTACTTTGAAGGCATGGCTTGCTGTGGGGCATCGTATGTCCCTGATTACTAGAAACCAAGTTATTACATAACTTTTTCTTCTTTTTCTTGACTGGGACATTTTAATGGTAGAATTGAAGAAGAGAAAAGGAGCAGTGGAGGATATGTGGTGATTCGGAGTAGGATGGTGCAGGAAGATGCAATGCCATAGCATTGCCATCCCATATCAGTTGGATATATCAGATGTGGGATCTAGGCTGTGCCCACCTGAGAGGAAACTGAGATTTATTATGTTTCCAGTTATGTCCCAGTAAATAAGAAATACACAGGCACAGGACTTGGATGAGGATTTAAGTTAATTTGCCATTTGACCTATACTAGGGGAATATTTTTAAGTTAAATGGGAATGCAGGGAAGAATTTGAATGGATCTCCTGTTCTTTCATTCCTGCTCAGGGGAAAATGCAGTATGGAGATGACTGAAGTGGTGATAAGTGAACCCAAAGATCCACATTTGACAAAACTGACTTCTGGTATATGTCATATTTAAGTGTAAAATGTGACCTACTTCTTTTGTTAATAACAAAACCTTGATTCAGGTAGACAAAATGAGTGGGTGTGACAGTCCTGGTGAAGATTTTCACGTACACATGTAGGTTTTTTAGCCTCACAGGGCAGATACACCTGACCAGCCATCCATCCTGCTCAGTACTGGCCAGGGGTCCCAGGATTTTGCATTTTGGATTTTTTTTTTCCATTGGCTATGGTTAGAATAGAAGCAGCCATGAATATTTTTGAGAGGAAATGTGGTTAGTTGGCAAGACTGCCCCACTGCCTGCTCTAGCAGGCTGACAGAGTGCTTTACCCCAGGCACAGCGTCTGTGTTGGGCTTTATTATTTTTTCCTCTCTTTTTTTAAAACTCATTCTCCTTTAAGTATAACTTTGTTTTGTTTGTTCCTCTCAAGACCAATTTAACTTCAATAACTTGGTAACAGTTTGAATACAGAAAGACTTTGTTAAGAGATCCACACCCTCACACACACAGTCTGCACAGGGCCCAATGAATATACACCCAGCTATTTTTTATAAGCAGTAAACATTAGAACAGTCTTTCACAGAGCTTGACTTCTCAGGCCTGATGGTTCTTACCATACTATTTTAACTCAAGAAATGGTATACAATAAAAAGCTCTGTGCTCCTATAAAGGGACAGAAAAGCACAATTTTAGGAAAAACAAAAATACTTGAACTAGCTCATCTTGTAGGAAATGCAGCCTCGAAGCAGTGGGTTTTGATTGCTTTGCCATGTTTTAAAGAGATAAAATTAGGCAAAATTGTACAAACCTAGAAATAGGAGTCAGATCACTTGTTTCTTAATTGTGTACCCTAACCACAAAATTTGCCTTTATTCCATGTCCCAAAAATTCAATATTAAGATACTTATATATATTGTATATTTAAGGGAAACTGAAATAGTGCTCAAAACACACTTGAGTAGTGGCAGCTGGGACAGATCTCCTACTGCAGATGGCTATTGCCCACCTCTTCACTGTGTTTTCAGAGATTTTGACTTCTGTACATCACGATGACAAGTTTAGCTCAGAAAACTGAAGTGCCAGTCTGGCAAAAATTAAGATTCCCCCAAAGGTATTTGTGTTCTCAGAAACAAGTTGGTAACAGGAAAATAAACAGCCTCACAGCCCACTTGTCATCTTCTATAAGAAATTATTATTATCTTACTAATGAGCATTCTACAGATGCAATGGAAACACAAAGCCTACCATGACAGGAATGCCATCCAAAACCACCGTACAGTTTGTTTTCTAATTTTGTCATTCCACAGCTTGCACAAAAACCAATTTTCTGTCCGGTCTCTAAACAAAAGTAGAAGTCTTGTGCCTGAACTCAGTTGTGTAAACGATACTTTGGTATTATGGGACGTAGGCATATTCCTGATTTTCTTAGCTGTGTACTCCTCCTTCCCATAGCTCCGTGGGATGCCTTTTCCTTTGCATTTAGTCCTCTGTGTGTTCACCTGGCCTTTTGTGTTGCTAAGAGTCTCCTGTGGAGAGTACACAAAGTTTAGAGGGTGCACCTCCCTGGCAAACCTCAAAGTAATGCTCAGGTGAGGTTTACAAGGATCTGTGCCAAAGCACTCGCTGCCTCCTGGCCCAGGGGCTGCTCAGGCTCTTGGCTTTGCCCAGTCTTCTTCCACACACATCTTGGGAGAGCCACAGGATGGTGTGATGGATAAAGGGATAGCTGCCCACTCCCACCCTGGAGCATAATGTGGCATGAAATACACTAACCTGATTTTCAGCCCTGCACAGCCTGCAGCCTACAAGAGTTTTTTTAAGCTATTCAGGGTCAGCAGCACTGTGGGAGCAATAAAGGAGGGTGTGAACTGCCAATTTATGCACCCAAAACTAATAGAGATAACTACTGGAGAGAGAGTGTTTTTTATAAAATAGTGGTACTTAAAAATGTATTTAGGAAACACTGCCAGCCAGTTTTAGGGGGTTTTGTGAGTGGGAAAATAGAACATTATACAATTTTTTTTTTTAAATCATGTCAATTGGAGGAGTCTTCAGAGAGAAGTAGAATGAACCTGGATAGTGTTAACAGATGAACAGAACAGTCAATGAGAGTATAGGGGCTGTTTAGCCACTTATTATTATTTTTTAAAGTAACTATTTTAAAACAATCACTCTTCATTAGTATTTCACTGTTACCAGGCGTGGGTTTAGAACTTATGTGGGGTTGCGGGTAATTTTTTTTGATATCTTATTTTTATCTTTTCATGTAATATGAAGTTGCTTGTAGTAAAAAGATACTACCACCACTTGCTAACTTTCATCCAAGATTACATTAGATCTAATTAGATTTGACATTGTCACATCAGGATTGCACCATAAGTCATTCTGTGCCAAGGAATGACAAGAAGAGTAATTTTATAGTGAGGGTACTCATTATGGACAGCAAGGAGCAGTTTGAGAAGGGGAATTACAGGACTGGGATACATGAATTTTGCATAGAGTTTACCATTCCCATATGAGAAGAGTCCTTCAGCCTGCTGTAATGTGTATTTTTTGTTTGCTATCTCAGTTCCACTGCTGACTTCCATGAAGGCTGTAATGTGGGTTTGGATTTGCACTGGTGCTGCTGGGTACATGGTGCTTCTGTTTTTTCCCCATTATCTTCATTTTGTTTTCCTTCTCCCTGCTCAACCCCCACTTGGCTCTCAGTTCCCAGTGACTGGATTAAGAGTAAATACTCAACTTCTTGAATTTTAAAATCCTTCCCCTTGCAGTGAGCTCCAAACTAACTGGAATGGCTTTATGGTATTGAGCCATTATATAGCCAAAGGCCAGAGTTTCTGATATTAAAGACCATGTATTTATACTGGTCCTGGCAAAAGCCTCTGGTCACTTACACCAGTGTGTCCCAGCTGGTTGTGTAAAGGCAAGCAGCAACTGTATTTTGTGAGCCTTAATTTTATTACAGCTCTTTCAGTATTTGCTGTTTTCTCATGATGATTCAGCTTTGATGACCAATTCCCTGTGAGAAGTACTTTTCAGTAAGAAAGAAAAAACAATTGTGGTTTCAGAAAAAAGGTTAGATTTGAGTGGGATGCAATTTAAAAGCTCAGAAGCTTGTCAGTGAAGAGAGTAAAGAAAAGTCTTTGAAACTGGATTCAAACCATTCCCCTTTGTTGGTCTAATTTTAAATGTAAATAAAACTGGAAACACAAACAGAAGAGTAAGTTTTTGAGGGGAACCTAATACAAGCTACAGCTTTTGTTCATCTGAAGTATTATAAACCCAGGTTCATTCCATGGAAATCAGGACAGAGAATAATTTTCGGAGTGACAAAACCAAGGTGTCCTGGGGCTATGAGCTGTAGAGTTCTGTGGAGGTGGAGGCAGGGAAAAGCTGACTCAATACCTTGGCGTTCAAGCCATACACAAAATAGTCCCATTTTATGTGCCTTCCTTGCTGGAGGGGGATCCAGGAGATGAATGCCATGCTCTTGCTCTGTTTGTTTTACAGTATTTACATGTCTGTCTTGTAAAGACATGCTTGTGTCTAGAGGACTGGGCCAAAGCTGTCCTTCCAGGGAGTACACAAACCTGAGGATGTCTCTTAAAAGTAGCAACAGCCCAAATCAAATGTGGTGGCACATAAAGCCATTCTGAGAGAGTGGCATAAAACCTGGGCTCTGCCGCTGACAGCTGTGAGGTGCTCCAAGATGTGACCATTCCTTGCAAACCTCCCAGATTTTAAAGATTTATGAAAGTGTCACAATTAGTTTGTGTGCTGCTGTTCTCTGTATTACAGATTATTATAAGAATTTCAGAGGTAGGAGGATGCAGCCAAGACTGTCACTGTCTTGTAAACCAGGAGATAATCTTTGCTTTTGAATTAACTTTTATGTACTTTATTTTTAACTTACCGTGTTTTCTGTAAAGCTGTGTGTGATGGTATTTCCAGTTGAAATAAAGCATTTTTCTGCCACCCCCTCATTAGAGAAAATTATTTGCACAATTTGATGACCTATTTTCATTGATTCAGGAACTTGTGAAAAATCCAGCCTTGCCTCAAAAAGACTCTGAAAAAAAGGTCCAGTTTTTGAGATCATAGCTTTCTTTGTGTAAAATCCTACTTAGTTGGTGGTTACTTAGTCACCCAAGTAACCTAATCCATATGTCAGAGTTTTCAAATAATTGAGAAAAGACTAAGTAGATGAACTTTTTTTTTCCTTTTAACTGCCTGTAATTCTCACCTGGCATTTTTATTTATTAAAAGCAGTGCCCAAACCTTTTTGTGTATTTTTTTTAAAATGTACACGTACTTTTAAACCTACCACTACCCCCCTCACAGGTATCTGATTTTCAGTGGTGGTTGTTGGGAGTTTCTGTATGTAGTGGGCAGCTTGAAAACTTTGTCAGTAACAAAAGTTGATACCTTCTATTAAAGATAGGATGCAATAGGCATAGGAGAATTTGCAGTGCACACACTGACATCCTTAGGAATTTTTATTCCAGTAGTAGGACAAGGCAGTTTATTTTTAACATGGAGATATATCAGAATGTGATCAGAAGTCCTCTATACTCCTCATGTGTTTGGAAGCTTAAAATTTCTCGTTTTGCTTTTTTAATTCTGGTAGTTTGAAGACTTGAGCTGATACATGCCCTGCACATGTGAGCATAAGACTAGAGTGACCTCAATTTTAAATACTTGCTTTTTTTTCTTGAACAAGAATAACAGAGTTGATTGGATATCATCCAGAGGAGCTGCTGGGTCGTTCAGCATATGAGTTCTACCATGCCTTGGACTCGGAGAGTATGACCAAGAGTCATCAGAACTGTGAGTCACTTTCTTATTTTTCTATGTTGTCTGCATGTCAAGCATAAATTGTGGGTACCTCAATACATAGTTGAAAATACAAGTGCATCTTGTGTGCAGATACTCTCCAAGAGCAGTATTTACATCAGGTAAATGTCTAGCTGAAATCTGCTGCTGGTCCTTCCAGAGGGTCTGGGTTCTGCCATAATTAAAACTGGATGTTAGAGGGAAGAATTACTGTCTCTCTAAGGTACAGTGCAAGGTTCAGCTGAAAATTTGAAAAGTTGAGTTAGGCAATTCTAGCCTGGTGAGAGGAACATTTCCTGGTGGCCAAGAAAATTGGGATTGTTCAAAAAGAAAAAAGAAGGTATTGGTTGGGGTGACATAAATGTGACCTTCCAGTACCTGAAAGGAGCCTACAGGAAGAATGGAGAGGGACTGTTTACAAGAGCATGTAGTGACAGGACAAGGTGGAATGGCTTCAAAGCAAAAGAGGGTGGGTTTACATGAGATATTAGAAATAAAGTCTTTAGTATCAAGGTGGTGAGGCACTGGAACAGGTTGCTCAGAGAGGCTGTGGCTGCCCTGTCCCTGGAAGAGCTCCAGGCCAGGTTGGATGGGGCTCAGAGCAACCTGGTCTAGTGGAAGGTGTCCCTGCCTATGGCAGGGGCTGGAACTAGATGATCTCTAAGGTTCCTTAAAGATCCCAAGCTATTTTATGATTATCTTTCTCATGTGCTGTTGGCCTCCACAGACAGAGCTAAAGGGAAATAGGAAGAGCTTATTGCAGTGGTTTTTTGAATGTCTCTCTTTTGCTACCAAACAACAACTATCTTCTCCATCCAGAGTAGATGTGCAAGGAGATTTCTTTAAGGGATATTCATTATACAAATAATTCCTACTGCCAGGAACAGCTGCTTCTTGTTATTGTTATGCCTATGGGAACTGCCAGTTTTAGCTATTCTTCAAGTAAAGTATCAGAATTATTCTGGGAGCAGAGATCAGATCCAAGATCCCTCTCTTCAGCAGGCCACACAATTTCCATCTCTTTCACATCAGATGTCTTAGAATAATTGGATTTAAATCTTTAGTCTCTGTCCTTAAGAGTTAGTGCTTTGGCTGGAGACAAGGTAGTGCATTAATGTACAAATGACATTTCCCACCCTTGGCTGTTATGGCCCCCAAACCAGTTTATTGGAGAGTTCTAAGCAGCACATCACTAAAACCTCTGCAGATGCTCTTTTAATAGAAACAAAGCAAAGCAGCTAGACTGGAACCTACAAGATCAAATAATAAATCACACACACCTTGTAGTTGCTGTGATAAAGGCCTCTGTCCTCAGGAAACAGCTCATGACTTAGGTCACATCTATAGGGAATTGGCCACCAAATAGACTTACAGAAAGTATTTCTGTACTTCTCAGAAAAAATTTGCAGCAAAGAATAGTTGTCTGACCTTAAGGGTTAGCTCCAATGGCAAAGATTCAGGACAGTTTTAAACTGAAATGTTTCTTGAAAAACTGTTTGGCAGTGATGAAAGTTGTGAGCTGTAAACCAGTGTTGATATGAATCATCCTGTTTCCAAAGCTGCTTAAAAGAAAAAAATAGATCAGCCCATACTCAGTGAGAGTTATCTGGGCATGTAATTTTTAAAATTGTTTCTTAGGTAATATGTTAGTGTTTTTACAAATAAAAATATTAATAAGTGATATTTATAGATAGGATGTTAATATATACTGTGCTGGGCTATTGAAAGTCATCCTGTGAAATCAGGGTGTGTGCTGAACTGGTGCTTTTGAATCACTGAGCTGTATTTCTAAGAATGGGACACTACTGGGAGGGAATAAAATGGGAGCTGGAAATCCATTTGGTAATGGGAAAGGGAGGGTGAGCAAACCCATCTAGTTAATGAAATGGGAGCACTGAGTTACTTGTCCATGTAGAGATTTCTGGAGAGTTTCTAGTACCCACCATGACCAGGCATTAATAGATGTTGCTTCTCACTCCAGCAATTCAGTTACCCTCACATAGTGCAGTGTGTGTGTCCAGATGCCATTTGTGCCCACTGTGTCCTACAAACCTGCTCCAGGGTACAAGGTGTGATCAAGAAACAGAATGAGGGCAGCAGGAAGTCTTAGAAGGATGGTGTTACACCAGCAAAAGTCCTCAAGGCACTGCACAGGTTATAAGTGTTTAGGATCAAACTGTTCCATAGGATTTATGACAGCACAAGATCAGCATGGATTATCTTTTTACTGTTGGAAGCACAGGACCAAAGTCTATTGCTGTGATGAATGTGATTTCCCACAACAGAATCATGAGTTTAAATCGCCAGCAAATCTGACCCATTTAGTTTTTCTAAGATAAATAGTACCCACATCTTCTGGGACCATCAAGTAAGAGAACAACCCCAAAGAAAAAGTGACAGCAAGCTGTGACTTGACAAAACACACATAAACCCTTCAACTAGGAAATGCCTGGGTTCCATTATGTGTGCCATTGAGATGCTGTGTAATGCAGGGTTAGCAAGCAGGTACAGAGCTTATACAGACCTTGCTCTTCCAAGCATGTGGCTATACAGAACTTACTCATTTTCCCTGGCCACATCCTTTTGTACCTGGAAATAGCCACCTCAAAATTCATGTTCAGCAGACTTGCATTTATTAAACAGTAATTTTTATTAGAAGTATGCTATGTATAGAGTATATCTCCTTGCAATTATGCAGTCATCAATTCTGACAGTGCCCACCAGTTAGCAGAAGTTCAGCAAGCATTGCAAGAGAATCATGGTTTTGTGTTCTATTAAATTTGTCCTTGCCTTCCCCCACTCTCTCCACACAAAGATAAGGAATATAATTGGAGACTATTTCATTGACATGTAACTAGTTCTGTACAGATACAGGTCATGCATACTTTTTAAAATGTAACAAAAATAAAGAGAGAAGTGAGAAGTTCACTCTGAAGGCAGAACCTTAAATGTAGCATTGATAACAAAGTCAGCAGTTACAAGTGTATTAGTAATTTATGAGATTACCCCCTGGAGGGATTGTGCTGCACTTTATTATATCAGAACATGACATGCTTTGAATAATAATAATAAAAAAGATTAAAGCAGTAAAAAGCTTCTTTGTAATGTAACAGGCGCCTACACTGTGACTCTTATTGATGAGCTGATGATTAGGAAACAGTGTAATTATGTTTCACAAGCAGAGCAGAACAGTCCAGTCACTAAAACACTTTGAAATGAAAGCCTTTTGATTTTGTTCCACCAGAAGTATTTAATCAATAAAAGTAATGTTCTACTTTGTCTAAATAAATTAAATGAAGGATGATTAAATACTCCTAGGAAGAAAACAAACAAACTTCAGAAATAGAAGGATAAACACAGCAACAATTATCTGCAAAACAGTTGTATTTCACAGGCCTGGAGTCGTACATTTGTATGGTGGCAATGTAGGAGAGGCTGACAATAGCTAGCTTCTTTTAATGGCCACACTCACTAGGAATTTTTCTGTAAAAAGACCATGGTATCAATTTTCCAGTCCTCCTGAGTCAAATTGCATTATTTCAAGGGCATTAATTTGATGGCATACTTCTTTTGGATGTAAAAGCTGTTTAAAAGGAAAGGTTGCCAATGTGTGGTCAAAGGTTTTGTTCAGCCAGTTCCCACTTCTGCTGCTACTCCGTGTGAGTATGTCTGCTTACAAGTACAAGCTCTTATTAGTGCAAGTACTGCTTGTCTACTCTAGCCCGGATTTTTTTGCCATTTATTGACATTATTTTTCCTTCACTGACAGCTTTGAATTACAACAGATAGGACATCATAGAACCTTACATCTCAGAAGTCCAAAGCTCCACACTGAAAACTTGTTCTCTGCAAATATTGCAAAATATTGGGCGATAGCAGGGCAACAGATTTCACCCTTCAAACATTTAGAAGCTTTAAACCCAAGTTGTACTATTGTCAGTTTATAGTTTGAGAAACACAGAATAGTTCAAAAAAACAGAGTTAAATGAACATTACTTGATTTGGTCATATGGATCTTGGTTTCTTCTAGGCTGCTAATTCCAAGGTCTTGCTTGGAACAACACAGTTCAACCAGAGGGAGAAATACAGTAGTTCAGCTTTTTTTTTTTCCCAGACAAAGCAGTTCTGTTTACCATTCTTACTTATTCCTTTGATACCTTTGTAAGAGTGATAGTACTACCATAAGGTCTTAATTAAAAAAAAAAAAATTACTGAACATAGCTTTTAAATCACCTGATTTTTGTATTTATTAATTACCTTAATAAGGAAACTATAGTTTCCTCAACAAATTCACTTTTCTACAGATAATTACCGAGACACTCCTACAACAGCAACTCAAGAAACATGCAGTCAGCAGGCATTATTTTGAGTTGAGATATTGTATTAAATTTTTTTAATTCTACATTCTGATCTGAAGATTAAGACCATCTCAAAACTCAATGCCAGAATTCAAATTTTCAATCTTGAGTAGAAACCTCAAATGAACAGCCCCTTTCATGTCTAAAATGGATGAATGTTCCCAAAGTTAAGCACATCCCTTGTCCACAAATGCTTTAGTGCACTTCTGCATAATGAAAGCTCAGAAGTGGGCGTATTTAAAACAAGTGTTACATGTTGTGTATTCCTGTCCTGATGCATTATTTATATCTCTGCCCCCTTTTCTCAGTGTGTACAAAAGGTCAAGTAGTGACGGGCCAGTACCGTATGCTGGCCAAGCACGGGGGATACGTATGGCTGGAGACCCAGGGAACGGTGATTTACAATACCCGAAACCTGCAGCCCCAGTGCATCGTCTGTGTCAACTACGTGCTCAGGTGGGTTCAGGGCACACGTGTGCATTCACGTGCTGCAGAAATGCAATATTTGGAGGAACTTTTCAAGGGTCTATTTATTCAACATTGTTGTTCCAAAATCAGTTTAGTCATGTTTGTTCAGTCTTGTTTACTGATGTTAGACATCGATGAAAAATGTGGCGTGCCTGTTCCCATACACACTGTTGAAATACACCACAGCCTTTCTGCTTTGCAGAGTGGCTGCTGTGGTCATACAGCAGAGTGTATGGTCTGCACCAAAGATTTTATTGTGCAAGACAACTGCTCATGTGTTTTGTTTTTCTAATGCTGTGACCAAGAGATAAAACTAAGTAGTAAGTCTATCGTATGTTGCTAGGAGAAGCTGTTTACAGCCTTAAAAATCAGGACCAATCAGAAGTTTTGCCTTCATTTGGCAAAACTCAACGTTTTTGCTCCTAGTTGGGGCCAAAATAGGAAATACTTATTTGAGTGATAGTCTGGGTCATTACAGCCTCAACTACATCCCTTTAAAAAGCAGAGCAACAAAGCCCTGAGTATTCCCACAGAAGTCCTGACCACACTCTCTGCGTCATCCGAAATGGTGGTGCTCAGCAACGCTGGAACTGTGCCTCGCCTGTCGAGAGCCTGGCACGCAACTGAAAGGCCAAAGTGCTCCTATAGCCCCAGCTTGTGCTGCCTACTTTATCCACATCTTTCATCTTTAGGGTACAAAATGCCTAAAAGCTGTTCTCTCCTTAGTGAAATTGAGAAGAACGATGTTGTGTTCTCCATGGACCAAACAGAATCACTCTTCAAGCCTCACCTGCTGACAATGAACACTGCCTATGACAGTGGCATCCCTGCAACAGAGAAGAGTGACTTCTTGTTTACTAAGCTAAAGGAAGAACCAGAGGAACTTGCTCAGCTGGCACCAACACCTGGTGATGCCATTATTTCCCTGGATTTTGGTTAGTATTTGTGTAAATTATTTTTGTGCAACAAAGAACCACATGTGAGCCTATATTTAGAAACTTAATAGACTTTGTTTGCTGTGTGTACAAATTGTGAGTAATGGCTAAAAGAGCCCACATGCTCACACCAGTGGAAAATTTCTGTGAATGAGAGCAGGATCAGGCTTTCTTGCTGACTAAATAACGTGCATTAAGTCTATGCCAACTTATTGTCATGGCAACTAGGAGCAGTGTTTACTTTTAATGAATAGCTGCAGTTATATCATAACACTGCACCAGCTAAAAGTATTCATTAATATTGTTAAAACCCCATCCAGGAACACAGAAGTTTGAGGAAGCCCCTGCCTTCACCAATGCTGTTTTGACACCAAACAAAGCATGGCCAGTGGAAGTGAAAAGCCACCCTGCTCAAGGTGAAACACTGACGATACCATCCTTTACAATGCCTCAGATTGCACCTGGCAGCAGTACTCCAAGTGCAAGCAGCAACAGTAGCTGTTCCACGGTAAGAGGAGCTTAAAAAAACATTAAAAGCATGTTGTGTTTTGTATCCAAATCCCATCGATATATATAGACAACAGTTTTGTGTTGGCAGTCCTGTCTCACTTCTTATTAGCAAGGCCCAGAGTATCCCTATTCTTCCTATACTGCATCATGCCTTAAAAATTAATAGGAAAGCTATGAAATGGGAACAATATCCCGGCTTCACACTGCAGTCCTCATTGTCGCCCAGCTGTCCCTCTAGTAATTACTGTAACATATAAAACAACTAGTAGGAGAACGTGCTACCACCTTTCATGGAGTTAGCCTTATATAAAAAGCCAATATACAATTGTGTGGCCACTGGGATCATTGCCCCAGAGCCATCCTCCTTCTGTTAAGTAGAAGCTGTAGCTTTTAGGAAGCTTAGCCAAGTCAGGCTTTTGAGAGCAGCTCCTTGGAGTTTCCCACTGAAGAAATGAATCTGCCTTCGTGGCACTGCACCCAGGAGCTGGAGCCACTCTTACCAGAGGGCAGCCAGTCTTAAGAAAAGCACAGAGATATTGCTAATCATCTTCTTTCTTGACAAAAGTATTTAATGGTGTACATTTCTTGTTCCTGGTCTAAGCTGCCAAAAAACATTTTAAATAGGATGACAACTAGGTTCCTGTAATGGGTGCCTACGTTTTGCCCCAACAATCTTGTGTCAGAAAAGCTTCTGATAGAAGTGGACAGTTTTGGGTTCTGAGCACACTAAATACACCATCTGCCCATTCACTTTTCATAGGAAAGATCTGTTACTGAATAACAGCATGGTATAAATGACATGATGCTAAGCCAGTACTGTGGTTGTCTTCCTGCTTAGAACAAATTGTTATTTCCATGCAGCCCAGCAGCCCAGGAGATTATTACTGTTCTGTGGATGAAGATCTTAAGATCGAGGTGATTGAAAAACTTTTTGCCATGGACACAGAATCAAAAAGTCAGTGCACCTCCCAGGTAATGAACTCTCTCTTCTAAAAGGCACCAAGATCAGTCTCCTACTAGCAGACAGTAGTAGGAGCTGCATGTTGTGTGTGCTGATATTGGGATACAGCATTTAAATTGCATTTGCCCATGCATACCAAATCTTTGATGCACATTAACAAAACAGTGCACTTCCAAAAGCTGGATTTCAATCTCTGTCTCTAACTCTCTGAAACACGAGGTTTGGAGTGTCACTGTGGTGGCACTGCTCAGAAGATAAGATCACCAGAGAGGTTTCAAAATTTGGAGGCTTCTGTAGGTTGGATAAGGAACATAAGCAGCAGCAATTTGTTTTTAAATGCAGCCAAATGACTAATGAGTAAACATCCTTTCTAGAACAAAATACAAATAAACTAATTCTTGCTAAACACCCAAATGAGAGAAGAATGCCCCTCATAGCACACATCTCCTTTAACTACAAAAATGAAAACTCATTTTAGATACATGCTTCCTCTTTTGCCTCTTGGAGGTTTTCAGAGAGACCTGAAAATTATGTACACATAAAGTAACACACAGTCTCCATCTCCTGCATTCTAATAATGATGTAAGTGTAGAAATTTCCCCTATAAATAAATAAACCCACTATTACAACATTACAGCAAGTGAGCTAGTGAATAAAAGGTGTGGGCCTGAATCAGCTTGCTTAACTTTAGATACTTAATTGAAATGCTTTGTGAAGAGATTATGCTTTATAGTCGAGAGAAAGGAACAGGCACTGCTGATTGGTAGTGCAGACCTCACACTCATCTCTATTTATTAATCCTACAGAAAGTTTGGGATGCTGCTGCCCAAATTAGGTACTTCAATTTGCTAACACAATTTGCAGACTTAGGTAGGCTGTAATCCATGTTCTGAAGAAATTTCATCTAAGTCTGGACATAGAAATGAAAGCAAGAGAAAGAGCGGACAGATAGGAGAGATGTGTGGAGCAGGATGAAACTCACTGCAAGACTTCACCTGTGCAAACTTCAGTATTGTCAGATTCAGCATCTGCTTGCTCAGGTGTGTCCCACCACATCAGCTGCTTTGGTGGGAAAAACAAGTATTATAGAAGTGCTGCAGGAGTGTTATGAGCTGACTGGGGAGCCAACATTGATTATCCTCTCTGTTCGGCTCTGGTCAAATGCCAAGAGAAGTGAATGTGGGTGTGACTAGTCCTCCTAGGGAAAAAAGAATACAGATTTAAGTGTGGTAATGTCTTTCTGGCTAAATTTTTTCAACCCTTGCATTTTTAGACACCTTTTTTAGTGTAGCTGGATTATGAGAAAGCTGTGTTTTCTATTTTAACATGAAAAAGCCTGAGGTTGAACTACATGCCACATGTTGTAGAGTCTTGGCAGACAAGTTATTCAAAGCTTAGTGAAACAGCATCTCCTTCAGATCATAGTGATGCTGGAGACTGCATGCAAGCTGCTTTAACAAATATTGCTCCTCTGGGAGGTTTTTTCCTTCAGTTTGTTGTCTTAATTTTGCTACTGATGATACGATGAACATGTATGCTAGCATAGAAATAAGACATCTTTAAACAGGAGTTGGCCAGTTCCATTAGGTAAATTTGGCATACTGTGATTTTTCAGCTTTGCACTTATTCGTATTCCATATCACACTAACTGCCACAACTATTACTAATTTATAGTTTCTTTATGAACTTACTTCATCTTTACACAGACTGACTTTAATGAACTGGACCTTGAAACCTTGGCTCCTTACATTCCTATGGATGGAGAAGATTTCCAGCTCAGCCCCATCTGCCAAGAAGAAAGCCCTCTCTGTGAAAGTGCACAAAATACCCAGCAGCATCTAAGTAGCATGAGTACCATCTTCCAACCCCTCGCTCCTACTTCACAGAATCAGTTCCTCCCAGAGAAATATTGCCCACAGCTATCAAATGAAAAAATTAACTCTGGTCATGGGTCCCTGTCATCGGTGTTCTTCAACAATATGAATAGGTCAGCACTGCCACCATACCATGACCAAGCCAGCACTCCCCTGTCTTCAATGGGAGGAAGATCAAACACCCAGTGGCCACCTGATCCCCCATTAGAATATGTTCCTGCAAAATGGAGACTCATGAATAAATACTCAGGATCCCTATCAAGTTCCCCCTCGGGCCCACCGATAACTTCTCAGAGAGTGCCCATATACAAAAAAAGGTATGTGTTTCTGTGGTAAAACTATGTATATTTACCCAAAAAATATTTTGGGAAATGAGAAGGGTCGTAATCTTGAAAATCAATTTTTCTCAATTCAGCTGAAACTATTTGTTGTGATAGGCATCAGACTGCAGCTCTGGGGAAATTAATGTGGTGCTCTCCCAGTAGCAGTGAGTCTGGAGGAAGCAGAAGTGGGCTAATTTTTCATTGCCTGTAAGGATAGGCAAATGAATTTCCTGCTGGTCCAGTTAAAATTACACCAGTAATTTTGCAAAGCATGCTTGACTTTATTTAAGAACAGTACCAAAAAGATTTACTGGTGCAGCAGTAGCAGGGACGGACACACACGTACTTTTTACCTTGCATTTTCTGCACAACAAAAAATGGGGAAGAGAGAGGAATGAAAGTACATTATTGCTGGCATATGTAAATACTACAGCCAAGACCTAAATTGCAGGCTCTATTTCTACAACCTTTTTGTTTGCTTTCTTACACACGTGAACAGTATGTGATGAGATGTAGATCACAGGGCACAGTCCTAGAAGTTGCCTCATAGCTAGAAGTTTCTCTGTAGGCTCTTGACTTTTCAGTGTTGCTCATACTGACATGTTCAGGAGGTATATAAAATAGCAATGGTCATTTTTAAACACAAAGCTGTGCAGTTTGCTTTTTGGGATTTCTTGTTGGCAGAAATACCAGTGTCTGAATATGCATCTGGAAAGAAAGGGTTTGTCCCCAGTCAACAACTTGTGTGTTCATACTTAGTATGTAAAGCAAGGGAACATGCACGGCTCTCAAATCCAACTCTTAAGAATTACATTACTTTCTTTTCCACAGCATTTTTTGTCTGCCTGGAGATCCCTAGAGGCTCTTTATGCTAAACTTTCATAAGTCTTTGATCCCAAATGTCAAAAGTTTCTAAAGATGGTAGGATGACTAATAACAGGAAATAAAAACATTTGATGTTTGAGATCTGTCCACTGGCAGGTCTCAGACACTTTAAATGTCTTTAAATGAAAGAAGAATCTGTGTAAATGAACCAGATTATTTCGATTTGCCTTCCTGTGCACTCACAAAGATCTCCTCTTCACAGGCCCCTGGATGCTTTTGGACAACGAGATATAAACCCAGCAAGACTTGCCCTGTCTAACAGTTTGAAACTGAAGCGACAACTGGATTATGAAGAACAAGCCTTGCAACAACTGAGTGGGGTAATCATAAGAAATGCATCCCCTTCACAACTTTGGACTCATCATGGTCATCAGTGTAATTGTTTGTTTTGCTTCCCTTCTCATTCTAGGGAGATCCATCTGTCATTAACCCATCTCACTTAATGTGGAAGAGAATGAAATTTCTCAAGGGGGAAAACTGTTCCTTGGTTACAGAAAAGAAGTCTCTCAGCACAAGCGTTCTTACTGGTAAGACAAAAGAAAGTGGTTTTGCAATGTTACATATTGAAACACCATTTTAAGACAGGCTGAATAGGGAAAAAAGCTCTTTCAAAAGGAAATGTAAATAAGCTCTGTAAATATTACAGTAAGCTAAAATTAAAGACCAAGTTGTATCGCTAAGGGCTGAACAATTTAAAGGTACATTTGATAAATACCGTTTAGTTGGTTTCACGCATGTTCACACACTTGCTTGGGAGGGAACAGAAAACAGCTTGATGGAGCTGTGTTTACCTCCTGCTGATCCAAGGTGTGAATATCTCACACCTATCTGAGATGTGAATATCTCACATCTCATAGATAGAACAGATACTGTTTCTCTACAACACTGTGTTTCCTTACACAAGCATATCTTGACTGCAATACTACTGCTAGAGCTGGAGCTATTTCTAGATTTCCTTTGTGATAAGATGCAGATTTGCCTATCCTGTAACACCATCACACTGAGGTTCACTTTGCTTTGGATTAGTATTATCTACTATAATTATTTCACTGGCTTCATTTAGCTTCTTCTTTTTCCCTACTATTTAAATAACAGATGAATTTTTCTGTAACTCGAGAGGTCTGAGCCAACCAATGAATCAACTGCAGCAACAGCAGCAACACCATCAACCCACCTGTGATAGTCCGGGTGAGAATTTGAAAGCAGGAGCGTTTCCCCCTCTGTTTTACAGTTCCCATTGTCAGGACTACAGTGTCCAGCCAGCTCATAAAGCATCAGGTAAGAGCTGTCAAACACAGAGATTGGAAAATGTTGGTATTTTGTTCCAATACTGATTCCATTAAAAAAAAAAATGTGGAGGAGAAGGATGATAAAAATCAAAATACAGCACAAAAAATCAGTTTTGTGGTTTAGCGTGAAACTGTAATGCTTACATTTGTAATACATCAGAACAATATTTTTACCCTCCATTTCAGTTAAAGTTAACACCTTTTGACCTTGGAGGACCCATCATCCTCCATCCATACTCTTGTCTTGTGATAGAACTGATAATTACATCGTACTAAACAAATTTGCTGCAGCATTGATATGGAGGCTTTGAAGGTTAGACTCTTAACATGTGCCTTCTAAATGTTGAAATAAGTAATAAAAGGGGACATGTGTCAGTTCCTTTTAATACATGAGAGGAGTGGCGTCAATTTAGAAACTATGTCTTTTACTACAGCTTTTCTCATCTGCACCAATAGAGTTTTTCTCAGAACAATCTCAGTTTGAGGGTGGAGGTGAAAAACTGCACTTGTTTGTGTGACACCCTTGTAGCAGTTTAAGGAGGGGCAGAGCACAGGTTTGCTGTGACACCTGGAACCGCCGGTGGTTTGAGGCGTATTGACATAAAAACAGAATGAAACTGCTGTAAACAGAAGAGGTGGGAGGAAACCCGTGCCCTTTCTAGTCTCAGCACCTTCACTGCTGTGTTCCAGGTCTGACCAGTCGCCTGCTGGGGCCCTCCTTTGAACCCTACCTGCTGCCTGAGCTGACGAGATATGACTGTGAGGTGAACGTGCCTGTGCTGGGCAGCTCCACGCTGCTGCAGGGCAGCGAGCTGCTGCGGGCGCTGGACCAGGCCACCTGAGCGAGCCCCCATCGCCCACGGCCCGCACTGCTCAAAACAGCTTCTGGTTTGAAATATATTTTTGCAGGTAGACAATTTCTAATACCAGTACACTTTTACAGGATTTTACTTAGATATTGAACCTGTCCACATTACCAAATAGTGGCCTTTTGAAGTTACTCACTTTATTATTCATATTAAAGAAATACATCTACTGTATTTTCTCTATTGCAATTAAAGTGGTGTTTAGAGAGTTTGATTACCCTCCCCTTATCTCATTACCTGTAATTTATAGTCTGAATATTTTTTTTTTCAATTTTCATGCTAATAAAAAGCTGTGGTATAAATGCCTCATCACGTGATACTTTGGCTGCAGTACTGCAAAGATATATTTTTATTGCCAAAGATGAATGAAACAAATTTGATCTCCAACCACAGTTTTTTGTTGATCTGCCAAATTAAAATCCTTTGAGTCTTTCTGTTTTCCAGCATTTATTTTATTGTAACTTTAATAACTTTTGGAAAAGCATACTAAGGAAAAATCCCAGCCTTCTGCCTCCCATCCCTTCCCTTCATTTTTATACACTTTGTTGAAAGAAATGTGAATGGTGAAATGCAATGTTTGTGGGTATCTGTGAAAGTTGCACGTTTTAAGCTTTTTTCCTCAGAAGCAAGCCACATTCTCAGCTGCCTTAACCTGGCTTAGCTCTACAGCCAAGGGAATCCTACAGATTTGTCCCAGTGGAGGATTTAGGCCTGTGTTTTCATTTGTGTTGAGGTTTCTTGTTTGTTCTTTGTTGTTGCCTTTATTTTTTACACAAAACAGATTTTTTTTTTAATTATTATCTCTCTCTGGGTCAGTTGTTAATCATCTCTTGGTACTTTTGCTATATCTATGACACAACTACTTTAAGAGCTGTTTCTGCTAGGAACTTGTAGTATTTGTTATGCTGTTGCTGATATTTCAGGAATCAGAGCAGTGGCCAGTACTAACACCTCTGATTAATGTTACCCTTTTCCATTTTATATGCCAGCTAGAAATATAATTGCAATATTGAATCAAAAAATCTCAAAATAGTATTTTCCAGAGTATTAGGCTGGCTCAGTTGTAATTAGACAAAAAGAATTAGGGATTGCATAGTGAGATGAATATCCAGCAGGGACGTCCCTCATTTTTACTTGCCTTACATTTATCAGTAGCTAGAAAGTCATTAAAAGGCACCCAGACATTTTCAGAGCTCCTTTTCAACTATCATTAATTGTCATGCACATATTTGAAAAATAGGGCTTTGAATGCTTTCAAAGGGTTTTGAAAGTTTAAATTACAGCATCTCTAAACAGCAAAAAATAATACAATAAAAGGCCAGGTGAGCAGTTCTGACTTAAAAATACATAAAAACTTAGATCTGTGTTGGGATCTATCTTGTTTCCTCCACTGGTATAAATCACTGTAGATTCACTGAAAAAAATGAAACAGTGGCAAAGTACAAAAGGTAAAAATCTGGCCCAGAAACTTAGAACAAAAATATATTTTTGAGACTTCTGAGTCTGCTGAAGCCTGGTGTATAAAATTGCTTTATTTCATGCACTGACACTTGCATAGAGAGAGCCTTGGGTTCATAGAGCACTTCAGAGTTCGCTGTGCTAAGCAAGTCTTAACCAGACATACTTAGAAAAGCTGAAGACCTTTTATTATGGGTACATGATGTAAAAAAGATATACTTCCTATTGTAGGCAATCTTTCAAGAGTTTATTACAAAAAATAATCTACTCGTAACATGAAGTAATTACTGTGTGAAAAAATTTATTGTAAGCATCAACATCTGATGAAAATTGGTCATCCACATTTGACAAATTTGCAGTGGCACAGACTTAAGGCTTCAAGGATTAAAGACACTTGAATACTGCTCTTCTGTTTCTTATTTGTGTAGTTTCAGCATTAAAAATGTTATACCCTAACAGTTTACTAAAACACTCTGAAAAAATATTATATGTCTTAATATTAATCATACTTTTTATCATAATTATTTCATAATCTATCCTGCTGAATTCTTATTGACAATATTATAACTGTATGGGAACTTTAACTTGATAAGGAAATGTATTTTGACACTGATACCTTATTAAAGTATACTGATCCTAAATTCTTTGTGACTCATTTGCTATGAATTTGTTATTTGTTGTATCATTGTAAAACAAAAGTATTTATTAAATTATTTATAGAAAATAAAGGTTTGCATTGATCTTTGAAGACTGAAAGAACAATCAAATGTTACCCATGTTTGAGAGCTGGGAAGGAGCCTGCCAAAAATCCATACTATCAACTGCTTTGTAGGGTTTACCTGGCTTCCCTCAAATGAAGAAGTAATGCCCTGCAGACCACTGCCTTTCTGGAACTTGTCCTGTGGCTCAGACTGCTGCTTCTATTTCAAAACCGAGGAACCTTTTGTAATGCTACCCTTACAAAAAAAAAAAAAAAAAAAAAAAAGAGAGTCACAGTTTAGAGGCTGAATTTCCACAGTTCCCAACCTGAGTTTTGGTGGAGAAACAGAAGCCATCATATTCTAGCAGTCTTGGCAAGCCCCTGACTTATGGGCTTTCCCCATCAAATCCTTCCAAGCCTCTGCTTCACCCTGACAGTAGTCATTAATCCCAATGCTGCTGTTAAACAGGCCAATCCTTTTCCATATAGAAAATGCCAGTTTTGCCTGTGCAAAACACATAGTAGGAGGACAGACACATTAAAAAATTAATTTCCAAACATGCATCTAAACTTCAGTGCTGCGTGGAAGCTGTTAATGCTTGATCCTTCTGATGCCTTTGAAACATGCTGTGCCTACACAGCCGGTGAGCTGCTCAAGCAGCAGCAATTCTTGTGAAGAGCCTGCAAAAGTGGGCTGTCATTACCTCCTTTCTTAGACTGGACACCCTGTAGGAGTAGAAACCAAATCCTCCTCTAAATCTGTTGTAATTAACATTAACTGTACAAAACTCTCCTTTTTAAAGTATCCACTTAGTCTTTGTCTAAGTGTCCCTAGGACTAACTCAGATCCTAATCCAACTGAGTATTGAAAAAAGTAATTGGAAAAGTAATTGAAAAAACCAAAAACAATCTCTGAAATAGAGATTAACCTGTTGAGATCAACTTCTATCTTTTGAAGAGTACAATAGCTAACTGAGAATATAAATTAGTGCTGTCAGGCATTATTTTTTGGGGTGTCCAAACGGCTGATTGCTCACACAGTCATACTTAAGAGGGTTCTGCAGTCACCATTCCCACGTTCAAATAGCTGAAGGAACAAACATATTTGTAGTACCTTGAGCTGCCTATTTTCTTTCCCCCTCTAAACACTTCCCCCAGCTAAACACTTCTCATGTTAGTGAGTTTTAGTGGGTTTTCCTTACATATATGAACATTCTGGGCAGCTAAACTCTGACAGTACAATTTACATACCCCAAAGACCCAAACCCTGGTCAGAAACACGATGCAACCTATGAATTAATAGCTGAGTTTTCTTCTGCTGAACAGGGATTTATGGCAGCTTTTTAATTTTCTTTTCTCCCCAGTAGGCCAGCAGAAGTGCTTAAAATTCAGCGTACATCATCTTTCACTGCCTAAAAGCACCATTTCTTGGCATCAGACTTTGTATCTCTAACAGCACAGCACTGATCCCAATGATGTTGTTCAACACTCATTACATTCTACTGAAAAATTGGCCTGTTTTGCCAAGCTCTCACGACTTGGGCTGGTCTCAGCTTCTGGCTGACTATCAAGTCTACCATCCTTTTAAAATGATCAAGCAATCATTTTTCCTAGAACACAGAATTCACTCAGGTAAGATTCATGATGTTTATCAAGGAAATACTTATAACAAAATACAATAAGAAATTCTCAACATGTGATTACTAATAAAAATACAAGAAAGCCCAGAAAACTTGGGTAACAAAGTCCAATTGTTCTTTCACTGGAGATACAGGCTCCTAAGCCATACTGAGATCTGCAGACACTACGTGATTCATCACACTCATTTGGAGCAGCAGGCAGAGCACACAGAAAACTAACACACAGATGCTCTAGTTCTAGGTGGTAAAGGTTTCATCTGTTACTTCTACCTGAGGAGCTTTATAAAGTTATTCACAGACATGCCACATACCTCTGTGTGTGTGTGTGTATATATACTTTAATTTTTTTTAAAGAGCTACAGTGGAGAACAGGAAATATTCTTCTACATCTAAACAAACAGCCTATTTTTAATTTCCCCTCCAACTCCTAATTATAGGCTTCCCAAGGGAGAAAGAAATACATTCTAAGAAAAAAGCAAGTCCTTAACAATATTTTATTAGGACAAGGTCTGTCACACAGCCCTGTCCTGCTCCCTTAGCACAAACCAACACACTGCACAAAGACTGCTTTTTTGGTTTCCAGGGGCTGTTTCTGAGCCCACTGTTGCCCACAGGGGAAGCAGGGTGGATTCTTTTTGCTCCAGGCTCAATTCATTGATATTTCCTTTGTTAACTGATACAACAAAAGCATCATCAGAAGGCTCCAGTAATTCAGACATAGCCCAGTTTTGGGTGTTTGCATTAAAATTGTATTTGAATATACAATCATTTTTTTTCAAGTGAGAAACAGCCACATTTTGCTATTATTTGACTGAAAGCCAGCCTGAAGTTTTGGAAGCTTGTGATATGCCACAGGTCTCACATGGAACATTTTCCTTGAAGTAGTCCTAAATTCCTGTAATCAAGGAGTTACTTAATTCTCTTCAGTCATGCCTTCCAGTTAGGAATGTGGTTAGGATGTCTTATTAGGGAACATCAGTGCATTCCTGAGCCTGGCTTACAAGGACTACCTGCAAGCCAGGCAACACCAGCATTGACATGCTGCAGGCAGCAGCAGCTGTATCACACCTTGGGTACTATCTGATGTGGAAATTCCTGCATCTTAACTTCACTTGTGTTGCATCTCAAAAAACCCAACTTCCCCAAACTCCTCACTTGAAAAGTCTGTGTTTAGGCCTTGGAATTAAAAACAAAACCCATAAGCTAGATCTTCAAAGGCACCAGCACCAGAAACCAGAGTGACTTTGTTGCACCAGGCATATTTTAATATTTGGGATCTGGCTGTTGATCTTTGAAGGACTGGCACTAGCTCTAGGGACTGAAGCTGTCTCCCCACAGCCCTGGGAAAAGCAAACCAGAAGAAAATACCTTAAGCATTGCCTCCTCCAGGCTTACTGGTGTCCCTCTCCAGTGCATAGTTCCAGGACCAAAGCACCTAGATAAAACACAGCAGCACAGCACCACCACCTTAATGGCTTGTTCTTCGATCAAACATCAAATATCCTCTAGTCTCTCAACAGCTGAATGTGTCTCTTAGCTGCAGCAACCACCTGCAGACAATTGCTGAGTCTTGACTACTGTCCTTTCCTCTAACCCCGATGTGTTCCTTCCACCAGCCCCCAGTCCATGCCCAGGTCTGTGGTTTCAGCATTCTGATTTCTGCCTCATGCTGCCTTCCCCTTGCCCAGCTCACCTTCCCCTCCTGACAAACCTGCTCCAATCTGTCCCATCTCTACACAGCCCTCATTGCAGGCAGCAGTTTTCAGCAAGGATTTTGGGACTTGCAGTGTGGGTTCTTTCTCATCATGCCCTTGCCTTGGCTGCCTGTTTGATACAATGGTCTGCCAGACTCCCAGCCACTTTCACCCAAACCTCAGCTTCTCTGGCTCTTGGGTTGAGCTCATGTTAAAATGCCCAAACCCCATTCCCACTCTAACCACTGGGCATAACAGATCACAATCCTTTCCCTGACATGAACACAGATTTTATGCTCTAACTTACAAGAAGTTAGTGGCATCCTCCCAGGAGTTGCAATACTACCCCTGGGTCATTTCAGACATTCTTCCCAGCCTGTTTCCTACCATTTGCTATTCAAGCAAGCAGTGGTAGGGTATGAATGAAAAATGTTCTGCTGGCTCACAGAAAATATACTGTCTCTTTTATCAGCCCCTTGACACAGTCCTTCAAGAAAAATCCCAATAAATTTCAGATGCACACATAATTTATCTTTAAGTTTTCAAAACAAGAGCAGAGTTGAGCAAGTTCCCCAGATGGCTGAACTCTGATCAGTAAAGCCAGAACAATTTCCCAGCCATAAGAGGAACAGGATGGGTTTACTCTTTTAGTCCTATGAGCACCACAGAACTAACACTAGTGGGAAAAGAATCCATATTTGTGGCTCCCCAAACCTTCTTCCCATACAAATACTTGCTTGTTCAGGACAAGAATTAATCCTGAGACAGAGAGGTGCACACACTCATTAGACTGCTGCCAAATGCTGCTATGCACTTCACAGACACCAACAAGCTCACAAAGGGTTTGATTTCAAGGTCCAACTTATCCGTCAGTATTTTCAGCCCTGAGAAATCCTTATACACTCACTCCAGAATTTGGCTGCCCAGAATTTGGAGAACCCTGAGATGCCCCAGTGATCCATGGGGATCTCTCTCTGTCTAGTTATAACCTATAAGTCGGAAAAATCAAAGGTTAAGACTCACGCAGGCAAACCAAAACCCACTTCATGTCCACCAGAGAGAATGACAGGAAAGTGATTACAATGCAAATTCAGCAGAATTTTCCAGAACAAAGTTCTTTTTAAAGACATTGGCAGGAATGTATTTTCCCAGTTACAACCGTTTATGCAGCTGAATTATATTTTATGTTCTCTAGTGGGAAAAGAACATCAAACAAACCCAGCAGCCTGAAAGTCTTGCTCTCCTTTTCTCAAGATGTTGGTAAACACCAAATTTGAGATAGAAGAGGAAAGCAGCAATACAAAAAACCCACAACTGTCAAACCCCCAGACCAAAGCACACAGCTCTCGGACATTATTTTGTAGCAGAAGTTGTGCAAATTTCTAAGTGGCAAACCACAGAGGTTGCCTCATAGAATAAGCCTTATGATCAATAGAAATACATATTATTTTAGTTCACCCTTCCTCCACACAGCAGCCCACAACAGTATTACACTGGATCAAACGAAGCATAAAATGGGTGTTGTCACCATCCATTTTTAGATCCGTTGCATGACGTCCGTTGGCTTTTTTCCTGGAAGAGCAGGCAATACTAATTGTGTCTATCACTCTACTGCTAACACAGATAGTGCTGTCCTTAACTGCAGCCCCCAGAACACACTGGAGTTCACAGAAATCAAACCAGTGGAAGTTTACTGGGAAAACAGGTTGCTCTTCTTTACTTTAACTGCAGCTGCAAACATCATGAGTTTTCCTGTGCCTTGCTCAACTACAGAGATGCTATTTTTTAACATACTTACACCTTCTAACACAGGCTGTTGTACACAACTTCCGTTTTAATCTTTATTTTTAGTCAGTTTTTGGAGTGCACAGCATCATCTATTTCAGAGCCATTCTGATCACCACAGAAATCTCAAAGATACAAGTGACACCAACACTGAATAATTGTTGGTAAAATTCCCTCTTTTCTCTTAAAACCTCTCTTCTGCAGAAGAGATTGTTTAATGACCTTGAACAACTACGTGGTGGGTTTGCTTTTATCCAGCACCCCTTTTTGCCTTCCCCAGATCCACAGCAAACAGCCACCCAAGCACTCTGAAAAGTAGACATAAACCTGGCTATTTTAACCATCAATTGCATCTTAATATACTTAATAAACATTTTAACTTCTACTTTCACTTTTAGAGGAACTTCTTCAAACTCCCCCTAAACGTTCTCCTCCCTCATTCAAAACAAAGAAAAAATCATCTTAAAGTCACTAAAATATTTGTCTGGTTAACCAGCAGAGGAAGCAGGAACCCATGAAATATCTGGAACTCGATGGAAAGACAGGAAACAGGGAATATTCAAGTCAACAGTATTCTCATTCTTCTTTCTGCAACAATCCCTGCTGGGCAGGGTTTGTTTGCACTGAGGTTTGTATTAGAAACACACACACTTAGCTAAATTACACAAATTCCACAAACCTATGCTAAAAATAATAAACTGAGTGAACAGTGCCTGTGCCCAGCACTTAAGAGCCACAACAGGTGCCTCTGGATGGCAGATTGCCGTGATGGCCGTACCCAAAACACTTGTCCCAAACCTGCTCAAAGAAGTGATCCTCCTTCTTCCCCCCTTCCCTTTTTCCCATATAGTCCCCTCTTCCCATGGAAACATCTCAAAGAGTGTTTTGATTCTTATAGGCAAAATCATGTCCTGACTCATGCCTAGGAAATAAATTCCATGTGCCTACAAAATCTATGGTACAAAGTGGTTGCTAAGGTGCCACCATCCACAAGACCCTGAAAAATGGGTCTTCTGCAGCCTATGGCAGGAGCTCATGCTCTCCACAGGCACTCCTGGTGCTGGCATGGGAGCAGCCAGCGTGCTGCATGACACACAGTGGCTGGGCCCAGCAGACACTGCTGCTCCTCGAGTCATGGGCCAGAAGTGCAGTGGCTGAGGAAGCTGCACATTTCATGTCTGTCTCCAACACAGGTCACCTCTACAACACCCATCTACTTAGGTTTAAAGCAGGTAGTGCACAGCTCACTTATATATGGAGCAAGGGGGTAAAGAAGCCTGGCAATGCATTAGTTCCATGGTTCATGGAAATACTTTGCAGCTGTGTATAACAGAGCAACATCATTCATGGCAAAAGTTGCCTAACAGGAAATTGCCCCAGGAAGATTTCCAAACTCCATGCATTCTAATTTCACACTAAACCCCCAAGCTTCACTGCCCAAAGAGCAACAACTTAGCACACCTCCTACACAAATATCCTACCCTGTTCTTCCCAATGAGCCAAACCATAATGGCAGCAACTGGCTAGGGCTGAAAGCAGCACGACAGGGTCCCCCCCAGGCACACCTGTGCTCAGCCCCTGACTCATAATATTTCACAGTGATCACATATCTCTCCAATTTACAGGAACCCCCCAGCCATACCCTTCCTTTCCTCACTACCAAGCTGCCAAATTTTTCTCCTGAGAGAACACCTCCAGGTCACTCTTCCACAATGTCCAACAGCATTCAGAAATCCATTTTTTAAGATGCTCCTACTGGAAATGCAGACCCCACAATTACAAAAGGAGTTCTGGGATCTTAACTTACTAGTGTGACTAATCTTTGAAAGCAGTATTTTGAAATACTTCTTTGAAATACACCGAAACATTCAAATTACTTCTTTTTTTGTTGGGTTGTTTTGTTTTTTTTTTTTAAGTGAGCCGCAGAAGAAAAAGGACATGGACACTCACACAGTCACATGCATCACTAACACTGTAGTTGGACAGACCTAGTTTTGACAGTATGAGATGCATGCAGAAATAAATCAGTTCATACCCAAAGAGGAAGGGGCTTGTGGGACTAATCTCTGTTAAGAAAACTAGGCATTCAAACCCCAATTTTCAATATAATATGTTTTATCTGTACAGCAACCCCAGAAACAGGAGACTGCTGTACCTGTAACACATAGTGTCAGTAACTGAGCTAATGCTGAAAGAGTAAATTCACTCCCTTTCAGGACTTCCATCAAGATCCAAACAAACAGGTATTTTTACAATAACCAAGGCAACAGGACAGAGTGTATTTGAAGGCAGAACTCAGCAGGATACAGAGGCCTTTCTGAAAATAATGCTGAGTATTCTCTCAGATTTTAAAATGGAAACATCTAGTAGCCCATCATCAATTTCCACGTAGTTATAACATGTTCCTGCCCAACATATCTTTCTACTGATAACTTATTACATCTTCATGTTTCTCTGCTCTATTAAAAAAACCACAACCAACCAACCAACCAAAAAAATCACCTGACAGGCTCATTTGGATTTTTTAGCTTCTTTGTGTCTCCTGTTAAGAGCTACAGAAATGTAATTTACATGCTCTAAAAAAATGAGCTACTTTGAAAACTTAACTTTTTAAGCAGCTCAGAGAAGATGTCTGTCATCCTTTCATTTCCAAGCAGCAGTTTGTGTAGATTTTAGTACAATCAATTCATGTCCATGTCATGTTTCATTTTCATGCTTCATTTTACACGCCCACTAATCAGACTAATGAGGTTGAATGTGAAGAAATCCCTTTGTTTCAAACTGAACAGCTTCTGAAACCACAGTTAGAATGGTCTTTCTTTGCTTATTCATTTCCTGTTTGCAAGTAATAGCAAAAAAAAAAAAAAAGGCATTACAAAATTTTTCTGCTAAACCCTAAAGGCAGAAAGCCATCTCAGTACAACATCCCCTGTAATTTACAGGAGCTCAGGCTGTATATTCCTGTAAGGGAGTTACAGTGCTTTCCACTTTGTAAGCATGCTTAAATGAAAGTAAAATCTTATTAACTGCTTTGGTAGGGTCACAAATATGCTCTATATGTTCCAAAGCAGGGGTTTAAGACGGTCCAGTGAGCAAAGGCCTGTCTGCAGGCAGCAGGGAATTTGTGCTGTGCTGGGCACCCTCCCACATGGAGTCATCGATTGCCCCACGCCTGTGTACAACATATCTAGGACCTGCCAGGAGCTTCCTGGGAGCTTCCTGGTTCCTTGGCCCACCTAAACCATCAACCACACATAAACAGATAACCCAGTGCATGAGACAGAAGCCAGAGGTGAGGAATGGAAATTCCTACTTGGAGATTCATCCCAGGCTCCAATACAAACCCACCGGTGCTCCTCAGAGCTTTTTGTCATGCGTCAGTGGGAACACAGAGAGATGCACAAAGATACTTAGAAGGGAATACACTCAATTATTGGACTATACCACAAAAGGCAACCCTGTCTACCCTCCAACAACACTGATAAATTTGAAATCACAGTCTAAACTATCTTGGCTTTAATTTGTTCATTCTGAAGTTGGGCTACTTTTTTTTTTTTTTAACATCACACACAAGCAAGGCTTGTTTCTGATCCTCTAAATGCCTGAGGAGCTGCCCAGACCACATGCTGAACAAGTGATAAATACATTGTAGAGTTAGAGGATCAGGGAGCATTCCACCAAGCTTACTGTGAGTGCCACTAGACCTGCTCAGAATGAATATATAAGGTTCAACTGTAGTTCAGAGTTCTCTGAAAGAATCTGGATACACCTGTAAAGGGGCATGGAAACAGAGAGGGGCAAGTTTCTCTTTTTAGCCTGTAGCTTGATGACAGCACAAGCAGCACAGTGCCATGGTTTACATCTGACTATGGTCCCACTCAAAGCACAAACTATCTCTAGACAAAATCCAGGCAATCCATTTCCTCCTAAACCTCTAAGTCGAACATAGAAACACACTCCTGCTACAATACATCCCAGGCTATAACAGAAGCTCTAAGTCTTTCACAGATCACCCAGAACATCAGTATGGCTTCAGGGAATTGAGTGGTACCAATTACTAACACTCCTGTCCCCAAGCAGTCCATAGAGAAGGGATGAAGATGTCAGAAGATTTACGACTGCACAGCAGGAGCCAACACTACTCCATATGCTCTCTGTCTAACCTTCAGCACAATCCTTAGGGAAAGGAGGAACACCACTGGTGAGAAGACAAAAAAGGCTTTTCACCTCCTGCTCATTCCCACTCTTGGAACAAAAACACTATGAAGTAGGTGGTTTTGTTCCAGGAGTTCCATCCTCCATATCAGCTGGAACCTGGCTGCAAAAACAAATGTGGAAGGACTGGGGCAGAGTCCATGGTGGGTTACAGCACCAGTCTGATGGCTGCTACCACCACAGCATGTGTGTGTGATCAGAGCCTACAAGCACCCAGAGCTACCAGATATTTGAAAGTGTTTTTGTTTCCCACCTTCATAGGAAACAAACCTGAGCCCTCAATAGCAGTACCTTGGCAGGAAAATAACTGAGAGCTGACAGATCTGAAGAATGCTGTGGAGAAAAATAATTTTAGCTTTCAACTATCTCAAATGATTCTCTGATGTTTAATTAGGAATAATTTAAGAGCAAACAAAAAGCCTGAATCCTTTCATAAATACTTCATAGGTATATGCTAGTTATTTCAAACAGGAGCTGAGTTCTAGCATGGCAGACTCCCTTAGAACTGGAGCTGAAGAAAAGCAAACTAATCTGTTAAAGAAATAGAGCAAAATGGTGTCAGATTTCTTCCAAAACAGTGGAATTTTTTGTCAACAAACTGGTTAGGAAGCTTGAACAAGGTATCTGACTAATGACAGACAGTGATCCTCCACAACCAGCCCCAAGATACAGGTGTCATTAAAAATCAACATGAAGCTTTACTGAAGTCTTTAAACACTGTACTGCCTCCCAGACATGGGAAAAGAATAAAACTGCCTGAGCAGCTTGGGTTTGGCAAGAAAAAGAGCATTAATTAAGGAGTTGGGTTGTTCCCAAATTGTGCTGCTTAAGAAGCCCCATTATACCTGCTGTACAATAGGTGGGATCCATTTTCTTTCAGCACTGCTGATGTCAGATGTTAATTGAAGACCATGTAAGAAGTACTCCCCTAAGACAAACTACCTTCTGCTGAAAAGATACCAGTCATGCTGCTAGGAGCACTGCAAGGGAAGCTCACTGAGCATGTGCCTGAAGAGCAAGAGATATGACAACTCATGCTCAAGAAACTTTAAATGTGGAGGATGTAATATGGTATAGAGCCATCAGGGACACAGGAAGAGCAATGGAAAAGGATGATGGCACTCCTCAAGGCAAGGGAGTGCAACCTCTACCATCCTATTACACCTCCTGACTTCTCTCTTTTTTTTGGCACGATCTGTGTTTTACCAACCTGAAGAATGTCCCTTCTGTGCTGCTGGCTGCTGTCCCCACACTGAGCAGAGCAGGAGACGGTCACCACCTCGTGAGCATCCCCAGGCACGCTCACCCTCCCACAGGGGCACGGGGGGGGGACAGGACAGAGCCCCCGGCCTGGGCGCAGCTGTAAGGGCAGCGAGCCACACGCCAGGGTGAAGCGGCAGACACGTGGCCTCTCCAGCAGATGTGGGACCAGCCTGTGGAGTCCTCCCTGTGTGAGGGTGCAGCTGGCACGGGGGCTGCCCCCACATCCTGCCCCCACCATTCCAGCTGCACGGCCCAGCTGGGCACTGCTCGGCCAGGGGGGAGCGGCACGCGCTGGCACGGGAGGGACGGCGGGCACGGCAGGGAGCGCCAAAAAACAGCACGGAGAGATGGAGAAGTGAACAACAGCACCCCCACCACAGCACTGCACCCCTTCACAGAGAGCCTGTGCCCCAGAATGACTCAGGGGCTCACCTTCCCTCTCCATGGCCACAAGAGCCTCCTGGGTGCACCAAAAGTCACCATGGCAAGTGACAGGAACATCAGTTGTAGCAGCGGGACTGAGAAATGGTGACCAGGCCAAATAACGTCCAACAGCAGCTTTTCCTTTATTTTAGCACCTGGTCTGCAGCTGCAGACCTTCTGAGGGTGCTGAGGAAGATCCTGAAGGTTAGTCTGGAGGAGGCTACACTCAGAAATTGAGCGCGTGTGCTGCATGGGGAAGAGCAGGTTCCTGGCTGCTGACTGTGGGAAGGAAGGAGGCTCTGCAGCCACACTGGGAGGCACCCAAGGTGTGGAAGATGATGGGGCTGGGGGACCCTGTCTTCCTTGCTTCACTGGTCCCTTCAGATGGGAAGATCTCTGGTGCAGTGATCTCTCCATGCTAGTACCTCCAAGAATGGTACCTTGAAAGCATTTGTGGCTCTACAGATTTCCATTGAAATATATTATACTGAGGAAGAAAGAGGAATTTTAGTCACAGAATGACAATATAAAGGAGCTATTTAAATCAACCTCCACCTCTAAGCACACTTACTACTCACCAGTAATGCTTTCACCATACTGGTGTGCACTTTTTGGCTCAGCAATGTGTTACATCAACATTACATATGAATCCCACAGGCAATTTCTGGTTACCTCTTCATGCCCAGCCCATCTTCCCTTGCATCTACAAAACCAGCATTTCACCAGAAGTCTGCTGACTAGAGCACTTCCTAACTGGAGGGAAAGCATCACAGCTTCACCCTCCTCCCCCTGCATCTCCAAGGGCAGAGGGCTCTTCCTGTTGGATGGACAGCCTTTCTGCCTACAGCACTTGTGTCACGGTAGCTAAGCAATTACTCACAGCTCAGCTCCCAAATCCTAATCATAAAGAGTGGCAGGGCTGAGTGCCTGAGCATCAGTTAATACTAGTACATATTAATTTAAACCACACAAACTACAGCCTGATGCACTGACCACCCCGGACACAACGAGGAGGTCCAAGGCAGCCAGCAGACACCCTGCCCATTGCCCCAGGCAAGTTAAAATCCTGAATTTCATCTAGAATCCCAGTCTTGTAGATGTTCCTTCACCATCTCCTAGCCCAGCTGCTGTTCTTGCAGTTTTTTAAATACTCTGGAGGAACCATGGTATCTTTCTAAAGGAAGTTCAGCTGCACAAAAAGAGCAAAACTAAGTAACAGTGCCTCAATTCCACTTCAAAACTAACAACCCCACAGAGCCTGGACAAGTAAAATCATTTGCAGAACAAATGATAGTCAACAACTCACCAGCAGCAAAGGTCACATTGTTATGGTTATTTTTCACGCTTAACCCCTCCAATCTCATTTGTTTTTCCCTTCCATTTCCTCAGATAGTGTAGTCTGACCTCAGCACAGAGACTTCAGAATTTAATCAATAGACATGAAAGACCAAAAAACTGTTTCACTGATTTAAACATAAAGCATCAACCTTAAAACCATCCTGAATTGTTATCCACCTTAGGAAAGCAAGAAACAAGAGATACTGTACTACAATAGGGTTTTCAGCTACAGCTGTTAAATAAATTTTAAATTTCATTTCACTTTTTTTTTTCAATATTTTCTGCAGAGAAATTGTCAAGAAATGCTATACAGAATATCATGAAGGGTACACACTTGAAAACAACAGAAAAATAAACCCTGAAACTCCCAGATTATCATCTCCTCCCTCAATTGCTTTAGATCTAAACAACATGCTTAAAGGCAGAATCTTTGTGCAGTGGGAAATATACAGAGTAATGTGCTTTAGTGATTATAACTGGGGGTTGGGGGGAAGACAGGTTCCTCCTTTCCTCCCATATATTTCAGGTGAGATTTTGGACGTGAAAAAGTTTACACAGGCCAAAATTTGTTACTTTTTGGGGAAGAGAACAACACGAATACACTATGAAACAGACCAGTAACGTTTAACACCAAGAACAATAACAGAACATCACAATGTCATCTCATTTATTCCTGCAGTTTTTGTTACATCTTCTCACCCATCCACTCTTCATACTTATGCCAGGGAAACACAGAGCAATAACTTGTGTATATTTTCATTTACAATCTTTGCTCAATATAAAACCACTTTTTTGCTACTAAAGTGTTCTTACCCATTCTTTCAGGAAACATTGACATCAGCAGATCTGATCAGGGACAAAGTCTCCCCAATGGTTACAGAGTGTTTATACTTTCAGTAAAAAAAAAAATCAGGAGACTAAGCCCTCTGGGATGAGTAAGCAGAAAAGAACATCTAGACCAGTGCGGCTATGCCATATGTTTCTTCATTAAAACAACTGTGCAACACTGAGTCAAAAACACAAACTCTATGCCTCTCCGGTAAGCAGTGGGGAAAATGACCTTATTTTTCTATAAGACTTGCCCTTTAGCAATTGTCGTTTGAAGGACAGCAAACCACAGGCAAACAAACTCAATTGTCCCCCAAGGATCCCTGAAATAGTTTAGCCCTGATAAAAAGTTCTTAAGGGGCTCTTCCCAGAAACACGCATATTTTTTCATAAGCATTTACCTAAGAAAAGTGAAGCAATGCAGCACACAAATGCCGGTTTATGTAAGCCCATTCATGTGCAAACATGCACATAAATACCAAAGGCTGAAACGTGGGATCTCATTCGAAGGTACTTAGAGTGCAAACAAGATCTTAACACCTGAGGTTCTGGGGACTGGAACTTAAAACTCCCACGGTGAGAAATCGCTCTTGGTCATGATGACATAGAGCTGTAGTCAATATTTGTCTTCTGAAGGCATCGAGTGTTTTGCATATATAAATGATGACAATTTAATTAAGTAAATCTCAAACGTGCATAAAGAAAAATTATATTGAATTCAGTTATAGATACATCGCACAATATGTAAAGCTTGTCCACTTTCAGTTTTATATATTTAAAACATTTTAAAACCTTTATTCCTTTTTCCCCCCCTTTGGTCTGTGCTTCTCGACTTTCCTAGACCCCACAGGAAAGATGAATTTCACTGACAGAGTGAATTGTTTACCCTTCTCAGCGATGACCAAACACAAATGGGCTCTGCTCTGGAGACTGTGGAAATGCAGATTACGACAATATGGCCTTTTGAGCTAACTTACAGATGCAAAACCATCCCATTCAGAACATTTGCAGTCATAGTATGAAATGCAAAGAAAACAAAACCTCATTACATTTTGCTAGCCATAAATACGAGTTTTTAAAACTCGCTTCTGAATCCATTGGAGAGAACAGAGCACTAAAGCCCCTCCAAAACATTTCCCTGCATGGCTCACTTATCTTCGGGAAATTAACAAAATCCTCATTGTGATAACAGCTGATCATCATTGCAACTGCTCCCACAATCACCAAGATACCTTCTCTGGACTGTTTTTGAAGGAGAATCATGAATTACAGAAGTGTGTGAGGGTTGAAGAAATATTAGACCCAACATTATTGTACCTTTCCACTCCATTGTACCTGCAGTGAAGTACCTGTGACCTTCCACTGTAACCTTTTGTTTTATTTCCTCAACAACACTTGCTAGCAAAGAAATCTCAGGTCCCTGAATTTCGAGTACCTGTGATGAAAGAAAAGCCTCTAGGTCACATTCCCACAATCCAGACCTAGACTATTTGAAACGGATCCATATGCCACTCCTGAAAGTGATTTTGATGAGCAGAAATTACTGACTAATGATGCCCAGGAGGTGTTTTCCTACCCTCCGCAAAGCCATTAGCATCATTTTCAAGATTCATTACCCACTACTGACAGACCCTTCCATCACCATAGCATATTGTTGCAACTTACATTCAGTCTCATTTCCCCTCAATTTTATGCCCTTGCTCCCTAGAAGGATGCCAAAAATCACTGCACCATACCACAAAGAAACTAACCTTGCCAACAGGTCGACAGCAGCTGCTTCTGAACATCTGGCTTAACCTGTTGCCAGAAGCATAATTATCACCTATAATGCTTAACTTCCTGAGATGTTGGCAAGAATCACAATTTCTGGTGTGTTTGCTTATCCGTATAATGGACAGCAATCATCAGACATGAAAAGACACCAGAAAAATTCCTCCCTTCTAGACCTAGGTGGCAAAAGCTGCCATCTCAAGGTATGACTTAATATGCATTTTGGGCACAGTATATTAAAAAACCCAAACCACCAAACATGATTCTTTGAATACCCATCTTTCTCCTGGTTCTGCTGGCAGTGACAAGAGGCAGAAGACAGATTATTACACAGGGCTACTCAAAGCCACCACTGAAATGTCCTGAGAAAGGGCCTGTCTTTAACTGGTAGCATGTACAAGGGCCTGATAAAACACACAGTCACAATGAAAAAAAGATCAAAGATCCTTCAACTAGTTAATTTATTGCTAATTTTTCCTATTTGGTTTCATGCTGTCATCCTTTGCGTACCAGAACAAAACCTCTCTGCTATCTCAAAATTTTCACACTCCACATGGGTTTGACTTTGATAGTACCATGGGTTTTGAGGGCGTACTAGTACCAATATTCCTCCTGAATTCAGAATCAGGGTTTCTCCTGTCTGGAATATGTTCTCGGTGTAACATTTGATATAGTTTAGATAATTTCTTCATCTGAAAGCAAATTTATGATAGATAAAAAACCTAAGAAGGAAAGGAGGAAATTAATCTCTAATACTGCTAAGAAGCTGCCAGACAGGCAATAACTAGGCATGTTACATTATTTAACACTTATTGGCAAATAAGGTAGAAATTATTCCACCCTTTCACATGTCATTCTGTCCAGTAGGCAGGTTTCTGTCCAAGTTCTTCCCATCTTTTCTGAACATGAGCCCTTCTTTATCAAAAGTGATCCTTCACCAAGCTTAAATATTACTCACAGTTCATGGCCAAAAGCTTGCCTGTCTTGAATTCACAGGCACCGTGGTGTCTCCATAAACCATCCTTGGTTTTACCCATTAGGTCATCTACTTAACTTCATACTGGGGGACAAAAGGATGTAAAATTATTGCCAGAGCAATTCTTTTACCTCTTTCCCACTCCAAATCAACTCTCTCCTACGTATTCTGTGAAAAATGCAGAGTTGAGACCTACTAGCCACATTTTAAAACTGTACTCTTTCTTATTAAGTATGACCATTAGCTTCTCTCTTGAGTTCAGGATTTTTTGCAAAGTTGAAATATTCACCTCCTGTGTTTTGGTTATATTCCAGACTTTTAAAGCTTGAATTCTTTAACCATGGTGTGCTAGGAATGGGAAGTGAGCATGCCCAAGAGTAACCTCCTTCACCCCTTTGCCCATTGGGGATTCTCATACCTTACAAGGTGTTTCAACACTATAAACCACTTAAATTAGTCTAGCTATTCTTCCTTTACTTACTGATTCTAGAATGTCTTTATATGCAATGACTTTTGTAAGTGTTGCCAAACAATTGTGGAGACTTCATTAGTAATCCTATCTGCTTTGTCATAAATGGAAAAATTGAACAAAGGGTTATACAGTTCCAGCCAAAGTAGCATTCAAGCAATTTTTAATTTTATTTAATCCACAGCTGAAATATAAGCTGAAACATAAAATGTATTCATGCAGACTTCTGCTTCTGTGAATGAAATTTATCCCTTTCACCAATTTGTAGCTCCAAGGTAGCCTCAGAGAGGAAATTACATAGCCTGTCTTTGCTTTAGCTTTTCAGGGAGTAAAGTGAAAATAACCATTGGTTGTTATTGAATAAGATAAAGTATTTAGAAACAAAAGTGCTCTATGTAATAATTCTCATTACAAAGTGTACAACTGCTGTCCTGCCTTTGATATTCACAGCAAGCATTTAAAGGCCATGAACTTGAAGAGCACACTGTAAAAGTCTTCTCCCACATGCAGCTGTCAATGTGGAATAAGAAAAATACTTCTCAAGCTGTTTTGATTGTGCATATCTACAGGACACAGGTGAATACCCATGCGACTTACCATTGATTTAAACACAAAATAAGTGTGAATGTGAGAAGCACACCCAGATTCCAGTTTACAGTCAACTTGTACAACCTCTTTCTAAGTCAGGTATTTCAGAGCGTTCTGTCTCTTTACCTATCTGGTTATTTCCAAACACAGAGCCCATCTCAAGGAACTTCAGTATTTTACACAAGAAATAACTCTTTTTTCCCCCCAGAAGATAAATATTTTACTGGGCAATGCCAATAAAATAGCAGCTCAACAGGACCAAGAACATCAGATACTGATCTTGTAAACCTATGGCTTTCAATTCTGCCTCTAATTACAGAATAGCATAGATTCAGTAGAGCACAAAGGCATTTTCTTGTGTCAACAGGACCATAGCAATGTTCAAATACTTCTTGTGCTTTGGTTTAGTATCTTACCATATATCTGTTGCTTTTTGTATTCATGTCTCAATCCTGATTCATCTTCAGTGAACCGGGTGAACTTGATTCATGCCTATGCAGATGGCCACATTCAGGTTCATTGGCACATCTCACACACCTAAAAGATCACCTGTCCCCTGCCTCTTGGCTCACTTATGTTGCTTAACCAAGCTGTATTGTGCACCATGTAACAAAATATCTTCCCTTTCCAGGAGGCCAAATACATTATCTGCCCTTCACTGTTCATATTGACTTTTCTGTATTAGCACAGTGTCTCTGTCAGCAAGGAACAGCAGGGACCTCAGCACTGTGTTCAGGCAGGCAAGAGCACAACAGGGGTTCTGGTTTTTAACCTCTGCTCTGCCTCCACAGTGCTGCAGTCATGGTGGGCAGAGAGCTGTACACATCTCCAAACACAGTGTTTGCCCTTCAGCAGACTGAACCACAGCTGCATTTGTCCCTTCCCCAACTCTCCAAGGGCTTCCTTTTCTCAAGAAGAAAGACTAATACCACTGGTGGGAAGATCCAAGCTGGGAAGAAAAGGAGAAGTACAAAACCTGTATATTCAGGAAACACTGTTCACCAAGGTGCTCAGTTTCTTGGTGAGAAGATCAGGAATGACAAAATGAGACAGGGGAGGAGAGAGTGATAAAGAGAACACAGCAGGTGAAAAGGAGGGCTGAGATCTGCTAAATCACTGGGGTGTGCTCCAATCTCACGTGGAAAGTGTAATCTCTTTTTCATTTAAGTTGAATCCTGGATTTCTATTATGCTTACTGGCAAACTGCATGCAAATTCCAGAAGTTCATACCAAGTACTGCAACTGATGGATGTCTGTACTGGAGTGATGGGAACAGACACTCAAAGACATCAACAGGCTAGTCAAGAGCTTCCAGGAAAACACAGTACAGACTTTGACTCAACAATAACAGCTCTGCTGTTATTCACAGGCTTCCTGTGAATCCTCACACATGGACAAGTATTTAGAAACAAAAGGCTCTAGTTCAGCCCACTGCAAGTGATATACGCATGCTCTGTAATTTCCATATCTTGTATCAACAGGTCTTTTGATAAAGCTGCCTTGAAAGGTGCAGTGTGATTGCCACAGATTAGTGGGTTTTGGTATAGTCAGCCTCAAAGCCTCCCTCAAGCTATCAACAAGAATTTTGTATCTCTGGGATGTAAGCTTTCCTCACTCAGGCACAGAATAGATCAGGCTATGCAAGATGAGCAACAGTAGGATGCTGTTTTAAAGCTGATATACGAGCAAAAAGCAATGTTGAAATGCAAACAAAATTAAGTCTTTTTGCTCCTCTCAAGACTTGTCACTAACTAAAAAAAAGGTGGCTTCCTCCTTTCTGGGGAGGAACAGATTTGATGTTGCTGCATCTGTTGTGGTTTAATTCAACACTGTTCTGAGCAGGACAGAACTGTGCATCTTTTGCAATGCAAATTTTCTTCACCTCTCAGTTGCCTAGATCAGCCCCATTTCCAGCTCATGATATAACATTCCAATAACTCTGTTTCCACCCTTGCTTTCTGCTAACAAAAAAACCCAAAAAAACCCAAAACAAACAAAACCCCAAACGAACAAACAAAAACCCAAAGCAGAACAAAAAACCCCCACCATCATTGATGTAATATTTAGCTCAAAATGCTGTTTATTTTAGCTTTTTCTAAAATGCAGAGCCTTTCAGAATACTTTCTCCAGTCATGTATGGTAATGGAAATGAGACCACAGAGGAATAAGCTACAATAGTATTAAGTCACCCTTCTGCCCACTTCCCTCTACAGTTTCTTCTAATGCTACACCATTAGAATACATGTAACCACGAGTGAGTGGTGCTTTGCAGCTTCAAGCAGGCACACAAAGTATGGAGAATCCAGAGAAGCAAACACCCTGCTCTAATCTCCAAGGAACATTCAGAAGACACAGGTGGTTAGAGCATGGTGCTAATATCACCAGGTTGTGCATTTGATCCCCTTCCAGACCATTCACTTAAGACTTGGACTCGATGATCCTTGTGGGTCCCTTCCAACTCAGAATATCCTGTGACAGTCTACCTTAGACATGTTTTTCACCTTAGGTAAAAAACACAGGTATCACATTGGAAAAATGGTTATATACACTGAAATCTTAAAAATAATCAAGTAAGCAAATCAAGCTTATGCAAATGTGAACATTTGCAATATATTGATGTGAACATTTGCAAATGTGAACATGTGCTATTAGTCCTTCCTTATATTGCACATAAGTAATATAAGGAAGGAATAATTAGGTGAATAAGAGCAACTGCTTACTAAAACAGTAATAAAAATTTTATTTCTGTGGAAGCAGTTGTATAATATAGGGTTGGGTTATCCATGACACAGATGAGTTTCTGAGATATCAGTGGGTGACAAATCAGGTAGGAAGAACCAGAAACTACTTGACTACAAGGCAGGAGTTTCTCATATCATCCTTATCTTTTAAGATACCTTGCTAGTCAAGGAGGATGTGCTCTAAAGCCAAACAGTCTAATGTGTTGAAGCCTGAGAAGAAATTTGCAGCAGAACAAGCTGAACTCAATCCCTTAATCATTGGGTCATCACTGCTTACCAACACTTACAATATAAAGATTTTATGTGGCAGTTTAAAGAGGAAGCCCAGCTAGTGGATGAAGAGAGGTTAGTTGCATACTGCAGCATTAGTTTGCATGGGATTTTATACCAAGGGAAATGGTCTATAATGAAAGATCCCAAGATTTTTCTTGCATTAGAGAAGTGGGGTCCACATACTCCCACCTTGCAAGTAAGAAGCCACAAGCAGAAGCATGAAAATCTACACATTTGCCACTTAAGTCTAGATTACATATTTTCTTACTAATTTCACCTCATCATAAACTTTCCACCATAATACTGAAAGAAATGGGAGAGTTACAATCTTAAGGGAAATTCCCAGCAACTTCTATCTCTTACAGTTCAATCTTAAGGGAAACTCCCAGCAACTTCTATCTCCTGTACAGTTCCAAAGTGTGGACAGCAGCACAAGCTGACTAATGAAGCAAGGCATTTGGACTGCAACTGCAAATTTCAGTCCCAAGATCAAGGATACACTGGCACAGGCCAGACAGGGATTAATTCACCTCACCAGGTCAGAAGGCATCCTGGAAAATAAAAATCCTACTCATCACATCATCTTGCTCTGCTGGGGATGAAGGAAGTGAGAAGCCTTTTAACCTTCTAATTTGCTTATTTTTTTCCTTTTGTAGGACAGAATCCCCTGTACCACCTTGTTTGTTCTGGAAGACTATCCCTGCCACACAGACTTGCTTCACCTATCCTCTGAGAGCACTGCCTTTGCTATAGGCAGGCAGATGTTCTTCCTGTCCCAGGAAGAATAGATACTGGAGAATGCTGCTGGGATTTTTCCCTAAACATCCTTAGGAAGTAGACCTCAAACAGAAATGTTGTAACTCTAAGTACCAGATGTAGCTACGTGCTGCACAAACATGTTTTAATGATTCCAGATTAGGATGGCACCAACCAACTTTGAGGCAATTTACATCATCTTAAAAGTAATGAATGGGGGAAGAAAAGTAAGAGTGAAATGATAACCTGCACTTTGAACATTCAAGCAGCAAGCACAACAATATCAAACATGTGAAATGCTTTGGAACACAGCTAAGGATGAATCTCCAGGTTTCCTCTGCCTACAGAAATCTGTGATGCAGAAAGCTAACAGATTTTACTCAGTTGATACTGAGCTTTGACATGGGCTATACGTACTTACATGTCGAGATTGCAGAGCTGATAAACCAGGTTGTATAGAAGAGGGCCTCTTCGTATTAATATTGCAATCCACCCCAAAGATTTTTTTTTGTCTGTGTGCTCTCTCCTTACAATGAGAAAGAAACTTAGTCCTAGCTCTGGAAACCAAACCCAAATGGTGCCTTACACAAGATCTCTAGCTTCATATTTTTCACAATATA
The DNA here is from genome assembly GCF_051311805.1 of Agelaius phoeniceus. Classification (NCBI taxonomy): domain Eukaryota; kingdom Metazoa; phylum Chordata; class Aves; order Passeriformes; family Icteridae; genus Agelaius; species Agelaius phoeniceus. The sequence goes on along the minus strand of NC_135267.1, from coordinate 89,245,190 downwards.
TCTTCAAGAGCTTTATTTTTGCAATACATAGAAAGTACTTGAAAAGCTGTGACCTGAAAGAGCACAGAAGTTCACTGTGACGCTGACATCTGCTTAACCTCACACCTCTATTTCTGTTCCTACTACAGCTATGACTGTCTCTGATTTTAATCAGTGTCACAACCTTTCATATTAGCTCTAGAACACAGAAACATAGAACAGAGAGGGGAGGAAGAAAAAATATGGCAAAAAAATTACCTTCTCTATTTAATTATCAGCATGACCCGTCTTTAACCCAAACACTATGGTTAATAGGTTTCCTGTAGCCATCATGTGATTTGCAGTTCTTGCACCTGTTGGCATATTTAGGCATATATTTTTGAGTTAACAGCCAGTGTCTCCTTCTAAATTAGCAACGACTACATTTTAAATTGCTTAAGTCAACTTCCTCAAGCAACCACAAAGCAAGACGTTCTCGTGGGAAAAAAAAAGAAAAGAAAGAAGTGCTAGACATCAGTTTTCAGCTCAGCAAACCTCAACTAAACCCACCAATTATTTTATCAGAAGAATGGAAAAGCAATTAGAAGCAACCTGGTCAAAATAGAGAATAAGAAATATAGAGTGGGATAATAGGGTCACAGGTGGAAAAATATCTTTATCTGTATCTTTATCTTCACTTTGAAGTGCTGTTGCTTTACCCCAATTATCATAGATAACAAGTTCTCTAAGGGCAAACATTCTAAAAACACTCAGAACAATATAACTAATTCCCATTCAAGAAGAGAACAGAAGGCTTCTGGCACAAGGCACCTCTCAGAGCTGCTTTAACAACTGTCTTACATGTTTGCACTTGGAAAATAATATCACCCAAAAAATACAAGTTGGGGTTTTTTGGTTTGTTGGGTTTGTTGGGTTTTTCACGAAACAACAGAGTCATTTACTCTATTCCTCCTTTCCCTTGTGCCTCAAAGCATTGTTATTAAAATAGTTTTTATCTTCCAGGTTATGTTTCAGGATCAAATTTTGTGATAGTAGTTTATATTACTCCCCAAGTAATACATTTTGATCTCATCCTCATCTCCACTCATTCCTTTCTCAGACCTCCTTGATGGGGCAGAGGTGGATTTCCACTCCCTGCCCAAGCAGCACACCCAGCTCCTTTCCCACCAAAGGGGCAGGAGAATGGCTCTGTCTGGGAGGGTTTCACTCAAAGGTTTTGTAGGTACCTTGAACATAGTGTCACCACACAGAGTGGTTACCAGGCAGTGACTGTGACTGCATGACTGCATTTCTTTGAGACCATTGCTACAAGGACATGTACCAAGCTTCATTTGTGTGTCTTCCACTAATATTCATGGTTTCATATACAGGAATGAATGGGAAAGATACCCTAATACCAAATACCACGACACCGGCACTACCAGTTCAACTGTATTTTTGGGTTGTGTAAAATACAATCCTTTGGAACAGTTAAGGCAGTGTGTGTTTTTTTTGTTTTGTTTTGGTTTGGTTTTTTTTGTTGTTTTTTTTTTTTTGGCATGGACAAGACCCAAGATACCGACTGTCATTATTAGATTCTGGCTTGCAGTCAACTGATCCTTTTGTATGTCCACACCAAGCTTTTGCACGAGCTCTGACTGGGCACAGCCCTCAGCTCAGGCTGCTCAAATTGAAGCAAGCACATCTTCATAAAAGGCTGCTCTGTACTAAACACGCAACCGCCTCCCAGCGTCACATGGAAGAGAAAGAAACAAATTGTGAGTCTTTCCTCCAGCTCAGTTTTTTATTTGGAAAAGAAGCCATCTCTGCAAAAGCTGAGGGTGAAAAAGCAAACTTGTTATCAGGTCTGACTTTTGCCCAGGCCAACAAGGAGTTTGGTAGCTTGTAGAAGAATTTGGTAACTAGATGATACAGAAGTGAAAGAGGGAATCTACAGCTTTCACCTTGCTACAGAAAAGAGCCTGACAAATAACTAGCAGGATATGCAACCTAACTCACCACAAGGACAAACCTGGGAGTTTGCCATCATCATCAGATAAAGCCCTTCAATTTTTGTGCAGAAATTGTGTTAACCTTCATAAATGCCTCCTATCTCATCTCCACATGAAGCCATAGACTTCCGTGTATCATTACTGCCTCTATAACATGCTAGTGACAACCAAGATGTGGTTATGTTGCCCCAGGGTTTATTGCTTGATTTCTGTTTTTGAAGTTGCTGTATCTGCTCTGAGTACTAATTATGGTTTTGTACTTATGGTTTGAAGAATGATGCTAAAAAAAAAAAGCGAGCAAGGGCAGAATTGCTAATACAGAAAAGCAGTTACGCTGGTTTGCCATGGGTTTCACTATACAGTTTTGACAAGGCTGATACATGTGTTTCTCAGGCACTAGGCACATTGGGTAGCCATGAATTAAACAGCTACAGATTTGGGGTTTTCTTGCTTACTCACATTTTTTCCTGTAGTTGTTTAAGAAGTTGAAAAGAAAACCTCAGGAGCGTTAGGTTATGTGATAAAAAATCCTTTGCATACCTAGAGAGATGGTGGCAGGAGGGGAAGCACAAATAATACTCAGCCCTGGCTAGTGACAGGAGCCATGAGCTCACCACAGCCTGATCTTCACAACCCTAGAGGAATACAGAGGCACTAGGGCAGAAACCCAAATTAAGAAGAGACTCTACCTAGACCCTTCCTGGGACTGTCCCAGCAGGACTTCAGGCCCAGTGTCCAGGCATGAAACCCATCAGGCTGGATCAACACTAGAATGCCTTTTGGATGGAGGGGAGTTGCTGCCCAGGAGTATAGGACACATTGTGAAATACAGGGGCAGAGCAATTTGGGATTGCAGGCCACTTCCTACAGGATGTTAGGGAAGGCGTCAGAGGTGGAGAAAGGAGTGGATTTAGGTGATTTGGGATGAACAGACGGGAGAAAAACAGAGAGACAAAGGAATATAAAAGATTGGTCACATGTAACTAGTTTACAGGAGCAGGGTGCAGCCTTTACTAATGCCTGGGAATACATTGGTAGCCTTGCTGCAGGCTGGGCCTGGAAATGCAGCTGCTTCACCTATGCCAGGCTGCTGGTGATTTGTCTTCCCCTAACACAGTACTCTTTCCGGGATTATTATGACTTGCACATAAACTGTTGGCACTATTCTATACCATAGGTATGTTTCATAAAAGTACTCTAATAAAAGAGGGACCTATATGCAACATATTATTGTTTCAGCATCTTGCCTTCTCAAGTTCACTCTGACTTTTAAAAAAATATGCAATGGCTACTATATTAATAATCCTCTGGAACTTAGATTGAGGCAATTCAACTGGGGAAAAGAAGAGTCATGAGAGAGTGAACCATCTATTATTCACAGGAAAGAGTAAATGTGTTCATTGTTCACAGGCAAATCCCGGACTAGAATCATGAAGGACCTCCATATCTCTTTAATTTATCCATTATCACATATTAAGGGCCATAGCCCTCCTTCAGAGATGAGGAAAAGTGGACTTTCAATACTGAAAGCAGTTGGAGAAGACTTTGCCTGAAGGGTGTGCGGGCTATATAAACAGGAAAGGAAACACAGGCAGGGAGAGGCTGAGTGCCTTTCCCCAGGTCATGCACCAGAGCCTTGAGGGAGCCAGAAATAGCACTCAGGCTTCCTGAGCCCCTCCATCCCACGGCACACCTGGTCTCCCACGCAGTTAGCCTGCAGACATCAGTCTCAGCTAGAGACACCCTTTCAGGCATCAGTGCTTCTGGAGAACAGAGCAGCAGCAACCTCACAGGAGCAGCATCTTTACTCTTTTCAGGAACTGAAGTTTTAGGAGAAAGTACTAGGACGAGACATATTACACAACAGTGATGATATTTTAATATTCTTCACTCCAAATCGATTGTCTGTCCTTTCCTAGATAGCATTTAAAGGATTTGTTCTTCACTGTAAACTCATAGTTTCTCCTCCCACGTACAAAGCTATTTTTAATCACTGGACAACATCACCACAAAGTCTAGTTATTTGTCTGCTAAAAAAAGCTCCCATTTTAAGCACTAATAAACCAAAAATCACAGCACAAAAAGAAATCACTCTGCTAGACAAGCATCAAACACAATACACAGCATTATTGTTTGCCCTTCCGTGCAAACAGTGGAGACATGTCACCCTGGAAGTCATTCTTAGTTAAGCAACTGAAGTACAGAAATACTCATTCTCCTCATAGTCCATGTGATAAGAACTGCATTGTCTGAAATGAGTGCTTGGATCCCAGGCCTGTTTACCCACAAGCAAAATTTATCAGGTGAGAATGAGATGTGTATTCACCCTTCTTGGCCCTTTTCTACCAGAGGCAGGGCAGTGCTTGGGTTCCTTAAGCAGCTCAGAAAATCAAGAGTGCAGGCAGTGGTGTCTCACTCAAGAGCAGTGTCTGCATCACACCCACCCAGCAGTGTATAAACTCAGTGCTCTATTTCATACCCCCAGGACTGTCTGGCTGTGTTAATGCAATAAGTAGGCGTTTCAGTTTCCTTGTTTCTACTATAGCAGGATTTGGGGGGAGGGTTTGAATTTTATCCTAGGGAAATTGTATATAAAATTTGTTCTTGAGTCTCTGGGCTGCTTTCTCTTTCAGAGGGAGCATACCTCAGCTAAACAAAATGCCTCCTCCCTCTCTTCTAGGTTTGAGCTAATTACACATCCATATTATTCAGTATTCACAGGGTGCTCCCTCTCTTTGCAGTAACAACAGTCATATAAGAACCAAAAAATGTAACCTTTGTGAATTCACCCTGCCTTGGTGCATGCAACCATGCACCACCAGTGTTGCTGGGAACATGTCCTGCCTCGTGCCATCTCGTGCTATTCTGCTTCTGCCTCCACCCTGTACATTTCCACCCTATGGCTGAAGCTAATTCACTTGTAAAGCCTCCAAGCCCAGCAAGCAGGCTGCTGTCACCTGCTTCCCATGGCCTTTGAGCCCCTTTGTCCTTGAGGTTCAGTTGTCAAAGCTGAGCTTTCCTAGGCATGTAGCAGACGTGGCACAGCCTGGGTTACCACCTCCCCAGGAGAGTGGGGCAGGAGGAGAGGACAGCAAAGCACAGCTCTGTGCCTAGCTCCAGCCTTGCACCGGGCAATGGAAAAGGCACCAGGCTAGGGAGAAGGGCACCAGGCACGCCGGGCAGGCTGCAGCCTGAGCAGGAGCAGGGGAAAGGCTCCTCTCATCCCATTTCTCTTTTGAGATGTGTTACCCCCATTTGGCAAAACCTCACTATTCTCCTCGAACACCAGGCTCCTCTGGGGCTGAAGAAGGAAGGGCCAAGTGTTTTGATGATGCACGTAGGGCCTGGAGTAAACCAAAGTGAATTAACAACGCTACACCTGGGCACTGAGTGCACACGCCGCCTATTACTCCGAGGCTGTGAGCCAAATGCCATTAACCTCCGAGGCAGATCATTATTAGACCATAACACCCAACCTGTCATGTATCATTGTTTCATTAACACAGTTCTGGAAAGCCTCTAATAAAGTCAGGGAAACTGTTGCCTCAAAATTAGCAGAGATTACAAGATCTTCCATGTGGATACCGAAGAGAAGAAAAGGAAGTTTATGATAATAATTTTAAGGGCATTAGAGATAACTGTGATAATTTTGCTTCTGATCTAAAGCCCACTGAAGGCAGTAAACAGGCTCCTATCCTTTTCTTCTGAAACAGTGATTTTATTATTATAAATATGATTCTCCCCCACTCATTTCTTAAATTAAATTAGAGGTTGCCCAGCCCAGAAGAAACCTGTAATGCATATGCCAAAATATTTGCATGGCTGACAAGCTCTGTCTTTGAATCTTCATGAAAGGCATATAATTGTGTTTAATGCAATTTATTTGTCATTAAAGAAATAAGCTTTGATCCAAATGTCTTTGCAACAGAGATCCAAAGATCCAGGTCTATTTTAAAGCAATGTGTATTTAACATTCATTCCTTTCCTTATCTGATTAGGAAATTTATTCCCTAGTAGATTATAAAAATATAACAACAACAACAAAAGGTTATACTTACGTAAGTTTATTAATGTCTTATAATTTCTTATGCCTGGGCTAGTTTGCTGTTGGATTATTTATTGTTTTAAGAAGGATCATTTTCATCCAACTTACACAAAAAAATCTTCAGAACTAAGATTATTGACTACTCCACCCTCCTAGCAAGTTTAGATAGCATCTAACCAAGTAGGTTTCCAGTGTTTCAATGGGTGTCCCAATGGCAGCTGACAGAAACCCCCAGAAATTTAACTGAGGAAAGAAGGACAATGAGAGTTTTGAAAAACTTTAACTGAAACACTTTTATGAATTATTTTGATGACAGTGCCAGCTTGTCTGCATTTAAACATCTATGCAACATGTGCAGGGCCAATGTGGTCATGTTACTTTTGTCCACAGCGGAACAAGCTACTGGTTTAAAGGTTTTCTCAGTCGGTTTCTTTTTTTCCTTGTTTTTGGTGTAATCCAGATATGAACAAAGCAAATGCTCCAGAATGTGATCAGTTTAAAAAAAAAAAAAAAGAGAGTGAGGAAAAAAAACCTCACAACAGCCTCCCCTCCAAAAACCAAAAAAAACCCAAACAACAACAACAATAAAAAAAAACCACCAAAAACAAACCACCAAAAAAGGCAAAAAAAAAATCAAAAAAAACAAACAAATGAAAAACTACCAAAAAAAGATAAAAAAAATAACAAAGCCATCTCTAACAGAAAAAAACCCTGAGGTTTTTGTCCTCTGCCAAATGCCTCCTGGAAACTTTCTGTGGAAGTTAGAATAATCATCTCCCAGAATCTGGCCCCTAGTGAGAAAGTGCAGTGTGCCAAACCAAGAGGGGAAAGGGTAAAAAAAATGGAAGGAAATTTTACATCAATTGTGAAATAATGCAAGTCATCCAACTTCTTTCTACATCTGTGAAATATTTCTTTGAAAGGAGAAAAGGTACTTAGAAGTCACAATTGCCTAAATACAAAGAGGCAAACTTTCAAACTGATTCTTATCCACATGAAATTTAGTTATTGAAATGTTTAAAAATCACTGACCCACACAGTAGATGGGCTGATCTTCTGTCTACATCACTCTCTGCAACCTGGGTTAATCTGTTTCTGACCCTGGCAAATACCAGATGATGAGGGGAAAAAGCAAGACTAGTGCAAGCATATGGTGACTCCTCACTGTGCCAGGATCAGCACAATTCACAGGTCTCTGGTGAGACTCCTTAATCCCACACTCCTGAACCCATGTGAAGTTCTTGTACCTCTAGCCTCTGCACAACTGCTCAGACATTACAAACCATGTCCCCTTGCTTTAAATCCCAATCCCACTAAATCTTTTCACATTCCCTGAATCTCTGATTATAAGCAGCAGCAAGAAAATCCCTTTTCATCTTCTCTTTCCTTGTGGCATCAAAAGACTGTTGTCCACCCTTTCTCAGTAGCTTCTTTCCCAAGAAAGGAAGTCCCAAGCCTATTTGCTGTCCAGAAGGTGTTAGGTGCCTTTGACAATCACTGTTTCTGTGATCTGAATCTTCTCTAGCTCTGTTCTACCTTCCCTGATGTGAATCAGATGCCCTTAGACATGTTCTGTGCTGATGGCTTTTGACTACTTATCCCATTTTGTGAAGCCTTAGCACAGGCAACAGTGAAACCAAAAGCCCTCCCTAAGATCAGTAGTGAGGCAAGCTGGGTTTTACACTCATCACTTCCACAGGGTCTGGCAAACAAATAAATGCATTCTTAAAAACAAACTAGTACCACACTCCCAAATTCTCTCCGCACCAAAAAAATTCCAGGAATTCCAGATTTTCATTCCAAGTCATATGATTTTTAGTGAGGCTGAGTCAGATATTTTAACCAAGCAATTTCTTTTTTAAAGAAGAGACGACAATCTGAGAGCAGGCCCAATGACAGATTAGTTTAATCCAATTTCTAATGGTACCATGCTAGTTTGAATTATTATTATTACTATTATTATGAAGATTCTTTTAGTCCAATTAAAGTGGCATAAAAATTGTCATGCTATAAAGGCAAAGCTACTTTAGAGTGCCTGCACAGTAGAAAGCTCAGTCCTGGTGAAACTGTCTCTAGAATACACTTGTTAGTTTAACCCTACATTACAAAGGGCCTAAAATAAAATGTCAGGCTTCTAAGTGCAAAAGATCTGTTCTGGAAAGTCTGTTTTTCCATATGTTTTTAAGGAATAACCAGCACATGTCTTTGAGTGTCCCAAGAGGTAAACTTGGGTTTCTGTCCCCAGTTGGAAGGACAGAATTATCTGCTTCTGCAGACATTTTCCATTCCCTAGGTTCACTGAGCTCTTCAGTCATGCGTGTAAGGAAGTGGAAACATCAGAGTATGAAATGCATTCTCCCTTGTCCCATAATGACCACTGGCTGGATCTTGCAGGAAGATCCAAAGGCTCGTTGCTACTGTCAGACCCAGCAGTGGTTCAGGATCAACTGTGCTTGTGGAGAAGTAGAGCCCGGGCTGGCAAGTAAATACAGCTCCACCAGAAAAACATCAGTAAGCAGAGTCCCAGATCCGCAGGGTCTGAGTTACAACACAGGGCCAGCTTCAAGTCCTTCAGGTCTCAGCCCAAGCTCAGGGAACACTGCATATACCAGGAAGCTTTCCTTGTAACTGAAGAGTACAGGTCCAGGCCTTTGGCATGTTTTCTAGGGAATGGTTGTAGCTATAATGACATTTTAAAAAGCTGTGGAAGCCCGGTCACAGATGCAGAGATGAAGCATTCATAGCATGCATTCTAATAATTTTTGTTTACACAGCTTGGGGGAAAAAACCTAACTATAACTAATTCCTTTTTGTGTGGGAATCTGCTCTGGTTTAACTCAAAGGTCATTTTTAAGTCTGTGTGCATTTACAGTGCTAGACAAATATTTGTCAAATATACAGGCTGCTGGTCTCGTTTGAAAGATAAAGGTTATGGAGAGAGGAAGGGAAGGGAAAAAACCCAACCAATGCAGAACGTTGAACTGAATGAACCTTAAGGAAAAGCATCCATCTGCCAGCGAGAGACACATTCCTGCTAGCAGAGACTGCCACCTTTTGGGGAACAGCCTCAGAGGCCGAGCAAAGAGGCTGCTTCACCTTTCCCACAAATTTCCAAGCTTGGTTCTGCATTTGCATATATGTCAGAGTCAAATGGCTTTAATTTCTCAACTTCCGGTAAAACTAAAAAAAGAACATTTACAAGAGGATGTCTGAGCTCTGCTAGTTTTTTTCTTTCTTTCTAAAAAAGCATGGTATACTTTGTTCAATCTGTTCATCTCTGCTGCTAGTATTTTCAAATCTCAAAATTACTAATGATACCATTTGAGCTAGCAGATCTCAATCAAATTTCACAGAAGGGTGAAATACCTCAGATCCCAAAATCCCAACTTGCTTCCTGAGAATTAGCAGTTGAGAAAATGAGGTACATTCAGATTCGTGCTTCAGCTGAGAAGAGCAAAGGAGGAACTTAGCTAGGACCCTTTTTGGCTGGAAGTAGCCTGTCAGCCTGGATGTGGCCCTCCAACAGCCACTGCAAATACTCTTTTAGCCCAGTGCTGACCTCAGACACACAAACACTGGGGTCACTACAGTAGGTAAGCAAGAAGCAATATCAAGAAGAAGATCACAGATCAATTGGATTAAAACATCATTGACTCTGCTACTCTTTTGCTGATTGACTTGTTCATGCACAGGGACAGAGCCCACAGGGAGAAAACTAAATACTTTCCACTCTTCACATGTGTTTTTATGGGTGTTTTTGGAGCATGTGTGAAACATCATTGTTAAAGACACCGTCTTAGGATTTTTGTATACGTTTTATCTGCAGTCTGACATCAAGAAAGGTCACCGTGTTTAAAAAAATTTGAAAAAAAAGAGGTGTTTTTAAGGAAAACCACCTTACTACATCTGTGAAGTAGAAGCAGATTATTCAGTAATTTCTGCTGCCCTTCTTGCTCACTTAACAGAGACACTTTGGGTTTTATTTTCCCTTTTAAAATAAATATCTGCCCAGTTCCAATCCCAATTTGACAGAGACCTCAGGGATTTTAGGCTCTTATAAGAGTCCTGACAATATGCAGGAAAAGGAAAGAGCCTGAATACCTCATAGAAGGACAGACTGCAGCCAGAGCTAAGCCAGACCATTAGATACCAGGGGCTGTGCAGGAAACTATGTGTCACATTTTATCTCACAGCACAATCTGTAGCTGTGCCCCACTCCAATCCCTCTCCTTATCTGCCTTTTTCTGGTTTTATAAAAAACAGTCTTTGCACTGACACTGCCTCTCCCTCACTTTCTCTCTTGAACAGGGAACCCTGCAAATCACAAATCAGTCTCAAAACACAGCAGAAATCTTCTGTACAGCCCCTGGGGGCAGTGATGCCAAGGAATACATTTCACAGGAGTCTGCACTCCAACCAAACTACCTTCCAACCCTCTAAAACCCTGTCTTCTATCACCATTCTCCACTCAGGAGAATGAAAGGGCATTGTCTTTCAAAAGGTCAAAAGCACCTATGTGCTGTCCTTGTACTACCAAAGGGGATAAGGCACAATACTGTGCCTTCATCTGCTGTATCTCCCAGAGCAACCTTTCCCAGCTGCTTCCCTTCCTGTCCTCTCCATCCTGCCCCTTGTCCCCAAGTGGAAGAGGACAATGGAGGAAAAAGAACTTGGATGCAACAGTACCAGCCCCAGCATATCAGTGGAGTGGGAGCTAAAAGACACTCTGGTCTTCCTGTGTGGATAATTTTCCTTTCCAGCAAGAAAAGGGAGACAAGAGAAAAAATTTAAACACTTGTCTCACATGAAACATTCTGAGAGCTCACAAGCCCCAGATCTGGAAACATCAGAAGAACACAAGATATCTCTATATAAACCATTACAAGCTCTCCTAGTCTTCAAAATGCAGTGATATGTGTTAAATGCTACCAAAAACTGGCTGACTACTTATTTCCATTTTCTGTGCTGAAATACCATGGTGGCTACAAGCAACTGAAGCCCACATAAATTAGAAGCCCAAGGCAATTTTTCCAGCAGCTATTCTAGATTGCATCCAACCAGAACAGCACTTGCTCCAATTTTGGTGTTAGCCAGGGTTCAGGAGAACAACTGAACTTAAAGGATTTCTTCCACCATAGCTGAAAGTTTAAAGCATCTTAGGGAAGTATGCTCTTTAAACTCTTAATTCAGCACCTCTGAATTAAGGTTTGAGGCCAAAATAATCTTCCACCCCCTACAGACTCTGGAAGGAACATGCTCCCACCACCATGGCAGAATGTTCTCAGACATCCACTTGTGGGGGTAAAAAAAACAAAATCAGGCATTTTCTTGTCTTAATAGACAGTGGAATTATTAGTTGCACAGGAAGAAGACAGAAGATAACTTATTTCACCCTTGAAAAGTTAGTCTTCACAGAGACAGACATTCAGAATACTCTTTTTAAAGTTGGATAGCTTTGAAGATTGCTGTCATCTTGGTGAGGCAACAAGTATTAATCAATTAATTTCCTTTTTCTCCTGGGAAAAGATCAAGAGTTTTCTACATTGGAATTGCTGTAGCAAAACCAACAACACACACCAATCCAGAGTGCTGAAGAACAGCGTTGGGAATATGTGACAGCTAAAGGCTTGAGTGAACTTTTGTTCATCAAAAACACAAGAACTGGGGTAATCCCAAGCTTCCAGGATTTTATTATGAAGTGCCCAATAATGTGACCACAGATAACTAAAAGATTAATTTGGCTCCTTGAAGTCTTCAGCCTGAAAGCAGGTAGGCTCACTCTGAGAAGAGGCCCCTAAAAACAAGTGAAGTAAAAATAATTGGAGCTGTTGTGGCCTCCTTGAGATGCCTTCAGCCCTGTCTGGACTGCACCCCTCCTACAAGTCTGACTATCTTTTGCCTGTTGGTTTACTCTCAATGTCAAGGACATGTTGATTTGCTCAGGAATATGGATCAGAACGTCAAGAATCTCTCCTCTGATTTTTACCATGAAATTAGGTAAAAAAAAATATTAGGAGAGTATTATAGTAAAGTAAAATAGATTTGCTCCTAGGCCAGCAGAAACATTCAAATCTTTCTTGTCCCTAAAACAAATAGTAAGCTACTCACCAAAATTTGTCAAGTCAGGCTTTAACAGCAGGATAGCAGAGTATTCACAGCCACATCAAGTTTGTGTCATGTTAAATCACCTGGGAAAATTATTTTTTAAAAACCATGATAGATGAATAAAATGCATTTTTGTTTGTTTGTTTAGACACCAGAATGAGGCTGGATAAACAGTTCTGGAGCAATTTGTCAACCTAGCTAAATTTAAACAAATATTTCAGCATTATTTTAGCAAAAGAAAACTTTTAGTCCTTAAACCTTCTTGTTGCCCTGGTCATATTACTAAAAAGATGTTACTTGAAACATTTAAGCAGAAGGCAATTCAAAATCTTCATACATGATCAGCTAGAAGATTTAGGACACTGCATACTAACACAGAGTAAGATTTCCTATGGCATTGACATCCTCTGACATTGAAATTCCTCCCAAAATTCAGCAAGGTTTGGTCATCTACATCCCTTTGGCTCCTTGGAACTCTACCTTGTTTTGACAGATTCAAAACAAATGCTTCAAAAGGTTGATTTATTTCTAATCTTCCATCAATTCCCCTTGTTTCTAAAGGAAGAGAAAAAATTAAAGAAAAAACCCCAACACCTAGAAGACGGTTGTTTACCCCGGGGTGAAAATAGCAGCAAGTATCTTGAATTATTTTGAAACTTTCTAGTGATTTATCCAGAAGGAAAACCAAGCCCCCACTGCGGGGAAGGAAAGAAGGGAAAAAAAAAAAAAAAAAGCAACTGATGGCCTCCAAGAGAGGGCAGTGTCAGACTAGGGATGATTCACAGGAAGCATTACAGTTCCACCTGTTTTCTGCCACATTTTACTGTACCTAGCTAAGAAGCTTGATGTTGAAATACCAACATCCATGAAAAATTTTTGGGTAAAAGTCTTGCAACTTACAAGCTGGCCTGCTGCAAGTTCCAAAGGAAGGAAAATATTTCCATTTTACAGATGCTGTAACATAAGGAATAGTGCTTCACACAGGGATTTAGTCCAACAAATATGGCTCATAAATACTGCTCACCTTTAAACACACCATCAGTTTTATAGAAGCCAACTCACTTTGCTTCCAAGTTCACCAACAGCAATGTCATAATGAGATACAATCACACAGATTCTTCAATATCAAATACCAGCATAGCAAAAATGATTATTTAAAAATTTGCAATTTGAGTAACATATCTTCTCAAAGACAAAGGTTCTCTGAGGCTTTTTTTGTTTAGTTGCTTTTAAGTCACTAGAAGCTAGCTAGCCTATGCTGGTCCTACTGTCCTTCTGAGCAGAGGCTTGTCTACCTAAACAACTGGAGAGAGAAAACTACACTGGACCAGAGCCTTTTCTACTTTTCACCAAAGCCATGGTGTCAGCCCCCAAATACAGCCCAGTATCTTCTTTCTTGCCAGTGAACAGACTGGCTTCTAGAAAGATGCAAACCTTTCCACTAATTCCTACCACTTCACACACCTCCAAAGCTTTATTCCCATCCTTTTAATACTGATACTTCAGCCAAAGCACCAACTGACTGATGGTGCTCTCCATGCCCTGCGGAGACACCACATGTTGGGTGATTACACTCAGAAGACAAAAATATTATTTCCTAGCTGGAAATAACCCAAATTGTATAAGCCATTTACCTCTACTCACAGCAAGGTTGAAGGCAGAGCCAGTTGCTGGCATGCAGGAAACAGCACCCAGAGCTCTGGGCACCAGAGGCCATGCTGCTTGTGTTGGAGCCATGCAGAGCAGCAGGGCACTGGGGACAGACACAGGCTATCCCTCAGGAGTACTGCAGAAGTGCTTACCAAACTAGGGATGGAGGAACAGCTGTAAGCATGGCACTACTTCAAATTATTTAAGTAACAAGACCCTGATTCACATCCATGAACCTCCTGCTAAGACCCTTAGTCTGGCTGCACACCTGTGAGATTCATCTGCTCCTGCCCTGCAAGTGGCAAAGCCCACAGACAGGTTCACCAGTCAGAGAAACTGGAGTCCAGTGAATTTTGTCCCTTCAACCAGAATCACCCTCATCATCTCAGAGATGCACCTCATACTTTTCCTATACCTCTCTCCCTAAAGCATTCACATCTTTGTTCGTGCTAGTGACCAATTTCAATGAAGTTCAATTTCATTAATTTCACTAAGGTGGTGAAAAAAGTCATACGCCCATATTTTTTCTCTAGTGAGGTTGACCCATGTGGAGTCAGGAGTCTTAGACAGCAGTGAAACTTTCAGGGCCAGAATGCAAAAAAATGAATGCAGGGGGGAGATATCTTAATGAAAATTCAATTTCTTTAGTGTGATTTCAAGGTTGCATAAGAAAACACATAAGGATCTATTTTCTTGCTTCCCTCACTGAGGAACTAAAAATCCTTAAGTTGCAACAAACTCCACCTTTGCTGCAAGAGAATACCACCACAGGAAACCCCAAACAACTTTTATCTAAGGTGGTGCCCAGTGTGCAGACCCAAAAGGTTTTGTGTCTGAAATGAGACTTTTACAGCTACAATATGCTATTGGTCTCTACAGTGATAATCCTCTTGAGTGCTTTTACAAGCCAAAAGAGCTAAGCCAGCTACCACTGAGGTTAACAGAATGATTTTCACTGGTTTCAGTGAAAGTTAGCCTCAGTGCTACATGGTAAGGTCATTGGACAAAAGCATCAAGGGAGGATTTTAAAGTTCTCTGTGCAGTAATAAAGTAACAACACATCTCAGGATATTATGGCTTTTAAGAAGCCAAATTCCCATTTGAAAACCACACATCCAAAGTTTGGTATTTCAAGTCAATTGAAAGGATTTGAGTCCATGAAGAGTTAAGCAATTTGAGTTCCTAAGCTTCAAACAAGTAGGGAATCTCAGAAGTGTAGTAATTACCCTAACCACAGCACCACAAACACCTTATTTTTAAGAGAAAATCCAGGAACACAGGTGTCTATGCAGACAGGTGCATTTTTGCAGAAAGGTAGTATCTTGCTTTTAAACATGCAACACCTGTCAAAGCCAGCAGCTATACAACCAAGCACACACAAAAGGATAATTGAAAAACCTTATTGTAATTTAGGTTAAATGGATCTTGGCAAAGAAAATGGAAGATGACAGAGAGCACTAGGATTTAAGGTGTGAGGCTCTTTGGAGGAGCCTGTGTTCAGACCTGGCTATGATCAGCGGCATCCCAGGTTCAAACACTTGCCCAGTCAGGCCGCAGTTCCTACCACTGAGAAGAAGCAACTTGCATGCACAAACCCACACTTTTTACACCTTATTACTGTATTTTGGAGAGTCATTCTCAGAACTGTAATGCAAGTGGAGACCTACCTCATTCTGTGAAACCTACAAAGAAGTTTATAAAGCTGAAGGCAGTAGGCAGGATCCAAAATTTTTATTGCTGCAAAATATAGCAGCAGCCTATGTCTCAGAGGACCTGAAAGCCTCTTCTCCCCACTCCCCCAAACACAGAGTACATACATTACACCTAGAAGCTGGCTGCTCATGACTGCTAACAAGTGTTGCACTGGCCTTTAAGCCAGGTCCAAATGGCCTTGGAGCAAAAGCATCCAACTGAGATCAACAGGAGCTCTATATTCAGCTAGCAGAACTGCACCAAACTCTACCACAGACAAACTGCTCCCTAAAACCAGTGGGGCAGGAGTCCTAGCAGCTGCCCTTACTGACAGCCTCTTTCCTCACCTGTTCAGGGTGACAAGGGGCACACCTGAGCACCCAGGCCCTGCTGAGCACCTGGGACACTGCTGCAGCTCGCCAGAAACTACTTCTTCTCTTCCTATCTCACCTCACCCCTCAGAATGGCAAATTGAAAATCATTCTTAGCAAGCTAGTACAGGTTTTCTATCTGAGCAACACTTCTAGGATTGCATTGGTGAAAATAAGCAAAATTAACATTACACTCTTCAGAATATAAAAACTCACCCACAGCATCCTCCTCCCCGTTACAGAAGAGTTGAAATCACTCACCCTTGCCCGGCACTGAAGGTCTCCAAAGTTTCGTTGTGCCTCGCTCGCAGGGCCAGCCGGCGCTTTCCCCTCACGGTCAGGGCGGTGTCTCAGCCCGCCCCCGGAGGCACGGCCGGCCCTGCCCTGCCCTGCCCTGCCCCGCTCCGCTCTGCCGGGCCGGGCCGGGGCGGGGCCCCCGCCGCGCCCGTCCCGGGGCACTCCCGGGGCACTCCCGGAGCACCGGGGCTCGCAGGCTGAGCTCGGCGGCTGCCGGCTCGGCGGGGTCCCTGTGCTGTCCCGCCTTTCCGGAGCGCCAGCAGCCGCCGGCTGCCCGTGGCTGCGCTGGGGGCACGGCGGGAGCCAAAGCTCCGCTGCAGCCCCGGCCGGCCGAGCGCTGCCGCCTGGGACTCCACGCCGTGGGCCATCTCCCCTTCTGCTACACTGCCCCTGTCCTCGCCCCCTCTCCTTAGCCTTCCGCTGCAGAGTTTAAAAAACAAGAGGAAGGGTTTGATCAGGTTTGTTAAGCCTGTGTAGAGGTAGGAGCTCACCTTGGGCTCCAAACGTCCATCCGAGCTCTGCAGTCGTCTGTGCAAACTTTTGGCAACCAACCCTAAAGCCCCCTCCAGCTCTGAGTTTAGAGAAATTTCTGGCTAGAGGGCCCCAGAACGAAGTTGCTAGATTCAAAAAAAGTTTCAATTAACTAGTGAATCAGTGCCTTCCTTCTGCTTCCAGATTTGCCCTTTGATTTGTTGCAGCTTATGGGAGAATGCCAAATAAAATATGTGAAATGTAGCCTTGACTGAATTAACAAACTTTTTGTTTTGCCAAGGTCAGTAATTCCCAACGTGGATATTAATAAATCACAAATTAGCTGCCAGAAATATGGGAATTATTATTACTGTCAATCATGAATCTAGGGCTCTTCATGTGGCTTACGATATTTTAGCTTAAGGTACAACCCTGATAGTAAAAAAGCTTTTTTTACATGCTATGGTCTCTTGAAATCAAGCCAGCTGTAAAATACTGCCCACTTTCAGGCTTAAAATAGCTGAAACCACCATTTCCTGTGGTTTTACATGAAACCATATACTTGGTGATGAGTGTGCCTACTGTTGTAAAATAAGGGTACAGGGCATGGCCAGGCAAATTAAAAGGGGCATTTGTCAGCCCAGAGAAGGGCAAGAACTAATCACAGCTCAGAAGGGCCTGAAGAAGCGAAGGAGGATATTGGATTTTTCTTCCTTTGCTGTATTGCTACTTCTCATGACTATCAATGATTATTTTCAACAGCTTTTTGAGCTGCAGGTCCCAGAAGCTAGGCAGCTACACAGAAATTGCCACTTAAAAAAAATTAAATATCTTGCTTTCATCATTATAGGAATAACTTTGGAAGTATAGCATGGGTACCCACAATGGCTCAGAAAGAACCTATCAGGGGAAGGCTAACCTATTTTGCTCCTTGATTTTATGATTTGGGGATATATTTAAGACTATTTAGTGTTACCTCCTGTGTGCAGTAACTAAAATGCAAGAGATTTGTTCTTCCCCTCCCCAAAAGTTAGCACTGAATGTGTGTTAAAATCATGCTTTTGTGCAAACTCTCTATTCTGAAATTTTCAGTGGTCTTACATCCATGCCTGTGAATTTGAATTAATATTGGATACAAATGGATATCACCTCTGCTGCTGATGAAAACCCAGGGGTTACCAACAATGAAAATAAGTATTCAAAGTTGATCATGGTACTATAAATCATATTCCTATACAGGTTATGTACAGAAAATGTTGTCAGATTCAGCAGAAAACAAGACCATCTTTGCCACCCAGTTGTCTGGGTGACATTCTTATTATTTCAGTGAGAGAAGAACAGAAATTTGAAAGCAGCTTATTTACAGGTATTACTCTTGAGTAATTTTAAAAAATAAAGTCAAATCACTGCCTCCCACAGAAATATTAAAGCAGTGAGGGGGCTTAAAGTGATTTTCCTGTTTAAACCACAGTGCAAAGAGAATGCAGACTGAGACAATGCTTATTTAAATAGAAGACAGTAAGGGATGTACATGAGGATATACGGATGAATTATGCTCTGATCCTAACAACCCTGAAAGTTTGATAAGACTGTACCTACTTTAACCTGACATACCATATGGTAGATGACTCTTTACCTTTTCTCAGCTGGAAATATCCTCTACTGAATAACTAAAGTTGTATGGAAGGGGTCCAGTCATATTCTCACTAGACAAAATACCTTTAATTTGGGCTGTATTGATACCTTTCCTTATCAGTATGGAAACTTCTGAAGTCACAATACTTCAGCTACAAAGAAGGTGTGCAGTCCCCAGGACTTGCTGGTCTACTGATGACAGACACAGCCTGTAAGTGCAGAGAGTGGCACAGCACAGAGGACAATGCTTCTGTCCCAGGGGCACAGATGGCCCTGAGGCAATGCAAGGTGCCTGCCCAGCAAGGGAGTGAAAATACAGCAGAAAATTAAATTCTCTTGAGCACCTCCTTTCAGGCTAAGAAACTCGGCTCTGAAATCTCTCTGTGATTTTTTTTAAAAGGTGAGCACAAGTCACTAAGGAGATAAAATGGAACACATTCCAAAATGATTTCTTATTGGGCATGACTTTATTTGGATAGATGAATGCCCTTGCATGATGCCAAACATGTTGGTGATATGATGTCAAATCAGTCACAGTCTTCTTGAGGAAATCAGTTCATTTTCCAGAATTGGGCTCCTGTGTGTATAACAGGTGAAATCCTCTATGTATGATTGGTATAGTGAGGGAAAAAATAATTAAAAAGCAGAAAAATAAGGGCAAATAGAGTATAATAAGTTGCATTTTTAAAGAACATTTTTTTCTTATTTTTGTAATAATGCTAAAGCATCTTCAAGGATGTTCTGGAACAGAATAGGGATATCTATGTGCTGACAAAGATGTAGGTTAAGGAAAGGAGTGACTGAAGATAATGTAGGCACAGACTTACAAGGCATACTGGAGCCCATAGGAAAGTGTCTAGGAGCTTAACTCTCATTTATGGTTATCATGTTCCTTGCCTAATATGAATTTAAAAATGGATACTGAATATGGGCCTATAGGTAAATCTTCCAAAAATCTCACCTGTAGGCTTTTGAAGAGAGAATTTGTCAGCAATCCCTTGTACAGTACTCCCTGTGGAGTTGGCTAGGGGCCACTAGGCAGTAAGAACAGTGTATCACACTTCTTTAAAATGTGACATAACCAATATCCTTTTGTATCTCAGACAAGGAAATTTTCATGGAAATCTACCTTAGACAGGGGGGGTGTTTACTGTCTCCAGTACAGTCAGAGCACAAGTTTTAGGGTACTGTCTAGTCACCACCTAGAAGCCAGTCCCATCCTTTTAACTGACCAGAACTAGGCTGACATTTCAGCATGTGAACTGAAAGTCAAACCTCTTGTTTCCAGGTTTGTAGGACTTGCTGCAATATATAGAAGTGGGTACATAGATTTCATATCTTAGAAAATATTTGGGTTTATAATAAGTCAATCAAATTCTTCATTATTGAGTTTGAGGAAGAGGAGCAGAAGAGGAAGAAAATAAAGCCAGCTATTATGGTGGCTAACTAATGTCCAAGGACAGGGTAGGCAGGATGTAACAGACTCTTCTTCCCAGGTTTTCCATACAGAAAATGTGAAACCAGCTGTCCCAATTCAAGGGCCTGGACACAACGTCCACAGAGATTCTGTCCTTGGCTGACTTCATGACTGGTGTGTTGCCACAACAAACTGATGCTTGTTGTTGGCAAGGTCCTGTTCTGTCACATTTCTGTTTTGACTGCTGGGGCAGTATCCAGGCTCCTTGAGGGGACAGAGCTTACCACCTCCATCACAGACCGTCCTACTCAGGTACTGTTTTCTCCCCTATAAATATATCTATATGTTGTAGGGAAGCTTTCTGCCAGAATTTGTGTGCTCCCAGACTGTCCTTGTGCACAAGCAAATGAGCTTTTTTCTGGGAGGCAGGTTTATTGGATCAGAAAAAGCAACATGAAAATGGCTATCCCATTTCAGTGTTCCTGAAGAGTTTCTCATCAAGGTGTTGCACTGAATCTCATAGATATAATTAATCCAGGAATCTCTGCACTATTCTCTATTCCCTACTGTAGATATACCAGCATTACCATTTCCCAGCTGCAAACTGGAATTTCTTGCAGGAACTGGTCACAAGTTCACAGTGACTTTGTGATACCACAAAAGATGTCTGTAGTAAGGTAACGTGAGGCCTTCAACAATCTTACAAAAGATTTTCTTCTTTGTTATTCAGGCATAGGGAGGCAAAGTCCTTCTACTGTTATTAGTCTATATAAACTTTAAGAAAAGGATCTATCAATTACAGTTTATAACATATAAATAAACACAGCACCTCAGTTGTTTTTTGCCCTGTTCCATCTATCATACACACTAGTGCAAAGCGAGTATATTTGCTCAGTAGGTCATGTGTGGAGAGCTGGATGACAGATACAGTGAAGATAAGAAAGACTAATGGAGTTACTGAGACCACTTCCTGTTGAATCATTTATCAAATGTTCTGTCAGTTTACAGTTTTTTCAAATCCCAAAGTACACTGAAGACAGAATGATACACAGTTCTCTAGAATTCCATCATTAGTTCTAGATGAATATATTACTTTTTAATTGCTTTTGGTGCCAATGATCCAATTACCTAGTTAAACTATTATTCTAGCTACTGAATAATCAGTAAAAGAGCAAGAAGGGATAGAGGGTACATGTGTATTTGCATATTTACCTTGTGCTTTCCATATGTGTATTTTCTAAGAAGACACTGAAATGGAGCTATGGCAGTCTCTTTGCTTTAATTAGTTAGCTTCCCTGAATTCCTTATGGAGAATCCAGATATAATAATGCCTTATATGCTTTCTAATTATGTATTTGTTCAGCAAGTCTCAAGACATCCTCATGAATTTCTTTCCTCATAAATCTTCAAGAACGGCAAAAAGGATTTTCATCTCTGTCCAGGGATCATACCTTGCAGTGCAGTCAGGAAATCAATTTGGTTTTGCTGAATGACTTAATTGGTAAATGGGAGGCATAGGAAACTGTTTGGCAGACATTACAGTAAACCTCCTACAGTAAATAGGTACTTACAATATCCCTCATTCTCCATGTACCCAAGACCTTTCAATTTTAAACATGCTCTTGATTTACTGATTTAAAATATGTCTTCATATTCAAACCAGAGAAGAAGCTAATATCACTTCTTCTTTCACCCAAAGATGAGCCTGCTACTTCCACTTACAAATTATGGTCTCTCTTGCTCTGTTTCACTTTCCTTTTCTCTCTCCAAACTTGCTGTGGCTTTGCCACCAGAGCTGAAGTTAACACATAGCAGGACAGTATATTGTTTTCATCACTTGCGCTGCAGTTATTGCCAATTTTTACTTTCATTTCCTTTTCTATATAAAGTTTCCATAGTTGCAAGGGCACAGTAGGGTACATAACTGCATATGTTCCAAGAGTTAGAGATGTACATGCCTGAGTAGCAATTGTCTCTTCACTATGTATTTCAATATCTGAAGATATTTTCTCAGTAAAGCCCCATGCATCTCATATGAGCATCTATGCTGAAGGCCAAATTTAGAGTAGGATGTCAGTTATATGGGATTGTGAGTAGGTGCAAAGAATTCCAAAGGAATTCCAGAAGCTGAATTTTGGTAGTCAGCTACTGAAAAATTCCTACAAAATATTTAATAAATGGGCAAATCAGCAAATGGTGTTGTATGTAGCCACCAGCTGTTTCAGACCACTCAGGTTAGACAACCTTCCAATACACTGGATCAAAGCACTGTTATTTGGGAAAAATGGGATAGGGCTGGCAAAATATTTCCTTACATTGCAGCTTTTAGGCTGTTAAAGTAGCCAGGTTGTCTTCCTCAGACACCTCTTAGGAAATAAAACATTAGCTGCTCTACAGGACACATGCTATTGCTACAGATTGTTTTGCAGTTGGGTTAATTTGTGGTTAAAAAATTAATCAATAACATTATTAATGGTATGGTAAGAGGAGTTATCTCCTCTTTACATATGGGGAATTGAGCCACTGGCTAAAACAAATGATATATCCAAGCTTAATCTTTAATCTTACACCCTGCATGTGCAACCATCCTTCTTTGCTCATATTTTCTCCTTCCAACTGCAGCAATAGGTAAAATAAAATTCCTCTTAGAAAGGAAACAAGTATCAAAATTCTCATGTGTGCATTGCTTTTTAAAAGCAGACAAAGGCTAAGGTGCCTCCTCTATTTAGTTTTTGATCAATCCCCATGAACTTTTAAAAATTATTCTAGCCAACTGTGCTTCACTGTTCCTTTTAGTGAATTTTGATGACCACTCAGAATATACATTTGAATTTCCTGAAGATAAGCACAAATGTATGTACATACACCCTGGCTGTACATAGATAACAAAGACAATGCTACTTAAAGTGTACTGAGAGAAAGTAATCTAATTTTACCATGAAATACATTATTTTGTTTTTTCTACAGCTTATCTGATAAACTCAGGATCTGTTCCTTTGCCAGCACTGGGATACTTCACTTTCATAAGCTGATTTATTACAGTTTCTTTTCTTTGTGCACCAAGAAAAGAGCTCTTCAATTTTTTACAAATAGTGAAAAACTATTTACCTGTAAAATCTGATTACCACGTACAAACCTACTTACATATCTACATATATGATGTATGACAAAACATCTATTTTAAGATGTTTGTATGTCATGAAGGACAAAACAGGAAATACATATATTCCTGTGACCCATTAGGGCACATTAATTTTCTGAGTGATGGTTTGGTTGAATGATATTGATGTTTTAGTAATTTGTGAAGATATTAAAACCCTCCAGGGATCAGATTACCATCTAGACTAGTTTAGCAAACCTCATTTTCTTCCATGGCATTCCACTGCTTTTCATCATCCACGAATTTTACCTAGAATATTTCACAAAAATTCTGAGGCACTATAGATAAAACAGTGATCTTTTGCCCAAAAAATAATGACATACCCAAATCCAAGTAACTTCTTATATCAGTTCTTTATGGAATGACAGAACTGTTTCATTATGCTTATATTTTGGAGCTCCCTTAATTTCAGACTTTACTCTGTACTCATTAAAATTCTAACTACACTTCAGAAAAGCTAATTTCTTGGAGCCTAGGACCAACTCTACTCACTTTGGTGAAAAGGTGCAGCGTGGCTTTTCCCATGACAGATATTGAAACAATGCTGTCAAGCTGTCTAAGCTTGAAAGAGACTTGAAAGATGAGAGTAGAAGACTGTGCACATTGTGTCTGACTCCTCTGAGTAAGCAAACCAAGCCAACATGTGTCAACAGCCAGCTCAAAAGCCTCACCAGTTTGTTTTTCCTGAAATTTTATATTAACTTCTGCAGTTATCCCAGGTGATATTAGAAATTACCTCTGAAAAAACCATAAAATTATTTGCAAAACCTGAGCCACATTTGCTGCATGTTTCACTGCAGTGAGTGTATCAATCACTGAAGCATTACAGAAATTTTTGCTTCCAAGTCTATTGCTCCATGTTCTAAGCCCCAAGTTTTGTTCAGGTTCTGGATCATTGCTAGAGTCTGTGCCAAGAAAAGGCCAATCCTGAAAGATGAACACATCCTTTCTTCTGTTGGCTGTGGACCAGTGCTATGGAAATTATTTCTCCCATTGCTTACCTACATGAGTTTCACAAGTGCCTGCAGCTCTGTTGGAATATAGGATTCCTTCAGAGACTGGTAACTCACAAAATGTCATTTTTTCCTGTGTAAATGTTGGTTGGGTTTTTCACATTTGAGATACTTTCTACTTTTCTCTCTAGAACCAAATCTTACTGCATTTGTCATAGGCACAGAAGCTGGCAAATCTCTTTTTTTTTTTTTAATATTCAGGATATGCGTGTTCAGATGAAACAATTCAGTACAATTAGAGGTTTTAGAAAACTTAGCATCCACAGCGTAGTTACTTGAGAAGCCATCTCCAGCACTCTGAGAACAGAGTGGTGCCACACATTGTGTTAGCAACTGGACCCTTGCTCAAGCCTCATATCACCACAAAGCTGACACCAGGATTTATTTGGATACCTGCTCTTATTATCCTCCTACTCTGGGAACTGGCTCACGATGACAGCTGTACTTAGAAGAACCCCCACACTAATACTACTCACATTAAATGTCAGCCTAGTTACTCAGCCTGCTCCAGCTCATACTACGTGGTCAGAACTGCCTCAGAATGACATTAACATTTGAGATGTGTTTCTGAGTTATCAGCAATACTTCTCCAAAAAAAGAGTTGTTACTTTAAAGAGAAAAAAATCACTTCTCAAGCTATCAAAACTACAACATCCCTTTATATTTGGATATGAAATACTGTGAACATTCTCCATTTCTTCTTTCTAATATATATTTATATACATATCTGTCATTTCTATAAGCTTTTGGGGTGGTGCTTTCCTCTTTATGACTAACTTTACTGAACACTAATATATCTGTCTTGATACACATGTATCCCTTCTCCCAGAACATTACCATATAAACCAAGGTCAGATGATTCAGTTAAAAGCCAGATTGTTCCTGGCACAGCTCTACTTCTGTAAACGGAGCACATTACTTATTTATCTAGCTTTTTTTTTTTTTAAACAAAGCAGAATTCCAATAAGAGCAATGGAAGCACAAAGTACTTCTCAGTCCACTGGTAGGAAGTTGATAATTCAGGACACACATATAAATAGCAATTTGGGAGATGATGCTTGGCATTTTAGAGAAGCAAGGCAAAAAAAGAAGGCATGAAAATCCATGTAGGACAAAGATACAAAAGAAGAAACAAGTCCAATACTTGGACTGAATAAAGAAAGCAAGCTAACAAATAGTTTTAAATAGCACTTGCTTCCAAAAAACAAAGCAAATTAATATCACCAAGACTCAACTCCCTCACGGAGAAGCCCCAGAAACAAAGAACAATGGATGACTCAGAGAGGAGCAAAAGAGCAATGAAATATTAACTGAATATAGACACTCTTGATGTGAAAGGCAGTCTCTGTCTTCAGTCTGCATTTGTGTGTATTGCATGGAGAGGAAGGCAGCACTGCACCACCCCAGGGCACGCATCCCCTTGGCAGACTGTAACCCTGCTAACATTGTGTCTCACAGCTCCCTTTATATTCTCCCTGCAAGTTAGACAGGTCCTAGAGAGCATCTGCCTTTTGGGGATTTTTATTTACTGAAAAATTTAATAAGCAACACAAGATTACCCACCCAACCTTTCCAGATGGCTCTAGATCTTCCTTCTTAGTCCTAAGTATAACTCCTACCAGCACAACTCATCTTTGTCATTGAGGGTATCAGCCTCCTGTTTCCTTACATATTTTCTGTCAGCTAAAATCTCTAGAGAAACTTCCTAAGCATCTCCCTTTTTCAAGAAGCAGATCACAGTTTGCCCTTTAATACTTCTCTGAGACAACTAACAGATGTTCTTTTAATGTTAACTGGGACATCTCCACCTGGTAAGCACATGGCCCCATTCCTCAGCTTCTGTCCCAAGCAGCCATCTCTTTAAATGGCAATTGTGGGATAGTGCAGAGGGGAAGGCTGTAACACAACTGGCACAGCATAAATCAAGGAATGGTGCTGGCCATCCAACACAGTCAAGCCTCCTTTACACCCGGTTTAAAAGACAATACTTATAAGCAGTGACAGCCCTATATAATGAAGAAGCAGAGTGCTGTATGACCCTAAAGTGACCTGCTGCAGTTGTCATTCCTGCTGCCAGATAAACTACTGTGGCAACATAATAACAGCAAAGAAAATGCATCAGTCTGTAAGGCTTGGCAAACCATTCTGGAGTGAGTCCAGGAATGACAAATGGGTTTACAGAGCCAGATGTAGCAGCATGAAGTGACTAGGCTGTATAGTCAAAGACAGAACAAACTTCAAGGAAGTGTCCATCACCAATACAGTTACACATAATTGTCGTGTTGGGAGATGGAGCACACACACTGAATACTCTCATGATCTGTGTCTCTAGTTAAATAGCAACTAGGCAGCTTTGGAGGAGATATGGATATGTAACTGGACAGGAACAGCCTATAGGAGACTTTCCTCCATTACTGAGCTTGCTGCAAAAACATTCTACATTGAAAAAGTTCTGGTGCTCTGTGAGTGTGAATTTTATGCCTAATTATAGCCTATATTGACTAGATGGCCACATAACATATAATCAGTATCCAGAAACAAGCAACAGCATCACTAACTTACTCTTGGACACAATTTATCCTCAACCACCAGTGGAGAAGCTAAAAGAGCAGTATCTCATCTAGATAATGAAAAGGAAACCAAGAAATAAACAGCTGCCGTGAGAGAGCAGAGAATACCTATGCTGCAGCCCTGCATTGCATAGCCACAAATTCTTGCTGCAACTTGTGTTTGCAGAGAAGCTGAACATGAGTCAGCCATATGCCTTAAGGGTGGAGAAGGGTCAATAGTGTGCTAGGCTGCACTAGTGAAAGCGTAGACAGCAGGTCAAGGGAAGTGCTTATTCTCTCTGTTCAGGACTTTTGAGATGACATCCAGAGTACTGTACCCAGTCTGAGCTCCCCAGGGCACAAAAGGACACTGTGAAACTGAAGGAAGTCCAGTGGAAGCATCCTAAGATGACTCAAGAACTGCAATACATGAATTAGATACCTGTGTTTGTTCAGCCTACAGAAGAAATGTCTGATTTGGTGGTGCAAGTTCACATATTGCACTAAGAAGACAATTTAGAGGCGTGAAGAGTACAGCAAGTTATAAAAGAAGACTTTCTTTTTCTGTGGATATGCCTTTTCTCTCAAGGAAGGAGAAAAACATACCCAGAAACTCAGTGTTTCTTGAGTCAGATATTAAAATATCTTTTTTTTTTCAATTTTTCTTTTTTTCATAGAGAAAGAGGAAGAAGAAAGTACATTTATGTTATTGTGAAAATCGGAAAACCTAATGACTATTTTGAAAATATTATAAAAATATCTTTTTCAATAGTATTGTGGACATCAACAATACATGCTTTCTTTTGTGTAAACCACACCATTCTCCAGAAATCAACTAACTGGGAATGAAAATAAATCTTTTGCGCCCACAAGAACTCTTGATTTTAGCACCATTTTGGTGATAAATGCCTGTTTAGATCATAGACATATGATGTGTTAGTATTATGCTTGAGCTTTCAGAAAGCATAGACAAGGTTAAAGGTTTCAAGTCAATACATACCAGCACAATGATATATAATAGCTGTGCTGTATGACCATCAGGTTCTCTGCTAGCAGTGGTAAGAGGAAACAAAAAGAGAAAATAGAAGAAAGAGATTTTGAATCAGAGTTATGGCTGATTGACACTCAATATCAGAAGGAAGATGAAAAAGAAAAGAAATGATGCTCAAAAGAAAATATCTATAAAAAAGAATGTAATCTGTGTCAGATCTTAAGAATGGATGATGGATTAACTATTAGCTCAAATAAGCCTCATAACCTTGCTATGAACAGTGTCCAAGCCTTTCAGTCATTATCTCTGTAGTCTGATATTTTCCAAAATGGGAAAAGCAGTGTGAATAGGTCACTGGATTGACCCTTAGGTATCCCATTAGGATAATATATGGAAAAATGTGTCTAAATGAACATTTGTCAAAGCTGATTAAAGAGCTTTTTCTGCAAAACATCTGAAAGACTTAGAACATCTTTGAAGCATGAAGTTTACAGAATATTATGGAAGATGTGGTGAGATTCAGAAACAAAAAACCCAATACCCCTAAACATAAAAGGTGTTTGAGGAGGAAATGGAGAAGACATGTTGAGAGTCAGCCCACAAATTTATAAGCAAGGATGGGAAAAGGAAGGCTGGGCAGGACAGAGAAGGAAGTATCATCTCCAGCTCAGTTGTGAAATGCTTCTGCATTTTGCTAACATCTCCTTCCTTCAGAAATTACACTTCAGAATCCTCTTAGCCTGTTTTAAATTAGATCAGGAAATATGCCAATAGTGCAAACATATTCACAGACAAAGCCAAAACACTCCTTGGGAAGCTCAAGTAGATGAGGTAGATTATTAAAGTATGATGAGCCCTGAAGAATGAAGGTGAAAAGTTCAGAAGAAAAAAATATTAAAACAGAAAAATATATTCAGACTGCTGAGAATAATTGTCTTGATAGATGACTTCAGTTTTTTACCTATCTCCTAAGGAAAGTTATCCCATCAAAGTGACCACCTGACAGAGATTTTTCAGGGCCTTATGCCATTACATCCTCAGGTCCTCATCCCCACTTGCTTCACAGGGCATCAAAACTCTGACTCCTGTGGACATGGGCCTATTATGTGTTTTGTCTACTTTGCACAAAATAGGACCATAAAAGCTGCCTTCCATTTTGACAATCCTATCATCTACTAACACAGTGGTTAGACTGCTCACTTGGAGTGATGTGGACATCTAAATTCATATCTGCACTCCAAGCTAGATGAAGGATTCAAATAAATGCAAATTCTATGTTTCGGTTTTTTGAAGAACATCACAGCTTGAAACCCACAGCTCCAGCAAACGTGAATCCTATGAGGAGAGCAAAAAGCTGTTTATGAAGAAACAAAAAAAAACTCTATTCCTCCACTTAACATTTTCAGATGGTTATCTTGAAGGTCAGAATACTGATCAGTAACCTTTGAATTCCATTGAGCTACGGTTGAATGCTATAGCTCCTATGTTTCTTCATGGTGAGTCTGATTGCTGGTTATATTCACATTTCTATTCTATGCACATTGTGATGGTGCTACATGAGTACTTTCATCTGCTCTTTGAAATAGCTTTGACATTAATTTTGTTCTTCTTTTTGATGTTTAATTTCTTTCGGAGATCCATGAAGTTATCCAACAATGAGTACATCTGTCAAAGCCCAAGCTTTTATAGTTTTCCCTGTGGAAAACAACAGGCTTTAAGTAGTTTGAGCACCCTCATCTGTTCTTTCTTTCACTTTTGTGTACTTAGCAGTGTAGACTCATGCTCTTCCAGGATTTCTTTTTGCCCAATGTCTATTACAATAGAAAATTATCTGCCTGTCAGATTTTTTCCTATCTCAGTTCCTTTGAAGAACAGTTCTTATGATTATTCCTTTCTGTTCAGTTCTTAAAGTCTGTTTCACTCCATATTCTACAAAAGAAACACAGATCATCTTTTCTTCTTTTGATGTTCTCAGTTGTCTTCATTAAAACTGTTCATAAGAAATGGAGAATCTAGGATGGGGCAGAATAACCAGATATTTCAAAAGTACATTTGTGCTTAGCTGTTCAGTTCACAGGGAGGAGAGAAATGGCATGAGGAAATCAATACCTTAGAAACACATTGTGAAACTCACTTTAAAACATAGATAAATGGTGAATGTCTATCTAATGGTGACAACACTTCAGGGTTTGCTGCAGGCCTGTTATTATAATCTGACTAAGATTCAAGCTTCTGCCCATTTTTCCATCTCCTCCTCCTCTCATCAGGGGTGACAGCATCATCTTCTACTCACTACACATAAGCAAGGCACCATCCTTCCTCATCCCATCTCCCATATTCCCTTATATCTTGCCTCTGTTTAAATCTTACTACTCTTTTCTCCACAGCTTTGCAAAGACCACCATGTTTTGCCTGAGAGGCTGCAAAAGTGTTTGTCCATGGGCCTATAACCATTTGCTTGACTATGCTCACCTCCACCTTTCCAGCTCTGTTGCCTCCAGTCTTTTCACCACTTTGTCTATGTCTATGTCTTTTCACTACTTTTTACTTTACCTTTTGCCTTTGTAACCAGCTCCACCTTGCTTTCTTTTTGCCATCTTACTACTTTTAACATAAGCTTTCTTAAGGCTTTAAAGACTGCTAAAAGGTAACATCATAGATCTCCTTTGAGACAAAAATGACAATGCTAGCCCATGTTATTTTTCTAACAAACACATCTGTAAATAACTTTCCTGATCTGTCATGATTGATATGTGACATAATATGAAAATCCCTTTCAGAACCCAGGAAAGCTTTATTCTTCAATTTCCTTCTTAAGTCTTTTCTTCTCCAGTCTTTCAGTTAATCATAAATATTTTGGAGGGTGAACTAAGACCACTCTATAGCATGCAGAATCACACAGATAAAACTGAATCTCCCACCACAGAAAAAAGAAAAGAGGAGATGGGCAGAGGAGAAAATAGGAAAGGTGGGTTAGAAATGACAGCTTTAAATCAGGTCTCAGGTAAACTGCATACTGACCTGAATCTACTCCAAGCTGCATATATATGATGAAACTCATCATCCAGTATTCCAAGCCAGAGAGACAATGGGCTCTGCAACCCCACAGGGAGAATCCTGGTACAGTGGGTGGGCAGCTCAAAGGTAATAGAAATGCTGTCTAGTTTCATGTTTACTCACTCTTTTTTATGAAGACTTTGAACTGTGGCAGAATTTAACACCTGTAATGGGAAGAGTTTACCTCTTCTGTTTGATCTTTTCTTATGAAAGTTTTTGTCCAGGTTTCCTGCACCTGTTAAATAAAGAGATGTTCAGACATTTTGAAAGGGCACAGAATTATGCAAGCTTACATGTGATGATGACAGTACCCTTAAGTCCTTTCTTTAAAACTTTATATGCAGCTCTAACTAGAAACCTTCAGTCCTGAAAACAGCAAGAAAGACTTTAAAGGTTTAGTCATGATGATATAGAGCCCAGAAGACAGAAGGGGATGCAAAGCAAAAGAGTCCATGTGATATAACAGGACTCAGAAGTGAGGTAAGCTTCAAAAAATGAGGTGAGACAGTAAACAGTCTAGTTTTCTCTAGCTTTTTTTTTTTCTGCTTGTAAGTACAAGTGACCTTTGCTTTGAGAAAAGAAAGGCAAGCATGCCACAGTCATCCTGACAAATGTTTGTACCATCACTTAGAGCTCAGTCCCACATTGCTGGTCTAGCATTTGGCACAGATGACAGGGGAAGACATTTCAAGCAAGGGAAAGTACACGAGCCTTTTAAATTGATAAATAAGTTTGTGAAAATGACAGTCAATAAACTAGTTAACATTGACAAGCTTTAGAGATGCTAAAATATAAAAAAGGCAAAAAAATTTCTATCTTATTCTCAGTTTCCTCTACTGGATTCCCTCTGTCTTTTTTTTTTTCATTCTGATGTCAGAGATCTGCCTCTTCAGTCTCTGCTTGTCAGGAGGAAGCCATGCTGAGGGTTAAGAGACTCCCTTTTTCCTCTAGCCTGGCAGAACTGGAGGAAGTTTCCTGAAATTCACCGCTATCTTCAGCTCTGAGATCTCACTAAAGGAAGCAAGTCCATTTTTCCCTTCCTTGCCCCAAACTGTCACTCTTCACAGATGCCTGCTGACTCATCAGTGTCCTCCAACAGGCAGTTTCTTCTGTAATTCCCTTCTCAGCCAGCTTGCTGTGTGGTTCCTTGAATATACTGTTATACCCTCTGCAAGGAGGAGAGGCACACAGCCCATTCTCTCCTGCACTCCCTCTGGAGCAATTTCATACAGCCACTTATCTTTCCAGAATTCCTTGCTGTAACTGCCTGCCTGGAGTGTATAGCCCCAAATCTCTTTGGTTAGAGGGTATATAAGCAAGGCATGGCAGAGGTTGGAACCTACATTGCAGAGGTCACATTTTTTTTCTGAGGCAAGGGAATACTCATTCAGTCAG
Organism: Agelaius phoeniceus; assembly: GCF_051311805.1. Lineage (NCBI taxonomy): Eukaryota > Metazoa > Chordata > Aves > Passeriformes > Icteridae > Agelaius > Agelaius phoeniceus. The sequence goes on along the minus strand of NC_135267.1, from coordinate 89,213,372 downwards.
CTCAAAAATACTCTGTGACTGAATAAATTCTGAAGGAACTGAAGAGGAGATTAGAGGACCAAATCCCAGGCAAGGGAAAACAAGCAGTTGTGATGGTTAATAGACACAAGGACAGCTCATAGGAAAAGAATAATGAGACATGGAGCATGATGTAACAGAAACAGGCCAGATGGCAGTACAGCTGTGGGGAAACTCAGCTAGCTCTGAAATGAGTCTTCAGTTATTCAGACTGCTGACTGCAGACCCGAGCCACTGACTGCAAAACAAGCTCTGCTTGTCTCAAGCAAGTGGCAGTTTGTTAACAATTACCCAATTGAAAGCAAAGCGGAGCAGGTGATAGTAAGAAATCTGCTATGGCACATCTGATGAAGAGCCATTCAAGAATGCCCATGGCCTCTCTTTCTTTCTATGACACAGATTTTGAGATACTTTAGAAAGTAGAAATATAACTTAACTTGTAAATAAATCAACGGCTAATAATTTTACTTGGTACTGGATTATCCAGTTGACATCAGTTCCAGGAAATATTTTGAAATCATGCAATACCTGCATGGATCACTCAGTGTGAAAACAGGAAAATGAATCCATAAATAGTTTGAAAAAAATAGTATTTTTGGAATTTCTGTGATATCTGTGAATGCTTCAAGTTCCAGTGATAAAAGCCATAAAGGCAAAAACTTAACACTAGTCTAGGTCAATTCTCATGTGAATCAGAATAATTCTTCAGAAACACCAGTGCTCTCAAATTACTAATTTTCATGCTAGAGTTTAGCAGCTACCCACAGCATGGTGCTGTTCTTACAGTAACAAGAGTTAAATGGAGCAGTGTTTCAGTTTTAGAACAGTGTGCTGAATGTATGTCCCAGAAGTGTCTTCTGGGGAAATGGACTATGGAACCAAATGCCAGTCTCCAAAGGAGTGAAAAAGGAGAAGTAGCAATGATTTCAAGTGACTTTGCATACAAGTTCTTAGAAACTGTGCACACTCTACAATTGCCTGAAAGGAGGTTGTAGTGAGATGGGGGTCAGTCTCCTAAGTAACAAGAAATAGGACAAGAGAAAATGGCTTTGAGATGTGCCAGGGAAGGTTTAAGTTAGATATTAGGAAAAGATTCTTCACCAAAAAGGTTGTCAAGGTTTTGAACAGGCTGCCCAGAGAACTGGTTGTGTCCCCAGCACCAGAGGCATTTAAAAGACATGTAGATGAGACACCTGGGGACACGGTTTAGTGGTGAGCTTGGCAGTGCTGGGTTACTGGTTGGACTCAATAATCTTAGAAATCTTTTCCAACCTAAATGATTCTGTGATCCTATGATTCTATTATTTAAGTCATCCTCTGGGATTTAAAGAAAAAATTTGCAGCAAATACATAAAATATTACTGTTTCTGCCTCTGGTACTGGAGAAGAACTTCATGCACAAGAAAGGCAGAGTTCAGTGCCAGAATATTCAGAGACATTTAATATTCATCAACAAACACCAGCTGAATGGCTTCCCTAAGTAATGCCATTAGTCTGCAATTCACTGATATTCTCCCATGCAGTTCAAATGGTTTTCAGTGGATCATGACAAGTGTCACTGACAAGTGCTTGCCCTTGAAATATTCATGGCTGAATGTCATTCAGATGGGAGGTCAACTGTCCACCACTGTATGAATGGTGCTGAGGAATACAGAAAGAAGGCACTGGTTTTCCCCACCTGATTAAATCCTCCCACACATATTATCAATTCTTTACTCTTTTTGCCTTGCAGCCTATTGAAACATCACAGGACATTAATGTGTCCCAAAAGCAGAGTGCTTTGTTATTTGCACTGCTTCATCATCACGCTCTTTATCCACACAGAAAATGAACTGCTGTTCTTTTTCATTGAGAAGCATCAGCTGTTTCTTATTGTATTGACTCTGTTATACATAATTTAAAAATCTTTGGAATTATTTACTTGCTATTAGATCTTCCTCTCCAATATCATCCTTCACCAAAATTTCTGATTGCAATCCACACTGTTCAGATGTAAGGATGAATGACAACTTACAAGAAGGATTAGCCATGTGATAAAAGCTGTATGTGTTTTTTTCTGGCATTTCACATCTGAAGAGCTCATTCCATCCTTAAGATGGCCTATAAGCCCTGTAAAATATTTCACCAATTATGAACTGGTTTTTTACCAAAAAAAATCCCTAAACTAACTGAGTATAAGAATGGATGAAGTGAATATCTACCACAGCATTTTGTCAGCTTCTTGGCAGCTAACAAGCTGTCTTCTCTGATGCTATGTGCAATACCATCTTAAATACCCCAAGCAAGAGTGATCTGACTTCACCATGAGAGGCTTTCTAGAGTATAAGAGCTACTGCCAGGAGCATCTGACATGGTGCATTTCTCTCTCCATAATTCCATATTTTCTCTTCCAGCTCTTACTCTTAAAGGAAGCCACCACCAAGGAAAAAGGGAACCCTTACTTTTTAAAAGTAATGGCATGTTCTTACATTGTGCTCCCTTGAAACAACACTGACCAGTTATATCAGTTACATTAAACAGATTTCTGTCCAACTGCTAAGCAAGGGGTTAAAAATAACAAAAGATTAGGGGAACAAAGAATAAATTTGGGAAGAAAATACTAGGAAAGATTTAAAGGAAGATTGAAGTTCTCAGGTAATGCCTTAACATACTGCTGGGATCACCAGAGCATGGCTCGGTTATTCAGAGAGCTGAACCAGTTCACTGAGACACTCTCCATTATTTTTATACTGATTAGGGCCAACTGAAGGGTATAAAAGGGATTACAAGGCATGGCTGCATACAATATCTGAGAACAAAACTGAGGAAATCAGTTCTGGTCTTGTCTTTGTAATTCATCCTGAATTAGACAAAATCCCTACTGTGAGCCAAGAAAAAATTTAGAAAGAGAATATTCATATCTCTCTCTAGTCATAAATCATAGTGCTCATTTTTAAAAGTTCTCTATGAGCCTCAGCTTGGCACAACTATAAACTATTTAGATTATGCAAGCTTAGACTTTGCCTCAAAATGAACGAGCAAAAAGAAGAACCGTATATCAAAACCTCATTCCCCACTTCTGAACTCAATTTGGTAAATAGAACCAGCCATAAATCCTGCAAATGTTCTTGACTAGTTCTTTTTCATTAAACTTTATCATCCATGCAAGTCTGGGTTATCAGCTGACACACACACATACTAATAAAGAGGAAGAACTTGTACAGCCACTGGAATGTGAATTAGGAATGTTATGTTTGATTTAGAGTTTGATGCAGAAGAAACAGATTTTACATCTGCATTACTGGCTCAATGCTGTTGTTTTGCAGCTAGGGTGGCATTTTTCACTTCAGGAAGAAGAAAGTTACTGCCATACTGCAGTTTCAGTCCACTAATTTTCTATTGCAAAGGGACACTTAGACACCCACTGTTCAATAGCATCACCCCCTTTCATCATAAATCATCTCTCACTCCCTTTGTGGGACTCTTTGTGGCTTACATGATCTCTACAATCTTTTTCTCTAATACCTCCATGAATTTCTGTTCTATCCAATTGTTCACTGTTTACAAAAACCCCTCTCCTGAGGATAAAGATAAATATTTCATCACCTGCAGCTCTGGTAGAAACCTAGAAGAAAAGAGAACACTAGGCATGGTTTCCTGGAGAGACTCTGATCTCCACACACACATTGTCTTTTGAAAAAATAAATAAAATGGAGCCCAAACAAATTATTTACTTTATTGAGAGAATAACCTCAATTTCAATATAAGGCCCTAAAGAAGATTACTGATTGTGTTGAAGATCTGTGTCCTTCAGGATCTGAAATCCTGAAGAACTTCTTAACAGGTGTAAGAAGTAACTCTAGCTGATCTACAGGACCCTGGAGGGCAGTGAGGAATTTTACCTTTAGTTAAAGAGTGAAGATATATACTGCCAGTTTTAGCTATGGCCTGCAGTCTTATCTCCATCTTAGTCCCTTTTATGAATCTATTGTCACACAGACTTCTCATGAAATAATTCCACTGAGGAGGGTTTATTTTATAATGTGACTGAAAAAATTGTGGTTTTACACAGAAGCTGTCATCAGAGCTATCCCATGGAAAGCTTCATACCTGCATGTGCTTCTCAGTGTACACAATAACCACACTATTATCTGCAGTTATAAAGAGATACCAGTCCTATCACTTCTAAATTACAGCTGAAACAATTTGTGGTGGAATAAAGGATAGGCATCTTGCACTGAGCAGCAAGCAGTAACAAGAATTCTTAACTATTTTCAAGATCAGAAAATTCTGAGGACACAATAAAGAACACTGACAAAAGCTTAAACATTTTGCTACAACAGAAAGCCAAAGCTGTCTCTGGGCAATCATCTGCCTATTATCAAACACCTTAGCTATTAGATTAATTTCTTGTATGGTGAGATGCATGGAGAATACTTCCTTTCTCTGTGCAGGGTGAAAACTTGAGTGGGCTGACCAGCCTTAAACCAACAGATTTCTGTAAGCATCTTGGCAAGACATAGAAAAATGTTTGGAAATAAAAGTTAGAACATGTGATATGATTGCCCCTGCAGAAAACCAGAAACAAACCAATTTAATCTCTCCAAGCAGGTCTTCCTGGAGTGCATTGTTAACATACCCTAAAGTATTGATAAACTGTGACAGTTTTATAATTCTTTCCCAAACACAAAACATTGTCCAGCCATTCAGACTGAGCTCTGAGATGACTATTTGCAAAATATTCATCCATTAAAGTCTAAATTTAGATTCCACAATATACAGCAGGAAAAGGACCAGGGTTAGGCACAGGCCTCCATATTTTCTTCAGATCTGGGGCAGAAAGGATCCGGTCTGGTCTCTGGCATGATTCAAAGCGACTTTCTGTCTTCTTACAATTAGAGCCTGCTTCACTGAGCCAGTGGCCTTTGTGGAATTGTCTCTTGTCCTACTTCCTTACTCTAAGGGATGTCACCTTTGTGGGTGAATAAGGTTGATTATCTTCCCTCAATAGAGAACTATTTTTAATTTTTTTTTAAGGAACCCTGTTAATTATCCATGCAGACTGATGGCAGCTGAAGCAGACCCAAGAGTCAGGTCCTACACACATTATTAAGGATTCCTTTCAGGACAGGAAACCAGCTTGTTACTCTTCCTTTGTTAATTCACTTTCCTGGGTGATGAAATGAGCTAAATCGCAGGTGCTGGCATGTGTAGTGGAAGTGTGCATAGGAACAGGAAAAGTGGAAGAAAACTGCTACAATAAAGAAGAAATTAAAAGAAGCAGCAGCACCATGAGGACAGGGAAGAAGTAAGCAGCAGATTTAGGGTGACAGGCATGATGATGCTATAAGAAAAGAGGAAACAACATACATTTCAGCATACATAAGTTATGCATCACCATAAATGAAAATTGAAACAGCCATCATTAGAATGCCTAAGAGGTGAAGCATTTCCTATGGGATACAAGGCTAACAAAGCAAGAAAAATAAGCAGCAACCATTTAAAAATACTTTTCACCATTTCGAGTAAAATGAAATTTTTTGTATTTTCCTCATGCTACTTTTTTTGAGAGCTTACTTGGTATATGGGGGGACATCTGTGTATGAAGTCCATGTAACAGTGACTTACTTAATGTATCTGATACAAAATCCATTTTAGAACCTGTTTTATATACTGAGACACATTAGTCTTTGTTCTGTTCAAAACACCTCCTTGAGCTTCGTGGAATACGGAGCCTTCTGGGCGAACAAACAGCTGCTCTGATGTGAAAATTCTGTGCGCTTCCCAAGAATTTTGGGTACAGTAAGGACAGGCTTTTTAGCCACCGGTGAAACGTGACCAGTTTTTCCGCTGCCGGGGCGGGGGAGGGAGGCAGGTGTCGGACGGAGCTGGGGGGCAGGACGGGGGGGCTCCTCACACGTGCACGGAGAGCAGCCGCGGAGGGCGGAAGGTGCCGGCGGCCGGAGCCAAGGAGAGGACACTCGGCGGCACACAGAGCCCGATTTAATCGCCCCGAGGCGCCGCCGGCCCGGCCCCGCCGACGTGACCGGCGCGGCGCGGTGGCGGCCCCGCTACGTGCGGCCCCGATCGCCGCTTCCCGTGGCCCCCCCGGCTACGTGAGCGCCGGCAGCGCCCGCGGCGGGGCAGCCGGAGCTGGAGCCGGCCCGCCCGGCCCCTCCGAGCGCGCAGTCCGGCCCCGCCGGCGGAACCGGGACAGCGCCGGGAGACGCGGTCCGTACGCCAGGAGGTGCGCAGGGAGCAATGCTGGCCTGCGGAAGCTGAGGTCATAGAACTGGCATGAGCCTCCAGTCTGTACATTTCAGGGATGAAGAATCGCAGTTTATGCTAGAGACTGAGGATTCATCAATTTGGAAGTGACTGAGAAGGAGGGATGTGGACTATGAGCTGCCCTGCTTGCAGCCCTGAGAAAAAGGATCCTGTGTCCAGTTCTGGACTCCTCGGGATGAGAGAGACGTGGAGCTCCCAGAGAGGGTCCAGTGGAGGGCCACAAAGATGATGAGGGGTCTGGAGCATCTCTCTTATGAGGAGAGACTGGAAGCTGGGCCTGTTAAGTCTAGAGAAGACTAAGAAGGGATCTTTTAAGTGCATATAAATATCTCAAAGGCAGGTGCCAAAAGGCTGGGGCCAGACTCTTTTTGGTGGTGCCCTGCAACAGGACAAGGAGCAGTGGCCATAAACTAAAACACAGGAAGTTCCATCTCAACACAAGGGAGAATTTTTTTACATTTAGGGTGTCAGAGCACTGGAACAGGCTGCCCCAGGAGATTGTGGAGTCCTCCTCTCTGGAGACATTCAAAATTCACCTGGACACATTCCTGCATAACCTGCTCTAGGTGACCCTGCCTTGGTAGGGTCATTGGACTAGATGATCTCCAGAGATCACTTCAAACCCCAACAATTCTCTGATTCTGTGAAATGTGATCCTAGGTGTTCCCATTGTGAAATGTCACAGAACAAATGTGAATATTCACTAGGCCACAGATGAGATGCTACCTGCAACTCTGGTTCAGTCATCCGATTCTGGTCACTCACACTCAAATACAGGTGAGCTGGGACTTGCATACCTGCTGAGAAGACTTAAAAGCAAGATAAGGAGGATGGAATCTTTTGCAAAAGAAAAGGAGAGGGAAGAGTACTGAATACTTAGCTAGCTTGAGCTCTATCAGTTCCTGACAGGTTTTATATATGTGCAGCAGCAGGAAAACTGGACTTGAGCAGGGTGTCATTTCCAATCTTCTGATAGATGGGCCAGGAGTGTCTAGATACCTCAGTGATAAATCATGCAAATAAGTAAAAAAACAGTAATGACATTCCTAATGTACTTATGCAGGGGCCTCCAACAGCTGTGCAAATGTGCATGCCAGACACATATCTATCACTCAGCAAAAAGCAAAGCAGGAATTATTGGCTTCATGTTGAGCTGGGAACACTGATGTGTAGGGAGGCTGAGGATCTGGCATGACCCTATTCCACAGGTTTTCTTGTCAGTAACCACAAAGCTCCATTGGGCTGAACTAGCAACACACAGAAGACCTGGAGTGCAAATACCCTGCCTGCTGTAAGAACCATCCACTGCTTAAGACGGGATGAGGGCCCTGTCAGTTTCTTAGGACTGGCCTATGCTGTACTGTAATGCTGTATTCTTTATATCTCGGGGATAATAGAAAAGAATCAGAAGCTTCTCTGTCAATTAAAGCAACCTTGAAGTGGCTCTATATTTTGCTTGGGCACATCACAACAATGGAACAGTGTTCCCCCTAAGTGAAAGAACCATGTAACTGGGGGGAAAAAAAAAGTGAGTAAGAGACAGAACTGAAAGAAACCACAGTAACCTTTAATTCTCTTTTACCACAGTAAATGCAAGTCTTCATTTACATTCAACCAGCAACAAAAATTGCTTTGCATCAGCTGTCCTTCACTGGCCCATACTTCCCAGATACTTGTCCACGCTCTCAGCATAAGCCTACAGGCAATCTAGTGAAAAAGTAGACACTTTTCTTTGCTAAACTTGGCCCATAAAGAAAAAAAAAACAAAACCAACCAGCTAAAAAAGCTCAATGACAGGCTTTTAAGAATTCATCAAAGAAAAATTGTTGGTCTACCTGTGTAGGCACTGGCCTCATAACAAAGGCCAGCTCTCAAAATACACATCAGCAGCAGGAAAAAAGGTGAAGTCTCTCCCTGGTCTCACTCAGTCCTTCATGTCCCGCACCCCAACCCAGTGGTCTCAGGCAAAGCTAAAACACAAATCTTTTCACCTAGAAACCAACATTCTCCCATTATGCCTGAATTCTGGGCTGAAAAAAAATTGTAGAGAGCAAATAATGCATCAGTCTAAAATAGGTTCTCTGCTTTTTTCACTTTTCCCACACAGGTTATATTTCTGTTTCTTGAATACCCAGCTTCTTCCTTGAAGCATTAGAGGAGCCCAGCACAGCCCCAGCACTTTAACTTTCTAGCACTTCTGATGGCCACAGCACTCCACTTAGTGGGAAGCTGAACCTGACCTTCCTCCATGATGCTGGGTAAACCTTGGGAGTCTATCCCAGCTCTTTCATTGGTTTGCTACAGGGTTTGTACAAGTGAATTCCTTTTTGTCAGTTTTCTTCCCATTAGAAAAATAATGGTTAATTTTAGTCTCATGATGTTTGAGTGTCTCCTGAGTCATGAAAGGTTGAAAGTCAACCAGAGAGAAGACATTTCCCATGGAATGGCATCTGTTTACATAAGTTTTCTTGCATAAGTTTTATTGCAGGTGAGTTATCAGACAGCTTCAGCTCATAATTTTTTATCCTATCTAGTTATGATGTTCCTGCAAATAAATCTCCACACTTCCTTTGCCTGAGAAATGAAATAAGTTTTTTCAAAATGGCATTAAGCAACCTGTTTCCTACAGCAGACATAATTTTCTGTGAGGCATTCGTCATGATGCAGCACATATAGCAGAAAAAAATTCTGGGCTGGACTCTGTAGCATTGCTGTTGAGTCACTTACACCATTGCTAGCAGCCATCAAGTGAAATGTTTGAGGAAGCTTTTTTTTTCCTGGATCTGTATAAATGATGTCAAATGCAAAGCACTGGAGCATTGTATATTGTGTTCTTTCTCACATGTTCTAGGCTTCACATTTTGGCACAACATATAATTTCCCCACATTTCTAAGCAGTAGTCATATTTGTATTTAGGCCTGCATCAAACAATTCTATAAACTCATGTGAGACCAAAGCTTGTCCTAAATAACTAAGAATGACAGGTAGGAAAAACTATTTATTTCAAATTTATGAATGCTGGATAAAGCTATAAAATTGCCGTACTGTGGAAAGGTTAATACTGTAGTGAATCAGCAATTTTCTATCACAGCTGGTGTCATATAACTCCCTGAAAGGGGAAAATGCCTATGTGAGTCACTGCCATTAATAGCCTTACACTTAAAAAGGACTGAAGAACTGTCTTAGAAGAAATGTACAACTGCCCTGCACCCAGGGGTCTGTAGGAACTGGAGATGTGTCATGGAAAAATCCCAGAAAAAAAAAGAAGGAACAAAAAGCAGGAAATGGCTTTTGAAAACAAAGATATTAAGAGTTAAGGGAACTCAAAGGAGCACACTCTGTCCAAGGGAAGTCTTTTGACCATTGTACTATGAGAAGGAAAAGGTACTGAGTTGTGAGGGAGGAGGTGGGGTTTGGAGTATACAGAGACAGCAAGTAGCAACCTACCTCTTGGGAAGAGGCAGGAGAGAAAAACATGAAGCTGAGCAGATTCTTCATGTCACAAAAGAAAGTACATGTGTGAAAAAGATGAAGCATGGGAATATCACACTTACGGAGAGACGCAGGAACTCAGAACACCTGCAGTGAAATCTTTCCACAGAAACTAAAAGGCATGTTGGCTCCCTCATTGGTGGAATTGGGTTTTTTCCCAAGAAATTTGAAAAGCTGTGGATCTTTGGTTGGCCATTTTATCAATTTCAAGAGCTTGCTTTCTTCTGTCTTCCAGTTTCCTGCATATTCAATCTCACTGTACTAGGATGACTGTACTAAATTACCTGGTCTTGGCCAATGGTTCCACTTCCAAAATATTCTCCAGGCAGAGTAGCATTAGAGCCAAGCTACAGTCATCACAATTTGTATGTTCATAACCACCCACTGCAGCTGCATCTCCCTGCAGAAAGCAGAAAAACTTCTGGGCTGTGATAGGAACCTAGAAAACAAGGTAAAATGGTCATAGGGAAAGGAGCATCTTCATGTTAACCTTTGAGATGATTTCCAGTTGTGAGTTTGCACTGAAGCAGAAGAGAGCACAATTTATGAATCTATTTCTTCAGTACTGACATGGGGCTGAAAGGACCATAGCTACACCCCTTAGCAGCGGAAACTTCTGTTTTCTCTTCCCCTTGTCAGGAAAACTGAGCAAGCAGCGGGGGGAAATGGCCCTGCTTTGGCTCCCCTGTGCAACCCTCAAGCCCCCGTGAAGACTTGCCAAGCATCATCTCAGGTTTTTGGTGCTGATACACTGAGGACTGAGGGAAGTTCAGTGCCCTCTTCTCTAAGTAGTGGCAGTGGGAAGGAAGAAGAGGCACTACTGCTTGGTTATTTGCTTTGTATGGACTGGCAGGGCTGTACCCTTTTTAGTGGTCACAGGGATAAGAGCATCTCAAAGTTTGAGGGGAAAGATGATATCAGAGACTTACAAGCGGGGAACAACAAAGCAACAAAAAGTGGTGCAGCTGCCCTTGGTTTTTCATTATCTCCACACTGGCATAAAATGCAAAAAGAAACCATGAGAACTGAGCCATAAAAATGCTCATTGATGTAAATACAAGCACAATTAATCACAGGTGAAAATTATACTTTTTAACTGTCCAGAGAGTACTGCTTTTGATGCCTAAGCACTTCTTGTGTAAGAGCAATAATGTCCCAATGTGTTTGATTAAAGAAGGAATGTTTGCCAATAACAACAGACACAAAAACTGAAGCCAAAAGTTTTAAATGGTCACACAATATTTTCAGATATGAGGGCCATGTTAAACTGTGACTTAAAATTTGCAACAGCTGTTTCTTAAGGACCCTGTCTCTTGGTGACATTACTCATTAACTGAGTCTTTCACTGTTGACTCATTCAGGCTCTGTCTAAGCAGGGAGAAGCTTACATGCTTCTCTTTTCAGCTATGAAATGTAAACATTTTTATGGAGGCAGAAATTGTGGTTAACATGCTACATGCTTGAAAATACATTAGAAGTCTCATGACCTAGCTGAAAGTAGCTGAGAGGAAGCAGAAGAAAATGAGAGCTCCCTCAAGGCCTTAAATATCTCTATACCAAAGGTATGCTTCTGTATGCAAGTTATTCAGGGATGAGGTCTCAGAAGAAAAAGCCAAGTGATGCCTCTCACAGTTCAGCAGAAAGCCTAGAAGTAAGTGGTAATCCAGTGATAAGGACCTCACCTGAGAGATGAGGAAACAGCCTAATTTAGAGAAGGAACAAGTTGTGTCTTCCATCTCTTAGGTGAGTGTCCTAATCCACAGGCACTAGATGATTCTAGGATTGGAGTTTCTCCTTTGGTAGCAACTTCTGTTGTGAATCAGATAGTAAATATGGAATTGAGAAAGGCAGAAGGAATCAGGCCTTAGAGCTAAGAGTGGTCCTCAAGGAAGTCTGAGACTTATGACACTCTGGCCTTCTGGACTCTGGATGTAATCTTGCACAAAGCTCTCTTGTAAGCAGGTGAGTACTTTGACTACCATGCCTAGACTTACCAGATTCACCTGGAACATACTTATCCTGTCCCATTAATATTGGAATATTGCAACAGGGGATTTGGTTCATCTGCACCTGCCTCCTAATGGTCTGTTTTCCCTCTGACCTAGTTACTAGACCTAAAACTTTGATTGTCTAGGTCAAGCTGAGATGCATGCAAAATTGGAAAATCTAAGCATGCTATTTAAAAAAAAAAAAAAAAAAACCCCACCTTGCTTTCTGGAAAGTTCATGGTTTCTTTTGATACAAAAGGAAGAAATACCTTCAAGACTTCAGAAATTTTAATGGCCTTTTCATGGCAAATTATTTCCTTACAGTTGCTGTTGTGGATAACTGTAACAGAAATGCTGTGAGTGGTATGAATGTGAATTGAGTGTGGAAATTCTGAAAGAGACCCAGCCACCACACTCCCAGCCATCATCTTCCTAGGGCAAATCAGGAGCACCCCAGGACCTCTGTGTCATTATTGCAGTGAATGAAGCCTGCTAGTCCTAGGACTCTGATCCAAGCATGTCTTCATGCACCCATTTTTCAGTCATCTTTTTCATTCATCTCCTCCTTTGCCTTAGGAAAACATTCTGGCCTGCTTTGGCCAGAAAATTTGTGCATCCATTCTCTATGCTGTCCCTCAGAATTCCAAAAGCAAAAGTTTAGGTGCTTGACTGGAGTGAATCTAAAAGAAGACAACTCTAACATTCCAATGGATGACTAAGGACTGTCTTAATGCAATAAATGAATAATGTCTTCAGTCCTAACTCTTTGTCATGCACAATAACCAGTAGATGGAGCTTATTTACCAGCACTGGAAGAACCAAAGAGTCTCAGTTCCAGCATTTTTTGGATGGTAAATAGCAGCAAGTCACACCAAGGAGAAATTTATTGTACTGTGCCTTACAGTGCACATCTTAATGTACAGCACTGGCCTTGGTTGTGTCATTTTGTCAGTCTTTAAGAGACAACCCCTTGTGTCAGGGATCTCAAGGTCCCCAATACAACTGGAAAAAGAATTACTACATTAATGTACCTTAAAATGTCCTTATTTACACACTCAACAAAAAAAAATCTGTAAAAGATGAAATGTGTATATGGACTAAGATATCTAAGCACTTGTGTGCAAAATTTTAAAAAATGTGTTTTTTAAATGAAGTGGTTTTTTCATCTTACCATAGTTTTCTGGCTTTCAAGAACCCTTTTCTTTCTAAATTTTCTAATTCCATTTCAAAAAGGAACTTGTATAAGAAAATATATTTAAAAAAAACAGCAAATCAATTAGCACATTTCACCCATCTCATCTAAGAATGCTGCAGATTTTACTTGGGCATTTCCTGCCTTGAAATCTGTTTTGGCATTATCACACAGAGGTGAGTAATCTGCTGACAGCACTTCCTGCTCCAAGGGTCCCTCTGGGCTATGAAGAACTGGTTTAGGACTGACACATTGGCTTTTCTCCCAGCTCCAGCACCCAGGGAAGATCAGAAGCCCAGCCAGTAGTCACTAGGCTTGGGGTAGTCTCTGCTTCACAGCACCTCAAGAGGGGCAACACAAATGACCCCAGCCCTGGGGAGGCTCCAGCTCACACTAAGAATTGTTTTGGCCCCCGCAGGACTCCAGAGTGTGGCCCCAAAGGCAATTGGACAATTTTGCTCCCGTGCCTGCAATCATTTACCTCTTGCCTGCAGTGCACAAAATGAGTAACAGGGTAAAATTCTTTAGGTTCCTCTTCAGCATTAGGCTATAGAAGCCAAATTTCTTCCTTTTTTTCCCCCCTGTGAAAACTGGATATACAAATCAAAACCAATACTGCTGGCCCTTCAGATCCTATTGTAAGTCACAGCCATCAGTCAAGCAATTACACAGTAAACACTTTCAAGTATCCAGCTCTCATAGTGATGAAAACTCCAGAACAAGAAGCCCAGAAGCCAGATAACAATTTAAATGCTCTAAGGCTCTTAAAAAGAAAAATCCCATGACTTTTAAGTCAATCATGATGCTAGGATCTGAGTCATGATTTTTGAATATTTAGCACAGGTGGGGAAATCACTGGTTTTGTCACACTAAAAAATGGTGGGTGCAGTCCTGAGTAAGAGTGGAGCACAAGCAGCCTCATAGGAGCAGCCAGGACAGTGAAGGACAGCACAGACAGCAGAGGTTCCAACAGTTTGTAGATTTTGCAACCCCCATGACACTTACTTACAGAGGGTTTTGAGAGTGGCAACATCATGTCCACCTCATAGCAACAGCACATCTGTGGAGAACTTCATCTTTACTTGGATACCAATGAGCCAGACAAGGAATTTTAAGGGAGTAAAGTTTGCTTGACTGATGTATCGACTACAAGCTCTTTTAATGACTTTCAAACATGGTGCCTCATTTTCTAAAATAAAACAGTTTCCAAAGTTTTGGTTAGAGACAGTTTAAAACTTTTAACATATGAGTATCAAACCAGAAATTCCTGAGGACTAGAAGTATAGTCTCAGAGATCAGTCACTTTCTGCCTTACATATAGGTACTCAGTGGACGTTTCATCAGCTAGAATATCCCAAAGCACACTCTTGGAATTGACACAGTAACAGACTGACTTGGATCTTCACAGGTTTGTTGTCTGGGGTTATTTAACCACTGGCATATAGCTTTGAAATGGAAAGTTACCTGTTACCTACGACAATTTTACCAAGGAAAGAACTTTGGTTACTTTGAGGCTCTCAATAGCTGCCAGTCACTAAAGTAAGAATTAGAAGAGAACAAACATCTATCAGAAAAATCCTCTCCTTTCTCAAAAGAATGGCATTTTCTCTAAACATGTTGTGTTTTGAATCCTTTTAAGTTTTCCATTATTTCAAAACCAAAAAATCCTTGAATTGCAAACAAAACAAATGAAAATTGTCAAAATAACCTTTGGAAGAAATGTGCATCTCTCTTTTCATCTCATTATGTGAGTGCTCAGTGTCAAGGACCAGGAGTTCCTCAGCCAGGCAGTGCTCAAAGTAATCAGATCCTTTTAGGCATCTCAGTAGGCTTTAGCAGTTGAATTGTTTAGTCACTGGAAAAGAAATATTAACTATGTGTGAGATGGCGTTGTGTGGAAAATCACCCAGTGAAAGGCCAGTGTCCACAAAGAAGACAGAGCAGCCCTGCAAGAATGAACTTTATTTGAATAAAGGGAGAGATGCCACTAGGCCATACCCCCACAGGGCCTCTCCCGAATCTTTGGAGGATGCAGCCTCCTTTTATCCTAAATTCCCAACTGCATGTTGCCCTCCTCCTTTCCCCATTGGCTGAGGTTCTAGGAAGATACAGCCACCTGCTACATATTCCCCCTTTAATATGTATCTCCCCCATTATTCATTCTATGACCATTAAAATTTGTTCTAAGCTGACCCTGGGCAGAGAAGTTAATATTCATAAGTCTCTTAAATCAAGTCTCTTAAATGCATTTTCCCCCAAAGTTCAGAAGTTCAGCCTGTGCTCAGTTCTGCAACAAACTTGTGCAGCTTGATTTTCATACAGACACCAACACCCATTCTTCCAGAACCTAACAGGTTCTTTCAGATCAAGTCACTTGTGAAGATATGAACACCCATTTCTCCTGTCCTAATGCCTCCCTACTCCATGCTTTGTCACAAGAGGAAGGAGATGATTCTGGCATTTCAAAAGCTGTTGCAATTTTTCTTTGATTGAGGCATAGATACTTTCTTGGAAAAGTAGTATCTCTGGAAAATAGTCCCAAAAGGAGCTGGCACTCTCTTCCATCTTTATTACTGGCCATAAATAAATTACAGATTGTGTTTCTGTTGCTTGCCTTCAGACACACTTTTCACTGTGGCTGACCATAGTTGCTGTAGTTTAGATAGGAAAAAAGATAGTGGTATTGATGTGATTTTGGCTTGATGTGGTATCTCTAGATCAGGTTTTAAAATCTGTGCCTAAGGTTCTTCAGTAACCTGAAGAGGACGAGAGATTTCAGAAATGGATGGTTTGTCCTCTTGGTTAGCATGAGTTAGTGAGAAGCCTCATTGCAGAAAGTGCTTTGAAGCTGGAATCATTACTCTGAGCATGAAAATCTGTTGAGAACTTTCCTTTGCCAGCAGAGGTCATGACAATATTTCCTTGCATGTGGAAATCTTTGCTGTTCATTTGCTAATTCTCTAGCATCAGAACATATGTCGTGCTGGTATTCATATCCAGAAAAGTGTTAACTTCCTGGGATTCTCCACTGTCAGCCACCTCCTGCTAAGGATTTTTACATTTACTTAGAGGACAGATCTCATACCTGCCAAGGATTTTTACATTTACTTAGAGGACAGATTTCATACCTGTCATGTGAGGTGAACTCTGGCTGCCTCTGCCTGCCCATATTTGTGAGGTTGCTGATGTTCAGTAGTTGCTCTTTTTAGTGTCCAGAGATGCCTGAGAAATCAAGGCCACTTCCTCACAGTCAGGTAGTCCTTGCCCCAAAGAGCTTATGCAGCAGAAACTTCAGAGAGAGAAGAAAGAAGTTTTTTCCCCTGTTCTTGCTGACTGACAGAGTTTGGCTGACATGATACCCTGCTGTGATACAGGCAGAGGGGAGCAAGAAGCACAAAGCACAAACGTGGCTCTAGCACATGTAACTTCTTTATTGTGTGCAACCCCAAGAGTGACCCTGCCCTGCAGCACTGAGTGTGGCGGGACATTTACTGTTAACCACCTATGTGCCTATCAACAGATGGGGGTGAGAAACAGAAGATGGAAATGAAGGCATGGATACAAAGACAAGGTAAAGAACAAAGTGAACTGCTGCAGAGTAGCAGCATCTTATAAAGTACTCCTGCACTTTCAGGGACACAAGGAGATACAAACTGGTGGCCTATTTGTGTTATATAATGTGCACAGTACATCTAGGAAGTGACATTGTTGAAGTTACCACTACAGGAGCACTGTAGTAACCAGCACTTTACCATCACATATATACTCATAAAACCCAGAAATATGGATGCCTTATAATTTACTAATATTTATTTTTGGTCATGTTTGACAACTGTATTAGGATAAGGGCTAGGAATCCTGATGTTTCTGTCAGAAAGAAAATCTGCTCACATACAAGTGAAGCCACCTGTCTTTTGTGAAATTCCAGTGCAAACTCCAGTTTGTAAATTGTGTCATTGAATTTACACAAGATGCCAACACAACCTTGATATACTGCTCTGTGACATTTACCTTGCTCAATATGTTTTTTCAAATCACTGTGGGGAACACTGAGAACACTGCAGCAAAAGGGAATAATGTCAGGAAAACTGCCTGGGTTTTGAAGGAACCCAGTACAGTATTAGGGAAACACTGGGAATATAATGACTTTTCTGTCCTTTGGTGTGATTAAGCACATAAATGCTCAGGGTTTAAAGGCACATTGGTAACTCAAATGTTCTGGTATTTGAAGCTGTAGCATATATGTCAGTTTAAATACAGATAGCCAGGGATTAATATCAAGGCTTATTTTAATACAGAAGCCACACAGGATTAAAGGAACTACTTGCTTTTCTTCTTATACAGAGAGGGTGAAAATAACTCCTGAAGAGCTCAAGATTTATGCACCATTTAAGTCCTGTTCTGATGCTGCTAAGTAGAGCATTGTGATGTATGTCTGCATAAAGGTGACCTTAGCACAGCAGGAGTACCCCAAGGTGTTTATCTGGCCCCTGCCAGGACATGTGAGAGAACTGAAACTCTTCTTAAAGGCAGATTTATAGCACCAGTAAGAACCTGATTAAACCAACAATTCTCCAAGGGTTTTCTAGCAAAACCCTCAACATAAGTGTTTTATTTAAATATTTATTGAATTCTGTACTGTGTCTCATAAAAGGTATTTGTATTATTTAAATGTCTTCTACATGACTACTTTTAAATCCTGCTTCTAATCTGACCCCTTTAATCAAGTTTTCTTTATTTTAAATTAAACCACTACATTGAGATTGTACAGTTTATTGCTGATTTATAGCCTAAACCATTGGCTTTCTACAGTTTTCCAAAATAAGACCCAGGCTGCCAGAGACTGGCATGATGGAGCTCCTGCTGGAGCCTGCCTGTCACCATGGACACATGAGATTAAGCTCCCTTTAAGGTCAATGGCACTGTTCCCCTGTGCTATTGAAACAAAATCTCAGTTTCAAAGAGTTTAAATTCATATATATCAATTATGATGCTCTAGTCTGATTTCTTTCAGACAACTGACCAAAGTAACCCAGGAATTCCTATTTAAAGTCCAGCGCTCTCCTCTGAAAAGAAGTCAAGCTTCTAGGAAGATATCCTTTCTTGTCACAGAAACTGTTAAAAACATGCAGATACATGCACGAATTGCAGCAAGAGTTTCAGATATTCATAACACACTAGATCACTCACTTGTAGCTTTTTTGAGTCTTCCTTCCCACCTTCTCATGGGGTTTGTTGCCAATCTTTGCATACACAAAGGCAAGCTCCTCTGATTATTTTTTTTTCTTACTCCTTATGGAAATTGTATTTTGACCAGCAATCATGACACTGAATAAAAGCACAGAATCTAGACACTCTGAGTTCTGTGATTCTGTGGGAGCAGAAAAAGGATACTCATGGCTATGAATGACAATGTGGGGCATTCAAGCTACCCTTCAGTGATTGCTGCCTTCTACTTCTATGGGTCCAGAGAACCTAAAGTCCATGGGGAAGCAAGCAGGAAGGAAAACACCACACATGTTAAATCCCCAGCCTTTTCTGTCAGGATAGAAAACAGTCACAGACTAGCTCCTGACAACAGAATGAAGGATCAGTGCATTGCTGTCAGTCTGAGGGATGGATAAATGCCACACTTAAATATTCATAGAAGAGCTGTAAGGATTTAGCTAAAAAGTATTGCAGCACATTTCCTTAGTTCAACGAGTGTGGCAGTGTGTGTACCTACATACTCTGCACCAGGATCAGGATCAGGAAGGTTTAAAGGGAACACAGAGTTAAACTGGTGCAATATCATCCCTCTAATGAAACTGATCCATTTCCTCTGTGTAATGAACTGGTTTTCAGACTCCACTGCCTCGTCTGCACCACCACTTATACTGACAAGAAAAGGGTACCTTACCAAATCAGCGGGGGGGATATTTCTTATCAGATCAAAAATTACCAAGGCAAAACCAAGGCAAATCTAATAATGACTTAATGCCTTTCCTGTTTGGTTTTTTATTTATAAATCAATCCAGGAAATGGCAGGGACTATAGGTCAGTATGATTGATCTCCATAAGTCTATGAGTATGGGGGTAATTGCTTATTTGATATGTGTGTATGTGTCCATCAGGTTTCTTTGCTAAGCAAATTCCTCTGTGTAAATAATCTTGTCAAATGACACAGGGACAAATTCTGTCCAGCCTGTACTTTATATACAAGCTGCTAGCAATTCTAGAACTCTGTATCTGTAGATCCCAATGAAATGAAATGTTGTCCAAGAGTTCACATGACTAATACCATCTTACAGTGAAGGTCCTTGCTGCATCGTCCTGTCTAACAGTGCTGGAGCAACTCTGGGATGCTGCAGCACCTGGATGTCCTGCCTGCTGGAACAGCTGACTCCTATCCAGCTCAGAAAGCTACAGTCCTTAGAGGCTGCCAGCCTGAAGAGCACTCAGAGGATGCAGTATTTCACAGACTCACCTCTGGAACACACGGCAGGGATCACTTATGTGTGTGACACACACACATGTAATGCACTGCCTCTGCAATTGCTCTGTGGTTCACTGTTAGGGAAGGTGTTAAGCTGTGGAAAACAAAAGGCAGGAGTAGGTGAAAATTGATTGAAGGTCTATTTAATTTCTTTTGCTAGATGGCCTACCAAACATACAATGCCAGAAAGGTCTAGCTCCTGGCCTTTGCTCCTTTGAGACCTCCCATGTGAGACGTGGGTTGCAAGGAGGAGTACATGCCCCACAGATAGTCAGCTAGCTGCGAATAAGCAGAGATCTTATTTGTCTAAGAGCTCCCCTTCCTAAGTAGCACCAGTGTCCTGTGGACAATGGAGTGCAAATTCTTGCCCTGCAGTCTCTCTTTAACCCCAGGAACAGGGAGTCCAACACACCTGCAAGATTTGAGGTACTCAGAGGCCACAGTGCCATGCACAGACACATGAGAGGAGCTGGGATCTGTCACAGTCCGTTTGGTTGTCAGCTCTATTCTGATACATACAAGAAATATTATCCCTTGCTTTGTAAGAATAAGCTTATTTGCTCAGGATTTGTATTTGAGGCATGACTCTAACGCTGTCTGCCTTAGTTATTCAGCAGGAAATCTGCAGTCTCTCACTGAAATTGTAGCAAGTCCCATATTTGCTCTGTATATGTTATGTAAGAGTTACTATTCTGGGCTATGCTAAATTTAAAAGAGAAATCTATCAGGGACTCCCACCAGCAACTTGGGCATTGAAATGTTCAGGAGAATCTCCTTCTTTGATTAGGCAGATTGTGAGCAGAAAAGCAGAGTTTGAAGCTTAATTTACATCCCAGTTCAAGTCAAAAGGGAAAATTGTAAAGCCCTAGACAAATTGTCAATGATACTGTAATTTAATTTACCCCCAGAATAAAATTTCAGTTACAGTGACACACAGCATTTATAAGGGGGCATATCCTGAGGTCCCTCACCAATAGATTAAATTCCTTTTCTAGACTGGTTTGGGAGGGTCTGGTGTACAAGTGATACAAACCATGGATAGCCTATAGTCAAGCCACCTAGGCTTATTAGAATCTTGTGAAAATAAGCTCTCTTCACCCCTGAATGTTCATGGCTTAGGTGGGGTTCACACACAGACCTTGTACTGCTTTACCTCCTAGAAGTGATTTTAAACTACTTTTAAGTAGGAGCTACATGTTCAAATGCTTACTGGCACCTAAATGTACGGCATAAACCTGTAGAAACCTAGATGTTTTGATCAATGTTTGTAACATAATGAATATACACGGTCTCTGAAAACTTCTCATTTAATGATATAGGAGAGTAGATTGTAAAAAGGCTTGAACAACTCTTTTTGGAAAGCTTTAGCAAGAAGACAGATAAAGTGAGACTCCCCAAAGGATGATGTTTGACGTGACAAACAGGTCAATACCTAAAACCGTGACTGATCCCACTCTGCTCTCTATCCTACTCCAGGCAATCTCATTCAGTTCAAATCTAGCTCCAAAGGCCATGTAAGGCCTCAAAAGGTGTTCGGGCTTTCTGTCCAGCGTTTCCTGAGGTGCTCTGTGCATGCCAGAGGGGGAAGCCTGTTCCAACCCGGGCTAAGTCAGTTTGCTCCACCAGCACCACGGTGACACTCCCGACTGCCACCAGCATTTGAGGAACGATGGAGCTGGCCAACAGGTTACTTCCCCCAAATACTCGCTTCCAATTCAACATTTTACCACTAAACGCCTTATCATGGGCCAGGCTAAGTGAAAGAAAGATCTCTGCAGTTTTAAAATCTCGGTGAAACGCTAAGAGCTGTGTTTTCAGCTCTCATTTAGGAGTTGAGTGCAGGCTCACCATGAACAGGAATGGTGCATATTTATGACTGTGGTTTTTCACATGTTTGGCAACCGGTGTGTTGCAGCGTGAGCAGCAGTTCTTTGCCGCTGATGGGTTTCCACCGGGAAGGTGCTTTCCCATACGCTGGGAAGGAACTGGGGCTCATTGAGACACCCGAAAATCCCCATCTCCACCCAGCACAGGGAGCCATCACAGATGGACTACTGAAACCGCTGCTCGCTGTGCCGATAATCAGGCGGCCCTACAACACTTTGAAGCGCTTGTATTTCTCCCCACACCAGCAAGGACAACGCTGCCCTCAGCCAGCGCCGCATCCCTCCCTCCCAGCTTCCGCCGCCAGCCCTCAGGGGCCACAAGATGGCGCCGCGCACGGCTCCCAACATGGCCGGCGCGGGCGGCGGCAGCGGCGAGGGAGGTGCTGCGCTACCGGGCACTGCTCGTTTTGTTGAGGGAAAATGCGGGGCCTCGGGTGTGACAGCCCTGCCCTTGGCCTCAAGTGCTACGGAGGGGAAAACGCGGGGCCTCGGGTGTGACAGCCCTGCCCTTGGCCTCAAGTGCTACGGAGGGGAAAACGCGGGGCCTCGGGTGTGACAGCCCTGCCCTTGCCTCAAGTGCTACGCAGGACACACACTGCGCTTGCTGGGGATGAAGGCTCAACCACCCCAGCACACTCCAAAGGACTGCAAGACCCTCGCTTATGGTCAGGTAGTAATACTTGACACACGTGTAGCACACGTGCACACTTCTTGTCCACAGGTTTTCAGGTTTAAATTTTCCTTTGTGTGAAAAAGGCCAATAACTTGTTTTTAAAATTTTAAAAGTTTAATAGTAATAAAATGGTATAAAAATAGTAATACAATTAGAGTAATAATAATTTGGACAATTTGAACTAAGACAACATGAGACAATAGAAACAAAGAGTTGCAGATGTCCGGGTACCTTTTTCTGGACAGCATAAGCCCAAAAAAGGACACACGTTAACAGAGGATTAACCCTTAAAAACAATAACCTGTTGCATAATTATACATCTCATACATGATGCATAAATTCCATTCAAATACAGGATTCTGTCTGATCATCGTCAACTTCTTCCTCCTAATCCTAATGGCATCTCCTGAGTGAGGTGGAAGAAGTTACTTTCTCCTGATAATGAGGCAATAAATTCTGTTTCTCTGAAAGATTTAGGTGTCCTGTGACTGCTATCTCAGTGCAAGTCCTTTCTTTAAAAAATGTATCCTACATAGCATAGTTTCTATTTTAACATTTTGTTATAACCTAAAACTATATTTAACACACTACTTAAGAGAATTAATACAGGACTACTTTCTAACGCAACACATTTAATATTCATTTTAATATTTGCAAAAAGCCAATCATAAAATTTTTCACACTTTGTTTAAGAAACTAAGTAATTACACGAAGATCTTCAGCAAAATCCTGTAATGGGTCAGGGACAAAGCAGGGCACCATCAGCAGGGCACCATCAGCAGGGCACTGAGCTGCTGGTCCTTCTGGGAATGCTCGTGCTTCACCTGCGATACTCCAAATAACCACTGCTCTATGCAGCCAGAGCTTTTCAGGCCAAGACCTTCATGGAGCTGAAAGCCAAACGTGAGTGAAACCCTCTGTGTATCAAAAGTGGAGAAATCCCAGCCAGTTCTGGTGTGCTGTCAACATTAATGAGGCTAAGTGGGCTGTTACAGCTCCAAAGAATCACCTCTGCTCTTATAGGTGAGAATAATCCTACCACATTTCAATCCAGCACCAGGCTAAAGAAAAGAAGGCTTAGAGGCAAGTAGTTGTACAGAAAGTTCTTACTTTTTATCTTTTGGTGAAGCTATATGGAAAATTTCAGGTCTGTAGTCCATGAATAGCTGCAAAATGCAACCACATCAGTGAGAAAACTCTAAAATACACAAAAATCTCTGGACTTTTAGAACACTTCCCATTGGTGTAACTTGTAATGGGGATCAGTGCCAACTATGGGATTTTGATTCAGGACTTTTACTTCTCAGCCAGTCTGGTTCCTGTGTAACAGTGCTGTGATAGAAAATTATCCCCATGGAGCCAATTGCACCTTTGGAAATTTGGAAAAGGTGGGCTTCCCCTTCCTGCTGAAGTGGTGTTCAGCTGTTGAGAGAGTATCATACTATGTTTTCCTCCCAGGACCCTTCTGGGAATTGCATAATTCAGAATCTATGCCAGAAGGAGTGGACAGACTTAGGAGTTCACTCAGTATGCCTGGAAAATCTTCATAAAGTTATATATTCTTCCTGGATGTTCAAGCCTCCTGTGCAATCACCCTGCCAGAGCATTCAGAGTGGCTTCTGGGACAGCATCAGGGCAGAGATGGCTTGCTCGTGGCTGCAGCATCTCTCCCACATCCCTAGAGGACATCAGAGCTTGCAGCAGCTCCACTGTCTGCAGGGTAAACCTGTGAGGAGTCATAGAGGCATTTCTTCCCTCTGCTGTGCCTCCTGCAGATTTTTCCTTGGGAAGGGATGATCTAAGCCCACGTGATTTGGGATTCAATGTTTTTACCCTAACAACAACCATAGTGCACTTCCCAAGCAGAGCTAAAGGGTTTTGCTTCTCTGCCACTGTTGAGCAGCTGTTAATAGCCTGTAAAAAGTGTATCTCTGTGCCAAAATTCAGGCTTCTCCTTTAAGTAACTTACAAACTAGCCTTCTGGAAATGCCTTCTGCTCATTTAAGTGCCAGCACTGCCCTCATCACTGGGGGAGGAGGGGAGAGAGCCGAAATATGAGGTCATGCTCTAGTCATGTGACTGCTGCAGCATCTGTCAACTGTGATACAAATACTAAGCCATAACTGTGCATTTATGACATTCAAACCTGCTCAGCAAAGTCTCTCCTCCTGTCTGGTGCCTTTGTCCTTTCTCTACTTAGGGATCCTCTTAAAAGTTGCCTAAGCAAACTTGCACCACAAATCACAAAGCATACATTTTGGTGGTCCTGTTGTACTGAATATTGCATTGTACCACAAAAGTCACATTCTAATTAAATCCTTTCCCCGCAAAAAGCTTCAGGGCAGTCTCTTGGGTGGGACTGTTTGGAGTGGCAAATTTAACCACTGTGTTTCAGGAGAGCTCTGAGCCTGTTAGGCTGAGCAGGAGTGAATACAGTCCCCTGCCTGGAGAAAATGGGGTTTCAGACCTTTTTCCAAACTGTCTGCAAGATTCTCACCTCAGCTGCAGTGTGGCTGTGGAGGTTATGCAATCACTGGATAAAGTAGTTCGGGATTTGGGTTTTTTTTTTCAGTGACTGTATTATGACTACAGGGATAGCCAGATCCATTGTGGGTTACGTCAGGAGGTGCAGCAGCACACCACTGTTTTCTCTCTCTCTCTCTCTCTTTCTCTGCAGCCTGCCTTCTGTATTGCAGACTCAGAAGAATTGCCAGCACAGTGTGGACACATTCCCATTGTTTACAAGTTTCCATTTTTATTTGGTGAGCCATGGCAGAGAAGAATGAATACAGATTGTATACTGGGTAACCCCTGAATTATTAGAATCACAGGATTTAATTTAATTTCATTTAATTTGATGCATTTAATTGCATAGGATCCAGCAATATCCAACAGTATTTGTTGTGAGTAGTAAATTCATCAGAACTGTTCAAGGCCCTATAGATTAGCCCCTGTATGACACTGATTACTCCCTGGGTTAGCCAAATGTAGATTTTTTAGGAAAAATATAAGAATATTATGCCAAACCAGAATTCAGCTATCTCAGCAACTTAACATCAACAGAGGCCAAGGTCGATGCTTAGGGAATATTTATCTCAGAAGAGTGTTTTTTTCTCCCAGAACATTGTAGCTCTTTTTGGCAAAGTTGAACAGTTTCCTGAGTCAGAGGTGGCATTTGGATCATCATATTTAATAGCCAAGGGCAGAATCATCCTTCACAAATCTTTCCAATCTTTTTAAAGCACACTTACCCATTTCTGCGGCTACAACTGGTGGTTATGAGTCACAGCAGCATTAAGCACCATGTTAAAGCAATTGTTTTCTGATTGTTTAAAACCTGCTGCCTTGTAATTTCCGTAATTTTCAGTTCACATTTATCTCATCTGTTAAGCACCATAAAACTACTGGTCACATTTGATGAGTTATAAGCTGATTCATTATTCTCTCCACACTCAGTAGAGAATCAAAGAGAAAAGTAAGCAAGCTATTGAAGTGGTAGGAAGAAGGACTATGATCCTTGCTGGCAGCATTTGGGCTGTCTCTGACAGCTAGAGGTGATGTGAGAGAAGAGCTGCACTCTGTAGCTACTCTACAAATGCTATCACATACCCCTCAAGAAATCTGGTGAAGGTGGAATGCAGAACCTCTAAGGCTCTTGTAGCTGTTCATTGGAAAAGGTGAACAAAGGAGAAAAAAAGTTCACTAACAGTTCTCCTCAAAGCTTTGAGTCCCTTCTGCTGCTGCTGAAAGAAACCAGACACTCAGCTCTATGCTCCTGCCCATATTCCCTCAGTTGAAGAAGATGCTTACCCAGGTGACAGTGAGTGTGAGGCTAAGGCAGCCTTAAGATCACAAGTAGATAAATTCTAAAGATGGATTTAGATGGATTCTAAAGCATCCTGAGGATGTGTTGGCCAATAATGCTTCAAATTGAAAATCGCAATCTCTGGGAAATTTGTGATCCATGAATAATTTTTACAGAGCTTACAAAAATTGGCAGATGCCAATGCTGGCAATGGAGGAGTTACATGGACCTTGAATGCAATTTGCTAGCAGAATCCTTAGTGACTAACCCAGCTCTGACACAAGTATCAATAACAGCAAGAGTGAGACCATCCTTTAGACATACCCAAATTTGAATTGGCCTCATCCCATGCTTTAGTGTTTTATAACTGTTATAATTAACAGCTGTGCTATGGGTGTGATGTTTGTAACCAAGTAGGGACAAGGCTTACACCACACCCCTTGACAGAAAATGGAATTGTATGTCTGACATTGACATAGGAGAAAATACAGGGGAAGAGACCAGTAGAAGACAAGGGCAGGCTTCACTTTCACTCCTAGGTATTTAGTGAGTTAAGAAGCGTTGTCAGGCCCAGCTTCTCACTTTGGAAGGTGCAGCACAGGCTGAAGGCTGTGAGTTCTGACTGTCAGCTGTAGCAGTTCGGTGTTCACTCTGCCCTCTGCTTGTCTGCTAGTAGCTTCTGACTCTTGCATTTGGCATCACTGCAGGAGTTAGGCTTTTCTCAGACTGAAATCTCCTTGAAGACAGCAATATCTTACCTGTAGGCCATAGTATGACAGAGCCTCTGACTGGAGTAGGAGCTGTGTTACTATGAATGTCTTTGTTTGTATACGTCATATTTTGTATTTGATAAATAAGTTCTGCAATGGGAGAGATTTCCAGATGCAAGAAATTCTATGAGAGTTTCTTTAACAGAAAAAGCATTTGATGCTTGAAAGAGCATAGTAACAAGTTGGCACTGCATCTAAGCCTTTTATAACAGTTTAATTCACACCCTCTCTCCAAATGTAAATTAATCCAGATTGGGAAATGTTGAAAATCTGAAGCAATGTATGTAATTTGGTACTAGCATAGGGGTGGGGAAGGAAGAATAAGAGAAAACATCCTGCTCAAGTCCTTGTATGAGCATTAAGCCAATATTTTTAAGCTGCCTGGTCTTAAGATTAATAGCACTGCTGACTCCAACAATCAGAAACTGAACATCAGCCCCAAACTTCCCTCCCTGGACTTGCTGAAAAATTTTCTAGTATTTGAAACTTTACAGTTCAGCTTTCCGTGAAAAGGATTTTTGTCCTTTTCAAAATCAAGAGGGCAAAATTTTTAATGATACCAAACTAAGTTTGGAAATTACTACTTCAGAGCATGGATTTTGAGGAAAAAACCCCTTCCAATAAAAACAATATGGCAGAAAAATATGATTCTTGCAAAAGAAATACCTGCTGTGCATGTGTAGGAAAAACACACAGATAAAGACTGAATCGTGTTTGGAAACACTTCAGTTCATGGCTATTCTGTAACATGGCTCCATTTTTTTTAACAAAATTTTCCCCCCTAATTACTGATTTTTAAAAAACAGGCCAGTTCCCATTAAAACGTTCCTAGGCACACCCTAGCAGAGCAAAGGCTGGCATCCTGCAGTCAGTCGGGCAGGTGGCAGGGCACTTGCGTTAAAGCTGCCATTAGCATAAGCACTCCCGGGCTGCTTCTGCTTTTAGCACTTAGCCCTTCTCCGTGCTCTTTGGAAAGGATGGGTGTATCAAGCCCTGAAGGTGGGAACCCGCTGGGGGGTGAGTCTGTGTTTGTGGAGGTCCTGCAAAGGAGGTGGAAGGTGTTTTGGTTACTGCACATTACCGTGTGAGAGAGGCATGACCTCAGGAACAGGACATGCTCGCTGCAAGAGAATTCGTGGAGATAGCAGCCTTTGAGTAATTAATGGAGATGGCAGCACCTTTGCATGCAAACACACAAAGCTGACTTCCACATAACTGTGCTGCATCCAGCTCTACTGCCAGGAAAGGACCTGAGGTGGTGATGTTATCTCTGATTTCAGAGTACAGGTTGTTCAAAATTAAGGGTGTTCATAAACACAGCAGTGTTACTATGTAAGGGGGAAGGTGGCCTCTATTACTTTCCTCTGATGACTTTATAATGTGCAGTTATTTCTGCAGATGCTTATGTCCCTATGTCTTTCTCTTTGCATTTCTTGTGGTCAGTAAACATTCTAGAGACCCACACACAGGAAGTGGCAGCATCTTTATCTTTTCCAGCCAGAGGATAATTCAAAGAGTGCAGTTCCATGTCTGAAAACATGAAGGAGAATTTTCTACTGGCTTTTAGGATAACATGAAACTGGATGGTAAGGGAACTGGGATTTGTCTGGTGCCAACAGACAATTCTAGAACAACTCAACCAGCTTGAAATTAAAAATATTTACAACCATTACTCCCAGGATTTTGGCAGCCATTCTAGTGAACAGATGATCATATTACTTATTTCTGGGAAAGGAAGGGGGCACACATTGTAACATGTGAGGAGGTGGCCAGTTTCC
The DNA here is from genome assembly GCF_051311805.1 of Agelaius phoeniceus. Taxonomy (NCBI): domain Eukaryota; kingdom Metazoa; phylum Chordata; class Aves; order Passeriformes; family Icteridae; genus Agelaius; species Agelaius phoeniceus. The sequence continues at coordinate 89,185,027 of NC_135267.1, read as the reverse complement.
TTTAGAAATTTGTGAATTCAAAAGCAAGCCTGTTTTGACCTGGGAAGAAACAGCTCTCTGAAAATATTTTGCATGGCTTCAATCTCACATAATCACTGGTTGCCACAGAAATCTTCCTCAGGGAGAGTGTTGGAGTTGTCTGTGCTTGAATACCTTTTTTTCCTCTCCTGCACTGCTCAACTGCACAAAGGCTATGTAAAATTTATTTCTAAAACAAGATTTGCTTTGTTTGGATTCATCCACTGACCAAATTCAGATATCACAGGAGCTGATGCAACTGGGCTGACTCATGCCACTGCAGAATTCTTTTCAAAATCTATTACTATAAGCTGAAGTCTAGATAAGCTTTTATCTCCTGGAGCTCTTGATATTGCCCAGCATAAACCACCACTTTTTAATGCTGGTTTCATGCCTGGAAGGAGCAGTGAGTTTGGTGGCAGGTGTGTTCCTGCACATTCCTGAATATTCATGAACATCTCCTGAGGTATTTCACCATTCTTAAGCTGGAATGATAATGCCAGTTTTCCCATGAAAAACGTTTCTTCATGTTATTCTTTGAAAATTTCAAATGCTTGAATTGACTTTGAAAGATTTTTTTTCTTTGCACTTTCCACCACAGTGTTTTCCAGTCATGTTGGAAGAAGAGTTTTCAGATTGTGGAAATGAAAGGTCAAGAAGGTTTCAGTTACCCTTGAGAGGCAGCTGTGGTATACAAGTTTACATCAGAGGACAGAAGGGGTCAGAGGTGCGCATCCCCTGTTTCCACTGACACCGCTGGTCCTTCCTCTCTACTCTTCTGTCTGCATGACTCTTTTGCCACAGCATTTCCATCCTTTCACAGAGCTCTGGAACTGAAAAATTCAGTAATGAGTTTGTGGCTGAGTTTTGACAGAACTTGAACTAAAGGATTAGATTATCTGGAGTCCTAGGTCAAGACTTAAACTTCACTCTATCTATACACAGCTTGGATCTGTTCATGTACTTCACAAAGAGCTCACTCATATACTCCTCAAAACCCAGCTGTAAAATGTGCCAGAGAGATCTACCAAGTATTTTGTGAAAAGTATCCTTTTTCTTTTTTTTTTCCCTGAAGAGATAGAAGCTGAGCTCAGTTGAAAACTGGTGCAGTGTTTTAGGCTTCAAATACATACATTGTAAAAGTTGGTTTCTCTGTATATACCTGCAAAAGGAGGCAGCTCAGTGCTTCTGACTCTCATTAAAAACAGATCCCAGGAGATTAGTAAATAAAATAGCAAAATGGTGGTGAACACCTTTCACCTGGTATAAAAGAGTCAGTCAGCAGAAAAATGTTCAAACCAAACTATTATCCCCACACAGAAAAAAAACCCAACCCAGTCTACCAATGCATTCTAATCCATACCAGAAACTTTAGGGCTCTTCAGAATTTTTTTCTCATCCTGAATGACAGACTGACACATTGCAAAGATGCTCTCTAAATATATTTTAAGAATCAAGGAAATAGTGAATATCAGATTTTTAAAGCATCTTTCCTTTTTACTGACTGACAAAACCCCTTAATTAATGCCGAGTTAGGATTTCCTGGCAGTAGTTGGAGCTCTTATAAAATATCAGCTTCAGCAAAATTCAGACTTTTTGAAGCCAGGAAATACAGAGTTTAGGTCAACATTCAAGCAACCTTTATTTTTCCCTCCTGGGAGCTGGCAATGGGAACAGGGAACTGGCAGTATTTGCTGAGCTGATTAATGCTGTGTAAAATGGTAGAAAACTTAGTAAACTATGATAGTAGGACTAATGGGAGTCCATGCCTTCTGGTGGGGCCTCAGCCCCACAGTGTTCATCACTCCTGTGGGTGGGATCAAAAGTGCAAAGTAAAATAGGAAAAATATTCTGTGGGCTTAATAATACATGTGTGACTAAATGGTGAGTCGGGGGAAAAGATAAAATTTAATTGTCATGGAATTTTTATCTAGGAAATTGGGTCAGAGCATGCATGTAAAAGAAGTGTCACTTTGAATACAGCCCACTTTTCCAAAGACAAGAGGTGCCTGAGCTACAGTAGTTATATACTATGTTCTCTGAAAATCACCCACTGAAAAGGTGAATTATTTCCATTACAAGTATATAAAGGTTGAATTGAATATTGCTTTATTATCCTCTGTATTTTCTGATTTCTCAGAAGTTCAAATTATGCTGATATTGACTTCATGGAAGCAACTGAGCAGCCTTAACCATATGTCAGCAAAGTTTTCCAGCAAAGTAATGTTTTTAATAAGGACTTTTTTTTTTTTTAGATCTTGGAAGTTCTTTAGGTGCTTGTAGTTAATATTGTAGCAACAGTACTAATGAAATTAAATAAACATGTGACTCTGAAGCCCTGTTCTCTCTGTGGTTATATGGAAAGAGGTTGCCACCACTCACTGAAATCTTTGGCATGTGAAGTTATCAACACCATAATGAGACAATCCTCAGAAATTATGGTTCCTCTTTTATTCCAATACATACCTAAGAAGAAAATTATGGGTATCTTCTCCCTCCCCTCCATTTCCCATCAGGATATATAAAACTCTGCCTGAGAAAATTTCCAGCATGTTCTTTTCTTCCAGCCCTATGAAACCATTAGCTTTCTAGAAACTATTAGCACCTAAGGTGTTTCTAATGTTTCACAGTGAGCTGCTTACAGCCCAAGCTCCCCTGCATATGCTGGGTTCCCCAAGCCTGGATTTCTGTTCTCAGGTCTGTTTTTAATGCCCTTCAGCTTTCTCCACATGCCAGATTCATGACAAGTTGTTGAAGAGGACAGCCAAAGAAGGAGCTATCTTTCCCTACCAGAGCAAGGTGTGTTTGGGTCCCAAAGCAGCAGTGGGGGTCCTGTGGGGATGCCTGCCTTTCCACTCGTTTCTCTTGCTCTCCACCCCCATTTCCAGCATCCCATCTACTACCATACCAAAGATGTTTGCATCACCATTTGGCTTTACAATGGAATCTGACTGGTGTACAGAAGCTTAACTCATTTAGGGACTTGCTTCTGTCTGTCAAGCAGATCTAGACTCAAATTCAGAGAACCTGTTGGAAGAAGTGCAAACTTCATGAAAATTCAAACTTGAATCCAGACTTTATCAAAGGTTGGGAAAAATCCAGATGTCAGTTTTAGGGTCAGATTCATTTATAACAAGTGGAATTTAAAAGGTATTTTTTCATGCATATACATCTAGAGCTGGAAGATTTGTTGGTTGGTTAGTTGTTTTTTGCACAAAGGGGAATATTACCAGATTTACCAGAATTAATAAATAATAATTACTGGCAAGAATCAAGGGAAATAATTTGCTTTGAGTTAGTGGAGCTCTATAAAAATGAAATTTGGAACACATAGGCCTTGCAATGATGACATTTATCCTAGTAAATTAAACAAAGTCAGAGAATATTATCAATGTTAAGGCTCAGTTGCCAGGACTGTGACATCCCTAGAACATTCTTTGGGGTAGTTTTGAGTGGAGCAACAGCATGATTCTCCCAGGGAACTCACTGATGCCATGTAGGAATCAATTTTAACTTTCCAGATCCAGATATTCTGGGGGTTTGTTTTATTTCAAAACACAGGAATGAGTCGATATTCCTTTCTCAAATGCTCTCCCATTAATGTAACAGTACCTCTTCTGGTCTCTGGCAGTGAGCCAAGGTTTAAGATTTTATTTCATTCTCCTTTTGGTACACCAGGGTACGTAACAGCCATGCCAGACTATACAGTCTTGGGTGCTGGGATGAGTCAGGGATGAATCAGAGGTGGGCACCTGTGAAAGGGATACTCTGATGCTGTGGGAGTGTATGGAGCCATAGAGGTGGCATCAGCTGAGGAGGTTAAGTGCTTAGTGCTCTCTTCTGTGCCTGGGAATGGTGGTGACTTGTACAAAAAGCCCCATCATGATGCAGATTTTATTTCCAACAAAATGTCTGGTGAACTGCAAGGCATTGTTATCAGGTTGGCCGGAGGAAAAGAATTGCTGCTTCTTGACACTTAGCCCAGTGCTAAGTAGCTGAGTAGAAATTTAATTCTGCTCAGGTTCCTTCACTGAATATGAAATAGCACCAAGAGAGCTCTGGCATAATTTATTTTTTATTTTAATATTCTATCTTGAAATGCAAGATTTGTCAAGAGACCTGTGGGAGGCAGGTGCCCTAATCTCACCAAGTTTCCAACAGATTTATTCTCTCTGGTGCTTTAAATCCTTGTGTAGAAAACTGAATTTTATGTTGGCCTGAATAAAACACAAGATTAACTTAAGGCGTGGGCCTGGATCTGTGGACTTCTCATATTTGAAATTTAGTATCCTCTCAGAAGCTATCTGAACCAGATGCTTTTGTTTCTTTTTTTGGTTGGCTGTTTCTTTTTTCTTTTTCTTAATATCTCTTTTAACCCTGCCAGGAGTATGAGGAGGACATAAGCTGTTCAGAGGATTAAAGTTCACTTTTATGAATATTCTTGAGATTTGTCTTTGTTCTAATTAGCAATGCAATCTGAAAATTTTGCAGTCCTTAAAAAACCCCAAAACTTCTGCAAGAAAAATGAAGCTGATGGAAATGTTTAATGATGGCACCTTTTCATTTATGTTACACCATATGCTAACACTATGCTAACCTAAATTGAAACATAGTGATTTAGAAATTAAAATGTTTTACACTGAAAAAATGAAAATTGAATGCTTTGAAGCTGTCAGAACATTTGTATGGCTTTCTTAAAACATTTTTATGGAATTGACATGACTTCAAAAGGTATTCTTCTCAAAGGACATGATTTTTCAGAGAAGATATTTCCACTGATGTATTTTCTTTGACCACTTTTAAAGCTCCTGTACTGGAGTTATTAAGAAAAAAACACAGAGTAGTGATTTTGAGACTTTGCAGTGGGAAGTGCAAATTTATTTTTGAAATATTGTATCTCATTCCCAGCGATGCATTCTAGTTTTGGTCTTGGTGCTACTATTTCACGTTTGCTATTTTGCTACTATGTTGCTTTTGTGAGAACGCCCATCTCAGTTACATCCATGTAAAAAAAAGAAAGGAAATGTTAATACAGAATCACAAGCTGCAACAGAATAGCAGAATGAGACCAGACCTGTGCTTGAGCTTTCCTGAAGGGAACAACCTTCACCCCCACTGGGAGAAGGGCACCAGTACAGGTACAGTAAAGAGCCAGCGTGCTCTAGCAGATGACCTAAAATGTGCCATCCTGTCATTCTGATTTCACATAGTACTTGCCCTTGCTTGGAGGTATCACCATGTTCTTGAAAAACATGAGGAAGGCAAACTCGCAACTGTGACCCTTTAAATTAAGAGGAAATTAGAGTGGAAAGTGACATTCAGAAGGAATTAGATCTGCAACTATCAAATTGCCTATCCTTTTTTGGCACATTAGAAATATGTGGTTTGTTTCCTCTGTATTAGCTGAGATACAGACACGTTCTTGGCATTACCTAATCTTGGGCAGAAAAGCAAAACTGTAATGATTCATAAACTGTAAAAGCGGTGTTCTCACCACTTATGAAAACAGTAAATTATTCTGACTAAAAACCAGGCCTTGTGTTACATTCACTCAGGTGTAACCTTCTGCTTAGGGACATCTTTGCTTGAGGATGAGAGATTGATTGGTCTGAAAGACAATATGGTGCAAACGGGGCGTTCTGGTGGCATCACCCTTCCCACTGACTTTCCTAAGATTTAACATTCCTTGTAAGTCTAGAAGGTTTTTTAGAGAACTAGAGAACCATGGCTGCAATCTTCCACAGGCAGGAATGCCTAGAAAGAAATTAATCCTCTGATGGACTTCATGGAGTAATTTGGGTGTTTTTCATACATTGCTTTGAGCTTTGATTGGGACCTGGCATTTTTAGGGGTCTTTCCTAAAAATATTGGCTGTTTCCATGAAGTCATTTCATCCAGCATGGAAAGATGTCCACCTCTGTGGTGAGATGCATGGCCACATGCTAGTGGTGGCACAACACCCCTGTGAAAAGAGAGGCACTGCAGTTTATCTGGCAGCTGAACAGGGGAATTGAGACAGAGACTTGCTGGAGTGTACTCACAGCACAGAGTGCACAGCACAGTTGATGAAAGTAACAATACTGTGCCAATTTCTAGGTTAAATTCATAGATGTGTTAATAATGGACACGGACATGGACACATCCATATTTTCAAAATGTGTTTGATTACATGATTAATACCACTTATTCCCTGGTTCCATAGACCAAACAGGTCTTTTACTGCTTGTGCTACGGCCTGGATCCATTTCTTTCTCTTCTATGATCCCTGCTGCTGGTAGCACAGATGAAGGATTTTTTGATCCTGCTTCATTGTCCTGTGCCAGACAATGTGCCTGTGCCTGTTCTCCCTTTAAAAGTTGGTGTACTCCAGAAATTTCTTCCAAGAAATGTTCAGCTGCACAATCATTATGGAGTTTCACTAGACTTGTGTCTTCACAGGCTTCTCATAATTTATTAGACCTTCTCCTCTACACACTTTCCCCCATTGCTGACCTGAATTATTTGGAACAGGACTTATTTCTAAGGGAAATCAAGTTACATTTCTTCCTCATATGAGCTCAGTCTCAGATGCATGTAGAAATCTTACAGAAATTCTACAAGGCAAAATTTTAATTCCTTAAATGAAAAAATTGGCTGTTTAGTACTCATCTGTTATATTAAAATAACCATTCAGCACATAACCTAGAACTAGTCAGAACGTGTCCCTTTTGTGAAAAATTAAATTGAACTGTTTTCTCATTTCCTATCAACTTTTTAGCAAACAATGAGGAAAAAACCCCATTTTAATTATCAATAAGATGATAGGAATTTCTTTTCAGCATTTCATACTGGTTTATTTTATGACCTTATGAAAGAAGTTGGGAGGAAATAGAGCTAGATTGAGCGTCTTTAATAAATATATTTACAATAATATTTGGTATAGGCAATTATTTTAACGCTGTGTTTGTACTGCTGAAAAATGAAAGCATATTACCCAGAACAGATTGTTAATCTATGTGAAAGAAGGATGTGATAAGATATCTGTTGTGCCAATAGAGCTGAATTGAAAACCTCCACTGAGGCAGCTGGGTGACACTGAGCAGATTCTAGCACATTCTTGAGGACCTGCTGAAAGCCTGAGAAGTTTAAGACAATAAACAAATTCCCAGGAACTATGAAATTTGTATTCTCCTTAGAGCTGCACCCTCCTTATCCCGCTGCTATGGGTGCTGGCTGGAAAATGACATCTGCAAAGGGTGAAAAACAAACCAAGTAATTATGCTGTGGATGAAACCAACAGTCCTACACCTCTATGGGTGATTCCATCGAGCCATATCACTCTTGTTAGAACTCTTGTTAATTTTTTCAAGATCCCAGTCCTTCAGCTATGTGATTCCCTGGCTGTACAACCAGCCAAACTAGTGAGGAGAGAGCCAAGGTGAGTGTTTCAGTTTGCTGGTTCTTCTTCTTCTCTAAATATTTAGTGCAGACTAATTGGCTATGCATTGTCTGAGCAAGATGGAGGACCGGATGAGAATCATTTGGCTGAAATTATGCAAGTTCAAAATGATGATTGCAGGATTTGGGAAGCAACACTAGCAATTAAGCAAGCAGCAGAGTGGAGGAAGTATACTTCCCATTGACTGTGCAGACTGCAGCCTGGGCTGCTCTTGCTCAAGGATGTAAGTGTTGGTTACTCCTAAATGTATACATTGGCAAGCAAAGGGGAAGTGGATGTCACCTGGGCCACTGAGTATCTACATGATTTCAAGTCCCTCATGGATACCTGGAAACCTCTAAAGCAGTTTTCCTGGATGTGGTGCCATTAACCCATCCTGAAATAGCTGCTCCTGCAGGACATATCTGCTCACTAGGAAAAGTGGTTGACTGGGAGATCTGTGTGGTGAATCCTGTGTCGGCTGCCAGTTGACTGACTTCTCAGTAAATCCGGCTTCCTTTTATAGCTGGCATTTTCCAAGGGCTGAGGAAATACCTCCTGGGGCAGCTTCTGTCTCTTCATGGGTTTGATGCTCTCTGGATGAGTTGTGATGAGATTGCACCGGAGCAAGCAGTCTTGGATGTCCTGCTCACACCCTCTGTGGTCTGAAGGCATGAAAGCTTGATTGACTAAGCTGAAAAACTTGCAAAGTAGTAACTTTTGTATTTTGTCCTGGTTTGGAAATGTGTTTCATTGAATATTCAGATAAGCTTTGTGCAATGTGGGATTTGCATTTATTTTCTCCCTGAAGCATGTCAGATCAAATAGAAACACAAACTACACAACACAGAGGTCTCCTCGTGGCTTGCACTGTTGTGTGCCGTTTTCATTGTAATTGGATAGGACTTATAGCATAAATCTGGAAAAATTGTAAACTAAAAAAGGCAATTGTTTCTGTCTGACTGTAGACGTATTTCACACCATTTGAAAATGTGGAGTTGGAAACAGCTTGCTAAGGTGATAGCCTAGTGCCACTGAACAGTGGGACTTTTGCCACTGACACTAGTGGGACCATGATTTCACTCATTTTTCGTGCAGCATCTCTTTCTAGGTCCTGTCCTCTGGTCCTTTAGCCTTGACACCGAATACTCAAGCCTGTTCAAATGACACACGTTGGTGTTCTTAAATCTGTTCCCACTACTGAATTTAGTCCCAAAGACAACAAACTCAGCGCAGAACAAAATCCTTTCGCATCCCGTTGATTATTTTCACGCTTACCGGCACAGTTAGGGGCTAATACCAGAGGATGCTACCGGAGTTTCCTTTGTACGCACAGGGCGATGGTGGGGGATCGCCACAGAACCAGCGCTGCTTGCGCGGGGCAGGGGGTGCCCGCAGCGCCCAAGTAACTTGCGGGGCGGGGAAGCGCCGGCCGCTGCCGTGCATGCGTGTGCGGGCAGCGGGGCCGGGGCGAGGGCCGCTCTCGCACAGCGGCCCCGGCCCTGCAGCCCCGCCGCCCGCCCGCCCCTCCCGGCTGCCGGCCCCGCTGCCGGGCGGGCGCTCCCTGCGCGGCGCGGCGCGGCGCGGCCGGGGGAAGGCGGCTCCCGCCGGGCCCAGCGCGGCGGCGGATGGCGGGGGGGCCGCGCCCGGCGGGGGCCGGCGGGGGCGCCCGCTGAGCGGCGGCGGCGGCGGCGGCGATGCCGAGGGGCCCGGCTCGGCGGGGCGCGCCCGCGGGGCCATGAGGGCGGGCTCCGGCCATGGCCCATGGCAGCGCGGCGGTCATGCTGAAGTGCGTGGTGGTGGGGGACGGCGCCGTGGGCAAGACGTGCCTGCTGATGAGCTACGCCAACGACGCCTTCCCCGAGGAGTACGTGCCCACCGTCTTCGACCACTACGCAGGTGAGCGGGCGGGGGGTCCCGCTACCGCCGGGGGCGGCAGCCGCTCTCTGCCCTCCCTCCCTCCTCCCTCCATCCCCTGGCCTTGCCCGGCCGGGGGGCCAGCACAGGGGTCGGCCGGGCTTGCCCCCCCTCACCCGCTGTGTTTCTCCCCCCTCGCAGTCAGCGTTACCGTCGGGGGCAAGCAGTACCTGCTGGGGCTCTACGACACCGCCGGCCAGGTGAGTGCCGAGCGCTGCCCGCGGACCCCGGCCCCGTCCCCCCGCCCGCCGGCGATCCCGGCGCTGAAGTTATTCTCAGGGCTGTGGTCCGGGCTGGGCGGTTCAGAGGAGGGTTGGCGGGGGTGGGGGGCGATTGATAAAATCCGGCTTTAAAAGAAAGCCATCCATCCAACCTCGATTCCCCAGGGCGGGCAGGAGACGACGGGCTTTATTTTTAGCGGTGCTGGGGCCGAGGCGCCACGGCATCGCCCGGCGCTGGGGTGCGGGGATGCCCGGCGCCTGCGGGGCAGTGCTCCGGGCCGGGCATGGCCACCGGCCAGAGCCCCTAGCTCGGGATGCCGACCCTCCCGCCGGCTTTCAGGGGGGGAAATGTGCCCCGTTCGGCACAGAGGGCACACGCTGCCTCGGGTCGGATGGAGAGCTAGGCTGCCGCAGCTTGCCTTGGTTGTGGTTTACAGCACTCAAATAGCTACTAAGAGTTGTTCGAACTAACGGTGGAAAATAACATGTCATTCTCAGCCACTGCCTTTGAGATAACCTGGGTTTCTTTTGCTGTCCCAGACAACTGACGTGATTAATTTGGTTAAGATCATTACAGCCAGTTGTGAAAGATGCTGTGATGTCAGCATGGCTCTTAAGTAACTTTAATGATGGATAAAATACTGAATGTTTGGAGGGGTCACTGGTCTAGTGGTTTCTAAAGGGCTCCATGATTCAAATCATCTCTTCCTTAGCTTAACTTGCATGGCACCAGCCACGAGCCAAGTACGGTCTCCAGGGTGAGAGTACTGTCTGGGGATCGCTTATTTGAAACCGTTTGTGAAGAGCCTGACCCCAGGAGGTGCAGGGCATATACAGAAACGCAGCATGGGTTTCGGTAAAGTTGTGTATTCCCTATATTAAACTTCTTCTTGCAGTGTGAGCATGTGCTTTGGTCTCACATGACCTCAGACATGCTTCCTTGTTGTAAAGAGCAACTCGTAAGACAATCTTGCTGAAGTCGCATAGACTGAAGCTGTAAATTTTAACCATGTTGTTCCTATACTTAATTGAACAACTGCTGCCTGAATTAGTGTACCTTTTTAGATCTATATATAGCCTTGAGTTAGGGAATCAACATTTAACCAGTTTTATATCTCTGTTAGGCCTGAAATCAGTAAAAAAAATTAATTCCATGAGAATTGTAGGAAACAACGCCATTTCCAGAAAGCTGATACCCTGAAGGATGAGGCTCTTCCCACAAAGACTGACTTCATGCTTGTCATCTCCCTGATATAAACACAAGCTAGTCAAATTTATGCCAGCTAAGTGCATTTCTTATTACTATCATAGTCCTGGTTTTGAATATAAGTAGTTCAGAATACAGCTTTAAAATGTTGCTTAAGTAGGTTGCAAAGTGAGGATCTAGTGCTCAGACAAAGCATTTCATTAGTGTGCAACTAATTTTTTTTTTTTTAATGAGCATTGGAAAGTGTGAAAATGAGCCTAGCACTTCTGTACAAATGCATGGTTAATTTGGGGATGCTTGTTCCGGGTTTGTTGCTATTAATGTATGTGTTAGCTCTGTGTAACCTCAACTAAGGTGGCTTTGTGGTACCCACTCTGCCTGCAAACACAGGTGACCTTTGGCCTCCTCAAAAGTCAGTAGGGCAAACTGGCCAGTTTACAACAAACAGCAAATTAAGGTGTTCCTGTTACACTAGGAAAAAACTTTTCAGTGTGAAACTGTATATAGAGAAAGTTGAGGTAAGCTTTTTTATTCCCAATTTTTGAAAAGCTGAAATCTTAATTTTCAATTCCAGGGCAGTTTTTGAGGCACCTAGAAATAGAACTTGTTGGCCTGATTCAGAAGACCCTCAGTTCACATAAGGTGTTTTAATGAGGCTACCTTTACAGATATATCTCGTCTTGGCAGAACTCCCCTTTTAGTCAGACCTGTGGTACTGATAAAATCTTTACCACTATCCCCATCCCACTTCAGCACGTGTGGGGAACTGGTAGATGTCAGAGACTGCCCATGGGAGCTCCATCCTAACATCCAGTACAACTAGAGAAGGGAGTCTGTATCAAGATGCCAGTCCAGCAACTTCATTCAGTTAAAAGCTGCTTTGTCAGAGCAGCTGACAAGCCTGTCTTCCCAAAGCTACACAATAATAGAAAGCTTACATTAAAACTTAAATATATAAAGAGTTGATGATGTCTTCTCTGTGTTGGGGAAACAGCATGCTGTACCTGGTACATGCCTGCTGCTTCCACAGACTTCTGCATGGATTGGATACATTGCTGCCCAAAGCTAGAATTTCTATGCCAGCATGCATCTGTGCTTTTGTCTCTAATTCTGTCAGCCCCAAATAATTTTACTGTAAAATATTGGCCTGATAGTATAGTTTTATAAAACTTGGCTGTATGTGATCACTGTGGTACCTAAGCAGTTCACAATCATCAGCAGCTGATTATACTTCCAGCCCTAGAAAAAGTAAATAGGTCCAATCTACAGATCTCAATTCAGGGGGAAGAGGAGTGAAAGGGGTTAATGAAAGTTCAGATAGTGACTTACTCCAAATCCACGCAGAAAGCTGTTGGCAGAAGAAAGATTAAAGACAAGATTTTGATTCATAGCTGGTGCACAGCAGGCTCATCACCCTGAAATACTGGCTTATCAGTGTGTGGGTCTCTTTAACTTGCGTGGTTATGTATTTAGCAACTTGTGACAGACTTTGCTTTGGCAGAGGAGTTGCAAGCTTTTGAGTTCATCCAGTACTCACTTCTAGCTCGCTTCCTCACAACACACACAGGATCACATGTAGTAACTATAACGATGACATAAGGCCTCATATCTTCATGAGTTTAAAGTAGGTTGAAAACAAACCTATTAAAATCCCATTTTTTCCTGGTAATATATATATAGCAAGGAAAAATGCCACTAGTGGTTCACAAAGTTCAGTTTACACACAGGCCTTTGAGTGTTTGTGAGTTCAAGAAGGCTTTTCTCTGTCTGAAAATACTGAGGCCCTAGTTCAGCAGAAAATAGCCAGTACAGCTGCTGGGCTGTGGAGGCTCAGAGCCCATTTGGGTTTGCAGCTGTGGAGGCAGCCTCCCATATCAGGGAGGTGGGTGGGAATTCAGTGCCATTCCTCCAGCAATTCCTCCCAGAGGTGGAGCTAGCAGCTCCTTCTAGCCTTGCTGCATGCAAGGGTTTAGAGCAGGTCTTGGTTTCCCCAGAAGATGAGAACTGTGGCACCTACCTACACTGAAGACACATCAATGCACTTGATGTTTAAACATGAGGTGCTTGTGATGCTGATGTTTGGAGGCCTCTGGCTTTGCAGCAGCCTCTTCTGGGAGACTCTGTGTCAATACTGCTCTGCATTGAACAGGGGTGCATGGCTAAATCAGATTGGGAAGAGAACCATGGTTTCATCAGGGGTCTGTTAAGAGAGGTCTGTTGGAGAGGTTTTGAACTGCTGGCAAGTGATTATCATTTTGCTATTCCAAGATATCAGAAGTAATGCCAGCTCTCGGGAAGTTAACATTTTTGGAGGAATGTCCACAAGCACTAACAAAGAGGTGCCACATGTCCCTTTGCCATGTCCCAAATGGTCAGAATAAGTGGTAGGACACACAGGAGTTGCCTTTTGGGGATTTTGCTCTATATTCAGGGCTGTTGTTTAAAATGACAGTTGGAGTCTATCCTTCTGCTGGTTCCTTTTACTGTAGGATTTTAATTCATGGTGTCCTTTTCTTCCAGTGTGTGCTGACCACATACAGGAAGTCTTGCTCTGCTCCTGTGTCTTTGCTGTAAAGGATGGTTGGGATCTAGAGGAAGGAAGGGGGAGGCTGCAGTAGCAGAGCCTGTACTGCTTGTGTTGCTCTGGGAAGAGAGATGCTGAGGCATGGCATGACTGTTTTGTGCAGATTTGGCACCAAGCCAGCATCTGGGCAGAGCAGGGTATGGTGAATCTTACTACAGTGCAGTGCCTCATAATAACATTTATATCCCTCAGCATCACTTACTGTTGATACTAGAGGGGCCTGGTCAGACAAAGCTGAGGTGAACTGTGTTCCTTGGCTCTCTGCTTTTATAACTCTGCCCTAAACACCCTAATACAGGGTCTGATAAAACGAAGCTCTTGGTGCCTTCTCACCTGTCCCCAGAACAGTACCACAACACATGGTGTTCACAAGCACAGAACAAGCCACTTCTTTGCACATCTCAGCCCAGATGGTCACACTGGTTGCAGCCACAGCCGTCTTAACTCAGATGAACTGATTTTTTGGTTGTAACAGAAGCCCTGATGCTAAAGCAATTTTATATTTAAGTTGGTGAGGCTGCTGAAGTGTATAAAGCTAACTTAGTTATTAGGGAGATGAGTGTCTGCATTAAGGAGAGATATAGAAACAAATGGTTATAAATGTGAAGGTGTCTGTGTGTGAGGTGTGGTTATTAAAATTGATAGTTTCCAAACCTGTGATGGTTGCTATAAATAAATAGCAGTAATCTTTATACTCCTTCCTCTTTGTCTTGGCTTTGGTAAGTAGGCCTGGTCTAGCCCTAGGTACCACTCCAGTATCTTACTGAGAAGAGAGGGAGCTGCTGCTCTGTTGCAAAATAGAAATGTCCCTCCCCAGAGCACGCTGCTCCTCCTGAGTTGCCCCTACCAGGCAGCTGTAGCTGCAAATGTCAGCCTGGAGTGAAGCAGTCTCACACAATGCAAAGCCTGCCACCCTTTACTGCAGAGGTGTAAACACCGAGCCCTCCAACATGATTTTGGCAGATCTAAACGTGAAATGTCAGCAGCTAACATCCTGTCCCCCCTGTGCCTCCCTCCTCCCACATGCATTTTGCCTCGCTCCCTTTCCATGTCCCAGCCGAGCTGGCAGCTGGCACTGGGGAGGCTGGGAGCTCATGAGCTCACTCCCAGCCCAGCGTGCTGGCCTATGAATAGCTCAGCCTCCGCTGAAGCTGCTCTGTGCCTCAGGATGTTGCCAGCCACGTAGATTTAACAACTGGATGTATGCTGATAAAATAAAAACATGCCTAGATTCTCCCTCTGGAATTTAAGTTTTTCAGTGTAAGAGGAGGTGAAGTGCCTGAGCTAACAATCTGTCTTTCGAGCTCTCTAGATAAGGGTTTAAGCAAAGACAGGCTTTCTCTTTAAAAGGAAAAGGACTTATACCTTCAGATTGGTTATTAAAAATGGCCTTGCAACAATAATACTGTCAGTGCAAAGCCTGCATCTAAACGCCTCTTCGTGAGCTGTGACTCATGCTTTGAAAGCACGGCAGCTTTCCTAGAAGGATAGGTAAGCACTGTTATCACCAGATGGGGAGCTGCAGAATGGGAGATGGTGTTCTGAGTTCCCAGAAGCATCCACTAGATAGATGTTGGAAACTCAAGACAGTTACATTTCATTTTCAGAGTGCCAAAAGCCCCACGGTACTTCTGAATAGCGACACTGAGCTATGTTAAAACCAAATCTAAGGGATGCATTTGAAAATGTAGATCCAGAATAGCTTTGCCACTTTAACAGCAAGTTAATGGCAGAACAAAATAAAGAACACAAAGCAAACCAAGTTTGACAGGTTCTCTGAAACTTCAACTTTTAATATGTTAAAAGCACATTTTTATGGAGACTACTGACCTAGGATGGACCCTTGCTAAACACTGATTACATGGTCAAGAAAAAAGCCCTTTTTTCCTGGGTTAAAAGTCAGTAGATATCCTTTAGTTTGTGACAGAGAGCTGTCTGAATTTTACTAATTTTTAATTTCTTTGAGGCACAGTGGCATCTTACAATGCTATCTAAACATGACCAGCTAAAAAGGCAACACTGAATACAAACAGTTACTGCTCTCCAGCACAATGTTATTGCATATCCTCTTACTTCCCAGAGTTCATTTTAAGATGGTGTGTGCACCTGCACTCAGCTGAGTATCATATAATCTACAGCTGTGCTGCAGGAGGCAGGGGTGATGGAATGGGACAACTGGCTAAGGTAGTATGACTTGTGGAGTTTTTCTGATACAGAACATATGAGACCCTGGGAATTTTTGTCAGGTCCATACTCAGACTTCTCCATTGAAATCTGTTTTCTTTGCAAAGAACTCTACATACTTTGGTAAATAGGAGAAGTATAAAAAAATGCAGTTTTCATTTATAGCCTAGCTCCTGATTCAGCCTCCAAACTACATCTTAAAAGAAAGTAAACAAAATTAGATGGAGCGCTGTCTCCATAGCATGGACCTGCAATGTAAAAGGGCATGTTAGGGTCTAATCCAAAGCTCTGTGTTAGCTGGCACCCTACAGCTGATTTCAGTAAACTTTGTTCCAGTTCCTTATTAAGAACACATGGACAAAGTGGATGTAAAACCTACTTCAGCAAAGTTTTGCTAGTCCTGCGCATTCAAAATGATGAGCCAGTTCTTCCTACCCACATACACCACTACTCCAAAAATCTAGGAAATTAAAATGGTTTTGCCCTTTGCTGCATGTGGGTCTTTAAATTTTTGGCCTTCATCTATCTTCATGTATCAACCTTCCTCTGTATCTGTGGGGTACTAGAAATTAATCTTTCATTTAAAGGTGAAAAGGATGTCTCTTTATAGAGACTCCAGGAACCTGGTAATTAAGAAATAATACAAAGCACACTGATTCAAAATCCTGCAGTTCTATTGGGAATAATAAACTTCAACATCTCAAAAATGGATGCTTTGGGGCAGAACTTCAGGACTTTTTTTTAAGCCTCCAAATTAACACTTGCATTTCTAACAAAATTGCTCCTCCCCTAATGAGAAAAAAATGCAAAATAAGGACACAGAGGAGAAGAACTGTGTCGTTTTAGTGCTCTGTTCTGTGGTTTTACAAGCAGTCTATTTGTTTGAATTGGTGATTGGGTGAGTTGTGTTAAGAAAAATGTCTGAGTGCTACGTGACACTTTCAGCAGCTCTGAAGAGGTTGTGTCATTTGACACTTTACAGTTACTGTCCCCAGTCTGTTTTAATCCTGCTCCATGCTGCATCTGTGCTGTGGCACGTGTGCAATAATTCTTTGCTATGCCAGGCACTCACTGGTGTGCACATAAAAATGCAGGTGGCAGCATTATTCTCCAGAGCAAAGCAACATCTGTCAGCATCCTAGGTGAGTATATTGCTCCACATGAATAAAACACAGATTCAGAGTACCTCAGGCAGCTTGTGCTCTAAATGACATGTAGTCACAAATGCTTTAAGATCATCATTAGGACTTAGTGCTACTTCCTTGGTCCAATTTCCAGCTGGGATTCAGTGTTGGAGTCAAGAAGGGATGGATGCCAGGTGTGACCTGGGATGTGTCTTTAGTTATAAACAACAGATAGGCCAGCCACAGGCAGTGAGATGGCTTAAAAACTCCTCACCTAAGAAAAACTTCCTACAGTTTTTCTTTCAATTGCCTTAACATCTGCTGAGTGTTTTATCACATTCTTCAGTGGGAGCTGAAGTTAGCCCCAGCAAATGGGACTTGATATAAAACAAGGTGCAGAAGACTCTTAGGAACTCCTTTCATTCCAGAAACTTTCACTGTGATGTGTTCATTCAAGGTGCACATAATGGCCCTGGCACTCTCCTGAGAAGTTGTGTGATGGGAACTAACCTTGAGGAGGCAGCAAAGCTGTAGTCTTCTATGTGTTCCTCAACACTGGACTTAAGAATGTGCTTTTGGGGTTCATTTGTAAAAGGTGAAAAGGAATGGGACACCTATCTGATTAGTCTTGTTTGTCTAATCAGTCTCTATACAGGTAGCAAATTAAAAGACATATCTGATATTATATGGATAACTGTATTAAACCAACTCTACTCTGTAGGTTGTCTTGCCTGTGACAACAGGTCATATTCTTCTGTGAAAATAAAGTCAGAGAATCTATCTTTCCAAAGACCAGGTTCTGCAGAGGATCTGTCCAGATCTCTCTGTCAGGGTGCATTTTATTTTTTATTTGCTGTATCTATAAGAATGGAAAATCCTGATTGTTCTTGGCTGCAGACACAACTGGGGTGAATTCCCTTCCTGAGGAAAATGGAAATCTGGTGTGGAAAAAATGCTGTTCATAAAGTCACTGACAGTGAGAAAGAAATGCAGAGCAGGACTGAAATTTCGTATGGGCAAGGAGTGAAAGGGTTTGTCCATGCCAGCTATGCTGCCATTTCTTAGGAGCTCCATAGTGGGTAGACAACAGGTTTAGATGAAGGTGTTCAAGTGAAACTGTGCCTGCAGTCAGCTGAATACATGTTCTGTTGATACAGATGCTAAAATAATAAGCCCTATACAGAAAATTCGGGGAGTTTCACTTTTAGAAAACCAACCAGCAAGCTGAAGTTCTCATGGTAATGGAGAGAAGGGATTGTGCCATTGAAACCATCTAGGAAAGTAGTTTAGCATCACCACATGGCAAGATGTTGGACATTACTGAATGTAATGTCATTCATTTGGACAGTACTGAATCTCATATTAAGGCCAGGATAAAATCTGATCATTTAAAGGCAGTTTTGTATATAATATAAGAAATATGCTGTCCTTCCTGTCTCTAATGATCTAAAATCCATCTTAACTAGGCTCCATCTTCCAGCTAGTTATTTCTGTCTATCCAGAAAAGCTTTTCAGAGATGTAAGCAGCTGCACAGTTCTCAAATATGCCAGGAGGAAAGTTTTGTTATTAAAAAAAAGGTAATTCACAAACCCTGGGCTTTTTCAATGTATAATTCATATGTCCTTTGAACAGTCCTCCTCACAGGAATTCAGAAATGGATTTAGATCAGTTTACTTCATTTTTAGAATACAATGGAAGAGCACTTACTCTGCATACTTGCAGCCTTTTCTATAAATTAAAAATAGATGCTGGGCCCAAACCAACAGCTTTTTACACTCTCTGGGAAACCTGTGCTAACAAACCACAACAGGACAATTCTGCTTTCTTTAGCAACGCAAGCTGTATCCTCAGAAGCCTGTGAAGAGACAGAGGGTCTGTAGTGCACTTTTCCCCTGCAGCCAGGGAATAATCACTGCATCTTTCTTGTTTTGCATGTTCAAAAGCTAAGGGCTACAGATGTAGACAACTGAAAAATCAAATGCAGTCATCAGCATAGCAGAGCTTGGGTCGTGGAATTGGCTAAGCAGACAATGCACTGTCAGTCCAAACTGCAGCTTTATGCCAAATGGTCCTGCATTAGTGGTGCCTTGTGAGTGGCAGTGCCAGGAAACCAGCATCCTGGGGGACGCTCCACCCTCCTTCCTTGCAAAGGGTTACAGTGTTACACAGCCCAGACTGAAAAATCTGAAGAGTGTTTTTTAGCCAGGGAAGCAATTTATGCTTGGCATGGGGCAGTACAGGCCACTTCCCTCTCTCTCCTCCCCCACCAAGTGTCTTGTAGAATCAGAAACCACAGGGTGATTCAGCTCAGTGAAGTCTGGTTCCTGGTGTACTTTTGCAGTAAAGCAGTTGCTTTCAAAAACCTTTGAGGCTTTGCCTGGTGTTTATGGCAAAGCTGCAGATCAGCCTTCAATTCCAAATAATTTGGGGGAGATGACGAGATGTGTCCAGAGGTAGCTGTGAGTTGTTACTAAGTCCACATTTATGTACATCAGTCATTATGGTTCACTTGTTATGTTTTCCAAAATATTACAGGGGGCCTTCTAAAACAGAAACTTATTTTCAGGGAGGAAAACTGAAAAATGCAGTCTTGAAGAACAGCTTTGAAATGCATTTCAAAAACTGAAATATGGCAATTCATAATGAGAGAGGACTTCTGACTCTTGTTACTATGAAGTGGTTAAAACAGACTTTTACCAAGGATTTTACTCTGCAAAACTCTGCCTCACTGCACTCCTCTGAGCAGTAGTGATTACCCTTTGCTGCATGAAGGTTGGATTCCTCTAGCAACTCTGCCTGATGTCTATTTTTGGCTTCCCCTCTAAAAACAGATGGTTGGGAGTGAGAACCTCTCCTTACGATTGCTGTTGTAAGCTGTGAAAGCAACAGATGGTTGCTAACACACAGATCACAAACGCAGAGGTTTTGAGCTACGGTTTTTCTTCCAGTGGTGCAAGCTTTATTTTGTTTCCACCCATCCACTTTATACCTCTTGGAATAGAAACAGGTTTCTCAAGGATATGTCAGTATAACAACTGAAGATGCATTGTTAAAATTTCATTCCTAAACTGCAAAACACATAAAAGAATTCATTACTTTGGTTCTGTCAGAACAAGACACTGAGTGTGAATTAAAACATGACACATCTTAGGCCCTTGCATCAGTGTTAATGATATACCATAATTTGGTTTCTCCTATTTTCTTAAAAACACTAGCAAAGAAATAAAAATCAACCAGACAGATCTAGGTTAACATTGTCTTCACAACTTACAATGGCAGATCTGAGGCCTGGACTTCCTCAAAGGTCTTGGTCAAGGTGTGGGAGGGATTGGCTGCAAAGGACTAACTGCTTTCCATCTCTCTGAAGCAGCCAGAGAGACCCTAATACCATTCCAGATGAGCAGGAGGCCTGTGGTCTCACACTGCTGACAGAGGGGTGTCTCTGCAGACAGACAGTGTGTCCATCACTTCAACTGGAGCTGGGAGGAGTGTGATACCATAAATCAGGGGAGCCACAAGGTCTCTACATACAGAACCTCTGTATGTCTGCACCTCTCACCTCAGTGTTCTAATAAATATAAGGAAATAGTGCTTTCTGTGGGTCAAGAAGGTTGTCCAGAAATTATTATAGTCCACTTTGTCTGAGTTTATTTTTTTTTTAAATATCCCACTGCACATAAGCTGTGTACATCAAAGGCTTTTGGAGTGCTTTGCAAAGACTAATGCATTATTAAGCTAGCAAACCCCTACAGATGGGAGAATGCAAACAGAGAGAGGATAATGATTTGCTCAGGACTACAAACTGTGTCAGTGGCAGAATTTGGAATACAGTTTCCTTTTCTTTAGCTGTGTCTCAGCTGATATCCATAGAACTGGGCAAAAGTATCAGTTCAAAATCAAATGCATGACTTGAAACGGGACACTGTGTTCTGCTTTTGGTCTGAGCAAACCCATGAAATGAAGAATATTGTAATGCTGTGGAATTGCAGTATCATTCTTCAGTCTGCATACAAAAAGTTTCCCAAGACCTCTGTTTCTGGACAGGTAAATGTTGAAAATAGCCAGATTTTGGACATGTTAGAGCAAATCCTCTTCACCATCCAAAATACAGTATTCAAACACAAGACAGAAGAAAATCTCAGGCAGATGATTAGGTACTGTAACATGGAAAAGGAGACCTAAAGGATTGATTTTCAGGAACCAAGATAAAGACAATGCTAGATATACCTTCAGCCTACCATAAGAAGACATGGTAATTTTAAAACCTGAATTTCCATTCTCCACTTTAAAAACAAAACCCCCTGTTTGTACTTGAGAAGCCAAGTCCTTAGCTCCATCTCATCTCCTTCTTTATGTCTGTTGTGTACTGGCAGCTGTCCTGGCTTTCCACAGGGATACTAGGGAAATTATGAATAGCCCTGCTGCAGTGTCATGTCTTTTAGAGGGATCACAGCTCCACAGAACATTAATTAAGTCAACATTCTTGTGTCCAGTTTTGTCTGAAGTTAATATAGCCCTCATATTTTCTGTATTCACCTGCTTCAGCAAACAATTTTTTTTAAACTCTAGAGTATGTTGGAGAATGAGCTGTTTCACTATTACAGCCTCAAGTTTTTGAGACTTATACTGACTATTTCAGTCCTTCGGGGCTTTCTTGCCCATCTTATTCACATTCTTAAAATATTCCTGCTAATCTCCTTAAATATTTTTGAAGTCTAAATATATATGCAGTGCCTCCCCCAATCAGATTGTCTAATTATCTAATTGCTGTATAGTGTGGTATGCACAAGCACTCAAATTGGAATTTATGTTGACTGGCTAGCATAATCAATTTTGCCATTGCATTTCATTTTAGAATAAACCACATTTATTTCCCTTACACTAGATTGAAGAAATAAATTATAGTTGAAGCAATAAGATTTTTCTAGGCTTCTCTAACATTCAGTCTAAATTAATTTGGTATTTCAGATTCTTCTACCAGTTGTAGCAGTTATGCTGGCCCAATATATCAGAGAAAGTTTACAGGTTTTATTGCTGTTTCTGAGGGGCTGTTGGGAGGCAGAAGGAGTCTTTAAGCCCAGATGGCCTACTAGATGTTGACAAAATTTAAGCAGAGTTTCTCCCAGGAGGACTCAGGACCACTCCAATCACGTGGTGGGAGGCTTTGTTAGAACTACTGCCACTATTAGTGTCAATGCACACCTGATGTTCAGAGCACACACAAGGTTCAAAGGAGAGCCTGAGAGCACTGTCATGTTTCAAGCAGCAGGGCTGGTGGGTATCGCCAAATTCTCTGATAATTTAAGGAAGCTTAAATGCAGTGAAGCCACTGCAGCAAATAGCACACACATCTTTGGCTGTGGTACATGATGTATCCAATCACACTGTACCTGCCTTCTGTTTAACTCTTAAATACACTTGCCCACAGCTGGCCCAGTGCAAGTGGAACAGGGTATAAATCAAAAGGCACACAAACAAATGCAGGGCAGGAAAGGAGTTCAGACCTGAGACTGGCTTTAAGAAAATGATTAATATTTGCTATGAATAAAAGGTCCATCTGTAATTTGAAATGGATTAACTAAAGAGCTATTTTAAGGTAATGGACTAACAGTAATTTCTGGTGACAGTGAAAGGCTTTCTCCATTCCAGCTTTTAGTGCAGGCAGTATTCTAGTTATCCTAATCCAGATATGAGATTTTTAGAAAATGCAGAGTATAGGGATGGCAGCTCTTTGGCAGTAGGAACAAATTACAGCTTTTAAGTAGATTTTTAAAAAATACAACATATTCACTAATACCCCACATATGATTTAGAGCTGAATTTCAGAGCAACTGATGGGTCCACTGTGTGTTCTTTCATGCAGATTTTGTACTCCAGGGAACAGAGTAATTGGTAGTTGAGAGGTTTCTTTTAGGATTTTAATCTCCACCCCAGAAAACAGAGTGCAACCCTGAGCAGGATCTAGCTATATTCAGTAGTAGAAGTGAAACATAAAATACATGTCTAAAAAATCTAACTGCATGCTAAAAGAGTTTCAACTTCCTGTGTTGGTGTTTTGAAGTTATTTCTGCTTTCTATGATGAATGTCCACAAATTTGGAAGAGACATGGTTACTGTTTCTTTCTTCTGAATCAGGGCAAGACCCTGACACTGGCAGGGAAAAGGCCTGTCAAATGTTGTAGCTTCAAGGTGGTGTCAGTTACTGTGGTTGTGAAACTGGAAAGCCCTGTCAACATTTAAGCATGCTTTAGCTAATTGACAAGCCTGTTTACAAAACTAGAGTGGATACTCGAAATGGCATAAGAGTATGACAAGGAATGATCACCTCCTTGCTACTGCAGAATTTCTGCCTGTGCTTGTCTTTCCTCCAGTTCATGAGAATAACAGCTCTCTTCCCACAGCTGTTGACTTCCAAATGGAAAAATGAGCCAAGCAGAAACTGCTCTGAGGATGTTCTCACAGTTTTTCTGAAATTCGAGTGACCATGTTTAAAACCTAACAACTCAATGAAGTGCGTTTCTGAGGGTGTGACTATAGGTTAATAATTTGGTAATGTGGCTGTTCCCAAGGAAACAAAAATTTAATTTTCTGTCTCATTTCAAACATGGACTTGAATTACATTTCTGCCTCTATGTTTAATGAATGAATCATTGCAATATTTGTGAGATTTAATTAAGATGGGGAGTTTACATGGGAAAAAGGGAAACTGCTGCAGCAGCCCTAATAAACTGGTGTTTACTGTGGAAGGTATAAATCCAGCATTTGTTAGTGTCTCTGCAATGCCAGGCCTCAGTCTTAGTTATCTATGTTGCAAAAACCACCAAAATTCTATAGTAGGAATGGTAAGGCATTGGTTCACTGCCAAAGACCAAAGGAAGCCTTGCAGAGAGAAGTTGGGGCATGTTCCTTCTGGCTGTCAGCTAAAACATGGGGCAAAAATCCACTTTCTCCCTTGCTAGAGAGAACTCTGATTTACAAGAGGAGCAATGCTCCTAGGTACTTGTCTTGCCACAGTATGGTATACCCTGGCAGTAGGACTGCTGACTTTAAATGCTGGGGCTCTAAATGTCCTAAATAACTTTTTCACACTAACTCCTCTCCCACACTCCCAGCAAACAAATAAAGGCATTAATATTCCATAGTGTTCTTGATTCTGAATTTCTGTTCCATCTAATCCTTTGCTGGGCTTGCTAGTAGAAAGCACAGTCAGACAAAAGAGGTCCCTTCTGATCCTGCCTACTGCCCTGAACACTAGGAGCAGGACTGTAAGGTTTCTAAGAAACAAAATTCTACGGAGGGCTTTAGATATCACCTCTGTGTATGAACCAAAATAGAACATTTAAGTGCATCAAACAGCCTTAATCTAGTCTAGCTTTGTATAACCTGGATGACTCTACAGCAGTCACACCTGCTCATTTCTCTACAAATACTAGTCTTTGATCTGCAAGTATGTTTGAACCATAAGCCTTTTGTTTTTTTCCTGAAGTGAAAACTTTTTGAATGGTAATCTTCTGTATATTCTCATAGAGAAGCAAGTTTCTATCAGTATTAACACATTTTTCAAAATATTTACATTCACATATAGTTATCTTCATATATAAATTTTGCTCTAACAGCGACACTAACCAACTTGGAATAGTTTTAAACATTCAGAAAGTTTGCCTCAACAACCTTCATGAAATACAAATACAGTTTCTGAATATAACTGTTAAAATACAGGCAACAGTTTAATATTGCAGATAACAGAATTTTTCTTCCTTAGGAAGACTATGATCGTCTGAGACCTTTATCTTACCCTATGACCGATGTCTTCCTTATCTGCTTCTCAGTGGTAAACCCTGCTTCATTTCAAAATGTGAAGGAAGAATGGGTACCGGAGTTGAAGGAATATGCACCTAATGTTCCCTTTTTACTAGTAGGAACACAGGTATATTTGGTTCTGTTCTACTTTTATTTAAACAATTAGGATCAGTGTATGGTGCCTTTTCTCTGGGCTCAAAGTTGAGGCCCAACAGGACCTGAGCAGCAACTCTTTCTGCCTTTGGAGGAACAACCCTTACAGGTGGCAGAAAAACACAGATACGTGCTGTTCTCCAATGAGCTATCCCCATTTTGTTAAAAAACTTATGTCCATTGTAAACACGGTGGCAAGATGAGCCGCATGTCTCCCACGTGACTTTCTAAAAAGTCACGGGACTTATTCAATAAAATTGTCTGCTCATGCCCATGTTACTGGAATTTCTTGGGTTTACAACTATTAGTCACATGCAATATTTGCTGAAGCAAAGGAAAAGGGGAGAAATGAGACAATTTCCTCTTGCTTCTCATGGGTAGTGGACTGGGCTTCATTTATGAAGTGACTCACATGTTGGTGTTACCTATGGGTTAATCTTTCTGCCACTGCATTTGGTGTTTGAAGATGATCGCATCTAATTGAAGTACTGAATTACAGAATAAATGTTTCTTCCTTCTAGATTAAAGGTTCACAACTTAAATTGAGGGCTCTTGAATCAGGAAGGGTCCACAATCTGAATCATGACATGACTCCATTTTTATAGTGATAATATTCGATTGAATGATTCTCCTTTAAAAAGAGGGTATCATATTGCCTGCTGACTTTTGTTTAGAGAAAGTATTCCAGCATGACTTCAATCTTTCTTGCTAGATTGATCTCCGTGATGACCCAAAAACTCTGGCAAGACTGAATGATATGAAAGAGAAGCCCGTATCTGTGGAGCAAGGACAGAAGTTAGCAAAAGAGGTAAACTGGATACTCCTAAATGAAACCAAGTAACAAAGAACAAAACAACAAAACACCCCTATTTCTACTTTGTCTTCCTTTACCACTTTTTGCATATCTTTTAGCAGTCCACATATGGAATCTTGTGACTGCTTACCAGTTAACAACACTTACTTACATTAATGAGTAGACCTATGTAATTACACTTTCTTGTCAGTAACAGTTCTAATTTTCAGTGTAGACACTTGTAAAAGCTATACAAGCTATATAAATATTACTCAAAGATAATTAAAATCCACAGACTGGTGGAGGTTGGAAGGGACCTTTCCTGCTCAAGCAAAATGTTGGAAGCATCTTTTAGACATTATTTGAGAATGTTATACTACCACTGTAACTACTGTGTGGATAATGCTTATGAGGACACTTACAGAGCATTTATTTTTGAAACACAAATGAGTAATGTAATTATTTTTTGCTCTTTAATTATCAACCATATCTTAGGCCTCCACTGCCAATGTAGAGAACTTACTTCTTTCCCACAGAAACAAACCAACTTAAATACCTTCCAGATCTTTGGACAAAAGATAAATATTATTTTCTCCTACAGGGGGTGCACATTCAGATAACTTGTTTTAGATTGCAGCCAAACATTGCAATGTTGCTATGGGGGGAGAAAAAAAAGCAGAAGTGCTCAGATGGAATTGAACAGCTGAGACGTACTGCTATTGAATTAACTTATTTTCTTGACAGATAGGAGCCTACTGTTACGTGGAGTGTTCAGCTTTAACACAGAAAGGACTGAAGACTGTTTTTGATGAAGCTATTATAGCCATTCTAACTCCAAAGAAACACACAGTGAAGAAGAGAATAGGCTCAAGATGCATAAACTGCTGTTTGATCACGTGAGAGACATTTTACAATGGCCAGGCTTACTGTGAAATTCTACTGATTTTAAATACAATGCATTAAGTACATAGTGAATTTGTTCCAGGTTTGAAAGTTAAACCTACGTTTCTGCCTTCTACAACCAGTGAAATCCAGAGGAATAAAATCAAACTCAACGAACTTGTAATAAGAAGCCACCACATCTGTTACAAATATTTTATTCAGACTGGAAGGTACAATCTCTCAGGGTTACACAGTCTAGAGGAAGCAAAAACTGCACCATGCTGAAATGGCATCTATGTGATTTTACTGAGTGGAGATGCTTGGCCTGAAATACTCTAACTGCATTTGGACAGTCTTCTGCTTTGACTATATATATATATATATATATCTCTTAAAAACCCCCAACTTTTGCACAGTCTGTATGGAATCTGCACAAAGAAATACCTTGTCTCTTTTTGCTCCAGTTATCTGCTTTTGTATGTAAGCTGCTTCCGGTTCCAGTGTATCCACAGAGGTGCAATAATCAGACCAGCCATATAGCCAAAGGTAGCTCCGAGGGAACAGGAAATGGGCCATACCTGAGGGGAGAACACAAGGCAAAAGCAGACAATGAGGAAAATGTCTGTGGTTTTTTGTACTTCATGAGCACAAAGTCTAGGTACTGAAAGACAGTAGTCTTATTCTACTTTAAAGCTTGATGTGCTTTCCTAAAAATGCCAAAAGCGTAACAATCATCTTCATGAACACTAAATGCTGTTGTACAGTTTTTAATTAATATGCATTAAAATGTAAGCAGGCTTCTGGCTATTGCAGACTTTAGTTTGATAGTCCAAAAACTATGTGGAAAAACCACCCCTTAGAAGTATCTATATCCCAAGAAGCATTCAGCTGACCTGACTTCCTACTCTGCTGTACACATTCGGATACCTACGGATTTCTCAGCAACTTCTCCTTTCAATCTCTCATGGTGTTTTGAAACTTTCAGGTGTGTATAGAGGAATTAGTATTCAAATAAGGCTAGAGACTGAGATAGATAGAGGTTTGTTGGCTTTTTTTTTTTAAAAGTATATAAAAGGATAAATTTCCCTCTGGCTAGCAGTAGGGAGGGAACACAAAATTGGAAGCTGACTGAACATCTTGCACCCAGATCATCAAACTTGTAGTAAGCCAGTTATGTCAAAGAGAGCTTTAATTATATGCTCTATTTTCAACTAAAAGAAAAGGAAACCAACTCAATAGATCTGACTCATTTTAACAAACCATCTTGTGCTGACCCAGAGTAGTAATAGAATTCTTCCCTGCTCTTTTTTTTTTTTTAAATTGGTATTGATTTGCAGGGAGGAATGGCCAAACCAAGCAGTAGTTGACTTAACCAATTTGTCATCAGATGTAGCTTATAGTACCAGTCCACTACATACTGCATTTGATGAAAAGTCTCAACTAAGGTGGTAATTAATTTATTTATTTCAGAATAAACAGAACTCCCAGGCCTCTTTAAAATTCTCCTTTGCTTTCTTTTTGTTTTTTCGCAAGGACAGGTTTGCAGTTCCTGCTCTACAGTGCATATTCCTAAAGCAAGTATGGACTGGACTCTCCTATTCTTTTGTTTTTTAAATTAAGGGGGATATTTCCCCCTCCCCATAGTACTTGAGACTGAGAAATGCACTAGACAATACAGGAAATATCCCAATCTCCAGCCTTCTTTTCTACTTCACTTTGACTTGCAATTCATGAATATCAAATGAACCTACTCTTAATGGTACTGGTTCCTCCTTTCATTCATTTTCCTAGCTCTGATTCTGCTCTTTACTTCATTATCACTTAAAAGAATATATTTATTCACATCCTTTGATCATGGGAATTTTAACTACAAAAAAGAGTAATGTATTTTGTCCTCTGTTCTTTCATCTTCAACCTCCTCAGTTGTTTCATCTTCACATTCCTTAGCATTTACAGCTTTTATATGTTATTTGGAGGTCTTAAGGAGTGTAGCAAAGATGATTACTAAACAAGGTGCCTTAGGTACTCTTTATTGACCTTGTTTCATTCTTTCACTTTCATACATTCTGTCTCTGCTGCTTTTGTTGCTGAGTATTTCAGCAGTTGCCTCTCAAGCCAAAGATTTGCTTGTTTTCATTCATTTACTGTGTATAGTAGATCATCTATAAAAAGCCTTGAGAGGCTTTGGCATGGTAAGTACTACATGTATTTGAAACTCACATAAGTTTGTGGCCTTGGCTAAACTTACACTTCAGGTGGATCTTTTCAACTTTTAAACAAAATGTAATTATTTCTAGCATTTTGCATATTACATTTGTCTAAAGGACAAAACAATAAAAAAAGTCCCTGAAACCCTTCTGCTCACTCAGTAATGTTCAGATGGAACTCAAGTCATACCTTTTTATCCACTGATGAAGTCAAATACCACTCCAATATCCACAAAACTATGGACAAAGGCTTCTTAACTCGGTGGTGCTTTTACATCAGATTTGCTGAGTGATCAATGATCAATCCTTCATTAAATTTTTACCTACATTAGGTGAATTTGTAGTTGCCTATTTGCTTTCCAGAACTATAGGTAGATGATGGACTCTGAATTGATCATATTCCCCTAACTAGAGAGTGAATATCCCTGATGACCCAAAGACCCTGTATATTGTGCTATTTTGTGTATAGTGGGTGATTATTGGTATGATTAAAAACATATCTGATGATTGTTGTAGCCTCTTTCACCTGACTGAACTGCAACTTGGGATGTGTTTTTTCAATAGCCGTGTAACTTTTAAATTATGCCTCTGTCTGTCTTCTAAAACATTCAATTTTCGCTTTGGCTTTTAAAAATCAGTGTTACCTTACCTAAGTTTCAGGCTCTCTCTCTTTAACAGTTGAATCTCTGACCTCTGAACACTCAAAAATGGCAGGTGGAAAAGATAGGAAGCAAAGGGAAGAAAACATAAAACATACCATCTCCCCATCTATGAATAAGACAGAAAGAGACACCACCTCATCCCTTCTAGTGGCATGGAACAGAGGGGTATTAGGCCAGGCACTTATTCTTACTGTGCTGCTTGGACAGCCCAAAATAGTTCTGAGGGCAATTTGATTGGCCTTTTGAAAACTCCCTCAGCACAGCAGTTAAAAGCCTGGACTTAAGAGTGTTGCTGTCCTTCTGCCATTTTCTCTAACCCTCAAGACCTGGCAAACCCCCCTAACAAACAGGTAATAATACCAGTTTTGCACCTTTTGTTCTTGACTGATGGCTTTTAGGCTACAAATAGCCTGAGGCACCCATGGGTATATATCTAAAGCAGCAAGTTATCAAAGACAGATTAAGATATGGTTCTTAAGCACAGCAGCTGCACTAAAATAACACCACTTTCACATGCTTTTGGCTGTCTATGAAAATGGGTTGCCTCTTTCTGTGGAAGTGGGTTGCTTTATTTTGTATTAGCTGCTGGCCTCATTTTTCTGAGACCCAATCACTTTCTTCTGGACCTTTTTAAATGACTTTGACTTACTCAATTGGCCTGCTTTTTCCCCCTCTTTCATGTTATCTCAAACTTGGTTTAAAGTCCTTGACTTGGTATGAACTGCCTGTAAGTGATAAAAATCTAAGCAGCAAATATCTGTCTGCCTGTTTCAAGAGATTCCATTCTGCTTGCTTAAAATATGAGACTTGTAATACACCCCTCTCATCCCCTGAGAACTTTCCAGCTCAGTTCCTCCTACATCATGCTCCCTTTCTGCCTTGAGGAAGCTGACATATCCTGCCCCAGTACTGATGTCATGTCTGGGCTGGGTCAGCAGCAGGGGAATAAGATGTTAGGCCACATGGCCAAGCTGCACTTTTGCTGAGGGGAAAAAAGGCTGATAAAGAGAGAAAAGTGTGGGGAGCACAGGAGATAGAACAGAACATTTTTCATGAAACTGTCATGAAATGCCTTATCTGTCTCAGCAGCTGGGAAGCATCAGCTACCATTCTCACAGCCTAACACAAGAAGAATCAGTTTTTTTACATATCAAATGCATGGTGAAAAGGGCAATTTTAACAACCTGTAGATGATTACTAGGAACCTGAACAGCAGCTTGGCAAAAACAAATCTTACCAAGAACAATAAATGCATTTTAATGGACAGAGCATGAGGCAGTGTTTAATGCAAAGCAATTCTAACTTCTGCTATTTGTTTAAATTTTCTTTTTGCCTTTTCATCTGGCAGCAGTGTTAGGACTTCACAGGAATTTCTTTAGGCTAGCTTAAAAGACACTGCAGAACTGCAAGGTTTTTAGTATATATTAGAACTCATTTTAAGAATAATGACTCAAAATAGGAATTGCCAACCTTTCAGGACACAAATGAGCTAGTTTTCCTCAGTGCTCTTTAGAACACCTAAGATTCTATGATGTGAGAATGCTTAGCATATTGCATGGAAAGCAGAGCATGTTGCAGGATCCCAGCAAGGTACCTAGCTCTGCTGGACTGTGCATGCAGCTGGCTAAAGCAGAATTCTGACTGCATGACAGTTTTGTCATCTATTACGAACCTTGCGTCCCATGCAAGGGAATTACATAGACATTGATAAGGACATAAGGGCCAGATGCTTATAGACCAGAGGAGCAACACAAAGTTTTTAAAGATATTATGAAGTAAGCAGCTGCCTGCTGGAACTTTCATTATACAAATGCAAATACAGTGGGGCAATCTACTGTACTTACTTTTCAGTAAACTTAAGAGTGTTTTTCTCATATTCCTAAACACAATTTTTTGTATGCTTACTGTTTCAAAAAACTAATTTCTGACTGTCAATTAGAAGGCTATGTAATAATTTTGTTTCATTTTAAAACTGAATAAATGAGCACAATTATTTTCCCTCCCTGTTTCTAACATGCCTTAAATTCCTGATTGTTTAGTCTGTACTGTCTCAAAAACTTCAGTACATGCCTTTAATCTATTTTGGTTGCATGCACATGTTAACTACAAGTGTCTTATCACATTGTACAGAATGTGTGTGTTGATAAGTACACACCAAGAAGAAAGTGAGAGGCTTTTTTCAGGCTGGCATTTGTAACTCGAAGTTGATTTCATGGATTTGTGTTCTAAAGTTATAGCAAGCATAACAGCCTTTAATCTCACCATTAAGGTTTACATTGAGAAAACACATTATTAAATAAACAATGATAACCACACTGAAGTGGAACAAGCTTCTACCTCTGTTTAAAATAACTCCAATTGCGTATTATCCCTTCCTCTCATATTAAGCAACTTCTCTTATAACAAAACTTTCACAGTAGGTAGTAGATCCAAAAAGGAATACAAGAAGGAAACTCTCTGAGCTGTGTTAAGAAGAACCAAAGTAGAGTGAAAGTTTATAGTCCCATTTCAGCTTACTTGAGTAAGCACCAAGAACTGTACCCAAGATTCTCTGGATTATTTTTCAGGCTACAAATGTCTGAGAGGTATCTAAGGCTAATATTTACAGTCATATTGGCTAAATTACATGACAGTCAGTCAACTCAGGTGAGCTTTATCAGCACTACCTATTATGCTTGCAGTATCCACTATGAAGTAGGAATATAGCAATTTTACTTCTACCTAATGATAACACTGTAAGCAGAATATTGTTTCAAAGTCACGTTTTACCACTAGTAACAGGTACAGATCAAAGTTAAGCTACCAAAAAACCCTGGATGTATGGGAGGGCATGCACACAACAAACACAGAGACATGATTTAAAAGTCTGTTATCAAAACATGCAATAATCTGAGGAATTCCCCAGTGAGCTAAATCCAGTTGTTCTCAAATGCTGTGTCTGGAATAATAGTTCCACCACATAAAAAGCGTGCTGATAACGTCTTTACCTATCCCATGTTGTTCTGCAACTAGTTTCCTCAAGCTGAGTAGAGAAAGGATGTGCCTAGTAACTCCTACACCATCCCCTCCTGTTTTAGTGGTGGTGTGTTTTGAGGTTCCACTTCTCAGGGACACATGAAGCCAATATCCTGATCACATGTGGTTATTAAAAGCACTGCATCAACTTGAAACAGGTAATCTGGAAAAACTAAGCAACTGTAAGAAAGGAAGGTATTTTCTATTTCTTTGTAGAACTGTCCTATCAACTGCAATCCTTACATACCCATTGATCAGCCTAGAGGCATCTTGAGATGGATGTACAACTCTAAATTGTCTAGAACAGCCTTACTTAAATCATCACAATAAAGCATTGCAAACTGCTTTAAAAATTGCTGAAAAATAGGATAACAATGTCAAAACACTGGCAAAATTAGTCTACCAGTCTAACTGAAACATGCCTGGCAGAATGAGTCGGGGAAAGCTTTACCTTTGTCTGAGATAAGCCAAATTCTAGACCTACAAGCAGGAATAACAACAGACTGGGCCTCCCTGACCAACTGTTTGGCATGGTTACAACATTTTTCTTAAAGCTATCAGAGGAGTAACATACATGGCACACTTAAAAGTTGCTTTTAAAAAAGCAACAGAATAATGAAAAAAACCCGAATCATAGGACGCAAACTGACTTTCAGCTATATATTTTATACTTCTAACAGAAATACTTTATATATTTTCCATCTCCATTCTCAAACATTATTCAGAAAATTAATGTTAGTTTATTTCTGAAACAATATTCTGTTCCTGTTAAGTAATATTTACTTAGCATAGAAGTTGTTGTATGCTTAAAAAATGCAATTAACATTATTATTTTTAAGGGTAGAGAGGCACACCAATCTGAATACCCCCTGTATGCAATATTTTTCAAACATAAATGTGGAAAATAAAGTGAAGATTTTCTGAGACATCTGTATTTATCTCAGTTTTGTTGTATGCCACAAGATGTATGTATAAAGAAGCAACATGTTTCCTTTGCTTTGTAAATAAGTAAGGATGAAGTAGCATTTGGGCTTTAGTCATTAGCACATGAGTTAGAATTCTTGTTATGAAATTCATCATCAGGTTTACTCCACAGAACCCTGAAGTACTTAGAAGTAAAAACAAATTCTAGTGAAAGACACAAAGGATGCTGACATCTGATTTTCTGACCAGGTAAGATCCAGGTAATAGTACAAAAGTACAACTTCTACTGATACATCTCAACCACAATGTAAAGCAATGACTACCAGGTAATTTTTCAGCTCTTTCTATTTGCAGGAAAATATGATAGACTCAAAACAGACTGCCAAGGGCAGGGAAACAGTTGCAAAAAATGAAACCAATGTTGCTTTTTCTTTGAAGGACACAAAGCAGAAGAACTGTGGTAGGTATGAGTGTGGCAATTCAGCCAAGTATCTTACAGAATAGTGCAGACAGCTTTATTTAGTACTCTGCTTGGATTCCAGCATTCACAGTACTGCCTCCAACCTCTTGTTTGCGTTAGGTGAGTGACTACAGGCCATTTCCATTTGAAGACCTTTTTATCAACAAACCAGACTTCACAGAAGCAGCTTTACAATTCTCCCATTTGTGAATGATTTTTCAATTTAAAAGTTGACTGTAGATACTCTTAAACTATCTACTGTTTAAAGTGTAGACACCAGATTTGATTAAGTGCTAAATCCCAATTAAGTGGAAAAATATGCCAATTCAAGATACAGTGACTTCTTCTGTATAGCTTGTTTCATATTATATTGTTCTAACA
Source organism: Agelaius phoeniceus (assembly GCF_051311805.1). Classification (NCBI taxonomy): domain Eukaryota; kingdom Metazoa; phylum Chordata; class Aves; order Passeriformes; family Icteridae; genus Agelaius; species Agelaius phoeniceus. The sequence continues at coordinate 89,151,077 of NC_135267.1, read as the reverse complement.
AAGCTAAAGCAATGGCATTTTTCATCCCAAACTCACAGCACATTTCTGTACCAGCTGGATATTTTGTGGTTTTGACAACTTTTGACATTCCAGGACTACCAACAGAGCCCAAGGGCAGCAGCAAAACCCCTTTGGTTGGCTTTATCACATGATATTTCTCAATTATTGCTGATCCATCCAGTTCTTGTAGTACCAATCTCACCTTTTCTGTGACAATCTGCCAATAATGAATTTTCTGAAGTTACAGGTAGTAATGCAGCAGTGTTTCTATTGCATGTTGTTACACCACAAATACTAACAATAATCAATACAAACATCAGAACCAGATTTTGCAATAAGCAGGCTTAAAGGCCTTACCACTGCTCTCTAAAATAATAATACCACTTTAGTCTTCCCTGACGAATAAGATTTAAACCACATTTTCTGCTTTAAAGCAGAACCACTTCCACTACAGATCAAAAAACCAGTTGTTTACAGCACAAAGGCTAAAATACAAAAAGGAAAACAATCACTAATGAAACCTCTTTTTATCTCAGAAGCTGGTCTTGAGTTCAAAGACTAAGCTGTTCCATTTGAGTCCATTTTTGGATAGGAAAAGGGTAAATCCAAAACTGTAATCCTCAAGCTCTCTGTCTTTAGGCTAATATGAGAAACAGCTGATGTCAGAAGCATGACAGCTTAATACTTTACTCATGCAGATGTCTAGGAGTAATTTGGTTTTGACTGGGTTCTGATTACTTTTAAGTCACGTTAAGGTCTACATGATTTCTTTCAGACCTTGCTTGGGACTTAATCTGTAGGTGTTCCCCTAAACATACCAGCTGAAGTTCTGTGGCATTCTATGCAAAAAATTAGTAGTCCTTGTATTTGGGGGAGATTAAAAAATATTATTATTATTAATCCTGCAGCTGTATTATGTGCAGGTATTTTTATGTTCAGCAAGTGGTTAGGTCACTCAGGGGCAATGAGCACTAAAGATCTTCACAAACTAAACAGATCTGCAACAACAGCAGACTTCTCTGAGGATCATTCTTCTTTCCCCTGTCTGAGGTTGAAGACAACAGAGAAAGCACTTCTCTTTTATTGTTACAGTGAAAGAATTCACTATGAGTTTCTGTAATCACCTGACATCAGGTAGCAAAAGGAATACTCTTGTAAAAAGGGACTTTGTGCCAGTGCCCAGTGAACTTCTGAAGAACACAAAAGTTTCCTGGTTCTGAAGATTTCTGAGACAGCCATGCAGCTACTACATGCAATACCTGGGTTGCTGAATCCATACTGTTCAGTAGGAAGAGAAAGACAAAAGATATCAGCTGTTGCATGAATTTGTGTTTCCCCAGAACCTGATTCACAATATATCTCAACAGATCTCTTGCCTGAGCTGGGCAAGCTGGGAAGCAGTGTTTCCTGGGCAAATACCAAAAATGCCTGGCCAGGACGCTGCTCCCACTTCTACGGTTTAGTGACCAATATTTAAGAGATCACCGTCACAAAAATATTAGATTAGTAATAGGTGATTGAAAACTTCTGAGAGTTGTGAACAGGATCCTTGACAAGCTATTTTAGAGAAGTTGATTTCTGCCTTGAAGACCTGTTACAATTTTGGTGCTTCACTGTGTTGCTTTGCTGAAACAACTGGACTTGTAAAAACTACATTACATTTTAACAAGAACTTTTTTCATCTCCCCTAATACAGCAGATCTTAAAAAATTAGCCTTTAAAACTGCAGTTTTCAGACTGTTGAAGTGGCAGCCTGCAGGACTGATAAGCAAACTCTCTATGACTGCTCTTGAACTGCCCACATTATTAAAGATCAAGCAGGTCAGACTCAAAGTGGAACAAAAAATTTCTTCCCCCATCCCACTATTCAAAACTCTATAATGTGTAAGATGGAGAAGTGAGGATGGGAAAAATGAGGGGAAGGGAAAGAATAGCAGCAAATGCTCTAGATCTAGGCAAAAGATCTTTGATGTAGAACTTGAGTCATAAACTCTCACCTGCTAACTTTGGTATCAGGAGTATGTCAGAAATGAGGGTGGAGAGGGTGAAGGAAAAGGGAAATTGCAGACTACAGGGAGCACTGGGGAGTATTCACACCCAGAAACAGCCAGTGACAAGTTTGGGTATCTGAAGTTTCTACAGATGCTTTACTGTTCTGAGGAGTCATTTAGTATCATTTTAGATGTTTAAGTGTAGATTATAGAGCTAAATTTTCAGTCATGTTTGTCTTTTATTAACTTGGAAGACTTTTCAAACAGCAAAAGTTTTCAGACCATTATCAAACTTATGTCTCCCACTATTGGAACATGTGGGAATGGACCAAAAGCTAAAACTAACTCTACCTGAAGTATCTGTCTTCAGCTATTAGTGTCTTTGTTTTGTTACTCAGAGCCCCCTGACCTAAGTTTTCCTCATATCATTGGTGCATAAAAGGTGGAGGTTTTATACACAGCACATAAGCAAAGTCTGAGATTTTTGGGAATAAAACAACACCTGCCAGATGAGACATGCTATTTTAAAATCCCATCTGATTAAGGAAAAAGTGCATGCCTCTCATCAGCACAGGGAAGTGAGAAAGACTTGGAAGGAGATTGCATTTCAGTGAATCCCTTGATTTTTGGGTTACATTCATGTCTGTCAACAATTAATTAGCGTCAACACATACCCATGCCAGATTGACGGTGAAATATCTAGCAAGAATAAACAAGTGTTTTCAGGGAAGAAAATGTTTTGCTTTAAATGTTAACCTACTCCTCCATTATTTTTAAAATACAAATTCTAATGTCTAATTACACTACTGCAATGAAAGACAATGGCATAAAGGCTGTGAGCTATTCACAGAAGACAAATTTTAAGTGCAGCTGTAAGCCACAGCACCTCCACAATATCACAGTGGAAAGTGTGCTGCCTGTTAACTGATTTCTGGAAGAAACCTCTGAAACCATCTGCTTAAGAACAGGCCTGGTAGACACTACTCAGCCAAGAGTGTCTGAGTTTGGTAACCAGACGAAGTTACGAAACACTGAGCACATGTAGGAAGAAGCTGTTACTAGTGCCATCATTTTATGGCAATTGCAGACTTCAGTTATGTTTAATTGAATCACTTCTCCATGCCAAAAAACATAGTAAGAAATTAGCATAAACACTGGAATTCATAAAGATAGAATTGCAATGCCAGCTTCACATTTCTTCTTGTTCAACTAAAAAGCTAATGTTTGCCTTCCTTTGAAATCACAAGTGTTTAGTACAATGCTTTGGCTATACCAGTTTGCATTTCCACAAACTGATCTAAATCCATTTAAAATACCTTCTGTTAAGTGCTTTTATGAAAGATAGAGGGGAGCTAAAACACCAGGAAAGCATTTCTTACCCTACCTGTGAACAATAAAAGCTACTAGACTGAAGGCAAACTTGAAGCCATCTTCATCATTTCCCATTTCTCCTCCAGCTTGTCTAGCTTCTTCTTATCCAAATCATTAGAGCTCTATTCCATTATAAAATTTGCATGCAACAGATACTCACAACCATGTAATAAAGAATCTATTTAAACCGGAAATAAAAATAATGCATTTTACCTCCTTACGCCCTAAGCACAGATGTTTCCAAAGAGTTGTTAAAAGTTTGGCATGACTCTGTAGGAGCAGCTTATGACCAACTACAATACACCTGAACAGCTTCAGAGCAATTTTGTGTAGTGTGCATCTCCAGAAAATTAGTATTTTGTCCCTTTATGGTAAGGGTGCAGATACTAACCTGCCAAGGCCGATCCCAGTCAAGAGGAATAGGAAATGCTCCAAACCAAGCTCCAAGTATACTGCACACAGAAGTAATCTGTAGACTGCTTTCCCATATGGACATAGCCCTGTAAAAAGTGTGTTAGAAGTTTTCAACAACAGCAGACGTTACCATGGCAGAGAGTTAGATTAGATTTCTCCCCAAATTTTTGAGGCTACAAACAGACATAAAAATTCACATATTTGGTAAATAGCATGCAGGTTTCTCCTAAAACATACAAACTGGAAGTAAAAATCTAAGTTGCATAATTTATCTATAATTACAATCTTTTAATACAACACCTTCAGGATTTTTTTTTCCTTGAGATGTTTACTGCAAAAGCTAATTTATGTTACCTTGAAACACTGCTAGACTGAGCACATAAATCTATCTCGATAGCTGTGTGCAGTGCAGGGAGAGGCAGACATGGAAGTGTACTGTGGGACTGTACAGAAAAGCACAAGCACAGTCACAAAGGACTCTGTGGTGTAGACATATTTGATGACTACAACAATTCAAAATTTAACATAGAAGTCCACTATGAGAATATTTCAAAACAAGTTTCCATCAACTGAAAAGAAACACTGCAAGTAAATATAACTGCACATTGGAGCCCTTTGGTAGCAGTGCATCCAAGTTCAAGTACACTGGCTGCAGGATAAATTTTTTGCACACTAAAGAACTCTTACACTACCAGTCATGGCACACATTCTAAGAGATGTTAAATTACTTCAGTCCTGAGTTTATAGCCTTTTGCCACTACTGATTTCAAAAGTTTTTGAAAAGCTGGATTTCTGTTTAACAGATGAGTGCTTACTACCATCAATGTACCAACTGATCGCTCTGCTCAGGCCATGAACATTTGGGTACTTGGTACCAATTAACAAAAGAGCAACAGAAGCTCAGAAGGCAGTAGGGCACAGTTTCAGGACAGGAGAACCAGACTACTAGAATCACTGCTCCAAATCAGTACAGCAGGAGAGCTGAGTTTAAAGTTTGCTGCATCTCAGATTATAAATGTACACCTGTTAGCTTCAGCTAACATAGGAAAAAAATGAGCATTTTTATAGCTCAAAGACTAGATGCACAGTAAACTCTGAACTTTGCATGTGCTGTTTAGGTTGGATGACATGAACACTTGGTTTTGAAGAGAATAAAATTTCTTTACTTCCAAGTACACACTGCTGCACTTGCTATTGACCAAACAGCTCACAAATTTAAAGCAAACATTTTTCAATGTTTGCAGAAAAAAAAAGTCTTGCAGACTACAGTACTGACAGTGCAAGGTTGACATTTTGAGCAGAACTGTTTCTTCTACAATCACACGACCCCTTTAACTTAAAATACTCCAGTTCACAATCCTACTAGTTTGAGATTCTTTTTATTGAAAAGTCCTGATGTAACTGGAAAACTGTTTAGGAGTCTGCACACAGAAAATTCTTTTGAATTATTTTCAGAAGCTGAATAACTGAGCAGGGAGCTGTCAGGCAGAACAAGGAAGAGAACATTCACAACAACCTTAAAGCAGCGAAAAGGACAGCAGAATACACCAAGGACTGACTGAGGTACAGTTATACCTCACAAGACATCTTGTGTGTGTGGCAGATTCACCAGAGACTGCTGTACCATATGGAGAGATCAGACTGAGTCCAAATGCAGAACAACCGAATTAGCAAGGCACGGTGCCCAAGTGAAAAACAGCCATTGGCAGTTTGGCAACTATTTCAGCTGCTAATTGAACCCCTCTGCAGCATGGACTGGCTACCCAAAGACAACCTGACTTGTCCTCCAGCATCATCCTGAAGGAGCAATTACTTTAAGTCATTACTTAAGTACTCACTTTTCTTCTTGGAATGACTGACACTTATTGGGATTTTTGAAGCTATTATTTAAACCATCACATAAACTCCTCATTTGCATAAGACTAAAAACTGCAGCAATGTCTATAAACTTTGCATTTTCCACATTTCTTTCATTTAAACTAAGAAAATCCTGCAGACAAAAGTAGCAATGATTAAGATAACACTAGTGGCAGAAAGGTCTTTAAAAGCCTAAAGTAATTATTTAACCCCTTTAAATAACACAGTACATTCAATTCCACATCAAATAATGTTTGAATTAAGAGGTTAGCTGACAAAATAATCTATTGAGACAGTTTCTTCATAGACAAGATTTGGAATTCTAGGCTGTAGTAGGACTAAATACTAAGCAGCCCTTGGTGTGTGATGATGCCTACATTTACAAGGGGCATTTCTTGTCTGTAAGAGTATGTAGTTCACAAAGTGATAAAATAGGCATAATGAAAACAGGAAGAAGCCCTAATGTCATGATTTTTTTACTATTTTTTGGCAACATCCAAATAAAATCTCTTTTCTGCCCTGATTACCCCTTATAATTGCTATTATAATTTCAACACAATTTCTCAGAGCAGTGATTTGAAACAAACAGTCTCCAAAAGGAGAGAGAGGAAAAAACCCAAAAAACTGGTTTCTTAAAGACTTTTATGCAGGAAGCTATTTCACCTAAGTTACTGAAACACTATTTAAATAACAGCCACATGCTGCCATGAATGCTGATACCCCTTTCTGCAGCTTTTACTTCCCTCTAACCACTCACAGCAGGACATGACAGTGTATGATCAGTGCCATGACCCCGACATCAGTCACAACTCTCGATGTCCGAGTGAGGAGCCCAGAGATGCTGGTGTGGGCCCACCCCTTCCCAAAAGCAGAATTAGTGAAAAGGGCCCTATTTATAGCTAACTAAGACTGGAAGGGTTTGTCATGTAGAATATATAGACTTACTTTTTCTCACACATTCTATGTGCACATAGGCTTAAGGTTACTTAAGTCTAAATTGCACTCAGGTACTTAAAAACAATTTTTTTTTTCATACTAAGCTATACACCTAATCAGACTTTCAAGCTAACTGATCCAGTGCAATTCAATTCCCTAAATTCTGCTTTCAAGGAAAGCAGCTCTGTTGATTTCACCTAACCATCCTTTTCTTCCACTTAACCAGTCCCAGCTCATTCCATATGATTGGGTTAGAGACAACCTTATTTAATGTATCATGTCTTCACTCATCTCATGCCCAAACCTAAGATGTTCCAATTTCACGAGGTCAAAAGAAAAAACACAGGATTATTTTTAAATGAGCAGCTTGCTACTATCCATAAAGAAACCTACTACAATATTTCTTTGTAGTCTATATTCACTCCAAGTGTAAACAAACATCATTAATAATAAACCTTTTTCTCTCATAATGTCACGTGGCTCACTAGTAAGAAGTACTGACAAATTCTCACAGCAGAAGTGTCAAAACAAGACAACTGCTTCCTATGCAATGATTGTGCTGAAATTGCATTAAGATCTAGACTAGGAAAAAAAGAAATCAACAGGCATTCAAAATCTACCTGGCACTAAGACAGACTGATATTGTCATACATCTGTTCAATTCAGCTGTTATTTCAGATGCAAAACCTCCAAAGATGACCAAGTGAATCAGCAAAGATTTATTTTGGCTAAATGACTCCTTGCTTTTATTACAGTATATTTACACATCCACTGAAAAGAACAAGTGTAAATGACTTGAATAAGGATTCAAGATATTTTTCAGTAAATTGAGAACTGAGATAAACCAGAACTTAATACCTGAAAGTAGCATTTAAGTCTCCTCCTGTAAAGGAGTGCAAACCAAAAATAATTCCATAGGTCAGCAGTGTAATACAACCTTTTGCTGTCTTCTGAGATGAGACTTCACCATTATGAACTATTAAAAGGGAATGAATACTAAAATCTCATTGAATCTCAAGCACACGTGAAGCCTCTTTATGTTTCAGTGTCCCATTCTTTCTACCTGCTAATATTTATGGAATGACAAAAAGCAGAAGAAATGGAAATCTTCTGAAAAATACATTATCCTTGATAGATGCTGATGCCATGGTTGCCACTGGAGGTGAAAATGCGGTTAGAAGGCTTGTTTTACTTTAAACATACTCCTGAAAAAATTAATCCTTGAAAACTGACACTCAAAACAGCTTTCTTTGAAATTGAAAAAAGAGCATGGGTTAATATTACATAATTAAGAACAGAGCAAGTTATGTGTAATTTTCAATATTGTATTCAAGTTTAAAACAGTGCTTGTATTGACCTCCTATTCCTACTTTAAAAATTGTATTTACGAAGGTACTACTGGATCATGTGCAAGATTCTCCATGCACAGCTCAGTGTCAGGTCTCCCCTTTATCTGACAACCATCACATAGAATTGCACAATGCTTTTACTTCAGTAGAATATGTGCTGGAAACTTTACTTCCTTCAAACACATATAAAGTGAGATTTAGCATCTGAGCACCAAAAATAAAATGCTGTTTTTCTGAATCAGTGTCTTCAAATAAATCTTTCTTTGTCAGAAAAGCTCCCATATGTCTGTAATCACAAATACAAAAACCACCCATCATCCAGGAAGTTTTATTTTCTTTACAAAAATTCCACTATATATTTTTTACATCAATTCTGTCCATTTCTATTCAGAGAAATATCAGAAACTTTAGATTAGGACTTACCCATTTTTACTAAATACCCGTATCCATGCCTGTATGTTTGGTCCCAGCAAACACAAGCATTGTAAAGTAGTAAATGTAGACAGAAGAACTGAAAACAAAAATGTCTCAGTCACTAACCTACAAAAAGAAAAAGAATATTACAAAATTAAGTGAGGTGGTCACTAATGCTCTAAAAGTTCCAAGATTTAGGAAGAAAAAAGTCCCTCTAACTCAACTTGTGAAAGCGTGTGTGCTTTCTTAAACCTCATATAATAGAATAAAATATTTTCTTCTTACTCTGTAGAATAGTAAAGGATGCTGGAAAGAGTTCTGCTGTTATCTCAAGAGTGAGATGTAGCAATTTTTAAAAAACCACAGGTGTACTTCACATAGATCATTAGTTCTAAATTGAAGTATGCTAGGATACTTACTTCATTATTCCATTTATTTTTCCACTTGTGACAGCAACCATGAAACCAAACTACATGAAACTATTGTTATCCAACTACTTAGTGTATCTCTCAACACCCAAGTTGCTTCACACTTCCTCCTTTAAACTTTCATAACAGTTAAAACACTAATATCAAAAGGATGAAAAATAGGCAAGATGTGTGGTTTAGAATCTTATAGGGAAAATGACTAAATGAAGCTCCAAAAAGTGTTTGTGTCCATATGTTTACCATAAAAATTAAAATAAACAGTTGTTTGTAACTGTGTTGCAATTTTTATTTACAGAAGTCTCATTTAAGAGCTGGCTTCCAAAAAAACCAACTGAACAAGCAAACAAAAAAAACCCCAAAACAACCCAAAACCAAGAGAAAGCTGAAACAGACACCTTTCTTCCCCCAGCTAGGAGTTGATCCCTTAACTTCCAGTGTACCAGAAAATTCCCAAGTACTTATACCAACATCTGCAAGGAGAGCTGCCCCTTAGAATATTTAGAGAAAGAGAGGGTCTTCTGACTTACTCTATGAGAGGTGCTCCATAAAGAACAATAATCGCATGAAACAGTATGCAAGACATGAAAAAGTATATACAGCATTTTAGAAATCTGGATATCTAAAAAAGAGCAATGAAATATCAGAATAATGCTTCAAAACAGAACATAAGTAACACACACAGTCTACATCTTATCAAGAGCTTTGTACTCTGATTACTTCTTTCATTTCAGCTGCAGCACAATATAATAGCATGGCACATTTCAAAACAGTTTTCCATATATTAATACTTTAAATAAATAATTAAAAAACATCACACTCCACCTACAATTTTTTTGTGCATCCCATTAAACAGGGCAAACGTATAAAAAATATAACCAGAAATTACAAGACAACCAGAAGTAATTTTATTGGACATTTTTACACTTCTGTTTTACATCTGACTGTTATATCCATTCATTAAAAGGCAACTCTCACAAAAAGTGAAAAAAAAAATTAAAAGCAAGAAAACTTACAATATAAAAAAGTCTGCTATGTAAAGAATCAAAATTACATTAACTAAAACTACACGACATCTTTTGAACTTGGCATCTTAAATTCTGAATATATTTGAGAAATATCCATAACTTTCTAAAAGTCTGCAAAACACATAATTTTCAAGGAACTTAAACGAGTTTTCTGGGTACTCACTATATCATGTAGAAGGAAAAACACTTGATAAACAGTTCTGGTAAGGTCTGTTCTGATCAGGTCACCAGTGCAAACTCCGTAACTTTCCATGAACCCTTACTTTTCTACATTTATTCCTTTCTATATTTATTTCCTGGGATGAAATCTCACCTAGAACATGAAGTGTGCTTCATTTTCAAATCACAGATGGTTAAAACACTTGCTTCCTTCCCATCATGGTTTTGTGCATTTCACATCCTCCTCAGTCAGCAAAACTAGACAGGAGCTTTGCACACAAAGATATGCTGGCAGGGATGATTACTTAAATGCTTAAAAACCACCTCAGAGCATTACATCTGGCCTGGCTCAGCAAGTCAGAAGTAGACTATTCCCCCGACTTCAAAACTCTGGGGTATTCCCTCCCTGCTGGGTAAGTCATGTGCTGCTCCAAAATCACTCTGTTCCAAAGGTTTTATTAGGATTCATATCTTTAATGCTCCCCGTTAAAAACTGTAACTACAAGAAGTTTCTCCCAACTTTAGATTTTTCTGTATGCAAATTTCATAATTTCATCATAGAAGGAAATGCAGACATTTTAATATTTTTCCATTTGATTTTTTTAGTTGTTGAAATGTAGCATTGTAGCATAGCATCTCTTTTACGTGTCAGATTCTGAAAAAAAATTTTTTTTCCTTTTAAAGTTATTACAAACGTACAACTACACACGAGAAGCGTGTGATGACATTTTTTCCTAGTATATCCACTTATCAAGAAGATAAGCCAGGCCTGGACTGCAAAATGGGTTTTGAGCCACTTAATTTTGCCAGGTTTTGCCACCACGCAAATTCTTGGGACTACAAACAACATTGCACTGACAAGAAACAGGAAAGCATAGAATCACTCACCTGAATAGGTTATTTACAGGTAGAGAAAGTTTAACATCATGAAAATACTGAAAAATTTGTTTCAAAAGGTGCTACACTCAACTCACTAATGGAAAATGAGAATTCACCATTGAAAATTATCTTCCTTCTCATTTGATTACTTCAGAGAATTTGTTTCCCCTCTTTATTACCTGGTAACAACTTAAGAATTTAATTAAAATAAAATCTTACCTTGTGACCAAAGGAACGTCTCTTAGGAGACCGATTTGGTTTAAGGACTAAGTGTAAGATTATATTAAGGGTAGCAACACAAACAGAACAAACACACAGCCACGTGAGGTGCGTTCCCAGCACGCTGAATCCGTCCAGGAAGAAAGCCGGGGCCAGTGTGGCCAGGACGATGGCCAGAGCGCAGAGCAGGTTGGCAGCCAGCAGCCTCCTGACCTCCGCCTCCCTCATGGCGTCCGGGCAGCGGCACCTGCAACACACCGAGCCCCGCCCCGTCACCGGCACGCCGGGACAGCATCCTCCGCGGCCGCGACGCGCAGGGCAGAGCTCCGGGCCGAGCTGGGGGCCAAGGGGAGGATTTTGGGACAGGAAACAGCGTTTGTTCAAACAACCAAACCCCGCGCGGCCGCGGGCGCCGCTCCCGCCTCTTACCGCGGAGCGCGCGGCGCCGCCCGGCAGCGGAAGGCGCCGGGGCCCGGCCGGAGGCGCTTCCGGGGCGGTGCCGGAAGCGGCGGCTGTGGAGGGGTCGCCATGGTGTGCGACAAGTGTGAGTACGGGGCTACGGGGGGGCTCTGCCCGACCCGCCGGGCCCTGCCCTGCCCGCCGGGATCCAGGGCTTCCCCGAGCGGAGCAGCCGCCGCGGCTCCCCGGCTGCTCAGGGCAGGCCGCGGGTGGCGGTTCCCGGCAGGGCCCTGTGTGAGCTGTCGTTCTCCCCTGTGTGAGCTGTCGTTCTCCCCTGTGTGAGCCGTCGTTCTCCGCCTGTGGAGCGTATTAATGTGCATAGATTAAATTATTCTGTCCTGTATCAGCAATAGCGTTAGCGGCAGGGCCGGGGAAGGGATTGCCCTGCTGTACTCGGCAGTGGTGAGGCCGCATCTTGACTGCTGTGTTCAGTTCTGGACCCCTCACTACAAAAAGGACACTGAGGTGGCGGAGCAGGGTCCATAGAAGGGCAGCAGTGCTGGTGAAGGGTCTGAAGCACAAGGTTTGATGGGGAGTGGCCGAGGGTGTTGAGGTTGTTTAGTCTGGAGAGGAGGAGGCTGAGGGTTGGCCTTATCGCCCTCTTCAACTCCCTGAAAGGAGGTTGTAGCCAGGTGGGGATCGGCCTCTTCTGCTGGGCAACAAGCCACAGCACAGGGTGACATTGTCTTAAACCGGGCCAGGGGACATTTAGATTGGACATTGAGAAGAATTTCTTCCTAGTCATGGGGATGAGACATGGGAATGGGCTCCAGGAGGGTGGTGGAGTCACCGTCCCTGAAGGTGCTTCAGGAATGACTGGACATGGCACTTGGTGCCAAGGTTCAATTACATGGTGGTGATTGGTCACAGATTGGAATCGATGAATTCAGAGGGCTTTTCCCACCTGAGTGACTCCATGCTTCTGTTTTTCTCCTTTGTAATGTTTCTGTATGTAGGCGAGAAGAAGCTTGGAACGGTGATCACTCCCGATACATGGAAAGATGGTGCAAGAAACACTACAGGTAACCTCAGCAAGGTTTAGCAGCTTGCTTTTGAGGTATTAGAAAGCCACCTGGGCACCTGAGCTCTTACCATCTTAAGTCCAAAACTTTATATTACTAATCAGTTTAAATATTAAGTCACGTACTTTCCCTCCCACACTGATTTAATGCATTGGAAATTTATTTGCCCAGAACTCTTTCGTATTGAATTTGTCTGGTTTTGTTTTCTGTTTTTTTTCCTTCTTGCATGGGAGGACAATACATAGAGTATTTAAATGGAGCATGAAGTGTTCTGTTACCCTGTCCCCTAATGCTGTGCTGAATATTTTATCTCTCTTTGTGACTTTATTTGCATATGTGTAAAAGTTGTAAATTAAGATTTCTAAAGTATGCCTGGAACGGCATTATTGGTTTTTGTTTTTTTTTTTTTTTTTTTTGTAGAAAGCGGTGGTCGCAAATTAAATGAAAACAAGGCGTTGACCTCAAAGAAGGCAAGGTTAGTACTTAACACTGATTTTGGCTAAAAACATCCGTTAGCAAACTAACTGAGCCTGTTTCCTGCATAGCTAGGCAACCACTCCAAATTTGTCCAAAATACACTTCATAAATTAAAATTGCAAGGATTATGGTATTTGATTTGTCGGTAAAAATATGTCCATATGTATTTCATGGGTGCTTTCGGCTCAGTCATGGAGTATTTTATTGCAGTTCTCACTGGATTTGCTAGGATTTGATGCTGTTGTAGGACAGAAGCTGAGAATACTTACTTTCTGTGCTAAGATTGCCAGGATAATCTCTTGAGCATTTCCTTCATGTCTGCAGGACTTTCTGTTTGCAAGGGCCAAGGAAGGAGTTTAAGTTCAAAGTCATGTAGTATCTTAATAAAAATTAGCATTTTTAGTTCTGCTTTTATGAAGTTGTTGTCTGTGATGGAAGAAATGCCTCTTAATAGGGAAAGTGGGAGCTTTTCTGCATACTTTGTGTAGCTTATTAGAAATAATTATTGTATGTCCCTTTTCTAAATTACAGTTTTTGCTGTAGTTTCTGACTGCACCCTCTGGCTTAGACTTTTTAGGATGAGGCAGAAAAAAGACTTAATTTCAAGGAGCATAAATAAAATATTTTTCCTTTTTCCCAGGTTTGATCCTTATGGAAAGAACAAATTTGCAATATGTCGGATTTGTAAGAGTTCTGTTCACCAGCCAGGGTCCCACTATTGTCAAGGATGTGCCTATAAAAAAGGTGAGTTTCACTGAGTGCCAAAATACCACAGTTTGGGTTGGGACAAGAGAGGACGTACAACACTTAAATTTGTATTTATGAAGAGAAGTACAACACTTAAATTTGTATTTTTTTATTAAGATGAGATTTAATTGCTATCTTCAGCTACTGATAGACAGGCACAGGGAACATGGAGTCAGACTTTTAGGTACACAGTAATAGAATAAGAAATAATGTACACAGGTTAGAATGTGGAAAGTTCTAATTAAATACAAGGAAAGCAATTTTTCAGTCTGGGAGTGATCAAATACTCTGGTAGCAGGAACCATCAGAGGTTGTGGAATCTTTACTGCAGGTATTCAGAGAATGGCTTGAACAGTCCTGAGCCAGCCTTATCCAAGTTGGCTGTTTCGAGTGGGGCAGGACTAGAGACTGAAGGAGATTCTTTTAAACTGTTGTCATTCTGTAATTCTGCTTCTTTTAGAATGTCTGAAGCGGTACATTTGGAAACTTAATCTGGGCAATTGCTTAGAGAACTGTCATCTAACAAGTTTGATTTTCCTCAAAATCCCAAAAAACCCCAGGTCTTCTAAAACTCAGTTGCTTGTTGCAGTCTCTTTTCTGGTCCCTTCTCTCCTCTCCCATTTTTATAATAGCTAAATCTAAAATTCCTGGATGGAAAAAAGCATCATGAAGTCAGTTACATGACTTACTGCCGAAGAGTTCTTATAGCACGAGGTGAACTGTGCTGTGTCACTGTGTCAGTGGTTTAGCAGCCTGCTGTAGGAATGTTGCCTGCTGGGTCCTCCCCAGACAGCTGCCTGAATCCCATGCTGTAGAACCTTGTACTCATTCTAAAATTTATGTCTGGTTTGGGTGGGCTTCAGAATTTGATCTTTGTCTGTTTGTGTATCTTTCCAGGCTGAACCTGTTATCTTCATAAAATTAAGAACTTTTTTAATTAAGGTTCTAGCTCTGACCATCAAAGATGTCATTAGGATATACTTCTTGAAGCAAATGCAGTTATACAGCTCAGTGCTTCAGCTTTGCATATCTCTGAAATTGAGAGGCAATCTCAAGTTAATTAATCCTCAGTTTAAACCTGAAGTCAGTATTTAGTGGGCTGAATTTTGGTCTCCAGAGTAAATAATGTGCCATGTTCCCTGCTGTTCTCTTCCCTAATGGACTGCTAGATACATGTCCAGTCATGATGTCAGTATATGAAAGCACACAATTTGGAGAAAGCAGCAGTAGATGCCATTTTTTGTCTGCAGGTGAATGTTTGTGTAAATTGAGGTGTGGTCCTACCAGATAAAAGACTTAGCACCTTTCTGCTTTGAAAGGAGAGGGAAAGATTGAGACAACCCACCCTTCTGCCCAACTTGTGTACATTTTGGTACTCTGGTCTTTTGACTTGACACTCTTAGAGTTTAGGACAAAGTACTTTGGGACATCAGTGTTCATCACTTCAACTCTCAAGTATTCTTGGTGTTCATTGTTTTACACTTCTGCTCTATAAATACCTTAATTCTATGAAAACATGTTCTAAACTTCCACAGTTCTCCAAAGCACCCCACCTGTGAATGCCCATTTAGCAGTCAGTTTGTTGGTGACTGTGTTTTCTTAGTCCTGCTACTGTCTGCCCATCTCGGGCCTCGTTTGTGTACACGACTTAAAATGATTAACAGTACACCATTTCTACCTTTTGGTCAGAAGTGAGTCTTTCCTGGCTCTCTTCAGGCATTCCAGCAAATTATAGAGGCTTCCAGCAGTATTGTGAATGATAATGCTCTCAAAATAGAGCCTGTTTTCTTCAGAGGAAGGATTACACACATGCTGCACATATTAATTTGTATTATAAGCTACAATATTACTTCTAAGTTTGTAGTATCTATTGAGAACATGTCTGAGAACAGATACATTGTTAATAAGAGCTCATTTGAACAATTTCGTGAGAAAGATGCTTACAAAAACATAGTAACTGTGTTTTTGAGAAAAGATTTTAATAATTTTAAAATCATTTACACACTTTTTGTGTGCTTATAGGCATCTGCTCAATGTGTGGCAAGAAGGTCTTGGATACGAAGAACTACAAGCAAACGTCTGTCTAATTGTACTGACTAGTCTTTTTATGAACTTTACCTTCTGTGTCTTTGTACAGTAACTTTTCTCTGAAATGATTTGTGAATATTACTTTCTGGATGATAGTACTTGGAATGAGAGGTAAAGACAGCCTGCTTGCCTAAAATGTACATAATATTTGTTTATTGTTGTTTTAGCACTAATATTGACTGGTATTTAAAGGTAATGGCTTTCAGCAACTGTTAGAGTTCAAAGGGAAGGAGAATATCCAAGTGGCTGGGTTGAAACTAGATTACCATCAGAACAGAGATCTTTGAGATGAATACTTTTTTTTTTCCCTATCACAAGTCTTCTGCTTGTCTCATGGTAATGTTTGGTAGATGTATAAAATACGAACTTGCATCAACTCATTAAAGTATCTTCATTTAATTGTATGCCTATAAGTATTTATGATTATTCTCATCCCAAACTATTATGACCTTGCTCTTCAGATTTTAATGCAATTGTCTTGTTGTATTTTGTTTCTGCCTACAGTATGGTTGCTTAAATCACAAATTTTTAAGCTAGTGAAATCTGGTGTGTTGTCCTGCCAGTTCTTTCTTTGGCATTGTTGTGGTTTAGCCCCAGCCAGCAACCAAGCCCCACTGCTGCTCACTCACTCTCCCATCATCAGGACCGAGGAGAGAATTAGAAGGGTAAAATCCTGGAAATGTGAGATAAAGACAATTGAATAGGGAAAACAAAACAGAGAATTAGTTCACTGCTTCCCATGGGCAGGCAGGTATTCAGCCATCTTCAGGAGAGCAGGGCCCCATCACCCATTATAATTTCTTGGGAAGACAAACTGATCACTCAGAATGTCCCCCCTTCCTCCTCTTCCTCCCACTTTATCCACTGAGCATGGTGTCATATGGTCTGGAATATCCCTTTGGTCAGTTGGGGTCACCTGTCCTGGCTGTCTCCTCCCAGTCTCCCAGACAGCCCCAGCTTCCTTCCCATTGTGGCAGTGCAAAAGGCAGAAAAGGCCTTGGCTCTGTGTAAGCCTGCTCAGCATCTCTGTATTATCAACCCTGTGTTCAGCACAAATCCAGAACACAGCCCCAATAACCCACTAACAGTGAAGAAAACGAACTCCACCCCATCCAACACCAGCACAGGCTTTAGGACTGATCAGCTATTCCCTTGTTAGCCCCCAAGGAGACTTTACATATGGTATCAGGTGGCCCAAGGCAATAAAATAATGAGCATCAATTTCTAAATATCTCAGTCTCATAATATCCTATGGTAGTCTGTCTTTTAAATACTGGGTTTGAGTTCTGTGATGTAATTGCTTGTATACATGTCAAATTTAAAAGATCAAAGCAGGCTGCCTGCTTTCCAGCTCTGGTTTGATACAAGGAGTCAGTCTCTGAACATGAGTGGCTGACTGTGGCTCTGCAATTCTTTTGTCTTTTGCTTAGTGTCTACATATTAAAGTAATTCCTGCTATGAAGCATAATAATTACTCCTTTGCATGTATTTTAAGAAAAGGAATTATTCATTCTTAATTCATGGTTAATTTTTAGTTCATTCTTAATTTAGGGCAAAGAATTATTAATTCTTAATGCATGGTGAGGTTTTTACTAGACCTATTAAAGTGTTTACTCCCCTGCATCCTCCTGTTGGCAATTTCATGCTTCTGCAACTGTCTTTCAACTGTAACAGAAAAACTATCAATGGGAATTTCCCTATGAACAGATTCTGTTTTGGGTTCCTTTTTGTTCTCATATTATTACAGAGGAAACTACATAACTAATGGAAACTGAAAAAATTGCTGTTCCTTCTGTAGGGCAAAATGAAGAACACTGGGCTTACAGTTATCCTCTTTGTTGTTGCCTTCCTGCCATGCAGTTGCTGAAGAGGTAATTATTTTTGGCATTTTATGTTTGCTGAGAAGCTTTGTCAGGATAGTGGAATGAGCTGGGCCTCCCCAAAGAGAGGAATGTTGCTGCTTTTTATTGCAAAAGCTTCTCCTACTGTAACAACTGCATGGAGGTACATGGGTTAGCTAGCTGGTGATAACTTGGTGTTGGTCACTTGTTTTCAAACACATCAAGGAATTCCCATATTAGTGTATATCTCTATAACACATTCTTTATATGGGTGAGAACAAAATGTCTGCAATTGGCTTCAAGTTTCGCAGCAAATCTTGTCACACACACTGCAGCAAAGCAGTGTGTGTGACAATTTCAGATGGCAGGTTCTCCAATAATCCCTGAACTCTTCACCCTTTATGGATATGTGCTATAGGATTGATTGTTTTTTGTTATTCTGTGAATAAAACTTCTCTTCCTAAAACTGGCCAGTATCTCTATTTCAAAAGCATGACATCATAATTCTTGAATGAATTGGCATGAATTGAATGGTTATTGCACTCTATAAATATTGGCATTGAATTAATTCCTCTTTTTGAAGGATGTATTGAAGATTGAAGAACAACAGGAATTTAAATAATGTGGTGCTTGATTCATAATTTTTTTGTCAATTGAGCTTTTTTACATTTGTCCTATTTTTTACATTTGTCCTAATACTGGACAGCTGCTTTTTCATGTTAGAATCTGTTTTTGTTGTAAAAAGACAGGTTTTGATTTCGTTTTGATTTTTTTTTTAATGGTGGATACATAGTCTTCTGTTTTTCTGGTGGTTTTTACATGCTCAGGATCTTTCATCTGTAGCTCTCAAAGCTCCTCAGCTTCATGAGAGTATCAGTTCAGAGATCTGTAAATTTTGCTGATATAACACTCAACTTTCAGAAAAGCTCATTTTCCAAGCATTATTTTGAAGTCTCACTGCTTTAAATGTAGATCACAAGCCTGAACCTCAGAGATGTACCACAGTTCAAGGCAGCCTTGGCAGAGAAGTACTTAAGGGTAGCTATTAAACTTATATACACCCTCTGTATAATTGAATTGTCATATATAAAAGCATATTGTTGATGCTAAAAATGTTTTGTAAGCATGGGATGTCTTTCCTGAGACATTATGCAGTGAAAAACAAAATTTGTAATGAAAAATTGCCAATTTTTTTTAATGTACTGAGAAGAACACAGTAATATTCCCAGATGATCAGCCTGTCCTCTAAATCACAGGTTACATAAGAGATTTGTGCTGCCAAATTTAGTAGGATTAGAATTTTCCTTGGTACTGCTGAATTCTTAGTATATACTGTCCTTGCTGTTTCTTTGTGTGCTCTTTGGCCGGAACTATTACTGAGCTAAGAGTAAGCAATGCAAGTACTCTGCATTTTGGTGCAGAGTACGAAGAGAACAGATTAGCTACATAGTGTCACTGTGCCTGGAGAAGCCAATCAGCTGAAAATTAAACAGGAGCTGTTGAAGGGTCCTTGTTGTGTCAGGGTATTCTCCCATTCATTCCCCTGTTGTTTTATTTTTTTAACCCTGCTCTTCCTGCTGCAGAAGCTGGAGAAGGGACCATAAAAGAATTATCATTTGGCAATACTGTTCCAAAGCATTAAGATTGTTGTAATTGTTTTCTTGTAAAATGTGGTGGTTTTTCCCTCTTTGGTCCATTCTGTTCCTTCATCAGCAGAATAACAACCAGAAAGACTTTGTCTTCTGTACAACGACGTCACTGTCCACTTTGCATTCAGTTTTTCTTGAAAATGGCCCAGACTTGCACAAAAATCATCCTTTTTTTTTTTTTTTTGGCAAAATAGGATGTGCAGGTTTCAAATGGCAAGTCTGTTGCACCTGCTTGTTCTGGCATCACTCCTGTCATCAGCCCATCTCTCTGCAGTGCCTCAGATTGTACAAATCTTCCAGCTCTGCTCCACCCAGAGATGCTTTGGCCGTGACCCTCTGCCAGTCTTTCCACAGTCCTGGGCAAGAATGGCTGGTGCCTTTGTATTATCAGTGGTCATTAAAGCTATATGCAAAAGTTGAAACACAGCTGTTCAAAGTGGTGCAGTGAACTATGTTGCTTTATTTTCCTAATACAAAGCTGTAAGGTTCCTAGATACACAAGTTGGTTCCCCAGCATGAGAGATTCATTATTCATTGAAAGATGATAGCCAGGAGACAAGCTCTTTACATCTATAATGACAAAATTTAGTTTATGATAGGGCCTCTGTGCTGTGAATAAAATTCTGGAGCTACCAAAGTCTTTAGAATTCCCCTTGACAAATCATTGCTTTTCTTGGATTGGAGCTGGGCTTCTTGATTTTGTATAAGTATATATGGCCTAAATATGTGCCTTTTTCTGTCATTGGCTTTGGCTGTTGAAGAATCCAAGAGTGGTTTTTGGCACTGACCTACCAGTTGCTTAATAGAACTGTCTATTCAATGAGCCCTGGTTCAGCATGGGAGCATGAACATACCTCTTTTGCTTATGAGTTTCTCACTAGATCACTGGTTTAGAAAATGAACGTGGCCAGATGCAAAAGGGAATAGTAGTGACAGGAAAACTCTCCCTGAATATCATGAGAGAATGAAAACATTGCTGCATCACAGCTGAGGTTTGCTATTAAGCTAAAGTATTTTTGCTCTCCCAGTCAGCAGAACTGGTTGGACAGTACAAGAAAGCCTGGTGGCTGCCCTTACAAATAACAGACCCAAGTGTTTATTTTTCTTCTTGTGAGGTTTATAGCTGTGCCTCATATGAAGACCAGTTGGTTTTGTACTGCTTGTCTTCCTCTCAGATGTGTGCTTTTATGGATGAAGTTGTCTCTGAAATTCATCAGGAAACTGGTTTTTTATCAACTTTTATGGGAGGGGCCATAGTTGACTTTGCAGAACGTGTGTTCATAATGTCTGTCTAATGCAGAAAATGCAAGTGCTCTGTTGACAGGGAGGGCTTACTTCTTGCACTTCAGGATAACAGAAAAAGCTGTGTTCAAGGAACCTGGAAAAATCTGATGTCTTGCCAAGAAGAAAGATGCATGAAGTATTCTCCATGTGGGTATTGCTAGTAAAAGGTTACTTTGTTATGTGGTTCAGGAAGGCACTACTGACATTTGATTTTTTGCCTGGATGCCATTTGTGATTAACATTTGTGATAAACAAGTAGATTTTTAAGCAAGTAGATTTTTCAGGCACTGGTGACTCAATGACCAAATAACTATCTAATTAGTTTAGGCAGCCATTTTCAGACTGGCTTTCTAGTAGAAAACTTCTCAAAACTACTCCTTCCTTTCTGTCTCTCTCTTTGCACTAAAAGATGCAAACTGAACTTAGCAATGTTGGTGACTCATTAGGCATCAGCACTTCCAGCAAATGCACTTGCTGTGTGCTCATCTGCCGAGTGCCATTGGGAAAACAAATGTTGAGCAGGGTTTGTTTTCTGTGTCATCATGGTGCTGATGATTCAATTATCAGTATTTTAACTGTTTCAGGTCACATGCAAACACATAGAACTCGCATTTGCCATTTTCTGCTGGCTAATGGGTCACATGCATCTTAAATATATCATAACCAGCCCAGTCTCCAGGAAATTATTATTTGCTGTTGATTTTTGGTTGCTCCTTTTGCTGCCATAGAAGGTAAAGATTTTAAGTTGATACAGCTCCCAAATTGTGTCATGGATATTTACTGTTCTGCTATGTTTACTACTGTTCTGTAACACAACAGTGCAAGTAAGACTGTGTGTGACAAAAGGCGTGGCTTTCAGGGAGTTGGCTTCTAGCCCAGTCTAATTGTCATATTTTATTGATTAAAATATTTAAATGCTAATTGGATTAAGCAAAGACTTTACTCTGACATCTTACATTGTCTGTCTTTCTGTGGGAGGCTTTTGAAAAAGTGACAACACGACATTTCAGTGATGAATAGCCTTCATTTTATGGCTTTCAAAAGCATGTTTCCTAAAGGATGGGAAGTAAAAAAAACTGATATAAGGGAACAGTTATTCTACTGATTTTTAGATTGGTTTAGTTTGGTTTGTTTGTTATTAGAATTCCAAAGAAATCTTTGAAAGATCAGGCATATTTTGTTTATGCAGTGGTATCAGCCTGAGTTTGAAGTGAGCCTGATGCTGTGACTGAGTCGCTCTACTTTAAAATAGATCCTTGTTTGAATAGTGAGGTATTAGCAACAGTAATTGCTGCCTTATCATCAGAATATGTGAAATATAAATTCAGAGACTCACTAAACTGGCACATTTCCCAGCCTAGCTTAGAAATAGTGGCCAGGTAAGTAGATCAGTATGGATTTACATGAATTTGGTAGGGCTGCCCTGGAGATGAAGAGGGCATCATATACACAGTTATGTGTCATCCTGCAGTGCTGTTGTGGAGGCACTGGGCAGAGAAACTCCTGTAGCTAAGAAAGTAGCTAAAGAAAAATGTGTCTGCTAGTGAGGGCAGCAGAACACCGTTTCTAGAAGTCAAAAGTACTCAAATTTAATTTCTGTGGCAAATTCTAAAACATTACAGTGAACTGTGTGAGTGAATCTTTGAAGCTTCTAGGAAAACTTCTTAGAGAGCAGCAAATGCCATTTATTCCTCAAGTTGCTAATATTCACAACCCTCTCCCCCTCTTCTTTTTTTTTTTTTTTTTTTTTAATCCAGATTTCCAGGGTAACAGACAAGCATTTGTTACTGGTGAATTTTGAGTAAGTGAAGTACTGATAGTTGCACTGAGGAAAAAATAGATGACCAGGTATTATGATGAATGAATTAAAAAGAAAAAACCATTTTTAAAGACTGTCACATTCATTATAAAAGTGAAAACTTTTGACATTATTTATCTTAGCTGAATTAGAAACAAATGGTCCTGCAAATGTTAAGGTTATAAACCAGCTTGCAATCTCCATGCTTTTTTATTCTATGAAATATTTCTGAAGATTGCGTTGTGTTTGTTTTGGTTTTTTTCAGAAACAGCTAGGGGCCAGGGCCATTATTTTTAAAGTTTAAGCTTAATTAAGCAAATAATTTAAAGTTTCAAATCCTTTCCAGTATAAAACTGTATATGGCAAGGTCATGAAGATTCATTAGAGGTGAATATACAGGTTAACCAGGTTTTGACAAGTGTGCTTGTCACATGCTAGCTGTGAAATGCAATTCTATAAGCACTGTTCAGCCATGAAGTGCCATATGCTCTGGCTTTATTCCTGCTTTTATATTCATAATGAAAATGTCACCATTTGGACTGAGGGACAGAATGGTAGGAGTAGGACCAGTAAAAGTGTGTGGAACACAAGTGCACACTTCTGTCACTGAGCACTCAGCAAGCATTCATTTTCCCTTACAATCCCACACCAGGTGGATAAATAAGAACCACTCAGATGATTTGTCCAAGGCTGATGAGGAAGTTGGTGTCAGGTTGGGGTTGGAACTCACTGAAAAGAGCTGTGGCATATGTAGATTGCTGGGAGGTGCCTTGTCTCTGTGTGCCCTTTCCATGGGCAATCTTTTGGTACCTGTGCAACCAGGGCACACTGAGACAGGAGCTTGACACAGGAAGTGTTTTAGTGAAGGAATTAATTAGTTTCAGAAACAAGTCCAGCAGAGTTTTCATTTGGGATTTTTTTTCCCCTCAAGGTCCATTCAAACAGTTTTCCATAACATTTTATGTATGTGTGTAAGTTTCATACCAGTACTGAATACTTTGGGCTATGCAGCTGTTTTGTTTGTGTAAACATTTCCTCTGTATAATTGGTCAGCTTTCAGCATTGATTAAAGTTAGATAGGAATTTTGACATTTATTAAACATTTCATACATAAACATATCTGTTCAATTCGTTCTTACTTGAACACATATGGGCTATGATAATCCCAGTTCTGCCAAAGATAAAGGCATATCCAGCTTGTTGTGGGGCATTTGTCAAGAAGATGGTCAATAGGATTACAGTGCTTTGAAGAACAACTATATCTGAAAGTACATTTGCATTTGAAAAATACTGCATTCATAAAACAGGCAAAAATAGGAATACTGAATAAATCAATAATCTGATAGGAAAAAAAACCCCTAAAATCTATAGATTCAGAATCTATTTTGATTCAAATTCAAATTAACAGTCAGATTTTCACACACTTCTTGATGTAGTATAGTATCTCTTTCTCCCAAGTATTGCTTCTCCTTTGGTTTAGAGGTGAAAATAGCTAAGGGTAGTTAGGGACTTAATTCCCATTAAATTTATTTCATTGAGAATTGGTGCTCACATCAAGCTGTGTAATAAGGTACTGCACAGTGTAAGGTACAAAATGTGGCATATCAGAACAAGTGGTATTTTTTTATATACTATCACCATCTGATTTACTGTTACTGCAGGTTTCTTTCCAGAAAAATTTTAATAAAAATTCAGTTTGCCATTAATGGGTATATAGTGATACAATAGAAGCTGATTTTTTGTATTACCTTGTTGGTTCTGTATTCCCTTCAAAAAGTGGGAAACTGCTTCTGAACTGCAATTTCTAGCTAGTGGTAAATAAATTGTCTTCACTGGAAGTATGAGGCAGCCTGTTAACTCTTGACTGAACATTTTTGATATATCAAAACAGGCTGAACATGCTGTACTTAGATACATTGCATGGTACTTCATTGTATGATACAATGTATCATTCAACGCTTCTCCAAGTTGTTCTAGAAAATTGCTTTAGATTAAGGAAAAGGATTAAAAATGTTTTTTGAGGGCTAAACAAATACAGGTTTGTCCTCTTCTTTGGATTCTGCAGAAGGCCTCATAACATTTCTATGTATTAGAGAGTCCTAATTTCAGGATATAGAAACATTTCTGTGGAGGAAAGGGGCAGTTCTGGAGGAGAATGGCTCTTCACAACCACATATCCATGTTTCATTGTAATCCCCTTAACCAAATTCCAGCTAGTGACTTTTAGGTATGGGCACATAATTGCCTTGCTGTTTTTCTGGTGGGCCATGAATTCCAAAGGGCAGCTTAACAGGCAGCTGTTTCTGAAGCTTGTGGCATGTTTGTCTAACCATGTCAGCTGGGAATTTTAGCTTGCACCCTAATTCTGCCAGGCAGATAGGATAGAAGACAGTGGAGAAGCAGATTACATCAATTCTGTATTTTCTGGCTGTTCCTAGGCAGGATGCTGTCTGAGGACAGCATAAACACCTTTGCTAATCAAGGCATCTTTTAGAAAACAACCCATAGAGCCCTTTGGAGTGGGGCTGAATCCTCAAGAGCAGGGCTTAGTGTTCTGTGTCCTCAAGGATGTTTGGTCATCCAGTTCTCCATGACATCTGGTTATTGCCTGTGTGTCTTTGGGAATATGTAGTTAAGTTTTTCTTCTGTACACTTTGTTAGTATGTAGGATGAGTTGGTTTGGTTTTGATTTCTTGTGTGGGAATGAGTAGGTGGTTTTAGATTCTGACAGTAAAATGTTACAGTGGCATTATGCTGTGAACAGTGAGAGAGTACCTCATCTGTTTTTTGTTGGGTAGCTATGAATAAAATACTTTTATTCTCTAGCAGGAATTTTAGGAGACTGCAGGGTGCTAACAGAACGTGAGAACAAAGCTGTGAAGTAGCTGGTTCTCTGATAGAGTTTCTCCAAACATAACACAACCGCCACATATGGTAGCTCTAGTGTCTGGCAATTGTTTTTACTGTTGGTGCTGTCAAACTGTTGGAGTCTGTTTCCATTTAATTCTTGATCGGCATGAGAAATTTCTTGGATTTGGAATCTCCTTGCAAGAATGCAAAATAATCATAGAACAATTAGGGGTGGAAAAATCCTCAAGGTCTTCAAGTCCAAACTTTGACCAAATACCACCATGCCCACTAAACCATATAACAAAGCACTAGGTCTGCTTGTTTTTTGAACAATTCCAGGGAGTGTGACTCCACAACTTCCCTGGGCAGGCTGTTCCAATGCTTAAAAATGCTTTCAATGAAGACAGTTTTTTTCATATCCAGCCTCAACCTCCCTTGGCACAACTTCAGGCCATTTGCCCTTGATGATGCTGGCGACTGTCCTGCTGTTTGTCAGCACTGAGCAATAGAACACATATGCATCCATAGAGTGATTTGTTAAATCTTCAATCTGAGTTTAATATTCTAGAATATTATGTCTGGACAAATGTTCACAGCAGCATCATTCATAACTTTTGAGAACAGCTCTGAAATGCACTTTTGTGCAGGTAAGCAGCAGTGCCCATCTCAAGGCTGAATATCCCATTGCACGTGAATTAGCCTAAAATGAAGCACTGGAGCACTTCTGTCTCCTTGGTGGAGCCAGCTGCAGGTGACTTCACCAAGGTTATGGGATCTGGGTCCAAACTCAGCTTTGGGAGCTTGTACTTGTGAAGTAGTATGGGAATGGTCCTGCTGTGCTCCAGGCACATGCCATCACATTGAACACCAGGCAATGAAGTGAGCTGTTGTGCTAAAAGCATTTGTTTAATGCTTTGAAAAGCCAGTAAGTGTAGTACTAATGAGGAGTACTGGGCTGGGAATACAAATGATTGTACACCACTATATCTAATCTGACAAAAAAGACATTAGGGCCTATTCATAATGTCCTATGTGCTAGTTACCATTGCTATATTCTTTGTAGAATTATCTCTTAAAATATTTTTGTTTAAAAAATACTCAGCTGCTGTTACAGCTTAGATTATGTGTCTGCTGTGGCAGTTCTGGGGTGCATTCAAAGAAGGCATTAGGGACTCCCAGTCCCATTTGTATTAGCCCGTGAAATACATGGCTCACTTTCTGCAGCTCAGCTATGGTTGAAACCATTTGCTTCTCCTCTCTGACCAAATCTATGAGGCCAGAGTTAAACCAGCACCCACCTATTTTAATACATATTTTAAACATTAATAAATTTTTGCAATCTTCTCGTGTCAACATATGAAAACCTTACTTTTTTCTGTAAGGTGTCCTTCAGCCATGACAAAGAGATCTTATTTTACCAGTGTAATCTATTTCCAATGCATCATCAGCCTTGCTATCACAGTCATAAAGCAATCTCCAATATCACAGTCCGTCCATTGCAGTTGCAGTAGGAATACAGCAGGGTCTCTGGCAAGTGCTGATTTGGGTCTGGGGTATATGGACCATTTTTTCAAGTGCAGGGAGCATGCTCGTTATTTCATAGCATCAGCCCCTTCAGCAGAAAGGAGAGCTCCTCTATTGTGAGAAATCTTTTTTTTTTCTATCCAGAAAGAAGCACCAGTCTGGAGGTTACAGGTATCTTTGGTTTGTTTGCAAAAGTCATCTGGCAAACCTAGCAGATGCCCAGCAGGGCCATCAGCATCTGCCAGTAAAATATGTACATATGGCGGTTAGATCTTAACTAAGCAGACCACAGAACCTTCCCTTCATACAGGCCTCAGCTTCCTGCCAAATCCCTGCCCACTGAGAGGTCTGGGCAATAGGAAAATATTTGCAGCATGCTCTTGAAGCTATTTCAGTTCAGGATGAGGTGCCAACTCCTCAATTAAGTACCTCTCACACAGAACACCCTCCTGCCAATCTTTCTGCTTGTAGATGATGGCAAGTGTTTTGTGTGCAAGCTTTCAAGAAGTCTGACTGAGAAATGCTGTCACAAAAGATAGCATTTCTGTGGCATGAAACAGCCCTGCCAGTAAAAAGCTGCAATTAAGCATATAAATTATTATAAAATCTTATTATGTAAACTGTAATTTCCTACAAAAATATTCTGAGATAATCTTTATTACTGGTCTAAACAAAACACAGTCTATCATTGGCACTGTTCCTGTTGTCTGTGGAAGAGCCTTTCCTGCTATAAGAAGGGGAAATTATTCTCAGAACTTGAGGTGGAGATGGAGTTTCACCTGTGTACCTTGCACCTGCTCCCTGAAGGTCATCTTTCTTAGTCAGGTTGGGAGCCACTGCAGAGCTTTTTATCTGCCAGTTTTGTCATGACTCAAAGGAGGCACCTGCAAAAAGAAAGGGTCTAAGAGCTGAATAACTCCTAGGAGTGATCCTAGGAGGAAAGGTGATGTTTAAACAAAGTCATGAGCAGACAGGATTTCTGTGCCAACTAAATCTGTGGGGTGGCCTCTGACTACAGCAATATAGGTGTAAATCAGAACCTGCAGACACTGAGCTCCTAAACTGTGGTCTTGAAGCTTGCAATATTGTCTTCCCAGCAATACCAATAGGAGATTCACTCCTGCATCTGAAAAAGAGCCTAGAAGCTGTAAACAGGGCACATGTAGAAGTATTTTATAGCTGGGATGCTAGGGAGCTGAAAAACTTAATTCTCTTCAGTTTCAGAATAACATTACCTTCATAACGTTGTGAAGGATGGAATGCCCAGGAACAATCATCCAGCTCACGAAGACAAGGTGACATTTTAAATGGGAATTTTATTTTGAAAAGACTTTTTATTCCTATAGCTGGGTATTCAAGCTGATTTTATTCAGCTAGTAAAGCACTACTTTAATATTCTGAATGTTTTTAATATACTTGAATTCCAATTGGCGTGTAAGCGTAGCTTAACACTAATCAGGAATCAAAAAATAAATTGACTCTTAATAGCAGCTACTTTTTTCCAGAATAAAATATAGGCATTAGAAATCTGAATAAATACATGCCATGTTAAATGAGTGTGTATGAAAAGAAGGTGTCTTACTGATTAGCAAAATGAAGCCCCAATGTAATATAAAGGCTATGTTCTGCTGCAAATGAGCACTACATTACTAATCAATGAGAATCCAACTCTTTCTGTGAGGTAAAAAGCCATGGAAATGGAAAACAATAAATGATCCAAGTCAGGAATTTCCATTTGCTGTATTAAGTCATAATTAAAACAGTGGTTCAAATTATTAATCAATTTATTTTGAGGCACAGTTTATGTGAGTCTGGATTAGAAGCAGGATTTTTGCTAAGGCAGGTAGGTATATTTTTTGCATATTCCAAGTCATTCAAGCTGCCAAAGATTCATATGGAATAAATACTGGAGCCATGCTGTAGCTTGGCAGTGTGTACATAGTAAAAGTATATGGCTGAAGGTGAAAAAAAAGAAAGTTCTACTGGTTAGGAAAACAAAAGAAATTAGTTTAAATGGCATTCCAGTAAATAAATGTAGAAGGTGTTTCAGTTGTGGAAGGATCTGAAGATCAAGCCGGTGAATGTAAAATTTGGATTGAGCTTTTTTTTCTGACTTCAGGTAGAGACCCTTGGTGTAGTTTTCATAGTGTTTGCATGAGCAATACTTGCCCTGTTGTCATTAATTTCAGTGGGGATTATGAAAACCTGAAGGAGAGCAGCAGCTTTACTCCTTCCTAGGCTATCAGCTTTCAGCTATTTACCTACAGAAGTAAATGTAACTCTTTCTTGAAGGATGTCTACACTGACCAGCCCTGGACCGCTTTATACCACAGATACAACAACTTTCACATTTCACACTCCCCAAAGAAGCTACAATTAAACATATACCTTTAAGGATAAGTGTTTTCTTTTCTGGTTTACCTCCTGGAGCAGTAAGAACTCACAGCAATTTTTCCTCTTTTATTATCTTCACTATTATTTCCCTCTTTATTTCCTTTTATTCAACACGGCATCCAAGACTCTGAAAATCAGAATTTTCCATAAAGAACTGGACAGTAAATAATGAAAGGTAGTGAGTGGTACTTACATGGGGACAGCCTGTCAGTATCCTTAATGGTCATCATCTCATCAAGACCTTTATCAAGACTGCATCGCTAAGTGTACATGAAAGCACAGATGAGCTTTTACAGGAAAGGAAATACCTGACTTTAGGGCAGAAAACTGCTCTAAAGGGGTTTATGGTTGTAATGTGACAAATGACCCATAGAGCCCAAATGGGAAATACAGGTGTCCATCCAGGCTTTGAAAACAGCTTTATTGAAAAAACCTGCAGTTAACTTGTGTAGTTACTCTGAGGACACAGTTGTGCTAAGAGGAGCTGGGGGTTTACATCTAGACCTGCTCTTCCTTTTTCCCTCCATTCAAGAAAGTGAGAATTCTCCTCTGGGTGCAAATCTGTGACTCAGGTACATTTACAGTCTTCAGCTTTTCACCTGGTTCTGAATAATGCTGAGAGTTCACAAAATTTGAGTTCTGGCCAATTTCTGTCCCAGTCACAATGTGACAAATTTCTAGGGTTAAACTTTATTTGTTTAACTGTTTTACTGAATGCAAATCAAGGCAGAGGCCCTTCTAAATGTGAAGTCTTAGAATATTTTCAAAATACTGAAAAAACTACATGGATTTATTATACAGAAAAAAAAATCAAACTCTGAAAAATCAAACTAGAACCCCAAGTTTACAAGTAGTGATTGTGCTGAGGGGATGAGAAAATAGATCTCCCATGCACTGCAGCAGTAGAGGAACCTCTTCACAAACATTTGAATTACAATGAGAGCAAAATCAAGTTGACACATAGAAGCTGTGATCCCCAAATGAAATATGAGTCACAGCAAAAACACTGGATAAATAATTCTTTCCTTTCACAAATAAAAGGGTTCAGCCCAGAAAGCAGTGATAAAAAAGAAGGTAATTTTCCAGTATTAGAGAAAGTGAGCAGAAGATGCAATTTATGGAAGGAGATTTTATGAGTAAAGCATTTTTCACACTTTCCATAAAGTACCTTTTGTGCACACTTCTTCCCTGCACTGTCTTTCATTTTCTTCATTCAAGTCCTTAAGTCATTGCTGCAGTAATGCTGCATAAAAAAATGCTTTTACCAATTATTAATGAAGCTACAGTATTATCATATCCTTAAACTGGCCAAAGAAATGAGCAGCTTGCCAGGGCAAAAATAGAGGTGAATCCCAGAAGGCCTTAGCAAAAGAAAGGGAAAGCACAGTCAGACTAAGTAAGAAGGATGAGCTCTGCAAATCTCTCCTCTCATCACACTCTAAATGTTAATTTCTTTTAGACTGCTCCCTGATGTTTCTTTGGTCTTAAGCTCACTGTCTGTGAGTTCCTTCTGACCTGCTGTACGACCTGGTTTGGTGAACACTCAGGACCACCATCACTTTAACCATCTTAGCCCAGGCAAATTCCATGTGAACAGAGGTAATACCTACATGTGAATGAACACTTTCAAGATCTGGCCTTTGATTAAGGTATCAAATTGTTATATACAATTGAAAAGGAAGCATCTTAAAAGGTGGCTCTGGAACAGATTCTCAGATGATAAACAAAACTGGGTATGTTGCTGTTTGTTCTTATTGTCATTTCACTTATGACCAGTGTGTTTGTAACTATTTGCTGATTTTTCTCTTTGCATGGGGATAGTTTTTTTAATTGGTCTTTAAATACTGACTCATAAAGATCCCTACTAAAAGGCTTATCCTTGACATACGTTCAACAAAAGAAATAATAGGAGACTTTTCTAACCAACTGTTATATGAATATCCAGAATTAAAAATACCCAGCAGTGGTAGTTATAGAAATAATGTGTGTAATGGGTTTCCAAAGGAACATTAAGTTTTAAAGTTTGCAAAATGTAATCTTTGGGATTAAAGTTTAGATTATTTATCATCCATGTTATTAAAAAATGGAGAAAAGAAAATAAAAACTTAGGGATTCATAAATTATAAAACCCCTTTGGCTTTTGGAAGCAGGGCCTTTTAAAAAATAATTATTTTTTTCCATTAAAATATTCTTTATAAGCCTGATATGGCAGACTCATGAGGTTTAATAGGCCATTTTAGCAAGAGGATACCTCATTAAGTTAAAATTATTTCTCAAGAAGTGGTAATATGGTGCTTTAGGAAAAGAGGAAAGCAGCAAGGCACTGGCTGCATCCTTCGTATTAGGAATGTCTGATTTTCCCAGCCTTAGGAAGTGCATGTTAAAATCTTACAGCTCAGGTCTGCAGGGCATATTTCCTGTACTGCAGGAGACAATGGGGGGAGAAGGTCCTGAAGATGTTCACAGCTGAGAAAACAACAAGCGTTTTCATTATGAACAGCAGAGTAGCATAACACGGTGTGCAGAGCTGGTAAAGTGCTCAGATATTTTACCAGCAGTGTGTGATATAGCTGCTCTCTCAATAGTTTCTGTATTGAAGAAATTTGGGTACAGCAGATGAGCAGCAGATCACATCTAGAGTTAGGGTTGTCAGTAATCATTCTTGTATCAGTAAAGAGCCTTGGAATTCCAAGCAGCATCTGTTTGCCAATGATATATGGTATCCTGTATATGACACAGGTTTCCCTCCAGAAAAAAACATGATCTAGTGCATTCTTACATAGTTTTGAGAAAGATCTTCTAATCTCTCTTCCACTTTGATTTTATACAAGGAACAAGGCAGACTATAATGTTGTAACTTTAACACCATATTTAATACATTTGCATATGAGTTCATGATGAAACTAATTTTGATGACATGCTTGCATGACTTTTACCTTTTGAAATTTGACTTTTTGGAAAGCCTCTGGCCTTATTGGAGTGCTGATTCTGTTGAGAGAAATGTCATGGCCCAGAGAATAATTATCCAGCACAGTGAGACAGAGGCATTAATGACACTAAGCCTTTCAAAGTGAATGAGTCCTCCAAACTATGAAGCTGATTTAAAAATCATAGCATTTTACCACGTACCAATCTGTGAGGAAGGACTTGGCCTTCTTATTTCTGAGCCCTTAGGATTTATGGTTTTCCACCTTTCTCTGTAGTTCTAAAAGCAGTTAGTTTACTTTTTTCCTTTTGTTCTTTTTCTTTTTTTTTTTAGAGATGAAAGTGGAGAGTTTCAGAGAACACTGGAAATTTAAATCTGCGGATTTAATTTAATTAAATTCATTCAATTGTGGCCAGCACTGGGATCCTACCTTCTCTCCAACTCAATAAAGACCCAGAAAGGGCAAAACCATCTGGTTTTTATATTAGGTTTTCACTTTCTGGAATAAATCCTGGAATAAATGTCATTCTGATCTTCAGCTCTAGCTCAGCTTCCCCTGCAGTAAATGAAACAGCTCCTGCTGATTTCAGTGAGAGCTGGGGCAGGCTCTCACAAGCTGTGCTCTTTAGTCATTTCTCTGCATTCAAAAAACAGTTCAGTACTTTGTGACAGTTCCAAACCCATTTTAAATATGGGGAACATATTTAAAGAAGAACTTTAATGTCAAATCAAACCAGCCGCACAAAAGTGCCTCAAACAACTTCCTTTTAGGTCAATAAGAACTTTCCACTGACTTCACTGGGCATTGAATCAAGACAGAAAAATCAAAGCAATACATTTAAAATCTGAATATAATTAAATAAAACCGATAGCCTTAAAAAGAAGTTCTAGGCAATAAGCTTCATACATTGCCAAACCAAAATTCAGAGGCCACGTGCACAATAATACAAAAAAACTAGGCAGAGTGCATCTAAGTGTGTGTGTGAGTTGCTTTTATGCTGATAGCATAAGTGAGTACATTCAACTATAGCAGCAAATCAAATTATGCAATGTATTTCTTAGCTATATAATGTGTAAAACATACTAGATGCAATTTTTGTCCAGGTTATTGCTGCAAGCAATATTTTTCCAAAAGTCCTCTGGAAATAGCTTTGGATGCAGTCTGCATCAGCAGATTCAATCAAAAATTCCTCCAAGCAGGACTGGTGCGATGTCAATAATAGATGTGTCAAATCAGGGCCTGCAAAAACTCTACACAAATGACATTTATTAGGACTGGATTTTGTTAATGGTAGTGGATGGGACTACATTTGGCAAGCAGTTCAGGTAAAATATAGTCATTGTGCCCCGAAGTTTGTCTGCTTTTTCCTACTGTCACTAAGATATGTCCACAGCTTTCCCCATCTCATCCCTGACATGCTTTTGTGTTTCTGGTATCCTTCCTTGAACAGTCACTGCTGACAATAACAGCAATACCCTGTGGTACCAGAGAAGATTCAGTGACCCCAGTCCACAAAAAAAGAGAAAACAGAAACTGCTGCCACCATAATCTGAGACTTCTGAGTGTGGTTATAGGTGCCAGCATTGCTACGATCATTTTGCCAAAGGACTTACCTAAGTACCAATAAAATGTCTACATGTGGCCAGAGAAGATGAATATGCCATCAGTAATTCTGGGGGATTTTTTATAGAAGCAATGAATCATGTTTCAATTTTGAGTCTCTGGCTTTTCTCACATTTCACTTTCTTCAAAGTTTTGTATTGGACAAGGCTGTGTCTGCTAAACCTTTGTTGTTCTGTGGGAGAGCTGTGAGTTTCAGTTAGTGTTGCAAATGTTTATTTGGGTCTGAAACTGTTAATGAAAGTTTTACAATGACTCAAGAAACCTCTGACTATGATTCATCAAACCTGTACTGAAAATTCTTTCCAGAGGCAGGTGTCCCAGACTGAGAATGCATTTTGCTGTGCTCTCCTGCGCTGTATTGACAGGCTTTGGGATGTGATTAATTCTCTCAGCAGAATTTTGGAGGCTTTTAACTTGAATGACTTTCAAAGGGGTAAGTTGCAACTGAGCTTTTAATCTTACAGTAGTTGCATGCATTAGTATACACCTCAGTGTATTCTTAGTTATTTCTTCCTGAAATTTATCCTCTAGATTACTATTCCCCCTTCCTTGTTGCCTAGCCATGTCATACACTCAGAATATAATGTTTTTCATGACTCATATTCCAGGCAAAATGCCATTCATCCTAATAAAGTGAAACAGAGTCTATTTCCCTCCTATTAATTGTTCAGATCATTTTCTGTACTTTCAAATAAATCTTACTGTTCTTCCAGCTATCTTCTAGCTGAGGACCTCATCACACTTTGGAGTTTCATGGATTAGGCCTTGTGACTTCACTGTGAAGCATGGAAATACTAAGATTTGGGGCTTTCAGTTGAAAAATTCAGATATGGATAAAATATAAAAATTTTTAATGGCTATAAACTGGTAAATGGATGGTGATCTGGTTAAGTATTTCTTTATTCCTTTGCTCCTTAGCCTGAGCTTAACTCTTACTTACTTGGTGCATAAAGGAGAGTTTCTTAGCTGAACATGTGTGTAAAACTCATGCTTGTGGAAGTGAAAACTCTGGCATGGTATCACATAACCAGTTTAAGTTGGGAAGCAAAGTTAGGAAAGACAGTTCTGACACCCAGGGCCATTCTAAAGATCTATAATAGTTCTGTATTGTGGGTTGGGAACACTGATGTGGTCTGTATCACACACTGACTTTATTTCTGTTAGCTGCTTGCCAACTCTGGACAATGAACATTATTTTCACAGTGTGCTCATAGATGTACTCACCAGTTCATCCCTCTTGAGCCTGAACATCAATCTGAGAGCAGTAGCTGTTTATCTCAGTCATTCCTGATAGCTTTTGAAGAATTATGATGCCTCTATTTCTAATCTCATAGTGGGAGTGATGTAGTTGACCTGTGAATTATGTACCTTTCAGGTATATCTAGTGGATCTGTTGCTATTTTTTCTCTTCTCTCCTCTCACCTCCCATTAAAAAGGAGAAATAAACCCCATTTATTTGATGTTTTGCTTGCTACTGGGAAAGTTTTGCTTATTGAGCATTGCACCTCATTTATCTGCAGGATCATTTAGTTTGAAGACTTCTGGCTTTGGGCTTGAGTTGATGCTGTGTAGGTGGATTTGCAAGGACACCTAGAAATGGAAGTTAGCCTTTTGAAGCTATTGACTGATGATCTGCAGTGCCAATGGCAGGAAACAAGACTCTGGCTGTGAAGGAGTGCTTGAGGGCAGGACTGCTCAACACCTGGGCAACAAGGCTGTATTTGGCCCACAAATACATTGGTATATTCCAGCTTGTGCTCATCCCCCAGTCATGAATTGTAGTCCTGTGTCAGTGGGGCTCACCTGTGTACTCAGGACTTCCCTGGATTTTGGGGGATGGTGTTGCAGCAATCAGTTGCACAGATAGCATGAGGTGAAACTTGCAGTAGCTGGTTCTCAGAACTGGGTTTTTAAATAAAGTCCTTATTTCTTACATGAGATCCCTAATGGATGGGGAACAGATTCAT
Source organism: Agelaius phoeniceus (assembly GCF_051311805.1). NCBI lineage: Eukaryota > Metazoa > Chordata > Aves > Passeriformes > Icteridae > Agelaius > Agelaius phoeniceus. The sequence goes on along the minus strand of NC_135267.1, from coordinate 89,115,385 downwards.
CTCCTGTCACTGGGCCTCTCTTTTAAAGAAAATATTTAACCTAATTTTGCAAAATGCAACTGAGTCAAAATGAGATTGAAATGACCTCACCCTAACTAGCTGACCTACACACACGCACACATGCATTATAAATGACAGAGTGCACCCAGTGGTCATGTGAAATGAACTAATCTGCAGAGAAACTGCACAGGGGGTCATAGACTTACATAAGTTTCATAAGCAAAGCAAACCAAATTCCTGAAATATTTCACTGCAAACTGCTTTCCAATTTTTAATGGCAACTATGAGTCTACTCTAAACATTCTTAGTGTCTCCACACTGAAATTAGTAGAGATCAATCACACAAATGTCAAATAGGCCCCTTCACTTTTGATTTATAAGTACATTTATGGATTGCATTAGTGCTTTTGGCTGCAGAATCAGAGCACAGGCTGAATGTTCAGCAGTCAATCCACCTTACTCATTGCCAAATCCTTTCCAATGTCACATTTTCACATGAGAGCTCACCCAGCCTTCACCAGTTGTCTGAATATGAATTTGCTTTCATCCTTGATGTAAAACTTTATGTTTGATTATGTCTTCTGTGTCCAGTTGACCATGTCACCCAGATCATTCTGTGTTATTGATCTGTCTTCATTCTTAACAACTCCTTAGATGTTGTATCTCCAGACATGACCATCCATTAGGCAGAGATACATTGTTGTTTCCCCTTTGGAATGTTTGTCCCCACCACAGCTTCTGTATACAAGTTGGTTGAGGGAGCACAGCTCTGGTAAATGCAGGATGTACAAACAGCAGAGACAAGGTGCCTTCTGTTTGCTCAGCCTGCTTTGTGCTGGCTGCAGCACATTGTTCCTGTGTCCTGGGGACTGGGTCAGCCATGGGAGAGGCACCTGTGAGCTGGTCATCCAGGAGGAACTTCCTTTCTTTCTGTACATGGTGCTGCCACAGGACACACAGAGACTGCACTGTGGAGGCATCCCAGCCCGGTTTCCAGGGAGGAATTTTTCATCAAGCATGGATCCAAGGATCCTTCCTAAAGACTTGGATCAGTAGACTTTAGGAAGTGGTACTTTTCTCCACTGTGAAGACAGACTCTCTGTCCAGTTATATTGATATCTATGAGAGGTTCCTTAGGAGAATCCTTCTGAATGCAGGATCAGGATCTAACCCCTGTGCTGACAGGTAACTGCATGAACTGGGCACTTTCCCCAAAACTCAGATTATTCCACACTTCTTGCATATCATTGGCAGACAGACATTCCTCTTCCCCAGAACTCTGAGTACAAACAGGAAAATCAGGACTGGGAAAGTTGAACAGTGTCAGTAATTTGAAACAATAGAGTATTAGAATGGAAAGGCTAATGAGGTATCAAATATTCCTTTTTTTTTTTTTTGACCTTTCTTGCTGTTAATTAACAGTTTTCTTGCAAACTATCAGTATCATAGTCTCACAGATAACAGTTTCATACAAACTGCCTCAAGAAAGTATGATACTGGCTTGAAAAATGGCTGCAGATTTTTCCCCAGATATTGCTGTAAAGCAGTATGCAGAGGATATTATGCATTTCTGATTTAAAGTTGGGGTAATTTGCTTCTCGTTCCCAAAAGGTTGGTTGTATAGTGCGAACAGTAAGAGTATTGAATGAGCAAATATAGTATGAATGAGCAAATATAAAATTTTCTATCCAAGAAAACACTAGGTCCATGCTGATAACATCCCTGTATTGAAACTTCATGTCTGAGTTGCTGTTCTCTCTGGGGACTCCAACAATAATTTAGCTGTGACTTGGGTTGCTTGGATTAGAATCCTCTTGTACAGAATTTTTTTCCCTGTCACTTCCTTGGTAATGAGACATTCTAAGAATAGATTTTGAACTAATTCAGAACTACAGAACGACAAACTACACCAGTATTGCCAGTAAATTGAGTATTTTCTATGCTTTTCTTTATATGTGAACCCTTGGCACCATCTAGTGTTTGAAAATGCAGACCAACTCTCAACCACTGAGTACAGGACATCACTACTAAGAGCTTTCAGCCAAAATAAAAGCTAACAGTGCTCTGAACCATCACCTAATTAATGTCACACAACTGTGTTTTTCCAGTTAGCAAATACAAATATAGCAGACCAGGATACAGAAAAGACTTTCTGTGCTTGTGATTTCCCTTGTGTCTCCCATGACATTACACTGGAATTAGTAGATCAGTGTCAGAAAAGGACCTCTGTGTGCCCACTAGTGGCAAATGCACTGTACTCTTCATGGAGGTAAGTATGATGTTAGGTAAATCTTCAAGCACAGCCTGGATGAGGAAAATTATCTTCTGCTTCTGCTCTAGATTAGAGCTGTTCTGCAGCTTCTGACCCAACCATAACAGCAGCCCTTTGCATTCCACATTTAGCTGCTAATTATTCCTCTTTCTAGGGATTGGTGTTTACCTTCTGGTTCTTGCATGAAGGCTGGCAGAACCAAAGATACATATAAATGTATGTATTAGTACACGTGCCACTCTGCAAAAATCTGCCAGCAAAACCTTTCTGTCAACAGTTTGCATTTCATGAGTTTGCTAGCAAAGTATTTGTTTTAGTAAGATGAGTAAAGTATTGTTTTAGCATAGAATTCTATGGCTGCTAGCAGAGCTGAGACACCACAGTCTCTGATTTCTGATACCTCTGGCCCATTACTTGCAGCAGCTGAGTGAAAAGATCTGTGTGAAATGTACAGTGTGGCTAGCCAAGTGTGAAAGGGAAAAATTGCTGTGACAGCAAATTGCATTTCCTTCTACGTGCTGTGAGAAATGTGGGCAGGCAAAAAAAAAAAGTGACATCCCTTTGTCAGTTCATGCCAGGCCAATGAAAGCTGGGGAGAGGAGATACAATTTCTAACTGATAGCTTTGTCTTGTTCTTGTGGCTCCACGAATGTGACCCAGCTGCTGGTTATTGAGGTATTGCCAGGAATGGCTGGGAAAATACAATCTGCTGTAGATAACTAGAGCTAGAGGCAGAGGATGTGTGGAAGACAGAAAACAGAGAGGATATTCAGCATTTAAACTAAATTTTATGGATTCTCATACATATAGTGAATTTTGTTATGCGTGGAACAGATTATGAGTGCTTTTCTGGAAAAGTAATCAGCTTGACTAGAGAGTCTGACCCATCATTAAGGAAATTATTGTGATTGCCTTTACATGGCTGTCAAATTATTTGGCCTAAGGCTGACCTAGTCACTCCTCACTGATCAATGGAGAGAGGCAGCACATTCAGGAGATGATTCATACCTCATCTCTAAGACATTTATTTTGTGATTGGGAGAATCCAGGGCTTGAAAGGTAGTTTGTTTTTTTTTTTTCCCAGATTACTGAAAAAACCAAAAGGGGCTTACACATGATGCCAGTTTAAATGTTAGGTGGGATGAACCCTCTACTAATTTGGAGGTAGAAGCATGGTGAGAAGAGGCTCCCTGAAGAAAAGCACACCATTAGTGGTGTGAACTCCCTCCTCTGGGCTTTCTTCAGCACATGGAAGGTGAAAAGAATAGGCATGACAGTCTTGAGACCCATGACCTGTATGTCAACTGACCTGCATGTGCTTGACATCTCTGTTCCCTACTGCACTCTACTCCATTTACTTTTGTTTCAGTCCATTTTTATTGTATTAAATGATCTGATGAATGCAAGGATCTACTCCTAAAACCAGGAGCAGGAACAAGCCTTTCTCTGGGACTGATTGCACCTAGGTCCCTGTGGAAACTATCTGACAGCATTACCCTTGAATTGTGTCTAGTTGGGTTGTGGCTGGTGGATACAGGCCCTGAGGCCCTCTTCCCTCACAGCTGTCACAACATGATGTGATCTACCCTGTGATCCACTCTCATGTGTCCCTCAGAGTCAGCTCAGACCCTTAAGCAGGGCTCACCACAGCCCTCTCTGCAGTGAAGCACCCTGGTTTACATGGGTCACAAGCTGAACACAAGTCACTGCCATGGCAGGATTGCAAAACCAACAATCTTCTGGGTAGTTTTAATAACAGGACCACACATAAGCCAAAGAAGATAATTTTTGGGGTCTGTTTGGCACTGTGATTTTCCTTCCACATCTGGAATAGAGAGCCACGTTTTGGGCACTGTGTTTTTAAAAGAATGAAAAACTAGAGAGAGCTGAGAGAAAAGTTGACAGGCAGTTCAGAAACCCTGAGCTGTGAGAAAGGATTGAAGGAATTTAGGCTTAAAAAAATGAGGAAACTGAGAAAAGGGAAATTATAGGAATCTGCTGAGTATGTTTTCAGTTTTCATGAAACTGATTCAACTGGCTTTGTACTACTGCAGGAACAAAGTTAAGAAATAATTACCTTAGTTTGTAACCAGATTTGCATTAGCAATTAGAAAAGCTGTCAGGTTAGAAGGGCAATGAAGTAGCATGGGGGAATGCTGCTTGTGATTACTGCAGAATCACCTTAACTGGCAGCTGTTAATAAATAAGCATCTGTCAGGAATAGCGTGATTGACATTATTCTGGGCCGATGCTGGAGAACAGAGTAATGATACCAGAAAATTCCTTCCAGCTATAGATCTCTAGTCTTGTTAATGCTGTTAAACTTCAGGAAAACCTGTATTTACTTTGCTCAGATGGAGTGACAGCTATACATGACCTTTCCCATCAATTTAATAATATGCCTACCCTTTTTTTTCCCCCTAGAGCTGGCATGCCTTGGCTGCCTCTGGATGTGCAAATTGCAGTGGTGGCAGGAAGCCCCTTGTGCCTAACTATGAACCTGTCTTGGACAATGACTGTGCTGCCTTTGTCCATCCATTTCTCACTTCTGTCCCAGATCACTGCACTCATTCTCATCAGAACAAAGGTACTCTGAGCTAATTCAGAAGTGTGCACTCATACTCTGTCATACACAGATCATGGCATGGAGTTTAGCCACTGTATTGCTTTGTCTTAGTAAAGAGACAGTAAGAACCAAATGCAGTTAACCTATTTAAATGTTTGTATCACATGTATTTTTAAAGTACAGACCAATATAGAATGTAAGGTCCTGTGAAAGATACATTCCTCACTGAGCTATGTGTGCCATGTAGGAAGCACAGGGGCAGGAGTTTATACTTTATTGTAAAGTGCTTAAGAACTTCACCAGAACTGCCCAGAAATCTGAAACACAAAAATTAGCTTTTTCTGTCTGATGCAGAAACAGAAGAGAAGGGCAGGGGGGGATGTTACTAATGTTGAGTGTACATTAACAAGATGCAACAGAGCCTTAAGAATGGAACATTTAATATGTTACAATTTATTTGCTTAACACATGCTAGAGAGACCATGCCTCCAACACAGAATGTATATATCAGAATTCAGTATTAAAAAGGATCTCATACCTCGCCTCCTGAGGTGTTTATAATTGTCAGTCACCCTGCAGATTTTACAGCTGATAGGAAAAAGAGAACAGTTTATTGCCTTACTGTGTCTTGAAGGTTTTATGTGCCTGGACTCATTAAACAATGACCTTGTCAGATAAGAGCTGAACAAAGGAGGATAACATAGCAGTTCTAGCAGTTCTGTTGTATGGTATTTTAAACAGTAAGCTGTAATATTTAATAAACCAAATACACAGACTTCCAAGTGGCAGGAGAGATAAGTAATGGAATAGCTAAAAGAACATCTGGTAGGATAGTTTCTTCCCTTTCTGTCATCTGTAAGGAATGTTCCCAAGACAATAAACTTAGGATTCAACTGGAAAAATGGTAATTGTTTTCCACTCCTGTCATCAGGAAACTGAAGACAGAGCAAAGCATTTAACTCCTTTTATCACAACCACAGATGTCTGTAGCATTCCCCATACCCCTCATATCCCCAGATTAGTGTTTGCATTCAGGGAATTTAACACTAGGATAGGTGTATGCACTGTACAGGCAACCTGAATGTTCATGAGTGTAAAATAAATTACAGAATTATTACTTAGGGTTGACTGTAACTGCATTTTACATTCCATACTCTTTATTTCAAGCTGACCACTCAACAAGATTACAGCTGGCAAAAAATTAGGACTGAGAGGGATGTATTCAAAGTTCAGGAAAAACTTTCCAGCTATAATAGTTCAGATTCTGGCAAATTCCATCAAATATTTCAAGGAAAGAGAAACTCCTTCCTGAAGCACATACTGTGGAAACACTGAGGTTCAGTTGCCTAATCAGAAGCATCTGTTGTCTTCTTACACACTAAGCAGACTCCAGCTGCTGCTGAAAAAGGGCTTAGAACACCTGTAAGTCATTCCAGAATTTTCTTTTTTTCACTTTCATTTTATTTCATTTCATTTCATTTCATTTCATTTCATTTCATTTCATTTCATTCCTTGATTTCTCATTTCATAAAGAATTTTCATTTCATGAAAGGAAATGAAATCTTGAGATTTCCATGAGTATACTTTTACTAACTTTAGATTCATTCCATTCCATTCCATTCCATTCCATTCCATTCCATTCCATTCCATTCCTATAATTTTTCCTAAGAATTTTCTTCTTTTTCAGTTTCATTTTTTTCATTCAATTTCCTTTCCTGCCTTTTCATTACGCTTCATTCCTTGATTTCTCCTTTTATTTCCTTACATGAAATTAAAATTCTTCATTTCATTGTCTTTCATGAAATGAAATCTCAATATTTTAATGAGTATCATTTCATTAAGGTTAGGGTCATTACACTGCACTTCATTCCATTCCATTAAAAAAAACTTCTAAGAATTTTCCTTTTTTCCCCATTTCCATTCCATTCCATTCCATTCCATTCCATTCCATTCCATTCCATTTCCTCTCCTGTCTTTTCATTTCAATTAATTCCTTCTTTTCTCATCTCATTTCCTTTCATGAAATGAAGAATTTTTATGAAAAAAAACATGAAATTTTGAGATTTTCATAATTATGATTTCATAAAGATTTGCGTCATTTCACTAAACTTCCATCCATTCCATTGCGTTTAATTGTTTTCATTTCAGAATTTTCATTTTTTTCATTTTCATTTAATTACATTCTATTTCCTCTCTTCTTATTTCATTTATTAATTTCTCATTTAATTTCCTTTTATGAAAATTCTTTATTTGTATGAAAGCAAATGATATCTCAAGATTTCCATGAGTACAGTTTCATTACATTTCTGTTCATTTCACTGCACTTCAGTTAATTCCTTCCATTTAATTGTTTTCACTTCATTCCATAACTTCCTTTTTTTCACACTAACCTTTAAACAAGTCTGGGGCTGCAGCTGAGATGCCCAGCCCCATGCATGGCCCTGAAAAGTGTGGAGGCAGCATTGTTATTAAAAAAAGGCAAATCTGTAAGGAGAGACAAGGTAAATAATCATCTTAACAATGAACTTTATTTTGAAAAAATACAGTGGTCTGAGAAACAATTTCATATGATGTCATTCTAAATCCTAAAACCACATTACAACACTGTAAAGCTGACTGGCATTTAACTGTAATGGATCTGTAACATTAAGATGAATTTATTTGAAGAAATATTAGAAATGCCAGGACAATGAATGTAGTTACAATGGTCTCTACTCTCTTGCTAAGCCCCATAGTCCTCCCTGCTGACTTTTTCTCCAAAATAAATGTTAGCAGTAATGGAGGCTAATATCACCTTACAAAGCTGTAAGATCATATATCATCAGAAAGGGGAACTCTTTTCCAATGAAAATAGAAAAAGATTTTCACATTCTCAAATGTCTTAGCTTTTGGCCTGTGGAGTAAAACCAACTCTTTTTGAAAAATAAAGCATTATTTTATGGAAAACTTATGCTTCTTCAGAGCCTAGGAGCTATAATAAGATACTTTCTTTAAATCATTGCAACTCTTGAAACAATAATGCAACTCATATGTTTTCCAAGCCAAATTTAATAAGTTTTCATAAATATCTCAACAAAAGCAATAAGTCTTTCTAGGAAGCAAACATAGGATAGGAGAACCCACAACTTTTTTCACTGTCTCTCCACTGTAGATGAGAGCAGTCAATAAGAATTGAAAAGCATTCCAGAGGTAGAAAAATGTGTTGTGACAGAGTGAGTGGCACATGGGAATCCTGCAGGCAGTGTCAGTGCTGTTACAGTGCTGTGCCAGTACTGCTCTGTCAGGAGCAGTAAAATAATAAAAGTTGTCACATGTGTTCAAATTATAGACTAATTCTATGAAAAACCTTTACCTAAAAAATAGAAAGCAAAGTTTCAAGATCTTGGGAAATAATTTGAAGATCCTTTAAGCCTCTCTAACTCTGCTTTTTGTGCACATGAACATATTGACTGTTCCTCCTGTGCAGGAGGACTCCTCAAAAACATGGGCTTTTTCTGTATGTCCCTTAATCACTTCATTTCTTCATAAGCCCTGCAGCCAGAAAGAGTCATTGCAGGTCATCTTGTCTTATTCTGCCATGGTAGGGGCAGCTGGATTTCACTAATCAAGCCCACCACTTCCAGTAGAAAGATACCCAGCCTGGCTTTTGAAATGGCAAATGCCAAGGGATCCACAGGCCAGCCTTCTCCAGTTTCCCTGAAACCCTCAAGGTAAAACCAAGGGCTCTGGCCCCAGAAGAGAAGGGAGTTTACCTGTATGGAGTGGGAAGTACTCTCTCAGTGTCCCTCTTAGTGAAGAGAAGCTCCATTTATTGGGACAGGACTTTTTAAACTTACATGCAGAAGCCTAGAATGAAATCTACAGTTGGATAAGAGTAGACTATTAAAAATTCAAAAAGACTGAAAGCTCTTTTTCAAACTGTTCAATTTTGACAATATTTACTTCAGATCATAGAAGTCACATCAGCAAACCAAGTATTTTTTTCTGTCAGAAAATCTCAAATCACACAGCAGTGCTAAATGAACAGAAAGTAAGAAGAATAATTTCTGTGCCCTTTTCTTGGCTCAGTTAATTGTAAAACACATTTCAGCCATGTTACAGAAAGGCCCTTGAACAGATTATGAATCTGCCAAATGTTAGGCCCAAGGAAGGGGAAAATGTTCAAGAGACATCTACAGCTAATCCCTCATATTAGAGAGAGTTTGATTGCTGCACCAGTAGGTATCAACTTGCTTCAATAGCGCCCTAAACGTGTACTGTGGAAAAGGATGGCCAAGGCAGTCAAAGAGATTTCAAATTCATTCAGATTTGAAGGGAAAATTTTAAAAAATCAATTGTCTTTATTTTATGGTGTAATGGATTTCTGCTGTAATTCTGTGAAACACCTAAATTTATCAATGTAAATTCAGACCACACTTTAAAAAGATCTGATAACTTTGTAACCATTCTGAAAGCAAAGTTTAAACACTACTAGGAATTAACACCCGCCTGACAATATGAGAACTGTGCTGCTGGCTACACATTAAAGGAAAAATTTTGTTCTTATGTTAACTAAGGCATTACAACTCCAGACCAGTCAGCAGGGATTTCTGGATCTACTGTGAAAAAGAGGACAGAGCCTTGTCCTGAATTAGTTCATTACTTTCTGCTCTGCAAGTGCAGAAATCATAAAGAGGAACCTTTAGATGATTTTAATTGAACACTTGGTAAAGAGGTAAGTCTGTTCTAAGATACTGCTTACATTTGTAAGGGAAAAGCATAATAGAAAGAAAATGATCTTATGGAAAGACAAGTGAAGTTGTATAGAAATCCACATTATCACTATTAAATAAAAATAAAATTTAAACTTATTGGGACATGAAGCTGTATAAATACTGGAGCAGGGTGACAGGCATTCCACTATCATGAAGGAGTTACAGAGACTTCAGAAAACAAATGCACAGTTGTGAAAGTTCATATATAAACTTGCTATCTTGATACTGTCCATCACAAATATACAGCAAGTATTGGGAGGACAAAAAAGGAATCCATTACAAGCATTATTCCTGTTTTTTGAAAAAAAAAAAATTATCTCTGCTGTGACATAATCTGTTAACTTTTAGTATTTGGTAGCTTTAAATCAGAATGAGAAGCTAATGCAATCCACCAAGAAACTCATCTAATAGCCTTCCAGCAACTCACTACCAAAATTGGAGGAAAAAAAAAAAAAGAAGGCAGAGTTAAACTGAAACACTGACAAAACTGAGTTCCCAGTAATATGAAAAAAGAGAGCCAAAGTGATATTCCAGATGGAGATTATTTGGATTTACAGCAGTGAACTGTGTAAAACTAAAGAAATGGCAATAAAGAATGAAAATCAATCTGACTGTTAAACAGAAGGGATAAGAAACAGTGCCACTGAGAGACGGGTGTGTTAGTCAGCAATGTGAAATGGGATATCTTTGTGAGAGATTGGCTCCAGAGCTGACAATCCTGCAACATGTCAGTTCTTTTGAAAGTAAAACCAGCAACTCCTATTAAATACCAGCTAATCTGTAGTGACTTATGAAAACGACTTGCCCATGCACTGTTACTTTACAACAGGGAACAGAGAAGGGGTGAAATAACTCTCTCCATCCCTCCTTTGCTCCAGAGGCTGGCTTTGCAGTGCTGGCTCTGGAAGTCTCCTGCTCTAGCAGTGGAGGCTGATGGAGGACCCCAAGCCTTAGGGAGATGGATGCTGCAGCACCTTCGCACCTGAGACCTGAAGCTCAGTGACAGGATCCAGTGTGCATTCACCAATTTCCTCTTCACTCTTAAAGGTGCTGAAATAAGGAATAAAGAAGATATCTGGGGTGAGACAGTTTGAAATGGACTCCCTGCTGCCTTCACAACTACAAGTCAGGGTCTCAGTGCCGTTCACACAGCCTCCTTCCCACTGGAAGAGCAGCACAGCTGGGAAGAGGATCCCAGGAACTGACCTGCCATACTCAAGGGCATCAAGGTATCTGAATCTTTCTTAATGCTGGAAGAGTAAATTGTAAATGTATTTTATTTCAGTGTGATGTTATGCTACAGATGACATTGACATTTACAGGCTTCTTCACAGCTCAGTTTCCAGTTTGCTCTCACGTTTATCTGGTATCTTTACCAGGGACCACCTCCAGCCCACACAGCTCCAGCTGAATTCTGCACTGCCCTCACAGACAGCCCTTGGCCCTATGAAATGTTTAATCTGGGGTGTGGCAGAACCTTTTCCCTGCTAAGGACTGAAAGCCTTCTGATCACCTTTGACAGGGCATAACTTGACACACATTTTTATATTATCCAATAGTAACCAGAAAAATAAATAAAACGTGTTGGCAAGCAGCCTGAAATAAAATCACAAGTCACATTGAGGCCTGACTCCTATCTCACCTTCCCTTCTTGTTTCTTTCTGTCTCACTCAGCATTTTAAAACCTAGTTCTTCCTCAAAGCATCCATCTAAGGCTGAGATCAGGGAGTAAAAACCATAGGGCTGAAATGCTTTCTTTTCTCCCATTGCCTAGAGATGCACAGAAACAGCTGGAAGAGGCCTTGTTCTTCTGGACACAACCCACAATCCTGAACTCCAAAATTTGGCTTCTGCTATTTCTGCATCAGCCTCCATTTGCCAGCCCATTGCTGTCTGCTGCTTCTCTTTTAGTTCATTCACCCACTTTTCACTCTTCCTGTGCATCCTGGTTTTTACTCACACCCTCCCCTCCCCAGCTCTCTTCCTACACTGTTGCTCCTTCCTTTCTTCACCTTTGTAAACTCCAAGTCTTGCTGCATCAACTTCTAACACCCAACAACAATATCTTCTAGAACAGGGTTCTGACCTCTCTCTTCATGCTCATGTGCACACACCCTTTATGTGACTCTTATTTATGAAATACATGCTTAATATAGCAGTAGATGGTTTGTTATCTTCCTGCATCAGGTTGAGTCGAGAGATCGTTTATTCACACAGGTCTCTGGAAAGGACTTGTATTGGAGCAGTGGTTGGTTCCCTACTCTGTTTTTGCTTGGTACCATGTTCAGGATCATCCATGAAAGAAAGGACAAATTAGACCAGTTCAGTCCCACAGGTAAAAGCAGCAAAGGGTAATAAAAAAACCCCAAACCCTAAAAACAAAATCAAAACCAAAGCCAAAACAAAACAAAAGAATCACCAACCAACCCACCAACAAAACAAACCATGCAAAAGAAAGCAGACAAGAAAAAGTCCTTCAGACAGAAATCAAGGTTAAAGGTTTAGCAGTCAGAACAGTATCAGAGAGGAGAACTTCATATGACAAACATCCCATGATATGCAGGAAAAAGGTGAAGCCAGATTTCACTGAATCTTCAGAAGTCACATGTGTTGGCTCCCCTGTACAACTCCTAGGGGAAGGAAGTACTTGTATTTAAAGCTTTCTGTTTCTATATTGTTTCCTAAGTTATACCTACTGCTTGTGGAGTAAATGGAAAAGTGATCTACACCTGTTATATCTAAATCTCTTACCCTGTTTGAAGTATACCAGAGCAGAACATCTATCTGACATTTTAAATTAATGAGACACTTGTGTACTGTCTCAAGCTGTGCCACTGTCAATCAGCTCAATTTTGTTTAATACACTGTGCTCACAAAATGTGTGAAATGTTTTCTAGATAGAATGGGAGTGTAATCCTGACCTTTACAAAAGAGTAAAATTTAGATAGCTCATTCTCACTCTTGGCATATTTTACTGCTAAGACATATTTAGCACAGTCTTAAAATTGAAACTCTTATCAGAGCTAACACAGAATGGAAAGTAAAAATCAGTAAGAATGTCCCTAAATTAAACTGTATCAGTCTTTCCCACAGTTCCTGTGATATGTTCCAAATGGATGGCAGTCAGATGGTAATTATAAATCACTGCTTTCAGTTTTCTAACTTGAGCATGGTCCAAGATAGACAGTGAGCACCTCTGAAATAGCTTATACTGTCACCTCAAAGACTTCAGGAAGATGTTAGGTTTGCTGTCATTATGTAGGACTTACAAGGCAAAATCTGAAAAGTGTCTTCTCACATAAGGTTTTTGTACCCCTTTGCAGTTCGAGAAGGTGTTGGGCAGCAGCAGAGACTCTGGAATAATCTTCTGTGAATTCAGGAAGATGGTACGATACCATGTCATTCTTAAGTCACATTTGAATTTTTTTTCAGGAACAGCACTAGAAACTTTTTTTTAAGATTAAAGTTATTGGCATTCATGGTGGGGAGCAGGGGGCATCCTGCTGAGTGGATTTTAAAAAATTCTTTGGATCAAATTCTATCTGTCACTAACTCACAAAAATATATTAATAGTGCTCAAAGGATCATGAATTGCACTCTTGATCTGTGAAAAATACAGACTGGATAAGTTTCCTACTTGCAGTTTCCTCTTCCACAGCTTGCAGGATCTTGTGAAATGTTCTAGCAAATTTGGGCTGGAGTAATACTAGAACAGCTATAGAAAGTGCTGGATACAGAAAAATGGAGCAATGGACAGTAGAGGCTCTTCCAAAAGCAAGCTTGAGAACACATAAATATATTTCAAACAAAAGTTCTGAACTTGGTGAAATTTGTACAGAGGCTTAACATTTTACTTAGTGACTAACTCTTTTTAAATCAATGAGGCTCTTCACAGCATGTAAAATTTGACACATACACAAGGCTTTACAGGATGAGGGCCAAATATTTTTTTTAAGAGTGTGACTTGCTTGGAGACATTCCAGAGGAAAAAGAACCATGTGGAGCTCTCTATAAAATTGTTGGCACCATTCTGCTTATTAAATAGACATGAATTCAGTCAAACAAAATAAGGTCTAGACATTTATATCAAGTATGTGGAAGTTTGTGCCTATTCCTAAGTTTAAAAAAAAGTGATAATGCTTCTAGATTTCTAGGTTGGGTTAAATTCTTGTAAATATTCATTTAAAGTTTTATAAGCTTCCCTCTCTTGCCTATTTTAGTATCTTACCTGTGGTTCCTCTCTCAGGCTAAGTTTGCTCTGTGAGCCAGTAAATTGCTGTAAGTTTCAAGCTGACATGGAAAATAATTTCTGTTATTTACTTTATTATCTTAGATGTGGCAAAACATAAAACTTTGTATCTTACCTCAAGTTAATTCCATGCTGAGACAAGAATTTGTTGTTCAATTTGCAGCTTGTATATTGAAGAGCAATATATTCATTTCAGGAACAGAGTCTAATTTTAGATCCATATTGAAGGTGTGATGAAAAGGCAAATGCTGGGAGTGTCGGTAGGACTTTTCAAGAGCAAGCCCAATATAGTTCTTGAACTTTATAATGATTGTGAGATGAAAGAAATCATAGAATAGAGTTTACTGATCTAAGTGGAACCTGTTACATACCTGAAATTATTTACCCCCCAACTGTTATCATGGGCATGGTCTCAAACTACTTCAGATAAATGTGTCAAGATTAGAGCTCTTCAAGAAAACAGAAATAGTCATTTGGCCCCCTGGGAGCTGGACTGCTGGTGGGTAGCTGCTGCCAGCACTTTAAATAAGAGGTCAGGGGAGACATGTGGAACATCTGGCAACAGCAGCTACTTTTTTTAATCACACAGGCCACAGGTCACACTGTACCACAGCTCATAAAATCAGTCACTTTTAGCAAAGCAGGTTTACTTGACCTCAAGGTGTCCTGAGGTCAGATTCAAAAACTTCTGCAGATGTCAACAGGAACCCAGCAGGATCTTCACAAGCCCCCAGGTGCTTGCTTCCAATTGGTTTCTCACTGGGGCTGTCTTTGTAGGAATACTTGAAAAACAGTTCAAAAATATGGCACTAGGTGTCTTAAGGCACACTGCTTCAGGCTGTGGACAGCCAGATGCTGCCTTTTGGGTAATTGGTTTTCAACTACAGCTAGGGCAACTGTCCCATATCCATACCAAAATCCTCTAGTCCTCCTAGTCTTGTAATGTAGGAGACCTGGATGGGTTAATAGGGAGAATTGCTTCATGAACCAAGTACATTTTAGTGAACAGAATTGCACAGAATGTCTTGGAAGTCTTCTTCTTCTGTGACAATCCCTGTGAGTTTTTCAACAGATATAGCACCCCACATATACAGGGAAAAGAATAGTTTCTTCACCAGCTGGGCTGGGCTTGATGCTTCAAATCATCCCTGAAACAAGGATTCCTTCCCTTCTATAGGCATACTTTCCAGAGCAATTTCTGCATTCCTATTTTTAAAAGTTGCACATTTTGAAGATATGGGAACACATGCTCTTTGCAAGATAATCTCCAGCTCCATACTGTCACACTGCTCAAAACCAATTTTAATGCATTGCTGCAAAGTCTGTTATAGAAATGTATATAATCTATATGATGACTTGCCTGAGAAAAAATGGCTAATATTGCCAAGAAAGGTAACTGCATTTTCAAGGTTTCAGAGTGTTTAGAGATAGAAGCATTGAATCCAGAGCAATGTCCTTGGAAACTATACAGCAAACACAAGGATCAGCAGAGTAGCACTAGATGGCACTACAGTAATTTTCTCTCAAAAAGCAGAGGCCAAGCCCAGGGAATGATGGACTCAGCTCCAGCTCTGAATGAGAAGCTCAGATGTACTGTCCAAATTTTACTTGAGTGGCCTAGGGAGATTCTAAGGAATATGAGGTGTAGCAGTCTTTCCAAGGATTAAAATATAGAGCCTTCAGTTGGTTGATAAGTGATATAATACAGATGATGAAGAGTGGAAAGCTATCTGAATGTTTTAATTTCACAAAGTGAGACCACAAGGTATCTGAAAATCCGTTATGTTCTACTGAATCCAAGGTAAGCGTATCTAGATTCAGCACACCAAAAAGCATCTCACTCGAAAGCACACCAGAAGTGTTAAGTGTTGTTTGGGCAATCAGACAGTTCATTGTCTGTCTGCAGGTACAAACTGCCTGTTTGTAATTACAGTGGTTTGTGCTTAAATTGAAAACTTGACTTCCTTGACCAAAATCACTTGGATTTTGGGACTAACCTCATAGCTTATATTTTCTGTCACCCAAAGTTAAATGCTGGTTGTTGCCAATTTCTAGTAATGTTTCCCACGGTAGCTAACATCAAAGCTCAATACATATCTTGCTCTTATAACAGTCAATATAGCTTGTTATCTCTAGCACACTGATTTGAGAGCTTTTGGAATTTTGCAGAGGTACAGTCTTTACACAGGCAGAACAGAGTGACTCTGTAGCTTACATTATCAAATACATATAGGAGAAAATAGAGCCTGTCAAGAAAGTCATACTCATTCTTGTAGGCTGAACCACTTTAAACTAAATTCATACATTTGTGGCATTGAAAATAAACATGGTCTATCTCAGATTTGAATTCTAAAACACTGTAGAACCAGATTTATAAATCTTGAAATTCCTTTAAAATAAATATCCAAGTGGAGATTATTCACTGCAACAGCACTACAAGTTATTTTTACGATATAATTATTTTTCTATTATTTCTGTGTGTTATATTTTGCCTTCTGTTATGCTCCAAGTTCAAATCCTCAAGGGTAATTATTATCTATTTCACTGGAATCAGTGGGAGTTAGATATTTCAAAGAGAGGAAACTCTGACATTTAAATTTTAAGGCAAGTTCAATATGAATGTTTGAGTTTCTTCAGGTAAATCTTGTTCTAGTCATACAGCTACCTGTACTTTAGGGATATTGCCAGCTAAAAGTCCATTTACTTGTCAGTCAAAAACAACCAAAAAAACCCTACTAGTACATTCCTTTACCATAAGAATGGTCTTTATCAATGGAAATAGCCTGACTGGAGACACTACAATCACTTAGGTAAATAAGCACTGGAACCAGTAGTATTTGACCATAAGCTCTGCTCTCACCCAGCCACTGTGTGGAGGTTAACTCAATGGGCTTTCATCCCAAAAATGCTGAAGAGGCTTAACAGCATAGAAATCTAGCATTGCACCCTTGCTTCAAACTGCCAACACTTAAATAGCATCATTTAGTAATAAATGAGACGCCCCTTGTGCTGGAATTGGACTGTTTGCCCATGCAAGGCTAAATCTGTGGTAAAGATGAGAGACATATGATCTCCAAAAACACTTTAAACTGTCTCTTTCAGTCATGAGCCACTGCTCTTTGAAACGATTCCTGTGTGGTTCTGAGCACATCCTGAGAAAATGTTCTGGTTGTCCTACTTCTTCTAATGTGTTCTCTAATAAGGGCTCCTTTTAATCTGTGCTTTAAATCTCCTTTAATCTGGTCATGGTTTCACACTTTGAGATGTTTCCCTGAGGCCTCCTCTCACCTCAGAAGAGGCTTGAAAACAACCATAACTTGCTGCTTGCTTTCTCAGACATGTCTGTGACTCTGTTTCTGGAGTCCATGTTGGTTCTGATAGACACTGCAGGCTCCATCCTAGATGCAGGAATGGTCTGTGTAGCTGGCAATGAACTGTGGCACTCTCAGAATTACTTGGTGAAAGTCTGATGGGAAATGCAGTTTATTGTTCCCATCTTGCAACCTGGGTGACTTAACAAAAGTCAATCCCAAGAACCCATTTGAAGTCCAAAATGGCATCTGGAAAAGATCCCCAACAATGTAGTATGCCTGTGGGAAACAACAGCAGTGCCCCAAAGCTCACTGTTTTCTTTGTCACCGCACCAGAACAGGGTGACACGGAGGTGGAAGAGCAAGGCCAGCTCCAGTGGAGGTGTATCAGTGCCCAGCTGTTCAGGCTTGGGAAGAGCACTGTGCTTGACAGATGTGCTCAGTGCATTGCTAGTGACATTGGCACACCGCTCTGGGTCTGTGTGTGTGTGGGTGTGTGAGGCAGGAGAGCCAGGAGCTGTCTTACCTGGCTCTATCACCAGGTAACTCACCTAAACTAAACCTATGCTCTCTTAGTGCCAATGGCGAGGTAGGTAGGCTAATAAATATATTCTGTTCTAACCTAGGAGACAAAGATTAAAAAACTACTTTAGAAGGTTATTAGCTACTATTTAGTTAGCTGAACATGTAATAAAAGTTTTTCCTCGTTTAAAAAATAAGGCAAACAATCATGAAATATTTTCAAAATATAGCACATTTATGACAATCTAATTCCCTTCTAGGTTTAATATTCACATTTGAAATTTTCCCAACTTCTTCAATTTATCTATTGTCTTGAATTTTGTCCCTCTTCATTTCCAACCTAGCCCGTTTCACTCCTCCTCAGACAGCCTGGGCTACCTGGGGATCACCATAGTGCTGCTGGCCTTATTGAGGTGCTTGGGAGTGTTTAGCTGCCTTCAGAAATCACATTAGTAGCTGCTAACACCAACCATTACTGATTATCATCAGATTTTTATGAAAGTAAAATAGCTAAATCCTAAATCCTATATTGCTGATGTTCAGTGCTTTGAAAACACAGAAGTTGTTCAAAACTTCTTTGCTGAAAGTGCGGAAATCTCCAAGTGGAATGAAGCCACCAACCAGAATGTCTCCCAAACTACCCTGTGGTAGACACTGCCTCAGAAGAATACAGCCTGCACAGATATTCTTGGGGACTGTGCAGCTGCTTTGATTTATACTCAAATTATGCTGACAATCAAGTGACCTGGAGAACAAAGAGATTTTTTAGAGCTATTTTGTAGGTTGTTCGGTAAAAAACCTTGGTTGGTGTAACGCAGCCCTGTTGATGCTGGTGTCAGGTGTCACACACAATTTTGCTTCACCTCTCTCCAACTAATGGCGATTTCTGCAGATTAAAATTGCTCTTACAAGTGCTGAAAACCAGTCTTCCATGTTGAATCACGGAAGGCATGGCCTGCCAATCCTGCAGTACAGTGGACAGTCAGAGGGACAAAGCACTGAAAATACAAGCCTGGCATGCATCTGGGTAGTGTTAATTAGGCTTCAACCCAACCTCCTCCTACTGTTGCTGTAGCCTGAAAAATTGTGCAAATGCATTGCTGCTGAAGAAAGGAAGGAAAACGAAACAAGTGCAGAGAACAGAACCACCAGCTCACATTAGTATTCTGCCCTGGTGAAATAAACCAGATCCTTCAGACTAAACAGGCACAAACCAAGGTCTCCTCGGGAATGCAGCTGCTTGAATAGGAATGGCTGTAATCTCAGCTGTACCACAAATCCCCTTTGAGAAAAGGAACTTTGGGACTCTCTAAATTTTTAATTGTTCCTCATTTTCTGTGAAATAGCACTGTGCCTCAAGCACTCTAATAACATTCCTGGCTTGCTCTGCTGTAACAATCTGTAAAAACTCATCCAGTCAGATGATTTGGAGTTTAATATCAAATTGCTTTGGAGAACATTCATGGTTGGAAGTGCATAATAATATGTTTTATTATTGCTGTAAAAAAAAAAAAAAAAGAAAAGCTAGAAGAGAAGTGGTTTGCTTTCATCCACTGGGGAGCTCTGCTTTGTTATTACATTCTGTGCAATGATAATTAATGATTCCACAACCAGCACTAAAAAAAAAAATGTTCCCTGGCTAAAATTTTCAAAAGTAACTAATGGTTTGAGGTTTCTTTGCTTTTATGTATTCAGTTTGAAATACCTTGAAGATGGACCTGGTTTTCAGAAAATGCTAAGCACTGATTTTCTGCAAATGGTCGAGCTCCCTCTCAAAACCTTCAGACCCTGTCATTTTAAGACCATGGTAGATACTCTTTACTGGTGACAAAAGTATGCCAATTCATGAATTAGTAACAAAGCACCAGATTAGATCACAAATAAATCCATTTCAAAGGAAAATATTTTAAAATTATACCTTTCTTGCACCTGCAAGAACAGACTTCTAAACTCTTGGGATGATTGGAAGTTACTTAATGAACAAACAAACAAGCAAAAGAGGGTAGGCTAGGGACCGGTTCTAGCAGTTGCTTTGTATTACTCAGTAAAAGAAAGATGAAGAATGCATACTACAGTCTTGGGTGGTGCTTGGACATGTCAGAGAACTTTTGAGTGTCACTGCATGTGTTGTGCCTGCCTGAAGCTGTCCTGGAGCCTGGCTGTCCTTTTTCTGGCAGGAGGAGTCACTATTAACACCTATGCAAAGTGGGGAACCTGCAACCAAATCAGAAAGTTGATGTTTCAGCTTTGATGTCGATGCTCATTCAAAGTACAGAACAATGGAGAAAGGAGCATCATAAATGTTCTTATTTCATCCACCCAAATGACTCAGCTTCCAAAAAAATCAGAAAGGCTTCTAGGTCTTTTCCCCAGCTCAGCTGCAGTGGAGGAGGCAGAGGAAAGCAAAGGACTGGAGAGCAAGTAACCAGCCCCTTCTGAGCTCTTCCTCCACCACAGTGATTACACTGGGGTATCCATATTTCATGCCCCTCTATTTCTAGTCATGTTCAGTTAGCCCAGATTAAAAAAAACTTGGATTTATATTGTCCAGCTTAGTCCAGTCACTTTGCTGGCCTTGCCTTTTCTTTGAAGGGCAGTCCCGGGCAAGGGCAGGTGTGCTGGATGTTCAAATCAACATTTCAAAAATCTATTTTTCTTCTGATACCTGAGGTTCTTGCATTCTTAAGTGCAACCTTGCCTTCTATTTATTTAGGCAAGATAGAACTTCTGGTCCTGTAAAATTAACATGAGTCTGCTTGTGAACAAACAGATCACCAAGCTGTGACTGATTTTACATGTAAGCAAAGCTGCCAGAGGCCAGTGAGGGCAAAGCAGGGCAGCACTTGGTAGGTGAAGGTGCCCAGCAGGCTGGCCTGCTGATGAGGGTTCCTCCATTCTTAATCCTGAAGCTGTGCCATATTGGGATTATTTTAGATTTGACACCAGACAAGACCCTGCATTTGCTCTACCTTTCCCAGGATTGTCCACTTTTGCTTTGCAGAAATCTCTGTCTCTATTGCAAGTCCCTCTTGCCAAATCTTGTGGTTTGTCTAGTACATGCTCATCAGCCTTTTGCTTCAAGGTATCCTTTGCTGACAGGATTTATCCACAGACACCAAGATTTCCTCAGCAGGATAATGAAAGTGCTTATTGTTTTACTCCTCCTCTCTTTCCTTGCTATTATATTAGGTTTTCCATCACTAATTAGTCTTCTCTGCCTGGCTGAAGGAGAGAGTAATATTCATCTCACTCTGAATGGAAAAAGACTGGAAGTAAGGAGGCAGCATCAAGTATTCACACTGATGATGACTGCCCTGATTCCCATGGGCAATCCTCTGGCTTGGTGTGTCACCATGGCCTAGAAAAAGTACACTAGCACAGGAAATTCCTACCACTGTAGCTGCACCTCAGTTCCACAGACACACACAGATTTCTGGGCACAGATGGTGGGTCTGCAGAGAAGGCTGCTTGCCACATCAGCCAGAATTGAAAAGTGCTCTTTTGCCTTGCTGAACTCCAATTCAGTTTTACAACCCCTGACACTGAGGTTTGGTATGTGGCTGTTAGGAGTGAGGGGAGAACATGTATGTTGACTACTTCATCAAATTTATTACATTCCATCTGGAATGAAAAAGTTTTATTTAAGATCATCATAAGATCTATGCGTGCATTTGCTTTCTCAGAATTGCTCTAGGCTGAAGAGATGATAAACTCTGGACAAGGAAGTGGGAGAGAGTGCTTGGGGCCAGAGCTGCAGAGGTTGCCAGGGTCAGACAATTTGCAACACAGAAGCCAGAATCAGCCAGGGACACACGGAGCAGCAACAATCCAGCAGATTTGGGCTAAGGAAACATGGTTAATGTGGCAGCTCGGGGCTGGTGGAGCAAGCACGGTGGCCCATAGCACAGCAAGTGGGCAGTGTCACCCAGGAGTGGCAGACTGAGGGCACTGTGCACAGCATGCCCCGCAGCGCTGCATTGTTGGCAGCACACACCCCGGGCTGGCGGAGTGCCTGGGAAATAAACACTGAAAGATGAAAGCAAGCCAATGTGGGAGGTAGCAGCCAGCTCAGTTTCCAGCCTCTGATCACCTTCTTCCAAGTGGTGTTTCCTCACAGCATCCCCTTGTCCTCCTACAATGCACAGATCATTGCCCTCCATCAGGAAAATTAATTGCCTCACGAAAGAGGGGGTTCCCCAGAAATTTCCCCAGGGAATTGCTTTTCATTCAAGCGTGTGTGCACACCCTGAGAAAGGAGGTGATCTGATTTCTTCCAATAGGCTCATTGCAGCCTCATAGTTTGGAGAGCAGAGTCCATGGCTTTCTCATATCCTTCCTAGTCTTACTGACAGATCTCTTCAGATGCCCCACACAGTAGTACAGAACAGCCACAGCAAGTTCCATCATGTTTTGAGGGCTCAGAGCTGGTGTCTTGCATCAATGATCCCTCACAAAATCAAAGTATGTCCTACAGCTGTGTGGGTCAGGGCATGATAACCACCAGCTGCACAGTCTCCATCCTGCTGAGCTCTGCCCACAGCCTAGCTCTGCTAGGCTGTATTAGGAATGGTATTAGGAATTTTTCTTCTTGTTTATAGCATGTAGTAGCCTATTTCCTTTCTTTTCCTCCATCCTATCATCAGATCTTTAAAATGAAACAAAGCAGTTGATTATTTCTCTCTAGCCAGTTGTAAGTTCTTTGCCCTAGTAGCAGGCCAGAATGGCAGGTGTTTTCATTAGATGAAAACTGTTGGCTGACCCTTAATCCTGACAAAAATGGTAACATCAAGAGGACACGCTCTAGAAATATAAAGAGATGTAGCAAATCTGAGGGTTTATGTTAGTAAAACTTTATACTTCTGATAAATTTTAAGTATCTACCATAAAAATTTTTACTGCATACTGGTAATGAAAATGCTACCATTTGCTACAGAATTAATTAAAAAGTGAAACAGCCTATAAGTAGAGGTTAAAACTGACTTATAGAACTTTTACACAAGTGGAGTCAGTGTTGGATAACTGCAGAAAAGACTGTTGTGGTTTATAAGACTGTCTGGCTTCATCCTCTTTATATCTTCCCTTCAGGTATTTATACACCTGAGTAAGATCCTCTTCTAAGCCTTCTCTTCTCCAGCTGGAATAGCCCCATCTCCTCCAGCCCCTGTTCACAGGAGAGATGCTCCAATCCCCTAATACCTTAGCAACCCTCTGTTGAACTCTCTCCAGCAGCTTTGTATCTCCCTTGTACTGGGGAGCTTTGCAGGTTCAGCCTCACCAGTGCTGAGGGGAGGAGCAGAATCAACTCCCTCAACCTGCTGGCAACATGCAGCCCTGGATACTGTTATCCTTCTCTGCATCAAGGGCGTGTTGCTGGCTCGTGTTCACCTTGGTGCCCGCCAGGACCTTCCCACAAAGCTGCTGGGACAGCCCCCTGTCCCTGCTCCCCAGGGGCAGGACTTGCACATTTCCCCATGTTGAACTGTTAACCAGATCCTGGCTATGCTGGCTCTATATTTATTTTGCCTGTAGTTGCTATGTGTTAGCACATTCTTTCTTGCACTGTTTATGTAGGGCTGCCAAGTGGCAATTTAGCTGCATTTGTGCAGGGTGCACATGAATCCTTCATGACTGCTACCCTGCTCTAGAAATGTAAATGCACACACTGGCCTCATCAGTATCATTTTGAATGCAACTAGCATCAATTATATATGTTTCATTATATTTTTCATTCTCTTCCAAGGTGCAGAATTGCTTATACAGTGTATTATTTAATCTTTGGGGGTTTTTGCTGGTAATGTATATGCTAGGCTGTGTTCTGTATGCTGAAGTATTTTAAGTTGTCTCTTCTTCAAGCCAGTCCAGGGTGGTTACCTCAGATTCTGCTCACAGGGCAAGTGCTGCACCTTCCCCTGGAGCACTTGGTGGCTTCCACTGAACTTGTTTTAGTTTGTTGAGACTTTCCTTGCATTTTGCGACCTCAAACTGGACGCACTATTCCACAAGTAGCTGAGCAGAAACAAATAATCACTTTCTGCGGCGTACGGGCTATGCTTCCAGTGGTATGACCTGGGATGCTCTTGGCCTGACACTGCTGGCTCATGGCCAACGTGTTGTCCAACAAGACCCCACATCCTTTCCTGCAAAGCTGCCCCACAGCCCACCCTGTACTGTTGCAGAGGCCTGTTCCTTCCCAAGTGCAGGCCCTGTCAAATTTCCTTGTGTTCGTCCTTGCTGAGTTTCACAGGCTTCCTGTCAGGTCATTCCCCAACCAGACTAGATCCATTTAAATGGCAGCTCTGTCCTTCAGCACTCACTGTTCCTGTTTTAGCACCACCTGCAAGCTTGTTCAGCACACAGGCTGTACCCTCCCCAAAAGCCTCTGAGAAAGATGCTGAGAGAACCAGCTCCTGCCATTCTCTGCTTGCTGCTGCCTCCCAGTAGAGTAAACCCTGTACCCTTCCCTCCGAGCGTGACATCCCTGCATCCTTCCTCATCTGAATGCCCACTTTCTGCACTGTAGTGTCCCAGTGTGTCTGCCAGACACAGGAAAATATGATATGTTCTGTTACTTGGAATAGCAGCCGTCTTTTTGCGCTGGTGCAGCAGAGAGTGATTCCTTTGCTGACATGATCGGATGTTCCTTCACCTGCACTTAGGCCAAGCCATGGATTTGCTCTCCATTACACGAAGAAAGGGAGATGAAACTGCTTTGAATGGGGTGTTACTCCCAACAATACTGTAAAAACGCCAATCACTTGGTCTTTTAAAATTTTAAAAGTTTAATAGTAATAAAATGGTTATAAAAATAGTAATACAATTAGAGTAATAATAATTTGGACAATTTGAATTAGGACAATATGAGACAATAGAAACAAAGAATTACAGATGTCCGGGTACCTTTTTCTGGGCAGCACAAGCCCGAAAAAGGACCCTCGTTAACAAAGGATTAACCCTTAAAAGCAATAGCCTGTTGCATATTCATACATGATGCATAAATTCCATTCAAACACAGGATTCTGTCTGGTCATCGTCAACTTCTTCCTTTGAATCCTAACAGCGCCTTCGAGGCGGGAAGAAGTTCGTTTCTTCTGATAAGAGGGCATTAAATTCTATTTAGGTGTCCTGCAGCTGCTATCTCGCTGCAAGTCCTTTCTTTAAAAAAAAGTATCCTACACAGCATAGTTTCTATTTTAACATTTTGTTATAACCTAAAGCTATATTTAACACACTACTTAAGAGAATTAATACAGCATTACTTTCTAAGACAACACATATAATATTCATTTTAATATTTGCGAAAAGCCAATCCTAAAATACGCATTTTTCACAATACCGACGCGTCTCCAAGGGCCTCTACGCGTAAGCTTTTGCTGCTTCCTGCAGCATGCAAGGAGCCGCCTGCCGCCTGCAGGCGCAGTGCCGGGGCGGTCCCTGCCTGCGCAGCATCCGGCGCCTCAGGAGCCGTGCTGTGAGAAGCCAGCTTCCCCCCGCCGTTCCCGTTCCGCCCCTGACGCCGGCTGTCGCGGGGAATTCCGGCTCCCGGCGGGGCGGGGGCTCCGCTTGGCCGCCCCTTCCCCGCTGCCCGCCCCCGCACGTGGCTCCGCCCGGACCCAAGATGGCCGCCGGCCGGCCAGCCCATTCCCGGCGCGGGCATCGCGCCCGACTCCAAGATGGTGGTCAATGGAGGCCACCGGAGACAGCCTAGCGGGTCAGTGCGAGCGCCGTGCCCCGGTTGGCTGGGCGACGCCCCGCCCCCGCCAACCCGCCGCTCCCATTGGCGCCGCGGGGGGCCAGGCCGGCTCTCATTGGCCGGCGAGGTGTCGCTCCCGGTGTCTCCGCTGTGGGGCCCGGGGAACTATTTTACATTGGGCGGAGGGAGGGAGGGGGCTCGGTCCGGTCGCTCCGGGAGCGGCACCGGCGGCGGGCCCGGGCCGGGGATGCTACGGGCGCTGCCCCCGCCGGGACGGCGCTGAGGCGCCGCTGCCCCCGCCGGGACGGCGCAGCGGTAGGTGCTGCCTCCGGTCGGGGCGCGGGCGCGGCGGGCGGGCGGGACCTGCCTGCGCCGCTCGCCCCCCGGCGGCCGCGGCCCCGCTGCCGTTCGCCGAGGCCGCGGCTCCGTGCGGGAGGGAGGCGGGAGCTGCCGCCCTGTCCCGGCCCGAGGGGGCCGGAGGAAGGGACGGCGAGGACTCGGCTGTAGCCGCGGCCGGGAGAAGGGCGCCTGGGGCGGGGGAGGCGCGGAGCGGAGCGGTGCGGGGGGGGCGGCTCCGTTCGGTGCCGGCCGCCCCGCTGAGGGCTCGAGCGGAGCCCCGCGAGCGGGCATCGAGCCTGCCCCGGCCGGACGGCGCTGCCGGGGGTCGGCACCGGGGCGATCGTGGGGCCGGTGCGGGAGCGGCGGGGTGCTCGGCGCTCTCCTGTGCCCGAGTTTGCACGCACGGCTTGTCCGTATGGAAATCTCCTGGCAGAATGACCACTAAAGGGACCTCGGGGCGTCCAGCCTCCCGTTAACCCCTTCTGCGGAGCGGCGTGCGTTAGGCATCGGGCCGGGTCCCCTCGTGAGCGCTCATAAAAGTTTGCAAGTGGTCCTTATAAGCATCTGAATCGAAGTTGTGAATGATTTCTTGGAATTGTAGGAACAGTAAATCGAGTTATTTCTGCTGTTGTTAACTTTGTACTTCAATACTTGCACTGAATCACAGGAGCTTAATCCCATGAAATACATTTCTGTCTCTGAATATTTTTTTCATCAGGGTGTGTATCAGCTGGTGATGTGGTCTTATGAACCCAGCATGTACAATAGTCTATTTCCATTTCCTGAATATTTACAGAATCCTCCCCTCTTTTATTTTTTCCCTCTCCTATAAAGCTTGTTGAAGTTTCCTGCACTGTTTCTGATTGTAAGCGATACATTTTGTGCTGTTCATCATGTGGCACCATATCCCATTCTGTGAGGTGTGATCTCTGGCCATACCACACCAAACCAAAGATGCTTTTTCAGTGGAGCTAATTCCAGTATTGTTTGGTAATGTTACATCCATAGAAATTTTGAAGTGTGATCTATGCACCTCAAGACCTTGTGTCATGCAAGTTTGTGCCATGAGAAGCTTGTGCTGAAGATCTCATGCAGCTCTCAGCCTGAGCATAACCCCTGTTACCTTGAATATCCTCAGCTGATGAGTTTGCTGCAGTGAGACATTTGAAAGGAGGCAAGTTTCCAAGTTAGCAACCTCCTACTTCATTCAGTTGTCAGTCTGTAAACCAAGATACTCAAATGGACCTCATATCGAAGCAATAGCCTTAGCAATAGAGTTTCTCAGAACTGATTCAATTCTTTACATTTTTGCACATGACTAAGTATGGCAGAGTGAATTATTGTCAGTCCAAAGCAAACTATAGAAAGAGAGAAAATAAACCAATTTTGTGACCTGGTGGACTGAGTGGATGAAATCTGTTCTGATTTTCCAGTTGGTCTAAATGCCCTGCCTCTACTCTGGTTTTCAGGATGCATTAGCAATCCAAATCAGGCGGTGAATTCAGACATTTGGGTAGCAGTAGCTTGACATGACTTCATGTGTATGAGAGCATTGGAAAAATGGCTGAGTTAGTCCTTGTAGGAATATCTAGAATTTCTCTTCTGTTGCTCTTTTAATGATGGCAGGTACATCTAAGAAAGAGGGAGCAAATGCAATGGATTAGAAATCAACTGTGTTCAAGAAGAAAGGGGTTTTTTTTTAATCTTCTTTGAAACATGTGAAACCTGTCACTCTGCAGCAAGGTTCTAGAGAGATGACTATTCTTCAAATTAGATGTTTCCATGAAGGACATATAAGCAAAGATGGTATAACAAGTGTTTTTGGGGCTCATTGATTATGCTTAGAGGTGGATTTTAGTCTAATCAAACAACAGTGATGGCTTTTATTAATAGTTGTAAGGCACCTCATCCTATGATAGCTTCCTGCAAAATAGCTAAATTTTTGATAAATACTTCATAGATTCAGATTACTCCATGTAACTTCCATACAGTAATTTTGCCTAGTCCTAAAATTTAGTTAAACTGGTGATATTTTATTTATTGTTGCAAATAGTGAAAGCAAATGTAAATACCTTTTTGTTTACTAAATTGTACATTTTTAACTTTGTAGGTGAAAAAACTTTTGATGCAAAGGCTTCATCATAAACTCCTACAATACTGATTTTTATTCCAAAGTATTGGAATAGGTTGGCTAGTTAAGTAATTCCTGAATAATTGTCTACTTTAGGCTGATTTCCTTGCCTTGTTTTCCCAAGAGCTGTGCTTCCTAGTTTCAACCTTAGGGGGAAATGAGCACTTGGTTTTACCTTGTGGTGTTTGTGCCTAGAGGCTTCCGGGAGGTACAAGGTTTGGTTGTGTTGAGCAACATGCAGTGCCTCCCCTCCATCTGATCATGGCCTGCATTGTACTGAGTAGCCCTCTGTCTTCCAAAGATATCCACCTAGTTTAAAAAAACCCATTTTGATTTATGGGGTTTGAGGTCTGAAGGATGATCAGCTTTTCTGATATGCTGACCTATGCATTAGTTTGAAACAAGCATGCAATTGCTCCATTAAATAAGAAGTGCCCTGGAGTGATATGTATTTGTGTGGTTTGGTTGTTGGACAGCTTATTTTAATCTTTGAGCTATATCTAGTTAAAATGTTGTATTTAAAATTTAGTAAATGTATGCTATACCTTCTGGAGCCCTTATACTTTGTCAGCTTGATAAATTAACTTTGACACACTGAATATTTTTCACCAGCTAACGTAGCTGTTAGTTAAGTTAAATAAAGGAGAAGAGCCCACATGCTCTTTCCATGCATACAGCTGGACATTTCTGTTAAATTTTTCAACAAAAAAGAAATTTTGATTGGTTCTTAAAGCTTCATGAATACACTAATTGGTGAATCATCTGATGTGCAGTTTAGTTTCAGGAAATATGAAATGGCTCACTAACTTTGTAGTTACAAGATTATGCAGACCTTCTGAAAATCTCAGTAAGAAAATGTGTGCAGTGGTGGTGGTTGATATTTTTGGCTGTGAGAGAGGTTGGCTAAAACTCAATGCAGATATGCATAGTCTGCACAAGTTTATATGGTAGGCACTCACTTGAAGAATTATCTGGAAGGAAGAAGGAATAATTTTACAGGTTTATCTGCTCTAGGGACCTTATCCAGATTTTGCTGAAGAAGTTTGCAGTCAGGAACCTCTTCTAGCTCTGTAACAGGTCCCGAACATAGTTGCTTTTCACCCTGTGTTTTTATAGTGCCGTGGTTGTTGAATTCTTCAGCCTTAATGTTGGACAGCTGCAAAACATTTAAAGCCTATCTATGGAAGATTGGGATAAGAAGGAGGGGGAGATGGAGGCTGGCCCAGATCAGTAATACTTCTTGAGGACTCT
Organism: Agelaius phoeniceus; assembly: GCF_051311805.1. Taxonomy (NCBI): domain Eukaryota; kingdom Metazoa; phylum Chordata; class Aves; order Passeriformes; family Icteridae; genus Agelaius; species Agelaius phoeniceus. Next base: position 89,086,300 of record NC_135267.1, on the reverse strand, counting down.
GAAGTATTTTCTTTATGTAGCCGAATACGGAGTGTTCAGGGCTAGCTGGAGACTACTTGATTATGTACTGCATTATCAACTGAAGCATTTAAACCAGTACTCCTTTCTTGTGAAAGTTTGAATCTTTACAGTAATTGAAGAGTCAAAGTCAGGAATTTGGTTTTCTTTTTGTTGCAGCAGAATAATAGCAATTTCAGTGCCGTACATAACTATTCTATATAAACTCAAGGTTTTTACAAGAAATAATTTTACTGCTGTTGTGGGTGCATGGAGCATTCCTTAAGACACTATTGTAATGCAATATATATTGCAATACCTGTAGTGAGCACCAGTTTGTTAGAGGCAGAAACTTTTACAGTGTTTGTAAGTGCTTCAGTGATTTTGGACTGGAGCACATTTACAGAGGTGAAATTTGAGGTATTGCTTAAAAATTGGAGTAGGAGCAATCAAAAATAATTTTTTTGCAATATTAAATCTGATACCTTTTTTTTCCTCCTCAGCAGAATGAATTCCAGTAGTAATTCAATGGTCAGCCTGGCTCCCAAATAAAATAACTTGGGCCTCATTGCTCAAGACTCAAATGTCAGTCATAGGATTAAGAATTGTAATTCTGGGATAAAAAATGTCTGAGGCTTACTACCTAATATTCCCATTAGGCTAGTAGAGACTCAAGGACTGCAGTTGAATGAATTAGGCTTGATCAGAACTGATGAAAATTGATCAAGATAATCTCTTAGACTTTTTGGCCTCTAATAACAAAAATTTAGCTTGCAGTGGTGCTTATGCCAGTTTGACTTAATTTTATTCATGAAACTTGCCTAGCTAAGCGTGAACATGTTTATTGGGGTAGACCCTGTTTCTTGAAAAGAACTTAAACAGGAAACTTCCCTCTCCAAGATGTCTCCAACTTCTGATACTTTGAATTTCATCTGCTTAGGTACATCTGTTTTTATATCAAACTACATACTTTGCCTCTGTACCTTGGGGTTTTGGTTTTGCAGCAAGACATGTGCAGCACTGTTTGATTTACTGGCTTGATTTACTTGTGGAAAAAGTACCTGTTAATGAATTTTGGTTTGGAGGAGGTTTTATACTTGGGATCTGTGAAGGAGGTATTTTAATCATTCCACTAGTGCACTAACTCATAAATTTCATCAAAATAATTTTTTTTAATTTAAAATTTTCTCAATAAGTTAAAATTTCTATTGAGTTGTGTCTTGCAGTGTTTTTGACTTGGTAGATATGATTTCTCATTTGTTGGTCTTGGAAGAGGAAAGTAACAATGTATTTTTAAGCTGTCTAAGTGTTGTGGTGGTAAAATTATTAACAGCTAAAATTGAGAGGTCTGGCTAAGGGGTTATCTTTACTCCAAGAACATTCCTTTCAACCAAAAGCTAACAGTCTGATTGTTTCCAACTTTGCATGTCAGATAGGATAATACCAGGCCATCCCTGTAGGCTCCACCACGAGCCATCTCCATGTTGTCACATTATTTACTGCCAGAGTCCTCATTAGATTTGTGGCTGTTTAGCAGCAGGCCTGAGGAGTCCATCCCTCCCAGGGGAGGATACCTGGCTTTGTTAACATTGTGATTGCTTTTCCTTGCCTTTCTCTGAAACAATGTATGGTTTGGGGGTCTGCAGCCGCTGGGCAGAGAACCAGGAAAGATGCTCTCGATGTTCTCTCACTGTGATCATGGTTAATAAAGCTTCTGTTTGACCTGTCTTAAATTGCACTTGTGTTCTTACCCACTTGGAGTCCCCAGATTCTCTGACACAGTTTCTCCATTTTTCTTCAACCAGTTCATTTAATCCACACTGTTCTAATTTCTTTTTTCCTCTGGGTTAGTTGGTAGTGGGTTAAGGGAGACCAACTCTGGGATGTGTGAGAGGGCGTGGGGGCACAGAGGGGTCATGGTGTTACGTTGTCCCTTCAGACTGCAATGACTTGTTCTCTTTTAAGTCTCATCCAGCCACACTCTTAAGGTAAGAAAAGTCTCTTTTCAGTGAGTGAAGTTCCTGCTGCCAGTATCTCACTGGGTATTTTGGCAGGTTCTTGCCAGCAGTTTTAACTCATTTGGACATTTGACATGATCTAAAATTTTGGCAACAAACCTGATCTTTGATTTTTGCTTTAATTTTATTGTTCATAGTACATTGAGACCTTAATGCAGGTTGTCACAGTGATGGTAGATTGGAATATTAATCATATTTAAAGTTTCGGTACAAACCAGCTTTATCATCAAATATATGTGTGGTTTATCCACCAAATAAATTCCTCATATTTATTGCTCTTAAGATTTGGTAAACTTTATTTATGGAAGCAAGAGCTTTGACAACAGGAGCTCTGGTTCTTACAGATGTAAAACAGATTATGTGTTGTAATTTAGATTTAAATTAGGAGATTGAAAGTATTGATTGTATAGTATATCTTGGAGAATTGAAAAGTACTATTTCTGGGTTTAAAAACACCGAACTGCAGAGTACTGACTCTGGGAAAGAATATGAGGACTGTGTTAAAAAATAGTTCACCTGTTCTTGTATTCTCTACTGAGCAGCATGTATTTGCCAGACAGGATTTTTATTAGGTGTACCCTGTGATGGTCAGGGCTATTCTTATGTTACATCCCATTACTGTATTTCAGGAGTATGTTGTCTGCCTGTTAGTATTTGCTGACATGATTAGCATATAGCCTGGTTTGGCCATTAACAAATTCTGTCCCATCTGGATTATGACATTGTAATTGTTGGTTTCTTTCCATAACTTAGTTCTCTTTAGTTGAGACTGTTTGAAACGATCTTTTTCAGAAAATCTGGCTTTATACTTACCAGTGCACATTATGCTAAGTGTCAAAGTTGTAGGAATACTGATTTTTTTTTTTACTCCTATTCAGTTAGTCTATATGAGAAAGAAAATCCATTTCTTGTTCTTTATGAGAAAGATAACTTAGCAATTAGTCTTCCAATATGACAATTCCAAATTAAATTCTCTTAGGTCTTCTGTGGTTCTTTCATGTCTCAGTTAAATTATTTCCAAATTCAGTTAATCTACACAGTAGTCTTTTTATATATTTTTATTGAATTGTATTCTAGCAAAAGTTATTTTAATAAACACACAGACTCTTTCAGATTGACCTGAAGATGTTCTGTTTCCCTTTACTGGAACTAAAAAGATAAAATCTGGGAATCAGTCAGGAGTTTTAATTTTTACAATGCTCAAATAGTTGTGCTGTGAGAAGTGACAAAGCTGTTTTGCCTCAAGAGTCTGTGTTGCCCAGTATCAGTTCTCATGTGCAGATGATATGGTTTTGTTTTCTCAAATTCCTTGGGCTCTGAAGCATTTGCTAGAGGATTTAGCATTTTTGTTGGTAGAATTGTTAGTCCCCATGAGCATACAACATGGCTTTGTTCTCTCAAACTCCTTTAGGAGTGAAGTCTCTGTTAAAGGAATTTCAGTGGTTTTGTCAGAATGATTGTGACTAACATTCAACACTGTCAAGTAATTGCACACATTATAGCTCAGAGTTGCTTATGTGGGGAACTGATGACCACTGTATTGAACAAATTTTCTATTTTGATATTTGTCCAACAGTTGTGAACAAAATAAATGAGGTTTGGTGCCTTAAGGTCCAGACACAGACCAGCAGAGCAACTGGTGTCTGAAATAGTAGTAGGCATCTTGTATCTTAGATCAAAGTTTGGACTTAGATTCAGTATGGCACTAGATTTGGAAAAACATTGTGTTCTGTAGTTCTGTATAATTCAGGAAAAACTGACTTTTTGTTGATTGAACTTACACTTCCTTTCAGGTCAGAACCCGATTTCTTAAGCAGCTTGAAAGTTTGAAATGTCCTTGCTTTGAGTGTTGTTTGGTTTGTCCCTTCCCCACATTTGATGATCACTGTTGTAGTTTTTGGTGACTGATGTTTAGCTTTTTTCACAACTAGTTTTGATCAGAATTTTAAAAATGGAAAAAAATAGCAGCATACCATTGCTTATCTCTTTGACAGTACCCATATTTAAATACATATGGAAATCCCTGTTGCTAGTGTGCTCTATAGGAACTTTACAGCCCTTTTTCAGCAATAGCTTATGTGGGTAGAAAATATTCTCCTGGAGTATCATAAATGACAATAGATAGCAGTAACTGCAAATCTTCAGCTTATTTTGGGAACGGTTTTTAAGGTAGAAATTATTTGGGTTTTAGTCCTGGAAATTCTTGCTTATAGGCTCAAAAATTATCACATTATGAAATCACTTTTTTTTTTCTGCTATGCAAATAATTCAGTAGAAGCAAAAACTTCAGAATGTCTACATAGCCCATGAATTCTATATTTCTAAGCATTAGTCAAATATGAAATGTTCATCCATTTTGCACCATGATAAGCCAATTGTCTCAATGCTAGTGAAGTTAATGTGGCATACTAGTAGCATATCTGTGCATGTGATCCTTGTACTTGCTTTACCGCCTGCAGTAAGTGAAAAGAATCTTGATTTGACAGTTTCATTGACAGTGGCATGTGTAATTCCACACAAGTTTCCTAATGGGACACCTGCAGTGGTGTTTTCTGTTTTCCTGAGAAATACAGAGACACCACGATTTTTGGTTTGGCTTTGTTCATAATTTTAGAGAGCAATAAGTAAAACAAACCCAGAAACTGTAGAGAAAAGAGAAAAATGTTATGTAAGGAGATAAAATGCCATACAGTTACAGTTTATGATTTGTTCTTTGCTATGAAATTTCATAAAGTCCTATTTCTCCTTTTTAATAATAATGCTTTTTTTGGACAGAAGTTTGATACTGCAAAGATGAGCAAAGCAGAAGTTTTACTCTTTTTTGTTATGTAGTACAAATGTAGAAGGAGAATGTTCAGGGTCTATTCTCAGTTTTCCCCTATAAACTCACCACTTGTATCTCATTTTCTGGGTTCTCACAAATGCTGGGCTTGGTTTCTTCTTTAACTTGTAGACTTGCTTTTCTTTGTACTATTAAGTTTTAGCTGAAATGCCAGAAAATCTACTTTGCAATTTAATTTTGGCTGACTTCAAGAGGGTCAGTAATTACAGTAACTGTTTCCAGCACGCTGAGTTTTTCCAGAAGTCTTTTTATGAAGAATGTGACTGTGGATTAATTGAATGTAAAAATGAGTCAAAAACTTTTTTCTGCCAAAGGCAAATATAGGAATAGGTGCTAGTAAGGTTTTCAAAACTCTGTTACCTAGGTAATTTGTAGATGTAGTGTGAGCTGTTGCCCAAGGAAGTATAAATGGATTTAATTTAGTGAGAAAGTTACTGGAGTACAGCTTACCTGTAAAATAGACAGCAATTCTCTGCAAGTGTTTTAGTTTTCACTCTTACAAGCAAATTGATGTTGAGATATTTTTAAAACCTGCTGCTGCCAGGCTTCTTGTCAACAGTAAGGTCATCATCTCTAAAGCATGGTACCCTGTCTTTTTTCAAGTTATACTGAATTCAGAGGGGACAGTAAGTTAGCAGTTGTTGATTTAAGAATATGCTGACATCATGGATGACATACCTAAGAGAACTTCTTCTCTTCTGCCTTGCTTGTTTATGTGCCTTCCTGCAGTCTGGAGGGGCTGAAGAGGCAGCAGTGGTGCTCTGAGGCAGCGGGATGACGTACTTTAGTCATTCAATAGCGTGTGAGAGTGCTCAGCTGATGCCTCTCTTCTGAAGGATGTTTAGTTCTGTGGTTTCATTAATCACTGTAAGTTTTCCTTATGCCCAGGATGCACTTTTCTTTTATAAAAACATCATAGTCTTGCTATAAGGAATGATCCAAAGGGAAGCATTTTGCAAACATAGAGGAGTTTGTTGTTAGCATGGGAAAATAGTCTTGGTCTTTGCTGTTGGAAATCCTTGTGATTTGTATGTAAGAATTGTGGTGTTACAGATACAGCTACATATGAAAACATTCTGCTCTTTGATTTGGGACAGTGATGAAAGAAAGCCAAACCTTGAATAGAATGTCAGTGTACAGAGGTAACTCTCTATTACAAAATCTCACTAGTGGGCTTACCAGTATAGCACTGTTTGCAAGTCCTTTAAATATAGCTGAATCCAGTACTCCTAATCTTTGTTTCCCACTCATTTAGCTTTGCATGTTATTTTGTCTTTTTACTAAATTTTGCAGTTGAACTGTGTATTTAGCTCTAAAGGGAAGTGATGCCTCTACACAGGAGCTGAGCCTGGGGCTCAAATAAATATGTGTAGAAGGTTGCTACTCAAAAGGCTTTGCACAAGCAGACCTGTCCTGCGTGTGCAGGAGTCAAATAGCTTCGGGTGAACTGTGTACTCTGCACTCTGCTTGTTGTGGGAGTAGACAGAAAGACAGACTTGAGCCTCCTTGGTGAGGAGCAGCAGCAAAGGAATGTACCATGAAGTGAGGGAAGTGGAGTTCTGTGCCATCCTTGCCAAGCTGAAGCTGGCAGTGTGTTGGCAGTAGCACAGCCACAGGTGCTGTGGTGCCAAATCCCTGGGCTGTAACACAGTGCCAGCCTGGTAAAAGAATTATTTCTGCTTTTGCATTTTTCTCCCTTCTCATCAGGTAGGAAGGACATATGACCATGGAAATCTGTTGTGGGAATACGTTAAGTCCTTGCATCCAGAGGCGGGCAACAAAGCTGGTGCAAGGCCTGGAAGCAATGTCCTGTGAGGAGCAGCCAAGGGCTTTGGGCTTGTCTGGTTTGGAGAAAAGGAGGCTGAGCATGACCTCATTGTTCTCTACAGCTCCCTGAGGAAGGGAAGTGGAGAGGGAGGTGCTGAGCTTTTCTGCCTGGCATCCAGAGATGGGATGTGTGGGAATGGTTCAAAGCTGCTCCAGGGCAGGTTCAGACTGAGCACTGGGAAGCATTTATTCAGACACTGGAACAGGCACCCTAGGGAGGTGGTCAATGCCCCAAGCCTGTCAGTGTTTCAGAGGTGCTTGGACGTTGCCCTAAAACGTGCTTTAACTTGGTCAGCCCAGAATTGGTCTGGCAGTTGGAGCAGGTGATTATTGTAGGTCCCTCTCAACTGAAATACTCTATTGTATAGAACAACAACCAAAAAAAAATCCCCAACAACGACAAAAAAGAGTAATTAAAAAAGGTAACTTTGTACCAAATGTAGCTGTATTCAAAGGTATTGCAATAATTTTAGGCTGGGTGCAGGTAGTGCTGCTGTGGTGATACTTCAAATAGCTTACAATTGCCCATAGTGGGAGTTGAACAACAATGACTGGGTGTAAAGAGTTAATGGCCATGGCTCTTTCTAATATGTGATTGGAATTTAAATAGAATGTCCAGGGCTGCTTGTAAGAGAGTCAGAAGAGTGAAGGAAAAATACTCTCCTTGTGTATTTTCTTACAGTTGAGGTGGAGTTTTTCTCCTCTTTTAGACTCTTTGAGGGGTCTTATCTTGTCCTTATGGACTTTAGCTCCTGTTTGCTGTAGGCCTAAAAGTCCTCTACTGTCAGTATTAACTTAAAAGAATATTGTCTTTGTATATGCCCATGTTGCTTCACTTGTTTGCTCTCTTAGGATAGAGCATGACATTGTTTGGGATCAAGGCTGTGAAGTCTTCCAATTGAGTCTGTCTCTGAGGCTTGCAAAGGTCACTCTGATTTACCTGCAGATTTTTTCAGGAAAAAATAAGATAGTATAGAGTGTTAATGTTACCTGATCACAATGAGTAAACAAGCAATTGGAATTTAAAGAAAGGAAGAGAGTATTATATTTTATTTGTGTTTGCTGGCTCCATCCTGTGCTGTCATTTCACTGAATGTGACATTAGTCATCACACAGATAACTCTTAGAGTGTCCAGCTGTTCACCCAGCAGTTTGAAAAGTCAGAATGCACAATTTGAATGGTTTGATTTTGTATCATTGACAAAGCATCCTGTTTTGTTATGCAGCTGTAAACTTCTGTAACAAAGAGCATTGCTGGTTAAGTGAAAGTGGGAATTCACACAAGTCATTGTTCCCAGTGGTGTTCTTCCTTCATCTGTTTCTTCCAAAGATAATAGGAAGTGTTGGAAAAATTTTAGGAGATGGTATGTTCAATCATTTATAACTTTCCTGATCTCTGATCTCCTGGACTGAAATACTTTAAGACTTTTCTTTGCCTTGAGTTTAATTTTGTTTAAAGCTTTTTGCCAAAATTCTTCATCTGTTTTCAGAAACAGAACTAGAATAATTGTGCCTTTTTTTAATGTCAGTCTCTACTTTGAAATATTGTAGTGCACCTCTGAACTGGAACATTTACGTGAAATTTGTCTGTGGGCAGCCTCTGGCTGAGCAGTATTGTTTTAATTTTACATGAAAATCTGTAAAAATTGAGCCAGTTCTCTTCTTGAAAATTTCTGATCTGGACATGGCAGTTTTCTGTTTTGTTTTGGTTTTTGTGGGGTACCCTGGAGACTCTCTGCATTCTGTATGCTCAGCAGGGTTTTTTTTTCAAGTACATTTCTGGGCTGCAGAGCATGGGAGCCAGAATTGTCCCAAGTTAATTGATTGAGGGGGGTCCTATGGCACAAAGCCAGCTGGGAAATCTCTGAGACAGCCCTGACATGTGTCAGCTCCAGAATCATGCACTTGTTCCTCCTCCTTTCTTGTCCCATTGGCTCTGCAGTACCTCCAGACTCCTGCCAACACTGGTATTTTGACTGTGGCTTTTTGTTAAGACTCAAGAGAAGCTGAGGTCTCCATACTGGGCTAAAGTTTGGCTTCTTCTGTATCTGAATGCCTTTGTTACTTCTGAGCCATGATGAGGATGTCACTCATCACACCATGTAGCTGTGGTTGTAGGGGGGTGCTCAGTCACTGCCCACACAGGGTTTATGCATTTGGTCAGGACTGAGTGCTGTGACAGCCAAAAAAACTCAATATGATTCTTCAGAGACCTTCACAGATAAAATCTCAAAAGACTACTGGGCTAATGAACCTAAAGGTATTTTTCTTCAGGAGTTCCAAACTGGACCAAGTTTATCTGAACTTTTGTAAAGATAGCAGAAGATACTCCACACAAATCTGAACTTCCTGCATTTATAAAATGAAGTGGTGGCTTTTTAAAGGCAACCAAAATGTAACTTTTTTTGACATTTTTCCGACAACTTAGACTTTAAATAACCATTTTAGGTAGCTACCTAGCCTGTGAAATTCTGACCAGACCAGAAACCTACAGAAAGTGAATGTGTCTGATGATGGGAAGCATTAGATAATAGTAATAAATAAATCATTTTTTAAAAAGGAAAAAGAGAAAAAAATATTTTCAAAATCATGTCCCATTGGGTAAAGACTTTGGGGCCACCAAGTAGACTGACTTTCTTTGCTGTTTTGAAGGTGACTAGTTTAAACTTTAAGAAAGATAGCCTTGCCTGTTGATACAGCACAGCTGAACGTTTCTTTTTTCAAATGCCTTTCCCCTGTAGCAAAATCTGTGTCAATTATGTAGACTCTTGGAGCTGTGTGAGAGAGCTTTCCCTGAGTTTCTTTGCTGTGCTTCCTCTGAACCAGCAGCAGAGCCCTCTGTGGCAGTGTGAACTTCTTGGGAAGTTGGTACCTGCTGGATCAGGTGCTTCTTTTCCATGTTCATTCATTATAGGAGCAAACAGATTTTGTTTGATTTTGCAAGAATGTTCCAGTCTGGCTGCTGATCAGAATTCTTATGAAAATAAATAATTTTTCTTCTAATCATGACAGATTTTAAGTTACCTACAAGTTAATTTTGTATGTCTGTGTGCCACTGGTGCCAGTACAATCAGAATGTTGTAGTCTTGTGTACAGTCAAACATTAGGCAGTGTTCTGGGGTTTTCCCTCCCCCCACCTAACTGGCAGACTCCTGCCAATCTGTAGCAGAAGAGTTTGAGATCTCTAAACTTGCACAACTGGTTTTAGTTATTTGAACCCTACAACTTTACATATTTGAAGGGTGCTCAAGCTGTGACTGTTCATAAGTATTTTAAGAAAATGTCTTAATTTTCATCTAGTTTTGAATGTAGAATTTGGAGTTCTCATTCTTGTGATCACCATGCTGCATGTTTTCCTTCAGGAATTCCTGGCCCCTGGGTGAAAGTAGTTAGATGTGGAAATTGCCATGTATCATAATGACTTTTTTAAAATTTATTTTTTACATCAAGAATCAAAGTATTTTTCATCATGGAGGATACTTAAGGATCACAACTTTCTGAACTCATTTATTGAACAGGTTGTTCCTGTGCTCTTAAAATGTTCCTGTGCTTTATAAAAAACACCAGAAAATGTCTGGTCTTTCAAGTACCAGTTGAACCATCTTCTTGAAAAAAATAAAGGTGAATATTTCTTATATTTCAAATTAATAGTTTCCCCTGTTAACAGTGTTACAGTTCCTGATCTTCTGAAGGGTACAGTGTTTTTCTAGATGAGTGTTAGTCTTGAATCTGAATTTTAGTTTTTGCTTTACAATTAAGACTTTGATTTAATCTGTCATTTAATAAAACATGTTTCAGGTTATAAGGAGAATGTGGGTTAACATTAAGGAGTAGGTTTCACAGAAATGGCTAAACCAGCATTAATGGCTCACTGCTGCTGGTAGACATGGTTCTTTTCCCTTCCTCTCTTTGCATAAGACTGGAAATTCTCCTACCTCCATGCTATCATTTGTCTCTTCTGGCTTTTTTTTCCTCATTGAAGTGCTGTTTGTCTGTCTGGTGCTTCCATCAATTAGCTTATGGTGAAAATGGAGGTCAGATGAATGTTGGAACTGATGCAAGGGGATGGGAGGGAAGGAAGAATATCCATTTTAATAGGAGCAAAGCAGTGGTAGATTAATTATCATGGACTATCACCCGTAGGGTGCCCTTTCTATTGCTAAATTCTGTTCATGAGAAACAACCTAGAAATAACCGTACTCTTCAATAGCTGCCCTCTGACAAGTTTATCACTCAGTAATCATTGATTTAGGTTTGCTCAATTTTCTGTGGTGCTGCAGACTCTTCCTGCATGAAATGCAGCCTCTTAAGCCATTACAGAATCCCAGAATAGGTAAGGTTAGAAGGAAGGGTCTGCACTGGATGATCTGGTCCAACCTCCCTGCTCAAGCAGGGTAAGCCATTCATGTGACTGAGTCTCTGCTTTCACAGGGCCAAAGAGCATTACTGGTTTTTTATTAGTCCCATGCAGCTGGCAATGGTGTTGTAAAGATTCATTTTTCTAGTCTGTTCCTTTGCTGCAGCTTCTTGGAGTTCCTGCAGCCTGTAAGTTGTGTTCATCCATGTCAGATAGGAGCCCTTGGATACCAAGCAGCTTTCCAATACTGAATGAGCTGGTGTGTAGGTATTCAAGAGGGACCACAGGTTAGGGAGTTGTCTTTTTAGGTAGGCCATTTGCCTGTTGGTTAATAGGAATGCCTGTTAGCTAACCAGTGGATTAGTGATTCATGGCTAGTGTCTTGCTGCAACAATCCTTTAGTGATAACTGGAGTCAGCTTTTGGATTGGATAGGTGATTTCAAAAGACAAAGCATTTCTATATTTCGAGAAGAATTTAGGAGCTAACCAAATACATATATTTTTCTAAGAAAATTCTCATCCTGTGGAGGCTCACTTATGTAACATGCACAGGTGCTTCTTTGCTAGAATAAGCATTTCATTAAAATAGTTTTTATTTAACTGATTGCTTTATGTAAAATGAAGAAGATGTAGCCACATATTATCTATCTTGCTGTCCTATTTCATCCTCCTGTGCAATGGAGTCTAGCACCTTGAAGATAAGATAGTAGTGTAATAATCTAGTTAGCACCTCAGTTGTAATGGATTGAGGCAACTGATGCTCTTAAGAGGAAACAGCTGATTTTCTTATCAGTGCTTGTTCAGTCTCTGTAATGCATGTCCTGTGCAGGTAGTCATAGTCTTACATTTCTGACTGTGTGAAGGGTTAGATATTATTACTTGAAGCTTTTATGGTACGTCTTGATCCTATGTTTTGAATCATGGGCATTCCTGTTTTTGCATGGCACAAGGAAAGTGTGGTGTGGGTGGGTTTATGGGGTTTTTATTTTTGTTTGTTTGTCTTGGCTTGGTTTTGGGGTGGGGTTCTTTGGTTAGGTGTTTATATTTGTTTTTGTTTGTTTAAAAAAAAACCAAAACACTGAGTCATGAAGCTCATGAGGGGAGACCAAGAGAGCCTCTAGATTATTCATTAGTAGTCTTTGAACACAAATGGAGAGCAGGTATTGCAAAGGGCTGGACCCTTTGCTGTCAGGCAGAGAAACATTTTTTTGTTATTGCTAGAGCAGTAACTGAACACAGTAACTTTCAATCTCATTACACTGAGGTGTTTTCTTTTTAGCTATTGCCTCTGGATCATTGTATTGGTACTGTTTAGTATCATGAGCAGTTAAAGGAATGTTGTAATAGTTCATATAGTGTCCCAGGTAAGAGCACACTCTGGCTCTTTGGGTGAGTTTGTTCTACTGCTAACAGTGGGTTGACTATCAAGCTGTTCCACTGTAATCTTTTGTTCTCCCAAGCACCATCAATTGGCATTAATGCTTATTGATTGAAGTGTTTTTCAAACTGAGACTATGTACAAGTACACTTCCAAATTTCCTGTTTTAAGATGTGGAAACTTAGTGCTGCTCTACATTATTAGAATTCTTGACTAGCAAGTTAAAATGCCTAAAATGTGAAACTTGGCCAAGACATAATCAATGTATTTGCTGAGCAATTTGATTTGAAGAAATTTCATTCTGACATTTTAATGTTTGTACTTACACTATCTTGCACACAAAAATTTCCCATGTATCTTGATATTATACATATTTTACATATATCAATTTTTGTGTATATTTATATATAACTAGATGCTTGTTGGTTCAGTTGTACAAACTCAGCTAAACTAACTAAAGGATTTTTTTTTTTTGTCCCTTACCCCTAAGAAAGATCTTCCTACCTCGGGGGCTAAACCTGCAAGGCTAATTCTTTACGTTTTTTTTTACTTGAGTTTTAATATGAAAAAAACAAGGGCAGAATTTCAGAAAGCTTCACATTCACTGAAATCATGATTCTTAGCAGAGGTCAAAATATTTTTAAAGTCTTTTAACTTTTCTGGACATCCCACTTAAAATTCCTCATACATCCTACTTCTAGCTGCTTTCCAGAATGTTGGGGATTTTTTAAACCTTTTTTTTTTACTTTTTTAAAGATGCATTTTAATTTGCTATGTTCATAAGTTGTCATTGCCCATGCTCTATGTGTTCAATGTACAGAACATGCAGAACAGCCTTAGTTTAGATCTTCTGGCAATTTAGTCCATAATTTTAAAGTTATGGTAACACCTTTAAGCAAATTTTTGGTGGCACTAGAAAACCAAAATGTCAGTTCCACTGCAGTTTAGTGCTAGTGTTGATGTTGCAGCTGGCTGTGCTGCAGCAGGACCCTGCACTCCAAGGCTTGGTGAGTGCTCACTGGCAGAACTTGCAGGTACAGAACCACAAAGCACAGGTTTCCTTCAGCTGGGAAGTTGAAATGTTTCTGATAGCTCTAGCTGGGTATAGTCTAGGATAAAGTTGCCTGTGGATTAAAGTGAAAACATGAAACAGGCTAGACCTACTGGCAGCCTTCCAGCTGCTTCTCCTTCTTCTTTGCAGGGTTTATGTTCTTTTACCTTCCCCAGGCCCAGCCTGGGGAACCAGGTGCTTGCTGCCAATTAGTCTTGTCAAGAGAGCCCAGAGCTTCTCTTGACAAGCCTGACTGCTGACAGCAGCTGTGGGCTAGTCTTAGGCAAGATTATTTTAACTCCTTGCTTGCCAAATGCTTTGCAGATTAAATCCCCTGGTCTCATTCTGCAGTTATTCAGTTTTCTATTTTATTAAAGTATATTCTGTACAGAAACTGATCTAAGATTTACAGTGGTGCTGTAGTGATAGCAGTTACTTGCCAAACTTCTGGCATGACAGAATGTGAGTTGGGAGTTAAGTCATTATGAAGGGCACTTTATAAGTTTATGTTATTAGAACTGTCCATCTCAGGCCACCTTCTGCTTGATGGAAGCATAGCTGTAGCTGGGTGGCAGCTTGGGCTGTTACTCTTCTCAGCTGTTATGGTTTTAGAAACTTTTGAACTTTTGGGTCCATTTCACTTAAATTTGAGAGAAGACTGCTTTATTTTATTTTTCCTGCAAATTGCATGAATGGCAATAATGCTTTTCCCTATGTGGTCACCATTCTAGGTACATTGCTAGAGAAAGACAAGTAAAACTTTGGTTTTATCAGTTGATAAGAGGTGGCAGGTAGCTAGTTTGTGTTGGAGAATATGATCTTTTGCTTGGTCAGGTTGAAAGGACACATGGGAAGTGGCTGGATGCATGAGAAAAGCTCTGTGTCCAGGAGGTGCCTGTAAGCTGATGGGGGGCACAGGTACAGTGGTGAGGGAGAGGCATTAGACAGGCTGTTGAGCTTTTGAAGAATGTAGTGAGAAGAAATAGGACTGTTAAACCAGTATAAATTGACCCCAGAACAGAAGGATTGTGTTTGGAAAGTAGGCCATTTGCAATTGAATGAAATGCTCTGTTTACAAAATATATTGAATTGGATGTTTTTACTGAGCTTGTCAAAGATGTGGGATGTGATTTGACTCATCTTTTCAACTTTGCTTCCAATTTCTTTTGCTTTTAGTGAGGCACAGCTATTAAGGTATGCTTTTTTTTAACTCAGAACTTCCAAGAATTACATACAAATAACCATTAAATCACTCTTTTTATCAATTTGATACCTATTTATATTTTAGAAGTTTGTAGAGGAGGATATGCTTCATTAGTGTTCTTAGAAGTGGAAACAAATTCTTCTCTACTAGGGGAGAGCTCCATCACTTTTCTTGGAGTACTTACTGCTTTTGCAGAAGCCATCAAGAGGGCTGCTGTACTTAACTTGAACACTGACTGGAACCATTTATTCTATCCACATGAATTTTAACAAAGGATAGTGTCAGCTTCTGTGTGAGAAGAGTTAAATGTAGCAGTATGGGAACCATTACTGCACTAAATCACCTGGAGTTCCCTTTCATGGCAGGTTCTTTACCTTGCTAACTTAATGCTCATTGGTTTTGGTGGTTTTTTGAAATGCTAAGGTGAAATTGACTTGCCTGTTTAGGGTGTATGGAGGTAGTTTTAAGGAAACTGCTTCATCTAATGTTGCTTGTGTGGATTTACATGTTACAATGAGTGGCTGCCATCAGGATACTGCCTAAATGATTTGAAGGTTTCCTGACTTGGAATTGATGTGTGCCATTGTCTTGAATTTGCAGTTTCTAGCATAGAAATCTAACACTATGTGGAGTTCTTGGTAAATCTGTAGTGTTATTTCTGTTTTAATATCTGAAACTCATGTTTGCTCTGATTCTTACATGATGAGAATTACCAGCTTTGCTCATGATGGTTATTACCTACTTGACTTGTGTAAGTGGAGGGAAAGAAGTATTTAAAAAGCAGTTGTCTCTAGTTTTGATTCAGTGCCATAACTTTCTCTTCATCTATTGATGGCTTGTCTGCTTCAGGGATTTCAGATTTTCTGAACAGCAAAGAAATGGATAGCAACTGTACAGTACTTTTCAATCCAGGGTGAACACACATAGTCCCAAAATTGTCCTTTTGGAAACCCAAAGCCTAGTAAGGGGCTTGCTTACAAGAATGTTCCCACTGTTGAAAGTCTTGGAGCAGTATTTTTGGACTGAAGTTACCAATGTGTAGCTGCTTGGGAAGAAACTGGCAGAACATCAGCTGTCCAAGCTAAGACTGATTTTTGCTCAATGCAAATCTGCACCGAGGAGGAGGAGGAGGAGGAGTTTACTTCTTACTCCAGGTTGGAGCAATGGGAAAATATCATTGTTGATTTTGACTTGACAGTCTGCCAGCTTAAGTCCTTGAAACTTTCAGCTTTCTTTGTGTTTTAGCAGAATGCATCAAGCCAACTCAGCATTTTATTTTTGAAGTTAAGGTTTTCAGTGGCTGAACTTTCAATGCAAGTGTTCAAAGCAGCATCTTAAATAGAGTCCTAATCTCTTTCTTTCAGCCAGAGCCCCACAGTTGAGAATGGCGATTTCTCTTCGAAGTAGCCATCTAAGAACATAATAACTTCAGCAGAACTAACCAGTGCTGCTGTGGAAGGAAGCAGTCTTGCCCTGGCTGCTGCTTCCTCCCTCCTCATCTGCTCCTCCCATGTGTTAACTTGAATGTTTGTACAGAAGTCATAAACCAGATGGAGTAAATGATTGAGACTTTTTCTGAGAATTCGT
The DNA here is from genome assembly GCF_051311805.1 of Agelaius phoeniceus. Lineage (NCBI taxonomy): Eukaryota > Metazoa > Chordata > Aves > Passeriformes > Icteridae > Agelaius > Agelaius phoeniceus. The sequence continues at coordinate 89,070,038 of NC_135267.1, read as the reverse complement.
TTTAGTCTGGATCAGTTCCTTGAGCTGGTTGACTGAGCAGCCATATGGTGTACAGACCACCTCCTGCACCAGCACAGGTGGCCAGGAAGAGGCTGACGCCATTTCTGTTGGTTGCAGTGCTGACTTAGGCCAATTCTGTGTGTTGTTGGAATTGTAGCTCTGTATCCTTTACCTCTTTTCTGGCATGTTTGAGTTTTGGTTTGGGGATTCAAACCTTCATATTCATCTTCCTACGCAACTGCACTTCCAATTTATCAAAGCCTAATAGTTAAAAACCAGTAGTACTTTATCCTAATAAGGCTTTCATGAGCACTTGATATACTTGGCCCCTTTACCTTGTTTAGTTAAAAAAAAAAGAGCAGCCACCTTTTCCTTCCAGGCCTCTAAATCAGCTCTTTGAGCTGTCTGCAGTGAGCACATTTTTGTGTGTGTAGAAAAATGCATGGTTCCTCTTGAGCCAACAAATTCCTTGTTTTTAAGAAACGTTATCTCTAGTATCACAGTGGTAATTCATTATTTCTGGAATGTGCATTGGAAGGGAGGAAATTGCTTTGTAATCCTTAGTACTGCCCTTCCTTCCTCAAGTGGGTTACTTCAGATGCAGGGGGTTGCCAGCCTTCCTCACTTTGACTGGATAAGGTTGAGGAATGCTGGTGGGAGCAGCTCCCTCAGTGCATCCCTACAGCAGGAGCCTGCAGTGGGCATTTGGCAGCGTGCACATAGGGCAGGGACCTCTTCAGCAAACATCCCTTAATGGAAGCAAATGTCTTTAGCAAGAGTCTCTTGTCACTGCTAAGCAAATCATTTTAAGGAATGACACAAATAGAAGCAGCATTTCCCTCCAGTCTTTTGCTTGTACCTCCATGGTCCATGCACCCGGTTCAGGGAATGTGGTAGGCAGTTTGCCTGTGTAGGCTCCAGCTAATATTGAGCTAAACAGTGTGCAGGTTTCTGGGTTTAACTCCTGTCAGGTTACTGGAGTTTTGACTTGTAAGAATTGTCTGGTTTTTTATTCCTTCAATATTTTGACCTTGTTACCTTTCAGTGTTATGAAGCTATCATCTTACAAAAATACCAAAACAAATAATCTTGTAGATTCTTTTTTTTTTTGAGCCTGTTCTGTAAGGTATCATACTTTGTGTAGTGTATCATCTTTTGTGAAGATGGTACATTGTTAGGAGTTAATACTTTGAATATAATAAACCATACTGAGTAAATTTTAAATTGGGTAAATTATGAGGGTGAAACAAGTGCATTTTCTTTCAGACAGAGCACAGCCTTGACTTTGAATAGAGTTCCTTTGAAGTCACAGGCAGAAAGCTCTGCCTAGATCTTGTGACATTTCTGGAAAGAATGGTCTGAGTTTTCACAGTAATTGTTAATATGTGGTATTTTAGGATTGCAAAGAAGTTGCAAGTGTAGCTCTATCATACTGCTTAAAATTTCTTTGTTGTCTCAGTATTTGTGCTCTCAGAATACTTGAAGACTACACTAATGCAAACTTCATGCATTTGAATGTCTCTAAATTTACTGCAAATGGGAATATAGCACTATGGTATTGCTGCTCATTGCTTCTGTAATCCCTATAGAGTGCTTATTATCTGTTATTTTTAAGATCATTTATGCCAGTTCAAAGTAGGTAGAAATAATTTTTAGTTGAAAAGAGATTGTGTTAAGAATATCAGTAGAATCTCTATTTTTCTTAGAAAAATAATCGGGGGTTTTTTTCTTAGAAAATCTACAAATGGTTGAATTCACTTTGTGGATTTTGATGGAATGAAATGGATTTCCTGTTTAGGCTAGAATAACCACTGGCGGTGCTCCTTTGTAAAATTAGGATGGCTTTAGAACCAGTTCAGAAACAATTTTTATTTTGTCAAGCTTAGTGCTGCCACAAGAAATCTGTGAAACCACACATCTGTTGCACATTGATTTAAAGTAATTTAAAATCACTAGGTTGAATTTTAAATACTTTACCAGTGACTCAACTTTTATTCTAACACAGTCTGAGATGTTTAACTGAGACAATTTGCCCAAATTCAAGGAACTGTTTTCCATTAGGGAAGGCTGGTTCCCAAAGAAACCACTCCCTCCTGGAGCCACCTGGCAGTTTGTCCAACAGGCCGTGTCAGCTGGCTGGCAGTGGTGATGTGATAGGTGGTGTATTGACTGCTCATGTTTCTGAGCAGAACCGAGAAGAATGGGGATATATAAAGCTAGTGCCATGAAGCATGACACGTCAGGATAAGCATCCATGTGGGTTTTTTGAATTTTTGATGAGTTAAAATGGTTTGCATGCAGCCCCTTTGCCACCTGTGCCCAGTAAAACAGTATCACTGGTTTTGTTTGCAATGAAGACGAACTTCAGAGGGCTGAATGAGCTAATGTTCCAAGTAAGGTTTTGTTTAAAGTTGGATAGCCCTTGTTCTAGCAACTTTACCTTGCATTTGCTCTGTTAAGGCCTTGCACTGAACACATTTTAATAGGTTTGGCTGTCTTGTGTTTGTAAACTTGCTAGGAACGTAATGCAGAACAAAAGAAGTGAGAGTAAATGTTACAGTTGCAGAAGAACTGTACTTGTGCTTTGATCTTCATCTGGTAAATACTTTGTACTTCTCACTCTGTTGCTCTCTGAAAAGGTTACTTTTATGGAATCTCAATAGCAATAGTGTGGCCTAACTTTAAAAATGTTTCAGCAATTTAAGTGCCTCCTGAAGGGAATGGAAACTAGAAATACTTGGACTTTGCTGCCGTTGCTCTGGAGTTTCTACATAAGAATATTAACTTTTAATATCCACTTAATGATTGCTCAACCCTGTAGCTTTTCATTGAAGTACATGTGCATCCCATTTCAATATTTTTCTTCCTGTTCTGTGTGTAAAGCTTTAATATAAGTTCCCAATGTTTTCTCTTAACTCTTACTGCTGTCCTGGGCTTGAATCTAGCATGGAGAAGTAAATAAATCTTCTCTGTTCTGTTACTGTTAGGTTTCTGACAGTGGTGTGAGTATATTAAATCCCTCAACTACTCTTGGATTTCTGAAAAACAATGATGATTATTTTAGGGAACTGCTGACCTACTCTTTTAATAAAGAACTTGTCTTGTATTCCACTTTCCCATTTTTAGAATCATGGTTCATATTGCTCTTGCTTCACAATCATATAACATCCTTGTGGAGAGTACAGCAGTTGCTTACCTGGAAAAGTAATATTAGAAAAGTGTGTATTTTTAGCTGCCTTTTGATGTGATGTAGCAGCTGGAAACAAGGAGGAGAGACAGTATGTGGTGATCTGACAGCACTGCCAACCACAACTTGAGACCAAAATGTGGGGAAACCATTTCATAGGCTTGATTATGCCCATTGTGCCTGGCACTTCAGTGATCCAGATACTGTGGCTTTGCTCTTGGTTGTCAAAAGTTTTATTTCAGAGTCCTTCCCATGACTGTACTTGACAAATGTTGTTAATGTATAGAAAAAGCAAGTTCTGTTTTTTGTTTATGTTAATATGCGTTAAAAATATATAAAGAGTAGGCAGTTACATGGACACATTTCAGAAATAAACAGTAAAATATCCCTTTGATGTCAGTGATTAATGGTAAATGTCTAAATGAAAAGATATTCTAACAATTAACAAAATTTCTGCTTTTCCCTTTGTAGTAAACATGTCCACAAGTCAAAGAAGGAATCTAGCAAGTTCATGTTGAGGTATATTCTCAAGACAAGACACAGTGACTCATTTGCTTTTCTGGGTAAGAAAGGTATCTTTATTCTCTTGAGTGTGACAAAAAGTACTTAACCTTTTAAATTTAACTTCTGAAAAGTACAGTCTGTCAAGCCAGTATGCTGGGGGGGTTGTGGGTGGAGTGTTTTGTTGGTTTTTATTTTTATTTGTTCTTGAAGCTTTCTGGGCACATGTAGAGAACTTTCCACCCTAAGACCTTTTAGGGAGAGCAAAGGGAGAGCAATAAAGAGCAATTTCAGAATAAAAGACACCACTGAATAGCATGTGACTGGTGGATAGAAAAGTAATTCCAGTTCATTGTCACAAAATTGTGTACATTTTCTAGCCTGACTTGCCAAGGGAATGGTGTTTATATATTATCTCATTCTTTTCTCTTCCCAAAAATTTTAAACATCTCTCTGACTAGGAAGAGAATAAAAAACTTACAACTTGAGACAAAAGTGTAGAAGTCAACCTTATATGTATTGTGTTGACAGGCTGGCAGCCAGCAAACATGTGCTCCCTCATGGTCAGCATGGGTATTCTGAGACACCACAAACAGCTATGATCATTGCAATGACATGAGACATGTTGGGTGCTTCCTGCAAATTTGTATGTGGTCTGATTTTAGTAGTTCTGCTGCTCCTAGAATTTCCCCAGCTTGATCCAGACAACTCCAGAACAAAAAAGAATTTAAGGATTTTTTAATTTTAATCAGGAAGACGTGCTTTCCTCATTTGCTTACAGTGTTCATGTATACATGGAACTGTGTAGCATCTTCTGTGTGTAACATTGCTCTGCAAGTGTCTGCCTCCTTAATAACCACGTGGATGCTGTGCAGATTGTCCTTTAGCACTGTTGTAGGTAATTTGTACCAGTAACCTTCAGAGACTGATTTCCCCCTTCTCCCCAGCTCCCTCATCCACACTTAATTCTTATGGTCTTAGTGCAGTTGGGTACCTGGCTCTCTGGGTTTGCTGGATCATCTGATGATAGTGAGAAAGAAAGCTTTTGTTTTTTGTTCCTATCACAGTCAGGTGTTACAATTCATTCTCTTTCATGTTTCTCATGTAAGCTGTGCCTCTGACTCTTCTCCAGTCTCAGTGGATTCTGCTATAAAGTCATAGGCTACAGCTATGCTCCTGTTGTAAGGACTTGTGGGCTGGATCACCAGAGCATTGCCTACTTGTTTATCATCCATTTTATGTCATGAGCCCCAGTGCACTTAGTCACTGCTTCAGATTCCTCTCTGGTTATGAACAGTAAAGTAGTGCAGCAACAGAGGAGTGTTGCTGCAAAATAATCTGTTTCCAAAGAACTGAACAGTTTCCATAAAGAGTTAAATTAGATAAAATGACGTATTTTAGTCTTTTAAGTTTAGCACTTCTCTCAGAACTTAATTAGATCTAATTTAGTTTGGCATTGCCTGACTTTTTTTAGTACAGAATTAGCCTGTTTCTCTCTGTCCTAGGGCAGTCCTATAATTTTGGCAGTCTTGTTCCAATTATCAAACTCAGTTTCTAAAGATGTAGTTTCAGAATACACACTGCTAATGTTTTTATCTTTTTACAGTATCTTCATGATTCACTGTCATCATGTTTCTGCTGTGGAGCTGCTTTCTTTTTAAGTGTTCTTACTAAAGATAGAAAAGCTCCTTGGGCTCTTTCATTCTTTTATATCCTAAGTAATAAAGCCGACCATTGGTTGCTGGGGTTTTTTTCAGCTGTTTCATATGGCTTATATTAATGTATCAGAGACTTTATAATTCTAAAATTGTCTTTTGGTGATTGTCTCATCTAATAATGATGAATGCTTTTTTCCCCCCTAAATTTCTATTTTTGTGCTAATTCTTTTAATCTTACAAAGCTATATCTTGGAATTTATGTGGTGTGCAGCTGGAGCTTTTGTTTTTACATGGTGCATCTGGACATTTGCAGTGCACTTGTTGGATTTTACTAACAGCTCTCCTAGTTTGGAGTGACTTGAAGTGTTCTTATTCAGGATTTGTTTTACTGCTGCTTATCGGAAGCTTATCAGGGAGTCATACCTAACATATGACTTAAAAATTCTTTCTTGAAGGATTTTAGATTGTGTATTTCCTATTTATCAAATACAACTATGCAGACCTACCTACATGCCTATAGAAAAATAGGAGGGCCTACTTGTAAATGAAATGTTTGTAATTTCCTAAACACTTTCTTTGTGGTCATTTTTCTAAATACTCATTTAGAAAATATTTTAAAAGGATGGATATTCTTCTAAATGTTGAAATATGTGATGCATCTTGCTTCCACATAACCCTACAAAGACTAGAGCACTTTTTAAAATGTATTGCATTCAGTTAATAATAGTCATCTTGGGTCTGTAACTTAAATGATAACTGAAGATGTATCCTCATGTTTTAAAGTATATTTTTATTTTAATATTTCTTCTCCTCTTGATTTAGATAACATAATCCATGGATAAAGTGGGAAAGATGTGGAACAATTTCAAATACAGGTGCCAGAACCTCTTTAGTCATGAGGGTGGAAGCCAAAATGAGAGTATAGTTGTGAACTCCAATAATTGCTCATCTGGTAAAGAGAAAGCCATCCAGATAACTGACTTGACTCAACAACAGCCCAGCAGCCCTTTGAGAGAAAACATTGCTTTGCAATTAGGCTTAAGTCCTTCAAAGAATTCAGCAAGGCGGAACCAAAACTGTGTCACAGAAATTCCTCAGATTGTTGAAATAAGCATTGAGAAAGAGAATGACTCATGTGTCACCACAGGAGCCAGGCTTGCTCGAAGGGACTCTTATTCTCGGCATGCTCCTTGGGGTGGGAAGAAGAAGCATTCCTGCTCTACCAAAACACAGAGCTCCTTGGATGGTGAAAAAAGATTTGGTAGAACACGAAGTGGTTTGCAGAGGAGGGAGAGAAGGTATGGGGTGAGCTCAGTCCACGACATGGACGCGGTATCCAGCAGGACAGTAGGCAGCCGTTCTCTGCGGCAGCGTCTCCAAGATACTGTTGGGCTGTGTTTTCCCATGAGAACTTACAGCAAGCAGTCCAAACCTCTGTTTTCTAACAAAAGAAAGATCCACCTCTCTGAACTAATGCTTGAGAAATGCCCTTTCCCTGCAGGCTCAGATCTGGCCCAGAAGTGGCATCTGATTAAACAACACACAGCACCCGTGAGCCCTCATTCAACTTTCTTTGACACATTTGATCCTTCATTGGTTTCCACAGAAGATGAAGAAGATAGACTCAGAGAGAGACGTAGGCTTAGTATTGAAGAAGGGGTTGATCCCCCTCCCAATGCCCAAATACACACTTTTGAAGCTACAGCACAGGTAAATCCATTGTATAAACTGGGACCAAAGTTAGCCCCTGGTATGACTGAGCTGACCGGGGACAAAACCATAACACCTCCAGGGAGCTGTGACTCCGAAGAGGACACGACGACGCTTTGCCTGCAGTCGCGCCGGCAGAAGCAGCGTCAGATGTCAGGAGAGAGCCATGGCCATATCAGCAGGCAGGGGGCTTGGAAAGTGCACACTCAGATCGACTACATCCACTGCCTCGTGCCGGACTTGCTCCAGATCACAGGTAACCCGTGTTACTGGGGCGTCATGGACCGCTACGAAGCAGAAGCACTTCTGGAGGGGAAACCCGAAGGCACTTTTTTGCTCAGGGACTCTGCGCAGGAGGACTACCTCTTCTCGGTGAGCTTCCGCCGCTACAACCGCTCGCTGCACGCACGCATCGAGCAGTGGAACCACAACTTCAGCTTTGATGCCCACGACCCCTGTGTGTTCCACTCCTCCACTGTTACGGGGCTTCTGGAACACTACAAAGACCCCAGCTCTTGCATGTTTTTTGAACCCTTGCTCACTGTATCTCTGAACAGGACCTTCCCCTTTAGTCTGCAGTATATCTGCCGGGCGGTAATCTGCAGGTGCACTACGTACGATGGAATCGATGACCTTCCTCTACCCTCAATGTTGCAAGACTTTCTAAAGGAGTATCACTATAAACAAAAAGTCAGGGTGCGATGGCTGGAGCGGGAACCTATAAAAACAAAGTAAAAGGAAATCAAAATAAGCTTTTGGAACGTGCTTTTTTTTGTGTATTACAGTTTAACTGCAGCAAGCGCACCAATGGCGTCTAGCTTTTCTGCAATACCCTATTTAAGCTGAGTGTTAGTATCCTGTCAGATGCTGCCTGCTGTTAATCAAACTAAGTTGTGATGCCTCTTGGAAACAATAAGCAGACACAATTCTGCACGTTTTTCATTAAGGCCTAATGAAAATATTTTTGCTAATTTCTAAATATTTTGTTTCCCTTTTATAGCTGTAGTAATTGGATGAAGAAACTATGAGGCATTTCCCATGGGGCATTCATGCAATGCTGTTAAAGAAAGGCTTTATCGGAGGGGCATTTTTGCTAATATTTGAAGTATTTTTTTTAAATTCTCTTCTTGAAAACTTTCCTCAACTCAAAGTAATAATTTAGCTCACAAACAAGTTTCCAAATACTAGTGAATATTTTCTTGTAATGAAGAGCAGTTCATTAGAAGCAGTCCATTAAGAGTTAATGGTGCTTTGAGGCTAACAGATGAATCATGCTTTTCACAGTGTATAATGTTTCCTAATCATTAAGACTTGAATATGCCTGCTCAGTACTGTAATTCTGTTACAAACACTTGGAGATTTAAGTGGCATTGTTAGCAAAAGTAATACTGTCTCAGACAGTTAAAAATACCTTCCAGTGTGAATTGCTGCTTCTGTGGCAGGACACAGAATTAGATTCTTGCTGTGGAACAGAAGGTTGTGGGTTTTTCCCAAAACAGATTTTGGTGTCCTGGCTGCTAGTAACTTACAGTGGAAGGTAATAGTGACAAGAAAAAAATTCTTAATTATTTAAAGTTGTCTGATATTTTTATGGAGAACATGACAAGTGGTTGAATTATTATAATCAGAATACAAAATCTGACATATCTGAAGCAAATGTCAGGTTTCAAAGGTACTGGTACACTTTATTTGTAAATATCTTTCCATCTGCGCTTTTAAAAATGTTTTAAAGTAATATGCACTGATGATAGTTTCAACAGATTACTTAGAAACAAGATTCTAACTTCTGTTTGCTTATTTACTTGGAGATGGAACTTAAAAGTAGTTCTATCTTAGATATTTTGCACTAAAATCTTGTTGGAATGCCCTGACCCCTGTTTAATGTTTTGTACCAATTCTGAGTGCTCCCTAGTTTCTTTACCAGCTGCTACAGTATTTGATTCCTTCCTTCTCTACGGCAGTGACCTGTGTGAGGTAGGAAACATTTTGGCTGCAAGTACAATAAACATTATTCTTGTATGCTACACTAACCCTTCTATTGATGTATTTTTCTGCTTGCTGTGCCTTGTTCTGGCTTTTTGTGCTAATAAAGTACAGTATGTTCAGTGTTATACTTGTATATCTGCTCTGTTTTTATATATTCACCTAACTTGTAGCAGTTAAATGAATTTTTAATAGGCTTTTCTTAGTATTTAGGATAGGTAATGCACAAGTACTGTGCAGTTGAGTATTAGTTGGTCAGCACACCTTACTCCTGGTTTTTGTTACAGCAACTTGACAGTGTACACCATTGAATAACGTTTCTGTAGTCACTGCAAGGTAGTGGACTTGTCTGCAGGCATAGAGCATTTTACAGGTTTTTGTAATGCAAAGGATAAATGTTAAGCAAAAAGTGTTCTAAAACATTATTGATCCCCTGTAATGGTTGCTGAAGGTGTTTCAGCTTGTTGTATAGGTAACTGCTAAGGTTAATATTTTGATACTCCCCACTGAGGAATGCTTATTCCTTTAAATTGACAGTACAGCAGCGACATTTGTTCACTTTTAGGCTATTTTGATAAATAGATGTACACACAAGCTGGCCAAATGTCCTGTTTTTACCAAAGAATACTGTCAATTTATGTTGGGGTATTTTTTTAGTTAAAAAAAAAAAAAACAAACTCAAGAGCGGAGAGGTGCAATTTTTGTTCTATCAAATATTTATCCCAAGCTATGATAAACCAAAGTATTTGACAACTTCATCTGAACCTAAGTAATGTATACGTTTATGTTGGTAGAGCCTAAAGCTTTTTCATCAATGGTGTTGTCATTATTCCTGAACTCACAATGCACCTGAAGAGGAGTGATTTAAATAATTTTGTAATGACTGGAACAGCACTACAGAATAGCTCGTACTGCGAGGGGTTAATCTGAAGCACCCAGAAAGCACTTTAAAACATGTGTTTATATGCTTGTGGAAAGTTTGTGATCCCGTTATGCATTCTTTGTAGTAGATTATCTTCTTTCATGTGTTAAAAGACTTCAACTGTTAAAATGGAACTTTGTTTAGAATATGTAAATACTAAGTTTATGTAATTATGTGTACAACTGTGCTCTTGGTCTCTTAAGTTTTGAATTGTGTATGTGTCATTGGATATGCAACTCTTGGTTTAAAATCTGCTCTAAGCGTAAAAAGAGGAAAAAGTCACCAGCATGAAATTGCACCTAAGTGTACCTTCACTGTGTCGTTCTCACTGTTCCCTCAGTCAGATCTGAATGCCAGATGAGTTTACTTAAATTCTTGCTTTCAATATTAGTGTCATACAGTCAGCCTGCAACCAAGCTTTGTCCCGGTGCAGGGACATGTTTTTCATTTACACTCGTTGCAGTTGCTTGTCATGAACTAGCTGTGCCATTGTCAATGTGGTCAGGAATACACATTCATCTAATTTTTAATCATGTGGTGGAATCTTTGGGAAAAAAAAAATAAAAACCCCAAACCCTTACCTCAGAAAGTTTGCTCTTGAATTTGTATAAATAATCTTTATGGAGAGATTTGCTCCCCTAAAACACACAAAAAAGGAATTATCTATTTCTCTACAACTTTTTTAAAGCTCTGCTTCACTGAAATATACAGAATAATTTGCTAGTGTGGTTATGCTAAAATGAATCACTTCTTAAATTTTGATGGACTTGAATGTTGACTATTCCAGTTGCAGTGTATTTCTTAATGAATACATTTTCAGTTCTAAAGGCATTAAAATGCTAGTGGGTGGAGAATGCAAATAGTTGATTTCTCATTTGTGTTTCTCATTCTGGTTTCATTTAGAAAACCTTAAACATGTCTTAAAGCTGTGGTTTGTGCACCTTTTTATTTTTTTTAATCTAACGGTGGGATTCAATGTAAAAAGGTACACTTGTATTATTCCAATCTAATTTGGTTACGTGACAGATGAGTTTTTGAGCCTCAGTCTTGTCAAGTGTTTTTTTGAGGTGATTCTCGTTTCAGCAGAAGGAGCTATAGAAAGTGCTTACTCTGTAGGAGGGTTTTGTGAGGAATCCTACCAAAGGTATTTTATGTCCCTGTGGAATTGGAGAAAGGAAAAGATACTATATTATGAGTATCCAGGAAGGGTTTGTGAGTTTAGGATCTCTTCGCAGTTTTATCAGGTCTATGGTGTTTATCAGTTTTAAATGCATAACTCTTGAAAATACTTGTAAGGCAAGTACACTTGTCCAGATAATTTACTTGTCAGAATGGAACTTGTGAAGAAAATAAGTTGCTAATTAATGTTTTGCATTTATGTACTTTTAAATTTTATTCACATTTGAATACTTGCTGCTTACAAAATGATAGCCCTTAAATCAGAAGCATAGAGTTGTGAAAAGATGTGTCTGTTTTTCTGTAGTGTTTGACAATATCATGTCAAGCCTTACAGACGTCACTCAAATCCTTAAGTCCGTATTTAACTTTGAGGTTCAGCACTACTTAGAAACAAGCAAAGATTCTGAATTTCTGTAGTAAAAAACCTGTTTGCTTCAGTCTCCATGTGCAAGCCAAAATATTTGCAGAATGCTTTAAAGCTTTTCTCTGCTGCAGAATTGCATGTAAGACAGAAATTGTCATTGTCAGAAGTTGCTGAGTACCAGAGAGATATATCTGCAGGCATCATGGTTATTTTTTTTCCAAAGTTATCTTGAAAGACAGTATTTAATGGAAAAATGTGAACTGAATCTTAGTTGATTCTTTTCTAAAATAGTATTTCTCCATTTAAGACATTTAAAACTCACATTTAAAATTATGAAAGCACTTTTTGAGCCTCATTTTTTGAAAGTTTTGTTGTGAAGTGAGCATGTATGTGCCAAACCTTAGTCTGCAAGTATCTGGCACATGTATATTTATATGTTAATAAGATGCCTCCAAGCATGTTTACATTCATGGTCTTTTTTGAAGCTACTGAAGTACACCAATATGGTGAGCATTAATATATTGGAATTCTAAAAATTCTGTCTGTTTTCCGTCTGTGTATGGCATGCTTTGCAATTAAAAGGACTATTTTATTTGTATCTTCACCTGCACTTATATATTATGACCAGTTGATTGGTGTGTTTTTTCCTGTTGTCATCACACTTACCTAAACAGTTGTCTCTGGACTGTGACCAAAGGAGATTTTTCATACCTGTTTATTTTAAAGTAGAGATCAAATCAGTTGGCTTTTAAAGTATTAATTCCTATGGAGCATGGTGTAACACTGCTAATTGCTCTTTTCCTCTTTGCAGTATTGATGTACAGAGAATCATTTAGCTTGACCACGAGTTGTATCTGTTGAATGTAGTTGACTTCATATGTCTGAATTTTAAGCTTTTTTTTTTAATTGAAAATGATCCTGATGAGGACTTTTAAAAGGAAAAGGTTTGATGGTTTTACGTCAAAATACCTAAAGTGATTGTTTTGCAATGAGATGAGGATCTGTTGAAGATGCTTTTTAGAAGTTTTCCCCTGTCACTGTTTTAAATCAAGATTCTTTAAAAAAGAAAAATCAAACCCTAAACAGTCTCTTGATGACTTAAACCTTACAATCTTTTGAAAACTGAAAAGAAATCTGGTGCTTTTACTTAATTTGCTTGCATATTGCCAGACTGATTTAAGAATAGTTGTTTCAAGAAGCAAATTAAATCTGTTATTTCAATGAAGCATTGCCATCTATGATTTTATGAAATATTCCATTTACAAAAATTGTCTATCGACAGGATGTTAACCTGATACTGTATTTGTTGTTATCAGGGTAACTGTTGTGTGTATACTTTTCGAGCTAAGTGTTCACTTTGTAAATTTGCATTAAGGCTACAGCTGTTACCAGCGAGGTTCCCTAGGGCCAACACAATGAATTTATGAGCTGAAGCTCATGGTGCTTGACCCTTTTTTGTCTTCAGTAGGAAAAAAAGTGTGTAGCTCTGTGCAATACAGCTCGTGTTACAAATTTCCATGTTAAGCACACAGCTATGCTGACAAGCAGAAACATATCTGAACTTGCTTGTCTGGAGTAAAGCAACCTCTCTGACTTCTCAGCAGGAGCTGTAGCTTGGTGGCACGTTGGCAAAGTGGAAGCAGAAATAGGTTTTGCTCTTCCCTGAGCAACTGTTAACGGAACACGGGGTGTGCTTCCTGTGTGATAGGGTGTCTGAACTCCTTAGAGCCCTGAGAATTTTAATAGCGTTCGGAAGATACAGAAGCACTTGGCTGCTTTGCCACTTCTTGCTTTCATGCTTGTCGTTTTGCAAAAGCTTGAAGAGATATATTTATTAAAATTGAATCTATGTAGTCAACAACTGTATAAGCACTGCTTTGTAATATCTTTACAGAGATATCAAATTCCTCCACAATTATATTTAAACTGTTTTGGGAAAATGAATAATGACACTGTGGGCACAAATTAATTCAGATTGCACTATAAACTTTCTTACCAGAAGCCTTCATTCTTACAAAGAACTATGCGATCCCTACACAGAAACTGTAGCTTTGGTGGCGCGCTCTTTGGTAGGTGTCCAAAACAGCGGCATCCAGACGGTCCCTGGACCTTTTCTGACATTCCAGTTGAGGGGCCTGGCAGGCCCGCTGGGCACTCGAGGAGTTGGCTGGCAAGCACGCCGTGCCGAGCGTCACCCGATGCCAGCACCTTGTGTAACTCTGCTGGTTTAGGTCTCCCCAGCTTAGATGGTTTTTAACTCACTGCAGCTTAAATGTTTCTCCACCCTGCCTAATTTGTCTTTGTTATTTGGTTGCCAAACTGTCTTGCATCTTAATAGAGTAAGAAAATAATGTGATTTATGGCTACCCAACCAGTGTATTAAGTAATAGATGGCTCTGTCTTAATAAACGGGGTATAAACTGCCATATTGTTTTCTTTTTATATTTGTTTGGGAGCAAAAACTTGTGGGTTTAATGAGTTTATTTTAAGTCCGTGCTGTAAATGCATAGTTTTACAAATATTTAGTTGCACATGTCAAGAACAGTAAGTAATCAGTAACTCATGTTAGAGTCCTTTTCTCTTTCATCTAAAATACTTGAGTGAAGAGATCCACAGACTGATAGTTGCTGTCTTCAAAAGTTTTATCACTCTCTGAAATTCATCAATTAGTTTAGCGAGCTTTCACTTAAATCACTTAAAGTATTTGTCTCTCCAGCTGTGGGCTAAGCACATGTTTTTGTGACACAGACGTGTCTTCTAGAGCACAGCCCCCATGAGCACAAACTCAGGAACAGATGTAGATGTCATCCTGTAAACTGAGAGTGTTTCTCCTCTGTGCCTGATGGGAGCTGCTCCCAAAGCAAATTAGTGCAAACCCTATAGCTAATTATGAAAACCGAGCAAAATGCTGCTGGTGAGCAGTTATAGCTGGGCACAGCAACAACCATGTGACAAGCTGAAGAAGTGTCGTGGGCTGTCGTGGAACTATTTTGGGCTTCTTAATTTGTTAATTATATATTTTCTAGACCACTGCTCCTAAAAATACATTTAGTCTAGGCTTCATTGGAGTATTTATATCTCATCACTGGTGAACTAATAGAAAACTGAAACCCTGAAAACAAACCATGTGGTTTTGGCTGTTTTATACAGAGATTGCCCTTGTAGTTTTAGCTTCATTGGTACGTGGAGAAGCCTATGTGTCTTAAACTCACCTGAAATAAATCCATAATTAATTAAGAAGTGGAAGTTATGGAAATTGATTCACCTGTTGTAGTGGTAGGTTTGAAATATTACTCTCAAATTCTGTAAAACTTACAGCAGATAATATTATATTAAGTATTTTATGTATTTAGCTAAGGAAAATACAGGCACAGTAATACTTCAAAAGGGTTTCAAAACATCAGGTATTCTGAAGCTAAAGTTCCTAAAATCAGTATCTTCTGCATCACTTTCCTCGGGAAGGGAATTTTAGGAGTCTCTTGGAAAGCTGCTGTGTTATGACTTGGCAGGTACCTAGGAGAGAACATGTCAGTATATAGAATAGATGTAGGAGAGGCCCTGCAAAGAACTTCTCTGCTACACTAGCACAGGTTGTGCAGGGCAGAATCTGTTCCTACAGGGTTTTTTCTGGGCTTCTAAGGGTCCAGTAAGCATTTGTTTGGTTTCCTAGATTGAATGCAAGAGTTGTAATCACAGTAGAGATTGCTGAAGTGACATTGCTGCCATTGAACACAGAGGACCTGGACAAACTAATCCATAAGAAAGGTTTGTGTTGTCACTCCATCTCTGAAGCAGCTGGTGGTGTGAGGAACATTAGGGTGGTTTCACATCTGAGCTTTCCAACATCTGATAGCTTGGGTGTGGATGAAATAATGTTGGCATGACCTGCTTGGAAAACTGTTTTCACTTCACTTTCCCATCAGGTGTTGTGGGGTATCTGGGAAGTCAAAGTTGTAAACCTTCAGTGGGGTTTTCACAGCTTCTCCTGAAAAGTTACCAAATTAATAAAAATTGCCATTTGCAAGGTTTCTGATCTTCAGAATAGCATTAGTTGTAGCTCTCATCTGTTACTTTAGTAGGAATACGTAAATTCATCTTGATTTCAAGAGTGGGACAAAGACTTCACGGGACCACAAAGAACTGCTTGGAATCAGACTGGCTGGACGTGGGGCAAGTGGGATGTGTTGCTGCTCAGGTTTCCCTTTTGTGGAAGAAGAGCAATGATCCTTGATTCATCTGTGCAACAGTTTGTGCTCTGGTGAGGAGCACCATGTGTGTGACACTCTCCCTTCAGCGAGCAGTAGAGCTGAGGTAGGTGTGTGTGTCTGCACTTCAGTGATGGCTGACATGATGTACACAATACCTAGGGATGCAGTGCCAAATGGCCACTGAGTGCCAAATGCCCTTTATGGCGTAACCCAGCCTTTGTTAAGCCATACTTTGGGTTTTCCCACATAAAGTGGTGTTTGCTCCTTAGAAGCTCCGTTGTGGAGACACTGGCTTTTGCCTTCTTGCTTTTGTAATATTATTTTTTTTTGTCCAATCTGATAAGGCTGATAAACCTGCACGCAGTGTGTGAGGAGAATTTCCTGGCATGAGCCGAGGAATTGCTGAGATTGTTATCATTCTGTACTACAGAAGCACCCTGTTTTATTTATACACCGTTTGTCTTCAGTTTCATTATGTGCCAAGAAGAAAAAAGACAGACTTTCCCTTCAAGTGGTTGCTTGTATAACCATTCATACTATGGGCGTGCAGATGCCTCGATACTTCAGCTAAATGCTTTTCTGCCCTAGCACTGATTGTGACGATGCTCTCCTCTCCACCCCCAGCCTGGCACACGTTGTGTACTTATGGTTGGAGGATGCTTTCATCCTTGTTCTTCTAAATGTCCATTTCAGCCTGGGCTATCCAGCTTTTCTTTTAAACTGCAGGTTTGCTTTCCTGACTTTGTGGGCATGGCTTTGCATGAAGGCTGTGGCTTAAACTGTTCCAGATGTGGTGGAGTCAATGCTGACCATCAGATGAGTGCTGCCAGTGTTTATGCTGTTCAGGAAAAAGTCAGTGGGAAACATTCTGTGAGTAGGGTTTTAGCTTAAGTGTTTGCAAGAAGCAGCAACAGCTTCAGCTTATTTTATTTTTCTCCTAAATAATTTTAGCTTCATCTTGATTCCATACTTAAAGGAGTCTTAATCTATGTGCTGGGTCACCTCAACTATATGCTTGTTTGTTTGTTTGTTTGTTTGTTTTGTTATATTGGAGGGTAAAGGAAAAGTGCTTGTAAATAGTTCCAAACTTCGAAAGAGCTATTTCCAAGACTGGTATATGTGTCACTTTAAGACCTCCTTAAATTCTCAGGTGTCTGGTATCTCTGGCTGGAATTTAAGACTGGCACTGGCTCCAGAGATACAGTTGCCCAGAGAGGTCGAGCACCGCCCTGAAGCACCACTTGGCTGCAGCCCTTGGTGGATGCCTTGGAAGTCACTTTCCAGCGGGTCATCGCCTGCTGCGTGCGCTGTGTGCCTCACAGGCACTGGTGCCCTCCAGAGCTTGCCCTGAGTCCTGCTTTCTGGCAGTTTTCACTTCTTCACAAAACTTTCATTTCTAATCCTTATGCTCCTCCCAGGACCAGTGCCACCTCATGAGGCAGCCTAGGATAGTCTGAGGCTCTGAATGTGGCTCAATCTTTCCTGGCTTCTTTGGGGATACCTATTGTAGGTGGAAAGAGAGGGGGTTAGGCACAAGAGTTGATCCCCATTTCACACTGGGCTGAGAATGGATTTAGTGGCCAACCTTGTTTTACATGCCCTGTGGTTAGAGAGCTTTTACTACCCTCCTTTAGCCTGAAGTTTTGGGGTGACAGGAGAGAATCTGACTTGGCTCCTGCCTGAGTAAGCCTACAGACCAATTCACTCCATCCTAATAGGGCCAGTTCTGGCATCCCCTTCATCATGTACAAGGTAAGAGATTGTGCCCATCTGCCTTGGTTAATGGGACAGGGCTCTCCTTGGGCTGCCTTCTCCTGGAGTACAGAGATAATGTCTGTACCCATATCATGAGCAATTTGCACCCTGAGCAGTGAGCTGCTTTCAGTTCTGTGTAAGGATAATTTCTGCAGTATAATTGCCCCCCTCAGGTTCTTTCAAAGGGCTCCTCTTGGTTTTCTCAAAACACTGTCTAGTCTTACTATGTCCATTTTAACTTGACTCAGTAATAGCTTATAATTTGTTGTGGTACAGCAAGTTTTGCCAAAAATAACTAAGTAATTAACTAATCAGTAACAATCAAGTAGACACTGATCAACACTATGCTTCAGAGTTGCTCACAGTCTTTTAAATCAGCATCTCCACTCAAAGCTCTATTCATTGCCCTTAGTCATATGGTCCTCAGTGTTAAATCATGACTTTGCTTTTCTGTTGGGAGATACCCTAATTAACAGCAGCAATGAATGCTTAAGCCAAGTAATTAGATTCTCTCCTTCAAGTTTAGTCATCACTTCTCTGCAGGGACATGTTCTTCCCTTTCCTTCTGGCACACTGTTTGATGTCTGAGCTTCTTAGTGAAAAATTTGTTTGTGGCCATCTTTCCTGCTCAAACACTGTTTTTCTCCTCTATCCTGCAATGGTTAGAAACCTTATGGATTTAGAAACATTTCCTTTCATTCTCTTTTAATTTTCATCTCTAGATGTTATTTTAAAACCTCTTTCCTTAGAGAGTACTTTAATTGGATTAGACATCTATGAAGATCAGATGGCTGAGCCCATAGCAACCATTCTGCTGGCTGTCGAATTGATGACAAGGGTGAGCAATGCATGCCCTTCTAGCTGGCCCTCCCTGCACTGCCTCTCTCTTGACTAAACTGCCCTTTGCACTTGCTTTACTGTTTTATCTGAGTTTTGTGCTAATTAAAGTTTTTCCCAAAACTGCAGATACACATATCTGAATAATCTCATTTTATCTTTGAGATTGAGGAACCTTTTGGTTTTCTATTTGAACAGCATGATTTTTTTTGGGACCACCTTCCACAGTGTAAGTCCAGGTCTCAGCTCTTTTATCTAAAGGTTGTGGAACCAAAGTGCTGGTTGTGACACCACCTATAATGAAGATGAGAAGATGAAAATATTAAATGTGGTTAAAATGCCACTCAGCAAAGCTTGGACTTCTCTGTTGAACTGGGTAATGAAAGCAGCTACCTGGCATCTTTACCAAGGAGTGTGCTGATGTGAGGGCTTCCAGGAATGTGAGCTTTCAGCAAAACAGTGCCCTCCCCTCTTTCCAAGGGATTGCAAAGTACTGCACCTCATCATTTATTCAGATTCCAGGGATAGCAGGGCTGTCTACCAAGTGGAGAGTCTGTGGAAATGGATGTTGCTCCTGTAAAAATGTTGTTGTGACCTCTTGGGTAGTGAATATGTGCTTTAACAGATATATACTTTTTATAGTTAATTATCTGAAAGATTTCAAGCTTATTGAAATTGTATTTTGGGAGGATGTTTCTCTGTGCCAAGCCAATATCTTTGCATGGACAAGGAAAAGACTGAAAGACTTTAGGCAAATGTCTTCACATAAAGGTTTTTTAACTAATCAGTAAACATGCAAAAGAAATCTAAAACTTTCTTACAACGTGCTTATGTACAGAATGACCTTCCAAATTCTACAGCTTACTTAACTTGTGCATATGTATCTCTGTCACATCCCCACCTAGAATTTACTGTGCAGTTGTTGGTAAGCATAGACATTAGGTGAAAGTTAGAAGGTGTGCTTGGCATGTGTGTGATGGGATATAGAATCATAGAATAGGATTGAGTTGGAAATGACCCATCAGGATCATTGCATCCCAGCTCCTGCTTAGGTCAACTTGTGTTGGAACCCAGGTTAAAAATGACAGGGCTGGGATTCCTCCTGTATGAGATCCAGACCTGGATCAGCACATCACCTACAATTTTCTGTAGGTGAGCTTGTAGATCTAGAAATACAGAATTTGAAGCTGCAGGTTTTAATCATTTATGTTTTGTCTTGATTTGATTGGTTTATTCTACAGTGATTAAATGCTGTTGTGTGAGATGAGAAATTAGCATGAGATTACAATGGGGATGTAAGGGAAAGCTGTGAGGGGCTGTTTTGATTTATTGTGAGAACTTGAGTAGGTAGACTCAGAAACAGTGGACTGGGTTAGGCAGCACTGCCTGTGTGGGGGGCTGGGAAGCATTCATGGAATACCTTGTGGAATGCATCTCCCAGCCCTAGCTCCTCACTCAGCCAGCCTGTCAAATTATTGCAGCTTTTGAGCCATGCATTTGAATGTTGTCTGCACAGAAGCTGCAACATGGGGAAGGTGGCCACAGATAGTGCAGGCTCACCTCTTTCCTCAGAATGTCCCACAGCACGGCCGTGAGGCCACAGCTGCTCCACTGGACTCCCTCTGTAAGGCCACGCTCTTCCAGGAACACAGCTGTGCTTTGTTCAGTGCTGGCATTAGGTCACTGCTCCAAATAAGAGATTTCTTGTTGTGTATTTGTGGAAAGAAAGTTTGAGTCTCCTTTATTCCTCGCTTACCATGTCTGGCTTGGGACCCAGTGCTGTTTGGTGGCCTGTCAGGCTGCTTGTGTGCTCACCCTCTGTCGTGTTATCCCATAGAGTGCGGGCTGAGTCAGCTCGCTCTTTGTCCTCAGCAACCAGCCTGGGAGACACTGCCAGTGCTCCCTGTTGCTCCTAGGGCTTCCATGTGTATTTACAGACAAACTTTTTTAGGATGAGCCCTGTGGTCATCCTGGAGCATGTTTGCCAAAAGCAGTCCTACATGGCCGTGGCAAAGGCCTCCCACACAACTCATGCTGTGGCAATATTGAGATGGCCAAAGGTTCAGCCTGACGACTTCCAGCGAGGGGAACCAGCTGCAGGGACATCACAGGTAACTGTCCATTCCACAAACATCCCAATATTTGGTGTTTCAGGACACACCCCAAAGAGCTGAGATCACAATCCCAGCAGTTGCTTGTGCAACAGAAAGGCTGTTCAGCTCTTCAGAGATGATTAGGATGGGCTGTGTGAACACGGGGCGTGGTAATTCACTTACACGTGTTGTCACTTGAACGAGGTGCTGTGTGTCTCTGTACCTGGTGTGTGTAATTGTGACTAAAAAGGTAGACATATTTAAAAACTAACTTGGATTTTTTTTTTTTGTTTGTTTGAAGCTGTCATGGAGACAAACTGTAAGTAATTCACTGTCTTTTCTTTCCTATTGCAATTGTTGAAATTTAAATAGACCAGACCTGCGGTTCTGATGATGATGCCTGGTCATTGGGATTTTTGGGTGGTTTTGGGTTTATTTTGGTTTTTGTCTTTTTTTTTTTTTTTTTTAGATTTGTTTTTAAATCTATTTAATTAAAATTTATGTACTATTTACTTTGCCTGAAACTGTTAAATAGATACATAGGAGAAAATCTGTGGAAACGGTTCTTTTTAGTATTACAAATTAATATACATTATGACATTAGCGTTTTACACTGCAAACTGGGACATACCCATGTTCCCATTCCTAATGGTACTACACATTTTGGGATGGAATCTTCTATTTATACCAATTTATTATGTGAAACAGTAATGTCCCTTAATGGCAAGGCCTGAAAGGTTTATCATGTGTGAAGAGACACATTAAAACTAGTGAGAATACTGTAGTGTTCGGAGGTATAGAACATAAAGAAAAGTCTATTAACCAAAGAATTTTTCTGTTATGAGAGCTAGAGATAATAGTCAGAATACACATCATATTTACATTAAATTTTGTTTGTGATCATGAAGGAAGTCAGACTGATCTAACGTTTGTTACTTCTGAGAACAAAAATCCTCAATAGTGTGTTTTTCAAATTTGAGAGATTTTTTTAGAAAATAAAAATTTAAAGCAATCTGAATTATTTGCCGACTTTGGTAGTCTCTCATGAAGCCAGAGAGGCCTGAAAATACTGAATTCATCACATTAAAACTATATTCATCTCCAGGCTTGATACCTTAAAGAGCAGAATCTGGCTGATGAAAGTAAGAGATACTCTTAGAGATTAGCTGAATGCTTTGAAGTAGAGGAGAAAATATTCTGCTAAGTGTGGAGATAAGCAGAGATGTAGTGCTGGTGTAGGATTGCCATTGGCCCTCTTATGATGGCTATGAGCTAAATGCTGTCAACAGCTTTCTTCTGTTTTTCTGAATTCAGAGATAACTCAAATCCACAAACACCCAAGCTTCTCTGAGAAACTTTAACAGGCACTGGGGACTGCTGAATGGGTGCAGACTTTATTGCTCCAGAAAAGTCAGTCTGTTACCACTATGCTCTAGGGAACTTGCCTCCCCTTGGTGCCTTGGAACAAAAAGCTCCAAGTTTTCTTTGCTTGCTGGCTATGTGATTCTAGCAGTGTAAAATCTGGACAAATTTGCTAGGAGAAAAGGCCCAGCTTGTACCTAACAGCTTTTTGGGCTCTTAGAAGAAGTAGTAAGCCCTCCAAAGAGATCATTTTGCTATCACAGGATACTGGCAAGCATCATATACACACAACTATTGTTTCAGGCTATTCCTCCTTGCCACACTCAGTTTAACTGACTATTTAAAGCTGCTAAACCCCAAAACGTTGGGGCAGTTGCCCACTAGACAAGGAGCACTGCAGCTTAGCTGGCTCAAGGACATCAGATGCAATTGTTCCTTGCTCCTAATCCTCTCCCTTGATACCTCCTCTGAAATGGTAGTTCCATCTGATCCACAGAGTAGGTGTGGGACATTTTTCTTCTCTGTGGTGTGTCTGCTGTAAGCCTCTGAGCGATCATCCTGCCGTGAAGGTTTCATGCCAGCCCCATCCAAGGAGCTCCCAGATGCATGTCAGGAAACAAGTGAAGCACAAGACTTGGCTTCCCTGCTCTCATCGTCATGGGAGCCTTGAGCCACAGTTGCTGTCCAAGGTTCTCTTCACTTGATTTAGGAATTTACTTCAACGGTGGTTTTTTTGCTGCTTCCCAGCTTCTGTGCATTAATTTTATTCTTTAGAAAATTGTCATTCTATCAGTAAGTTTTGTTCTCCATTTAAATTAGAAAGGAGGAGATAGATGACATCAGGGCTTGCTGAATGGCCATTTAGCTTGGGTATGACCATATCACAGGTCCAAAGCCTGCACTGACAGTGAAGGTCCTAAGATCACATCTGTAAACACAAATGATTCATGGCTGATGAATTTCATAGTACAGACCTTTAATATTGGAACCTAAATTTATCAAAACCCATCATTTCCCTTTCAGTTGAACACATACAGCTGTTGCAAACACTGCTGCATGCTGGTACCAAAAAAATACCACATTTTTCTTCTACAGTTTGAACGGGAAATAATTGTGGTTTCTCAGATGCCACTTGGAAGCAGTGAGTTTTTATAGCTGGCTGACTTTAATAACTGTAATTGCACATGCAGTCCTGCTCCAGCTGTGCACCGGGCACCGTGAGTCACTGTCCAAACCCATCCCTTGGGTTCAAACCACTTTTACAGGGATGATTCTAAAATATTTCTGAGGATGTTCTGATCTGTTATCCCTCTGGTCAGGGAGCTGTGTTGTGGCCGTTCTGGATGGTTTTCCAGGAGTTTGCATAGGCATATCCTACCTTGCAGGCTCCAAGTCAGAGCTGGGAGCAGGGGAGCAGGCTGTCCCCAAGGAGCAGTGGCCAGGCCAGGGATGGGCATATACGGGGATCTCATCACAGAGCATAGCAGACAAAAGTGTGTAGGTCACTGTGTTTGTCACCAGTGTCATCCTGGACCTTCTCCTGAGGGCACATGCTAGCCTGGGGAGCCTTCCCACTGATGCTGTTCACCCCCTTGTGCCTCTTTGCTCTGCTTCTTGTTGCTGTCACTTCAGCATTTTTCCTAGTAGGTTAATTTGCTATGAACATCAACCAAGAAATCCAGGAATTTGTCCACTTTGTCAGAAGAAGCCACAGTTTAAATACTCTTGTATTACATTTTTATGAATCATACAATACTCTAGAAATTCCTTTCCACCTGCAAAACTCAGATCAGTTTATTGAACAGCTCAGTTTTGCCTGGTGTGGCTGTAAAAAATAAAGAAACTGAGGCAGAAAAGTGACATTCACTTCATCTTGCTGAGTGGCCTGTAAGAGAGCTGTGGGTAAGGAGTTTATTCACTTCCAGCTTTCTTTGCAGCAGCTTTTGCCATGCTGTAAATAAAGTTCAAATACTTAAATATTTTTAAAATTCATTTAAAATAATTATAATAAATGCCTTCCTATTTCATACATTTCCTGCCCACATAGCATATTTACATATTACATGTAGCTGGAAGGTATAATTAGAGATCCCTGTTCAGGCACCTGACTCATAGCACCTTTAGCTTTCCACCATAAATAGGCATGTTCAGCTGAGACTGCTCGTGACGTGATGCTCAGCCTGTGCACAGAAAGCATCCTCTGCTACAGATCTCTAGGGCAGATTTCAAAATCAGACTTCTTTTCCACAGCAGAAGGCATTTGAGTGACTCCCAGCAGATGTTTGCACAGGCTGGGGCCCAGAGCCTGGCCCTCAGCCCACTGCTGGTTTCATCAGGTGAAGGTCGCCTCCAAGTCAGAGCAGCCATGAGACATCCTCTAATGTGAGGTGAGACTCAGGGGATCTGTCTGTGGCAGCTTTGCTGGAGGCCAGCTGCTCATGCTCTGCTCTGAGAGGTGCTTGGTGGCAAAGCCCTGGGTCTGTGCAGACCATCTGGCCATACTGAGAAATCAGGCACTTGGGTCTGATTTCCTTATGTGCTGAGGCATGCAGGAGGTGGGGAGAGAGCTGTTTGAAGGTATCTCAGGGATCTGGGTCTGCAAATGCACTCAGTAGTGCTACTACTGCCTGTAGCATGTATTTGAACTTGGAAATACAGGACTTTGTCCAAGAAATGTCAAATCTCCCTTGCCTAAGATGGGAACATGGATGAGGTGCTGTGTGGGTTATCTGATGATTTGGGAAGTCCTTGACTGTATGTGTGTGAATTGTACCAACTGAGCAGGATGGTTTTCCAGCAGAATCAGACTTGGGCAATCCACTCTGCAGCCATGAGCAATATCTGGAGTAAGACTTTCAAATTTTTTGTAGTACTCTTAGCAGTAGCAGGTTACATGGACTATAGCACATATGCACCCTGGGTTTCCAGTTTCCTGGTAAGCCTGAGTGGATTTACTACATAGGGGTTCCAGTTACTGCTGGACACGCTCTGAAGTCCTAGGAAAATGTGGAACAATATCTCTAAGTGGGAAAAAGATATACCCAGCATTCTCTAGGAAAAATTATAGTTGGCCTATAAGTCCACCCCTGCATCTGCACTGGTTAAAAAGCCAGTCCCATACACTTTCCTGAGTGCTGGGAAATTGTACAGTTCATCAGATCTGACCCAGTCTGTAAACAAATGTTTACTGTAGACTCTCAAGAGATTATCTGCAGTCCTGGAAGGTTGCTGAGCTTGATGTCTCTCGATTGACAGAACAAATCCACATAGGATGCAGAGAAGGATGTGGTTTCTCAAGCAGAATAGTGATGTTCTTGAAGGAGGCTACAGGCAGAGGGAATCTTAATTTTAGTTATTGAACACAGAAGCATTTATCTACTTATGCAACTCTTAGAAGGGAAGAAGAACATGGTCATTCTGTGCAGTCCTCTGTTGAAATATTGTAATAACTAAAGTTGTCATTCAAACACCAAAGTGGCAGCAAGTGTCACCTGGAAAAATTAAGTACTGGGGAGACTTTACACTCAGAAATGGCTTGACCTTGTATCATGGTCTCCAAAGCTGTACATAGAAGTCAAGGGATTTCCCTAACAGTAGAAGGGTATTTGTTGGGTCTCAAATGATGAGTTTTTGCAGATTAGCAATCTATCCAATGAATGATATAATAAGATTTTGTCTAGCAAAACCTGCTGCCAACATTTAAAAATGTCTACTAAATCCTCTTCCCATTAAAACAGTCTTGTTCAAATTGTTTGTTTCAAACAGAACAATATTTTGCTGTTCTTGGTTATGTGGCTTTCCTCCTCAGATTTCTGTGAAATCGTGTGTTTCACAAAGCATATCGAAGTTGTCTCATGGGCAAAAACATGTAAACATCAGGCATGTAATTTTCTTGCAATCCCCTGCAAAATGGCTGGCCATGCTACCTTAACCACTCAGAGGCATAAAAGGAAAAGGATTTTGCAGGCACTCTAAGCCTGGGTGTGTGGAAGAGCTGAGATGAGCCTGTGGCTCTGCAGTCACCAATCAGGAAGTCACCCAAACGGTTTTTATGTTGCAGTTTCCTCATTTGGGAGGCAATTACTGTGTAAAGGTTCTGCCAATGAAAAATATGACACAAGGTCCATGTGTGGCTGGGTTGGCCCATACCTGTTTCAGCCATACCTGCTGTTGTGATGCATAATCCTGGTTCATGTTCCTGGGAAAGTGTGTCCTGCAGCACTGTGGGTGGGAAGTTTCTCTCTTGCACTGGCTCCACATTGAGCTCTTTCTTCTTAATGCAGCCAGTGGACTTAAGGAGGACAAACTCACTTCTTCCTTGCCTGGCTATTCAGGGTGAAACACTAACCAAGCACTTGAGTGACAAACCAAAATTGTTTGTTGAGTGCCTTCTGCAGTCTGCAGGGACACTTTGCCTTCTGCAGGAGGTACGGTTTACTTCTCCCATGGAACAAAAGCCCCACAGACTCCCTCTGCTCTGCACCATGCTTTAACCAGACCTGAAGTATGTATATAATAATAAACAGATCTAGCTACATATATATATGTATATGTATAGAAGTATGTAATTTATATTATAATCTATCTATATATATATATAACTTCTATATATGTATATGAGTTCTGTGTTGCTCCTGCTTTATGGGTGAGGAAAGGGGATGGTGTACATATCCTGAACAAAGAAGTTAACTTTTCCTTGTACTCTTCCTTTGTAGCCTGTCTAGTCTTTTGGTGAGAGGAATTATAATCCTTCTCCTAGCAGCACTTCATGAACTGAAATCATTCTCTAGGATGATGATGACATGCCAGTTCTTGGTATATGGACATGAGTCCTGAGATCACACATGGATACACAAAAGGACTGCATAGTGTGCTGAAGACTGGGGAGAAGATACCCTTATGTGAAAGGTGGAAACTTTGTTTTCTAATGGGTGCTTTGAGTGTTTCCTCCGTAGATCTTTTTCCTTGTCTTGAAACCATTTCCTTGATGTGCTGGGCTGTAAATCCTTGAAGGAATAGCATGGTCTAGGAGGTTGGTTGGCTTTGTCCTTTTTCCATGAGCCAAGACTGAAGAATTACTGAAATGTTGTAACTATCAATCGGGTGAGTGCTTTCATTGTAAATCTGTAAATCCTCATAACCCCTATTTGTAAGAGATGAATGGGAGTCTGCAGCCCACCTACTCATGCCACTCCCATTCATGTCAGAGATATAACAGCAAATACTGATTCCTCCCTATTTAATGCAAGAGCATTTATCTGCCAGTGTTCAAACTGCATTTCCATGACACAAGAAAAACTGTCTGGATAATTAAATAATACAGTTAAAACACACCAGTTTGAGCAGATGTTCTTGTCTGTGCTTTTTACATGAATGGCCTTGATTTTGCAGCAAAGTCAGTTGAGATGGCACCTGAATGCAAGGGCTTGGGTTTGGGAAGTTTTGCAGAATGGTGGCCTATATTTATATTTCTCTCAGAAACTCTCCTTATACTGCACACAAACCTCATTCAGAGAGTTTTACTGAGACAGCACATTCAAGCCTTCATTATTAGGGGATGTCTGCAATGCCATTGTCTGTTTGACATTAATTCTTCCAGCTGTGCATTTATGTATTGTAATTGCCCTGATTTGTTTGGTCGCACTTTGTCTTCTGCAGTGTCCTCGTGCTGTTCAGCACTTGCGATGCTGACGTTGTACCTGGGCTGTGTGGCAGATGAGGCTGTCCTCTATCAGAAAAATATGGCAATATATGGAGATGTCAGAAGGAATGCTGGTCTCTCCACTCACCCTTGGCTCTGTAATTTCATCATCCAGCCATGGAGGACCTGTGCAGGCACAACTGGCCAAGGTAATGGGTGAACACAAGCTGCAGCTCTGCAGGAGATAGGGACCTCTTGCCCACAGCAGGAACAGCAAGTAACTGCAATTCTCAAAAGTCTTTACTGGGTCCTTAACTGCAGTATTTCCTTGCCCTGTAATCTGGCCAAATTTAGGTAGGTGTTAATAGGGATAGACAAGTTTCTACCACAAAGGTCACTTCTCTGCCAAATTTGAAAATTTCTCTTCTGAAGCTAAAGATTCTAATATAAAAGGTTGCATGGATTTATTTAACATGTGCCAAGCAGTATATTTTTCCTTTAATAATATTCCTGGAAATGGCTGAACTGTTTTGGCTAAAGCAGATGCTGAACTGTTTGAAACTAAATTCTCAGTGCTAAAGTTTGGCAAAGTAGAGTAACATGCCATTTTGTTGACACTGGGGAAGGCTGAGCACCATGGCAGCAGGGAGGGGAGGTGGCACTGCTGGTCAGCAAACCAAGGAAACCAACAAGTGCTGCTTTTAGGAAACTGCCAGCTTGAAGCCAGTGAGGAACATCCTTGGGCTCCTGCACTCTGAGTTTTGTATGTTCACCTTAAATGATGAACACAGAAACCCAGAGGCACCAGTGCTACTTTCAGCTACCTTGAACTGCTTATATATGTTGTTTAAATCACCCAGGCTCCTTTCTCTCCACCTGTATTGCTCCTGGGCTTAAGGCTGGATCTATACATGGAATCTATAGTTACGTATTGGAGTTTGGCCTGAAGTAATTTGTATTGCCAACTAGGTACTCTTTTTTCCACCTTGGAAGTCCATCTGCAGAACCCCTCTGTGCCAGACAAGAGTGTCCCCCACAGATGTTTCACCATATAGTTACATCTTTTGTGTTAAAGCCTTACAGGGCTGTGATGTGAACGAGGACAAGGCTTGGTTCTTCTTCTTTGCTCTGTGCCCTGTCTCCTTTCTCTGTATTTTAGGACCCAAGCAACAGGGATATAAAGCTCCTGTTCTGCTTCCTGGTTGTATATGATGCTTTATGACATAAATGGGCTGGCAAAAGCTCTGGCACACCATATGAAGTTGGCTTTGTCTCAGACAATACTATTATTTTGGGGGTAGACACAAAGTTCCTATCTCTAGAATTTAATATAGGAATGACTGAACAAACAAACCTGTTACACTCTTAAAAAATGTGTGTCCATTGACCTCAGCATCTCAAGTTGGATTTTCATGCCCTTTCCAAGTTCTTGCTCTGCATGTCCTTTCTGTGCCCTCACTTACTACTCAGACTCCTTTTTTTAAATTATGCTGGTACCAAAGCATGGGCCCAGCACTTCTATGAACTGCAGAGCTGTGAACATCTGTTTTTATGGATACAATGTGTGTGTGCTGTGGTTTTGGGCACAGGGTACATCAGTGTTAGAGTGAGGCTAATAATAGCCTCTAAAGATAATTTGAGAAGTTGCTTACCTTTCCAGGGAACAGGACACGTCTTTGTATTTCCACCTTCAGACACACAACCCACTTGTGGGCTTGACTGCATAGCAAATACAGTGTGAGAGTCATCCTTGCTTATGTACATTTTTATTTTCTTCCTCTTCTTGATGTTTTGCTTTGCCCTCTCAGTAGCTTTCTGCCTGTTTTCTCTGAGGCTAGTGATTTTTTGGCAAGTTATTGTTCATAACCAAGGAAAGGTGGTGGGTAAGCAGCAACTGCTGTCTTAGGTAACCCAAGCTGACTCTGCCACTGCTTTGGTAGGAGAAAGAAGCTGTTTCAGAAGAGCACAGCTGTCCTGGGCTTTGTGCACACAAGGGCTGCTCAGAGCAGGCCCTTGACCCCATGCTGGCTCTGTGACCTCTGCCACTCTGACTGATAACAGTGATCGAAGTTTGTGTTGAGGCTTTGTTCTCTGCTTCACAGAGAGAAACATTAAACTGCAGAGTGACTAAGTGCCTTCTCAAAGGCTACATAATGAATCAGTGAATGAACAACTCCCAGCAGCTCCAGGCCCCCTTCTCTCTGCAGAACAATGCCTTTCTCCCTGTATGAAGATGCACATGTAGTATAGGTTGCATACAGAATTATGTATTTCAAAAGAAATTTGAATATTAATATTTATTCTGTACTGATTCCACTGTCCTCTAGGCTCTGTAAATAGCAGCACCACAACAATGTGGATTATTCCTTTTATGCAAACCCTGGCCAGTGAAATAGCTTGCCAAAATAAAATCGCTGCACAAAAGTTTGACAGCTACATTCATTATATATGTCAATCAAAGGCTCCTAAAGGCTTTATTGTCCCTGTACAGAGTCTGAACAATCTGCTAGCCCAATATGCTGCAAAGCTATTTTCTCACTACTCCTTCCATTTAAAAAATAGCCACCAATAACTTTTGACAAACCATCTAAGAAAACTGCATGAGCAGCAAGGGAATCTTAGATTTTCTTGGGTATCTGTGGGCTGGAGCCTTCCACTCACTGGGCTCTGTCACATGTCACAGTAGATGAGATCTGGTCAGAAACACGGAGCCCTAAAATTACTCCCCAAAACCCAGGCAGGCTGGGGTCGTGGGGAGGGCACGGGGAGTAAGGGAGGGAAAGTTATGCTAAACAGAAACTAATTAAATCATTTTTGGTGAAGACTTTTGGTTGCTTTGCCGGGTATCAGCCACGCAAGCTCCTCTGTCCCAGGTCTCCTCCAGGTTAGGCTGGGCCCGTTTTGATGAGCTCTCGCCCTCAATTATAGCTTGGGAGAGTGGGGTATGTTTATTTCGGTTCGATTCCCTTTTCCCACGGCGCTCGCTCCTGGCGGATCCCAGCCGGGGCCGTGTCCCCGGGGCGGGGAGCGGGGCCGTGTCCGGCGGGAGCGGGGCCGTGTCCCGGCAGGCGGTTCCGGCCCTCCCCTCAGGCCGGGCTGTGCCGCAGCGAGGCCCGGGCGGCCGCGGCCCCTGAGGCCGGCGCGGCCCGGCAGCCGCGAGAGGGAGCAGCCGGCGCCG
The DNA here is from genome assembly GCF_051311805.1 of Agelaius phoeniceus. NCBI lineage: Eukaryota > Metazoa > Chordata > Aves > Passeriformes > Icteridae > Agelaius > Agelaius phoeniceus. The sequence goes on along the minus strand of NC_135267.1, from coordinate 89,039,460 downwards.
CCCGGCTCCCACACAGCCCTCATCCTCCTCCTCCTCATCCTCTCCTCCTTCCCCACCTCGGCCCTGGTGAGGCCCCGTCTGGAGTGCTGTGTCCAGTTCTGGGCTCCTCAGGACTAGAGGGACATGGAGCCCCTGGAGCAGGTCCAGCCGAGAGTGACAAAGATTATCAAGGGACTGGAGCATCTCACATATGAGGAAAGGCTGAGGGAGCTGGGCCTGGTCAGCCGTGAGAAGAAATGACAGAGAGGGAACCTCTTCAAAGTCTGTCAGTATCTGAAGGGAGAGTGCCAGGAGGATGGAGCCAGGCTCTGCTTGGTGTTGCCCGAGAATAGGACAAAAGGCAATGGGCAGACAGTGATGTACGAGAAGTTCCACCTGAACATTGAGTAAGGATTTCTTTACTGTGTGGGTGACCAAGCACTGGAACAGATTGCGTGGAGAGGTTGTGGAGTCTCTCTCTTTGGAGGTATTCAAAAGCTATCCGGACACATTCTTCAATAACCGTCTTTGGGGGACCCTTGCTTGACTGGGACCTAGATGGCCTCCAGTGGTCCCTTTCCAATCTTAACCATTCTGTGAAAGTGTAACATTGTAATCTTGTGCCATGACAGACCATACTAAATCTGATTTATGACGGTGTCATAACTTTCCCATCTTTGTTCTGGGCTGGAATTTAGATTAAGTTTCACAATTCAAAATATTTTGGAGGTTGGTTGTTTCCTCTAAGTGCTCCTCTTGGTTCTTAGTGTGTGCTGGTGTGTGGCTTTGCTCTCAGCCCCTGGTCATGCAGCAGCAGCAATACCTCAGGAGGTTACTTCCTGCACACATATCTGCCTGTGCCCTTCTGACAGCTGCTTTTGGGATAAGATGCTGCTCTTGGCCCGTGCTAAAGGGCTGACCTGAAAGTGTGAAGAATAGCCTTGCTCTTTTGTTTGGGAGCAAACCTGGGGATGCTCTGTGAGGAAATATTGCAACAGGATTGCTGATCGTGACAGCTAGTGTTTCTACTGAAAAAGCCTGGTGAAGAAATTGGAAAAAAGGAAACTTTCAAAGAATTGAGGTGTTAATTCATGTGCTGAGAAAGCTGTGCTGCCCACTCACCATCCCATAAACTGTGTGACATTTCCCTGCGGTGCACTGCTTGCTGCTGCATCACGGGTATGTGTTTGATCACAGGCAAAATTAAACGTGCTTTTGTAATCAGTGGACTCCACAAGTAGCTTCAAGGTACATGGGAGTAAAAAGACATAAACTGACACTTTTCACATGGTTAAAGTTTACATGTCATGGTCTGTTCTCTCCCCATGTAGCATTGCCCTCTTTTTGAGGTCTTGTACAGAGCCCTTTTATTGATGTTTTAAATAATCATCACCGTTGTGGAAAGGGCATAGAAGTCTTTTTCAGTGCAATTTTATGGCGAGCACCAAATATTGTGCAACAGTGTCTGTTATCTGTGATAACAGCTACCTTGCAACTGACAACTGCCTTTGATTTCAGGTTTGCGAGACTGGACTCAGCTGAACAGTTTGGTGATGCTGACAGGATGCAAGAGGCTTTTTGTAAGCAGAGTGGGCTGTGTGGGCTGTGGGCTGTGCATTTCTCACCAGCCCACCTCTGGCCAGGGATGTACTTTGTAGTGTGTGGGTGCAATGGTAAGGACCCTGCAAATGCTTTTCCTCCTGTGGTAGGGCTAGGAGAGCCAGTTGCTATGCTTGGTGCTGTACATGGAAAAAAAAAACCTACACAAGTCTGAGGCCTCTGCTGTGAGCATCGCTGCTTCATCTTGTTCTTCTGAGCCTAAAGGAAACCCTCCTGAAGGAATGCAGTCCCCAGCCATTCCCCTTCTGTGAATGGGAGGTAGTGGTGGCTTCCCAGGAGGAATAAACTTGTCTTTGGTTCTTGCCTGTCTCACTTCTCTGCCTTGTGGGAAAATGTTATTACTGCCTCTGTTTGGGTGATTGCTCACACTTCTGCACCCGCAGACTTCATCTGGGAACTTTTAGCAGAAATTATGCACTGATGTTGGGATGGCATTTGCCAGCTACGAGCTGTTTCCCAGTGTCACTCACTTGTAGCTGGCATGTGGAACTCCTGTGGTATTTTCTCAATGTTTAATGTGACCTAATTGTGTACTTCCACTGTCTGGGAGCATCAGCTCTTCGGGTGTGACAGTTGCTGTAAATTCAGTGGCATTCAGGAATCTCTCTGGCATTTGCAGCTGGGTACAAGGCACAAGTTCCTTAATTTTGCTGCATCAGCCCAATGAAACATTGTGGGGCTGTGTGTGCAGCCAACTGCTTTATGTTATGCCTGGTAATGGCTTGTCAATATTAAAAAAATGTAACCTCCAGCTGTTTAATTTACTCTAGGGGAAAAAAAAAAAAACTTCCTAATAATCTTCATATTTACATGGCATGTTTGGTTTGAAGGCAGATGGATTGGTTTACAAGATAAATGGCAAAGCAAGAGAAGAAAGTGTGTCAGTGGCTGTGCCATTAGAGGGGAAGGCATTTCTAATGTGGGACTCTCACTATTGATCTTTTTAGCTTTTTTTTTTTTTTTTTACAAGTCAGCTTTTTGGACCTGCTGCCCACCTGTTTGTTTTAGTTTTTTTAAGTCCAGCCAGCTAATTCCCTTAGTTCCCATTGTCATCACCTCTCTGTGACCTACAAGGAGGGGAAGGTGCAGAGCTGTAAGGAAGAGAGGGGCTGAGGTGGCCACCTTGGCCTTGGCAGTCAGCTCTTCCCTCTCAGCTGTGCCTTCTTTGCCCTCTCCAAACTTGTGTAGAAGCCTCCCCATTGCAGCACTTACCCCCTCCCTGTGGCCACACCAGTAAATCCCTGTGTCCTTTTGGATGGGCTGGGAATTGGTCCTTCCTGAGCCACTGCTGCTTGGGGCACTGGGCTGAGCAGAGCTAGGCTCTCCAAGCAGCCTGGAGCTGAGGCTGTGCCCTTCCTGCCCGGACCACGCACCCCTCTGCCCTGGCAGGCAGCTGGCAAGTTGTGAAATATGGTTCAGCACCTTTTATTTTTAATATTAAATTGTGCAGCTGTCCTGGAAAGGATTAGAAATCAGTTCTGGAAAAGACTACAGTAGTTTTTAGTGAAGAGTTCTGCCGTGCCCTTAATTATTTATAATTAAGGATCATCAGGATATAAGGACACTGTGTTAACCCTTCAGCAGCAAGAAAGATTGCAAATAATCTAATAAACAACATATGCAAATTTACAGATTGAGTAGGTTTAGTTGCAAGTTCTGAGATATAGAAGTGAAGAAATGCCAGAAATAAGATTTCTGCTTAATATTTTGTATGTCAGACATCTTGTTTGGTCAGGCAACTGGATTAGATGAACATTGTAAGTCCCTTTCAACTGAAATAGAATATTCCACGTTTCTAATGGCACAGCCTAAGGGGTCACAGATTTGCTTACCACCCTTGCCCTGGTTGCTGTCATTATCATTCACTGTAGTGGTTTTTGCTCAGGGGGTGAATTAGGGGCAGGTTGATGCCCATGGGGCTCCTGCTCCATGGCCTCAGGGCCAGGCAGGGCTGCAGGAATACTGTGGAGGGATTTGGCAGCTGAATGGTGTCGGGAAAAGCAGCTTCCCTTTCTGCCACATGCTTCCAGGGGGCTGCTGAAAAGGTCAGGGAAGCCAAAGCAAGGCTCCTTTTTGGGCTTAGAAACCTCCATGCTGGAAAAACCTGTCCCTGTCCAGAGGGGAATCCAAAGAGCCTTACAGGAAATGTCTTTTTTCAGGTCCTCAGGGAAATGAACATTGTGCCACGACTTTGTGGCTGGAGATGTTGTCAGACCACTGGCATGCATCATCCCCAGGAGCCTGTTTGCTCAGAGCATGGCACACTGAATCACTGACGAGTTCTTGGAAGTATTCAGGTCCTCCACAACTTCATCTGCTCTGTCGCAGAAAAATTTAGAAGCTACAAGAGATTTTTGAAGTCCCATTGTGCCCTGCATCTTATTAAAAAAGGTGTAATCTCCATTGCAAACTAACTCAGTCCAAACAAGCTGCTATTATACTGTATCAAAGCATATTTAGAGATGTTCCATCAGCTCAAACTGGACTATGGAGTGCCAGCATCCAGAACTCATCATTGTTCATTTTAACAAGTGTCTGAATATTGATGATATCAGGAGTTTGACCTGGCAGTCTTGCAGTGCTCAAATCACTGCTTCCACCTTGGCAAATGCAAGTTTAGAGGATTTCTGAGATGTTCTAGTGCAGAGAGAAGAGGACCCTTAAAGGCACAGCTGGAGAGAGGAAGATCCCAGGGGGACATCACCCCTGAAGAACAGCAGCTTTTCAGCAGCTGCCAGCACTGCTGATCCGTGTGGGCTGGGTGGGCAATGCTGCCTTCTTCATGGAAATCAGAAGGGCAAGGAAAGCTAATTACCAGGTAAGGTCATTAAGTGTTTCATTCTCAACTGAACCAAGAGGTATCAGCTCCAAAGTTAGAGTGATAAAGTCAGAAGCTCCAAAACCAGAAACATGGGTTTTGTAATACCCAGGAGGAGAGAAATGGGGATTAAAATAGAGATTAGTCCACGTTGTATCTTTGAAGCTTGGATTCATGCCCATAGCTGTGGTTCTGAATTGCTTCTCAAGCTGGAAGGCATGTGGATAGGAAATCTTGCAAAATATCAGATCTCACAGGATTTCTGCCTCTTAAAATTAGCCATCTTGCAGGATTGGGCACTGTCAAGGCTTAGTTCTGCTTTAAAGTGGAGACTTACTTTTAAAATTAGCCTAACCATGAATTTGAATTGGATCTTTACATAGAACATTTCCCAGATGCTGCAATAACACCTGTTAGTGCAGCTACAAATAAAAGAAGTACTTAGTATTATTTAAAATGTGCAAAAGTAATGTATATTCCTGGTGCTGAGCCACAGCATAGTTTCTCCTGGCACTGCCTGTGCTTATGGGACCTGTGAAAGTAAATCTAATGCAGAGCAAGTGCCTGTTATGCAAGGATGAGCTGTGGTCACCATGGACTGTTTTGATGTGGGGTCCTTTGGCTGTTAAGGAAAAGAAAACTCTTTTTTTTCCTTTTTGCAGGCTATTTCTTACACTTATTTTATATTGTTTTTAGTTAAAATGCAAGTATTTAGAGGAACACTTAGGTGGCATGGTGATTTTTAATATATTTATTATTATATACTTGTGTGTGAAGGCTTTGTGGGTGGTTTGATGATATAAGATGTCATAGCATAATTTAATGAACTTGAAGCACACGAGCACTCTGGAATATCAGAATGAAAATAATCAGATTAAATTAAATAATCAGATTAAATTAATAAATGTAAACTCAATTTACACAGATAAGAGCAGTGCATTGTGCTGGTGCAGCTGGATGTCAGAAGATTTAGCCCTGCACCTTGAGACAAGGGTCTCTTGGCTCTGCATGAACTGTGATCACTTTTCACCATGGCCTGGTCAGGTTTGGGACAGTTTGTGGGGATGCCAAAAAGGACATTCTTCACTGTGATAGTCTGTGCCAAATCCCACTCCCAGGCTTTAGTATTTTGGAAGCAATAGGACTTGTCCAAAATTCTACCCATTTTGTTGAAAACTTCAACGTGGACAGAACTGTACATTTCAGAAGCTTGTCTTGGTCATGATGGTGAGGTCTTCTTTGATTGCAAGGAGATACCTAATTGCATCAGATAATTAGCAAAAAAAGTCTATTTCGTGACAAAGTTATAAACAGCTGAAAATAGGACAATGTGAAGGGACAGCTTGTGCTGACAGGTGGTCCTACCACCATCTGCAATAATTCTTTGATACAATCAATTGATTGAATGCTTAGCATATCATCTCTCAAACTCTATTAATATTTCAGTTATTTACTGTTTAGAGTGCATTTAGGGGTGCAGGTTTGGAGGCTACAGCCTGTTCCCAGCAGTATCACAAGTTTTGTGGTGCTTTGCATGCCCTCAACTAAAATTAATTGCCCCCATTCAAGGAATCTCTTAAACACAGACTTAAACCGCCCTGGATGTCCTTCTGACCTACCCAGGCAAGCCTTGAAGTTTGACCCATGTTTCTTTGCCTTCAGAAGTATAATTTAGCATGTACTTACTAACTATTCATGTGATATAGTGCTGGAATGAAATTTGGAGTTTTGCTGAACATGGACATAAGTTTGGTCATTTTCTTATTTTAGGCATTACAGCTTTTTGGGCTGTTTTGAAGTAGGTGTTGTACACAAAATGATGGTGTTCTGTATAATCTATTTCTGTAGAAAAAGGAACATATTTTCCTACCTATTATGGAATGCTCTGATGCAGAGGCCAGTTTATTTCTAGCTCTATTTTTTTTTTCTAGTCCCTTTTTTTAGTGCTGTCAGTCTTGTCCTGTGTTATTAGGACAGTTTTCAACACCACCTACTCTTAGTTGTAAAGCAGAGAGATAACTTCATTTTTCATTTTCTGGGGATTTCATTTGCAATTTTGAATTTTTTCTTGATACAAGATATAAGGAAAAAAATCATAGATTTTGCTAATCAAATGCATTTACTGCATTACACAGAATTGAAATAATATTTTCAAAAATAGAAAATTAATCATTCCATTGCAGAAAGGTTCAAATAGTGCATTTAAGTCTTACAAAAGCTTTTTTTTATCAACTTATGTATTGATTTTTTCCCCCAAAGCTGCCACATTTCACTTGCAGCTGCCCAGCATTTTTCAGTAATTTACAAGTCTAGTTGGGTATCATACAAGGTTTCCTTGCAAATTAGCAAAACTGCAGGACTTCATAGACAATAAAATGCAACTATTCTGTCTTCATCAGTCATTTTCATGTATGAATGTTTTAGCTGGTCTACCTGTGTCCAAAATACATGCTTTTATTGTGTCCTGGAGAAGGTGCTTTCTTCCCATTCTTCTTTACCTGGGCCTTGTGTGAAATCTTGCTCACCTCGTGTTGTGTGAGATGTGTAGAACACATCTACCTTTCAACAAGCAATTATGTTTATGGAAGTAATGTCTTCTGGAACTGGAAATGTAGATTAACAGATCCAGGAGCCTTTGTTAGCTAATACCTAGTATGACAGAACGGAGCTCTTGAAAGCAGAGCACCCAGATGTAACTTTGAAACTGCTCAGGAGTAGTTTAGAGCATCCTCTCAAAGTTTGGATAATGTAACTACTGATTCCTGTAAGGTATAACATGGTATTTATTCTGTGCTCTGACCTAGTCTTTGACTGATGCTACATAAACTCTGTACTAACTCATGTGTGTGCACATCTTTTGAGAGTAAAAGCACAGAAATCATCTGACTAAAGAAATGCATTCAAAACCAGTCAAGACTCAGAATTTCCATAGTGGCAGAGTTTTATCTTTAACTTGTGCTGCTTCTTCAGGTGCCTCTGTCTTTCCAGCCTTTGCACTCTGAAGTCAGAGAGGGCTTGGCATCATCAGAAGTGTGTTTCCATGTAATGTGAGGATGCTCCTGTAGAAGTGGAGATTTAATTCTTCTAGAGTTGGCTGGTTTTGACTAGGCCTTGCTCTAACACCCCAATACAATGTCCTCCCTACAGAGCAACCCAAAAATTGTATCACAGATGCACATTCAACATTTCAGCTTTGTGAAATGTGTCATACAACCAAGAGTGTTTTCAGAAACCCTGAGTCTTACTCTTACCTGCATTTGCAGGGTCCACATGGGAGACACAGTGTTCCCAAATCCTCTTGAGAGAGCCACTTGGATAGGGAAAAACAATCTCTCCAGGTTGGTAACCTTAATAGAGATTGCAGTATTCCTTCAGAGCAAAATATGCATGACATCTGGAAACAATTATTCCTTTAAAAATCACTCAGCACTGGATAGGAAAACTAATAAACACTGAAGTTTCCAGTTATCCCACAGTCTGGGTGACCCACACTAGAGCAAAATTATTTCTAGAAAGTCTGAGCAGGGTGGGCACAAAGCTAGTCTTGGATCTTAAAGCTGACCAAGCTGTTCTGAGACCAAGAAGTAACATTTATATGAAATGAGGTGGAATGGGAGGTTTTCTTCCCATTTTATTATGGGAAGAGAGAGGAATACAAGGAACTGTGTCACACTAGCCGACCTCATCCATCAAGGAACTGAGCACAGAATTTATGGACTTAGAGCCAAATCATACTTTTTGGTGACAGGACTCATTCTTATCTGGCCCTTTTAAAACAGTCTAATGTAGAACTGTCAAAGGGTTGGAAAGGCATACAGTGAAAAACCAATGTGACTGGGGTTTGCTGGGCTAGTGAGGGAGCTCAAATGCTCTGCTGGTCTTTGCTGACAGAGTGGGTGTCAGGATATTTCAGAAGGGACAGATGCTAAAGCAGATCCTGATTGATTTAGATCTCACTAAATGTTGCCTTCAGTGTTTCCACAGTAATGTGGAAGGTGACTGGGAGCTGATTTCTTCTCCCTCAGCAGCATTAAGATATGCTCTAATACAGCAGTTCCCAGATTAATTATTTTGTTCAAAAGACATAGAAGGCTATGGGTCTGTTTTTAGCCTGGTTTCCCAGGGAAACATGTCTGCCTTCTGACCATTCTCAAGATAAAAATACTAAATTCCTTGAGTTTTGTGAAAACAGGTGGCTGTTTAGATGGCAGAGACCCAGGAGCAGTGGAAGCTCAGCAGTGCTCATGGGGAGCAGGGGACTTGCCCCAGAAAGGGGGCTCTAGGGAGATCCAGATTGTGCAAGGGAGCCCTGGTGGCACAGACAAAGCTGCATAACATGTGGAGCCAGCAGTTCCTGGTGGCACTGCTTTGTTTTTAACCCAGCCTTGCCCTCTGCACACTTCTCAGAGGTGGGCCTCCCTTCTCCTCCTCCTCCTGTGTGCAGAAGAGCAGTTTCAGCAGTTTTCATGCCATGTCCTTGCAAAACCTCCCTGTCTTGGGGCCTTTCTGACCCCTCCAATTGCCTCCAGCGATTTTGCACCTGCACAGTGCTGACGGGCACAGCTGGCATTGCCTTTGCCCTGGGAAAGCCCCTTTTGCAGTGCAACTTGGCTGCTGCAGTGTGTAGAGCTTGCTTAGGCAGAGGAGGGATGTCAGAGATGGGACATACTTTAAAATGATGCTCTGTTTTCTGAGAGGGGTGATTTTGCTGAGCATTCTTCTACCCAGTGCCAGGGGCTTGATGAACTCCCAAGGTGTTGCACTGTCCTGTTGAAATATTAGTTAAGTACAAGGCCTCAAGTGGCTCACTTGCCCTAATGCACTCTGAGATGGAAAAAACCCTGATGCTGCTCTGTCAGACAGTATGATAGATGGTTAAACACCCTCTCCTGTTTCACAGAAGACAGGAATAAATTTATTATTAGGGCTGCAGGAAACCCTACTGCTTAATGGTCACAAAGATCCCTGAGTACCTACTGTTCTCCAGAAGGACTAGGTGGTAGTGCTGATGAACATATTTGTGCTGATAAACATTATGCACAATTTGCATGCCAGCTGGATCAGCTACTCACTTGCTATTCTTTTTGCAACCATAATTTTTATCATAAATATTTTCCAGACGTACATCAGTACCTCATATCGCTTGGCTGGCAAGTCTAAGACAAGACTGTCTTAGTAAGCCAGACAGTTTGTACAAAACAAGCTGACTCTGTACCCCAGAAAGTGGTCATTTCCTGATGCTTTTGAGTCTCTGAGCTCTTTCTCAATACGGCAGATTATAGCAAGAATGTTATAACTTCACAGACATTAATGGAGGAAATGGTATTTTGCTAGCTTGCATTATACCTCTTGCCAGTGAAATATTATTTTTGAAACAACTTCAGGTTGGATGGGTGTTGGAGGAAGCAGTTAGGACCCCAGCTCTTGATCTTGAGACTGCAGTTTGCAGCTGCAGTAAAATATGTCACTGAAATGTAGGTGACACTTCGTGTTACACTTCCATAGAGACGGTGAAGGATGACTCCCATGACTATGTAGCTGTGATCTGCCTAGGTAAAGAGGGTGAATAGCAAGATGGGAAGGAGGTAAAGGAAGGACTGAGCTGGAAAGTGAGAAATGCATGGGAGGAATGGAGCTGATGTGCAGGAGAAGGAGAGGGAGCAGAGGAGTGGAATATCAAACCAGCAGCAGAAGTGCAGGTTTGCATTGCAGCCATCCAAGAGGCCAAAGCCAGGGCCCTGCTGGACAGCCCCAGAGCAGTCCAGGGCTGAAGCTTGTGCTACATCAGGTGAGGCCAGGGGCAATACTGCTCTCCCCTCCAGGGCAAGTCTGGGGATGAGTATGCATGGGGAAGGCAAGGTTTTGACAGCCTGTTAGATTGTTGTTCTCCTAGAGACATTGCTAGTTGGATCCAGGTGGAATTTACTCCTCACCTCAGGGCAGCAGGTGGCTTTTTTGTTGTCCTTCCTTCCTTCCTAGAGCACCCTAGAGGAACACAGGCTTCTGAGGGTCATAAAGGCATTTTCCCCTGGGATTTGTTAAGCATCTGTGGCTTATGATGAGAACAGGAGGTGTAAGGCTGTTTTTTGGGGGGTTGTTTGTTTTCATGCTCCTGCCTTTTCTGGCAGGTGGTTACCTGCAGTGGTCTCTCTGCAGTGCTCCCTGTACAGAAGTTAGAGAGGGTACCCTGAAGGGTTGTGGTGGGTAGGTCTGGAGGAGTCCCTGGGTGGTTGTGTGGTGAATGAACAGGTCATTTAATTTTAGCCTTACTAAGCAGTTTGTCCACTGGCATCTTCCAGACAACAACTCCTAACTTAGCTTTTTTTATTCTTCTTCCCTTAGAACATAAAAAAGTGGAAGAGCAGAGAAGTAGGAAATATATGGAAGTCCTTGTAGACTCTTCTTTGGTGGTGATTGGTTCAGATTGCATGGTGCTTCAGTATTTCATTACTATTCTAATGTTTATCAAAGCATTCTGAGAAGTCCTTCAAAGGACAGACAGTCTGCATGAGTGCAGAGGGTGGTGCTTCCTCTCAGTGCCTTACTATCAATAGGATGCAAGTCCAAATGGCTCTTAGACTCTAGATTTTTGATTACAGGAGGTCCCAAATCCAAGCTCTTCAGCTCCTAGTGAGCAGAATGGGGAAGATGATACAGTGCCAGCTATCTGTGTTTTGTCTTGACATTAAAGGCAGCTCTGTGCCCAAGATGCAGCAGACAAGCTGTAGTCCCTGCAGGCAGTGCACAGGCTGCAAGGACCTTTGTTGTTCTTAGCACAAGCATCTCCTCCTCCTGCTGTAACCCACAGCTCCAGCTGGTGAGACAGGGCATATGGCAGGCTGGGTGAGACTGATGGGTAAGGTTTCTGGTATCTTAGAACATGCTTGACAGTAATGCTTTCATTTTAATCCCTTTTTTATTCTAATGACTGATTAAAAAGAAAGAAAGCCAGTGAGCTTTTCTCACCTTTGCGCTGTGGTAAGGACAACTAGTTTGGAGGCAGAGTCCTTCGAAAATCCTCCTGCTTCTTTTGATGCTCAAAGAGGGGGCTGTGCACTTCTGAAAAAGCTGGCAGCCTGCTGTAGTACTGCCTGGTGGCATGGCTGGGAAGGGGTACCTTAAGGAAGCTCTTCTTTCTGGCTCAGGAGAGCTTTCCTGCTCTGTTTGCTGTCAGTTGCTCAGAGGTTGTCACTTACATCATGTTCATATATGCTTTACTCTGGACAGGTGAGCAGTGACAAAAGAGCTTGTCTTATTTTGACCTGAGTAATTCACTCAAATCTGATGGTGCCTGGAAGGTATGATTAAATAGCCATGATTGATTAAACAGCAGTGATGGCTCCAGCTCTACATGTCATAGATATTTATTTACTGTTCTTAAATCCTGGCCCTGTTAATAGCTGGTGTGTTATCTAAACTCTTTCACAAGGCTTTGCCAAAGTCCATAAGAGCCATCTGAGAATTGCTGTGCTTGGGTCATTTTTTTAGATCAGAGGTGCAGTGAAGAAACAGCTTGTCCGGTTCTAAATATACTGTCCTTGACAGACGTGAAATAAGCCCACTGATTAAAATAGCTGCCTAGTTCCCAGTTCAAGATCTTACTGTATAACATCAGTGTTTGGCTGCCCTTCTGATAAACTTGGAGAAGGACTGATTTCCATTTTCTTCCTTTCAAAAGGGAAGAAGTTGAAGGATTGTCATGCATCAGGAATGCACTGATTCCAAGAAGTTCTAAACAAGACCCACTGCCTTGTGAATGGCAGCAGGAGCCAGGGTTTATAGGGAGATTACTTGGTTAAACGTAGCCTGAAAGAATGAAAAATGAGCAGTCCAAAAAAGAAATTTGTTGAATATTTTGGCAGTGAAACAGAGTGGCTTAATTTATGAGCAATACCAAGCTATCTTTTTGCAAACAGATTTCTGAGTGATTTTTTTTCTCAAATTGGAGGTGTAGCTGTTGGTGAGATGTACGATTATACTGACTTCTCATGAAACTTGATGGTGCAATCTCTCTTGTTCTCTATACGGCCCAGGTGGAGCATCAGCTGCCATACCAGGGGTGGTGGTGCTTTCTTGCCTTTGGCTCTTCTTTAATTGATGGCCAGAGAGGGTGGGAAGGAAGGCTGGCTGCAGGCATGTTGAGTCCTGAGGGTCCCTGCTGCAGAGGGGGATGGTGAACCATGGTTGAACAGGGATGCCACAGGTGGCTGCTGAAGCTGAGCAGGTGTATTGCAGGTTCAAGACCAGACTGAGGAGATTGAAAGGCATTTTGGTCCCTTTGCTGTGTCATGCAGTGTCGGTGACACAGTCCACTTGCCCCTCTAGGTGCCACCCCCAGTTGCCCACTCATATGGCTGGCATAACCTTGGCCAAGAGAGGCTTCAGGGGTTAGAGGTGATGAGTCCCAGCCAGTGTATGGAAAGGTTGCGGATGAAACAATGGCTTCATTTGAATCTCTAAAATTTGTGTTATTGCCTGAAGTAAAATGCCTAATTTTTCTGTGATAATTTTTGTGTGTGTGTATGCGCTGGCATACATGTATGTGTAATCTGAGATCCCCACAGAACTGCTTTCCATTGGCAAAGCATACCATGGGTGCCAGTTCCTCTGAAATTTTCCATGTGGTATCTGCACCAATTTAATACTGCATATGTCTCCATGAGCTTTGTTTTTGCCCATGTGAAGCTGACTGTCTATAATGAAGTCATGAGTTATTTGCCTAAAATAAGAACCCAGACTTCAAAATAAGAAATCCAAAACCAAACCCACAGCTATATTTTTCAAGTTCTAAAAAAAAATCATATTTCCTTTTTAAATGAATCTCTCACCACTTAGTATGAACTTGCAATTCTGCAAGACACAGGGAGCTTTTATAAGCAGATGCTAAACCTGAAGTCAGTGGAACATCTAAGCAAGTGCTTAAAGGTGAGTGCGTGCTCAGGCACTTGCTATTTTGGGACAGAGCATTCAGTGTTTTCCTGAGTTGTATCTTATATTTCAAAGGAAAAACCTTTGTTTTGCTGAATGGTTCATTTTTACTTTGCTATGTGCTGAGAGCTCAGGATAATCCCATTTGGAAAGAAGCAGAGAGGAGGGAAGATTACACTTGGGAAAAGCTATTTTCAGTACCTCTGTTTTCTCTAACCCCATTTTCATAATTATGATCAGCTATTGCGGACAGACTGGTTCACAGAAATTAAACCCCTTTATAAGGTACAAACAAGTCAGTGAGGCCTGGAGTTGGACTCTACTTGAACATAAGTAAAATAAAGATCCCCTGTGGCTTTTAATTCCTTTTTATTTAGTTACTTAATCGAACCTGTACTATTCTTCCTCTGTAATTGATTACCACACAGAAAAGGTAATGAAACAGAAAACTTTATTTTCTTTTCAGTGATCTTTATGGTTATCATGGAAATGTTTTTACTGCTTCCTTTTGGGACATAAAAGTTCTCAATATAAGCAAAGGGAAATCAATGTTAGTTAATTGAAGGCATTTACATGGTTGGAAGGTTAAAAGTTGGGGGGGATGTTTTGGTTTTTGGTCTGGGTTTTTTACCCTCTTCCCCCCCCCCCCCCCCCCCCCCAGCAGATTTTTCAGAATGAGAATTAATCTGGCATTTTATTGTCCCCTTCTTTTATTTTCAATGCTAAATCACAGAGTTTGGGGACCTGATCCAAAACCCACTGAAGCCAAGTGGGAATGGTTCCATCTAATTCAGTGGCTGTGGATCATACTGTAGATGTACATTTTGAAGACACATTTATAGATGTGTGCACACACAGAGGTGCCTCTCTGGTTCACATTCCATTTGTCAGAACTGGGATTAATTTCTGAGCAAGATAGGGAAGGAAAGTTTGGGGGATTTTCCTGGATTTAAAGATAAGCTGATGATAATTCTCAATTCAATAATGTCCTTTAAATCTCATGCTACTCATACTTCTCTCTGCTGCTTTAATTTGTGAAGCTTGGTTTTCTTCATTTTGTACACATTACCCCTTCTCCTGTTGTTCCTTTTTATTTGTGTGTTTCCATTGTCTTTGGCAGGACAGAGGTCTCATAGACACAGTTCACTCAGTACCCTGCATCCAGCTTCTCTTCCACTTCACCCTTCATGAAGCTGTGGGGATTTCTCAATGAAGCACAGAGCTGGCTCAGAGTTAAAGGACTCAAGCCTGAACATCCAAGGCAGCTGCCAGCTTTCCCCACCCCTTACCTTTGTGCATACACGTTTTTTGCCTTGGAGCAATTTTAATAAAGGCTATGTAACAAAATAGTGTTGGCATAGCATGAGCAACATTATTCCATCTGTTTCTACTGAAAATGTAAAAATGTGTTAGTATAACATTAAGATTCCAATTTTCAGCCATTAAAAATCAGGCAACACTGAAGTTGCAGACTGCTTTTCATAGCTATTTAGTGATTTCCCTTGCCTTTATTTTTTTGGAACTCCCGTTTAGATGCCTTTAAAACTGTCTTTTGTTCAAAGAGTTTTGAGCACCTATCCTTGGAAACAAAGGCTCTCTTACGTACTTCAGTTTGGGCAGCCAAAATTACTGCTTTCTGTTGACAGTGCTGCAGAGATGATATTTTATAGAGTGTTTAGAATCTCACTGTAGAGATGAAGGAGGATGGTAAAACATTCATCTTAACTTCTATGAGAATTAACCTTACATTAGACAGAGGGCTTGAGCATGCTAACTTTTGCCAAACATGCATGCTAATGCATGCTAATATTTTGCCAAACTCAGGTTGGTATAAAAATATTCCCTTAAAGGGAATATTCAGTGCTTTTCTGAATTGGAACCTTAACACTTCTCTTTTATTTGACTTTTTGGTGTGAATGATTATAAAGATACATCCGGCAGAGTTTTCACTAAACATCACATTTTAAACAGTGATGATGGAATATCCTGTCAGTGCAATTGTGGTTATTTGTGCCAAAAGTCTCATTTTTAGGAGTTATGCTGGTACAGTCAGGAAACAAAGTGAAGCAGCATGTGGCTTCCTGGCATTCGTGCCTACTGAGAACAGCTTTCACTGTCAGTGCTGCAAACTCAAAACAATGTTCACAGGGAGATTTCCATCGATGTGGAACAGTACTGAGCAAAGATATGATGCTGTACAAACAAGTGATCAAGAGTGAACAAGAAAAGGTTCTTTGCTCAACCTGATTCTATGAACAAGGAAGAACTGGTTGGTGACATGAGGGCTGGAGGCAGCCTTGGCTGCAGTGACCATGGCTCTGTGGAGTTGAAGACCCTAAGAGGAAGGAGATGGCCAAAAAACAGGATCACAGCCCTGGATTTCAGGAGAGCAAAATACTCCTCTGTAGTGGTGCATCCTCCCCTTCCCCCCCTTTTTCAGGCCACACTGTGGTCTAAGAAATGCTGATTAGGCCTCAACCTTGACAAAGAGCACCTGGGCTCAGCTCCTCTTGACCTTATCAGAAACACTTTCTGCTTCCAGAACTTGTGCTCTCTAACCAGTCCCTGCTTTTTTGTTTTATGAACAGCCTTGGAAACTTTTATTTTTTGCCTGAATGGCATAACATTCTTGTTCTCACACTTTCAAAGAAAATCTCTGACTGAAATGCAGCCAGGATGAAACATGGTTATGACTAAAGACCACTCTCTTGCTGCCCTATTAACAGTGATCCAAAAGGAGATCCTTTGAGCTCTCCTGGACAGCAAGGGGCCATGACCAGAAATCTCCTTCTGAGTGGAGCCTCTCAGGTTTGCTACACTCACAGGATTGCCAGATAAGGACAGATTCTGGACCCCATTCCTTGAGCCTTGACTCTTTGCCCCTTGAGAAGTTGCAAAGGCTTCCAATGTATTTCACTATCTTTGAAGAGAATTTTTTAAAGATAGCCTGTTCAGGCTTCTTATGTCTGTGTGCATGCAAGTGTGCATATGCTGCTTCAAATATGGGAGAAATGCTGCTCTCTTAGATTCTTAAGTACTTCAGATTCTGTAAGTAAGTTAGGCCTGTAAATAAGTTACTGTTGTGATACAGTACATCCTATATGATTCCATTGTTGAAGTGTTAAGTTTAAGTTAAATGTTGTTAAGTTTAAGTACTGCTAAGTTTAAATGCTATTAAGTGATATCGGGCCTTTAGACCATATTCCTTTTTATCCTTACCCTTTCTATCCTTTTGTCACACACACACACATACAGTTTTTGGTTTATTTTGGTTTGGATTGATTGACTTGGGATTTTAGTTACATTCTTTTCCTCAGTGTGCCTTAGCTCTTTAGTAAGTAACAGAGTGAATCTTGCCAACAAAATTTGTTGTCCTGTTGCTTCTATATCAAAGCTGTTTTTACTGATACCTTTGCCAATGATTCTTTAAATGATCTTATAACAGTCATTCATAACAATGCCTTCAGAATCTGCTTGGAAGAATCCTATGTATTATGGCTGCAGAGAGAAAAGGAGTGCAGGAATGATGAGTGCTCAGGAAAGGACCATCTGAAAGCACAGGCAATCAAGCAATAGTGGCAGGAAGCCTGTATTCATGAGCAAGGAGTGCCAAACTGAATTCAGACATACAAAGGAAGCGTACGACATTGTAGAAAGCTACTGGGTTGATTAAACAAGGCTTTTCCTTTGTAAATCCATGCTGACTGTTGCCAATCACATTGTTATCCTTCATGTGTTTGGAAATGCTTTTAAGAACAGTTGCCTCCATCAGCTTCCTAGAGACTAACGTGAAGTCAACCAGTCTGTAGAACCTCAGATTTTCCTTATTGCCATTCTTTAAGTTGGAGGAGTATTATTTCTGCTCCAGTCATCAGCAGAAATTGTTTGAATTCAAGTGGCTGATTTCTAGAAAAGTATTTAAAGTTTTCCATAATATTAAATAGCTCAAGGCCTCTTTCACATATATCATTGGAGTGTTACTGTATTAAGTTCCTCCTAAAAAGAAATTCCATCTTTTTAATAGATATTACAGGTAAGTACAATTAACATAGAGCAACTTCAAGTGAACATTATCACATCAGTTAATGTGTGCAGTACATGCAAAATAGCTTGTATGTAGCTTATCCAAAATCTTTAAGGTAGCATCATCATTCTGAAATTATTTTGGTAGTGCTGGAAATGGGGGGAGTTGGTTTTTTACCCTTTTTTTTTCTTCTGAGTGTTTTATTATTTCTGGGTATGAGGTGCTTGAGTGTGTCCAGGTTTGGGCAATGATGCTGGTGAAGGGTCAGGCATTGGAGCAAGCTGCTGAGAGAAGTGGTTGAGTCATCATCCCTGGAGGTATTCAAAAGAAGCGTAGATGTGGTGCTTAGGAACATGCTGTAGACATGGACTTGACAGTGCTGGGTTAATGGTTGCACTTGATGATCTTAGATGTCTTTTCTACCTTAAATGATTCTACGAGTCTGTAATTTTCTGTGGGTGCTATAGTAAACCATAGTAAGAGAGAAGAGTGTAATTTTATGATGGATGCTGTGCTGTCTGATACAGCTGCTTGCAAAGAATTCAAGTGTGTGCTGAGAAGCTGCCTCTCTGTTCCTCCTCACCATTTCTGTGAACATGGCTCCACTTGTGCTCCCCAGTGATGAGTGAACATGTATTGGCAGCATCCCCAGCAGTGCTGGGCTCACCCCTGAGACCAGGGCTGTTCTCCAGCCTTTGACAGTGCTCCTGCCTGAGACAGCCCTCTGGGGATCATTCATATCCCCCCAACTGCTGGAACTGGCTGCTCTCAAATCTGCCTTTTTTTTTCATGAGGTGTGACTCATCAGAGTCATTGAGCAGCAACCTCGTAAAAATGGCTTTTCTAGAGCCATGGAAACCACAAGATCCCATTACAAGCCGTTTCATTTTCAGTGACTAATGGAAGGTCACCAGTAATGAGACAAGAGGAAATTCTTAACTCTTTCTCAGGTTCCCTTTTTCCTCTTTATTAAAAACAAAGTTTACTAGTAAATGAAATTCAGCTCAGATTGATATTCTTTGTACATGCTTTGCCAGTGCCTGGCTAGTTGACAGAAGACTGCCAAATGTCTGTTCAAGTTTCTAGGTTTTCCTGCAAAAAGCATTTGCTGCTTGTAAGATACATTTCAGCTACTTCAAAGGTCTCAAAACATCTGCCTTTTTTATTTTTTTCTTTTACATTTCCATTTGTGATTTTATAGATCATATAAGTGAAAGTGGTAAGGAGCAAAGTGTGAGGGTTTCAGACTGGATTCACGAGCAGATTAGCAGACCTTCATGACCAGACAACAGAGCAAGCTGGTGAAGTCAGTGTAGCCAAGTCCTGTAGTTAAAATTGCAGAGCTGGGAATCTGGAAGTCTCACTCATTAATTTAATTGCAGCATATTAAGAAATGAAGAAGGCAAGAGGGCAAACAGATGCAGAAACACACATCTGAATTAAAAAAAAAAATTAGCTTCATGTGCTGTTTGCCTTATTAATGTGATTGAACATAGGCTGGCTTTCAGACCTATGCAGAGATCTTGTAAAATTAATGTGAGCAGTATGCTGAAAAATAGAGGTCTGAGACTCATAAGCAAGAGTTGGGAACTAAGCTTATGGCTGGCAGGATGGGCAGTGTAGGACTGTAAAGTGGAGGGCTGTAGAGCATCATATGCACTTTAATTATCATGTGCTATTTAGTGTCTTTTGGGGGGCTGTTCAACTTAGAGCCATTTTACAGATATGCAAGAGCCTGTGGTGTAATGGGCTCTGCCTTGTGCCTCATACTGAAGGAGAGCTATTGCTGGAGTCGGAAACTTACCCAGCCAGGGCTTCATTAAGTGATCCTGAAGTGAGCACAAGCATGTGTGATATAATGCAAAGGATTGTGTGTCATGTTTTTCTCCCTCATTCCCTTTCTTGCATTCCCCTGTTTCCAGCTCGGTGCAGGTCTCAGGGATAACAGCAGGTAGGTCCTGGACTGGACACCAGTGGCAATTTTTACCCCCTGCCTGTTGGCTACTGACTGAAATCAATTTCTCTACCTCAATTTACAGCAACAAAGAATTTGGTCTTGCTGGAATCTGCTTGAGAAATGGCACTTCTCCATTTTCCCACCTCATCAAATCTCCAAAGGCATCCCAAACTCACCCATGGCTTACCTCCATGGTAAGGGGTGAACAGACTTATGGAAGCTCTAAACTGCACAGGTAAGTGGGATGATTTTTTTTTTTTTTGAGTTCTACATTTGCCTTTGTATAGGAAATTTCTAAAAATGTCCTCTAATTGCAGGTGAGGAGCTAAGTCTTAGGGACAAATAAGGACCTGTGCAGTTCCTCCTGGCCACAGTCTGCAGGAATTTAGGGAGCTGCGTAACCACAGTGATGATGCTTCTTCCTTACCTCAAGTGGCTGGTACCATTATAGGATTTTTTTTTTTAACTTGGCCAAAAACTCTTCTGAAAGCTTTCTGTATTGAAAGTATGAAGAGTGGCAAGGATTTTAAATCCAATCTCTGAACCTTACATGTCCATAATTCATAATGAGACATGGACTCCCCATTAGCCACCTGGTATTGCACCTGACCTTGGGCCACCAACTCTTTGCCAGAGAGTGTTGTCTTAGGTGTGAAAACCAAATCCCTTTTCCAAGCCAAGTGCCATGCCTATCTGGGGTCACCAAACTGTGAAGTCTTGTGGATACTGTGGAAAAGCTGTGAGTCACAAATATAATTTCCTGCCGCATCACTGTGTGTGGGTTCTTGCTTAGGGCTATATAGAAACAAAGGCTCTGCCACCTCCAAGAACACACATGGTGAAATCAAGGGCTTATTCTCAGGTGGCTGCATCTTCAAAGAAGCTGACTAAATTAAAAGAGCACTGTCAGCATGTCTGAGTCCTTTGGAGGTCCAGCTCAGTCGTGCTGTTTGCTATCTCTGTACCTGTCACTTTGCTTTAGTTTCATCAAGTAAGGAAAGGAGATGAAAGAAATGAGCTCAAGTGACCCCATGTGGGATAAATGGAACACACTGACAGACTAGAGGCAAGGGCAAGCTTCCCTGACTACAGCAATATACAGCTGATGGATGTGATGAAACACAAATGCTTCTGTCCTATGGTTTTCTGGTGAATGAATGGTGATGAGAAGAGAGTTATTTCAGGCTTCTCTTCGTAGAGTCTTTCATAATGCAGATGGCTTCTGCATGGTCCACAGTACCAGCACCTGAAGGTGTTTCTTCAGTACCAACACCTATTTAGGTGTTTCTTAGAAGCTTTAGAGAAAAGTATAAGAACATTTCAACATCAAAGTGATGACTAACACCATTCTCTTCCCTATATGCTGTTATTGATCCTTTTAATGGCCCTCATTGACTTCCTTTTTGCTGTACCAGGTGATCATTGACTCTTGTCGACACCAAAAAAATGAGTCTAGAGGTTATTTGGCTAAAGATGAATGTAGTTGGCTTGTTTCTGTTGTTTTACATCTTACTGACTGGGAATTTCATACTTTTGTTGGCTTGTTTCTGTTGTTTTACATTTTACTGGCTGGGAATTTCATACAAGAAAATAATCAAAGAAAATAATTCTATCCCACACTGTGGTGGCGAGTCCTGAAGAGGCTGCCTCATTTTAGTGCAGAACTGAGAGACTTAGTCTGGGGATGCCCAAAGACATGCCAGGCTGCTCCAGAGGTAGAAGTCATTCAAATGCAAGAATGAAAAGGGACATCAAGTTTCTATGAAATGGAGCTTAGATGCTGCAATCAGCTCTTTGCCTGGCTTCAGAAGTAACTGCTGACAAAATCAATGTGATGTGCTGTGCAGGGAACTGTATATCACAGTATCCATTCAAATGCACTCAGCACAAATGCTGAGCATTTGAAGACTTAATGTTGTACAATTTCTGTCAGGAGCAGAAATGGGGACACAGAGAATGTGAGTTGGATCTCTTCCTGGGACATTGATTTGGATTGGAACACCAATAAAAGAGAAATGGTCTCCCAGTGATGGAGCATTTTGTGTTGAAATGAAGTGTGTGCAAGTATGTACATAACACATGGCAACAGATGGAAGATGATCAGATAAAAATGTTGATTTGAAGACCAGGTAGAAATCTAGTTTTGGGCCTAGTCAACTTACAGAAATGAAACACAATAACCCAAAGACTATTTTAAACAGTTATTTCATAAAATCTTACCTTGCCTTGACCTTTTCAAACTTGCCAGTCATGTAAAAATGTGGAAAATTAATTAATTAGGAGTCTCAATTCAAATTTCACCTTGGCAATTTCAGGTAGGTCATGCAGCATGACTTTAAGGACTACTGCAATATAATATAACACAAGCCTGGAGTTAATATATAAATCTTTGTGATGTAATATCCCACAATTTAATGTAGATTGGCACTCATCAACTGCTAGCTGAAGAGATGCTTTAATAGGCATTTGCTTAAGATCCTGAGGTTATCCTAGACATAAGCACCAGACAGGAGTGAACCAAAGCTGTCCTAAGATATTCAAGAAGCATACCCATTAAAGACTGCAGGTGTGCTCTGTCCATCTGTGCCTTGGCACAATATAAAACTCAACATCACCTGAAGCTGACGTGGTGTAAGTGCTTATTGGAAGGACTGGCACATATGAGGTCATTTTGGCTTTCCCTGCAAACACCTGTCATACAACATGTACAATGAACTTGGACAGAGTTTTTAAATCTTGTGTAGTGCCAGGAGGAGAACAGACATAGAGATGTGCATGAGAAAGGTATTTTTCACTCTAGATGAGACTGTTGGAAAAGAAAGAACTTTAATGTTATCCTTTATTGAAGTTTTTGCTCTGAACATAAGTGGATCCTGGAAACTAAAAAATCATACTCTTCACCTCTTTTTAAAAATAATAATTGAAAATAGTTTAACTGAAGATGTTTGAGCACTGAATTGGTACTGAGTATTAGAAGTATACTTCTGCACTGAATCCCACTGTCTCTGTTGCATTGGACAAACTAGGAGTGTAGTTTCTCTTTATTTGGAGGAGCATGGTTTTGTCTCCTGCTTTTGCTTGACTGGCCCACAGCTGAATTCAGAGTGAACAAATCAGCTCAGACATAAGGACCTAAAAATATCAAAATAGAGGTAAGTTTCAATGTTCACAAAAGTTTTTTGTAAAAAGCAGCCTGTGAACATTCCCAGTGCTTCTGATTACTGAAAGCCCTGTTTTGTGGGCTTTGGGCGAAGGCAATGCATTTGTTGTTTGTTTCCTTGGCATTTAGCAGATTTCTGAATATCCTTTTGTTATTTTCTTGTTTATGTCTCTTGTTTCCTTTTGCCTCCCCAGGACCCCTGGGCAGAGCCCTCCTGTTCCTACAGGAGATCTCCACCCTAACTGTGGAGAGAAAGAGAGAGGCTGAGGGAAGCATCTGGTGGAAATTAAATCTGAGCAATGATACCCTGAGGAAGATATTGCATTGAATGGGAGGCCAGCAGGGTACCTGATGTCCTTTTAGCACCCACCTGCAACACTCCACTCACTTCTCTGCTTTTCCTCATGAAGAATTTGCTGCACAATGACCAAGGTAAGACAAAAGCCAGCTCTTGGTCACATTAGAACAAAGGAAGATTAGCACTGGGCTTTACTTAAAAAATGGGGAAAGTCAGAGGTAGAGAGAAGGTAAAGGCAGTAGAAGACATCCAGATGCTGCCCCACAGAACAAGAGGCTCCTAGAGGTATGAGGCCTACAATAAGGAAAGGCTTAGTAGTGGACAAAGGCTTCTGAAGACCTCCATGTTCAGACTGAAATGGCCCAAGAGTGTGCCTCCAGTCTTCTCTGAAGTTAATGATGATCAAGAGCAGCGCTAGGCAGGACAAGCCAGTGCTGTGTGCATCCTGGCTGAGAAAGGCTATTGTATTCTCCTTGCTACTGGGCAGGGGATGGTCTGCCCGGGGAGTTTGTGTGTGTTGTAAATACCAGTGATGGTAGCAGTGTCTGTACAGGGACACTGAACTTGCCAAAGCCTCCAGGAATGTGCTCTCTGCTCAGAAGAGAGAGCAAGAGCACACAGTTGCCAAGTGGTCTCAGAGATGCTTCCCAGCAGAATATCCTGGGCCTTCCCTGATTTGTCTTTTGACATGATTTAAATCCTGTGTGTGAGTGGAAAAGTTGTTGCTGTGTTTAATTGCTATTTCTAATTTTGTCTGGGCTTTGTGAGTAAGAATTAGACTCTTAGAGCTGAGCTGGGCTCACAGCTTCTCTGCAGTGTTGCCCCACAGGCTTGACATAATGAGGAGCACTAAACCCAGGTTTTCTTACCAAAGCAAAAATGCCTCTTGGTACATGTGTACAACTACAATTTTCCCTCTGTATTCCTTTGTGAGAGCCAAGCTATGACTGCAGAATGACAGGTGATGTAGTACCACTGGACTGCTGTCTGTGTGCAGGTGTGAAGCTGTCACTCTGTTTCTGGTGTTGATTTGCACACTGCCATCAGATTACTCCTGTCCCACCATTCCTTTCCATGAAAGCATGAGTGTGCTTCAAGACATATATGGGTACAAAGAGGTGTGTGTGCATGTGTCCCAACCACTGCTCATGTTTTTTAAAGCATCCTTTAAAAGACAGGTCACACTTCCGAAGTAATATTGAAATTTTTTTGTAGTAAGAAGTGGTTAGAAGAATTATTTTGTATAAATGCAGCTTTATTCAGTAATTCACATTACTAAAAGTCCTTACTTCCTTAAGACTCTACCTGTATTTTTGATCTTATAGGAGCAGGTACAAAAGCAAACTGTCATTTTGTTGCATGGCCATTTCCAGTCCTCCAGTCTAATTTTTCTAGACCACTTTGGTCAATTGTTTACAGTGCAAGGCAGGTGAATATGAGTGGATGAAGAAATAGGGGTGGGAGATATCAGCATTCCCTTGTCCCAAGCTCAGCCCTTGACAGGACTTGGGAGGAGCAAGTAAAACTCCAGGAAGAGTGGATCTATGTTAATGGCAGGTACTTTCATTTTCCAGCTCCAAACTGCACACTGTATTGTTATTTTTAAAACCTTGGAAGAGATGAAAGGGGTCAAAATAATCCAAAACCACACAATGTACTGATCTTTTGTTGGAACCCTTAGAAGTTACCCATATGCCGTATAAGTTGAAACTAATTTTAGAGCTAGTCTGTCTTCTTTGAGCTTCCTGACTTGAAAAGTGAAAGATTTTAAGATGTCTTTCATGTCGGAGTGCTCTGAGATCTCATTTACTAATGATTTTAATAAGGGTTTGATCTTCAAGTGAAAAGCTCAGTAGAAGGACAAGTGACTTCAAATAGTAAAGTACAATCTTCTCTCATTTTAGTATTCAGTTATTTTATAGAAATGATCATAACAGCCAGTTCATTCTGCCTTGTCTCTATGGGTATTTGGTTTCAGAGGAGAAGGCTGCAGCCTGACAAGCTGTAGTGTCTGTTTATCATTTGGTTTCTTCACAGGGATTGGATGTGGCAGCATCTTGTTGTCATGACTGTTGCTTGAGCCAGCTAGGAGGTTAAATATTTCATTGTGATGATTTTGATACTTGCATTGATCTCCTGTGGATTCGTAATTAAAGACATCACAAAACAAAACAAAACTCCCCCAAACAATTGTGTGTCTGAATCACTTACATATGTTTCTTGTTCCAAATTATGTATGGCTTTCTTTTTAATATCACTCTTGGCATGACAAAAACTATGCTGGTAACATTGTTGGTACCGTTAGCCTAGAATGTTTTCAATGACACCAGGTTTATTGTGACAGACTGTGAATTACTTGTCAGTTCTTGGGAAGTCAAAGCTTAATTGCTGATCAAATGTTTAAAATATGGCTTGTATTAGCAATGGGCTTTGATATTAATTCTTTCTTTCTTGTGACCATTAGGCAAGAAGCCAAAGAACTGGCAGTGCTGCATCTCTGCTCAGCAGCTGCAGTTTGGAAGTCAGCTCCAGGCTTATATTCTGGACTGAAATTCTCAAGTTTTTCAGATTTTTTTCCTTCCATTTTGGTGGGAATAACTGAAAATAACTTTAGGCCAATCTGAAATAGATTCCCCCCTCCCTCTTTCTATTTTTCCTGGCCAGTTATAGAGCCAACCAATCAGTTATTATGCAGTTCTCTCTATTATGTTGCACATAAATCCATAGTTCCTACCAGATTGTTCTCCGTCACTCCACCTTCTTTCAGTAGTCATGGACAAATGGTCATTGAATCCAAATATTTTTTGTTGCTGTTTCTGCAAAAAAGCAGACTTTTACCTGTGAAACCATAGAAGATGAGAAAGTAAACCAAAATAAAAATTTTTACTGAGTTCAGCTCCAAACATATTGTATTTTTACAGATTAATCTATCCTTCTTTCCTGTTTTTGTGGACATTATCAGCCCATCAATACTGTTTTTCTCTTCTTCTGACTTGCACATGCCTCTCTAGACAATGTGGTGTGCAAACCTATTAACTACACTCCACTGAAGTACTGTTAATCCAATAGGTAGGTCACCATTGGGTCAGGGAAAGAGAAGGAGAAAGAGAGGTTTACTGTGGGAAGAGACACCAGCATTCTCCAGGAGCCCACTGGTGATGTTTTCCACTCCATCAGCACACTGAGGTCAGAACTTTCCCTCTGCAGCTGGGGTGAAAAAATGGATAGCAGTTAATCCAGGATTAATGCTATCAAATTCCCTTTACACGGAGTTATGCACTAAGGTAGATGTTCCCAGGACAGCAGACCAAACAGGTCATTTATCTGTACTAGAACAGCAGTTCAAAGCCTCTTCAGGCAACTTGTTCAGGACCTTTTGCTTACCCCAAAAGCACTATGTGAAACCTTCTTGTTCCTGTGGCTGGTGAAGGAGCCTGACCTGTGGCCTCTGTATCTTCCCACTGCTGTGCTCAGCTTCTCAGCAGATTCCCAGCAGTACTGTCTGAAGGTGTGCACCAAAGCAGGTCCATGCTTCGTGGACAACAGGGTCTTTCTCCAAAGCAAATTCCTTTCTCCTTTTTCTGGCAAGTGTTCCCCTGAACTCATTTCTTTACCTATACTGTCATTGCCTGGACTTTGTCTTCAAGTCAATCTCATCAGTTAATGATCATACCAAGTTTGAAAAGCCCAAGTGCTACAATTCATTATTATTTCTTTTGTTTTCTCTCTGACACTCTCTCCAAGTCCAGATCACAGAATCTTTCTGTGTAGCCACATCTCCTTCTGTAGCTTATTGTCTTGCATCCAAACAACCGGTCCCTGTTTTCAGCTCAGTTGCTTCCTGTTTAACTCCTGTGTTGCTGGAAATAATCATGGAACCAGGGAAAATTAAAAACTGGTAATAGTTTATATAATAATTACAGAACTGGCTTTACAGGTGTTTGTAAAAGGCATTTTATATACGTCTGGTCCACTTCTGCACTGTGTGTGAGCATGTAGCACAGTGTTATCTTCTGGTAACCAAAATCTGTCTCTTTCCTTCTTTCCTGCCCAGCTGTCAGTTGGATACAGACACCACCCCCACCACCCCCCCCCCCAGGTTCCTTTGTGTTCTCTCCAGAAAATCAGAAAAAGCGGGAACATGCCAAACATGGGTGAGTTCTGAGGATATGAAATTGTGCTAGAAACTTCTATGAAGCTTATGTGAACTGTTAAAGGAGAATTTTGCTTTTGCAGTTTCTTTTTCCAGCACCCCAAGTTACCCATAATTAGGGTAACTTTTTACGTGAGTTTTTACTCTTCAGATGTAAAGGCCGTGTCAGACAAATACCAGGTCATTGCTCCAGAGCAGGGGGTTTGGAGTTGCTTGTGCAAGGATCTTGTAAGCATAAAACCACAAACAACAGCTTCTGCTTTGGAAACAGTCCAACCATTTTGCTGAAATAAAAATTAAAGGCAATTTAGGCTAAGGCATCAGGGTTAATTCAAACCAAGTGGTTACAGTCTGGCACAAAAAATAACATGGTAGCAGGAAGCTCTTAGTACCAGGCTTCACCATATGAAAGAAATTGGTTATTCCAGAATGCCTGAAAACGTCCAACAATAGGATGGACAAGGACAGAGAAGCAACAAAGCCCCCACTCTTTTGTGATGGCTTTGCTTCCTGAAGGACAGATCTGTTTCCAACTGTGATGAGTTCAAGTAAACTGCTTTTGTGGTATCCCGCATAATACTATTAGTGGGTGCAAATCAGTCTGGTTGCAGCTGCCCAAATTTTCTTTCCTGTATTCATTGTGGCTGGCACTGGTGACACTCCATGTTAAGGGGAAGACCCAGTGGAGCATAGCATGGAATTGCTTGTTTTCCTCATCTCTTAATTTTCCAGGCTGATAAATGTGGTAGACGAGATGCACACAACAATTACTATTAAGGTTTGCAGCGGGAGCGGCTTAGCAACAGAATTTCCCTGCAACCATGAGGACTCAAATCAGTCATGAAATCCCAAGGCAGCCTCTGCACTGGTCTTTGAGGCAGCAGAGGCCAGCTTGGGGGAATGCTCCTCTCTGGTACTGCTGTGTCCATCCCTCTCCAAATGCAAGTTTACCAGCACAGCTCTCGGCTGTCAGGCCCCCAACCAACTCCTGTGAATCTTGCACCTGCAAGGACATGCCTCAGGACATGTCTTTTTTCTTCCACATCAGACATTTCCTTTTTTCAGACCATCACATTTCTTGCTTCTCTCCAATCTATTGAAACTCTTCATTTCACTTTCCCCTCTTTGTTCTTCTCCATGCCCAGATGCTGCTTACACTTGTTTTGTTGACCTCCAGAGAAAGATGACACAGGACAAAAGGGCCATTAAACTGTGAGATTTGCTGTCAGTATTGTTAACCAGGCTGTGAACTCACCAGGCTTCAGAAGATAATGAAGCACTTTGAATATGATGCTTGGATAACTTGGGGGAGAACAGTTGCTTTATGGAGGCTTTTGACTTTATTTCAGGTAGTTTACTTGGCTCTCAGCTGTTGCTTTTCCATTCCCAGCAACTCCTACCTCTGACTTCATCCTCAGACTTTCCTGTTTCGCCCATGCTGTTTGCTTGCTGGGGACAGGACCTGTTTGTATTAACACCGGTTGGACAAGTTTGGTTTTTTCCAGGACATATGCCAGTTGTGACAGAATTCTTTAACCCCCTGAGTTAAAAATCAAAAGCCCTTCAAAGTTAGTAAACACAGTGGCCTTATCCCACTCCCAGACCCTTCTGCACAATTGCACTTTAGTGAAACAGTCTCTTGTCAGACCAGCCATCCAGCCTGCCCATGTTTCTTTTCCACAAACTTCCCTTGTAGCCTTTTTCCATGCTCAGGGGCACAGCACAACAAGCTCTTGAGACCCTCTCCAGCAGAGCACTCCTGCCCTGCTGAATCCACTCACACCCATGAGCTGGCAGCTGCTCAGAAATTCAAACATCTGCTTTATTGAAAATTTGGAGGTGTTTTCTGGTGAGGAAACAAAAGCTCACTATAGCTGTTCCTTTTGGCTCAGTGACCTTTTTATCCCCTAAGTGCAGTTTTGAACCTCAAGCACCTCCAGCATTTAGGAGAGTGCTAGAAGCCACAAGAAGATGCAGTGTGGGCCCTGAAAACAACAGAAAGACAGATCAGACTGTTCTTAAAAGACTGACCAAAACATCCTAGTGAGCCATGAAAGCACTAATGAGTCACACCCCAGGATGGGCTAAATAGTAATAGAAAAAAGCTGCTTCTCAGTTCCCTGCTGGGACCAAAAAGTTGATTCTTCATTACTGACTTGTTTCTTTTCCCTCTTCAGTGAGTTGCTAGCTGTAATTTATGATTAAATAATTCCTTTGGGAAATTATTCCTCATGGGGAAAGAATTATGAAAAGCCTTCCCCATTCATCAAACCAATGAGAATAGCATTCAGAAAATTCTGATATCATGAGACAGCCTAGCCTTTCCTTCTAATTTTGTTTGGCTGATTATTCTGAAAATGGATGAAATGGCATCCTTGAGTCTTTTCCACTGAACATTAGCAAAAAGAAAGTTGTTTTACTATGAAGAGCAGCTTTCATTTCATGGTGCCCTCTTGTCTTTGGCAAAAAGGGTTCTGCCTCAACTTTTTCAGAAAGCAGCCTTGCATTGTTTATGATAAGCAGTTTACCAGGACATCTCTGTTTAAATGAAATTCTAGCAAAAAATGTCCAGCTTCTGTGACCTGAATTCGGTGCTGGCTATGCCTTATCCAGGCATATGGATGGATATGCCTTAGACAGAGTAAAGGATTGTGATTTTGGAGCAAAATGTACTGAAAGATGAGGTCAAGACAGAGTTCTGGCATCCATAGTCACAGTCTTCTACATTTCAAGAAGTGCTGAGAGGAACTTGTTTGTTCCTAACACTGTTGTGACTGTGTTCGTGGTGGTGTATCTATGTGGAGGGCAAAGTTAAAGCTGGAAGGGTGAGTACTTTTACCAAAGAGCATTTAGAAAAAACATACAACAACAACCATATCCCTGATGGAACTGAAGCTCCTTGGTAGGTAGGAATGTATTTGTGACTTTTGTTGATATGGTCAGCAATTTGTACCTGCAAGATAAATTAGATACCTTCCTCCATCATCCAATATTATGGGAAGCTGTTTTGCTGATCCAATGCAGAGAATGAAAACTTGGCTAACTTCAGGTCCAAGGGACCAGCCTAAGAGTCTGATTAGTGATCCTGCAACTGGCTTATTTTTGTATGGTATTAGGAAAGATGAATGATGGCTGTGTTTGGGCAAATTGTTTCCATAATTTAAGAGAGAGAAAATCAGCTCATTGCTGATCCAGACTTTGTCATAAGCAATTTGAAAGTTTTCTGTGGTTTCAGCTGAAAAGCATTTGGAATCAAGGAGAAAATGCATGTTGATGCACATTGGATTTTGGTGAGCATCTGCTTGAAAAAGCAGTGGTTCATGGTCATCCTGGCCCCATGGAGTCACCTAATAAAACAGTTCACAATTTATTGGCAAGTTTGGGGCAAGTTCAATCATTCTTTTCTAGCTCATTTTTTTTTAAAAAAAACCAAATTACAATATAATTACATGCACAGCAATAGTTCAGTCTAAGAGACTTCTTGAATGCCATTGGGAGACATATCATATCCAAATGCTGCCAATGTTAACTAAAGCTTTAGAAGCCTGAGCCAAATGGAGAGACACAATTTTTCCTTCCTTCCTCCTTCTATTTTTCACTCTTTTCCTCATCACTGCAACTAAAAATAATGTGCCCTGCTTGCCTCATTTGCTAACTAAAACATGTATACCTGCTTGTTAAACTGTAATTTTAGCTTCACTTTGATTGATAGCTTGAGTAGGAAAGGTTTGAATTTTTTGTCTTGTACAGACACATTCAAATTGCATGGCAAGGCTGTTAAATGCTTTGCTTTTGTAGTCATCAGGCAGACTGGAGCTTCCCCAGCGACTGGAAAAAGTTTAAATTAATTTAATGAATTTGGGGTTCATTCTCTTTTTTCCTAGTTTTTTAGTTAGGGCTTTAATAAAGCTGTGGCTGTTTTGGAATGGGGAGTGCATACCTTCTGAGTGAAGCGTAGCCAGGGCTGCAGCTGCAGCTTTCTGCCTGTATGTGCTGCTCAGTGGGCTTGTGGGAGCTGATGGAGCAGACTGCTGGGACTGCCAGGTGGGACAGCTCCACTGTTGTTGCTGGCCTGGGCCCAGTTTAATACCTTGGAGCTGAATGGGGGAGAGATGTTGAAGAGGTGTTACTAGAAAAACGTTGCTTTAAAATGGGAGCCCTGAAAACCAATGATTATGTTAATGTTTCTTCTAATTGTACACTCTGGAGCATCATGTTAATACCCAAGGAGGCAGAGACTTTCTATTTGTAATGGCTTCCTGCCCACTTGTAGCCAGTGGGTCAAGTGCTTTGCCTGTCTGCCAGTCCATAAAGGGTCTGGATGCTTGGCCAGCCATGCACCTACTGTCTGCTCTGCGCTGGTGTACCAGGCACTGAAAGGACTTTTGTGACTTCTAATGAGGTACTAATAGTGCTGTGACAGATGGTGGTTTTTCTTTGGTAGAAGTGGCAGGAACTGGTTTTTGAGCTAGAGTTGCCTTGAGTGCAGTTCAGCCTGGACAGGGGTGGGGAACTATTTAGGTTCCTTTCTAAGGAGACTAGAAAACAGCAGAAAGGGATAAAAGGCAATAGCCAAGTGGTCCAGAGTGAGTCTGAAGCCTGTATTTACTTACTGCTGTTTCTGAATCACTGATGCAGAGCAGCACTGGCAGGACAAAAATGGCTTTACCGGGTCAGGGTAATGGCCTGTAGGTGACTGTGGCTAGTACTGAATGCTTCAAGGTGCATCTACAGACATCCTTTCAGCAGAGGCTCATACCTCAGCATCTGGACCATCCAGCAAACAATGGATCTGCCATCCATCAGTGTAATTCATTTCAGGAACACAGTGTAAACTTCTCACCACCACAACATTTTGTGGACAATGAGGATTAGAACTAATCCCATTTCATTAGTCAGATACAGGAATGAGCTGTGTATTTTTATAGTTGATTGTATGAAAAATTTTCTTTGGCTTTTTATTAGACTTGCAGACAGAAACTGTTACCAGACACTCAGTGTTTGTTTTACCAGAGGGATGTTTTTTTAAAAATCAGCTTCTCCATTAGAGACAAACTTCTACTCAGTCCTGCTGTTGAAAAATATCAATCCACTTGAGATAAAATTAGCTAGGATATTGTTAGCAATGTGGATAGTAATGTCTTCAGATCTTAAAGCCTGATTTGGAACAGAATATCTGTCCAAGCCTCATACTGTGAAAAACAGTTTTTAAAATTAAAAAAAGGTCTGAATGACTTTCACTGGACTGATACAGTTGAGCATCTCTCTGTTAGAAAGCCTAATTTGTTGCATCCTTTTTTGTATTTGGTTGGGCTTTGTCCTTTTTGGGTATGCTTTTTTTTTTGTCTTTCAGTACATTTTCATCCTCTCCAGCTGAACAGCTGATGTCTCCTTGAGTGTATCTTTAAATGCAACAATCATGCAAGAAATCCTGGTTATAAGTGGGTGAAATCACAAGTCAGTTCATTTCCCTGCCCCCACTTCTTTGTAATCAGAAGATAAAGTCACTCCAGAAAATGCAGAGGAGGCTCTGCTATCCATGGCATGTCGTGCCTACAGTTAGCACACATTTTAAATCACAGTTCTGGAGTTTATTTATACAGCTAAATGTCATATGTTTAAAAATAATGAGTTTATTCAGAAAGAAAAATTCTCCTCTGAGTGATTAATTAATGGAGGGAGACTCATTCCCAGAGTAACAGCCAGCTAGAATTATTCCAGGCCTTCTCTTGAAGTCAATTACCTGTTGGAAAATCTGTTCAATCCACCAAGTTGGTCCAAGTTCAACAGCTTGAAATAATGAATGGGATATAGAAAGAAGCAGTAAATTTTTCCTAATTGCTTGTGCATCTCACTAACATGTCAGTCACACTCAAGGACAACAAACTGTTTTGGGAGTTTAAAGATAAAAATAATAGGGTTTAGACAAATAGTGGCATAGATGTTTTTCACAGTGAAACAGGTTTTTCCTAATGTGTATGAGCCTTCCTAAAAAAACATGTGACAGTGATGTTTTTAAAACATGTGGGACTTAACACTCAGTATGATATTTGTTGATTCTTCAGCATCTTGCCTATACTGAATTTAACACAAAAGAAAATGGTTATGCCATAGAACACTATCATAAAATTGCAATTGCTGCTCTTCGGAATCCTCACCTCAGCTTGCAGGCAGCTGTGAAGCAGTCAGGCTCACCTGGATGCTCTGGTCTCCTAAGAAAGCTTCTTTATTGGTTTTTTCCTGATCTTTCAGCTAATACATTTTTCTGGATCCCAAATAAGCAGGATCAGATGAACTATAGCTACAGTGAACTGCTATGCTGGATGGTGGCTACAGCTCAATATCCCTCCCAATTAGGTTTGCTCTTTGGCCCCAGCTCTCAGAGTTTCATAATGGAGTAATGGAGATATAAAAAAATATTTCACAGTGAAACTTGGCAAAGTGGCAGCCAAGAAATTATTTTCCCTAGTAATTTTAAAAGCATCAACACAGTCAGTGTTAAGATATTCTAAGAAACGGAGGATGGGGGAAATAACTGCATTTTAAAAGCTTCATGTCTCATGTTGATGTTCATGGGGAGATGACATTTGTCTTTTGTTCATAAAAAGATCTGATATCTAATAATTTCAAAATATTAATGGCATACTACATAAGCAGCAAATGAATATATTGACTAAAGCTGGGACTGATCTTTTCCAGTGGATTCCTAAGATGTCTAGTAAAAAGAAGAAATCTAATTGAAGGAATTTATGCAGTTGATAGGCCAGAAGAGCTCTGGTGGAGATGCTCTTGTCTCTGAAGTAATAAAATGCATTTGTAAAACTTTCTAAGTACAAACTTACACAATGAACTCTCCTGATTTTTAGGGTAAACACACAGGTTTGGGGCTTGTTTTGGTTTTTGGGGGTTTATTTTTTGGGGGGGAGGTTGTTTGGATATGTTTGAGGGTGGTTTTTATTTGGTTTTTTTTTTTCATTGTAAGTACTGAATTTCTGACAGAAACTAGAAGGGTTCACCCAGGAAATTCAAAGCTATCTATGACCATGAGCTATCAGCTCATGTCTGTCAGATGTATTGTACTGACATTGTACTGTCAGATCATTCGAAAAATATTTTCAATATTAATTTGGGGCAAAGAGACAAGTTAGGTTTTCTAGTTTTCCTTTGGAGGAGAGAAGTCCATAGTGCTCTTGCACCCAGTTAAAATCTCTTTACTTGAGATCATGTGTGTGCCCAGGGAAAATGAGGTGAAAAGACACCAAAGAAGGGATG
This sequence comes from Agelaius phoeniceus, assembly GCF_051311805.1. Lineage (NCBI taxonomy): Eukaryota > Metazoa > Chordata > Aves > Passeriformes > Icteridae > Agelaius > Agelaius phoeniceus. The sequence goes on along the minus strand of NC_135267.1, from coordinate 89,005,251 downwards.
GCAGCTGAGAAGCAGCTGTTGGTTTGGAAAAGCATCAGGTTGGAGCCAGTGGGGCCTGGGCAGGTGGTGAGGTAACACAGGGAAGAGGCAGATGCTGTGGGAGGTTCATATGTTTTATATATATATATATATATATATATATATATATATATATATGTATCTTCAGACAACTAAAGTTCTCTCTTCTTCTAGGGAATGTACAGAATATTTTCCTTCTCTTCTGTGAACATACTCCTACTTCATGCTTTTCCTAAGATAAAAATCAATCCCTGTATGACAAAGAAGTTTGTTTTGAGATATTTTTAACTTGTGGTAAAAAAATAAACTGGTGCCATTTTTTGTTTTCTGTCTGTGCCTGTAAAATTAGAAGAACCCTATCGATTCACACAGCAGTGATGCATTTGTATTCTGAGGAGGGTGAAACACAGTCACACATTCAAAGGAAAACATATTTAATGAATCCACTTATATTAATTTGCCACCAATCGAGATTCTTTGTAACAAAATGGATCATTGCTCACATGAAGGCGATGACTAAACCCAGCAAAATACATGTTCTATGCAATAAGCACCAAGGGAGACAATGCTGTGCAGGTTTCTGTGATTTATGATGCTCTCTTCTATCGTCTTCTACGCTTATACCTGATAAGAAAGGAAAATTCCAAGAGATGGCAACAACCTCCTTCTTTTTCAGTTGCCCAGTTTTTTGGTATTTTTCAAAAGATGATTTCTCAGGCAGATATTAGTTTTCATTCATATCATTCTTACAATATGTGAGAAATATTTAGTGAAGACCATCAATGAAAAGAAAAAGGACTACAGAACACTCTTGAATATGCAACTAATTATTTTTGACTGCTTTTCCAAAAGGACTGTGCTTTAAATAATAGCCTGCTTTTGTAGAGCATCTCAGATGCAGACTTCAAAACGTGGTAGGCAAATTGTCTCAACATGTCTGTGGGCTAGGTAAGTACTATTAAACCCTTTTTACAGATGGAGAAAGCTGAACATCAGAGAGCCAAGAATATTGCTTTCCAGCTTTGGTGTTACAAAAGGACTGTCAGAGCAGAGAGTATTGTGTTAAATTCCACCCACTAGGTCCAATTTAGCCTTTTGCCTTTCCAGCAGAGGAGTCTGTTACAACTCCATCTTTTCAAGTCACGGGTTATAAGGCAGGGATGGGTTGTTCTTTTCTGACACATACAACGTGGATCTGAAGTTAACTGAAAGCTTCTGAGTTAAAGGTTTCATAAATATGTCAGAATGCATGTAGTCCCTCCTGAAGTTACTCAGCTTGAGACTGTACAACACACCACCATGTTGCTTGTGTTCACAGTGTGAATATATGACCCTCCAATGTTAGTAGTTAGTGTTTTTTAGTAGTTAGTGTAGTAGTTAGTGTTTTTTATATATCACAGGCAACCTGGGCATGGATTACTGGGTGCATCTACTTACTTCATGTGGTTTCTCCAACAGATACTAAAAAAAAAGGCCAGAGACTAACAATAAAGTTAAGTTCATGGTGGAAGGAGAAACCTAAAAGCACAGGAGTCTGTGAAGGCTAAAAGTCTAAAAGCAATTTTCAGTCCTCAGAATAAGTGTTTTTTCTACATGGAAGAGGATATATTTTGAGGTAGACTTGCTTAGTGGGATGGAGATATACATTGATTAACACTTCTTTGATTCTCTCTTGCTGAAAAATGAAAAAAACTTGTTGTTCTGGACACCTTAGGCTCCAGTTAGGATGCATGCAAATGGATTTACCCTGGAGTGGGATGTCTGCCACAAAGGCTATCTACAGCTTCAAGTTGCATTGTGTGTAAATCCAGCCAGACTGCAAGGCCTCTCCCTCTCTTCTGTCCCACAGGTATGTTGGGTGCTCTGTTAATGCCTATCAGGATAAAACCAGCCTGTTTTTCACAGTATTTATGAGAGTATCCATGTGACCTGGGAGTTGCAGACTTGCTCACCAGTGGCAGCAGCCATTGATAAGAGGAGCCTGGAGGCTGCCCTGGCACGGAGAGGGTCGAGCCTTTCTGTTTGGCAGAAGCAGCTTTGAAACAAGAGCTGACAGAGGTGCTGCCAGTGCACTGGCAAAGGGCAGGAGCAGGGAGCTGCCTGTGCAAGGCACTGGATCGTGCTGTTGTTTGCAGCTTGGTGCTGCCTCCAGGGTGCTGCCAGGTACCCTAAAGCGGCAGAGCTGGTGGGAAACACCCCTGGCCTTTGCAACAAGCATTTGCAGTGGTGATATTTAATCTCACCTGAGCAGAAAACAGTGCTTTCTCAGGCTTGTCTGGAGCCATGGAAAAAAATTCCTGTAGGACCTCAGCCCTTTCCTGGGCTTTGTACACAAAGGTTTGCCTTTGCCCTGCCCATGCTAACACAAACCACACCACACGTCAAGTTTATTCATGTAATAATTGTTCCACATACAGCCAGCCCAGGGATAAGGTGCTTACCATGCTGTGGGATGCTACCCAGTGCTGTGCATGGTTTGGGTTAGCTGTAAGGATGTGAGGAGGGTGGTTTAGACCTAACAAATTGGAAGCAGAGAGTAGGTTGTGTGACAGGGAAAAGGACTGGAAATGTCAGTGCTTCTTTCAGAGCCTGTGAGACCCAGTCTTAGAGCTGGCAGAAAAGGGAAAGATCCCAGCAGGTTTTACAAAGAGCTTATGCTTCAGAGTTCAGAGCTTTTCAAAAAGCTGAGTAAGGCAGGTGACAACAGTGCAGTTTTCTGAAGGAATCTGATTTTGAAAATATTTGAAAATCTCATTGGTTGTCTTTTTGGTGTACTTTTGGACATCCACAATCTCCCACTGAGAAGTATTGTGAAGTTTGCTTAGCCCAGAGGAGGTGCATGCAGAGGAGAATGCAGAGTTGGCCACAGGAGAGCTCACAGTGGGGTATATCCTTCTTCTGGCTGATGGGGTGGGTGATGGGACCTTCTAACCCTGGCCCATGAGGTTTTGTGACCTTTAGCATGCCTCATCCAAAAGAAAAGGTGGGATGAAAACTTAAACATTGCTAAGGATACAGAGAGTAGTAAAAACATTGCCTGGTACAGGGATAGACGAAGGTGAAAAGAGCTGTCCTGTGTATTCTGTATATCCAAAATTTTTGAGGTAAAACTAAAAAATAAACAGAAAAAGTGGAAGTAGTCCCCAGAGTTGCCAAGAGAAAGAAACAATATATTTGTTCATATATTCTGTGAATTGGTCTCCCTACTTTCACAATAGTACCACAGCCCATGTGCAGCTGTGGGAAAGAAAGAGTTGAAAAGGATGAGAATGTCTTTAAACACCTTCAACAATTATACTGCAGTGAGGGGTAAAATGAAGGGAAAAGGTCCCCTTCGTTCCCTCATCTATTTTTTTTTTTTTCATTCCTCATTTAACATAAACAAATGAAAGGTTGGGAATAGTTTCTCTCTGGAGTTAGGTTTTATTTTCATGATAGTTAGTAGATCTTAGTCCTTGTATAGAATTGGTTATACTAATAATTATTGTCTTCCTCGCACTTCACTCTTCATTTGAACAGAAGAATGAAGTGTGGGCAACAGGACATGGTAGTTTTGAGTGTCTATTTCCCAATATTGGATCCCTAAAAAAGGAAGCTCAACATGTTGCAAGGTAGTGGGAGCAGTGGCATTGTCTTCAGGGCTCACTGAAGAAGCTCTTAAGGAGGCAAAGAAAGAGAAGTTGATTTTGAGTTTTTTGTCTCTTTCATTACTTGTTTAGGTCTCTCTAACAATTTTTGGGACCTGTGTAGTTCCATCCAAAGTATGGTAATACAAAAGCACTAAAAATACAAAGATGAGCCATGAGCTCATTAATTCTGCCAGGAGAAAATAAAAGAATTAGCAAAGTCTGTGATGGGCAGAGACAGCCAAACCAAATGCCACTTCTGTGAAGATAAATGTGCTGCAAACACCAAGAGCCTACAATATTATGACCTTTAAAAAACATATGTTTCATAAATGGAAAAATGAACTGAAGAAGCTGCTGGTGAAGCTATTGAGAAGCTGGACTGTTCTTTTGTATACTACCATTACACAGGGTTTGCCAGCTGAGCCAGGAGGAAGAGCTCACAGGGCCTCCATGATTTCCTTTTCATACAAACCTGCACCAAAGCTGGTAGCCATGGGGAATGCCTACTGTAGGACATGATTTTTTGGTGCTCGTCAAAAATTTTTTTACAGTATTACAATTGCCTTTGATGCCAGCCTCGACCATCAGCAGTGGGTCCAGTCACAGCATTGATATTTGCCACTGCAAGGTATGGAACTGTGTGGAAAAGCCAACCAGGCAAACAGAGCTGTGCTGGTGGAAAATGGGCAGAAGGAGAGGAGAGCAGCCATCAGCCTTTGAGGTGAAGGGTGTTGTTTTAAGCAGGTGCATCTTGCCAAAGCTGGGGGTGAGAGCAATGGGACAAAGCGCAAGTGGCAGGTTCTGGGCTAGTGGGAAATGAGCAGTGTGGCACCATGCAATACTGAGTGTGTGCATTCACCAGGCCTGCCTGCAGGGCCTAGGGCTTTTCATGCAGGAGCAGGGATCAGGAATACAGCAGCTGCAATGCTGCTCTGACAGGCCATGATAAATTCCAGCTTTGTTAGTGTGTGTGGCAAGTTACCAGGAGCTCTGCGAATTCCTGTGCTTGGAGAACCTCGCACTGGGAAGAAAATATGAGCTGTGAAGTAATAATGATAATAACAGGATTCAATGAGGCAGATGTAATCCACATTTCTTCAGCTGATCCTGGCTTGCAGCACCAACTCTACTTGACAAAATTGTATTCACAGGGATCATTTCAGAAGTTGGTTTCAGCAGCTGAGCTATGCTGTGGCTCAGGTTAGTCTAGAGCTGAAATATAGCAATTTTTTTCTTGGAAGTCATATTCACAGAGTACTTAAGTGAGGCAAGTACCTTGAAACATTGTCCACAAGAATTAGTAGTCTGAGGAGAGGTTTCCCTCTTATTTTTAACACTGCTAAGTTAATTTTTGCTCTTTTAGCTTATCATCAAAAAGCCTTGGTAGTGCTGAGCTTCATGCAAATATGTATTTGTAGCAAGCACATAAGAGCCTGAGAATAGCGAATATTGACTCTCTTCTTTGTCAACAGAAAAGGAAGTGCAAAAACTGGCTGTGGGCAGATCAAATTTCATTTTCAAAATCAACATTTGATGTATTCTTTCTGCTTTCAGCACGACTTGATATGTAGGTGCTAAGAGACTGGAATCCCTCCTGCTGCAGTTTGCCTCTGTGTGAGACATTGGTGACATGTCAGATTCTCTGGGGTGCTCAGGATCCTGACAGGCACCACACACATTTCTTCTTCTGACCCACAATGCTATCTCTCCAGCTATCTCCTGCAATTCAGGAGAGAGACACCCTCCTGTAGCCTTTGCATACCCTGGAAACACCCTGCAGGGCTTGGGCTCTCCCCAAGGTGAGCTTTCACATCTAGAGTTTTCAGGTCCACTACACTTCACTATCCTTTCTGGACAAGAAATGTCAGCTATCTGTGGTGAAAATCACTGTTATTTCAGTTAGACTAAAGTACAGCATAAGCAGAAGTAGTTATTTACAGCATGCAGAGTAGGAAAATCAGCCACAGTTATTTGTGTGAGTCTTAAATGGAAAAAAACAGCGCACATGCTTGTACCTTTGAGAATTCATCTTGTTGTGCCACCTGGCTGATGTTCTCCTGACTCATCCTTTGCTGGGGGCTTTGCTTTCCTTCCTTAAATGTGGCCACAGGTCACCACAAAGAGCAATGTTACCCTCTTTCTGTGCTTATTCATGGAATCTATCCCCCTTCTCTCTCCTCCTCTCTTGTGGCCTTGGACATGCTGTGGGGTCATGTACTGGTGGGGGCTAGACCACCCATCCACGTTAAGACTTATCTTAATTTTTGTTGTTTTGAGTTTATCTTTCACAGGATCACTTCTTTTACCCTGTGGACTGTGAAGCTGTAGAACACTTGGGGCAATACCAGCAAAGGGGCAGGTGAAGGGTAGGAATGAGAGGTGTCTGCTGGGCTGGGCTCGGCTAGGCTGGGGTGGTTTAAGGTCGCTGTGAAATTGTGGCCTCACTGTGTTTCTGCCTGAAGCATCTCCATGTTTGAAGCCAAATATTTGGTGTCAATCTCTCAGCAGAGATATTTGATACAGTTGTCTAAATGAGTTAGATGTGTGTAATCCCTGACTGGCTCTTGATGGAGAAAGGATGTGACGGTGATTAGCCACTTTGGGACAGCTTTCATTTGGAGAAAGGTGGATCTGATGTGATAGTTGGAAATCTCAGAGGTGTGGGAGCCATCCACCAGGCAAAGTTCAAATGAAATATGGGGCTTGAACTCTTTCCTTAACTTCAGAGACCTTCCCCTCCAAATAAATCTGAAGCCCACTGGCAGCTGCTATACATAAAAGTTTGCGGTTATACTCCTGTCTGCTGGGCAGTAGATGTACAAACATGGGCATCAAATCCCTGCAAGATACAAGCTATACTTCTCCAGGTATTATTGAATTGTCAGTCACTGACCAGCACACCTTTGTTCACTTTGTTTTCCTACTGGACAAAAGCACTGTGTTGGTTTTTACTATGTAATTGTAAAAGATCAAGGCAGGTTGTTTTTCTACATCTTTTTAAAGGTAGCTGAAGCCACATGGGTTCCTAAAACTTGTTCTGGGGAAAATCTGGTAAATTCTGGAAAATCTGGTTTAGTTTTTTGCCATCTAGACAGTACCCACCAACATCATAGTCAAGATTTGCCAGTGAAGCCTAGGAAACTGGATGTGGAACACAGTTTTTCTTTTCTAATGTGAAAATATGGGTACTTTGAACCTGAGAGACAAAAATAAATTAGGAGTAATGTGAAGATTCCAATTTCCTCTAATTTCACTTAAAGTAGTTGACCACATTAATGTTTGGTTAGAAAGAGAGTTGTCCTGGCATTTTGTTTCAAATGTGTTGGATTCACAGAGACCAGAGGAAAGATTTGGGGAGAAGTTTTGCAGGAATCATAGTCACCAGGAAGCTTGTTCAGGTTGACAACAAATTAGCAGACACTAATGGGTCTGCTGTGTTTCCCCAAAGCAGACAGGCTGGGCAGCCAGTGGGGTGAGGGCTGTATATAAGGCAGTGCAATTCCAAGGTATAAAGTAGGAATGACCTCTCAACAACTGCATTTGTAGGCACAGGGAGAAAATATGTCTCAGTCACATGTGTGTTGTTGGGGCTTTGAAAAATAAAAATGAACACCCAGAGCATGTGAAATGGAAGAAAAGGTTTCAAGAGAACCAATTTCACCTGGAAATGTATTGCCTGGCAACCCAAGACTCAAGTCAGTTCAAGTGTCATAAGGATGCTGCTGTATGAAAGAAATGCTAAAAAGAAAAACAGGAAAGTCACAGGAAATTTAATAAAAATTGTGGTGAAACCATATTGCTGTAACATAAAAAACTGAGACTTGAGTATTGGAAAAAAGTCCCTATTTTTTTTTCTTTCTTTGCAAAGGTTCAGCTAATGAGTGACTCAGCCTTATATAAGAAAAGTCTGGCTGGGGCATAATAAATGTGAGTCACTACAACAAATTTTCATTTTCCTTGGGATTCTTCCTTACAGGATCCTGGTATTGGGAAAAGGAAAGAGATAGGGAAAAACTTGCATCAATATTCATATAGCTATGAATACAGATGAGATTATGCAACTGCAAGGGAATTACATTTGTCTCCCTTTGCATAAATGGGTGGTAAGAATACTTACAAGGCAGTTTTCACAGAAGAAGTAAAGTGTAAGACTATGGTAAAAAAAGACCAGAAACACTATAGACATGAGATTTGAAGGTAGGAGAACTAGACAGGGAGTTTCATTGCTTCAGCCTTTTGGAAAAGGATTGACTCTGCAGCTGTTCAGTGTATGATGCACACAGAGATCAGGCATTTTGGGGATGTTATTCCCCAGGTGAGCAGATGTTTGCTGAGTAACCTTTGCATACTGCTGGAATAGCCACCTGTGCCTGAAAGCTGGGTAGTAAAATGAATGCTCCCAATCCAGGCATATCTTACAAGGCCAGGACAGACATTGAATTTATATTGCTTTTGAGGCTTGTTTATCTATCTGAAAGGTTTGTTAGATGACAGCCTCCTTGATTTTTTTTTTTTTTTTGTTCTAGTGCTCTCTCAGATTTCCTTTCCAGTCCCTACATTTAGGATTTGAAATGCCTCTTTATGCTGGAAGATAATTTTAAAGAATGGATTGGGCTACAGCTGAGCCATTGTCTGAAGTTTATAGTTAAAAAAACCAAAACCAAAACCCAGCCCAAGAAGCAAAAAAAGAAGGGTAAATTTAGGGTCTGTCCTAACGGTCCAGCCAACACGAACCTGTTAGCCTTGAGGTGATTCCCATTTATTTTAATGTGAAATATATTTAATAAATTAATAGATGTTACTTGTATGTCTCAAAGTTGATGCCGAGTTTGACTTGTTTTCTACTGAAAATCACAGTCTCCTAGGGCCAAGTAGCTGGTGCTGTTGTCCTTTCCTGCCTCACATATTAAATATGATAGTCTCATTCTTCCAGGAGAGTTGACCACACCCATAATGAGCACTTCTCAGAATCAGCCCTGCTGGGACTCTGCATAAGTCACCTCAAATTAAAATTCCTTGTCAGAAAACAACTCTGGAAAGGTAACATCAAGTCCATCCATTAGGAAGATAAATGCCTGGCAGCAAAATTAGTGATTAGAGTCCAGCAGTCGACTGGAAAGTACAGTTCACTGGATCCTGGTGCATACTTGCTCTTAATTTTCACTTGCTTTCTAACTCTGAAGAGCAAATGAAAATGTAACTGGTAAAACAAAGTTCCTAGAGAGAAACTTAAATTCCAGATGGCTGATGCCACCCAGGCACCAGCTGTGAGGAGGTAATAAACTTTGCTTTTAAAAAGAAATAGGCAGTGCCAAGCTGCTATTTCTGCAGTTGGGGCTTTTTTGTCCGCTGAACTCAGTTGGTTTTAAGGGCCACACACATCCAGGGACTGCACAGTCCCTGTATGAGTATCCTCATCCCTATTGCCATCAGACTATGTAGCATGTACTGAAATAAATGTTATTTTGGTAGGAGTGAAACTTTTGTCAAGCAATGACAAGGAGTAGCTGCAAGTCATTTGGGCACTGGATACATTTTCCCTGATGGCAAGAGCTCACAACACTTCAAGAGAATCCACAGCAGTCTCTGCAAGGTGAGAGACTGTCTTACCCAAGTTTTGCCTCATTTTAAAAAACTGCTATTGTTGCCTTTTTTTATATTGACAAACTGTATCAACCATGATGTGTATAGGGACATCCAGTCCTTCAGATATTAGTTGATAGAGGAAAGAAGCAGGGAAGGGGAGGACTGGGGAGCAGGCAGGAGCTGTTTTTGAAGAAGCATCTGGCTGTGTCCTGAGGAGGTACATGGGGAGGCAGGGAGGAAAAATGAGCTTTGTTAACTGTGGCACAGGGGAGAGGAGGCAGCAGAAACTGAGAGCACAGCATAGAGGCTGAATGAATGGCTGCAATTTCAACACATAGATTTTTCAAAGGCAGACTAACTCAGGAGCAGCACTTTCTTTCTGGACATAAGGCATCAGAAAGAGCCAGGCATTCAGGTTCCTCTCAGCTAATAAGTGGTTTGGGATAGCCTTTAGACAGACATAATGGTCTGTTCCTGACACTACTGGACTAGAAGGGGCTGTGTTTTGATTCTGGACCTCCTGTGTTTTGGACCTGCACATCCAGGTGTGCAGACTGAGTCCCACTCCTGGTGCCAGCTGTACACCACTGTGCCAAGGCTGTTGCATCCTAAGTGCTGTGTGCAAGGGCCTGGTGAAACAGGTGGTGATGTAAGAGGTGAGTGCAACAGCTAAGCACATGTGCTCCTGTGCAATTACATGTGAACTGGTCTCTCCCTTGTGCCTAGCACAGCTCAGCAGTAGGAAACCAGGTCTCTCTAAATTCCTAGATTTGCTAATATTAGCTTGTACCAGACTATTCACATTAGAAAGGTATTGAAGGCATAGGGCAGACTCTGAAAAGAGAGAAGATGGAAATGAGATTGTGAGGTTCCTATTCTGCTGCTGCTTTTGTTGTCACAGAAAGACAAACTAGCTACTGCTTGAAAGGACAGATTTCTGCTCCCCTGACCAGGTCATACAGAGCCTGAAAAGAAGTGAGATTTTGAAGAATTATGCATCATGTAGAGTAGAACTTGCCCTGTGTTCTTTAAAAAAAAAGTTTTCTTTCTTGTTCCCTAAAAGAAATAATTCCAGTGTTTTTGACAGAAAACTGCCTCTCTGTTTTGACTCTCTAATGTGAAGCATAGATATTTGTGCCCCCTGCTCTGCATCCATTTGCTGGGGTGTTTTTGGAGAAAAGTTTTTAACTTTCGTTTGTCATTTGTAAGTCTAAACCTATTCATTTAATTGCAATTAAATGTTTCAGACTGACCTGAAATAATGTCTAGTTTTCCTTTTTGCATTGTTTAGAAAGAATATTTTTCATTTAGCTCACCTTTGCCTTTGGTTGGAAACTTAAAGCTATCAGTATTTGCCAGCTTTAAGTGAAAATGAGCAATTATTCCTTACCCACTGGGTGAGATCTGTAACTGGCTTGAAGCATTATAATCCTGGTGAAGTCAAAGGAATCAGTCTGATTTATACCAGATGGTTATCTGAACCTCCAGGGGAAATGAAATCAGTATCACAGATTAAATTTACCATAATACAAGAAGACCTGTTTGCATTGCTAAGATTTCATCTGTGGTTCCTCAGAGATAAATTTTGTCCAAGTCTCCACTACCAATATTGTCACCTTCATGCTGCAGACTGTGCTTCAAACCAGCTTCAAACCAGCAATAAAATCCCAGGAGGTTTTTGCTGGAGCAATACTTTAGCCTTTGGGCCCAAGATTTGCACCAGTGTTTATATGACCCTGGATTTTAAGTACTTTGCTATCATTTGTTCATTGCGAGTGTTTGTGCCAGAAACAAATTTGAAAATCAGAATTAATCAAAATGAATGGGAAGATAATTGTTACAGTTGATTATTTTTTGGAGGGTAGATACAATAGTAAAGAAAAATAATTGGGCTTTGCCAAAGAAAGCTTAAATAACAGGGATAATTTGTTTTGACATGGCTAGGAACAAACTGTGAGGAAAGACTTCCTGAGGAACTGCATTTGCATAGGTGAGGAAACCTGCGGCTTGAAAAATGAAACCTGCGATTTATGAGCACAAAGGACTTCAAGTCAATATTTTGTTCCCCTCAGTTATTCAGTAATGACTTTGACAGTTCCTCTGAGTTTGAAGAGATGCAGGTTTTTGGGCTGGCAGGATGTAATGTACTAGCTGATTTCCAAAGCTGTCACTGATCTTTGATTTATATCTTCTATATTTTCATTTTTGGACTAGCTAGTACCATCAAACTCTTGCCTGCCTTGGCTCTGGACACAGCAGTCTCTTTCCAGGGTAATTCCAGGATGGTTTGTCCTACATCATCTCAAAGAGGCTGCAGTTCTCCTTCTGTCTTGCCCTGTTATGAGTGAGTTTTAAAACCAAAAAGGACATTAGAATTGTGTCCGAACCTTGTGCTGGGGCACACGTTGAGCTCCAAGCACTCTTCCTAAATTTACTTTAAATCTATGTTTTTAGCAGATGAGGCATCAAATTTGTATCACTCACTGTTGCTAATGGAGAGGATGGTCTTTGCCTGTTTGAGTAGCATGAGCATTTCTTTCTCTGTAGCATTCTGCCCTTTTTCTGGCTCTAATTTAGTTATTTACATACTTGAAATTATTTAAAATTATAAGCATGGTGGAAACTGTCTAGGATGTATAAATTGCTGTGAATTATTTCAAATTAGAGAAGAAAGTGAGGAATGATGACTCCTAGCTGTAGTATCAGCATGATCACCAATTTCATGGACAAATCCCTTCATAAACACAAAGTGCTGTACTGAGGCTTCCTTATTGCTTCCCCTCCAAGGAGCACAGTAAAATCCCTTTTAGCAAGGTCACAAGGAAGCATCCTTGTGGTTTCAGGCAGGTGCAAATCAAACTTGCCTGTCTTCCAGGTAGATCCTTGAGCAAAAAGAACTGACTAGCATAGGTAGCTATTTTGCTGACATAGAAAAGTGGGTGAATAGTTTTTAGGATGATTTTATTTAAAACATTTTGGAGCTGTGTTTGTTAAAGTCAATGACAACTTTTTGAAGCACACAGCACAAGACAGAAGGATTTGGGGACTTTTTGTCAATGCTGTTCCTGCAGTGCTGTGACTTCCTTAATCCTAGGGAATATCAGATCCAGCTGGCATAAATATCCTTCACCTTATTTTTTTCTGTTTTTTTTTTCTTTCCCGTTTCCTCATTTCTCTATACCACCAATATAGATTGTATAGATTGAATAATGAGATTTTGCTAGGGCAGGGTGTGAAGGGCAGCTCTACAGCCTTTGGGATTATTTAGCATGAAGCTGTTATCAGGATGTGTTTTTAAAGAAAAAGTGTTTTCCTCACAGGCCTGGTACATAAAGAATTTCTGGTTGCATCTGTAAGTTCCTGCAGGGACATGTTGATCCTTTGTCTAATGTTTGTTTTACCTGCTTCCCACTGGAGCATATTGCTAGTACATGAGTAGATTGCTGTCATATGGCCCCAGACAAGTTACTTCAGAGAGGAGTTCTATAGCTCCTTGAGAGGGAAATTGTATTTATTTTTTGCTAATAATATGTATATTTCTTGTAATTTGAGAGAGGTTACTTTATCTATGAAGCCACTGACAGAGGTACTATTTTTTCACCAGCCAAGTTTTTCCACTATATTAACAGTACCAAGGGAGCCAAATTTTCTCATTTTCACACTCTTTTCTTAGGTAAAGCACTTGCTCAAATGAAGACAATACTGATGTTAATCTAGACTAACTGGGAAATGTTTTCATAGTAACTAAAATGTTGAGAACTAGATAATAGAAATGCAATATTACTATGCCCATTTCTTCTTCCTTGCTTAAAAGCCAGCAAGAAGACTAAGATGAAGGAACACTGGGATGGGAAGCAGAAGTGGGTGTGAATGACTCTGGGTCTGTAGCACTAGCATAGATATTGGGTACAACTGACCTTTAGTTGTAAATACTCTCATAATTCCTGAAGCCCAAATGGGGTCATAACCCTGAATTTGGGAATGGCTGGACCAGTGCTCAGTGTCTGGGGAATGGAAGTGTCTCACTCCATCCTGGGTCAACTCTTCAAGTGACGTGAAGATGACCTGACAAAAGTCACTGGGGCTTTTTTGTCAGGATACTGACAGGGCTTGGAAACTTTTGCTGCTCTGCTCACAATGTTACAAACCATAACTGGCCTGAAAAAGCTGACAGTGTGGGTAAAGGTGCTGTTCCTGACACAGGCAGCCCTATCATTTTAGAAACTGATGCTCAACCCTGACTTATGCTCAAGAGCATTCTCTGGAGTGTGTAGGAAAACCAACTCTTTTCTTCATGTCACCACTCTTCCAGCTTGTGTTATGGTCTCACCCTGTTAAGGGCAGAGTGTTCCCAGAGGACTGGTATATTTGCCAAACCTCCAGAAGGTAACTCTAGCATGTGAAACAGCAGGAGTGACAAAAAGACAAGACATCCTCTATAAAATGCCTGTGAAGTCTCCAGTGGTGGCAAGGTGATTCTGGCTTACTACAAATGTAGTATTTTGTTATGCCACTTCCCTGCCTCCTGGCTACCCAGGTCCCATGGGAAGCCACAGCTGTCACAGGAGCTCCCTGAACACCTAGGCTGATCTTATTCTAAGAAACAAGGGGAGCAAAAGGGCTTGGGAAGGTGTGCATCCTCTGGGCTCAAGGCTTCTGAGATCAGGGAAAATTACACTAATGGCAGGAAGACTGAATATTAATGTGTTTCAGAGGGGCTATCTTGTACAATTATTTTCTTGCAGAAGCTCTGGTCTTATTTGGGCACTCTGCCCAATACTGTGTGCCAGTTAACCTAAGGTTTGCTTTTGATGGAGCATGCTTGCTTGTGTAAGTTCCACTACCTTTCTGCTCTAAATGGCTGGTTTCACAAAGGAAACCTTTTTAAGCATTAATAACATTTCTTGTGATGAGCTCAACAAATGGAGGAGTCCCTTAAATATCTGTCTTAATGTCCTGCAGCAACGAGGGCATGACTTTGGGAGTTATTTAAAGTAATACACTTTTAATTGCATCCTCTAGCTGGGATCTTCAGCACAATTCCTTTCAAGGTGACCTTTGCACAGTCGTGTGTTGTCTGGACAAGCCATGTTGTCACTGTTAATAAGGGCACTCACTGGAAAAATAGTATCACCCATGTTAGGTCTGCTGGCATCCTATGAAAATGCAGTGGCTGGGTAGGTGTCAGTATAACTGCAACGAGACTCTCCTCCCATGGAAGGCAGTGGTAAAAGTCCTACAGTGCTTAAATTAGCCAGGGCTTCCTTGCTTAGGCTTTCACTGGGGGCATGAGATGAGCAGCACTAGGGGAGCCACAGTTCTACTGTCACAGACATATTTTCTGAAAAATACTTTTGCTAGGATTTTTTCTCCTGAGAAGCTGAGAAGCCTCAGAGAAAAAGAAAAACAATAATTATCTACTGCTGTGGAATGCATCAGGTGCATCTTTGATTGGTCTCATGTGGATTGTTTGTACTTGATGACCAATTACAGTCCAGCTGTCTCAGACTCTCTGGTCAGTTTTATTATCATTCCATTCCTTTCTTTGCTAGTCTTCTGATGAAATCCTCTCTTCTTTCTTTAGTATAGTTTTAATATATCACTTTCTTTTAATAGAATACATATCATAAAATAATAAATCAGCCTTCTGAAACATGGAATCAAGACTCTCATCTCTTCCCTTGTCCTGGGACCCCTGCGAACCATGCCAGTTTTACCCTTGTGTCATGCAGTTTAAATACTGTGCTTGTCACTGCCCTCTTTGACCAGAAAGTCAGGGACAAAGTTCCTCAGTGTAAAATGAATATGTTTGTTGCTTCAGAGTCTATCACACAGTCTTAAAGATTGATATGGAGGCAGAGCCAGTCTTCTCTCTTAACTGATTTTACATACCAAAACTGCCTCAAGGCTGGTATGTGCCAGGTAGGGGGCCTGCTTTTCCTCAGCTGCTGGTTTTGGCCAATGATTTAGCTCTATGTAAGGCAAGTGGTTGTGGAGAGATAACTGAGTCAGAATAGTACTTTTCCATGCTTTGCAGTCCCATTGACAGAAAAAAAAACAGTCAGTTTTAGGAAAAGTTTTTGACCGATAGATTTCTGGCTCTTGTCTGAACTTGGCTGCAAGTTGATAGCTGCTTCAGGAGCTGCTGTGATTATAGTTCTGTTCCTGTTGACAGTCGTGCACCTTGTAACCTCTGCAGCTGGCAGCATTGGTGGCAGGCACAGCAGAGATGTCCAGGACTGAAGGAGGAGGAAAAATAAACAGCACACTCAGAACAGGATGTGACTGTCCTGCTTCTATGATTCATGTTCTGAGCAGCATCTCTTGGACCAGTACAGCCCAGTGACCAGGTCCTTGGCCCACTGGTTTCACTTTGAGGTCCAGGAGACTTTCTGATATTAGTGTTATTTACAAGGTAGCTGCTTTTGGCCTGTTTTTTCAGGAACTCCTGCTCTTGGCTTTCTTGTGAGGTGAAAATTTCTGCTTCAGCAAGGGCTCTCAAAGAGGCTTTGTAGTCCTGCAGCATTACCTGGGGTTTTGAATGTAAGAGTCATTTAAAATTAGAGGCTGCCTCATCTTACAGCTTTTCCTGTAGAGCTGGTCCGTGCATTCAGGAGGGAGAAATGTGGTGAGGTTTCTGGTGAAATCACCCAGTGTCCACTTCCATACAGTGCCAAGGTCTCCCTCCTCCCATTCTGTCTTCTGCTCCAGCTTTAGCATTTTCTGGCTGCTGAATAGTTACAGAGCTTTGTCAGGGAGGTTTTGGGATGGCAGATCTCTGAGGGCAATGAGCTCCCCTCTTGGCCATTGCCACCTCTTGTTTTCCTGTCCACCATCTGAGTCCTTCTAAGTAGATTTTGGTTCTTCTGAACAACCAGAAAGTTTTCAGCTGCTGCTACACAAACTTGACTGCCATTTTCATGTGCTTCCTTAGTTACCATCCTTATTTGCAACCCAGAGGATGAAGGAGGAAAGTAGAAGATAGTTATTTGTAAGGGATGCAAGAGGAAAATGAGTTTTTATGGTGTACTCACAGTGTCAAAACCCTCTAACATTTTCTGATGAGTAACTATCCAAACACAAGCTATGAAAACATACAGATGTCTTTTCCTCTGCTCTCTTCAACCTGTAAAATTGAGAATTCATCCATTTCCCTGAAAATAAATAATTTTATGGCAATTTTTCTCATTGTTTGCACACCTCCTTTTGGAAAGACCAAGTCCTTATGACTCCCAAGAGGCTCTGCTGCACCTGACAACAGTTATAGTCTGTTTCCTTTTCCACAGCTAGGTTTAGCTCTTGATTTTCCTTCATCTAATCTCCCAGGCAGATCTCACAAGTAGTTCAGATGTTTGTGTTTTCTTCCTCCCTGTGTCATGAAATTTGTAGAAATGAAGTGCAAGATTTTATATCAGATTGGTGTGACAAATATCAAAAGATAAAGGAAAACCAAAAATCCTCTCTGAAGTTTCCATGCCATTGAAATACTCATAGCAGAAGGTGCCTTTGCTGAGATGGAATTTATCAATCATCATGGAAACCTCTGCCAGGACTTGAATTTTTCACATATGTCATGTGAGCTCCTTTTCCAGAGTCCCATGTCACTAACTTAGCTGCTGACCTGTATTTATGTCATTGCAGTGTCTGTGTGCATTGAAGATCTGCAAATAACCAACAGGACAGGCCTGCCTTCAGATTTTCACAATGGAAATACATGGCTGGGAAGCAGTCAAGGAAATGAACGGCTGTGGAAAGGCTGAATTGTCAGTAACAGAGCCAGAGTGAGCAAGGGAGGAGAAGTAAAAGCTGTTGACTGTCAGTCACAGGCTGACCTTGACATCTGTCTGTTCCTTTCCCATAGACAATGTTTTGCAGGAGAAGCAGCAGAGAGACAGCTTTGAGGAATGTTGCTTTGAGGGCTGCGAGCTAGCACATTGGATGTGAATGTAGATGCTGGTGTATGGAAGGAGGAGATGATAGCTTTCTTCTGGGTCATTTGTCAGGGTGCTAACCCAAACCAGTAAGACTGCAAGGGTGAATCTCAGTCTCTGTAGGGCTGTAGGGTCTGTCCATACCCCTGGGGAAGGCTAGGGACCCTGTACAGTGATTGAATCTGCAAAACCAAATAAGGGGAAAATTTTAGAGTTACAAAATGTACGAGACCTCCTCAGCATGATCACACTGTATGAGTTGAGAGAGAAAAAAAAGCCTGCCTGGAACAGAGCAGCAGATAAAAAAAGATCTGAACTCTCCCAACAGTATCCTATCTCAGATAATCTTTTTATATTACATTGATTTCCTTAGGCAGAAGATTTAAATGAATTGTAGTGATTTTAGTTTCTGCTGTCCTTGCATATTTCTGCAATTATCTGCATGGTCTCTTAGTTGCCCTGCTACCATCACAGAGCTGAAAAATTTAATAATGGTTCAACCAAAACCTGCTCATTCTGTATTTGTGTCTGATATGTCAGTATCCCATGGAATGGGCACCTCTGATATTTAGATGGAATTAATTTCATACTCCTATCCAAACAAGATCAGCTCACCACTTATCAAAGACATTCCAAGGTGAATTTTAGATGGAACTTGTAGTGGCTTTTTCCTTCAGGTAAATTCTACTTTATTTGGACAAGTCTCTCTAATTCCCTAGATGACTTGAGTGTGTCATCTAGTAGTGTCCTAAAGGCTGTGTGGAATTACTGAAGAAAAATGTATCTGATCTGGGATCAGGGTGTTACAAATCTAAGGCAGCATTCAGACAAATCATCCTAGCTACATCCTAGCTACAGGCTAGGCTGAAAGGATAACTCAGGAACTTTAATCCCAAAATTAGAGATTGAGAAAAGGAGTATTTTTATTAATTTTTAGGTGTTATGAGGGCATACCTTTTTAGCTTGTATCCCTCAAAAGAAGAGGTATCACAATCTGCACTAATGCTACAAACAGCCCTAAGAGCTGTATTGCTGGAGGGCTTCTTCAGGTTAGCATGTCTGCAAGTCACTGCATTGTGCTGCTTGGATTTACTTTGCCTGGTCCCAGCACACAAAGGGTGGCCCAACTCAGCTGGCTGCAGGACCTCAGTCACATGAGATGCTCTGATACTTTCTCACCAAGAGTTTCTACTCTCTATTAACTGGCACTCCAAACTGATTGAATCTAATGAGAGTTTTTCCACTGACATCATGACTTTGATTTATTCCCTTAGTACATAACACATTGTTTCAAATGCGAGTCTTAATATCCTTATTCAGTCTGCAGCTCTTCCAAGTTAAATACAAATAAACAGAGAGAAGGAAAAAATCCACAAGACAAGTTTAAGAGATTGCTCTGTGTCTGCTAGAGGCAACCCTTGACTAATGTGAAGAAGCAGTAGGAAAGGATGTCGTTGGCCTAGGAATTCAGAGTCTGAGGGACTATTTCCAGACAGAATGTTGCACAGCTGAGTTATTTTCTATCAGAAATGGCAACTAAACCTCTCATGCAATAGTTAGACCAGTAAGAATGCTAATGGAATAAAAACCTTGTATGTTTATGTTAATTAAATCTGTCAGCCACAGTATTTTTCTTCTATTTTTAGTGTGGTTTTCTGAAGAAATGTGGCTTATACAGTTGCTATGGCTGTCTGTCCATCTGTTGGTCCCCCCCCCCCAGCTCCTCCACATAACTTTTCAAACTGTCAGCAAATTTCAGCCAATCTAGAAAGAAAGAAAAACCTCTCAAAGACATTACCATTTTTATGATTTTCATGAAGTCTGGTGGAAATTTTCCAAAAGCTTGATTAATGCCCCCTCAAGGTAAAGCCGTGGTCATTCAGCCATTGTCCTTCCATTTTGTGGGAGCCAAAGATGTCACTGGAGACAAGTAACTACAGGGTGTCAGACAGGAAAGAGAAATAGGTGAGACCACCAGGGTGAATGGGTGACAGTAGTAAGGGAGGGATGCCTATAAGGTATCATTCACTGTCAGTTTTTCAGGGACATGACTATTTTGGAAGGATGAGTAAACATCAGAAAACTTGAGAATATTGTCAGTGAGGGGTGCAGAGTAAACCCAAATGTGTAACAGGGCGGTAGGAAGCTGGTTTCAGCAGTTTTGTGGGGTTATGTAACAAATCCATAGGAAGCTGAGTTTCATTAGCTCAACTGCTGACAGAAAAACTTGTCTTAGTGAACTTTTTGTTGGCAAGGTTAGACAAGGGAATGACTGAAGTTATTCAGAAAATATGTTCTCATGATTTCTTTGGGGCTGTGCAATTGCACTGATAGAGATAGCAACTCCTTTTAATGATAAATTATGGCCAGAAAGTATGACTACCCTCAGCTGCTGCCTTCCTGGCAGCACCCACTGGCTTTCCTTGATCCCAGGACTTTCTTCTACTCAAAAGGACAATTGTCTTGCTGTGCCACAAAGGTGGAGCTGCAGTGATTAAATGGATTCTTTGTGAGCAGCTCCTTGGACGATGTGAGGAGGACCCTGCTTTAGAACTCTGGGGAAGCTTGTGTTGCTTGGATGGCAATCAGCATGCCTTGGTGGATGAAGCACTGGCTGGCTGTGCATGGTTAAGGAGCTCCAAGAGTCAATTCAGTCCAGACAGTAAACAATGAATTGCTGACACTTTCAGCTCTGCAAGAGCTCAGAAATACCAGCGTACACATCTGAGTCGTATCAGTGGAAGCACACAAGGATTACATTCTTTTGGTGATGGCTGCATTTTTATGTGAGTAATCTGATGGGAGCCTGATGGTGTCCAACACATCCATTCTTGCCTTGTGGTTCTTTTGCCATCTCAAATGTTGTTAGCTTTAGTGACACAATTATCCTTTATATATTCAGTTACACATGTGGGCTGCATCCTGTCCGTCCCCCCCTGCAACCCTTTTTTTTTTTTTTATTATAATTAGTTTCCCTGAGAGGCAGCAGCTTTAATGCTTGGGTAGTTTTCTGAGAAGCTGGGACTGAAAGAAGCTTTTGGGAAATGACAATTATATGTCCATGGCTTTTATTTGGTATGCTTTATTTCAGTCTTTGTCGTGGCTGAAAGCTCTTGTTGACTGGCAGAAGCTGCATTGAATCAGTGAAATCAGGCAATTTGGGTGTCATGCCCCCCCCAGTCATGCAAAGGACTTGTATATTGACGGACAGTAAAATGCAATTTTTTGCTGAATTTATACAAATTATTGGTGCAAAAAAATTTAATACTCCTTTCCCCCTATTCTCCAGGTCATTGATTGAATCCACATGAATTTTTGCTGAACTTTTATAGAAGTTTATATACTATGAACAGAAAATTTCATAATGTTTGTACCGAGATGTGACGATTTAATCAGTGTATCTTGGCAAGCAGAAAAAAAATTACTAGTGGCTTGGAAATGACCTTGAAATCTTCTTTTATATTCCCCTTTCTGTTGTCAGCCCAAGGTGACCCATGTCTGTCTTGGGGATCTTGCGTTACCCCATAAAATCCACTCCAGGACTACCTACATGGATGCATAAGGACTCTGCAGCAGGTTTAAATAGTAGGAAAAGAAAATATCTGTAGAAACTTGTCAGAGATCATATAAGCTGTTATCTTTTGAAGCTTGATATTTGCAGTTAGCTGCCCTTTTGTGGTGTCTTGGTTTCATGGCATCATTGGGAAAAAACAAAAGAGAGCAATTTTCACGGTTTGTGAAGCTCCAGTGGGGATGCACTGAAGTGAGGGCTCCCAGCACCAAGGGAAAACCTGTGGGTTTACCTCTAGTTTATGGTGCCTTTTTGCACAACAAATCCAAAGAAGAAGTTTTAAGAGCATATGAGAGGTCTTGTATGCTCTGCCTGAGTGGAAAGTTTTATTATTATACCGGGATGATTAAGAGAAGCATTTTATTTCCAAGACAGAATGGGGACACATCTCCCTCCATCTTCTCAGAGTGCAGGGAGCAGCACTGACTCCTGCTACACTGACTAAGGCAGCTTCCCTCCTTCCCTCCCTCCTGTGGGACAGGCTGCTTGCTTGCCCACTGTGCTCCTTGCAAGAGATACAGTGGGGATAATGTGAGGTGGTGCTTCTCCAGTGTGGGACCCCTAGGGAAAGTCAAGCACTGCCCCTACTCTGCTCCTCTCACTTATGTCTCTGCCTGGCCCTGGCTGCTGAGGAGCAGCAAAGGGCCCCTGTGGGCCAGCATATTACTTGAATGAACAGGGGGAGCAATCAGTACTTCTTGTAAGTTGTTTCACCCCTCCGGTTAAGCTCAGCTTCAAGTCAGGGCAAAGCCAGGATTTCCATCACTTCTGGGAGCAAATATTTCTCTCCAAGAAAGCCCATAGCAGCTAAAATGAAAAAAAAAAAAAAAAAGCCCTTGTAGGGCCCTTGTAGGTTAACCTCTGGCTCTTGCTTTTACTTTTTCTTTTTTTTTTCTTTTTTTTAGCTATTTTTGGGAATGATGTTTCTATGCTAGTTTTACCTGTCTCTTGTGAAGGGTTTCCAATCCCTTATTTTAAATGAAGTAGTATTCCCAGATGAAAAGAATAATCTACTGGCAAAGTCAATGATATCATTTGTTTATATAGATTCTGTGCTACTAGAAGGTGGGGGTGGGGAGAGAAGAAAATTCCTTCACCATCTTGTACTTTTTACTTGTCAAGTTGTATATGCTGTCAGTGAAGCTGTGTTCTGGAATGGTCAGGGATGATGTGGCCCCAAAGGCTGTTGGTAGGGAAGGGGAGTCAGGGTATCTGCACTCTGGCTTGAAGGAGTGTACTACATGGTTCTCATTTTCTGCAGGCATGATTAAAATTAAAGGAAAAAAATAATCTGGGCTCTAGCAGTGGGAACCACATGGATGTAAACTGAATGCAACACTGATTTTATTTTTTGCCTCTATGTCACCACTTCCTGTGACCTGAAGGACAGATTTGTCTCAGAGTTTTCTACAGCACAGGCAAAGACATTAATTACCCTTTTCAGAAATAATGGAAGAAAAGTACCATATTCAGTGTTTCACGATATACTTTCTGTGTTTTACTTTAGGTGAGTCTAACAGCTTTCCAAAATCCCAGATCTGTTGGAGATTTTATCCATTCCTTCCTTGGAAGTTGAGGATCCCAAGTATTTTCCCAAATTGATTGATGTCACCTCTCATAAAGCCAGGTAAGGCACAGGCACAGACCATGAGGAAAGCACAAATGACCCTGTGTGCATTTATATATGTTATATGACCCTGTTTGGTCATGAGATTCATTGATGCCAGCTTCCTCCCCAGTCAGGAGACTCCATACATTCATGTGCACGGCCAGAAACATTTCTGTTGTGTCATTAAACACACATCATCTGTCTCTGTGTTTCCTGAGGATGGATTCTCCTAAGGGCCCAAAAGCCCTGCCAGCTGGAGGGTGCCTTGGGGGTGTATCATGGCACTGCAGAGGGTATTTCCATTAGCTGTCCATGCCTCAATAGCTCACAGTCCCTTCTTATGTGTGTGGACTCTTGCTCTATTCACATTCCCTGCATTTTCCCCTTCACACAGCATGCAGGTATCAGCAGGCATCAATCAGCCTGGTGCTAATTGCCTCCTTGCACCGGCTGTGCTGCAGCTCTCCACCAGCAGAGGCAGAAAGCCTCAGCCTGGAAAGGCAGGCACTTCACATGGTGCCTTAACATGAGGTTACCAGGATGAACAGGCTCGAGTTTCACTTCCAAGGAACTGAGTTCAAATTTTAGTTGCAGAGGGAGTTATGTTTAAAGATCTCTTAAGCCCTTGGGAAACTTTCCAGTTTCTGGGGTTATCAGTGCTTAATCATACCCTCAGCCCAGTGCAGGGTTCTCTCTCAAGTTCTCTCTCAAGATGGGGCTTGTTCAGGAACTTTTATGGAGTTTTTGTTTGCATGCTTGCTTTTTAAGTGGGACTCTTTCGCAATTTAATTTGTTTGTTAAAGGTATCTGCTTTCAGAAGATTGCTGAGAGTTTTTTATGTAGAGAAATTTAAACATCCTTCCTCCTCATTAAAAGATACATGACACCAGAAAATGTAACTGGGAGAGGGAGCAAGAAGCACAGAGAAGAATGGGGAACATGTTGGTATAAGACACAGTTGACATATGACATTCAGAGGAATTTTTAAATTGACATTCTTTGGACTTTGCTTATTACATGAGTATTACATTTAGCTAGTGCAACGAAGGATGGAAATATCTGGTGCTGTAGGCCAGAGCTGGTATAGCCATCTTTTTTGCTTGTTTTTGCCTATCTCCCATACTCAGAGGTATAGTTATGCTTTTGAAAGAGGAGTTCATCCAGAAATGTAAGGTATGACAAAGGCATCAGCCCCTTCCTGCACCTTGACCTGTAAGTTCTGGACTCAACAGTTCTCTATTTATGACGCAACAGGAACATATTTTGTTCTGCTCTAGTAGCAGCACTCAATTGAATGTTACTGGCTTGCTGGGAAATTAGATGATTTGTCTAAAGCTCTAGGCAAGGGACACTTTTTTAAAGGAAGAGTAGAGTGTTCAAGTGATGCCAACATTTAGAGTGTTCAAGTGATGCCAACATTTGCAATCTGTAAATTACAGATGAGGTGCACTGAGCAAACAGTGTGTTATCTCTCCGAATTTCTGTTCAATTTCTGCACATTTTGGCAACTTCTTTAAAGAAGGCAAGAGCTGGACTGTCAGCACTGATTCCAGTTTTGCAGTGTTATGGCTTTCTATTTATAGTGGTCATGAAAGAGGTCCTGAAGGCAGCATTTCTTGTCAGTGAATTAAAGATTCCCTCATATCTGCAGTGTTTGCTTTAATTTGAATATTTGTAATGGTGAATGAAAAATAGTCTGAGAAAGAGGGAGTAAACAAAGTGTTTCGGGTCTCATCAGCTTACTTGCCTCTTCTTATTAGTGGCCAAAATTAGAGCCCTGTTTGAGTGGCTACCATGCTCTGTGGATGCTAAAGTGGGAAGCTGCTCATTGCTGAGGGGATGTCACTTTGGTTATCTTACAGCCTTGCATGTTAATGTGGAGACTCTGGCCTGTCTTGTTTATAGCAAATATATATGATCAAATATAAAGCACCTACCTCAAATCTGAGGTGGCTTCCTGATGTCACTCCTAAGTGGAGCAGGAGATAGACCCAGCTAGAAAGAAGCAGTGCGGGGCTCTGGCTGTGCTCCAGCTGCAGAGCTGCCCACTGCTCTCTGGTGCAGGAGCTGTGTTCCTGCCAACCAGCCAAACTCAAGTCACTTAATAAGCATCATAGGCTTCTCCTATTTAGTTGCCAATGTATACCTTTGGGCAACATTCACACTCTCCAGTGCCTGCTAATTAATTTGTTTTCTTACACTTTCCTGGGATTTGGATTGGCACCAAAGCCCCAAAGGGAAGATTCTAGCTGTCAAAAAGTGAATATTTATAATGAGTGTAAGGTGTAGATGGAAACCACACAGTTGTCATACAGCAGCTATGACATAAAAGATGCTATTTCTTCCATGCTGTTTCCCATAAGGGAAAGAGATATTTTGGGAGGGCAGAAGATGTGATTACAGAAGACAGCTACATGGAAGCTGTCACTGAATGCTCCGCATGCTGAAATAGAGTAGTGTGCAGGAACAAGGCTGTGAGAAATATTTTAATAAATATTAAGTCCATGAATGACTAACAAAAATGTGTAAGTATTGATTAAACATGGCTGGCTAGCCTATGTCACATTGTCCAGTTGAGGAACACAAGATTCAGAGTGGGAAGGTGAGGTTTTCCTCCTGGACCTGAAACTACTGTTCTCTAAGGCCTCAGTTTGTATTTTCCTCTGATTTCATACCCTTCATACCAGCAACAAGTGCCTCAGCTTCCTCATTTCATGAATGCTGCTGTTTGCTAACATAATCCCAGACCACTGATTATAAGCTATATATAGGACCCAGGATTGAATATTATGGAAGTGTGAGATATTAATTAACCATCATTGTTTTTAGGCTCCTTGTCCTTTGCTGAGTGATAGCAGACTTTGCAGCCCTGTGGGAGCCCTGTATAGAGACCAAGATTCCCTTTCTGTGTCTGGGACTTCTCCCATCAGCCTCAGAGCCCTGGTGCTCAGGGCTTGCCTGCCTGCTGTGATGCCACCCCTGCTCCCAGGCCCTGCACCCTCACACCTAGTGCTAGGATCCCACGGGCAGTGTCAGCCTGTGTCAGCCTTATTGATTAACTATAGGGCAGCACCTCTTCAAATCTGGAATTTATCTTCATGCAGTCTGATGACCATACAGAGTAATTCTAGCATCTTTCTCCATAATGGTACCACATCATGGGTCTGTATATCAAGGCACCCTTTGTGCTCCCTGTTGTCAGCAGATAAAATAAGCTCTACCCAGTTGCTCTTGCAACATCCTGTTTTCCTCATGATGCTTCAGAGAATCTCTGATATCTTCAGAAGTGCCCTTGAAATGGTTTAAGAGAAGTAAATAAATCTGTTTTAAATACACTGTACTACTGAAGATGAACTGAATGATGAAACAAAAGACAAAAGTGTGCAGGTGACTAGTAAATGGACAAGGACATAAAATAGGAGGCTGATGTACAGCTCATTTGGCACCTGCAAGTCCTCTGTGTTGAGTGCAAACCCTTGTGAGGCAGGAACCAACACCTCAAGCCTCCTTGCAACGAGTGGAGTTGCAGGGAGGTGGTGGCAGTCATTTGTGTGACTGATTTTTCCTGTCCCCACAGTGTAACTGCAGAAATACCAAGCTGTA
Source organism: Agelaius phoeniceus (assembly GCF_051311805.1). Classification (NCBI taxonomy): domain Eukaryota; kingdom Metazoa; phylum Chordata; class Aves; order Passeriformes; family Icteridae; genus Agelaius; species Agelaius phoeniceus. The sequence continues at coordinate 88,979,304 of NC_135267.1, read as the reverse complement.
GTCTCTGGGCCTGCACTGGAAACACAGATACAGCCCTTCCCTGGGATGCAGTGGGAGGTGTGGGGGCTGCCTCCTGCTCCGTTTTAGCAAGAGAACATCTCTACAGCTCCCCATACCACCTTCTGTAGAATGACAACCAACATATGACTTGGGATTGAAATCCTTGCAGCTGATGGAAAAACAATTAAGTCTCATTAAAATTCTACGTAGAGAGCCAAGAAAAGGAAGATAATGTCAGAGGAAAGGTGATACGTAGGACAGTACAGAGAATTCTCTTAAGTTAAGCCTGTCATTAGGCAGGAGCACAGAAGGTGCTAATTGTACAGTGCATTTCATTCATCCCACAAAGAATAATTAACACTTTCCCTTCCGCCTGCACTGAAAGAAATGGATTCAGTACATATGCTCTCTTGTTAAGGCAGGAGTTGTCATATTCTGGGTCCTTATGTGCAGAAGAATTTTACTGCTGAGTTTCTTCACCTGCTGACTGTTGAAAAGGAAACATTACTAATCATGTGAGAGAATGCTGATTTCATTAATGTCTTTGTGTGTTTTCATCTCTTGCTGTTACAGAAATTATTGACCCAAGAACAAGCATCAGAACTGGCTTTCAGGTAAACACAGGATTAAATATTACCCTAAATAGGGAAGAGCTGACCAGAGATTGCTCCTACCCTGGAAATCTGCATAGATGTACTGGAAGGGATGGAGAACAGTGCAAACAAGGCTTCTTGGGCCCGTGTGGGCTTCCAGCAGCCTAGAAGTTTGCTGGGGATTTTTTATTAAGATTTATTTCCAGACTGATTCAGTTATTGACAGAGAAACCAAAACTCTTACAATGTGTAGACTGACTTGGTACCCTGAACACTCCCAGTCCTGAGCAGTGTTGTTGTGACAGAGTGACAACAAAGCAAGTTTGGCCCCACCAGGTCTAGTTTGAGTGTTTGCACACAGCTTCACTTTGAAGTTTCCACTTGAGCCTTCCACACTCCTCATGAAAATGAACTACAAGTGATAGTCTTCACTTCCTTTTGAACTTGAGAAGATGTCATTGCATCTTACTACCCAGCTGATGCTGTACTCCAGTGGTGACTATGCTCCAAGGCTGGGGAGAAGCGATCAATGTCTGTGTAGTCCTTCTATTTCACAGAAATAATTCAGATTGACTAGTCAAAGATTACAAAACAATCTGATATTTTTGGCTGCAAATTCTACAGAGAAAAATAAGATACTCTACACACTCTGATACTTTTGCCAGAGTCTCTGCAAGAGAAGGTTTGTGTGTACAAGCTCATGTACTTCATGTTAACTGAAATTCTTCATCCCAATTCCTGCCAGAGACAGCTCAAAGAACCATGGGTTGGTCTCTCTGTGACTACATAGCCATTATTTGGACTTCAACCAGTCTATTTTCATTCATAGACTGCTCACCATCCATCTGTGAAGCTTATTTTCCTCTGAATGCACCAGGAAGTAAAAAGGCAATTAAATGTGATAATCGGGAAGGGGGAGGTAGGGAAGGAGGTGCCTTTGGTTCTTTGCTGAAAGTTAAAGTGGATGTAGTTTCTGGTGGTAGAATATTGGTAGGCCTAGAGGGATGTCTGTGAGGCGTGAGCAGTGAGGTGTTCAGGGGTGAAAGCATGCAGACTGCCACTCTAGGAGATGCTCTGTCAAGCAATGAAGAAATCCTGGTTTTTGGAGTCAAGGAGCTGTTTGCTTATGGGATGAGGAAAGCTTTCAGGGATGCAGTGGGAGGTGTGGGGGCTGCCTCCTGCTCCGTTTTAGCAAGAGAACATCTCTACAGCTCCCCATACCTGGATGTCTCCAGACAGTCTTACAGAGTGACAGAAACAGCTAGAGAATTTCTTAGGCAAATGAGGAGCAATTACCCATCCCAAACTCTCCAACTGAGGTTTCTGTCTTGGTGTCATTTCCTTGTAAATTGAAACATCGAACGAAGTCAATGAAACCAAAACCTAAAGGTTAATGATGCAAAAAACAGCAGGAAGGGCAGGTTATAGCATTACAAAAGGACATTGTGATTTTAGACCCTATTACCATGTGTCAAATGAGTATATTCCATAAGAGTTGTGAATGGAACTCATTTGCCAGTGTAAGGGAAGGAGGATCACTGTTGGTTTAGTGACAGGAGACCACCAGCTTCCAAAATTTTGTAAGTATCAGTGACTTTTGCATGCCTAACAGTAAAAATGTCTCATGCTGGGCACCTAAATCCAGAGGACACTTTTAAACTTTGTTTTAAATTTCTGGTTGAAGTGGAAGAAACATATCTAACTTGTAGTCCTTTCCTACAGGCATGTTGACTTGAAAGTTAATCATAGTTCTGGCCCCAGATGGTTACAGTGAGTCTGCTTCTCTGTCTGTGGGAGTCCTAAAGGATACTTGATAGCTGTCCAAGTAAATGCTTAAAAATTGAATCATAAAGGCAAAGTAACTAGATAGCATAATCCAGAATGATCCCAGAGGAAAGGGAGGTAGAATTAAGTGTTTCAAGCCCTCAGCAGTGTCCCATAGATTTCACCTGAAATAGAGATAATTGTATGGCATGGTAGATGTGCACAGAAGATGTACCTTCATATTTTCATCAGAGAAATCTTGTAGAAAGATACTTCCTGCTTTGCCATGAACAGGGATATTAATACTACATGCTATGTAAAGAAATGTAAGCAAAATATTTTGCAGCCATATATCATCATATCATATCATGTCATATCATATCATGTCATGTCATATCATATCATCATCACATCATATCATCATCATCATCATATGTTATACTGTATCTGAACTTGGTGTGTCTGTCTGTATGTCTGTTTGTTTTGCAAATTCATTTACAAACAGCTAGCATTGTTTCTATGCCAGAAGCCTTTAATAAGTCAAGGAGAATAGTGCAAGCTACTTACAGTTTCCTTATGTCCTCCCTGTAATCCCAGGCAAGATAAATATAGAAATCTCTAGGACTGAGATGTGAGATGCAATATTGATGAGCAAATGTGGAATTGGCCTCAGTCAAAATATCATTAGGTCAACTGGTGAATTAAGATGGAGATGGAGCTAAGTGAAATCCTGCTGAGGTGGGGAGGGAGGGATTGTGTGTTGTGTGTGTGCTGCTGGGTCCCTAGCAGGCTTGCAGAAAGGCCAAAACCAATGAGGTCTGAGACTGTGGAAAGTTTCAAGTTTTATGAAGCTTAATCCAAAGCTCAGTGAAGCTGAAGAAAATACCCCATGGTGCATGAATATTGCATGTGTTATGGGACTTTCTTTTTTTGAAGTGGAATTACCTCAAATGCAGGGACACAAGAATTCCACTAAACCTCAGTCTTACTCTGCATGAGGGTTAAAATGGATAAGGAGGGAGGAAGAATTTGCTTTTTCTCTCAAGATGAAGATGATAGAGTTAATTTCTGGAACAATTTCTTGAGTCACATCCAAGTTCTACACTAAGTTACAAGAGATGAAGAAGATAAGAAGTCCATATGCAATACCTGCCATGAGCAACCAGAGAGGGAAACAGGCATGACCCCTTGCCTCATCCTCACCACATCTGTTCAGGAGCAGCAAACCATCACAGACAGTCAGAAACTGCATGTCTGTCTTGGATGCAACACATTTTCTCTCTTCTGGAACAAGCTGTAAACATGAAATAGTACATGGTAAGTAAAACCTTTAGAACATCATCAGTAAAACCTTTAGCAAAGGTTGAGTTTTACAGCTACACATACTAATGCCCTGTGAACAGGAATCATGTGCTTTGCTTTGTCATTGTAATAACCAATGGTATTTGGAAGTTGTTCTATCAGCACAGAACCTCACTGCTGCAGCCTGGAAAACCCTCTCTTTCTGTTAAGAGTCCAAGAAGGACTGCTAGCCATGTCTGTGACCACTGGGCAAATGATACAGCTCAAGTCCATTGAGCAAACAGGCCAAGTAGGTACATGGAAATCAGCACGTTGTAATACACTACTCTGGGAATAACTAACATGGAATGTGACACCTCTGGGGACCTAATGGTAGTGCAAAATATGCATGCAGAACTTTGAGCAACCCAAAGGGATAAGCATCTGTACTTACAATATGCAATTAGTAATTTATAATTACTAATGCCACACTCAGCAATTATGTTTTAAAATTGGTATTTTTTGCTTAACATGTGGCTGAGGACTGATTTATGATTTGATTTCAACTCCTTAATGAATTGCAGTAATTCTGGCAGTTACTAATTGTGAAAATGGATGTGCAGGATTTTGTCTCTCAGTATCCAGTCTGGTTTTTACGGCTGCTATTTTATTCCTCTGTGATTGCTCTAGGATTGACTTTGCTTGCCAATAGTTACAAGTTAAAACCAAGTTTTAATATATTTCTTGGCTTAAGTATAAGATTGAGGGCAGGGGTTGTTTCATTTGTGATTTGTGTGAGGTTTTTTTCTCTCCATCTTCTGGGTTTTTTTCCTATTAATTTCTAATTCAGTTGCTCCAAGTCTTTGGTATATCAATCTGTTTCATATTAAAGGAATAATAGCAATTTTCCCTGAATAAGCAACATTTGGTGATGTGTGTTCTATTTAGGCAAGAAGGAAGAATCTGAACCAAGAAGAAACTTTTCTTCCCAGGGAAGGGAAGAAATGTCACCAGTGAAATATCATAGCACTGCTATGAGGATCTCAGCCTAATGGGGCTAGTGGACAGGAAAATGTTGGCCTTTGCTGACACTGAATCTCTCTTTTTCCTCCTGGAGGGATGTCTCTGCTGCAGAGGGCAGCAGACAGAGCCAGAATCAATATCAGGGATTGAGGAAACCACAGGAAAAGAGGAATTTCTACTCTGCCTACAGCAGAGTGAGAGGATCGGGATTAGCTGCCTAAGTCAAGGTCAGATGCTCTCTAAGAGAATATTAAAGGCATCATCTGTGGGGAAGAATCACAGAATGGGTAAGGTTGGAACAGACCACAGTGGTCACTTGGTCCAACCTCCCTGCACCAGACCTAATTGAGCAAAGAGCAGACACACAAAAGGAATACAAGAACATTGACAAGTAGAAGGTGTCTAATTGCTGGAGCAGTTACAAGCCAGTGGGAGAAATGGGAAGAAGAAATCTATCTGATTGGAAAGTGAAGGTGGAGGAGATTATCTCAAGTCTGTCTGGGTTTTGTGCCTCTCATAGATTCAGGGCTCAGCAGTTTGCTCACACTACTACCTGAAGGCTCTCCTATGGAATTATGAGGTCCTGATACTTTGTGCAGTTTCCCACCACCCTCCTGATATTCTAGTGCCAATGTCTGGCAGAAAGCATTATGCAGATCCTGCCTTCAAAGGATCTTGGGACTTTCCAAAGGGCTCTGACCTGGTCAAGGGCAGACAGAATTGATAGTCAGCCCAAGCTGAGGTGAAGGGAACCTGGACTTCAGATGCTGGAGATTTTCAACTTCAAAGCACCCTTGCGTGCAGTCCAGCAGGCAGAGCCTAGACAGAGCCTGGAAGCCCAAGCCCTTTGTGGGCTTTGCAGTGGTTAGTTATGGTGAGTGGATGTTCTGGGTCCTGTGGGTTTCCATGTACTTTCCAGTCTGATGATTCTGAACTCACAGAATTCAGCAAAGCACATAAATGGACTTTGCCGAATTGGGAGAAGGTTCAGACTAGATTTCTGCAATGCCCTTGTACCTCCATCCAGCCACCAGCCAAAAACTCCTTGTACTCCTTGTACCTCCATCCAGCCAAACTGTGTGAAATGGGTTCTTGATGTCAGTGTAGAGTGGCATGTGATTCCCTTATAATTTGGGGTGAGTTGAGACTTTAATCATGAAACCTCACGGACTGGAACTCTGAGGAGAAGGGAGAACATGCAATATTCTTTCAAAAGGTTGTAAAGTTTCCTTAATACATACTCCTCAGAGTCATATGGAAAATTCACTAAGCCACCTAAATGCTTTCCAGAACTTTTGCTGCATGGAAGCATCCTCATGACTGTAGTGCATGCTTTGACTTATAGTCAAAATTGGTATTTCCAAGAAGAAGAAGAAGAAGAAGAAGAAGAGGAGAAGAAGAAGAAGCTGGTTGATTACTGTCATCAATTCCTGGCTGCTAGAAATGACAAAACATTTTTTTCAAATATTTTTCTAATGACACGGTAGAAAATAAAAAAGCCCTACCATTCTTGAACCAAAATATGAGTTAGGCTAATTCTAAAAATGAGAGAATAGAAAATTCTACTTTCAGCTCTTGAAAAATTATTTTAAAAATATGAAGTCACTATGAAAAATGTAATAGAGTAAGTGAACATAATCTTAGTGGCTCAGAGATACAAAGTAAAGCTGTGGTAGAGTGACTAGTAGCAGCCCTTTGGGTAGCTATTGCTTATCTCACAGTATATTGATGTCTCTAGTAGGCCTGAACTTGTTAGACATGACACTCCAATCTCAGAGTAGATTACTGCAGTAGCTTTTTGCCTTAGGACATACAAATTCAATCAGTCTAACTTCACCATAGATAAATTTTTATGATACATATGAATTCCCTGTTGTGTACATCAAAATCCAACCATGACCAGACTGTCAATACATAGAATATGAGGATGTTTTGTAGTTCTTTCATACTGCTAGGCTTGTTTTTCCCAGCATTTGTATATATATTTTTATAAGGGGAGGAAATGATAAGAGCCTCATATTATGTTGAAAGACAAGAAAACATGAGAGTATTTGTATTGGTCTAATGTAGTGCAGAATAGCCTTTCAGAATTGAATAGAACCATGCTCTTTTGTCTTGAACTGAGGCAGACTCAAAAAGAATATTGGCATTGCAGAAATTATTTCCACATGCATGAGCTGCCTAGGAAACACAGGCTGAGGAAAAGTTTACAGAGATCATAAGAGAGAAAAGAGTGAATTTTAAATTTCTGGAGGAGAAAATACCAAGAAAACAGTATGTCCTCTCCTGCTGAAGGCTTAATCAACTTTGGCCTGAGCCTTCTGGCTTGATGAATTTTGGATCCTGCTACCTGAAGGAGTGGCCACATGCATTTGTTTCAGAAAGCCTTGCCTAGCTGTAGAGCACTGCTGACTCTCTGATTCTTTAAAAGGAGACAAGGGCTGGCTCTGTTTCAGCATTGAACTCATTCACTGGTCTAGGCAATGGAGTGGCTCCAAAGAGAGATGAAAGAAGACTGCAAATCATGAACAAGGATGGGGGCAAGGATGAATGTGGTCATCCTCAATGAATGTTTTGAAAGCAGAGGTTTTTTCTGAGAATGAAGAATGTCAGGAGACTTGGTAGCAGCGAGAGAAAATAGCACCTGTATGAAGTTGAATCCAAGTTCTTTTAAGAGGAAAACAGTGATAGGACAGGACAAGAGACACCAAACACAATGTGGGAAATTCTCGCTTGTTATTAGGATTTTTTTTCCACTGGAAGGCTGATGTAGCACTGGAATTGATGACAGGAGAGTCTGCAGAATCAGCCACCTTGGAGATAACCAGATATTGACTGAATGAAGCCCTGAACAAAAGTGACCTCAGCAGGCCTTACTCTGAGCAAGTAGTTTTCCCAAATAACCTGTGGAAGTCCCTTCCAGCCTGAATTATTCTGAGATTCTGGGTCAGATCCTACAGCTTGTGATAGAAGGATATCTGCTATCATGCTTGAGGATGGAGCAGTGTGAGTGTCTGACTCATTATTAGGTTGGAGTCACTCATGAATTCAGTGTATTTCATGACAGAATGTCAAATTCTGTGGGGAACCCAACAGCTACAAACTTTCTGACTCTCCAAGGCAAGAGATTATTTGCTGACTCATATCACTAATAAATGCTGGTATTTATTCTATCCAGCACTGTCAGATGATCCCTTTGAACTTATCATGATGCTTTGGACCAGGGCAAAGAGCCTAGCTCCTGTGAAAAGGCAAAGGTGTTCTTTGGCCCAAATTTTCCAGCCCTCCAGTTCCTCATCTAAAACTTGGTCTGCAGGGAAAAAACATCAAGCAAATGGCAGTGGGATGGATCAAAGCAAATGCTCTGGGCTACACCCTGTTCTTGAGGGATGCTCTGGGGACAAAGATATCTGCTGGTACTTCATCACAATGGTAATGCTCTAGGTTGCAGTGGGTGAGTTGATGGATTGCTGTTCACATTAATATTTTCTGCTGAAAAGCAAAAATCAAGGAGCAGCTCTGATATTTTATCTTATTTTTGTGGGAACACGGCCAGTAAGTTGCCCGTAATTCATACTATGGTATGACTAGGACTCTGGTAAGTCAGACAGCATTTCAAAACTGAGACTGACAACTTCTAAATTTAACCTTAGTTATGCATGTGTTTTGTTAACCATATTATGTACTTACAGCAGCTTTTTATAAGTGAAGAACAAGACAACTTCTCATTATCTAGCTAGATAAGTGCCACCAACAAAAGAGCAAAAGAAGTTTAATTTGGTCAAAAATCCCTGTTTCAGTTATATTCAAAACACAGAATTCAGAATTTAATGGAGATGTGTTTTCATTTGCATTTCTATAGCATAGAAAGGAGGCTAGAGGCACCAATAGCAGTACCTCGGATTGCTGCAGCAGCTGCCTCTGCGTTTGTACCCAAAAAACATTTACTTGTCTTTTCATGACTAAGTGCATGTGTGTGCCTTGCATGCAGTTTGATTACTCCTGTCATGCAAAGCCTGGCAGAGATGTGGTGTTTCCTGCCATATCTTCCCAGCTCACAAGTGAAAGGCTAAACATTAAGCAGAGCCTAACAAGATTTCAGTTCTGCAGCACATTTTAATTTTCAGCAGTTTGTATTCTCCCATATACCCAACAGTCTTTCCTAAGGGAAAAAAGCAACATAATTAACATGGGATAGATTTCATTCAGTGTACTCTGTTTCCTTCCATTATTGTATTTGCCAGAGGAACTATTTAGTGAGAAGCTTTCTCACGGTATTTTGTACAATTCAAGTGTTTTTAGTTTGTCAGGGGATTTTTTTTTTGTTTCATTGGGTTTTTTCTAATTTGTTTTCAAGAAAGCACTACTTTAGAGGTTACATTTTCTGAAGCCACTGAATTTCAGTCATTTTAGATATATAGTGAGAAGGGAGCAGACAGTAAGAACTAAAAAAGATTATTTTTCCCATTACTGGTAAGAACATCCTCATCTGAGTCCCATTAGAGAGGTAACTGCCCAAATTAATAAAATAAACCAATGTATAATTGCTACCAGTCTTAATGCTGGGGCTGAATGACCTAATTTAGTAACTCATTTATGATGTGTTTTAGTAGCGTGGCCTCTCTTGTGTTACCTGAGTAAATAGAACAGATGCAGATGCTTGCCAGAGGTTCAGAGTCTCATAAATTTGTTTTACAGGCTAACCTGAATATCCCTTATAGATTCACTGGTCCTCAATTGCTGGACTCAGTCTTCAAAGAGGGCAAAGCTAGAAATGCAATATTTATACTTATAGATCCAATTGTTGTAACTCAGGGCAGTTGAACAGCAAGAATAAACTAGAGAAACAGGAGTAGCACATAAATCACCTCTTTTATTAATAATTTTCCACTGGCTTTAATGAAGCTGTCTTCTGTATCATCTCAGACATGGTGAAAAGTTATTGCACTATCTTTGTAGAGGCCTTTTCAGTCTCTTACAGATCTAATTACCTAATTGAGGGACAACTAGTTTAGAGATGAACAGAATTTTTGCTCTATGGTTTGTTTCTTTCTGTGGTTCCCTCTGAGACTTCTGTATTTTTTCTTAATGATGGTATCCATCTTCCATGGAAGTTGACTGTGTGCTTTGGAGTCCATTTGCTGAGGATGGTGAGCAAGAGCTGCTGTGTGTCAATAAAAGCAGATCCAGTAGCTAATCCAGTTCTCCAAGAACAACCAATGAAAGTAAATTGATGTCACCCTTCAGCCCCTGTGCCATGAGGGTTCACAGGTGAAGGCAGGCAGTGCTTGTCTTGAGCAAGCCCCTGAGTGTGCTGATGGCTGGTCCAGCCTCACAGCAAAGCTACTGGGCACAGTCCACCAGCAGTTTAGGCAGTATGGCACCTGTGTAAAAGGCAGCTGGGATGCTGGGGTGGGCAGAGACACCCCAACATCCTTCTGGGCTTGAGAACAGTCACAAAACTTTCCAGGGGAGTGGGACCCGCCAAGGGTGACTGCTCTCACCACTGTTCAGCATCATCTCTTTGCCAGTGGAAGAAATTATGACATGTGTCTCAAGACTTGTCTTTTTAATGCCAGTAATGTAATTTCTTCCTCTTTCAAAATTGATTCATTTGAAGCCCTAACTTGAGGCTGGTTTTCCATGAACATATTCATTTCTTTAGAATGAAGTCAGGTTTTCCAACTGCCTTCTTGATTAGTCTAATGAATTTTCCTCAAATGCACTTTCCTGGAGAATGGGACAGTTCATCTTTGAAGAAAAATTATTCTTCTGTGACAGAAAAAGTTTTAAATGAAGATTTTGAAAATGCCTGATGATTATGGGGTTCTCAATATTTCAGGTACTCAGTTCAAAACATTGTAAAGTGACAGCAAATGCTGATTACCTGCCCTCTGTTCCCTGATGCTATTTATTTGAGGTGTCCTAAATTAGCAAACAAGACCATCATTCATTTTTGACCCAAAATATGTCTGAGACATTCAAGCTTCTAATTCTGCCCCAGTTCAGAAGGCTGTCTGAATGTTGCCAAGCATGAAGTTTAAACAAACAGATAAAGAAATACTTGGCTCTTTTTAATTGCTTCTTGTTGTCTGAACCTTCCAGATTTGTGTTTTCAATGTAATTCTTTTTGGAGAGAGACTTCTGTCTCCCCTTGCTTTCTAACTAACTAGCTAGGTTAAGGTGCTAAAAAAACTTGCACAACAGAAGGAACTTTAGTAAATAGGATAACTCTGCCTACAGCCTTGGCGTCAGCACAGAGCCTACACTCACCTTGACTCTATATCCCAGCTAGCACCAGCTAGTCACTGTACAAGTGAGCTGGCAGATACTCTTCTCTACTTGCCTAATGCAAATCTTCATCTTTCTGCACAGCATCTCCTGTGATCAAGACTCAGTCCCTGTGGTGCCCAGCTGCTCATTTTTGCCCAGACATTCTGCAGGTCTCCATCATGTGTCTCAACATTCCATGGGAAAAGGAGCGGGGGAGGTAACTTCCATGCTTCACATATGAGGTACATATTACATTACTTTTTACCTGTCCTGCTTAATATAAATCAACTATTTCCTTTTTGTAGATTTATTTACTCTTGCTAGAAAATGGTGATGTTAATGTTCACTTCCTCCCTAGGCTTGAATGCCCAAAGACACAGTGAGTTTTCACCAAATGTTCCTCAAAGAACAACTCGGTCTGAGAAATCCTCCCACAAATCCTGCACTTAGGCACGTGATCAGCCCTGCCAATCCACTGCAGACTGCAAACAGCCTCAGACAGGATTCCAAACAGTTAATGTCAAATAGCTCATTTTCTCTCATCTCCATACAAATTCCTGTCATGTTGCATTACATGTAAACAACTGAGAAGCTTAATGACATGCCTTTCAGTCAAAAATTCATATGGCTTTTCAGTCTGAGCAGATTAATTGCAGTTTGTAACAATATGAAGTAATTCAATTTGATTAGAGTTTCTATTGTTCTTTGAGATAAAATATTTTATGTGAATGTAAAGCCAAGTTTTCTGCTGGCACTACTTTATTGACTTCTGTGGAAATATAAAATGCTCATCTAAGATCCATAGTATATCATTGTTGGTGTGCTGTTACAGTAAATAAATTTTATAAGCTTCTGTAAATTCTATGTGCCAGATCAGATTCCAGGCCCCATGGAAATGTCATTGTCAATTAAGTGAGGCAGTAGGAATATTTGGCTTTGGAGGAGACAATTTTGAATGAATCTTTTAGGTTTTTATAATTTTGAAGGTTTTTTCTATTTCCATTTTTTTCAGCACCCCTGTCTTCTTTTTGATGTTTTGCTCTTAAAATCTGCTTGTAATTCTCTTTAGTTTCACTCTTATGTACTCTAGGGTCATTTCTCTGTTCTTGCTATGGACATTGCTTGCTCTGGTGTTCTGTAGCCATCCCACAGACCCAAGCCCAGAAGCCCGGCAACACAAGTTCTGCTTGCTGCCAATAGGGATAATGTGAGGAACTTCCATGAAACCTCTGTGAGTACATCCCTCACTGAACAGTATGTACCTCAACCCTTCAGGATGCTTTTTGTTTTTTTAATTTCCAGCTCCTCTCCTCTTTTTTAAAAGCAAAATATTACAGAAACAATATTTAAGTGGCTAATGAATGCATGGTTTGCTTTGTTTGTTTGTCTGTTTTGGTTTTGTTGGTTTGGTTGTTTTTTTGTTTTTTTTTTTTTCCTTTCTTTTAATAATACCAGTTTTCTTTAGTCTAGTTTTCTTTGTATAGTTTTCCAGTTTGCAGAATAACATGTTTGGGGGTGATCATTGCTCAGAGAGGTCAGAAGTTGTTTCTGGTGTTTTGAATCCCATGGAACTGCACTGGGAGGGGGATTGAAATTTTTTAACAAGTTAGTGTGCTTGCCAATGCAATTTCACTCTATCCATGCTGCTGGACTAGAAACAAAGGTTGCAAATATTCTGCAGAAACTGCCAATATCTGATTGTTTGGCCTCCTACTGAGTGACCAATATTCCAACAGAGTTTCACTTCTACAGGACTAGCAAATTCTATAGAGCAGGAGATGTTTTTAGTGTAATATTAACAATATTACATTTAGATGTTACAATACTCCCTGACACAGGGGACCAAAGCAAAAACATTATATGGAAAAGTACAAGCGTCTGCACTTGGAGCTGAAGCTGTGTGTATTGGAAAGAGGAAGCATGTAGTTCATATCACCAGTGGGATATGTTACATACAGATTACATTAAACCAGGCTGCAGAATTGAAGATGTTTAATTCAGCATGGTAAAATCCTAAAAATGTGTTAATAAATGAGGAAAAAAATTGCATTATCAGAATACTGAGTCATTACTTTGGTATGTGTAGAAATCCTTTCTACATAGATTCTTTATCCCTGACTATTTCTCAAAGACTTATTTTTTTATATATCCACTCAGTGCATAGAAGCTTTTAGTTTTGATGGAAGGGATTTTGAAATACACTATTTTCACACTGCATGTAATAGCATGATTAGGAGGACAATTACTGCAAATTCTTTAATTTCTTGGTGTGAAGATCTCCAGAGGCAGCAGGAATCACTATTGTTACCCATGTGTTTTGTCACTTGAGGGTTGGGATTTTAAAATTTTGTTTATCTAGCCTATCTGCTTGTAAGCCATCACTCCTTAAGAAGTACAGTTTTGATCTCAGATTTCAGTCTCAGATTTGGGTGACCTAATTACTTTGATGATTATTGAGGCTTCAAAGGCATGTAGCTCAAACTAATGAGAAGGTGGGTACAGGAGAACAGATTTACTATCTAGCCTTGGAAAAATCAGAATAATTTTTTTTCTATTTTCATCAGAATTTTTTTCTTTAAAATAGATAAGAATCTTTTTTATTTTTAATAAGAAACCTGAAAACTAATGCCTAAAATCAATAAGCTACATTTCCTATGAGAATGGCCAATCTGGAGCAGCTGGGTTTATATCCTCAAGGGAGAGGCTGGAGAAAGTCGAGGGAAAAACCAGGAGTACATGATTGTTTCTGTATTGATTCACAGATCTGTTTGCCATCAATGCTGTCATTGTGGTGGTGACATGGGCTGTTACAGCTAAGAGCAAAGAATGCAGAAAGTGAGGGGGTTTGACCCAACAGCTTGAAATACTCAAAGGTTCAGTGTTTTGAGTAAGGCGATAATCCAAAGCCTATAAAGTCAGAAGAAAAAAAGCCTTTGGCTCCAGTGGGCATTGCATCAGGCCTTCAGATGACTGGCAATCAGCAGACTTCATACTGTGTAATTCTCTATGAAAGAAGCACTAGTTCTCCAACATACAGTCAGCTGAGGAGGAATAAGACATGCTGTGTCTTCTGGCCAGCAGACATCCCTGTCACTGCAGGCCATGTGGATGTTCTTGCTCAACTGGTGGAGAGACATCTAGCTCTGCTTTGCAACTGCTGCTTCCTGCTAAGCCATCTCCAGAGAAAGAATTAGCAGAGATTCCATTGTCACATACCTTAAATCTGAACCCTGGGTTATATTTAAACGACCACAGGAAAGAGACTGAAGACTCTGTGACCCCTGTGAATTGGGGGATTGGTTTTTCTAAACTGGAGGGCAAATGTCAGAAGATCAGCTTACAAGTGTCTACCCGTGTGTTTTCACCGTGTGGTGGGTCATCTGGAGTTCATGCTCTGTACATTCCAAGGAGGTGGTTCCAGAGCAGTTCAAGCACTTCAGCAATTCCTAGCACTGGTGGTCTCAGTTTGGGAAGGATTTCCTAATATGTCTGAAAGCCAAAAGCTTCTTTGCTAATTTAATAAAGAGGAGTGAACCAGTGGGTAAGTCCATAGAAGATAGACTAAATCAGGCTAATTTGTTATATAATCCCTTTTAATTATGGAGAATTAAGGTGACAGCAAGACGACTACATGTTTAATTCTCCAAATAATTACTGGTGTGTATTGACATTAAAGGTGAGAGAGAGCAAGTTCATTTCTGCTTGTTGTTTTCAGCACGTGCCAAACTCTTACTTCACACCAGTGAGAAAAGGCTGGAAGTTGTATATTCCATATGCATGAAGTAACAGTTGGCACAAATTACCAAAAGGAGAAAATTAAAAACCACTAAAGCCCAGCAGCCCAAACTGTCACTTGCTGACAAGTTTTTTAGTCTCAAAAAATTAAAAAAAATATGAAGGCCTCAAACAAAATATTCCACCTGAATAAATCTGGGTGTCTGTTTAGGTCCTCCTCAATGCAAATAAGGTGTGAGAGGGCAGCAATAGCCTCACTTTTCCAGCCTCCTCCTCCTCCTCTACACCTTTCTGAAGTGCTGTCATGGGCAGACCCAGAGTGGGCAGGGGAGGGTGACCACACTTGCCTCAGGTTGGTCCTTTCTTCTGTTGGTATTCTTGGCCATGCAAAACCCATCCTTCACCATTGATAGGAATGGAGGTGCTTGGAGCTGCTCTGCCATGTAAATCAGAATAATGGAGTTTTATGTCTTCCCTTTGCTGGCATTATTGAATTTGACCCAAAACAGCTGGAGGTAGCTGTATCTGCACAACCTGCCTCTAACTCATGTGTCCTTAGATAGGCCTTGGGATATCTTTGGCATTTATCCATGGCTGCCAGCGCTTCAGAAGCATAAAGGAGTTCTAATGTCCCACCCAGCCCCCTGCTCAACCTGCCTAAGGACCTGCTAGCCATGTCAGCTCCCTGAGCCCACCTACCTCAGAGGTGCTGCAGCAGGGCCAGGCTCCAGCTGCTCACAGCCCTGCCTGGCCAGGGCCCCACAGAGCCAGACCCACATTCCATCCTGTCACCACAGCCCATGTGGTGCCCTGGCAATGGCCATGGGTTACAGGAGTTTTCCCACATGTTTTCTGTTCAAGATGATGTCCTTTGCTCACAGGTTTCCATGACCATCTAAGTCTTCTCTGTCACTTGCATAAGTACACATGTGAGTAAGTATACTTATTGAGAGTCATGTGTATGAAGTATGGGATAAAGCACACAGAAGTATTATATATTGTTACTTTAAGGTTGCCTCCCTGTCCTGCAATCTCCCTTTCTCCTCTAGTTTGGTGTCTACAGGGAAGAAGAGAAGCTGGGGGTGAAGTGAGGCAGCTTGTAAAGCAAGGAATGACGGGCAAGTCCATATCAGGAGTTAATTTCAGCATGTTTTATGTCAAATCACTCAGGAATCACAAAAATTTTCTCCTTTATTCCTATTTTCTTGATGGCTAGAATATTACTTCTAAGCCAAAGCTTTCATGTTCAAATCACTCCTTTATTTTATTTTTAAAGAAAGAATCTGTTTCGCAGTTTGACATGTTTCTTGTTTTCAGACTGTTGATTTTCTGTGTGGTTAACTCTAGGCTTCCTACAACTGTCAGCTTATGTCACCTTCTGAAAATTATGCATGACTTCTGGGACTCATCTATCAAAAGGAGAGAGCACACAACCCTCTGAGAAGTTGGTACCTTCTCTCTAGTTATCTGGGTTGATGGTTGTTCAGTGAACCTATTAAGTGCCTGGAGTGACTTGCATCTCTACAGGTATGGGACTGTATTGTCTTTCTTTGCTGTACTTAAATGGCAGATGCTACCCCTGTGTAGTGTCCTGGTTTAACTTTATCTCTGGCCTGGTGGTTCCAAGTGCAGCTGGCTATGTTCTCATTGGACAGTAGACCCTTCATGTTCCTGCAGAATTAATGGCTGTAGGAATGTTTCATCTTCCCCTTATCTCACATTCTCTGAAAACTGTCTCAGTTCAAGGTTTATGCCTTTCAGTGGAGCACTTAAACACTCACTTAGCTCTAAGCACTTAATTCCTACAGATTCATGGTACAGGGATGGATTTCAGTGCCTACTCATAGTCCATGGCTTGCCAGCACTTCAACAGTTTCTTTTGCAGTGGCCAGATAAAAGTGAGGAGCCAGCCCTGACAGTCCTATGCCTGGGGGTATGGTTTGCTTTCTCATAGTGATGGACAATGCCATTCAAGCCTTTCATGATAATCCCACATAGAGATTGATGGGGCCTGAGGTCCAGCTGCTCACTGAGGATTAAGGAAAGGTGCTCTCCAGAAACCTAGGTCTGACCTACAGGGAAATAGGAGAGGGAAAGATCCCCCTACTTTCTCTAGTTGTGGCTACTGGTAGCACCATGCTCTCTGCTAGAGCAGGTCACCCCAGCAGCACAGTAGGCGTCAAGCCTTTATGCTGTGGTCATAATATATAAATCTGCCAGCACATCCCTTCAAAATCCTATACCATCATCTCTCTCTAGTCACCCACACCCACTCTTCTCTGCTGTGTCTCCTCCCAGGATCAGCTCACCCTTAAAAGTATG
The DNA here is from genome assembly GCF_051311805.1 of Agelaius phoeniceus. Classification (NCBI taxonomy): domain Eukaryota; kingdom Metazoa; phylum Chordata; class Aves; order Passeriformes; family Icteridae; genus Agelaius; species Agelaius phoeniceus. The sequence goes on along the minus strand of NC_135267.1, from coordinate 88,962,313 downwards.
TTTAAGGGCAGCTCAGAAAGGGAAAAGAGAGGGAAGGCATAATTCATCTTGTTTATGATGTGACTGAGCTAACAAAGTCTGAGCACCTTGTCCACACTGGGATAAGGTCATAAGAAATGACTGATCACAAGGATAAGAGAAAAATAAATAGGCCATATTCATCTGAATAGTAAAAATAATCTTTGTGGGTGATGCCAAAATGTAATGGGATGTGTTGAAGTGTGGCCAGTGATAGATTCCAGATTTTCACTCCGGTTACAACAGAGGGAAGTTCAGAAGCTGTACCTGTCCTGGGAGGAGGGGTTGTAAAGGGTTGTGAGGTAGTATGTAATAATCAGTATCAAGCTGAGACTTTTCAGAGAGTTTTTAGCTGGAATATGGAAATATCTTTGGAAGCTTTATAATGATTTAATTTTATTGGAATTTGTATGCGTTAACATTTTTTTTATGGCAATGCAGAAGGAGTTTGGCTTAAGACTAGCTGCCACTGTCTTCCCAAGAATTATAAAGCCAAGCTAATAAATGACCTTGATCAGATGGCACACCTCACTCTTGTCCCCCTGTGGTCCTGTTCCAGTTAGTTTCCTGCCCAAGCAACTGCTGGGGCAGAGTGAACTGCCATGTCCAATTGGCAGAGCTGTGACCAGCTTTATTTATAAAGGCTTGTGATAGAGCACACTCTGCTCTCATTTATACCAGGCAAAAACATGATATGAGTTTTTAGCCCAGTTCTTGTCCTTTTGTGCTGCTGCAGCAAAAGAAAGGTGTCAGGAAATGCCCTCACCAATAATGTCTGAAGAAGTCATTCTGTAAAGGAACAGCTTGGCTTGGGCAGCCCCAGGCCCCTGCTCTGCTCCTCATGCTGACAGCATAGCTGAGTGCCTCTGAGTGTGGTCACCCAAACACTCTGTCTGGGCTGCTGGCAGGGCTAAGTGGCTTGGCTCTGCAGAGGAGCCTGTGGCTGCTGTCTTACCAGCTGCTGGCAGTTTAGGACAAGCTGCACTTGTGCCCCTATGCCACCCTGATTTTAAATTTGGCCACCTGGGATGGCTAAAACTAAGGTGAAAAACTGGACTACTTTTTTGACATGTGACTTTTAAGTTGTGTAGGTAATGATGGACAAGTTAAGTCATGGACGAAGGGCACTAGTCAGCCACCTTGGGAATCCCTCTTTCTGAACATGGGTGGTATCTTTTGTGGCACTGCTTTACTGTTTTGTGCAAATTCCCAGCTCTTTAGAGATCCAGTAGACTATCAGACAAAAGAATTGTATGCCTGTCTGGGTACGTACTTGATGTGAATGAATACAAAGGCCTATTCATCACTCCTAGTGCTCACATAACTGACAGATTAAATCACTCTCTGGCTGTGAAGATGACAGTGGCCCAATAGCTAATGCTGTCTAACAGCCTCCATTAGAAGACCTTGTTTCTGATTGTTTATAATTTTGCCAGACTTCAGCTGCTTGAGCTGGATTTTCCCATGCCATATGTCACCAGAAACTGAAGGTTTGTGTGTGGAAGGCCTAGATGAATAGTCATGGCGTTGCCAAGTACATGTATCACTGAAAAGTCACTTGAATGCAAATTTTTAGGGAGTAGCCGTACATTTCTCCTCTCTTGAGGGAGAAGGAAAAACATCTGGAGTTATATGCTCCCCAGTGGTTTGTGTTCAGGCTGAAGTTGGAGCTGCTGCTAAACAGCCTGAATGCAAGAAGTTCCATGTCAAAGGCTGTCAACTTGCTAGATATTGTTGACTCTTTTAACCTTTTGCGATGTCTTTTGAGGTTGTACTTTGTCCACTGACATACTTCGTTCCATATTATACCCATGTTTTTGACAGGAGGTTATGCTACCAGGGAGCACATCTAATGGTTTAAGTTTGAGCACATCTCGGGTTTGTGTATGTGTGATGGCTTTATACCTCCCCTCTGCTCAACCTTTTTGTTCTTTATTGCTGTCCAGTTGTTGTATTTCTGACCAGCAATCCCTGTCATATAGGATTAAGAACCAATTTTCAAATCTCCATGCTGCTCTGAGTACCAGGCTGAAGTTGCAAGTTACTAGACATGACTTAGCTCAGCAGTTTTTAGAATGACTTTTATTTGGCCCACTGAATCCATGTTGGTACATTTTCCTCTGCATTTCCAAACAGTGAAGGTCAACAGGAAGAGCTTTCAGGCTGAACAGTCCCTAGTGAGGTGGCTGTGTTGGGAGGACAGTTGGTCCCCAGAAATAAGTCATATGGATGTGGGTCAGGGGTGGGATGGGGTTAGAGGATCTAAAATATCTTTGAGAATTGTGTATAATATAATTTCTGTAATATCTGCACGTGACAGCTCAATTGCACACTGGGTGGAAATGTGCTGTCTGGCCTGCAGCCTATATAACCCTTTCCCATTCCCCACAGAGAGTTTTATTAAGTGAGCTTTACAAGGACCTAGAAACGGCCTCTACCTGTCACAGAAATCTGAAAAGGACAATGTAAGGTCCCCAAGGGAGTTTTCCCTTAAACATTACACAAACCAGAAAATTTCCAGATCTTCGTAAAAACTGTGTGGGCTATGTTTTCCCAAACTGGGCAATTTGAATTGCAGAAGCTATTGCCTAGGAACTATCTAGAGACAGACTTTATAACCACACAGAATATTTCCATTTAACTACCTGCACTACTGGACCATCATATGATTTAGAGCTCTGACAAACCTGAACTCCCATCAAACTAGATAGTTTGGGTCCATTATTCCAGGAAGACTGTTCAGGGTGGCCTGCCAACAGCAGCTGGCCATTGACTGAGCTGTGTTTTCAGAGTGGGTTTTGCAGCATGCTGTGATCTGTAATGGCAGTACCTTGGCTAATTTAATGCTTTAGTTTGGTGTATCAATGCCATGCTGCAGTTTAAATAAGGTCTGTGGTAGAGGCACATCTGCAGTCAGAAATTGTCATCATTCTGCACTGCCAGCATGGTGTAATGCACTGCACAGATCCTCAAGCCAAAATTTTAGAAAATTAATCTGGATCCTATAAACATTTTAATGGGCGGAAGCAAAAGTACTTGCATGACCTGACAGGTCTTTTTGTCTCCTAGGTAGGACTTCATATGGAGGAAGTGGTCTTTTCCCTTAGTGACAATAAAAGCGCTTTATATTTTTGCTGCAATGGAAAGATCATGTATTATATAGATCCCACTGAACAGTATTCAGCATGCTGCAAATGTCTTTAAGTTTCCATTATAAACTTGACTTTATTCCTATTCCTCCCTTTGCCAAAATTAGCCCTATCCACCTACAGCTTCACAGGAATAATCTTATTATGGGACAGATTTTTTGGAAGAGTTGAAGGAAACTGGTCAAGGTGTTTAAGAGAGATGATGGCTAAAAAAAATGAGTTCATCTGCTTGGAGATTTTCCTAAAGACTTTTTGGCTTGTAACATCCTGAAAATTCATTTGCCTAGAGATTCAAAAAATATTTCAGATCTGTTGGTCTTGGCTAAAAATGGTGCCTTTGAATAGTTTTAGGCTGTCTGGTGACAGAATTATTTGGTTACTGAAAATGGTCCCTGCCTCCATGTGTTATGTGCTCTTTGGAGATCTTAATTCAACTAGTCAGTACCAATATGCTTATAAATTCATGGTAGCAATATAAGCTTTATAAACAACTCTGCATCTATCCTGAACAGACACATTCTTTATCTGAGGCTGCTCCTGTCTGCAAGTACTGTGGTCTAAAATCCTCAGGTGTATGTTTCCTGATTCCCACTGCAATCCAGGCTGAAACTGACAGCATGGTTTTACAGGCCCTTCTGCACACTCCCTGAAGGCCTTTTTTAAAGGGAACAGAATTCAAAGTTCGGTCTACTCATCTTTGTGGTTTTCACTGGGTCAAAAAATTCATACCTACAATTATTTGTGCCAATATGGCTGCAAGCCACACATGATGAGACTTTAGGCCAATATTATTTTTTAGCATAAGTGTTTTTGGACTTATTTGTGGTTTTATGACAAAGTAAGTTCTGAGGCATAATATTCTATTCTTCAAGAGAATTCATTGCAAAATATGCGCTTAGAACTTTCTCATAATTGGGAAATTTTTAAATATGGTTCTTGAAGTATGACCAAAACCATAGGCAAACATTCATTAGACTATTTTCAGCATCCCTCACGTTAGGAAGAATGTGACATCTGCAAACAGTACAGCTCTGCTATACCACTGCACTGATGTGGTCTCCCTGGATGATTCCCTTAGCTTGCACTGGAAGTTAGAGCAGAGCAGTGTGAACAGTAAGGTCTGCCCAGTACATACCATTGACAATGGGACATGGAACGTGTTCCCTGAGACCTTGGCTTTGCTTAATAATGTTCCCAGACTCTGACATTTAAGCCATGATCGTTCTGAGCTCTGGACCTCAGTTGGTTTCACTGTTGTTGAAGCCAAGTTCCAAATCTACAAATTGCTGGAGCCTTGTATGTATTTTGGAGAACTATGACATCATTCTTTCTCTATTTATTATTCCATCAGCATCTATTATTGACCAGTATTTGAAGCAAGCTCTAGGGCTAGGTGGACCTTGATTTTGACTCAGTATGGATGTTCTTACACTATATTCTCAGTGTCAACAAAAAGAGTTGACTATTTGTTGAAAATAGGTCTAGGAATTTACTTTGTCATTTTAAAGACTTAACAGTCTTTACTGTTTTGTTTGGGGGTTTCTGGTTTTTCTCTCTGTTCTCTGGAGCTAGGACTTGAATCCCAAATGAAGCATTCCTTGTAGTAAATGTGTTCACTTCTGGCTCTTGACAGTCACATTTTGAATGTGCTCAGTAGAGAAACTGGGAAGGGTTCTGCACCTCGATGCCAGTGCCAGTGATTATACCCTGACAGAACTGAGCAGGGGGCTGCTGGTTGCAGACTGCTCTGCCATGCAGCACAGGAACTGACTGCAGCAGGATTGTCTCACTGGCCATTGTCTTCTGGGACTGAAAAGTGGCCTGACTGGAAGGCAGAAGTGCTGAGTAAGTTTACAGGAGAAACTTTTCAAGAAGGAAAATGGGTTATGATGGTAAGGAGAAGAGATGCAAAACTGGTATCCAGATGGATTAGTAGAAAACTGGAGTGTGGCTGGCTCCATGATAGTCTGCAGAGATGTAGACAGAAGAGGTAGGCCTTACAGCAGAGAGAGAGTGGGACAGTCTGTGTGATCTTGGGGAAGATTTCTCTGAGACCTGGAGCTGAGCACAGGCTCCCTCTGTTCGGGTCCCTTGTTCAGCTCTTGGCTGTGGATCCCATCATAAGGGATTTCTCCTCCCAAATTAAGTCCACACAGCTATTGAGTCATTGACTCACTCAGATATAGGCTTTCACTAGAGGAAATCTGGAAAAATTATTAACTACACCTTTCTATCCCACAACCAAGTTGCAATCATGTCACCCCAAGCTGCAGTATCTTACTGTTGATACAGAAGTTTTGTCCAATGTCTAATCTAAATCTCCCAAGCTGTTTGGTTTATGCTTCTTCATGGTTTATTCTTCCTGATCTTTCCATCAGGAACATGTTAGTTCCTTATTCTTTGTAACAGCTTTTTAGTTGAAGAATATCAACCTTCTGTCTCTGTTGTTACTTCAGAGAAAAAAAGCCACATTTCTTGCAGTCTTTCCTCATGTTTTCTGGACCCCTGTCAATTTTTGCTGATCTCCCCTGCCAACTGTTTCATCTCTTACTTGAAGTACGGTGCACTGAACAGGTTGTGGTCTTCCAGGTGAATCCTTTCCTATGGGAATCAGCCCGCATGAGCCCTTTCAGTAGTCTTTAAGACCCTTTAAACATTCTGATGTGAGGCCTTTGCCCTTCATGCTCAGCTTGTTCCAACATAGTCCCTGGTATTTTCTCTTGTGAACCTAGACAGTTTTGCAAGAACAGATGAGTATTTCTGTGTAAGCATTTTGCACTATTGTATTCCATCCATTTTAGATGATCTCTCTAAGTCATATCAAGAACATTTTAGATTCTGATTTTTTTAGTATCTATAACATCTGCAGTCCTTCCTTGTTCCATCTGAATATGCAGGATTCATATTCATACTTCATATTCAATCTATTATGCCTTCATTGAAAACATAAAACCTTATACAGGACCAAGGCCCACAGAATTCCTTACAAAACATACACATTTTGATGTTAGGATGGAATTACTCTGTGGATACAATTATCCAACTAGACTTGACCTCCTGCCCCTTCCCACAGCAGTTTCATTTAGAACACCATTCACTAGCGTGTCCATGAGGATATTATAGGATATATCACTAAAGGCCTTGCAAAAAATTACATAAAATAAATTCAGGCTGTGTGACATCTCTAGCCAGGTACTTCAACTTTCATTTAAGACTGCTAAAGTGAAATTGCTTAGGGAACTGGAAGACATGTAATGTGATATGTTATTCTCTAAGGCAAGTTTTGCATATTTTAGGCTGAAATTTTGCCCCCTAAATAATTGCACTCTCTAGTTGCTTTTGATCTTTTAAGTAAAATTGATGAAAAAGGGAGAAAAAAATGGTATTAAACTCTTCCACTTCCTTAACATCCTCTGCACTTACCTGTCATAGAGTACTGGTCCAAATTTCCCTTTGTTTTTCTCTTCTTACCTGTAAAATTTAATTTACCTTTGATAAGTTTAGCTAGTTGTATCTAGTTTATCTTTAGTAACTGTTTACACCCCTCTACACCTTCCCATGAATGGAGTGTTGTGCTGGGTTCTCAACCAGCTGTACTAGTGTCTATTTTACAGATATCTCTCTTACAACTGAGGTCTATTAAAAGGTTGTGAATTAGCTGACTTCTGCTGCATTTCCTTACTTTCCTCTAAAATGCCATAGTTGCACTTGGTTTATTACTAGCATTTCTTGAATGAATTGAAGCTGTCCATAATCTGCTTTTCCTTTAGATTTGCTTCTTATTAGATCTTCCCTCCCCATTCTCTGAGTTTATTGACATCAGCCTTCTTGAAATCCAGTGCTGTTGCTCACTTGGATGAGATGGCAGAAGGTGACACTAGGTTTGCTGCAGTGCTGATTTCTTGTAAAGTGTCCTATGTGGCAGCAGACTTTGAGTTGTATGTTACACTGCCCTCTATCTACGTGCAAAGCTGCAGTGCAGCTGAGGAAGATTGTGACAATTATAGTGTGTATTAGGCCTTAAGATTTAGGCTGCTCTTCAGAATTTATAAGACAGAATGAGCAGAAAAATGTAACTTCAGAGGAACTTTCTGTAAGGTATTAATAACACCCCTACATCCCTTGGAATGAATCTCAATGTGGACAGAGGATCTGTGCTAATGAAGTGTTTAGAACACAAATTCCTTGTGGTAATAAATACTACAGACTAAGGTATGCAGGATGCTCACCCTATCTAGTTTAAAAAAAGCTTAGACTATTATGTGGTGATTTCATGTTGCAATGAACAGACAGTGAAACTTACATGTAATGGGGGAGAGGAGGAAAAAAGGCAATAAACTTCACCTTAAGCAGAAATGGCTGATCAGACCATACTGGACCTCTGCCTTGTGAGAACAGTGACAAAAGCTCTTATGACTAATGCAAAAGCAGTAAAACTTCAGGTATTACTAAAACCTTCCAATATTCTTTAACATTGGTTGAGACCACTGTAGACACATCATGGCTCCTGTCACATGTAAACTAGAGATGGTCAAGAAGACAGACCAAGCTTGATGTTTATATTAGAAAGCCTTCCTATTACACAAATATTTTTACTGACAAAATTACGAGAGATCCTTTACTATCACTTCAAGTTCATTTGGATTCCGTAAATAATGAAAATTAATTACCAGTAACCAGTCCCATCTGTAGTCAACTTTTATGACAATAAAAGTTAAAAACCAATAAAATTTATAAACCAATAGAAATGCAGGCATCATGCAGTCAATGTGGTGGTGTAAGATAGAGCAGCAAGCTGTGCCTGTAGTCAGAGTAGTGGTGATGCTTTAGGGAAAGGCAGGCTGTTGATCTCTGTTCCATACTGCAGGGAACTGATGTGCAGTGTCCATACGCTATCTAGTGGCTCTGTCGATTATGACATTGCCCCTGAATTACTCTTCTTTCACCTGTGAATTGCAGGATTAAAAAATACTTTAGACAAAACTGGAATTTGTGAGTCTGTAACCATTCCCTAATGAATCTAAGACATTTTGAGGTCATAAGTGATTAATGAAGAAAACCAAAAAGGTCATAAAGCTTGTGTGAATGTGCAGGCAAAACTCTTGATGGGAGGGCTTCTAGGGTGTCAGTCCTGTCATAAACAGAAGCCTGACAAGCAGTAGTCAAGCTGCTAAAATCTTTCTCTTTTCTGTACAGACTTTGTTCTAGACTTACTACTAAAAAACCCAGTCAGTTTAGGAGTACTTCAAGAAAAAGTTTATGTATCTTCTTTAGTTGCTAGATTCTGCAATATTTTGTGAGGTAAAAGCAGATAATCCAAACATTTTAATCTGAGCACATAGCAGATAGTAATGCAATGCTAGATGTGTTCTCTCCAATGGGGAATGCTAATCTTTATCCCTTGAGATCATGGACTAGGAAGACGTGAAGATCACACACAACAGCATTCTCCTGATCTTCTGTTTCTGCCAGGGTATGTGATTGATCTTCAGCAAAACAAATAGCCCTTCTGTTTTGTTATTTACCTGTGAAATGGAGATTGAACTGTTCTATGGAAGCTAGAACTGCTTTATAGATGAGTACCACTGTTGTAAAGGCCCTATTTTCTATAGCTTATATATATGAATCAGAAAATACTGTATTTATATACAGCCTGTGCCAGCACATTTAGAGGTATTATCTGAGCTACAACTAGCACTCAAATCAGTTATATTTGAAAAAAAAAGAAGTCTGATTCACCATCACTCTCAGCATTTTTGCACTTTTCTACTTAATAATTGAGAAAGCTCCCAAGACAGCTCTTAAAACACTTATCTTTAATTTTACTAATTACATATGTGTATTTATTTTAGGAGGCTGAGTAAAGACATGACAATGCAGATTTCAGTTTGGGTAACTTTTCTTGAACTGTTTTTTATAGGAAAGCAGAAATTTTATTTTGTTCTTCACACATATCAAAAGTGCCAATTTTGTTTTCCCCTTTCAGTAAATATTTTTTCTATTTATACTTCTGAACCCTTAAAACAAATTTAAAATAGCTGGCAAATAATGTTCACATTACTAGCATTTATGATTTCCAATATGAAGCTTCTATGGTGTATGTCTTTTGCCACATACAATAATAGTAGTTAATAAATATTCACATGAATACAACAGAAGTACATAAATGGACTTACAGGTGGTTGCATGTGATGAGAAAACCATGTGTAAGATTCATGCCCTTTCATCTAAAACCCAAAACTCAGAGCCTTAAGCGTTGTGCTAATTTTGGCTGGCAAAGAATTAATTTTCTTCACACTGGCTAGTATGGAGCTGTGTTTTGGATTTGTGCTGAAAATAGAGTTGGTAACACAGGGATTTTTCATTATTGTTGAGCAGAGCTTACACAGATCTTTTTTTCTGCCTCTCATCCCACCACACCAGTGAGAGGTGCACAAGGAGCCGAGAGAGGACAGAGCCAGGATAGCTGACCCCAAATGACCAAAGGGATGTTCCTGAGCACATGGCATCATGCTCAGCATATAAAGCTAAGGGGGATGAAGGAAGAGAAGGCGGGGTCTGTTTGGAGTGATGGCATTTGTTTTCCCAAGCAATCATTACATGTGATGGAGCCTTGCTCTCCTGACAATCACCTGCCCATGGACAGGAGTGAAGAAATTCCCTATTTTGCTTTGCTTGCACTCAGGGCTTTTGCTTTAAACTATCTTCATTTCAACCTTCAAATTTTCTCACTTTTGCCCTTCTGCTTCTCTGCCATCAGACCAGGGGGAGTGAGCAGCTCTGTGGTCCCTTCCTGCCAGCTGGGGTTAAACCACAAGAGCAATAAGCATATAAGAGTTGACAGGGCTACAGGCAACCTGCTTTAAGTGTTCAAGCTGAGCAGCTTAACCTCTTCTGCCCTCTGAGCCACTAGCATTTCCTACACTTTCTTCCAATTCAACATTTGCTCCAGATCATTCAGAGCCTCAGAAGAGATTAAAAAAAAAAACAAACAACCAAAAAATGTGAAAAAATCCTCTAACTGTAACTGAAAGAATTTTCTTTTAAGATGACTGTGAGTAAGAGAGACAAGCTTAAAAACACATCAGCAAATGAGGTGCATTTCTTACTAGCACTTCCAGCCTTGTGTATCCTATCAGCATGCACAAACCCCAGCTTAATTTTATTGCTTGTACAACCAGCACAAATCTGTCCACAAAGGTTTCAAAATAAGTAGTTAGTACAAGAAAAAAAATCCAACACTCAGGCTTCATTGCACAAACATTTAAAGAGAGGAAATAATTTCTTTTACAATGTGTTTCTCCTGTATAAGAATAATTTTGTATAGAAAATAGCTCTTTATACATTTTACAGAAATAGGCTAACATTTAGATTCTTTATTAATGAAAAATCATTGAATGCAATTTAAGATTTCAATTATGTTTCAGTCACCAAACATCAATAACACAGCAATACATCACAGCTCTAATATTCTTAAACTGCTTGACTTGTCAAGTATTGAGTCAAGACAGTGAAAACATTCCTAGAGCCATGATAATTTGAAAACACTCAAGTAGCTTGAAACTGTTAAATTATGAAATACTTCCTGAAAGTAATACCATAATTTAAGTGTCAAGGAATATGAACTTAAACCTTAACAAGGCAGCATTACTTGCTCATTCCTGCTGGCTAATACTGCAAAACCCAAAATTAACAAAAGCTTTAATATTAAAACTGGTTTACTGTTAATGTGACCTTCAAAACACTCCTGAAGGATAAGATGCTATCCAGAAGCTGGACAAGCTTGAGAAGTGGGCCCACAGGAATCTCATGAGGTTTAACAAGACCAAGTACAAGCTGCTGCACCTGGTATCAACACAGGCTGGGGGATGAATGGATCAAGAGCAGTCCTGGGGAGGACTTGGGGGATGCCGCTGGGTGAGAGGCTGGACCTGAGCTGGAAATGTGCACTCACAGCCCAGAAAGCCAAACCTGCCCTGGGCTGCAGCCAGAGCAGTGTGGGCAGCAGGGCCAGGGAGGGGATTCTGCCCCTCTGCTCTGCTGAGACCCACCTGGAACCCTGCATCCAGCTCTGGGGGCCCAGCACAGGAGAGACATGGACCTGCTGGAGAGAGTCCAGAGGAGGCCACCAAGATGCTCAGAAGGATGGAGCACCTCTCCTGTGAGGAAAGGCTGAGAGAATTGGAATTGTTCAGTCTGGAAAAGAAAAGGCTTTTCTTTTCTTAACTGGATGGCTGCAGTTAAGTCAGGGGTGACTTAACTGCAGCCATCCAGTAACTGAAGGGAGCCCACAAAAAAGATGGAGTGGGACTCTTTACAAGAATATGTAGTGACAGAGGCTAGGTTTAGATTAGATGTTAGGAAGAAATTCTTTACTGTGTGGGTGGAAAGGCACCGGAACAGGCTGCACAGAGAAGTTGTAGATGCCCTAACCCTAGAGAGGGAACACCTGAGCAACGTGGTCTAGTGGAAATGTGTCCCTGACCATGGCAGGGGTGTTGGAACTGAATGATCTGTAAGGTCCCTTCCAACCAAGGCCATTCTATGGTTCAAAACCAGATAGCAGAAGCTATTCTAGTAAATGCTAAACAGCATTAACAGAACATGTAATAAAAATACTTCAATTTTCTTTAAAAAATGGAAGGTAGATAAAAAACCCCCAGTAAATTAAGATATAAAAAGTAAATTTGTAGAGGACAAAAAATTGAAAAACATGTATATATATCTTTATATGTAATGGTATGCTAGGAAGTACATATATTTAAAAATACTCAATTTATTCAAAGGCTGTTTAAGTTCATATGGTGTCATGTGGAACTCAAACATAACTCACACTCAAATGCTTTCCCTCTACAACTGCTGTTTCAAGCACCTGTACTTATCTACAGATTTTTTTGTAAATTAGAGAGAAGGTAAAGGCATTTCCCCTTGGAATAGAACTATATGCAGTAATCATTTCTTGCTTTCTAGGTATAATTTTAAATAGAAGATGTAAGCAAATAAGAACTATAAAACCCAATGACTGAAAACCTGAAATTTAGATGCTAATGACTCTATTTAGTATTCATACAGAGCTACTTAGGAGTTTGCCAGCTGTATCCTGTGTGAGTACTGTTGGCACTTCCATGCTTCACGATTCAAATGTGTATTATGTTTAGTCAAACATGGCTCTCACTCCAAGTTAGCAAAACTCTTGACTCATACAACTTTCAAATAAATTTAGGTGGAACTGGTACACCTCTACTTCTCACAGCACAGGGGTTGATACATGACAGTAATGAATCACATTATACTGGTTCACATTTTCATGTGGTTAGAAGGAGAAACAAACCCTTATTCCAGTGATTTTGCAAATTCTGCATAGTCAATGTATCCGTCATTGTTCTTGTCATCATCTCTCAAGACATCATCAATTAGACTAATCAGCTCTTCTTCCTTCATTGCTTGGGTATGTTCACCACCTTCCTACAAAAACAAAACCACAGTGAACAGTTTAGCAGTCTCTCTCATCTAGTAGCACCTGTGACAGATTACTGACAACTAATTTTTTACAAAGCTGCTCATGTTTGGTGCCTAATTTGGCACTAAGTTTTATGTAATCATTTATAATAATGTAAGCAAATTTCATCAAATGGAAGGTTTGAAGTCAAAGTTCTTGGATTCAGAACAAGCATTCTGCAGTCAACATTCTTGGTCAGAAGTTCCAAAAGCTGAATACCACAATGTATAATGATGGGCAATCATCTAATAAATGTATTCTTAATTAGGAACTTGATGTAGTATAGGCACTGTAGTTTCTATACACTACAGAAACACCTTAGAGTAACACAGAAGTGAAAAAATTCAGCACTGTAGCTTAAAGTCAGTAAAATACTTAGTAACACTCCTTATGGGAACACAAAGAGGTGCCTTTGCACAAGAAACAGCCACTCATATTCTGTTCTTGGCTCACTATTTTTTGCCACGGGTTATTAGCAGGAAGTTATGCTATTCTGAATTGTAACTTCCAGAAGGTCAATATGAGATAATGTGTTTCTATTGTGTTCCTAATGACTGGAAAGAGAAATTGAGTGTAGGAAGAGGCAGACCATAGCAGGTTCTTCTAATACAAATTTTGTGCAAGAGGTTTTTTATAGTTTCAGAGACTATAAAAAACAGAAACACCCTGAAGCTGAAAAGAGTGTCGTATCATGATATTTCTACAAATTCTCATGCCTCATTTTGGATGATTTCCCTTTCTGCCATCCCTACCTGCCAAAGTAAGCCCTCTGTAAAATGATTTTCACTCTGGAGCCCTTCCTGATTCTAGAGTTTAAACCAAAATGGAAAATTCCTAAAAACTGCAATATGACACGAAAAACAGTGATCATTTATAAATTCAACCAGAACTATCAAGAGAAAAATACTCTCATGTTCAGGAAAAACTGTAACTGCACTGAGGATGTGTTGCAACTGCTCTGCTGCTTGTAGAGTCAGAACTGTTTCCAAGCACATATGCCCTTACAAAACCACACCAACCTCTTTGTGGACATGTGAGATAGCGGTAGCAAGTTCTAACCCATCTAGCAAATTATTGCCATCATAATCATGCATTTTGAAGTAATGGAGCTGCAACTCTTGTGGAGACATCTCAGATTCTGGTTTCTCGATAACACCTTCCAGGTGTTCCATGATGTGTCTAAGAAAAACAAAACCCACAACATTTCCATCAGTTAATATTTAATGCTCTGTTTACAGCAAATTTAGTCTTTGATCAAATATTGTAGGTATAAAAGCACCCTGGACAACTAAAAGCTGCAGTCTGATATCAAGATAAAGGGGACACAAAGGCCATTTGTTAGAGGGGCCTTAGAGGCCTCTAATGCCTTAGATAACTATTTCTATTTCTTCTGGCCTACTTAAGGCTATCAAAACAACTGAAGCAGAGCCCAAAATCTCTTTTTGGCTGTCTTCCAAGCACAGGAATTGGAGGAAGATCTTTCCCAGTCAACCATGAAGTGTTCTAAGAAGTTATATTTGCTGCTAGAACTGCTCTGCATTTAAGAAGAAGCAAATGAGAAAATAAATTCTATCTGTTAGGAATATGATTTTGTCTAAAGTATGCTGATATGGGTAAGCAGGATTTCTGTAACAAAATATATAGCATAAAATATAGTATAAGTTGGGCTAAAGGCTCCAGAGAGAGCCTTTCTAGGTCTCGTATCTCTACAAATTTATCAAGCAAGCATGTCTCATATCTGGCTTTAGCTAATCGTACAACATTCTGAGAAAACAGGGTGCTCTAGGCTTAAGTCCAACTCGCATAACACTTTAGAGATAAGAAAATAATTAAGAAGTAAAGTTTACACTTTTAGAACATGGAAAACGTACTCTTTATCTTGTACCAAATTCTTATCAAGGCGAATATTTGGATGTTGACTCTCTCCTGCGTGTTCCTCAGCTAGGGCAGAGATGAAGAATGCAGCCATAGCAAAGCAGAACAGCAAATGTGTTCTAAACATCTTTTGGGGCATTGTGATCTCCTGCAAAAAGGAAAACACCCCCCAGAAAAACAGAGGAAAAATGTGAAAATATGATCTACTTTCAGCAGATTTAGACAGTGCTAAACAACCCCATTAAGTTTCAGAATAGGAAAACTTGTTGCATTGGAAACTCTTGGCAAGCAGAGAACCAGAGAGTGCCAATTAGGAGTTTTTATGAGGGTCTCTATTTTACGGAATTATGCAGTAATTTTCAGATATTTTTTTTCCTCATAGCTAATGTGCACACCTTAGCCATGCCTGGGTGTTCATATACCTTCCAGACAAACAAGCAACCATGCCCTCTGCCTCAGGCAGACAGACCTGCCCCACAGCTATGGGAGCAAAGGTCGCTCACGGCATGGAAGCGGCTCCATCTAATGAGCAGCTCTGTTAGGTTGGATTCCCTGAGGGGCGCACAGCTGGGAAGCCGTCACGCAGCCGGGCATGTGCGCACTTCACGGGCAGGTGACAGGGCACGCAGCTTCACAGGGGCCGGCCGCGCTCCCGAGGGCAGCCACGGCGCGGGCCGGCGGCTTCCACTCCCGTTCTTCTCCCGGCCCCAGCTGCAGCTACCCCCGGCTGCACCAGCCCGGCGCTGCCCACCCGCCAGGCTCCCAGCCCCGGCTGGATCCCCGAGAAAGCGCCCCCGCAGCGGGATGGGGCTGGGCCCGCCGCCCAGGCCCCAGCACCTCCATTCCAGCAGCGGCTGTCGGGGCGGGCGGAGAGGCCCCGCCGCCACCACACTACGTACCCTCGGGCGGGTCTCCGCCGTGCCGCGGGCTCCGGGCTGGGCGCGGGCTGGACACCATTCCCGGGACACCATCCCGGGATCACCCCTGACCCAGCACTGCCCCGCCCGCTCCACCGCCCATTGGCCGCTCCGCTCGGCCCCGCCCTGCGGGCGACGTCATTGCTCCCGGAGCTCCACGTGGAGCCCTCGCGGCGGCGCAGGTGCGGTGAGGCCGCGCCCACCGCGGGGCGGGGCGGGGCCGGGCCGGGCCCAGGTGGGTGATCAGCTGTCCGTGAGCCAGCAGCGTGTCCTGCGGGGCTTTAGGAAGAGCACTGCCAGCAGGTCGGGGAGGTGATCCTGCTCCTCTACTCAGCCCTGGTGAGGCACATCTGGAGTGCTGTGTCCAGTTCTGGGCTCCTCAGTACAAGAGAGACGTAGATCTCCTGAGTGGGTCCAGTGGAGGGTAACAAAGATGATTAAGGGACTGGAACATCTCTCTTACCAGGGAAGGCTGAGGGAGTTGGGCCTGCTCAGATTCGAGAAGAGACAACTGAGAGGGGAGCTCATCACTGTATACAAACTTTGTATACAAGTTTATATATACCTATATATAGAGCACACAAGGGGTGGGGGGGGAGGGGGCAGGAGGATAAAGACAGGCTCTACTCAGTGGTGCTGAGGAAAATGACAAGAAGCAATAGGCAGAAACTAATGCACAGAAAATTCAACCTGAACATGACCAAGAACAACTTTGCTGTGTGGGTGACTGAGCACAGGAGCAGATTGTCCAGAGACATTGTGGAGTCTCCATCAATGAAGATATTCAGAAACTGCCTAGACACCATCCTGTGCCATGTGCTCTAGGATGACCCTGCTTGAGTAGGGGAGCTTAGACCAGATAACCCACTTGCAACCTGGCCCATTCTGGGCACTGTGGGGTCTCCACAACCCCGGCCTTTGATGCAGAGAGCTCCTTCCCAGAGGATGCATTGGAGGGATCCCACTGGTGATACCCTGGGCAGAACCTAGGACTGCAATGGTGGAGGTGGTGGCACTGAGGGCCAGCACGCGTCCCACTCCTAGGGCAGTCCCTGGCTGCCTCGGCTCTGGGTGCTTCCCTCCAACCCCATCCATGAAGGACCACCATGGTTCCTGCCCTGCTGCTCCAGTGGGAACTGCCGTACCCTCTCCCCAGTGCCCACTGCTGACCGTGCTCTGTACTTCCCCTCACACCACGGGTCCCGCTGTTTCCATACTCGACACCTACACACCACAGCTTCGGCCTCTCGAGGTAACAGCCCTCAAGCAAACCCGGGCCCCGGGGCGGCTTTTGGCCCGTTCCTCACGCACCGCCCGCGGGTCTCGTGCGGAGGCTGCTGCTGGAGGGGGCCGGTGGCCATGGGGATCAACCGGTGGAGAGCCCCGGGCTTCGGGTGACTTCTGAGGGCGGCGGTGGGGGAATGGCACTCCCGGCCGGTCTCGCCCAGGAAGGGAACGAGGGGCCACACCCGCGGTGCCGGGACAGCGGCCGCTTGTGCAGGACGCGGCTCTGTGCCCGGGAGTCAGGCGAGAGGCGTCAGGGAGTGGCGGCCATGGCGGATACCCCGTCCCCGACCGCAGCCCTCGGGCAGGACGTCCCGGCCGCGCCCGGCCCCCAGCACCTGGCGGATCCACAGCCCCGGCCGCCGAGCTCGGGAGGCGCCGCCGGGGACTCCCCGCGGGCCGGGGCGGGGCGGGTCTCTCCCGGCGCTAAGATGGCGGCTAAGGCCTCGCACTCGCACGTGAAGCTGGAGGCGGAGATCGAGCGGTGCCGGGCGGAGGGGCACTGGGGGCGGCTCCGCGACCTCGCACAGCAGCTGCTGCCGCCGCGGCCCCCGCGCAAGGCGAAGGCGGCGAGGGGCGCGCAGGACGCGGGTAAGCGGCGGCGGGGGGCGGGCGGGGCGGCTGCCGGTACCGACCCGCCCGGGCGTGGGGCGGTGGCGGGGCCGGCTGCTCGCTCCCTGCCGCCGCCCGGTCTCGGCAGCCCCGCGCCGGTGGGCTGGCGTGGGCGGGAGCTGCGGCCGCCTCGGCTTGCGGGGCGTCGTTTGCCGTCCCGTGCCGGCATCCCGGCTCCGCAGCGCTCGGGAAGGAGGGATGCCTGGGAGAGGCGGCGGGAGCTCAGGAAGCGGCGCTCGGAAGGATCACTCTGCGCTTCCTTTCCGTGTCAGCGCTGCCGAGCCCGCGGGGCAGCGAGGGGCGGCTGCCGAGCGCTCGGGATCAGCGCCGGGCGCAGGTGGCGGCTGCCGGTTCCGAGCCCGCCCCGGGTGCCGCCGACGCGTTTGGGCAGCGGCCGAGCCGCCCCCGCTTGGAAAGGTTCAAATCAGCTTCTCGATACGTGCCATGCTGCTTCCCTCTTGCCCCCTGCCCAGCGCTCTTCTTGGGTGGGTGCCCTTCTGTTACCTCTTTCTGTTTCCGAGGGGCACTGCTTTACTGAAAGGCTTTCACATGTAAAGCAGGTTTCGTAAATAGCAAGTATATTAGTATTTTTTTCCCCTGTTACAACACACTGATTTGCTGCCTTTTTTTTTTTTTTAATGAAATCTTTTGTAACGAGGGAGGCAGCATAACTCAGTCTGAGGTCAGCAAGCAAGTTGTGAACAGGACCTGATTGTACCCGCGGTAGTGGTACAAAGGTTTCTGCCACTGAAGTCAGAAGAGCTGCCTCTGGGAATGAACCCCTTCTTTAGGGGATCGTGACCAGAATATGGCCCTAGAGTTGAAGCTTTTTGGGGTGCCTTAAACTTCACAATGGGAACCGTGATGGGAATAATGTTTATTTTTGAGGCTTTCCTAGTGTTTACATGATACAGGTTGAACCCTGAGAATCATACAGCCAACCTTTGAACTTTAGTCAGGTTTCAGCTGTGTTTTCCCAGGTGCAGAGATCACCATGAGCTTTGGGGGCATTAGTAGTTGAAGAGTTCACAGTAGTTTCTTCCCTTGTAATTAAGAGGTATAACAACAGTATGATTGCTGTAAAAACATGATTTGTTAATTTGCTGCCATGTCATCATAACTTGGTAGTTACAAAAGAGTAATGCTTTGTTACTGCTATGGAACCTCTTTCAGCAGGTTTTGTGCTTCTAAAAATGATTGTGTGCTTGGATGGGATTTTTTTAACAGTAGTATTTGCATTGTGAGGTTGTGTATATTTATTTCTTAATTGTCTATGATCTTACCTAATTCCTTAAGTTTGATTATGGGATTAATGACTACCTGAAAGCACTTTGGTATGTAGAAATAACTGCATGCAAGTTCGGGGGGGAATATACTTGAACTCTTACACTTCTCTTTTTATGTACCTGTACTTTGTTTAGTTGCAGACCTGCAAACAAGCAGGAAGAGCTATGATTAGAATTTGGTATGTAGCTGAACACTTAGGCCACAACAACAAAAAAGTCTAAACCACCACACAGTTATTATGTGGTGTATGGGTAGAAAGTGGGCATAAGGTGTCTCCTGGACTGAAAATACAAAAATAGATACACTACTGTGTATCTATCATTCTCAAATTTCAGACTTCAAAACATGGAATATATATGAAATGTAGGGCTGGGCTTTTTGGTATTCAAAGATTTCCTTACCTGGCTTGACCCACTAGTCTGCTGATGGAGGTGCTGTTGTTATGAATGAAGGAACTGCAGAAATGGGCCTGTCATGTGAGAACTCTGAGTACTCTGGCTGATTAAACTTTTTTTTTTAGCATGATTGCCACATTCCATGATGCTTCATGCTGTATCCACTGCTGCTAACTGTGTTTGAGTGTCTCTTCTGTGGAACTGTGAACAGGGATGGATTTTAATGTAGAAAGAGTTTTACATGGCATTTTAATTACAGCAAGGGGTCAGTCCTTGTGTGTCTTTAGTAATAGATGTGTAGAATCTATATAATTTATATTTTAATTTTTTAATTTTTTTTTGTATACTTTATGGAAAATTGTTAAAGTTTTTGATGCAGTTACTGCTATCACTTCTCTGTAGTCTAAAACATTCATATCATGCTAGTACCTTTGTAAATAAAAAGCATCCTTTGAAATGTTTGCAGACTTTTTGTTCTTATGCTTTTGAAAGTGAGTTTTGTGATGAAAATTCTTAACTATTACATTAGTGACAATGTAAGAAGGAATGGTGCTGCCAAAATTAAGGGATTAAGGAGGGAAAATCTTCAAGTTACAACAGTGTTGTTTCATTTTTCCATACAAAACGTACTGTTTCCACTAGATAAAAGTTAATGGAACTTTTTTTTTTTGTGTATGAGTTCTTCCTTATCCCCTCATTTGAGTTTATTGTCTGTCTCAAACATGTGTTGTTTTGTTTTTGTAATTCTGTTTATCATCAGTATAGCAGTAAGCAATGTTTCTTATTGGTTGGTGTGTGCTTTCAGAGGACCATGGGAGTTTGCTGCTTGCAGAGGCTCTGCTGGAGGAATGTTTGAAAGAAAATTTTGCCAAACTGAAGGACTCCATTCCACTGTCAGAGAAGAGTGAGCCCAAACTGAGTGAAGCTAAACAGTATCTGACCAATATCTTAAGCAGAGGGAAACTAAGAGTAAGTGGGCTCTATCATCATAATTCCTGCCAACTGGATACTTCTTTGCTATGATTATTAGTCTGATATAAAGTGTAGGTGTTGTCTGCTCATGTCCATGGATATACAGTGCTGTATTGTAGGTGATACTGAGAGACTGGTAATTCCCCTAGGCAGGGTTTTATGTTGCAAGACTTGCTTTTCCATATGCAAAGAAATTATGTGCTACAAGGACATATCCTCTTTATTTTTTTTTTTTAATTGGAAGGAAGCAGGATAAATACTTAAATTGCTCTCGAGTGCTGGGTTGTCAGGCCAGTGCAGTAGAGTGACCTCCTGCTGCTCCAGATCTGAGGGAATTTTGCACAACTGGTAGCTCCTGATTGGAGAAAAATGTGACACAAGCTGCTGTCAGGAACTTAGGGTTGTGTTGGGAGGGCTGCAGCCTTGCACTGCCTTTGGTGTCTATTAGAGAAGTAATGCTTTTATTTTGTTTTATGATCTGGATGTGTGGCCAGTAGCTGCTTCTCTGCTCAGTTGCAGAGCTTCAGGAGGGTTTTAATACTCTGCTTTGATGGTTGCTGCTGCATTGGTGTCCTTTGACACACAGTTGCATAACTGTGTTTAGATGTAAGTGAATTACAACAGTCTTTTGGGCTGAAATTGCTATTACTTTTGGGCTGAAATTGCCAGGCTAGTTTAGTTAAGTTGGAAACGTATATTATACTTTCACCATGTTAATTTCCAATGAGCAAGGGCAGCCTACTTAGAGCATAAAATGGAGAGAGTAAAGGGGGGGGGGGGAAATCTGTCCAACCCTCTTTATGGTTTAACCCCATTAACAGTCAGAACTACTGAATTCTTCCAGTTCCTTGTGTTTAGTTTGGCTGCATGAATTGGCATTACTGTTTCTTAGCTAGTGGTGACTTAGCTACTGATGCAGTATTGACCCTGATTGCATGTATTAAAAAATGGATATGAAGGGTTAGGAACCTTGTCATGATTTCCAGAGGGCCTTAACAGATGTGTTTTACTGAGGTTCTGTTACATTTGTTTTCAATCCTTAAACAAAATGAATCTTAGAAATAGCAGGTGTGCCTTCTGTTTTTTCACTGTTGTGTGAAAATTCTTTGATGACTACAGAAAATTTGTGAATTTTCTGACTCTTTATTTAAATATACAGAGGCAAGGGGAGCATTTATCTAAAAAGTGATGTTTACTGCCTAGTTTAAATGCAGGGGGTTTTCTTAGTGTGTGTAGGTAATTCTGACAGTGCCAGCATTTTATGTGCTCTTTGTGGCTGGTGAATCGATAGAGCAGGTCAGCTGAGACCAAAGAGTTGGCTTACAAACTGTATTTCAAATCTGAGCTCCAAAGTGGTTGCCTGACCTTCATTGGCTCCTGCTCTCATGAGGTTAGCCTTTGCAGTTGTGAGAGGAAAGCATTCTGAATCTACCTAATTTGCTGTGGAACTTCATTCTTCCTGTCTGGGATTTCACTCTGCGAACACTTTTTCTCTCTCTCCTCCATTTCAGCCGAAGTACATGACAGAAGCTATGCTGATCCTAGGAAAGCTGCATTATGTGGAGGGATGCTACAGAGATGCCATCAGCATGTATGCAAAAGCAGGAATTGATGACCTTTCAACCAAAGAGGAACCTCTGTACATGCTGCGCTTGATAACCGAAGCCTTTGTTATTAAAGGTAAAGGACCACGTGTGTATATTTGAAATATGCTGGTTTTAGGTTGAAGCTATTTCTCCAAGTGGTTTGGTTGGAGCAGGATTAGGGCAAAGATGTATGCTGTAGAAGATCCTACATGGTATGGTCTGTGTAGTTTCAGTTATGGAGTCTTAGTCCATGGTTTTTAAACTTGGCTGGCTTGTAAAGAAAAGCTTGAAATTGGAAATCTTGTGGTAACTCTTGGCTGTAAGTCAGCGACATGCTTGAACTTGTGTGTCCATTTTGGGAAAATCTAAATCAAGAATCAAGCTCTTGGCTGAATTGGGACCTATGCTTTGGGTTAGAAAGAGTTCATCTACTTGTACATTTCAGTGATTTCTGTGAATTTAACAACAACAATGTCTCCAAGTTTTAAACTTTGGACTAACAGAATATGTGCTTTCAAAGCAGGTAGTATATTTTTGCAATGCATGTCACACAGTATCAGATCTTATGTACAAACAGGAATCTCTCCTCCCCCTTGTAACTCTGTAGACATTGCACTGTTTGAGAGATTCTAATTAAAACTACCTCTGTGGGTAGTGAAATTGCATTTCCTTTTTGAGTGGGGGAAAGACCCTTGTCAGTTTTTGACTTGGGTGGAGAAAAAGATCAGTAATCTTCTCCTTCATTTGCTTTCGGTTCCTTTATAAATGTTGCTCAAGTACTGCTACCTATCTACTGCTTTCTACTCTTTTCAGCATGTCCACCAGCTAATTAGGTGAATGAGAGCTCTGATGATCAGATACCTTCAACTGGTATGTAAAAGAGTGAAACCAAATCAACCCAAAATACTGTTTGACTGGGCTGCTAGTATTACTGATAATAATTTGAGTCATTCTGCTTTTTTTGAAACCCTGTTTGTGCTGCTTTGCTTGCTTTGATTTTTGTTTCCTGTGGTACTGATCGAATCTGCTTCATTAATGAGCTTTTGTGGAGCAGGACTAATTTACTTGTGCCTCACACTGACACTTGCATGGCTCAGAGGAGCGGGTACTTGCCAGTACATTCTCAGCAGTGTATTTGTGAGCAACTCCTGGTGCACTCCAGAGTGTGAAGGAGATGCACTGACCTTATTGGGAACCAGGTATGACCCTTGGTGAGGTGTGAG
Organism: Agelaius phoeniceus; assembly: GCF_051311805.1. Classification (NCBI taxonomy): domain Eukaryota; kingdom Metazoa; phylum Chordata; class Aves; order Passeriformes; family Icteridae; genus Agelaius; species Agelaius phoeniceus. The sequence continues at coordinate 88,939,496 of NC_135267.1, read as the reverse complement.
TGTAATGATAATGTGTGTGTGGAAACTGATGGAATAACCCTGTTGTTATAAGACCCTTTCTATTGTGTAGACTACTGACTTACATCTAAAGATGTTGGAGGCATTTGCCTCAGAGTGTCAGGCAATGTTTTTGGTGTCTTTCCCCATGTGGTTTAACATGGAATGTAAATACTGTGTTCCCGTGTAAACCAAATGGAGTCTCTGTCATTGCAGAGAAACCTCTGTGCTGGTTGTGGTTGCACAGTCTTTATACTCCATGATGATTATTCTCATATTACTAAGATATCAAGAGTGTAATAAATCACTCAGTGTTCTACCAAAGTTGGTGACATAAAGCAGTCCAGCAGAGTGGAGCTTGTCCAGCTGAGTTTGGAGAAGGCACTTGCTGCTAGGATCACTGTTCCCTTATGCCATGTTCCCTCAGCCACTCTTAGGTTAGCACTTTGTGCAGGTAGCTATGGCAATAGGAGTGTAGATTTAAATTTTCATTTTAAAACGCATGTCCAGGCTGCTTCTGCAGGGCAAGTAACAATATGGAGTTGAATTGTTTAAAGTTTATTGATACTTTATGCCATAGATTTTTCTTATTCCCCTTTTTAATTTGGTTTCTCTCCAGAAATTATGTTCATTCATACTAGATTACTGCCTTTGGTTGAACTACTGGTTGTTTATGCAATCTGAAGCCTTGAATGTTGCTCATAGTAAAATTTTTGCAGGGGCCATTTAGGCTAAAATCCAGAAAGCCACAGTCCTGTCTATTTCAAGGCAGGAGTTAGGTTCCTCAGACAATTTCTTGTTCACATTTTCAGAAAGGGGAGAAAGCTGTTGGTTTAATAGAATACCCCTGTTCACCCAGCATTAAGTTAAAAGCAGCAGCACTTTGTATCACCTCATAGTGTGAAATTGAAACTGCCTCAGTTTTGTGTAGGTAATACTGCTGAGTAATACCTGTATGCAGAATGGCAACATAGCTTCTCAAGCACTCAGGATTAGGCTGGAAAGGTCATGGAACAAAGAACAGTCAGATAAAAGGCTTATTTTTTTTAATGTTAACACCTATCCTTTTAATGTTGGGAATTAACAAAAATGTAACAAGAAACTTGGGGTACAGTGGGAGGACTTGCACAGATAAAACCAATTGTAGAAATCCAGCAAAAGCAAGTTTCCTTCCTTGGAGCAACTTCTAACTTCTGCAGCACTGAAGGTGGATGTTGAACTGAATCTCTGGAGGCCTACAGCATGTAGTGGGTTCTTTATATTATGGTAAGAGGCAGTATTGATTTGTACCCTTATGTTTGGATTGAAGAAGTTGAGCAGGGAAAAGATTTCTTGCTTGCCTTCTCACTGAACTTCCACACAAGGTGAGTTTCAAGAAGTAAACTTCAAGTTCTTTATCAGTATGAGGGTCTGTGCAATTGACAAGTCACAGGAGAAATGGGAGAGAGCAAGATTCTCCAGTGTCTCATCTGACTGCTGCTTCCTGTTCTGTTTCTAAATCCCTGCATTGTGAGGAGGCAAGTTTTGTGGGCGCTGTGAGTGGAGCTCTGACAATTGTTTGATTTTTTCATTATGACTAATTTTAACCTCTCTGGTTAGTTAATAGGTGGTTGGTTTGTACTTGTCTCCTTCCTTCCCATCCTCCATGAAGTCAATCCCTCCTTAAAATTTTACTTCTGCTCAGCTCATATTACTGGTGGTAATCTCTGATGCAAGCAGCTCTGTGTTGCATAAAACAATATTGAGTAAGCAAACTTTTCTTCTAATTCAGTTGGGATATACTGTGGCTTTGTTACCCAGTGGTGTCCATTTGAAATAGCAAGCAAAAAAGACTTCAGAACAAACTGTGTAGCTGTTAGAGCCCACTGGTTTCCCTCTGTTTGTGCTTGCTGCAGAAACTCTGCAGATATCTCTCCCTTTGAAAGGAGTAAATCTTCCTGGTACTAGGTTAGGCTACTTCCTAACCCCTACAAAGCACTGTGTAGCTCTAGCCAGGGCTTCAGCATACCTGAGCTCCAAGAAAGAAGCTTCTGTGATGTGGCAATGTTTGCTGTGCTGCTGAGAGCAGGAGGAGAGCTGCTTCACCCGAGGCAGTCTATTGCCAGCCTGGGTGGTGGAGAGTCAGGCAGGGCTCACGTGTTGTGTGGGTCCTGTTTTGTAATGACTGAGAGGGGCTTTAGCTTGTGCTCAGGGGTGTGTCAGAGCTGCTGCAGTTAGCCCTGTGCTGAGGGGCTCCCTGTGTCTGTCAGGCCAGGCTCTGGACTTCTTCCACCTGAGTGGGGTAGCCTGGAGAAAGCTACCTGTCTGTATTTGTGCAGCAATGCCATAGGATTGCACATGGTATCTAGTTTCTAAATGGATTTCTAGGGAGTTGAAGCTTTAGAAGTCCCACTGCCTGTTTTTCTCCTTTTCTGACAGTCCATCCTGTAATTTTTGTAATTTAGTCATTTTTGTGTTATTGGCCATTTGGCATCTCAGGGTGGGTTTAATTTGTGCAGTTTCAGTCTGAACTCTCTGTAGAGTCAGAAGTTGGCTGTTTTGGGGTGATTCATCACTTCTTCAAATGGCGTCTGACACAGTTGATGTGAATGGTGGTGTACATAGAGCCTCTTCTCTGGTGACTGTGAGAGAAGACTGCAGACCAAATCGAGATTTATTCCTTGTAATTTTGTTTCTAAGTGGTTTTGTTCTTTAGTTTATGGGTTTTTTTAACTTTAGAAAAGACATTCATTTTATCAAAAGGCTGCAATGTGAGCTTGTCTTTTTAGATCTTTGGAAAGGTGTGGAAGAGAACAATGCGATACTGTGCCTGTAAGGAGCCTTGGTGTAGTCTGCATTTTATTGTAACAAATCCAACCACAAGTCATATCTACAAGGAAATGAGACTCTGTTAGTGGTTCAGAGCTATCTGTATTTTATCCTTGGACCCATTTTAGTCATTTAAACATGCTTAAGATCTGTGCTGTGACACATTTGAGAAACCAAAGATAAAATCTTGAAACAAACATTGCTGGATTGACCCACTGAGCTTTAGAGCTCTGCTAAGATCCGTGAGTGATATTTTTCAAAGTAAAACCTCAAAGCTACCACGTAGGGGTTTTTCCTGAGTTTGATAATGATAAACAGACTGGAACCTACTTCCAGCATCCTGAGTTCAGCACATCTTGTTTTGGATTATTTTTTGTTCTGTCTTAGAATAAATTGCTGAGTTTATGTGTGTTCCTGTTTCTCTTGTGGTTGTATCTTTTAAGAATTCAGTGGTAATGAGGTCTGTATACTTTGAATTATATTGTTCTGCTTTCTGCCCATGTGAAATGATTGTCTTGGGTTTCCACTACTGGAAGTGGTTGTTTGGAGATTCTGGTGGTGTTCTGAAAGGAGAATGGCGATATCACACAGAGATAAACAGAAAACCTGACCTTTTACTCAGCAGGTTTGAAAACTGTTTGCTTGGTTTTAATCATGGTTTTAAATTGACCAAGTGAAGCCTCAAAATTTGAATAAATTGTTTTAAACTTCTTAGTCATTCTTCTCTTAATTAGTTTCTCATTTTGTTGGCTTGTACTAGTGTTAAAAACAGTAGGTTTGCATACAGTAAATGCAAGCTTGGTATTAAAGTTGTTCACTCTAGCTAATCAGAGGATCTATCACGCACTTGTTTATATACTTAATTGGAGTCATTAATTTTGACATTTGCTTGTGTGTCATCCATTTTTCTAATATGCTTTTCTACATGATGAATAATTTCCTAGGTGAGATTTGTATTGAGTTGCTAATTTTTGGTTTGAAAATGAGAATAAAATGTAGAGTTAAAGACAGCTTTATTACAAAACTATGTTCTGGTAAATCTACTTTTTCCTCCTCTCTAAAGAATTTGGTTAAGATTTTCAGTTTACTAAATGAATTTATTTAACCCAGTGTTTCTGATAAGCCGATAAATTTCTTGTCATGTGTACATTTTTAAAAATTCAGAGATTAAAATGGGAAAAATAAGCTTTCCTGTTTGGTTTTATTTCATTCATTGTTGGTTTATTGAACTAAATAATATAGAGAACTGAAAGGAGGAAGGTAAGGTTTGTGGATTTGGGGTTTTAAAATTTTTTTTTGTTTTTGTTTGTTTGGTTGTTTTGTTGTTTTGGTTTTGTTTTTTTTTTTTTTTTTTTTTTTGTACTCTTCTCAAGAGAATATCTCTGTTTTAAAGACTATTCCAGTACTTCATCAAACTCTTGTTTCAGATCCTAAGCTACTAACTTCTAGTTCAGTTTTTTACTAAATGCTACCAATCCAATGGTGCAAAGATTTATTCCACTCAAGTAACATTAATGGGTTATTGTGTGTTGTCTTCTTAACTTATGCAGCCTTACTTTTAATTAGAGTTTCCTGTTAGCTTCTCTGATATTTTTGTCCATTTAGTTTTTGGTAAGTGAGATCATAGTATCAAAACTGTGGAGGGTTCTGGAATACAGACTGTGTGGAATGATTTTGAGTACCAGTAGTTGGAACAATTTCAAGTGTAGATCAATTGAGTTCAGAAACATCATATAGTTTGTAGTAATTGAATTCATAGCTTATTTTAAAAATGAGTTTACACTTCTAGCTTCTTTTTCCCAAAAGCATTTTTAATTCAGGTAATGTTTTATAAACCTCTTAGTGGACAGTACGTGTACTTTCTGAGTCTGTCCCTCATTTCAGAAGGTATAGCACTTTTCAGGATGTCTTGTTTTTGCAGACAGTGTTTGGAATACTGTTCCACTTCTTGTATGCCAAAAACCCCCTCCCAGTGGTTGTACATACTTTTGTGCTTGAGATTTTTACTACAGGATAATTGTTAAGAGCTTTTGAAGTTCCTTAAGAAAGATTTGTTGTAATACCTAAAAAGAGATGGTGTGTGTGTATATCTTACTAAGTAAGAAAATACCTTGTCTAGTCCACTGAGACAAGTGCAGAAAATGGATTAATGGAAGGTTGAAGACATTTTTTTCCATGTTCAACTAAGTAGTTTGCCTTACATTCTCTCTAGGCATTAATGGAGAAAAGTAAAAGCAATTTCTCGTGTCAAGATAAAAATGATCCATTTCTGTATTGTTGTTTAGGAGCCACATGGCTACAAGGAAAGTACTCAAATTTGTGAGTGGTAAAAGCAGAGGGAACTCAGATCTTCGCCTCCTTGCAGCACAGCTGGCCCAGCCTCCCCAGAAGCTGAGTTTTCATCCTGCCTGCATTGCTGTTCCTGTCTGAGCTGAGGGCAGTGTGCTGTGATGTACCCATTTAGCAGAAATGGGCAGCAGGTTGTAAGGTACAGGGGAAAAATCCTGAGCCTGAATTTCCTCCCTGTCTCTGTCCATTAATTTCAGTGTCAAGTATTGTGTTGCTTAGGCACTGGTGACATTATGGAATGTGTGCCATAGACTTGTACTTGAAGGTCTAAATCTTCTATACTTTAATAATCCCATTTAAACCAGAAGGGTTGTTACCTTGATGTGTTCTGACTTCCCAGGGGTACCAATCCACTACTGCCTGGAACCTTCCCACCTTGGAAGTGATGATGCTGACTGAGGCACTTGAGTTCATTGAAGCATTGGGAAGAGTATCTAGACCCTTCCTAAGGAGAGCACCACTGTTTTTCATTGGCTTTAGGGAAGTTTGTTGATCATGAAGAGCCAGCATTATACTGGGCACAAAGCTGAGATGAGAAGAGCATAGGTTTGGGTGATAGTTCAGGGGAAAGTTACCTAAAACTTTGATTTCACTTTTTCATACACAGATGTAGCTTTTCAGTGATAATGGGCTTCATGAGGATGATGAACACTGGCCAGCATGCAACTGTTAACCTACATGCTCCTTTTAAGATGATATATTTGCTTGCAGTTCTCTCTGTTACTTTACTGCTGTTTCCTCAACTAGCAGCTCCTTGGTGAGGTTACTGTTGTCAGTAATTTCAGCTGCTGATGTGACTAAGTAGAACTTAGTGGGACACAGTAGAAGAGTAGAATTTGTGTTGGGTTTTTTGTTTTGGGGTAGGTTTTTTGGTGGGTTTTTTGTGGGTGGTTTTTTTGTGTGTATGTATGGGTTGGGGTTTTTTTTTGGTTTTTTGTATGTGTTGTTTTGTTTGTTTTTGTTGTTTTTAAAGGGTCTGGCAAGGGCAGGGCATGAATTCCTTTGTTGGAATCCTCTCATGACTACAAAAGATTGAGATTTGTCTCTCTGAGAACTGAGATCTGTGGGAGATGGGTTCCTTTAAACAGAACCTAAATAATAAAATTAGTTTCTTTGCCTGGCCATTAGAAAAATTGAGTCCCAGCCAAAAGGATGTATGATATAACAGGACATTATAATTTAAATAAGACATTTTGTTGGCAGAACTTGTTTTTACTTTTGCTTGGCAAAAGATGCATCTTTTAAATGTTAATCCACATCAGAGGGAAAGAGAAATACTTTTTTCTATACCTGGTATGCACCTCAAAGTGCTGGCTTTCACAATTCTGACAGCAAGACAGGAAGCATGCTGTTAATTCATTCTGGCATCACAGTAGCTGTCTGATAGGCAAAAGTCCCACTTTGTAGATGTTGATGTCTTGATAAAAGGACCTAGTGTTAGTATGTTGTATTTGGGGTTTCAGAAAACCATTTTTAGGAGTCTGGAGTCGCCCTTACATTGTGACAATGCCTTTGAACCTATTGAGTGTTGGTGAATTGTGTGCCTTTGTGCCACTGCTTTCCTGCTTAGATGTGAAAGAGCTGCCAAGCCCAGCCTTGGTGTTCTTGATGCACTTAGGCTTTTCTAAGCCTTTGATGCACACAAAGGCTTTTCCTTTGTGCTGCATGAGCTTTTCTCTGCTGTTGGATCTGATGGTTTACTGTTCCAGAAGTAGTTTGCACCTCTAGCACAGTCAGCTATGCACAAATGCAGCAAGGGTGTTACTTCAGACTTTTGAGGAGTTAGATGCAGGCCACTAAATGCAGATTACTGAAATTTGGGAAGTGAAAAAATTCTAGTTCCTTTTGTTAATGTGACTTGGTTTCTACAGTGGTAAAGTTTAGTTATTCTACTCCCTTCCCCACACACAGTTGACTATGGTGATTGCACACATGCATAAAATCTTCTCCACCTTCTGCGCTATGACTCAGTTCTCTAAAGCTGTGGGGTTGGCAGCATCAGGAGGTGGAAGAGTATTTGCCCATGCTCTTCTGAGGAAATGGAGCAATGTTTATAGGGTTAAATGAAACAACATGCTACACTTACTTTCACTTGAAGAGAATGAATACAAACAGAATACAAACAAATACTCACAGATGGCCAAAGCTAGAGGTAGCTTTTAGATGGCTGTGTTGTGTAGCATGATATGTGTCCAGTGGCTAGGGAAGATTTCCATGTGGTGGTTTGCCCTGGAGTAAGCTTCAAATGTCTCTGACTGTCCTTCATATGACCAGGCAACAAGCCTGTTAGTCCTTGCAGGCTCTGTCCATTCTAGGAACTTCAAGTAGAATTGTGTTGAGTGCTTGATACAAATCAGCATAGTAAAATACAAATTTCCCTTCCTTTCTCTCCCTTCTGCTCCCCAAATACACATAGAATCATTTAGACTGGAAAAGACCTGTGCAACCATTAATCAAGCACTGCCAAATCCAGTAATAAATCATGTCCCAACTATGTCTACACATCTTTGAAATACCTCCAGAGATGGTGACTCCTGGGCAGCCTGTTCCAGTGCCTGACTGCTCTTTCAGTGAATAAATTTTTCCTGATAGCCTATTGAGACCTGTCCTGGTGCAACTTGAGGTCATTTTCTCTTGTCCTGTTACTTGGTATGTACTTGCAGAAGAGAGTGACCCCCATCTTGTTATACCCTTCTTTCAGGTAATTGTAGAGAGGTTCCTTTTCTCCAGCCTAAGCACCCCCAGCTCCCTCAGCTGCTCCTCATAGCACTTGTACTCCATACCCTTCACCCATGTTGTTGCCCTTCTCTCAACATGCTCCAGCACCTCAGGGCCTTTCTTGTAGTGAGGTGCCAGAAAAATTGAAAACAGGATTCTAGGGCTAGTCTGATTCAGTGACTCTGCAGCTAGAAGAGACCTTCCTTGCTGGTGATGCTGCTTAACTGTAGTGCAGATGAACTCAAGCTGAATAAATTCCAGTAGCTGGTCATCAGTGCCATCTCCTCTCCCTTGTGCCCCTTCAACTTAGCATTTTTTCTCTTCTGCTTCTTCCTGTTGTAGTTAGACCAGGGAAAAAGAGTAATTTCTGCAGTATGCCATAACAGTTTATAGAGGTGGATGGTGTTGACAAAGTCTTTAGGTGTGGGGCTGTAAGAGATTGCTGATCACCCCTGTGTTTGCTGTGCCTCAGAGCATTGCTCTGTAGATGTATCTTGATGTCACAGAATGGAGGTGGCCTCTTATACCTGAACAATCAATATGTTACAGCAGTGGTCCCCAAAGTGGTGCTTGTGCCCCAGGGGTTGAGCAAGATAATCTACTGTGGTGCAGAAGAAGAGTACTATAACTTATATTTATTTTTTTCTTTAAAAATCCACCAGCAAAAAAAAAAAAGCATCTCACATTGAAATAAATCTTGAGTATTTTATTGAAAGTGGTTTCCTGACTTAGTCTGTATGTCAGAGAGTCTTGTGTCCTGTACAGCCTACAAAAGTGTCTTACAAAACAGGATGTTTCACACTGCAGAAGGGCATCCTCACTATTTAATTCACTTACATATGTTGCAGCTCACTTGTGCTTACTTAAGTGGATTTATGTAGTATATTGTCTAGTTTTAATTAAACTAATCCTTATGAAATAGATATGTAGCTTAAAGATTCTCTTAAAAACCTGTGGGTTTCAGGTAATACTAGAAATAGGAGCACAAGTGAATGGTAAGAATGTCAGAGCTTACATTATTAGCACAAGCTCTTCAGTCGGGTAAAAGCAGTGACAGTTGAATTGGATCTAATCAATGAAGTCTAATGACACTCAATTAAGTACTTTCATTTTTAGAAGCCTCTCTTGAGCTTTCTTATGTAAAAGCAAAATATGAAGAAAGTATACCATTGGGGAAACACTTGTTCTTCCTGCTGTGGAAAAATGGCTGAAGTAATGTGAAAATAACCTATATGGCAGCAAACTAAAATGCTTTCCTTTCAAAGAGACACAGAAGACATTGCCAAAGACTTGAAAAAATAGGTATTGAAGAAATTGGGCAGTGTGGGAGGCTTGGTATGTAGTAGCAAGGATTATGTGTGTTTCTAGCATATCTCATCTTAAGGAAGTTGCCACATTCTGGTTCAATAATTAAATACATTAAGAGCTGCTTAGGAGCACAGTTTGGCCCAGAAATGCACAAAGTGCTGTAGGATGGTGTAAATGAGGTTTACTTTATAAACACAAGCCTTAAATAGAATCTAGTTTGTAATGAGATGGGGAATGACCATGAAAATCTGTACACACTGCAGCTCAGTGGTTATTTCATGGCAAAATGGTTAAAATAGTTGTCAAACTTAAAGGTGAATTACTGCCTTTTTGCTTTTTAAAAAAGTCAAGTGTTCTGGATTTGCAGGGCTTTTCTCTGCTGACAGGTAGCTGTCAGTAGCATGTTATCTAGAAGGTATTTTTGAAAAAATATATAATAAATAGTTTGTGAAGCAATGTCTTTATATAGCTATATGTGTATCTTGAGTATGCATGCTCAAATTTTTTTTTTCTTAATATGGTCAAGGAATTTTGGAGACCACCGTATTATAGGTTAAAGCAAGGATTAAAAGACATGCCATGGAGGTTAAGAACAGCCAGCTGAGCAGGTCTGGATATGCTCCAAAGAATTAGTGTCAGTGGATTAAAGTTGCTGATTTCTGCTGTGCATAGGGTATGTGGTGTGATGCAGAGCCTGTGCAGTATTGACTGGGGGCAGGGCACTGAGGTTGCATCTCAGGGGAGTGCTTGATGCCTTCTGGCTTCACAGCCACTTGATCAAAAAGCTGTCCTAATTTTAGCAATAAACTTGAGCTGTAATTACAGGTCTAACCAGATAGAGTTCTTGCTTTGAAAATAATTGGAGTAATATTGTTAGCATTGGTTTATTGCATCTCGTAGGCAAGTGGGGAGAAGGAGGTCTTGAGTTGTGCATTGAGCAGCCTTCACAGGTTGCTTAAATTTTAAGCTTCATTTGCAGCTTATAGTTAGGTCTTCAGATAATTGTACATGGGGTTACTGGAATTTTCTGCCTTTTTACCTTTGAGACTTTTACATGAAAGATACTTCAAGATTGTAACAGTTTGCCAGAAATGTACAATAATCCTGAATAATAGGAAGCAGCAATCAAAGAAGTATGCAGCTTTCTTGAACAGCAAAACTTGTCTCTTTGTCCCCACCTTTCATGGGCTGCAGTATGAATCAATGTGTTCAAAATCAAGGGCTTCTAGGCCTTTCTTCCCCCTCTTCTATTTCCACTACAAATAAGTCCTGCTGAAAAAAATCATGGCTTAGTTGCTGGGGAGAAAAGTGTCTAGACTAGGTTGTGAATTATTTAAACTGCTGTGGATTGTGGCAGAAATAATGCATGGTGCTGGGTCTTGCCTGTGTCTAACTAATCCCAACTGCTGCTTCTTGGGGTTTGGGCTGTTTTGCTTTCCAAGACTCTGTAATGGAATAGGTTAGTTGAGGACCGTGCTCTTAAGTTTAAACCTTAGCTGGCAGGGCAAACTGGTTGTAATACCATCTCTAGAGTGGTGTGGCTATGCTTTTGAATTTTGTCTCTGAAAAGTGTTTGGTATTCTGATGAATGTTGATTAGTCAGCATGCACGTGGATATGTTTGAAGTCTTAAAAATAGTCTTGTTTCAATGCTAATTAATTTCCTAGAGCCACATTTCTGAGCTAGCCTGAAGGCCACGTGGTAGAAGTGAAGTGCATCCTCTGCTTGGGGACATTGACCCAGAATGACCTGGCATTCTCCAGGATGGGAATGTGCACACAACCAGTTTCCTTGCTGTTGCCATGCAATATCATCATGCATGGCTTACCTCAAGACAAATGACTTACCTTCCTGTACATAGAGTAAAACTATTGCACTTACCTTAGCATCACACTGTCTTCTGGAGAGGCTGGCCTGTCTGTGTGGCCCAGGGGCACAGACAGTGGAACCTTACTCTGCAGACTGGGGCTGGTGCTGTTGGCAGGGCTGTAAGTTCCACACTAAGATGTCGTTTGCTTCAGGTTGCCATAGGTGTGTTTAACACGTAGCACTGGGATGTAACACATGAGTTTGGGTTCATGCTCTTCATGCTGTTGCTTTTCTTTGATCTCTTCTTCAGCTTGCCAGGTAGCCCTGATGCTCCTGGGCCATGGGATTTTAGCAGCTGCAGGCTAGCACTGTTGGTGAAAGTGATGACCGTGAGTTCTGGCACCTATTCCCTGGTTGTCTAAATTCATCCAAGTATAGGAAGCTTGAAATCTGTGTAAAAAGGAAAGGATTGGTACATTGTTCGTACTTAGAAGGAGGAGTGCTGCTATTTGGTGAGCTAGTTTATGAACCATAGAAATGTAAAGCCACCGTAGTCTCCTCCCTAGTCCATGTGCAGTCTCCCTCTGTGCACTGAGGCTTTCAAGACCAAGCTGGGTAACACCTGAGCTGGCCCTTCTTTGTGTAGCAAGTCAGACCATGTACCTTCAAGGATTCTTTCCAGCATGACTTTTCATCCCATTTATGTTGCTGAGACTCTGATATCACATGTCCATGTGCACATAGATGTTCCAGTTCTGGTAATAATATCACCTTAGAGCATTGGAGCTATATAATATCAATGTCTTCCTTTAGCCAGGCATGACTGAGATGAAAGTGGAAATACACCTTCATAAAATTTCCCCTTTCAGATGTCCATATATGAGAGCAGTGCATTTCAACTCAAGGAAGAGATTACTTCAGTGGTACATCTTACAAACCTTATGGATTTGGGATTTTTCTTACATAAATGCAGCTTAGATTTGGAGGCAGGGAAGAAGGGGCAAAGATTATAGGAAGGTGAAGAGCCAGAGATGAATCATTGGGAGTACTAGAAGAGTTGAATGGAAGCTTTGCCTTTATGCAGGAGAGAAAAGCAGCATTTTTATACATAGAAAGGTACTTCCTCTGAAGTGGGTAGAATTTGTTCTTTTAAAGAAGGATAGTCTTGAAACAGGTCTCAAAACCTTGAGTCTGGGCTATACTCTATTAGAAAACTGTCTGCACTGTATGATAAACTACTACAGTATATAGGTATGTATCTTTTTAAATTTGGGCACCTGATTCATATAAGAACAATTTTAGGATAGGTAAGCTTTAAGTTGGTATTTTCTTACCACAGCTGATTGTGAAAAATACCTGAGTCCCTTTACCTTAACCAGCTAACAAGAAAGCATGTTGCCTTATGATTTACTTGGAAGCTAATTCTGTCTTGGCAATAGCTCTACTTTTCTTGCTAAACCCAGTGTGGAAGTAACATGCACTTGAGTGGCTTTCTGACACATTGTGGAAACTGAGTTGAATTTAAATTGTGTGTTGTGCTGCAGTCTTTTCTGTGCTGCTAACTGGAGGATGGACAAGAATTAGTGGAATTTGTGCTCTTTGTGCTGGTGGGCTTGTCAAGTCTTACCCAACTGCATCCTAAGCCTGTCTTTTTCTTGGGGCTTTGTACTGTGGGAACTGAATTGGTGGCTGCAAGAGTAGGGAACTTACGTTGTTTTTCTTCTGTTCTTCCCCTTGTATACTGGATTTGCAGTCTGCTTGCTCTAATTTTTCTTTTCATTGCATTTCTGTGGTAGGGAAGAATAGCCTTGTTTGGATTCTGTGGAAGATTTTGTACTCAAATGACATGAGGTCAGTGCATACAGTAACAGAGAGAGAACCATGACTAATGTTGCATCATGTGGGTCATTTTTCCCTCTAGCCCTTTACAAGTAGTGCAGTGTAGCATAGTATCTGTTTCAACACACTGTGTATTACTGGACACTTAGTATGGCAAGAATCCTTCAGGAGATGTTCCTTCCCCTGTCTCTGATCAGCCCCAGCTCTGTTTTTCTGCCTTGCATGGATGGGCATGTTTGTTGTCAGTACCTGATGCTGGCAGAGGCTGCTTGCGTTCCTCCCCCATGTCGGAGCTTAGAGGTAGTAACTCCTTGCAGTGGGCTGTAGCATGTATGTAAATGGCTTTTTATCAGCCTTTCTATCTGTGTGACATCTCCCACGGTAAACACCCCCATACAGACTGTGTTAGGATAGCTCTTGCAGTTTGATTAAATGCTGCTTGTATATGAATGTCAGTGGATTGTACTGGATTTTTTTTGCAGGGCCCTCAACCCTACTTTGCACTTAAGGGAAATGGCTCTGAAATGCAGACTTCTTAAAATTTATTTTCACTTAAGGGAAATGACTAGGAATTCAGAGGTAGATAAAACTGAGACAGGTGTAAGAAGAATATTTGTAGGTTATTTGTTCTGACTGTAGTGCTGGATACTTTTGGTTTGTTCTTTGCCTGTAGAGAGAGTTAATGAGCATTTTTTTCATTCACTCATTACAAAGTTACAGGGTTGGAGAATGGAACCATCAAAATAATAGGAAAACAACCCATGATATAAAGACAGAGACTTCATAGATGAACTAGAGACAAAATGTGTTATATCTGGATGTTGTACAAGGTGTTTTCCAGAAGGAAGAAGAAAACACAGATTGGGCATTAGTTAAAAGCAGCAAAATGATTGTCATCCCCGTCCCACACACCCTGTCAGTCTGAAATAAATTCAGTCCTCCTGTTCTACTCTGGTCTGTATTTTCAGAGGTGAAAGGTATGAACGTGTGTTCCTTCAAGATACAGATCTTTGAGGGAGCACACTGTGTACTTCTGACTTGTGAGAGGACAGAAGGAATGGGGAGCCACCTCCTGAGCTTGAACCAGGGAGGCCTTTTCCCAACCCACTGAACTAACTTATGTCTGGCTCAAATGTAAGACATGAGATAGGGAAACTCCTCGTGGAGTAACCAAGGGGACAGAACAAATGTTGAACATTAGAAGTAAACAAAGCTAAGACTGCCTAGGAACCTCAGGCTTCTCCAGCATGAGTGCCCAGACTGTATCATACATCATGGGGAAGCCTGGCTGCCCATTCTGCCTCACAGCAGGTTATTGCCAAGACTCCTGGAATGGGCAGACTGAGGTGCTGTGCCTCTCAAACTGTGAAAGTCCAGGAAAGCATGGCTGGTGCCTGTGGTGGGTCCTCCCAAATCCCTTGCTACGTGCTGCAGCAGTTGAAATTACTTCATTGGAGAGCTGTCCGGACAGCTGAATTCTTTTCTTCTTTTGTCACCTCTGTGGATCTGTGTCAGGAACAGTAGAATTTTGTATTGCATCTTACATGTTTGTCACTGTTATTAGAGAATGCTGTTATATAAAAAATCCATTGGAAAGCATGTGCTGAACTTTTGGCAACATGTGTTGGGCTGTGAGGTGTCGGTGCAGTTGTGATTGGTGAAGATCCAAGTTTTCAAGCAGTGGTGTCTTGTAGAGATCCAGTGCGGCATAAGAACCTGTACCAATCAGAATAAAACAGGGATATGGGTGTGTAGCCCATCCAATTAGATTTAAGGGTGTAAAGGATGTCATAGTATGATGCCAGACAAGGGTCTGATAGTAGAAATTTTTAATGTAGGGACCAGTAGCTGTGCATCTTCAATTAGCATACTCTGTGTTTATTGGTGGTGTTGGATAATGATACAAAAAAGAAGTTCAGTAGTACAAAACCGAGGGTTTTTTCCTTCCTTTGGAAAGGGAATGATCTTGTGGTTAAGAGTCTCTTGTGCCTTGCCAAGAGCTTGCTGTGTGTCCATGAGCAATCTGCATGTGCTCAGATTTTCCAAGAGAGGCCTCAGAATTTCCAACTTTGTTTCTGTGTAATTTTCCAGTTAGGAATTTTTTTGTTTGTTTTTTCCCTCAACACTGCTGCTTATTAAAAGCTTCACTTGAAGTAGCAGATGCCTAGAAATGACCAAATTCAGTTCATACTGGCACCCAAGATCTGTAGCTGTCTCTGGAAATATAGGCCTTAATTTCTCTGATTGCTGATTCCTGCCAGAGGGATTGTGTGTCCTGCCTTCATAAAGTGTTTGAAAGGCACAATAGGAGTGTGCAGTGGTACTGTGTGTTAGAGCAGCATGACAAAGATGCCTTGCATGTGTAGGAATTGTATTTTCATGGGGGTAGTGTCCTGAAAGTCATCAAAGAGGGAAACCACATGTGGAAAAGCCTTTCTGTCATCTGGTAAATTAAGAATAATATGGCCATACTGCTGTTGGTAGGTTTCAGTTAAAGATGATGTTGCCATTTTGCAGGTTTGTCACTGGAGCGCTCAACCAACTCAATTGCCTCACGTGCTCGACTGTGTGAAAGGGAGGAGGAAGTCATGGCTTGTTTTGAGAGAGCCTTTGTTATTGCCCAGGTGTACTTGCAGGAACTTGAGAAGGTAAGAAGAAATGTGCTTAGTGTATGGCCTGGGTGAAATTTCTAGGGGCTTGTCAGCAAAAATGAAAAAATGGAGAAATGTCAAGTGATCATAGCAAGGAGTCTGAGAACAAATTGGAAGAAGTGAGGTGTCTCAGTAAAATCATTTGCAAAACAGCAGTTTAGCTGGTCTCTACCTATTTCTTCTGAGAACGAGGTCTGGAAATAAGTTCTGCCTGGGGTAAAGCACCAAATACTTTGAGATGCACAAGTTGCATCTCAAGTTTAGCCTTACTTAAGAGGAACTATGAACTTTGCATGGCAGGTGCTGGTGTGAAGGAACTCAAGGCATTTTACATACCTGCTGTGTAAATGGTGCACAGCAGTGGCTATTGAGATCCCTAATGAGCTGAAAGAAACCTTTTTGGGTCAGCCATAGCAGTTTAATTACCAGTGCTTCACCTTCTCCAAGTGAACCTTGAGGAATCCAGATCATTAGAACCTAGGTCCTCCATCCCTGGAAGTATTCAATGCCAGGCTGAGTGGGGCTTGGAGCTGCCAGGTATAGTGGAAGGTGTCCCTGCCCATGGTAGGGAGGTTGAAGCTAGATGGTCTTTTAAGGTCCCTTTCAAACCAAACCATTCTGTGATTAGTAGCAAGTAGCTGCTTAGCCAGTGGTTGGTAGGATGGACACTGGGAGCCTTCCACTGAGCCATGCAGATAGTAGGTGCTGCTGATTTGCTGGGCACATGCAGACCTTGCCTAGCTGAGGACATACCACATGCTTCCATGCCCTTCCTATGCCACACATTATGTTTGACATCAGCAGTACTGATTGTTAACAGCATTGTTATCTGTCCTGTAACTGAAAGGCCTTTGACCTTCTGACCAGATACTTCTGCTCTTCTCAGTAGCAAAGGTGTGTTTTTGTGTCAGGTTTTGTTTTTAATTGCATTGGAACAAGAAAAAGTAAGCTTAGTGCATGTATAAAAATTCATTTAAAAAGACAACTTGGAGGAGACCTGCTCTGTTTCTCTGCAGAAAAAAAAAATGGAATAGTCTTGAAATTGAAATTGTTACTGTCCTTCCATTGTGGAAGGATGAGTTCCTGCCAGTGCTGGACACTGTAAATTTCTTTTACTGACAGCTTGGGTCTGCGAAGAAGGAAAAGAGTCTGACCTGTAATTCACTTAGAATCATAGAATCAGTAAGGTTGGAAAGAACCTCTGAATTTACTGAGGCCAGCTATTAATTCAGCACTACCATGTTTGCCACTAAACCATGTTGCCAGGTGCCAGCACCACATGCTTTTTGAACCCTTCCAAGGATGATGATTCCACCACTTCCCTGGAGAGCTTGTTCCAATGCTGGACTCTCTCAGTGAAGAAATTTTTCCTTATATCGCAACTTGAGGCCATTTCCCCTTGTCCTATCACTTGTTACTTGGAAGGAGACTGACCCCCCACCTCCCTACAACCTTCTTTCACATAGTTGTCTCTGGACATGAAAATGCAGGGTTGATGGCAGACACAGTAGAAGTTCATAGTCCTTCTCCAGTGCTAGATGAAAAACCCTGCTTTGGAGAGGCAACTTTCAGCTATGGAAGCAGCTTGTTACCAGTAAGGAAGCACAACCAAGGAAGATTTGATAGGACAAATAGAGGAAAGATTAAGATTCTTTCATCAGGACTCCTGATAGCTTGCTAACTCTTAACAAATATTTATGTTATATTGAAATAGATAAAGCTATTCAAACATTGTATTGTTATTTCTGTGCAACATACTGGATCTTTGTAATTTGTGTAGTATTTCCCAAGCTGTTGGTGTTAATATGCAGCTTTCTACTTACTTTATTAAAGGTTGGAAAGGTTTCAAAACTCATATTGCATGCAGAATATCCCATGGAAGTCATTGTATATTTTAAAATCGATTTTATAACATTTTTGAATAGCTGATAAGTGTAACGTTTAATTGTTGAAGATGTTACTGGCTCACGAGAACCTGGCTAGTTCCAACAGTTACCTGTATTCCAAGATATTTCTTTTTTTTCCCCTTACAGACCTTAAACAACACACATTCAAGGAGTATCAAGGGCAGCAATGTGGCTTACTCTGAGTTTGAACTTTCCTACTTTGTGGAAGCAGCTCTACAGAGTGCCTATGTGACTCAGTTAAAAAAAGGGTAGGTGGATGCAGGTATTAATAAAATTAGATAATGTTGCATGTTTTGTCTCAGATGAAGACTTAATTTTTTTCTTATGTTCTGTTATGACTTTTGGCTGCTGGCTCACCTCAAGTCTCCTCGGTGTCCTTCCCTTTCTTCTGTTTGTGTCTCTCTGTCTTAGGAGTCTTAAGCGTCATTTTTCCAGACCTACAGGTAGGGTGGGGTAGAACAATATTCTTGTCTTGACTCAGCTTTGCTCCCTGTGGAGACAAGGGGAGTTTGACTGTAGAGAGAAAGTGGAATTTACACTGCTGTGTGCCCTTAAAATATTCAGCACCTGGTTTAGAGCTCAGTAAAATATTACAGATAGTTTCTTTCATTTGTTTGTTTGTTTGTGTAAGGTCTTACATATACCAATCAATGCCCCAAATCTGGAGAATGTAGGCAGGAACAGTGCTACTCCAGGGTGTTTATTATGCCTCTGAAACACAGCTCCTAGTGAGCTTCAAAAGGGCAGGAGGAGTTAATATCTACAAGCCTACAATGAATTTTATGAGCTTTCAGTGAAAAACCTTCTCAAGATCAGCAGAAAAGACTCTGTGAATGCCCACTTCCAAAGGCCATTGGTGAGGACATGCTGT
This sequence comes from Agelaius phoeniceus, assembly GCF_051311805.1. NCBI lineage: Eukaryota > Metazoa > Chordata > Aves > Passeriformes > Icteridae > Agelaius > Agelaius phoeniceus. The sequence continues at coordinate 88,921,239 of NC_135267.1, read as the reverse complement.
TCCCTAAACCAGGCCATGTCTTCAAAACATAATTAACTCTGGTTATCCAATGGAGAGATTTTGTCATGTAGGAGAGTGTCTCTTCAGCATGTGTAAACAGTACTTGTAAGATTCTGTCCTTCCTTAGTCCTCTTCTTGCACCATATTATCCCATTTATTATAAAGGAGTCAGATTCTGGGTTTCTCACCACAAACTGTGTTCACAAATATTTAATTTTGTCTTTTTTTGCCTTCACCCCCAGTGAAAGATACTTTCTCTCATTTTCTTCACTTCTTTCCCTGCTGAGTAGAATGGAAATAAAGCAAAAAAAAAAAAAAAAGGGGAAGGTTGAAAAGAAGAAAACTAGGGGAAAAAACTCCCAGAAGAAATCAGTTTAAATCCTTCTGGAGAAAACTGATACTATTTTTTGATTCTGCTGGAGGAGCAGCTTGCTTCTTCTTTAGGGATTTTTTGCTACCTTTTTATCCCTGAGGATGACTTTAAATGCAACTGTGAATAGCTGCAGTTCTCCATGTGTGTAGAGCAAAGCTGTACCTGTAAGCATATCCATGAGATGTGCCTTCATGTAAGCCTTGTTTTAACCTGGAGGCTTACAAAAACACAAAGCTCAGATGTTGTAAAATGACCCCTTTAGTCAGGCAAGTACAAGTTTATGCATAAAGCAAAGTATGAACTTGTAAAGCATAGTCTCAGTAACTGCTTGGTATGTGTTTTCCCAGGTGAGCTGAGGGTTGGCCAGCTGTGGCACAGTGTGTGCTTTCCTAACCTTCTGCCCTTCTCAGGGCAAACAAAAAGCTCAGGTCTTGCCAGTCAGCTCATTAACTATGTAGTAAAATAAAATCCCATTTAGAACATATGGTGCTGATGTCCTCCAGGCACCTTTTGAATATCAAACTCATGTTCATTTTATTCAGCAACATTGTAAATTCAGTCTTTATCCGTGATGAGTTCATTATATCTAGCAGGATATTTTGGCCATTACTGTGGGCCCTGCGTGCTCCCTTCCCATATTATTTTAATGATAGCCTTAAAAACAAAAACCAAATCCCAAACAAAAACAAACCACAAAAAACTCTACAGAAACACAGTTTGAAACAAAATACATGTGTGAATTAAGCCATGCTTTGATTATAAGCTGCAATAGCAGCAACATGTTCTCTGTAGCTGTCTCCTGATGAAAGAGCAATGAAGCTCCTGCAGCTGGGATGGCAGTGGAATCCCACGGGCTCCTGACCTCCTGCAGAGCAAGTGAGAAACATCATCCAGGGTTGCAAAGTCCGCTGGGATAAAAGGAGCCTGGTGGGACGTGGCAACTTGTCCGCCCCCGCAGCTGATACTAATGTGTGGTTTCTGCCACCAGAGGGCATAAGCAGCATTGGGATATGTTATGGAAAGGGGAGGGATATGGGAAGAAGCTTTTTAGGATGCTTCATGAGTATAGTAGGTTACTCCACCTGATACTGAACAGCTCAAAGAAATGCTTTTGTTCCCCTTATTGCTTCCAGCGTAGGAAATAAGGAAATAAGCCTTGGATGATGACTGCTCAAGCTCTCAGGGAGTAGGTCCTATCAGGTGGGATGTCCTTCCCCAGTGCTGCATGTGTATAAAAGGAATAGTAAGTGTTTTATTTTTCTCTCAACAGGCAGAAGAACTCAGGGATACAAGTGCTGTTGTTATGCCTTTGTTCCTGCTGGCAGGATCAGATATGCTCTTCTCAGAGGGTGGTCAGGGATGCCCTTTTTTCTTGCAGTGTGCAGTGAAAAGAAGACACCAATATAAAAGAAAGGTCCAGTCTCCCCTTCAGGTGTTGAACTGCCAGCTGTAAGGAACAGCAGATCTTGCAGCTGTAGAAGTCACAGATGCTTTTAGTAAAATGCCACGTAAAAACATCGTGTTGCTGAAGATGCATTTCCTGCAGTTGTTTGCCATGCGGGAGCCCAAGAAAGCTTTCTTTTGGCCCTCCAGTGAGGAATGTTGATGCTGTGGATGCAGAACATAGGAAGGCAGATGCTGTCATACTGTAAGAGGCAGCCAGTTGTCTTAAGGTTATCATCTCCACCAGGTTTTGGGTTTTGGTTAATTAATTGTTTTGGTTTTTCTCTGATGCAGATGTGTGAATATTAGGCTGATTTCTTTTTGCCCTTTCTTCGTGTGTCTATGTATGAGCAGCTGTTTAAGGTGAGGATATGATTTGTTAGAAACCTGGGTGAGGTGCAAAGATGCAAAAGGAGATGGGCAAAGGCAGTGATGTAGTTGATGTTTCTGTGCTCTGGGTACTGCTTTACTCTGGAGGGGTGATGTGCAAACTACCAAGTAATTATCTCAAGATGTTCTTTTCTATCTGTCAGCAACTGATTGTTTTAGCAGTAAATGTGTAGGGATAAGAACATGATCTGCTGGTGACCATGTTGTTGGGGGACTGTCTTTGCAAACTTCTGTGTCCACAGTCCACTCCTTTATTGTCAGTACTTTTTTCCAGCAATTTGCATAGGAAATAGTGTACTTCTTTATTTTCTAGTATATTAACATTTTATGTAATGTTAACCAAACTGTGTGACATAACTCTGATATGACTGCTTGACTGCTTTGATTCATGGACTGGTAATTAATCTATATTGACATGGTACATGCACAAAACAAATTTTTATGCCAAGCTGGCCTGACTGGACTCCAAAGTTGCTCTTTGTCACAGTTTGTGCCCATGATTGTCTATGTTCATTTTTATTAGATTAGCTGTAACTGAATCGTAGACTGCTCTTCATGTTTTCTTTCAAATGGTGCTCTAACCACTACTGTGGCTAAAACTAAAACCAAGGCAGTTTAATGATCATGTCCTTTTCCCTTCCTGATTTTCCTCATTTCTTTTTCTGGCCTCTTAGCAATACAATAGGGGCCTATGGACTCTTCCAACTAATTTAATTTCCATGATCTAATGTTCACTCATGGCTTGAGGCAACATTACCTGGGATTTCCAGGTAGTCCTCTATCCAAGTCCTGCAGAGGCTCAAGATTGTTTAGTTTCTAACCTAAGTAAGATCAAGTGTTTGCACCATGGATTGCCAGAGGCTTTATGACTGCATCCTCATCCAGTCACCTACATAGCATGTATTTCTGTTCCAAATACATACTTTTTGTTAATTTCTTAAGGTCCTAATTAAAAAAAAAAGTCCCTTCAATTGCACATTTAGTATATAAAGGGCATATATTAATGGAACAGTGAGTTCATTATTGTTATGAGCAGAGCAATTCATATGCTCAAAATGAAATGTGCTCAGATGCTCTCCTGGCTTGGAACAGTAGAGTGGAAAGACAAACTCCTGTGTTTGCAGGCAGGTGTGCTCTGTCTCCTGTCACAGCTCAGTCATGTTTGATAAAGGTCAAAATACAAAAGCTGCCAAACCAAATCCTAAGTCCTGTAGAACTGGTATTGTTGAGAGCTCAGGGGATGGAGTGGGTGCTCTTTGATAGATCCTGACCACATGGGCAGCTGTCTGGGAGGTGGTGAGTGCTGGGTGCTCCTCCTGTGCCGCCCATTTTGCACTCCTGCCTTCTGTTAATGGTGTTCCTACGCATTTGTCATGTGCTGCATGGTTCCAGCCCTGACTATTGGCAGATGGGCAGCAATTTGCCATTTAGCCTTTCATTCACTTCGGTGTGTCCGTTCCTTGTTTTTCTTCTCCCCTTCTTCCCACCCCAGAGCAAGGTGTTTCTGCCAGGAGGCTTAACTTGTTTTATGGCCTTGTCTAAAATGTTGAACTGTAATGATGCCTCAGTTTTCTAGGAACAAAACTGTCTCATTTTATCACCTTTTTCCACATCTTGGAAGTATGTGCCAAATGTGAAATTAATTGGCTTTGCAAGTGGTCACTTGTCTTCTTCCTGATGTTGGTTAATGCAATTCATTGGCACTTTTTTAAGAAAAATATCATTATGCTAACAGGAGACCTAAATAAATGTATTTTTGAAAATGCTGTAGAACTGTTATACCCCATAACTCTTCTGTCCAGCCTCTAAGGAGCCCATGGAAGAACAGAAAATGCTGGTAGTTTTCAGTAATCAGGAAGAGCAGTTGGGCAGCTGAATTGTGTTTTGATGGAGGAATTTATTAATTTTTTATATCTGATAGTAAATGCCATGTAAGCAGTTCTGTTGGATTTGGTCACTACTTGTGTATAAGGTCCAGAACTGCGTCTTCGTGGGTATATTCTATTCTAGAGCCACAAAAAAGCTCCTGGTGTCTTGGCCCTGTCATTGGAATGCTTGCTGAAGTATTTAAGTCCAACTTTAAAAAACATTCTTGACCTTTTTTCCTCTTGATAAACTCCAAGCACATTTTTTACTTGGGAGAAATTGGAAAGAAAAAAGACAGCATCTGACTTTTCTCTACAAGTCTTCAGCTTTTTTGCTCTTGTCTTACTTTCTTGTGTGCCTGTACACTGCCCATGATTAGACAGTCTACAGATTACCTCACAATTTGAAACTGAGATAAGTATTGCTTGGAAGTAAGGCCATATGCATTTGCAGTCTGTGTCATGGTAACTACAAGCTTTAGGGTGGCATTTTATGTAGCCAATATTCATGGTAAACAGGATGACATTTTTATCTATGCACCTCCAAAATAATTGCCTTTTTTTTTGTTGCCATGAAATGTTTGCTGTTGATTCTGGAGTGCAAGAAGGTTTGCAGTGCATGAAAGCAGGCACAAGTGCAGTTTGTACTGCTTACCTTCAAAATTTAATCAGTTTGACAGAGAAGGTTTTTATGGCTTTGTTTGTAAATGAAGTTTAGCTTTCATCTGCACAGAAAATTCTCCTGGATAAGCTGAAGTGACAGTTAATGTACCAGTACAACTGCTTATTTTGTTGTCTTGTCCAACATTGCTTCTTTTCTGCTAGCTTGTATGTCTTTGGGTAGCTTTGACCCTGCAATGAATGTGCATTGAACCATTTTGCAGTTACTGTAGTGGAGGGGCCATGTCCTTAGCCTTCAACAGCTGATAGGCTGCCAGTGTGTTAACTGATATGTACAGTGTTTAATCTTTCCTCTCTGTATCTCTCAGAGTGCACAGGCACAATTAAGATAGCATTTGGCAACTAGTCAGCTTTAATTGCTCATGGTGTATGCAAAATAATGATTTTTTTTTTAAATTTGGGTTTTTTAGTCTAACCCTTTTACTGCAGGTTAGGCTGTGCTTGCAGATGGTTACTGCAACTTAGCTGCCTGATAATTAACTGTTTAAACCACTGTAATTTCATCATGTGCCTGCACCATCAGACACAAAGCATTTAAGCACCACCTAAAAGAAATCGTCATTTAAAAGCATCACGTAAGCTCAATATAATTCAAACAAGTACAATCTGTGTGTATGAAGAAGAGATGTGGATGCTTTTAAGGAGAAGCATCTGCTTTATAAATATGAGCTATGAAAGGCTTCCAAATGTCCCCTCTGTTCATCAAATGTGAATGTGATCTTCTCTTAGGAAGCCATCTGGAGTAGGCAATGCTGCAGTCACTGCTTGCTCTGTGCCATTGTCCTGGCTGTGCCTCAGAGTGACTTGTCTCGCTACTGCTCACTCAGTGATTTTTTCAGGGGTTGCTTGAACTTCAGGTGTGTTGTTGAGCTTTGGCACATCATAAAAATATTCTGTCTCCAGTGTGCTGATTTTGGGGGTTTTTCATTTTTATCTTTTTTCTGTCTTCCTCATAGAAATATTGTGAAAGGAATGAGGAGTCTGCGAGAAATACTACGGACTGTAGAAACAAAAGCTACTCAGACCTTCAAAATGGTAAGGGAATGGGAGATGGGAGGGTGGGACAGTCTGGTATGCAGGAATTCTCTTCATTGACCAATAAGTAGCACAAAAGTGTATTTGTCCTCACATGATTGATGGCTTTATTTTTTTTCTTTTTTTTTCTTTTTTTAACTTTTGGAAGTGGTATGTCAAGTGATCCCCTTAATTCAAAGACCTGCCCAATTGAAACCTCCAGGCTTTCAGACCTAGGTGTGTAGGTTACTTTTGTTTGGTTTGTGGTTGTTGGGTTTTTTTTTTGTTTGATTGTTTTGCTTTCTTGGTTTCAGTGCACTTTCTAGCCCTAGTAGAAACAGAGATGTTATTAGTTTGACAGTGCTGTGCTCAGGTGAAGCTGTCTTCTTTTCTTTCTCAGTTTCAGTGTGTATGCACACCTTTCTGCATTTTCATGTAAAGCATTAAGTACTTCTGTCTCTTGTAACAAGCAGTGCTTTTTTAGACTGACATCTTTCAGTGTTCTTTCTGTAAAAACCCTCTTCAATACAGTACAGAGTGATTTTAATTGTTTTAATTTTTTCTTTGTGTTGGCATTCTGCATCTTCATATCCTTTTATCCTGAATGTCTCAGGTAAAGAAATACTTCTGTGCCTGTTTAACTTCTTGGACCTTTAATGGGTTCTTCCCTGTCTCCCCTTGGAGAGATCTTGTCCTGAAGTTACTCAGGAGGTGAAAAGGTCAACAGCTTGCAGAAAAACAGTCCTGGGAGTGAAAGCTTTGCAGCCCTAAAGGCATTGATACTCTTACAGCTAAACTTGTACTTGATTCTGCTTTGTGTTTTGTGTCATTCCAGAGAACTTGGGCAGTGGAGGTGGGCATGGGTTTGTGTAGTGTTTTTGAGACTACAGATGCATGTGGAAGCTTGTCCAGCAAATTAGAAGAGATTACTTAAATAATTGTCCACTCAAATGGTTGCATCCTTTTCCAAACTGAGATCAGAGTTCAGCAGAATTTTTGTGCTTGCCTGTTTTATCACTTTGCTGAAATGAGTCTGACCATCTGCTGCTCCTAGACTGTGATAGAACGTGGCTCAATTGCTCCTGTCCCTGTGCAACTTGGGACAGCTGTACAACTCCCCTGGGGGATTTGTCCCTTAGGGGAACTCTCAAGGTGTTCATTCAATAGCTTTTCCTGAGATTTAGAAATTGCATTTTCATTTTCTTATTTATTTTTAAAGAGCCATCAAGAGGGCAAAGGGAGAATTGTGCTTAATTAAACAAGTTTTTCAAGCATGAAAGTAAAACACATGATTATTTTTTTCTCCTAATTTGTGGGATCACAGTGTTCTTCAAGCATAATGATGCTTTTTTTAGCCAAAGGCAGTAATAACATAAATCAGAGTCTTGGCCTTTTCTGGTTTGTTTGGTCTTATTCAAAACAAGAGTGAAGCTAATTTACACAGCTACTGTACTGTATGTTAAAATTAAAGACACTAGAAGTATTTGTTGCTTGCCTTCTGAATGGCTTACCACAAACTGTACTCCTACTTCTGTGTGAACCAGTAGAGATATTTGTATTGCTGGCAAATTATTTTCCCTCCCCTCTAAGACTATAGGAAAAAAATATAGGAGAGTTGACTCCTTAGGGTAAAACTGACTAAATGATTACACACTGAGATGATAAAATGATACTGGCTAATGTTGCAGGGCCCTAGGCCATTTTGCTCATAGTTACTTGCTATAAAAAGCATAGAAAAGCTTAGTTAGAAACAGACAGCTTTCTGTAACTTGTAACAGGGCAGGGAAGGTCTTGGGGTTTCCAGGGAGTTGCACATGGTGACATTTCTTTGAGACACTATTGTACACTCAGCCCACTGCCATCAATGAAGCCTTCCTTTGTGATGTTTTAAGAGGTGGTACTGTAGTTGCATTTTAGACTAATTCAGTGAATTCATGTGTGGTGAGGGGGGTGAAAATCAGGAGTCTTGCATCAAAGCAAGTTATTTTGCTGTAATTGGGAATAGGAACTTTAAGTGTGGCTTATTTGATCCCATAGATTTTGAGGTATGACATCTATAACATAAGTGTCCTGATATTTAAAAGACAATTACTGTTGGTGGGCTCATAATACATCTCTAAATGTACATTTCATATAAAATGCATACCCAGTAGTCAGAGAAGTTGCAAAATACTATTTGCAAGTATTAGGACAGAAGGGCTGAAGTTTCAGCCTGCCCTCTGTTTTGTGCAGGATTTACTTACAGCATAGAGTGGTGTGCTGCTTAGAATTCACAGAGGACATCACCCATTGTGATGTCTCTGAGCTTCTTTGCAGGCTCATCTATGTACAGTGCAAGAAATTAGAGATTTGATGGGTATCAGGCAAGGGTAAATGCCAAAGATACTTTGGGAAGTGAATTAACTTGCCTCCTTTTGGGCCCAGCTTGCCAGCTGTGCATGTGAAGCGGAAAGCAGCTATTGAAGGGTCTTTGGCTGCTTGATGGTAAAAAAAGGGCATGGGATGTTGCTGTCCCACTATAAAGTTCCTAAGCATCTTCACTCCTCTCTCCTTTGCTGCAAGAAGAAGAGAGGAGCAGTACCAAGACGAAACTCTGAGTCTATAAGGGAGAGTGACATTAACAGATAAAAGGTTGATCTTTTAAAGCTAACACAAACGTTGCCTCTGGTCTTGAGACTTGCATACAAAATTCCGAGGCTGAGAACACAATGTTGTGTCATCACACTCTTATATAGTAACTATTGGGAGATTGTCTCAGCAGTCCATATGGCAATCAGTTGTCCTTGTTCACCAAAGCATCCCTTGATGTCAGGCCTTTTTGATAACTTTTTTCCTAGAGCATTGCAACAAGACCATGTAAATGCAGAAGTTTGGTCTTTTCTCAGGAAGGAAGAAACTGATCCTTTTGTCGACCCTAGCAGCTGATTTTGCTACTCCAGCTTTCTGAAGAGTGGTGCTGTCACACTGGTACATCTCCTTCCCAAGGTGGAACATGGTGAGGAGTGAATCTTTTGTGTTGGAGAAGGTTTCACTGATTTATGTCTTTTTCTGTACTGATCTCTAGACTGCAGCCAAACAGTTAGCTCAAGTACTTCTGCATTCCCTCAGTGAAGACTGTTACTGGAGCCCTTTATCTGATCCACTTCCTGAGTTCATGAACAAGGAATATCAGTCTTATGTTAGCAATCTTCTTTGTCGGAGGCCTGAGCTGTACTCAGAAGAGAAGTAAGTGTTCATTTTTATTTCAGTTCATTGGAAGGAGGAAGGAATGTATTTGAACATTCTTCAGTACTACTAATTATGTCACTGATTCATGTAGTAGTTTTGTGCCTTCTTGTTTTTCAACTCTCCACTAAAAAGTCTGCTAAAAAAATAAAACATTAAACTTTGAGTGTTTCCCCCCCACCCCAGGAAGAAGCAAGTCCAGCCAAAGGGCTGTCTTTGCTACGAAATTGAAATAATCTATTTAGGGTTCAGCATAGCTCATCTAAGATATATTGCAGAGCTTTTAATTGTGTGAACTTGCAAAGACAGTATTGCCTAGCAAATGAATTATTCATTAGATGTTTCAAGTTACTGCTTCTCTTGTGAAATGAGAAAGAGGCTGGCAGGATAACTCTTGATCTTCCTCAGAAAAATGTGTTCTGTCTTTCAGTGTGTACTGCCCTCAAGACAATGTAGAAGAGGCTCTTCTCCTCCTCCTAATCAGTGAATCCATGGTAAGCCAAAATGAGTTTGTGGTATTAATTGTGCAAAGGGATATCTAGCATTTCCATGTCTCCTGGTTGGCTTTGTTTACAGAATCTTCCCTAGATAAACAGGAGCAAAGTTTCAGATGCTGAGTGGAAAATGCTATCTATTCTTTTATTAGTGGAACTACTTTTTTTAAAGTGGAATTTCAGTGAAGAGTTTTGGGAATTGTCAATAAGAGACATTGATTGCATTCACCATAGCTGTATGCAGGTTCTGACATCCAGATACATTGTCAGTAGACAGACATTTCCATTTGTAACATCTGTGTGGATTTATGGATCAAGAATGAGAAGAAGAGGCCTTGCCTAAAGCCAGGCATGATGGTGGTACCTGCTGTTTGGAATTGCAGCATGCAGTACTCTGCTTTCATGCCTTCGTCTGCAGTCGTTTGTTTTATGACAGTTTCTGATGCAGTGATACAGGAAATCTTGTGACATGCAGAAACATTCATAATAAGCTGCAGTGAAATAATTAGATTTCTTCTATTTATAACGTTGGTGGCTTTAAAAAATCCATTTAAGAGGCAGGCAGAAAACTGGAGGAAAAATAATTGCATGGTGACCTTTGGTAATTTTCATGTTCTGAGAAGACGCAAATGCACAGAAAATGTGGAAGAAATGTTTTCTGAAAATATGTAAGTAATGTGTATTTTGCTTTAAATACAGGGTGGTCACTTGTACCTCAAAATGAGATTCAAAACCTTGGAACATCAACAACCTTCTTAAAAAATTTTTAATAACTTTCAGACAAATTGAAAAAAATACTGTGGAAACTTTGGTTTTTGCTTCCTTCAGTTTTTCTTGTCTGGTTCTTCTGGCACAAGTTCTTTCCCTTTCCCACAAATTCTTCAGAAGAGGGCAATTTAATATTGTCTGCTTTTAAAATTCAGGGAAAAATTGAAGAGGTGGAACCAACCCAAAATATTAAATTGACTTCAAAATCATGTACATCTGAGTGTTGCTATGTGCTTTTCAGTGCTTTCTAGATTAAACCTCTTCATCACATCTGCTTTGTGTTTTCAAGGGTTTTTCTTTAGTCAGAAGGGCTTTTCATAATTAGAAATGGAGACTAGAGGAGTGAGGGCTTGTAGGATATCGTGTGCACTTGTATTAAAATCAGAAGCACTCCTGTCAGTGGGCCTTGTTGGGGCTGCTCCAAGCAGCAGGAGGATTGGGGTCTGGAGCAGTGACAGAACGGGCTGCTCCAGCCTTTCTGGGATTGGACTTGCTGTTAGAGAGTCCATATGGAACCTCAAACTCCACAATCTTGTTCTGCTGAGGAGGAAAAAGTTATCCCTATCTAATAGCACATAAAATGTTGAACTAACTGGTCTTGGAACTAAATTATGGATGGAGTAGTGTGAAAATGGTATTGGTAGAAACAGGAATGCTATGGTGAGTTCCAGGTTGAATAAGTAAGCTTGGTATATGCTTAAATGCTGCTTTTGATATATAGGAACTTCCTGGAGGAAGATGCAAGGCACTTTGATTTGCTACATACAAAACAAACAAGAGAAGCTCTTTTAGCAGAGCGCTGTAGGAGCCACATAACTGTATTTCTGATTTTGGGGAGATGGAACATCTGAGCCTTCATCTTGCATCAGCCTTGCCACGAGTTTGTTCTAACTAAAATTCAGGACAAGTGTATAGAAATACACTTAGGAATCACATGAATGTTCTTCCTAAGTGAAGGAACAGAGGGAGCAATCTAATTTTTACATATATTTGTAATCCATAAATACTTTGCTGTACATTTTTATTATGGTACCTTAGAAGGGGAAGTTTTGTTTAACTTACAACGTGACATGTTTCCCTAACAGCATTGCTGTAGGCTAGTGAGTTTTCTCATGTCCAAGTTTTTTGTTTGTTTAAAGTTTTGGTTTTTAGCTTTATGTATTTTTTTTCTTTAAAAAAGCAATTTATGGAAGTTCATGACATGAGCTAACTGGAAGCAAATTTGTAATTGAGGTCTCTCCCTAATGATACAATATTAACAACTGAATAAAACATACTTTGCTTCCTGGAGATGATGTCAATGGCAAGTGTTTCTGTAGGCCAGTAAGCAACATAGTTGGCGTTGTTGGATTTTGACTGGATTAGGTGTTCTTCCAGTATTTACAATTGTGAACCCCTTAAAATGAAACAGAAGTATGCAATTACATTGGCTTCTCTGATGCTTCTGTCTGTCAGAGCAAAACTGACCAGAAAGGTGGTACTTCTCACTGATTTTTAATGAGACAAAAGCAGTAGGGCCATTGTAACTTTCTTGCAGGACTGTAAAGCCAAACAGCTTCTTCGCATATCTGTTCCTAACTCCTACCACTCTAAAATTACCTTGAAGAGGGACAGAATTAGGGGAAGGAGACACAGAAAAAAATTTCAGCTTGTGGAGGGGACACAGAGTAGAGATGAACTGAGGAGGAGCATAAATCATCAGAGAACCTCTAAGTAAATATGTGCTGAAAAGGAGATGTGGTACTTTTTCAAGAAGTATACACCTGGAACACCTTTGCTGTTGAAATCCACTTTGTTTTTATGTTTGACTTGCCTTCCTAAGGTGAAGCTGACATCTGCTTTGCCAGAATCTGTGTGACTTCCAAGAAAATGTTATGGGGGAGTAGAATTGTTCCTGTGAAGGAGAAAGCAAGAAATTGCCTTGAGATTCTTGAAAGCCAGAGCCTATTTCTCACCAAACCTTCTCTGGCTCTTAACAGTGGACAGTTCTGGCTTGTGGTTACTTATCCCTTTCCCTTGCATTGCAAGGGACTCAGTTTGCATATGCTGGTGGGATGAAATGAGAATATATTTGAAAGAGGCAATTAACAGTTCTTTCACTATTTCACTCTGCCTTTGAGCCTAAGAATGTGAAAGGTTTTCAAATGGCCAAATAACATGGTATGCTCTTTCATAGCTCTGCAGATGCTTCTGTGGATATATTAACACTTTCAGTGAAAGCTTGTAGCCTGCTTTGCCCTGGCATCTCACAAATTGCCTCCTGTGTTCTTTATGTTGTGTTAAAAATGGGAACCTATTTTCATAAGCTGAGGTATCTCAGTAAACAATGAGAAGAATCCTGGTTGTTGAGCTTGGCAAATGTTCCTTCTCTGTGCCAGCTGTTATTTAGTCACAGCCTTTGGCTGTAGAGTTCTCATGAAGGAATCTAGTGAAACAAATCAGGCAGCCTGAAGATTGCCACACTCAAAGCTGTTTTTATGGGTGTTTGTGGCCTCCTGGCTACTCTATCATTCCTTTTGTATAGCCTAAGTTATGGTATGGATGGGCTGTGTTTCTGAGAGGACAAAAATGCTCTCCTTCAGACCAAGAAGGCCAGTTGGTGACAGCCTTTACAAGCTCAGGCTGTGGCAGAATGATGTGCTCCTATCACGTGTTGGAGAAACATGGCCCTGCCTATTTTTAAACCACTAGTCCTCTCTTTTACTGTGTTTAGCCCATCTAAACCAGTGACACTGATTGTGAGGAGAACTGAGGACATATTGTCACTTGATGCAGTGTGATTTTTCTGCTTCACCTACCAAAGGGAGCAGGACTGGTTCTGCCATCAGGGACTTGGGTGCTTTGAGCTGCAGGGTGTAGACAGAGGAGGTTTGGCATGACTAACCCTTAGCTGCAGTTTTGTTTACTTTAATAGCTGTTCTCAAGAGTGTGCAGTTGACTGCACTACCCTTAAAGTTAGCCAGAAGCTTCTCAGAGCCAGGAATGGAACACTTAGTATTACTTTTTTGTGTTTACTTTTGAGGTTGAAAAAGAAAAGAAAAAGTTCTTTGTTTGCATTTAGAAAACTTCCCTTCTTGAGTCTGAGGTCCAACATACAGTCTGAAATGCCTTTATTCAGTGCTGGCAATGTTGGCTCTTACAACTGGGGATTTTGGCTGATGTGGTCCACCAAACAAACCAGGTAACATGGTTTATTTTTTTTGGCTCTGTATTCATTCATACTGGAAATAAAGCTCCTTGTATCCAAAACTAATAAATTCTGTGCCTGTGTAACGAAGATTAGAAATGTCATCTACATCTTATCTCTGATTTGAGTCCCTAAAGGCGATTTGACCTTGGAGGGCCTGAGAGCATGAAACAGATGGTGAGGGGGAAGAAAGATACTGGGACTTGTCCTGTTCTTTTTACTGGTGAGAACAAACTCATGGCTGAGAGCACGCCTTTAACAGAATAATGTTAAACCCGTGTATTTTTAAACACAGAAATAAATAAAACCTGTTAGCTCTTCAGTTCCTAGTTTTATAAAATAACACTGTCCAACAAAGGAGTTGGTGAAGAAGAATCTCTTGTTGTTTTTGTAGGCTGGTTTTTCCTTTTTCCCTTTTTTTTTTAATGGCACCAAGCCCAGTGATGATACAGCAGCTGGATGACCATCATGACTATTTTACTGAGGGCCATTGGACTGTGGCAGCTGAGAGAGACAACTGGGGGCAGGGTGGCCTGCTCTGTTGGTTCCTGCCAAATCACACTTGTGCATTTACAGTAGCAAATTTGGCTGTCTCTTAACTGGTTTGCAAGGCAAAGCTATGTGTTTGGGACCTGCAAAGATGGACTGCAGAATGTTTCTAGGGGGAAATACGCTACCTCTGCTAATTACCTCTTAAATGAATGGTTCTAATGTGAGTTGCTAGAGAGCAGGGTATGAGAGCTTTTTTTCTTCTGCTTTGCAAGTAAGTCTTGTTTCCAGACTTGCAAGGAGGATGTAAATTCTTGGAAGATAGCTTTCTAAATCCAGATAACTGTTAGCAAATGGATGACTTTGTTACCCAAGATAATATCCATAAACAAATTTGCTTACTTTCTGCTTCTCTGTCTTCATTTTGTGTAGGGTTGTTTGGCTGTTTTGGATGGGGCTGTATATCTGTCTTGCTTTCAGTGATCTTTCCAGAATTAGTTCTGCTACAATACAAGGTGTTAGAATGCACCTGAAACATGTAAAATATATCTATGTGGTCATATTTAATTGGCAATTATAAGGGGCTGTTTTGATGAATTGACATCTGAATTGGACCCCAGTAACTTCTGGTCTGTTGCTTACCAGAAATGAGACAGATGCCATGTGGTTCACAAGGGGATAAGTTTTCATTTGCTGTGCTTCTGGTCTAAAGTGGAATGAGTTGTACTGTCTCTCTGAGAGGAGTTTTGTGAGTTCCTGGGGCATGGTTTGTCCTCCCTGTTCTACCCACATGCCATTTTCACAGCAGCTGTGCAGTCAACCCTTAATATTTTCTTTGCATATGTTAGTGAGGGAAACCTTCAGGTGCTGTGTAGACATGATCAGTAACTTAGGCAAAAAGTCTGTAGCCTCTTGCATTGGACAGGTTCTTGCCATTGTGAAGAATTAATTTATTTTATTGGCAGTACAGGCAAAACAGCCAGAAGGGAGACCCAAAGGATATAGGCTAAATATTCCCCAGCTCTTAGCAGAAAAGGCATCAATTGCATGATTTCAAAGGGCTGTTGTCAATCTTACACACACGGCATTTGTTTTTCTCTCTTAATGGTAGTATTGAATCACACCAATTACATTATTACAGTACACTGTGTAAAACATGCTGCTGTTCTGTATAGATGGGTTGCAGTGGATCTGGCAATTATGTCTATTATGAAAAGACACAAGTTGAACATTCGAATGCCCATGAATTAGGGGGCAGGCAGCAGGCACTCATTAAAGATTTTAATTGCTTTCTTTTTCTTCTTTGGAAAAAAGCAGGGGAAGCCATGTTTCAAAGTGAGCAATTAAAGGATACTTCATAGCTAATTGCTGTGAGGAGGGGCTGCTACATGGAATATACTCTATTGTAATTCATATGATTACTTGACGTTTTATTAAGAAACACATCTTTGTACCGTGGTAAATTTAATTTTCTGCAGTGTAACTGTGTGCGTAATAACTGCTGAAGTAATGGCTGTTTGGATTTGCTGTGGCTCTTTTCCTTCCTTCCTGAAATAAACAAGCCATAAATAAATATCACTGATGTACAGCAAATCCTCTGTGGATGGGGGGTTTATCTAGTTTGCAGGTGAGTGTCCTGTGTGTGTGGGTAGGAAGGCCCAAGCTGTGTGCAGCTCAGCACTGTGGGTAGAGCCAGCACAGGTCTGAAAGTCCCCTATGGGGGCATTGCTGTGTTTGGAGCCAGACTGAAAAGCCCTGCTGACCCCCAGGTTCTGTGCCCTGTCAGGTTCAGAGACACCACAGGGCCTGAATGCTGGGTTAGCTCAGAGCTACCAGCCTGGGCTGGAGCCTCTTGGGGGTGTGTGGCCTGCAGACAGGCTGTGTCACTGGGCTGTGGAGAGGGGGCTGAAGATTCTCCATGTCCTAAGTCTGGGCTAACTGCACAATGTGTCCAATCTCCCCAGATAGGACTGGTGTCATGTCTGAGCCACCTACATGCACAGCTAATTGTGCCTTATGCATCCCAAAATTTCCAAGTGTGATGCATGTCTGGGTTGCTCAGCTACCTTGGAATACTTAAAAAAAGGGGCATTTACTGTATATTTTTGCTGATATGTCTCTGGGTTGCTCAGTTACCTTGTAATACTTCCAAAAAAGGGGTATTTACTGTATATTTTTGCCTTTATAATGCAAGTTATGCTAATTCCCAGTGGTGAAACTTGTGTTGGTAGCACTGGTAACCTTCCCCATCCCGCAAAACAGCCTTGAACGGAGCTTCTCTAGATGTGACTTTTCATCTCTCTTCATCCTGCTTGTATGCTGTGAAGCATGTCTGTGTGATAGTGGGAACAGCTTAAAAGGAATAGTCATGGTGGGGATGTTGAAAATGTATTTGTAGCTATGTTTTACTGCTGCTAATAGTGGAGAGGGAGGAAATAATGCAGTCGGACAAATTGAAATTGCTGCTTATGTTATGGATACACTGCTTGAGACCAGTGTTGTACAAATAACCTTTTTTCTGATGGTGTTCAGGAAAATTAGTAGTCTGAAACAACAGAAATATGGGTGTTGAAAAAATGTTGGTGTTAATAGCTTAGAATTTTTTGCATTCTCAAATGCAAAATGATGTATCTCTCTGTGTATGTTTCAATAGGTAAAATTCCCCATCCCACAGAATGGGTGTATTCTTTATTGCAGTAACTCTGCAACTGTTTTGCCCTTGTACTTGCCAGTGACTGTCAGGATTTCTCACTGACAGATTAATATTTACAAAAACGTAAACAAAAGCAAAGAAAATAAAAAGGTTGATGATGATCTGAGGGACAGCAGCCTGCCTTCTGTGAGAGGCAGGCCATAGAGACATTCCAGTTTCCTGAGTGGGTTTCAGGAAATAGTGATTCACATTCCCTTCTCTGACCTCTGTACGTACGCTGCAGTAGTACCTTGAGCCTTACTTAGGACAGTAATTTACCTTATTGTGTTAGAAACAATCCATATTCTTGCTACTGTTCAGTCAGTTTTTTTTTATGAGGTTTGCGCCTTTTATTTTTGGATTTTGTGGGGTTTTTATGTGTCTACTATAATGTGGGCTCTTGATTTATTTTTTTAGAGCAGCTGGAATTAGCAATTGGGAATAGGTTCAGTATTGAAGAAATTGTTGAGATAGAAGTAACAATGAATTTGCTAGTGGCAACTTTTATGCATTGAAGCATAGAGAGTGATAGATTGCAAAGACCTTCTATGGCTTTTAGATTTAAAAGCTTGAACAAAATCAGCAGGTTTATGACCTTCTTGGAAAGAATATTCATCATGCCTATGCATATGTTGCATTTAACTGCTGTCTGCTTGGGTAAAGTATGATATATACAATATATCATACTGCAGTTTAAGAATGTTGCATCCTTGCAATATGCCCTATATTCCTGCTTTTGCAGGACTGGGGTGTGTTCTTCATTCTAGTACCAGTATCTGTGGCAAAACATGATGGGCAGTCATAAGTTTTGATTAGTTTTGTATCTGTGCTAATGCATCCACTTAAAAATCATAGCTTGGTACTTGATGGATACTCAAAAAAGCATCAGGCTGTAGCTGACTGTAATGGGAGGTTGTTGATGAGATTACAGAGCATGGGGGTGCTGTCTCAGTAGCTGTTTGCTACAAACAATTGTCATAACAATGTAACCGGTGCAGAAAAAGCTGCTAATGCTATTGTATATATGTGGGAGGATTCACTTGGCAATAAGGATCATACAGTATATGGCTTTACTTAACTCCTTTTTTTCCTTTTAAAGTAGCAGTCTTATGTTAAATCCAAGCAGAGCTTAAACATGTATTTATTTTTTAATTTTTTAAAATTCTGCTAATAAAGATAGACAAGCTATGCCTCTGTACTCTTGGCAGAATTTTTGAAGTAGTTTTCATTCTGTCATGCATTCTGTTTTTCTGAACTATTTTTTTAATCATGAATTGCATCTTTTGCAGTAGCATGAAAAAGAAAAATGACTTTGTGGCTGCAGGAGTTGCTGTAAGTTTATTCGTGCAAACACTGGACTGGGTCTGATCTGTCAGCTTGCCTTTAGCTGCAGTCACCATTTAGCTCTTGGTTGAGATTGCATTAGTTGTCAGTAATTTTGTTTGCAGTCTTGGCTGGAGGCTGTGATGAAGAGTGCTTGGAACTGGGGCATTACACAGATAAAATCATGATGAAACAGCTGCAGCTTAATCACAATGAAGTACGCGTGGGCTTTAAGGGCTGCATATTCTGGAAATTTTTATTGTGCTTAATTCCCATGTTTAACCTTTTTACAGAAAAAAAATCTCACCACAATTAGAAAGAAATAGGTGTAAGATTATAGCTGTATTGTAAAATAAATCTCATAACCTTCCTGTTTCAAGGAGGGAACATTTTGTTTGCCTTTGCTCAAGGTGAATTTGTTGGCAATTTTCTTAATTTTTCTGATGTTTTAGATGTCTAGACTCGAGTGTCTGATGTTGCACCCCTTTCAGCTGAGGAGCCCAGGGCAGTGTGTCTGTGCTATCAGATGGTGCTCAGGCATCCAGCACTGCCTCTCCCAGAGGCTGGGTAGTCTGGGTGAGGCCCTCTGTGTTTGCAAATCAGAGGGACTTTTCAGTTTACTCTGGAATTGTAATCTCCCTCTTTGTGCTCAGAAAAGCACAAAGGGCTGGGATTCGGGGGTAAATCTGAGTCTGTGGCATGTGGTATTTTGGGACATAGTCAGAAAATGCTGAACTGATTGGTTCTGTCAAAAGTAATGTTTCTTCCTGATCTAGGCCCAGCAATGTACTGATAGATTAGAAAAATTAAGACATGTTTTATATATTTGACAAAACCAATTTGTTATTGCATTGCCCAAACCTTTAATTGCTTTAAGCTGATGGCAGGCAAATCTGATTACTTAGGCAACCTGCTCAAATTAGGCAATAAAAGGTCAGTAGCAAAAAAGAACAACAAAAATGGATGCTACGTGAAGAAATCTAGTGTGGACACGGAAGATAAATTATCAACCTTGGAAGCAGTTATCACAGTTGGAGGCAATAAGGAAGATGGTTTAAGGATGACCTTGAATTTCTAATTAATGAGAAAATAAGGAAGATGGTTTAAGGATGGCCTTGAATTTCTAATTATTGAGGAAATGGGATCTGGTAGGTCTGTTTCATAATGCTCTAATTCTGTGACACAAATCCAGATGAGATATGTGTAGCAGTTCCTTCCTGTAGGTACAGCTATCTTCTTGAGTTTCCTTCATGTGGGTAGAAAGCAGCTCTGTGGAAGCACCTCCGTTATGGTGGGATAAACTTTTAAAAAAAAAAATCTTGAGATGATTTTAAACAAAATGCAATGAGTGGTGGGTGTAGCTTCCTATGGAGGAGTCAGTTTTGTTGTTCTCTCCTGGTTTCTGACAGCTCTCTTGTGTGTGCGCAGGCGAACCGGGACGCAGTGATCAGCCGCGCCCCAGAGCAGCAGGATGACCGAGCCGTCAGCCTCCGGGACGCCTCTGCAGTCTACGACCTCCTCAGCATCACGCTGGGCAGAAGAGGGCAGTATGTGATGCTGTCTGAGGTACCTCCCTTGGCCTCTGCCCCTCTTTGTGGTGGTTTGTCAGGGAAGGTGAAAATGGAGTGTGCTGTCAGCAGAAACAGCTGCAGAGCTGTGGCTGCACAGGCCAGAAAGGCACACAGAACTGTCTGAGACATTAATGTAATGTATGTGTAGGCACTTGAAAAAGTGGCTGCCTTTTGAAGCGATGGTGTACACTAGCAAGTCCCATTAGCTGAGAAGTGTAAATGTGTCTTGGTTTGCAAAGACAGGAGTCTGCTAAGGAAGGCAGGAGCCTGAAATGGAGAATGTAAACCCTCCCCACCCCTCTGAATTGCTATAAATTTTAAATTAAGGGGCTCTCAGGCAAAAAATATGGGAGCAGGAAATAACAGTTCTTTAATAGGGAAGAAAAATAAAAGGATAAAATAAACAATGCAGTACACTAGAACAACACTGACAGAGTCAGAACCCAACCTGACACCCTGTGAGGTGTAGATAGCAGTCCAATTAGAATTGTGGCTGCAGTCCTCCTGAAGTGTCAGGTGTGGTTCTGTTGGAGCAGGGGGTCCTGTAGAAAAGGACGTGTTCTTCCTCCAAAGATCCAATGGAAGAAGAGGCAGCTGCTGTTCCTTTAGGGAATCCAGTGGAGAAGCTGTGCTGGTGTCTCAAAACCTCCAGATTATATCTGGGTAGCAATGCTTGGCCCCTCCCTCTGGGCGGAGCCTCTCACAATGGGATGCTTTAGTTCTTATCAGTCATGCAGTGACATTCAATAGTCTGTTATCATCAGATGTCCCCTCCCAAGGGAGGAGTGATTGTGGTCACTCAGAGAGAGAGATAAGGCAAACTGCCCACTTGACAAAAGACAACTGCCATACAGATGGAAATAGAATACATCTTGCCTTGCCATCCGGAACAAAATGGTGTCATTAAAAAAAAGAAATCACCTGGGTCTCCAGGGCCACAACAGATTATTTCCTGACCCAAGCAGCAGTCTTGACAAAAGGTGTAAGGAAGAAAATAAATAAAGTCTGATATTCCTTTCATCATTTCTTTCTCAGTGCTTGGAGAGAGCCATGAAGTTTGCATTTGATGAATTTCACCTCTGGTACCAGCTTGCCCTGTCCATGGTAGCTTGTGGAAAGGTAAGGTTCAAACCAAAGGGCTCAGAAAGGGCACATTTTCCTCTGGAAGAGTGGATCTGGATTACTTGTTTGAATGTGTAGAGTCATGTGTGGGAGTAGGTGCCAGCAGGCAGGTCTATGAAAGGACAGTGCTCTCCTTTTAGTCTCTGATTTCACTTTGTGATGAGGAGTGTGTGTTTGGTATTGAGTACTGTTCTTTCTGTGTAGTGTTTTTTTCTCATTACCAAGGAGAAAAATGGATTTTGTGCATAGCTGTGGGTTGAAAAGCATTATACAGCTGTCCATTGTCTGCAGGTTCAACATAAATGGGCTTAGTATAAGAAAGGACTGATGTCTAAAACTGCCATCAGTTCACTCTGTGTCTTTGGGCAGTTGACTTAAGCTGTGGTTTCTCCATCTGTTAAAGGAAATGTAAATGTTTTTTTCATAGAGAACTTGTAAGGTTTAATATTTTTGAAGTGCTTGGTGTAAAATGTGCTCTAGAAAAAGAAAATGTGAATGTTAGCATAGTCATGTGTTTAAGCATAAGTGTTTTTTTTTTTTTAAATTAGTGTGGTATTTGTGAAAGTCACAGTAAACCACTGAGATGGCTGAAATGTGGTTGTGAAAAGTAGGCAAAGGTAACAGGAGCATTTCTTTATTAGTCTTAAAATCGTGGACTTCCTGTAGGAAATGTAGATGGTACAAAATGCAGCCAGTTCATTCTGGAGTCCCCACCTACACGTTTGGGAGATATGAGCAAATTGATGCTGTGCAGTAGTAGGCCACTAATTTTGGTCCTATATTCTGTGTCCATGCAGTGTACAGGAATCCATATGGACCTGAGTGGAGACCACCAACTAGCACTCATTTGCCAAATTCCAGCTACTACTGGTCTTTTATGGCTGTAGGCTGAGCTGGAAACAGTGGCCTTGGCATGGAAATAAGAGATGAACCTATGCTTTTGCAAAGAAGTTGTCTTGTGATGTATAAGTGGTTGCAAAGCTTGGAAGTGGTCTGAAGGAATACCTTCACTTTTGTGAGCATAGGTAAAGCCTTATCTTGGAAGACTGTCTGTTGTTAAGCATTCTATTTCCAAGAAATGGTAGAACAAGGAGAGAAAGTCTAATAAAGAGCATCAGATGTGACTAAGGGTATAGTAAGCAGTACTATGGAAAGACTGAAATTATTTTTTCGCCTTAAAGGGAAGGAAAAAAGTGTGAGAGAAGTCTGCAAGAGCTTTTAAAAGGAGGGATTAATCTTGTCTGTGGTGGTTAGGACAAGATGTGATTGCATCTAATTGCAACAACACAAGTTCATGTTTCTTATTAAGAGGCAAAAAAAATAAGGATAGCAGGACACTGGAAAAAGAGTGCCCTGTGGAAATTGTGTGGAGCCCAAATCACTGGGGATCTTTGGAACACCCTAAGCAAAGCTGTAGTGACCCCTCTGTGAGGCACCAGGGGTGTCTTCTGTGGGACCTTGCAAACTCTGATTCTGTTCTGGGACTCAATCATTGTCTCCTTTTAAATATAACAGATCTGGCTGATTTATGAGATACCAAAGCTTTGGCAATGCATATTAGATCAGCAGGGAGCTGAACAGAGATCTTGAGTCAGAAGGAGCCTCAGAGATTGCTACAGAAGTTCAGTACAAGCATTGCAAAATCCAATTCCAAGCTTGAAAACAATGGCTAGACTCAGTCATGTGTAAGGAAACCCGAATGTACTGGTGCAATACTTTAACAATGAGCTTGGTGCCATGATGCTAATACCTTGCACTGACCTATGTCAAGTGGGGGCTTACATGTCATGTCCAGCTCACCTTGGAATTCAGGGGGAGTTAGCACAGTCCTACCCTCTGTGTCTGTGCAAATCCTGCACCCTTGATACTGAGGACAACAATGATACACAGGCCATGACAGAAAGGCACAGAATTCTACCATGAACATGGGGTTTGTCTGGGAGTTCTATAGGCTTTACAGGTTGTGTAACCTGGTTCTCAACAGCAGACAATGCTATAGCTCTAGTAGTCTGCTGGAGAGCAAATGAAGAATTTTAACTGATGGTTTTGAGAGTGAGTGTATGCAGAGAATAATTGTGCTTCAGTCTTAGGTTAGCATAGGTTAGGAGAAGTGGGGCCTGATCTTTAGCTTCTAACAACTTGAATGGCAGTTCCATTCTTGTCCATTCAGTGTTTGTATATCTCTTCACCTTCCCTACATGTTACAGAATATTTGTTACTTAGATATTTGTTACTCTTTATGTTTTTTATCTCTATAGCTGTCCTATCTTTTCAGATTTTCAAGTACATCATGTATCTTTCCCTGTACTTTAACTATTTACAAGGTAAAATGTCCTGATCTTGCTTATTGATGTAAAAGTGCTAAATGTTCTGAGTGAGCCCTATATGGGTCAGAGGGAATTCCCTTACCCAACAATCCCATCTGTGCTGTATTTCACTTCTAATCCCAAAGTATTCCCTGAGGATTCCTGTCATAGACTCTGCAATGCGTCATCGTGCTAACGGGAGATGTGGCATACATTTTTATATTGCTTTGCAGCTTGATAGCAGGACAGAGTTCATTTACAAGCAGGTGCTCCAGTGTAGCAGAAAGAGCTGATGAGAAAACAGTATGGTCAGTCTAGACTGCAAAATGCAGAGTACACTTGAGCTTTTATAGGTGAAGATCTATTTTCACCTGTCTCAGTCACAGCCAATTCATGATCTCATTTCTTGGTAATGAAACCTCACATCCTGCAGCATTACTTGTTCTGCAGTACAGCAAATTGCACTCATAAATCCTGGGCACGACAGGAACAGTTTTATCAACCTGTAAATACTGGAAACTTTGGTTTCTCTTTTTTTGAAATATGTTCTTAGGATTTTCAATTCTGACCTTAAAAGTTCCATAAAATCCTATCTTGCCCTCTATTCTACACTGAATTTGACTAGAGATCTGTTTTATTTGTATATTCAGACTAAGTCAATTAAGTCAAATTTCAGTGTAGTTTCTTCTTCTGCCAGACAAAAAATTGCCAAATGGTGGTTGTCATTTTTCAAAAGTGATCAGTCTGAATGTCAGGCCAGCCACCTTGGCTCATTACCACACGTAGGCTTGAGTTTACACATTATTCTGAAAAGCACGTGTCTTAACAAAAATAGGCACATCACTTCAGTGAGTTCCTACAGGCCTTGGGGCTTCCTAAAACGGTAAATGAAAAAACTCAGGGAAGCATAACCTTCCTGTCTGTCTTTTATCCACTTAAGTGGTGGAAATAATGGAGTGGCAGCAATTTCACTTTCCTGTGTTTCTCAGAAACTTACATCATAAGAGAGATGGTGGGCTCTGGTTGTTTTTTAACCCATTTTTAGGAATGCCTTTTATATTGAGCTCTATTCACTAACAAGAGAGGCATGTATATCTAAATGACAAAAATTCACCATTACATTTGAAATACTTTTGTAGACAAATATAGATGGGAAAGGAAAGGAAGTGCTGGGATAACCTAGACAATGGCAAAGACGTGGTGGGAGATGTCCTGTGTCACCAAGTGCAGTTCTGAATAGGCCAAAGATGTTTAAATCATTCTAATGCAGTAGCCCTGTTCCTGTGGTGCTGAATGCTGAATTCTTCACAGATGCTTTGAGTTGCTTCTGCTGGTTATAACCTCAGCTGTGTGGCAATATCAGCCGGAGGCTTGGTGGGCATTGCAGCGCCCTGCCACGGCTGCCGTGCATGGCCAGGCTGGAGGCTGAGTGGCAAGTGGTGTAATAGCTGGGTGCCATCTGGCAGGGTCCTCAGGCAGTGAGACAAGCCACTGTCCTGCTGCCAGAGTCAAAACAGTGCAGACAGTTGCATCTGCTCGTCTCAAGATTTTGAAAAAGTGACCAGTATTGAGCAACACGGGGAAAGAAAGCACCAAACTGGCTTTCACAGAGTGGAAAAGACTTGGTAGCATTCGCTGCAGAGAAGAGTGGGAGCTGCTTGGGGTAGATTTGTTCTCTGCTGCTGCTTTCCAGCTAAACAGTTTTCCCTGGAGGTTGTGGAGGTTACCAGCGCACAGCTCTCCTGCAGACTAGGGTAGCTTTACCGACATTTCTGAACTAGGAGGCAAAATTGTCATAGTGTCTAGATGATGTATTACAAGCACAAGGGATGTGTAATAGGGTCCTTGTGCACTCACAAGTATTTCCTTGGCCTTGAACCAGTTGGATCAGTTACATGCTCCTTTTTCAGGTCCCCTTCCACATCTACTACCCTCACACAGGGTAGAGCCTGGGTGTCCTAAAGCTGGAGCTTTGGGAGTAGAGCTGGAGCTCCCTGGGAGTAGAGAAGAAATGCATAAGTGAGTAGGCTCTAGCTTAAGTTTATGGTACTTAAGAAAGTCTCCTAGATCTGCATCGTGAGTGTTAAAATACATGCCTTGGACAGCATGAAGCATCACTGATGCCTGTCTTTTGCCTACCATACAAGGAGATAAGATTTGTGTTTAGTGATACTAACTTGCCATTTTCCTAATGGTAGTGAGGGAGGGATTCTTCAAGGATAGCAGTGGAATTATTCTGTGAACACTGAACTGAGTTTGTGTAGCCTAAAAGTGCTGGGTGTCCTAGTTGAGCCATTCAACTCTCACGAGTCTTAATGTTTAAAGTACAGTGGATGTTTATTGTTGTTAGTGTATGCAATGCATGGGAATATCTTCACAGTCGTGTTCAATGTCTCTGCCTGAAGAAACCCCACAACACAACTTGGTTGGTGATTGAAGAGCTTTAGGATGTGTGTTTCTGGAGAGGAGGAGTGAGCAGTAATATAGCCTTAGGCCAGCTGATGGAAGGCTGGAGTATCTGCTAGGAGAGGATAATTGCTCCCAGCCCTCAGCTGTGTACTCACTGAGAGGCTGAGGTACCTCAAGAGTGAGTAAAGGAAGAGCTTGGGAACAGCTGAGGGGTCTGTGGGGAAAAGCCTCTGTGAGAGCTCAGGGGAGCTGGAAGCAAGTACCTGGAGGCAAGGACTGTGCTCAGCAGGCCTTGTGCTGGGGTTGCTGGTGTGTTCCTCTGGTGCCTGCCACACAGCTCTCCAGCCCTGCAGAACATGGCCAGCTCAGTGCTTGCCTTGAAGACAGCAACTGTGTGACTTTAGAGACTGCTGCATTGTTGCTGACCCTCCCCAGCCCCCTCAAGCCCATACTGAGGGCAACACAGGAGCAATGGTCAGCACTGCCATGTGGATGGATAGACCTGGCAGTAGGGGATGCTCCAAGCATGATACCTTGCAAAATGAGGCAGCTAAAGCTGCTTTCAGCTACACAAAATGCTCCTTTCTGCTTTTAGCCATTATGTTTGTTCCTCTTTAAGGCAACAGGGAAGAAAAAATCATGCATGTCTACCTGAATGGTTTTCTTAATCATATAATGCTTCAGGAGGTGTCTGGTGCTATACAAAGGGAAGTAATTGAATCCGTCTTGGCATCTGTCATTCAGCTGTGTTTCTGAGGGACTCCAGCTCTTCCCAGAGCCAGTCTTGCAGTGTCACTGTGCTCCCTTTGGCTGCTCAGCAATTGGAGATACTGCAGTCTTGCCCAAAGCTTGTGCTGGCAGCATTTTTAGGGTTTTGAAACCAGTCTTACACAGACATGAACTCTGATTTTGAAGCCCTTAGCAAGTTGCTGATACACACTGGTCATAGCCAAATAATGACAAGCTAATGTCTGAGCTGCTCCTATCTGTGCTGCACCCAAAAAAAGGAATCCTTCACCTTATTTAAGCAGTGCAGCAAAAGCAGATGTCTCTAAGTGCTTCAAGGAGCTTCAAGTTTGACTCAGCCATGCCTGTATTGCCAACATACAGCTTTCCAGAAGGTTAGAAGGAAAGTTAAAAATATATTTAATACATAATTCTGCAGCAACAGCAGACAAATTTTATGATTTAGGCTGTTCCTTCTGTTGGTATCCTTGCAAAAGCTTAGGCTGGTTGCTAGGCAACTGACATAAAAAAAAATGTACATTTCTCTTTGTATTGCAGGCAGGAACCTTGGGAGCAGCAGAGGCCTCGGATGGCTCCTTAAATAGCATTGCTGGGGAATGAAAGTTAAAATATTGAACATTCATTGGTTAAAGATCCTGTTACAAAGGTCAGCTATCTTGGGGATATTCAATAGTTTGGTTTCCTTTGGTGCAAAGGAAAGATTAGAAGGGAGTTTGTCTGTGTGCTGTAGATAGTACAAAAATGGAAATTTCCTAAGATGCCTGACTGTTGAGCAGAATACCTAGGTGGGCTCTATAATTGCCTTCAGGCTTAACTCTCTTTTCTTGACAGAAAGTGTGAAGTGAGGTGTTTGTCACATTAGCAAGTACAAATGTATGCTTAAAGATCTTAGAATGTAAGAGGTGCTTTTAAGAGGGAGTATTTGAAGCTGCTTAACTCCAGTGCTCTAATTTGATAAACACAAGGTAAAAGAAAAGGGATGGAATCAGTTCCTGTGTTAAGAGAAGTAAATGTCTTAGGGGAATAATGTTCATGCTGAGATTCACAGAAATCTCTAAATTCTGTGAAAGCTAACAGCAAAACTACTGATTGCAGAGTTCTCAATTGCTTGCTCATTCTGTCATCTTTCTATGTCAGTTCAAGGTCATTTATATCTAAATGGCTGTGAATCCCAGGACACAGGGAATAATAATTCTTGCATTGGGATGAAATATTTCCTCCACTTCCCCACAATCCCTTTGAAATAGTGCAGTTTTTAGACAGGATGATGCAAGAAATACAGCAGCACTAGTTGTGGAAATTCATTTGTGTACTAAACTGCCAGGTAAATTGAGGAGGCTGTCTACCAACCCACCATCTTGAGGAACATTTTTTCTTCTGGCTGAAAAGTAGCAAAGAAGCAAAAAACTAGGGAGGTTTATGGAACCTGTGCAAGAGAAGAGCAACTGTTCATGGCATGTCACAAGTCTGTCAGGCATTATTTACTGTCTGGAAATTATTCTTCCTTTTACTTATATCTGTGTTTTCTTTATCTTCTAAATATTAAATGGCTCTCTTATTTCCTTCTCTGGTTGCTTTGGAATGGTGAGAGAGCAAAGGAGGGGAAAGAATGGGAATTGTGTTGGAGTAACCCAGAAAAACCATTTGGGCAGTATCTATGGGTTTACCATAACTGATGGCAAATTCTCTCAAGCCATTTGGAAAAGAAAGAAGGAAGATGAACTGTAGGATGCTCTTGGTTCACTTCTGCTCGTGTGCAACCATCTTTGAGGAGTATGCCTCCATGCTTCATTATTGAATTAGTAAATAGGGAGTGGGAGTTGTGTTCTGTGTTTGGATAGTTATTTTTCTTTACATTTTATTCCCTTATAGGATTGAAAACCGTGACTGCCATAATTATGCAAGGGGAGAGTTGTCCTCTCCATCCTTCTCCTTCTCCAATAGCTTCCTTGTGATTCCTTGCTCTAGATGAGAGGCCAAATGAGACCTAGCTTTCTCAAGTCCTAGGGAACTGATTCTAGTGCAGTCATTATAAGCCAGCAATTAGCAAGTTAAATAGAAACGCCATAAATCTTGGCTTGAATCATTATGTGAGCCCCTCTGAAGCTCAGAATCATGAGTGGGAAGCATGTGCTCACTTGGAATTCAATTTCTGCTCTTCTCAAAACATGTCTCACCAATAAATCAAATTATTATTGCCTTGCAGTGAATCTCACAAACAATGCACTTGGCTGCCTGGTCCACCCACACTAAGTGAAAGAATATGTACATTTTAATTACCAGATTATTTCAATGTTGCACAAACACTGTTTCATGTTAAATATTTTTACAAACCAATGATATTCAATAATGAATGCTTGATATTTTTTCCCTGGCTATTAATGTCTGTAATTAGTATCTTTAAGAAACCTTGATATTACATGTCATGCCAGTCTCCTCTAAGTAAGGTCACTGTGGGAGTGGGATATTATTTCTCCTGTCATTCCTTGACTAATGTTTTCATCATCTGTATAAAATATCTGCTGAGTAAATTTTTCAAGGTGAAATTATATAATATCTCTTGAATTTTTAAAATGCAGCTGGGGAGAAAGGCGTCATGTCACCCTGTTTCCAAAACCACTTCTGCTCCATATGTTTAGCTGCAAATTTTATAAACTTCTTTAAAATGACATAACTTTGTAAATGTTTTAGGAGCAGTGCAGAAACTGTGCCTCTTGCTCTGTAAATCCATGTTCAGAAGCTCTCGAGTGCATATGTAATGAAGTGACTTGACACCTGGGGTGTTTGGGTACAGGCACAAGGTGGGGCCTTCTCCTGTGCAGCACTCAGTAGTCACTGCTTTGAGTGGCCTCCTGAACAGGCCTGGGGCAGGACAGACATGGCAAGGGCTCTGTGGTGTGAGGTGTTGGAAGCTGTGGTGTTGCCTTGTCCTGCAGACAGGGAGGGAGCAGAGTTCAAGAGGAACTGGCAAGGAACGCGTTGTGTCACTTCTCTTCTGGTGTAGGTCCTGCAGCTGTGGCCCAAATTAGGACAGGCCTGTCACCGCTTTGGTTTGTGTTAGTGCTGGTTGTGCTGATCCACAGGAGAGCAGCCACCAGCTCTCAGGTGCCTCCTGCTTTCCCTGCAGCTGCAGTGCTGGTGGGGAGCTGAGAAATGACCACTGGGTTGAGCTTGTGTCTGTTTTTGCAAGCATTGGCTCTGGACAGTGTATGGCCTTTTACATACCTGGCCTTTGCAGTTCACTTTTGCATGGTGAGATGACAAGGGTTGGTGGGGTTCGGCTGCAGATACACTGGCTGTCACAGTGCATATTGTCCTGCTGTCACATTTATTTATTTTCTGGAAACACCTGTGGGGCTGGAATACCGGTAGGAGGGCAAGAAGATGATATCTGGCCTAGGTCCCTTATGGGGTTATGCTTGGATTTCCAGCACATCCATCATGCTGCTGGGAATACCAGGTGCTTTCAGTGCATTTTGTGTGAGAGAGGAATAAGATGCCACTAAAACCTGGGACACCACTTGTTCTGAACAAATAGGTGTCAGGGAGGTTCATTCTGAGGGATGCTAGTCACCTCATGGCAACAGAGCACAGCAGTGTGTGTGTTCCTGTACCTCAGGGTTGAATTACACATCTTTGTTTCTCAGAGGGATGAAGTAATGGTTCAAGCTCTAGGACAAAGTTTATTGATTTCCATCCTTGGTCTGAGACAAGCTTCCTTCTGGCTTTAGGCAAATTGTGCATTTTGAATTTTAAATTAGCAAATGCTTCCTCACTTTTAGTGATCATGCCTGATGCTCTACATAAGTGGGAGCAACCTGAAGAATATAGGGTGTGCTGCTGCTCTTGTTCAGACCACAAGTTGGGAACCCAAGCTTTTCAAGCAGGAGGATTTGCTCCCTGCTGCATTGGTTATGGAACCCCTCTTTGCCTTAAGGTGGGCATGGCTTTCCATTTTTCCAGGTTCCCTTCCAAGCAAATTCCTAATCAAGCTTTTTAATTCAGTAGCAAGAAGCGGACCTTCAATCTGTGGAGGAAGGAGCTGGCAGGTGCAGCCCACTTTGATGTGGGTGGCAGAGGGGAAAGTGCTGATGGACAGTGGGAATGTGAAGCTGTGGTGTTACTACAGGGGATTGCAGCCATCAGCAGACTATGTGTGGATTGGAGTTCTGGTAGGGAGACGCCTGGGAGTCAGGAGGAGATGCCCAGGACCTGATGGGAATAGCAGATTGTTGGGCTTTGCAGGCTTCTGTTGCTGCTCTTCTGTAATATAGAAAGGCCATGACTATTTAACATGCTTCTGAGCATGCTTGTGTCTTGGGACTGTGTGGAAGACTTTGGGAGGAAACAGGCATACAAGGAGAAATTCCAAGATACCCCTTGAGCTTAAGCATGAGAAAATTTGGATTAGGGTGAGTAGTGGGAAAGGTTTAAACTGTGGTTTGGGTGAAATGGGCTGGGAGTCTCTGGTAGGGCAACTCCTGTCATCTTTTTACTGTCTGAGGTGGCCTTCTCATCACTGCCTCAGACCAGAGCTTTCTTCATTCCCCTTTAAAGCATCTGACATGTGGCAGCCTTGAATGTGTGCTGTAAAACACAATGTTTTCGGAGCACATCAGATCCAAAGGGCTTTGCAAGTGCTAATCTTGGAAAACATCCTCATTAATGGTAACCTAACACCAGAAAGACAGCAAGAGCTTTATGGACTTTCTTTCTGACATGTCCTTGGGCCACCCAGTGAACAGTGTATTGATTTGCATCCACCCTTTGTATGGTGGGGTCCCAGTTGCTTTCTTGTATGTTCTGGAACTGGAGAAGACACAAAACAACCTACTGAGCAGATTCCTTTAGCTGAACAAACCTCTCTGAGTGAAACTGGCCTAAAATATGAATGTACTGGAGGATAAGCTCTTTATGATCTCTTCTGGCTTACTGGAAGATGATTATATGCAAGGAAAACTACAGCAGAATTCTTGTGTATTGGGAGGGCAGAGTTAAAATAACCAGTGCATTGATAGCTAAGAAAACTGTTTCTTGTGAAGTGCACAGACAGGGCTGCCTCTTTGGCATGTTTCCTCTGAGCGTGGGAAGAGTGTGTTTGTGTGCGTGTGTGTACACATGTCTGCGTGTGGAGGTGGGAATAAAGTTGCTGACTTGTTGCTGACATGGGATTCTTTTCTCTCCAGCACTTCTTTGTACATGTCACTGCAATATTCTGCATGGACTCTCAAGAGCATTGTCTAATCAGCCTTTTTTGTTTCCTCCTCCTCTCTCCCACTCCCCCAGTCGGCATATGCTGTGTCGGTGCTCAAAGAGTGTGCTAAACTGCGACCTACAGATCCCACCGTTCCTCTGCTGGCTGCCAAGGTCTGCATTGGGTCACTGCACTGGGTAAGCAAGCTGATGCAATTCCTATTATGTA
This sequence comes from Agelaius phoeniceus, assembly GCF_051311805.1. Lineage (NCBI taxonomy): Eukaryota > Metazoa > Chordata > Aves > Passeriformes > Icteridae > Agelaius > Agelaius phoeniceus. The sequence continues at coordinate 88,889,718 of NC_135267.1, read as the reverse complement.
ACGGATTAGGTGCTGCAGTCACAGTGCCACAGTGTAGTTGCAGCGGGGAGAAAGGGAATCCCTGCTAAAATCATACACACATGTGTGCCCTTTATAAAAAATGAAAATCCCTGCAAGAAATTTTGTAGTGAGTCATTAAAATGTATTTTACTGGCATATTGAAGAAAGGAGGTGGGGAGAAAGCCATAACAGCCATTCTGAGGACTGCTGCTTCAACTGTGTGTCACATTGAATCAGCCACTCTTGTAGCCCCTGCAGGACACAAGTTCATAGTTATAAGTGGACTGTTAGATAGTTCAGGTCTGCTGGACAACTCAGTCCTTTGTTCTTGAAGTTGCTGTGTCAATGTTTTGTGTTCTGGATGTGTTAATGTACACCCCAGAAGCAGAGTGGGAGTGGAAGTTGTGCCCGTGAAATTCTGATTATCCAAAGGAGCAGAAACATCTGTCATTCTTTCTGTACTTGGTTTAATTAACTGAATGGCAGCCTGCTGTTCTCACCTGTCCTCACCACGAGGTGTCCCTGCAGTCAGTGAAGGATTACAATTGCTGAACAGAAGTAAAACAAGATGCAAGAAAACATGAAAGAAAATACCAGAATAATCTGCACAGATCTTGGAGAAAAGTTGTAGAATCCAATTTGCTGTTGTTTTGTTCCCTTACCCTGCCTCCCCACCTTCTACATCCCTGATGAAAGCTGCTGTTGAGCTAAACTTGAGGTGTATCAGTTTACACCACCATCAGGGAGGGTGTCTGGTTGTGTATGTTTTTGAATGGACTACACTGTTCAGACTATAATGGTTAAGCTTATATGTGAGTCAGAAAAAGCTGGGCAGCATCTTTTTCTAGGAAAAATCTTCAAGTCTGAGGACCTTCAGGCAATTCTTGCTGAACTGCCCAACCTACTTCTGCTCTACATTTGGAGCAATTTAACTCTTGTACCCACCACTCAGTCTCTCAATTTTGAAGGCTGAAAGTCATTCAGTGATATATAAAAAGATTCACAGTGAATGTTATTTTTTAAAATAAAGTAAATAAGGTTTTTTTTTATTCTCAGAGGTGTTGAAACAGTGTGAAAGTGAGGCATTACAGCTGTATTGAATGCTGTTCTTAGTATGTCTGATGAAGATTTCAATGCACAGCTAGCATATAAAAATACCTCGTTACTTTGAAAAGACAATGAGACACTAATTCAATTCCAGCTTGGGCAATCCAGTATGTCCAGACTTCTCATACATGACAGAGCTGATAAAATGACTGGCTAACCCTAAAAAGTAGCGAAGGCAAGGGAAGAAGGGAACATGAGCTGGTTTTGATTATTTCAAAGCAAGAGGGTTTTTTTCTTCAATGTACTGCTTTTTTATTGTGTGAAATGCTTTTCAGTGTTATTCAAACAGACCCTGGCTCAAAACTGGGGGTATTATGAAATAAAATCACGATTTCACAAGAGGGCAATTTTAGTGCAGTTATCTAGAGCACAGCCTTATGAACTAAAACCAAATTAAAAATATTCCCTCTCCCATTCCTTTCAGTCAGTGGCCTATGCTTTACCCTCATAACAAACTTGATGATGGTATAGAAGGGTTTTAATTAAGGGGAGTCTGAGGGAAATCAGATCATCTTTTAAAAGAACTGAAATGATAGGTTCCCACATCTCTTAGTCAAAGGGGTGCTTTTGATATTACTGCCAGACTCCTGTGCCTAATAAAGACCTTCCTGCTTAGCAGAGCTGTTTTTCTAAATGTCATCCTTACAGTAATTATTTGCATTTAAATTACATGGCAATCAAATCAGAATTGAATAATTTAAACTGGAAGTTAACAGGCTGATCAATGCCAGTATAAATAGAAAGGAAGATAGACATGGGACAGGAACAGTCTAATGGACAAATATTAGCAGTTACAAATATTCAAATACATCTTCTTTTTCAGAACATATAAAATATGATTAATTTTTCAATTAAGAAATATATCTGTGTACTTGATTGCTGGCTAGGCAGGAAAAGGGTGAAATCAGATCACCATTTATCCGAAAGAAACAGCTAATTTATATCCTGCATCTGTCTACTGTGTGGTGCAGTATTTTAGCCAGTTTGTTTATAGCCCATGGGCAAGCAGTACTTTAGTCTTCTTTCAGCTACTAGCAATTAAAAAAAACAACCCAAAATACAACATTTATGCAGATGGATAATTACAGAATGTCATGAGAAGCACAGAACAGTTTCTTTCGTGATTAATCTAGTGATCACTGAAGTAATTTTGCTGGCTTTGTACATGGTGTCTCAGAACACTTTAAGAGCAGGGAAAACAGAAAATTAATTGAAATATACTATAATGATTTACAACATTGAGGATGCTCTGGTCACATCTATGAAATAATCTCTCAGTGCAGAACAAATCAAAGTGAAAACGTGGATGCATTCATACAGTGCCATGCAAATCAATATGTAGCAGAGCCTGATGCAGAAAAGAGCTGAGCCTCCCCCAGCTTCTGTTGTGGCAGTATGACTAGATCATTAACTGATCTAAGTTGGCAGTACTCTGCTGGCATGTTAGGGGTACCCTGCTGGCTTACATCAGATGATCTGCCCCATCAACTGCTAGCTTCTTGGATTGGGCCTGCAGTAAGCAACTGAGTGGCATAAGCACTGCTTTGGGTCCCTTTTTCAGAATTAGAGGTCATAAAAAAAAATCCACTGTAAACAATAAATCAGTACTTCATTAATTCTAAAGCTTAAGCCAGTAGACTTGGAGGACCAGAAAAGCTTCAAAATGAATGCACATATGTAAACCACATTTGTATGGTCAGGATGCAGTCAAACCTGTCCAGCAAAGTTGGAACTTCTGTATTGTATCTAAACTATTACACAGGTGTTTTAAATGTTTTTGTAGTAGGCTCAGAATTACTTTTGAGGTAACATGCTGCTAATCCTTCCAGCTTGCTGGGGTTTCAGCACAGCAGTTTGCTGGACTTGCACATGGATGATTCTATCAAGCAAACACAAAGCCCATTTGTGTTTAGCCAGCTGTCTTTTAGCTTTCCAGAATGCACTGTGAAGTCTTTGACTATTGTAGGTCAGAGTATTGTTTTAAATTTCCATAGAAAAGTTGAGATAGCTTGCACTGGAACATGTCCATACTGAGGTTGCTTTGCCTTGCTCCCCTATAAATTCAGAGTTCTGCTCACTAAAAGGCTTTCTGCAATTTCCTCTTTCACTCAGCCTTCCCTGGCATGGTCTCAGCTGAATGCTCACTTGCCTATTTTGGCAATGACTTTGAGTTGCAGTATGAGTTGTTGTTTTTAATATTTTAATAGTACAGTTCTGTTAATTTCACTACTAATCTAGGTTCTCCAGGATGCTGTTATGGCGGGTATTGTTAAAATACTAAAAATGGAACTTCTTCCTAGAGACAAGCATTAAATACTGAATTTCTCCATTTTTGGGAGCCACATTTGAGGTGTTTAGGGTTACCCTGGTGCTTTCTTTTGCCTTTTACTCAATTGATATCAATGGAGGCATGTTGAAAATATTGTAAACGCACATAGAGCAAAATGGACTGTAGTCCTAGGATAGGCTTGACTCCTCTAGAACTCTGCTGTGACAAAAAGCAGGAAGACATGAGGCCATGTCTATGATTTTAATTGCTCTACAGTTGATATAATAGCAATAGTGGTGGTGTGCTAAACTTGTGTAGCATCAAATGATGCCTGTATTATCAGCTAATACAAGCTTTTCAAAGGACTTTGTCCCATGGCAAAAGCTGCAGTACAGGATGGTGCTGTACCTCATATTTCCCTCATTTCTTTGAACTAGTGTGCACAGCCAAGTGCTCTACTGCAGCACTTTGCTGGGAAGGCGGAGATCATGCCATCAGTCAGGGAAAGGGAGAAGAAGTGGTGGTGGGCCAGGGCAGACTGTGCATGGAGTCATAAAAACTGAGTGGGACATGCCATGAGGTCAGGACATCATGGTGTGTGTGTGTCAGGGGGGTTGGCAGGATGTAGATTTAGAGCTGCATACTCCTGAGGTAACAGCTTACCATTCATTACTTTCACAGAGCACTTAATCAGAGGGTGCTTCTCTCCCCTTCTGTCTGTTGTTGACCCTGCCACTATAGATAATAAATGCTATGCAGGTGCTGGTACCCAGTCACTTAGGAGCCCTGGAGTCACCTGGAAATGCTTAGGTCATAGTGCAATATGAATAATATTAAAAGATGAAATCTAGTCCCATTACTGGAGTTACTCTGCCTGCTGACAGACATCTGAGAGGATCAGCATCACCAGAGTGAGAGGCTGCTGAGAAAGCAGGGAAGGGCAAGGAGCTGCTAAGTATTTCTTCTGTCTTTTAAAAGACATTCTTGATTACATCACCACTGCTGTTCTGGGGCAATCCCATGGGTTTTAGACATTAAAAATGACCAATAATTTTGTCTTCAATACATTGCCTTTGTGAGCAAACCACTTTAGCTACAGTGGAGGAAAGGCCTGAGTATTCCTAAGTGCTGGGGGCTGAGTTTACACAGACTAAATTGGTGGGCTTAACAATGGTGATACAGAGAGCAAATGCTGACTAGACCAGCAATAGAAAGCACAGGATTTTTTTTTCTGACATACATAACATGATTGGCTTTGTGTGCTGTAAACAGCTGTGGGACAAAACCTTTTCATTAGACTATGCCTTATGGAGCACTTTCTTCCTATGCATTTTCCTTCTTTTCTTTCTCATTTCACTATATTTATATTCTTCTCTTTGAATTAGTCTCTATAGCTACAACCCAGTGTAATTAAAATGCTAAGAGGTCAATTTAACTAGTTAACATCATGTGTAATTCTGTATACATACCCATTCTGTAGGATTTTGATCTGTTAAGTGCTTGGGTATTGTTCAGTGTCATGGGTGTCCAAATTCACCTGCTTCATTAACCTTGTCTGCTGTCCTCAGTCCAGTGTCATTTGATGCATTCCCTACCTCTTCCTTAGTGTGCTCCTCCTTTTTGGCACATTAAAATGCTGTTTTCATCCTGCTGTACATCACTGATTTGTTTGTGCTTAGTTACTCTAAATGTGTGCTGGTGAGAAGTGCAATTTTTCCTTAGTCCTGCAAGCTGTTGATTCAGTGGGGTAGGGCTTGAGCTTTTCTAAAAACAATCTGGGTGGCAGTTGGACACCAGCTGGGTGGCATTAGGCCAGGGGACAGCACCTGCTGTTCTCCACTCCCTTGTCAGTATGCCTCCAGGCTTGGCTTGAGCACACACCAAAACCTGTGGCCAAATAACAGTGGTGGCTGGAACAGCCACTCTCTGTACCAGGGGAAACATCCCTCAGGGTAGCACAGCTAGCAACTGTTCTTTTTCTTTCAAATATGAAGGAGGAAGTGAAAGGGGAAAAAAAGCCCAACCAGCCCCAGAGCATTACCATCTCATTGGTGTCAGTTCACAGTTTGGCAGCCTGTCTCTCTCCAGGTGCCAGGTGTTTGCTTTCTGGTGTGATAGAGGGGTTGCTTAGCTAGTGGTTCCAGGTGCCTCCTGACACTTTATATAGCTGGAGTTTAAAATGCAGAAAGTTCTTCTTAGGTTGTTTTTCCCCCATGTTGTCTTTCTTCCAGGCAAGTTTTGGAGGCAGGGAGCTTCTCCCTGCAGCCTGGAATGCTGCCTTTCTCTCCACCAGCTTTTCAGTGCAAAGTATGTAGAAAAGTGTTAGAACAGTAAGGACCAGATTGGAGGGAGGGCTTTGAGACTTCGTTTTTTGTTGCTTCTAAGAGAATAACATGGTAGGCCTTCCCTCCTCCCTTTCTCCTCTCCACAGTACAGACTGAAGGCACCCCATATCTGTAAGAACCCCCCAGACACAGCTTTACTGGCAGATCACAGCTCAGGCTCACTGCTGGTCCCTCATTGGGTGCATGGAGAGGTAGCTTTTATCCAGACTGCAGTCTGGTGGTCCTTGCAGTTTAGCTGGTTACCCCAAATGTGTCCCAAGGGGGTTGTTCCTGTTTCAGGTAGTACTTTCCAGATTCACAGTTGACTAGGCCATCTGCAAGATTGATGCACTGGAGAGTTGAAACATCACAGTGGCTGATGCGAGTGAAAGGTTTGGTTTTTCACACTTGCCCAGAATGACTGAAGAGTAGGAGAATGGGAGAAGAGGGGGCAGATGGCTGCCACAGCAGGGCTGGCAGGGAGAAGTGTCTGAGTGCTGTAAGAAGGAAAAGTAAATGTTCTCATAAACAGAACCAGTTGTGCTGGAGTTTGTGAGGCCACTTATTTTCAAAGCAGACTTCAGCTGACCCAGGTTTGCATTCATAAGAATCTTTGTGGCTGGTCAAAATGCCATTGGTGTTTAGTGTGAATAAATGTTCACAAGAATGTGTTAGAAGTGCTGTTTCAGCCACTCTGAAAAGTTATGGTTTTAATTATTCATTCATTAGATTAATCTGATACTGACAGGTGGCCCTGGGTAACTGGCAGGCAGGAAGGCTGAATGGTGCACTACTGATTTGTGCTGTATAGGTATTTCCAGTCAGAAACTGGAATTACCATCAGGTGACCATTCAGAGAAACAATGGAACAAAATCTCTCCAATTTTCCATGTCTTCATTTCAGCTTCAAACTTTTCATTCATTTTTTCCATACACTCTACCCCTTCTCTTGTTCACTAGTCATTTGAATACCTTGTAGAGCTCTTTTCTTCATCTAATGGACACTTCTTGGATGAAAGTGTGTGTGGGGAGAAGAGGAGAAACAATAAAGAATGAGAGTGAGAATATAGCTGTTTATGGTGGCAAAGAGGTGCATAATGAATTTTCAAGCTGCAGAGATTTCATGTCTTACGTAAAAGTTTCTGAGAGATGAAGAATTCAGTTATAATATGGGAGGGGTTTTTGTTGTTCATTTGTGGGTTTTGTTTTTTTGGTGTTTTTTTTATGTGGCAAGTCATGGCCCACTTCTTCATTGTCCTAGGCTCTGGTCCAGGACACATTTCAGTATGTGGCAGGAAGCTGCTAGGGCTACTGACAGGTTAAGAAATCTGGAATAAATCTCAGTCTTCCTGATGTGATCAGAGTTTAAGGGTTTTATCTCAACATTGCTGAAGTAGGTGGGACTATTCCCAGTGGTTTTGGTAAGCTTTGGATTGCACCCTCAAAGACAGGCCTTGCAGTTTAGTTGGTGAGTTCCAATATTCCTCAAGAGGTGTTCCTGTGTCAGTTAGTGGCTTCCACAGTCACAGCTGATGGGGCAATGAGGAGCACTAATGCTTTCAGGAAAGCGTTTGATGGCAACATATGTGTTGGTTGTTGGACTGACTGATCTGAGGTTTCAGAAATTGGGGAATAATTGGTCTACCTCTAGTTTGAATCCTGTGGCCTCAGGGAATTGCACCAGTGGGAAGAAATTCAAGCAGTGGAGATTTGCTTCTTCACTTGCAGTTTTCAGCCTTTCTTCAGGTTTATGTTAAAAGTAATTTTCTTCTAATGTTTGATATCATCTAATAAATCCAGGTGGTTTGTTTATGAAGCCATTAGTTAATGTTGTCACCTGAATGTTTTCAAGTGATGGGATTAGGAGGCTCATTGACAGGATGCTACACATCAAGTCAAGTAGATTTTCTTCATAGGTAGTGTATTAACAGATCACTGCAGAAGGCAAATTTCTTGTCTGATGGTGCATTTTAATTCCAGGTTGTTATGAGTGAGTCATTTTAGATGTTAAGGAGCCATGAGGTGCTGAAGTCTGACAATGCTGAGTATAAAGAGGGCACACATCCACAGTACTTGTGTCTAAACTAGGTGGATTTCCAACAAAAAAGTACTTCCTCAAAATTAAACAACCCCATCCCATAAAGTCAGTTGTGATGTAATTAAAGTTTCCAAAGGGAGGATTTGTCAGAGAGTGTAATGGTGTCTGCTTCTTGATTAGGGATGACTGATTATGGGTGACAGGATCTGCATACTGTCTTGTACAGAAATGAGATCTTCCTGTAGGCTCTATCTTTCAGGCATTACTTACAAGTTTTGCCAGTGTCTCTCCAACCTACACCTTTCAATGTATATACAGTGTACAGGTCTTTGTCTTTTCTACTTAAAATGGGTGAGTGATATTAATAAGAGTTTAAAGTTAGAAATGAGAAACACTCCATTCTATAATAATATTTAACTTATTCTTTTTATTTAAAATTGCCAGTAGCTCGGATTTTACAGATGCTGATAGATATGTGTTGAAAGGAAGGCTGTGGAGAGCAGTCTCTGATGTGGTGGAAGAGACCAGCTTACATTTTTCATCACTTCGGAGGCTGATCCTGAGAGATTGTGACTGCTCTCTCCTCCAATCTCTATCTATAATATAAAATGCATTTTCAAGGAAATTGTGTCTTTACAAAAGATGCAGAAAGTAGTTAGTTAGTGCAGCCAGAGCTGCCAAGGTAGTGTGTTAGTTCAGATTAAAATTTGTGTTCTGAAATTTCTGCATCCTTTTGGCAACAGAATTTCAAGCAGCAACTGAGAGCTTTCAGTGAAGTTAGTGGTTTCTTGTTTTATTCTAATGTTTGAAAAGACAGTAAAATTTGTTAAGGTTTAAAAAAATCAGACAGCAAAACTGAATGGTATTCTTTTGAAGGAAGAAACCTGTTAGACCTTTCAATGCCCTACTAGGATATCATATATGTAGTCCAGCTGATCCAGTGTTTGCATTTTAGGCTGCATGATTGAAGTGTGCCTGAAGGAAGCTATAAAATAAGATCATATCTCTGATTAATCTTAAACATCTGGAAAGAGTTTGGGGTGCAAACCCCAAACTTTTCTTAAAACTGTGCATGTGCACCAAGGTCTGCTCATCTGACCTTCTACATTCTCCTTTTTATGAGTGTTCACTGGGATCACTGAAAGCCCTTGTGTGAATGGCTCACAGATCACTTGCAGGTAAGGCTAATGGTGAATTTTATTGGAGTAAATATAGAGGAAATGCCTATAAGTCTCAACCTACCTCTTTTGCAGCTGGAAGAAGGAGAACACTTTGCTAAAATGGTGATAGACCTGGGTGAGGATGCTGGAGAGTCCCTGGCAAAGGGTTACCTGGCACTGGGCCTGACATACAGTCTTCAGGCTACTGATGGTGAGTTACTTCTTTGTCAAGTGTGTTACATGGAGAGCATTTGCTCCAAGTCCTCAGTGCAAGCAATTGGAATTTATTAGAAAATCTGCCTTCAGTGCTGACTAGACATTGAAAAGCAATCAGATCACAAGATAAATGGGAATTGTTCACATGCTCAGAGAGCTTCTTCTGTGGTAATAAAAGTAAAGTTATTAGGTAAAGGGAAAAATGCAGGTCATTACTTAGGGGGTGATTATCTGAGTGTAGGTGACAGTGCTTGGTGTGTTTTACTTGAATATTTGTAATACATTTTTTTCACTTAATTTACACAACAAAAAGTCAAACTTTCCATCTGTTTTCATATTTTTGTCACCCACTCATAAATCATAAAGAAATACAATCCAAGAACTGGAGTCAGAAATGCCTCACTTCAGTTCCTGGCATGATACTGATTCCCCACAGAGATTCAACCTCTCTGTGATGTAGTTTCTTTTACTTAGAAGTAAACAAGATAAAAATATCTACCTCACTGGTACATGTGGATGTTGACTAGAAACAGACCACTGAATGTAAGAAGTATTTTATTTTAATGCTGCTTACTTGGATCTTGAATGAGTGGACAAGAGGCTCCTGCAGATTTGGTGCTTTGTAGTTAGAAGGGCTTGAAGTGTTTGGGAGAGTTCTAGCTCTGACCTTCATCAAGCTCACAGGTGGGAACAGTCTTTGTTTATTCTGTGACTTCTAACATGGGTAGGAGATATGTTCTAACACATTTCCTTTGAATAATGGCTGAGCTGGTTTGTTTCCTAATGATTTTGGCAGTCGTACCCTCATGCAAGCAATGGCTTTTCTCTCATGAGGTTCCACAGAAACAAACCAACTTCTTCAAAGTTGATTCAGCAAAGAAGCCTGAATCAAAGCTAAAATTACTCTATCATGCTATCATGGAATATGCAAGCCTTGCAACTTACACCAGAATTCTGCAAGGCATGTGTCTGAGAAAGTGTTCTTGTGCTCTTCAGTAGTGCAAGCTGGTGTAGTTTCTCAGCCAGCCATATTTGATCAGCTGTTCTGAGAACTGCTTTTCATCATGGAGGCTTCCAGGCACTGCAGCTTTCTCCAGTTCTCCATTTCTCTGCCTCAGAGTAGTTCTCCCTAGAAAGTTCATGTGAAAAAGTATGTCCTTCCTAGCCTGAACTTTGTCTTACATATATATTTTAAGTCCACTAGGAATAGAGTTCTACTTAACAGCCTGGTTTTTAAGGCATTTTGCCTAGACGTCGTTTAAACTGTTGTAAAGCTATACAAGATCCCATAGACTATTTTCAGGGATAGAAGGTTTTCTATGTCAGCCCCTTATGATCTCTTTGTAAACTTCAGTATGAAAAGAAGGTGGTTTCTAAAGAATGGAGAGGCATGTACTGTACTCTAGCTCTAAAAATATTTTGGCACAGCAAAATATGAGTTGGAAACTTTTTCTGGAAACCTCCTGAGTTTTCAAGAGACTAGTTCAATATTGTGTCCTTTTTAATGTAAAACAAACAGTCTTCACAACAGCTGCCTTGGATTATTTTCAGATTAGCCTCTCATTTATGTTTTGAAACAGTGGAATATATCTGCCTTCTCACTGTATCTCTAGCCCTTAAGACAACAGGACAAGTCACTCAGTTATTGAAGGGAAGTAGGAAGAGTATATTTCCATTTTGCAGATTATGTTTTAATAAAATGGATTAAGTCCTTCAAAAGCATACATATGATGGTCATGAATATGGAACTGTGTTTCACTAGAAAATGTCAAATTTGCACTAGCAAGACATTTTTCATTAGCATTGTTAAAAAATAGCATATGACAGTGAGGAAGCAAAGCAAGAACATGCTGAAAGACAGCAGTTCTGTGATGTAATCCTGTCTCATGTTGTCAATCTTGTTTATCATTGTATTTATACCAGTTCTTACTGACATATGCAGACAAGTCAAACATCTATGTGTGTGTATATATGAGATTCCTGTAACTTTCTAGTTGAGATGACTTTCAGTCAATCAGTATTTTCAATAGTAGCTAAGTGTTTCAGAGACATTTGACCAATTGCCTTCTAAACCTTTCAGCCTTCCATCCAAGTTAGACTTTCTTATTTAATATAACCTTCTAGTAATTATTTCTCCTCCTGTGTGACAAAGGCACTGAGGAGTTGTATTAAAGCCTTTTCTTTGTAATTTGCAAAAAGCTCCTGTAGGAAGTAAGATTTCCAGAAACTTATACTGGAAAGCTTCCTTATTCTTAATGTTTAATTACATGTTTCTTGAAATAAGTCTCATTGAAGTAGCTGAATGTTGTGTCCTCAGAGGAAGTCATTGACACTTTTACACTTTTGCCTCAGTCTTAGAAGCCCAAGCCTCCTGTGCATAGTTCATGTTAATTTTCTGCAGATCACTTTCCAATGTCAGTTGTCAATGCCAGCAGCAAACCATTCCTCTTCTTCCCATACTTCCAGTTTTGACATAAGCTGTATTGTCAACTTTTCCTCCCTTAGGTCTGGTGAAGAATTCACTGAAGACAGGGAAAGGTGACATGAATTTACCAAAGGCTGAAGAGGAAAGACTAGGTTGAGAATGTATTGTGAAATGCAAGTGCCCTTCTTACCTCACATCACCACCTCACAAATTGTGAAATCTTTTTATATATAACAGTCCCTCATTCTTTTTTCAGAGAGGAGTGTGCTGTATCTCTCTTTTCATTTAGAATTTTGGTAGAAGGTCATGGATCAGGGACTGAATTAGAAACTCATTCTATCAGTCTTTGTGGATTTCACAGTCAGTGTACTGACAACACTGGTTAATGTTAAGGCCCCCCCCCCCCCCCCAAAGTCTATAAATTATTAGTGAACAAACTTGGTCTTTGCTTTTGGAAATAACAGTGCATGCAATTTTTAATTATAATTCTGGGTGCTTAAAATGTATGTTGTGCCATATTAGAAGTCTTAACACAAGGGAATAATTTCTGAAACTCAGTCATATTTGCAAGAGGGTGCATATATGTCATTGTTTTAGTTTGGATCAGAAATTTATTTATGAAGTCCATTTATCTGTCATCCCCACTTCTTACATTGTGAGTCACATACAGGAACAGTTTTGCACATTACAAACTGAATCCTTTCCCACAAAACAAATGTTTTACATAAATAGACCTGACTGTGCTTCAGCTGCTAATGGGTGCTCAATCCATTGGACAAGATTAGAACTAGATTCCTGTCCCCATGTTTGTAGAGTTGATTCTGATCCTTGGCACTGTGTTTCATTCCATGCATTCACTACTCCTGCTGTGCTCTAACTGCTTTTATTAAGACAGAGCTTGTCCTCCTTTGTTTCTAAATGTGATCCAGAGCTTTGTGTTTAGGTACAAAATGCTGCTGAAGAGCCTATTGAATTTTAAGTAAGGCTGAAGCTGCTTTAAAAACCCAGATTGCTTCAGAAAATAAATCTTGGGCTGCTCAAGTGGCATTTGCAAAAGTCTTACGGGTTTCAGAAACCCCCCTGTGCCACTCTCCCATTGGTCAGACTGCTTTTGGAGCTTATTTTAATTTTAGTAATAAGTAATGTTTTGTTTTAGTTGATGGAACTGCAGCCGCCATGCTCGCAGGAAGTATAGTTAGGTAGGGACTGAAGAATTCTTTGGTACCACTGACCTGGGAGAATGGAGCACAAATTTTAAAAGTTTAATCAGACCTGCCAGGTTCTGTTTCCTTAGTGCAAACTTTTCTTTGTCTGAAGTGAGAGCTTCTCAGTGATACAAGTGGATTGGAGATTTCTTTGAATAATTCAGGGATAGGGTATCTGCAACATCTTGGGGCAGCCTGTTTCAGAGTCCTGCCACCCTCCCAGTAAAGAATTTCTTCCTGTATATAGTCTAAATCTTCCCTCTTCTAGTTTAAAACCATTGCCCCTGGTAACACAATAGTAGGACCTGGTAACAAAATAACTCTGTCTTTCTTAAAAACCCCCTTGAAGTATTAAGAGGGCCTCCCTTGACCCTTCTCCAGACTGAAAAATGACAACTCTCTCAACTTTTCTGTATAGGAGACATCTTCCAGCCCTCCAACCATTTTCATGGCCCTTTTTTGGATTTGTTCCAATGGAACCATGTTTTCTGTTGTGGATGCCAAGCTGCACACAGCATTCCAACTTTGTGGTAGCTGAAGATGCAGTCCATATTGTGGGAGGTGGGAGTCACATGCTGTTTCCCAGTAATGCAGAGGCAAAGCTGACTAGTTGTAGAGTAATCACATCATTTCCACAACATATTTTGTGTTCTTTCTAACTACAAACTGAACATTAGTCTAATGTCTTAACAGGTGGAAGCTCGAAGTTCTAGCTTTTCCATTTGGTGTTTAATTTGAGGGACAAATGGTAACATTTCTTTCAGTCTTTCTTATTGTGTGGCATCTTCAGAATTGCTCTGTAACTTAAAGAATGGTAGTTTCCATGAGAAACAGAATGTCAGATTTTTTTCTGTAGGGATGTTTATAGATATGATCAAATCCTTTCCAAAGTCTCCTCAAGCATTTTTGTTTACATCAATCTTGGTTCTTTAATATTTTTTCCAAATTTTCTTTCTTTGTTACCTTTATCCAGTATTTTGCAGCCTGATTTAAGGCTACTGAGAGTGGTGTATTTTTAATAGATGCTGCATTTTACATGAAAGTCCATGTCTTAAAATTTATTATTTAAAATACAAATTTTTTGATAAGTTTTTTATCTTAGAGTAGGTTTTGTGGCTTAAGCAAGTTCTGATCTTTATGATTAGGAAATCCTGAAGATTGCTGTTCCTCCCAAATGAACCTGGTATTCTGAAGAACTGTTGGAAGATTTAGAAGTACAAAAGGTCTGATCACTATAGCTACTGCAACAAATAATTTACTTACAAAATTTCACTCACTGGCATATTGCAGAATACAAAGAAACTGGTTACCTTTGCAGGTCTTGCAGAAGAACACATCTCTTTTCTTCTTAATAACTTTTAAGAATACTTGAATTTCACTGGGTTTGTTGCATTATTATGTACTACTTAGTAACTTGCTATTTTGGAGCATACACTGACTTGATGTATCAAATCAGATACATTCATGGGTGATGTTTGCTAATGGATTAACTACTCATCACTTCCTTATGCTATTGATCAATAGCTCTTAATTTCAGGATAGGCAGAACAAGAAACAACTGCTATGCAAGAACCAGAACAAAACAGCCAATGCATTTCTAAAAATCATCACTAGGTTTCCAGATGTTTTGCATCTGAGAAAGCCATGTTCCTTTAAGCTCTTCCTCTGTTCCTGTTGATGATGATATCTTACGATACCCAGGTATAACAAGAGCTTGATTCTTCTCTTCCTTTTCTGGTTTTAGGTAGGAATTAATTTATACATTGATACATGTGTGTACTGGGCAGGATCCATTAATCAAGCAATTAGAGACATGGAAGAAGGGCATTAGTGGCTAATGCCACATCTGAAGTAACCTAAAGTCTGTTGTGGTCTCAAAGATGGTGGTGTTTTGTCACAGAGCTGTAAGTTTGGCTGCTGGTGTTCCCTGTTACACCTGCAGCACCCTCCTATGAAGATGGTGGTGAATGTGTACATTCTGTACACATACTGTACCTGAATCAGAATGTGATGCAGGTTACTGCTTGTAGCATTTGCAGCAGTCTGGCTCAGGACCTGTTATCTTCTTGGTATCTAGTTAGTGTTTGACCCCTTCTCCCAGCCCCTTCAGTAGCATATATAAATAAAAAATGCTTCAGTATTTCAAACAAAGCACTTAAAATAATCTTTAATAAAAATGAATTTGAGAATTCATGTCAAAATGAGCACATGCACAAACACACAGAGATTTCCATAGTGTTTATGCTCCCAGTTTGAATACTCTATGCATTTATTTGAATTGAACTAATGCTTAAATTGAATTAACGCATTGAATTAATGCTTAAATGGTATTGTATCTTGTCCTACAGCTACTCTAAAGAGCACTCAGGATGAATTAAACAAGAAAGCACTTCAGTCTTTGGAGAGGTGAGTAGGAATTTTGCAGATACTTGCTTTGTGCATTTTTTTCATTAATTCAGAAAAATTTTTCTTTTTATGTTTCTTTTTCCTCTGTGTAAGGCTTCCATGCTGGAAAGTTCAAAAACAGTTCATTAGATTTCAGCAGTAGTGTGTCAAAACCATTTTTGTGATGGCTAAATGCAGTGATTATTTGATTGAATATCCAAGGGAAGAATACTGTTCTGCCACCTTACAGAAAAAAAACCTAAGCCCCAAATTAGCTGCAGTGAGATCTATAGTGCTGGGAGATGCAGCTTCCTCACATGATGCCAGCTGGCAGACATGGAAAGCTAATTTTGTCTCAATTCCTGTGTGAAGCAGGCTTAAAATCCTATTTCCGTCATGGTGGGAAAGTACCTCCACCATAAGGGTGTAAGCAGCTATGGGGTGACCTGGCACCAGGGCACCTAGGGGAGAGAATAATTGCTGTCCTAATGAGTGTTTAAATCAACTGTTGTTGGAAGAGGAGGTTCTAGAGCTAGTGGTACAAAGCAGGCACCACTCACCTCTCCTTCATCCCTATATTTTTGGTGAAAACTGATACAATGGCTCCACTCTGGAAGGAACTGTGCACTCTTGTGCAACTACACTTGAGACCTCAAGTACAACTTGATATAAAACCCTTTTTTGTCCATTCTGTGGGGTAGAGCATTAAGGTGTGAGCTTCCTGACTCTGTTATGATTAAGTTACACCACCCAAAATACACTAGGTGGTGTTCAGGCAGTTATTTACATTTGTACAATTACATTCACAATTTACAACCCACTGTAAAGGTAGATGCCTACAGACTATAGATAGCAATTAAATGGAAGCTTATGTATACTAAGTCTTGGGCTGAAGGATCTAATTCTGAGTTTATTGTTGTCATAATTACGTAAGTGAAGAAAACTTGAGATCTCTGGTATCTCAAAGTACAGATTTAACAATTTGAACAATGTTAAAAGATCTTAGCTGTTTTGCTGATGCTGACCAAGAAGGAGCCCAGCATGTTTGTCTTACACTGGTTTTGTAGTGAGTGCAAGAACTGAAACCACAGATACAATTCTGGGTATTTACCTTATGGAGATCTGAGAGAGAAAACTTCTAAAAGCCATTTATTCATTCATTGTTTGGATGAGGAGTGTACTTTTACTTTTAAGTCACACTAGTTTGTGGACTCCAGCGTCGTACATAAACTGCTGACCAATTCTAAGGAATTGTGGTGCTGCACTGCTTTTCAACTTCCTTGTTTTTTATCCTGTGACCTTTCTCATTGGCTGTGACTTGTTTTCATGGTATCTTAACTCTACCTAGGAGGCAGACAAGCTTCTAGCCAAACATTAGTTACTCAAACGTCAGCCAACAGGAATGTGACAGTGAGCTGATTACTAGTGATTTCTAAATGCCTAAGTTTGGTTTCCTTCCTTTTTGTACCTTCCTTGGTTTTTGCCTTTTTTTGAGGAGCCTGTATGATAGGCCATAGTTTGGCCTGTAGTCATCTCAGTAAGGGACCTTTTCAGTTGGAAGATTGCACTAAATGTTTTTCTAATTCCTTATGAGGAAAATGAGCAATAACAATCCTTTGTTTCTTTCCAAAAGCACCAGTAATTTCATTTGCTATACTCTTGTGAACTTTCCTGTTATTTATTGCTGGAGAAGCTACTGAAGGTTTCATAAGAGACACTTTGTAAAGAGGTGACTCGCCCTGTCTAACACCTTAGGGCAAAGCTGGGTTCTACCTTGTGGAGTTTTGTTGTTTGTTGCAATTTTGGGGGAAGTTGGGGATTTTTTTGGTTGGGGAGGTGGTGACTGTTTGGGTTTGGGAGTTTTTTTGTGTTTTTTGAAGTGGAAGGAGAAATTACTGACTCACCTGTACTAATTGCATGTTGATGTCTTTGGCATTCCTTCAGAACACTTGAGTGCCACCTTGACTTAGAGAGTTACAGGACATATTCAGTCCATACTAAATTAATTTGTTCTAGAGCTTTTAGTTATAAAAATCAGCTTCAAAATCTTCTTGCTCACAAGCCAAGATGGTATTTGAAAAGTGGCTGCCATTAAAACGGTGTGTGGTTTGTTTCCTGAAGGAATTATTTTATTGCTACTTGTTTATTATTAGCAAATCAATAGTTTTGGCATGGGTTTTAACCACCAGTATTGTCAGCCTGTCGTTTCTCCCTCATAAGGACATTAATTGTGCTCACTTTGGGCCTGGCAGTGCAGGTGCAGGTTTCCCTGGTGTCCTGGAATGCAGCCCAGAAAGAGGTCAGGAAATGTTAATTGGCTGTGAGGGACCTTCCTCTTCCCCATTTCTCCCATGTGAAATGACTTCCCTGTGCTGCAGAGCTGTGAGTGAGCTCTGTGAGTCACAAGGGGAGAATGCACTGGCTCCTGGAGTGGGCTGCCAGGTGGCATCAGCTGCTGCCCCACCTTTCCTCCTAGACTGGGTTCCCCAAGACACTATCCCAGCATTGCCTTGGTTAATGGCTTCTCCACAGGCTAGCAAATTCACACTGCAGTTTCGTGCCTACCATAGGCTGAGAGGGGACAGTTCTGCCTAGGCTGTCCATCCCTGTTCCCTGCCTTGTACAAGACTTTGTTAAAGGCTTGCACATCTGGTTCTGGAGACACTGCAGCCTTCTCTAGCCAAGGCTTCACTTCAGTGTAGTGCCTGCTGTGGGCTGGAAGGGATATTTCAGAGTCCAAGCTTGACAAGTAAGGGCCTTGGTGTTGGTCCAGGCGCAGCTCCTGTCATCAAATCATTCCTCCCTCAGTGTCTTCCCTTTCCAAATTAGGAGTCTGCTGTCAAAAATTAAACTAGAAGCTGCAGGGTGGAGAATGTTTTGTATGTTTGAGCACCAGCTTATATCACAGGCTTCTGATCCTTAGTCCTCTACATGCTCATAGTGATTACTTTTTCAGTGCTAATCCAACCCTCTCTTAATGTTTGAAAAGTGGCAGTATAGGAACAACCTAGACAGCTATGTCTATCACCTGAATTACTTAAAATAATGCTTTGATAGGTTTGTTATGTGCTCAGAGCTACTTTTTCCATATTAGTTATCCAAGTTCCAAAATATTAAGTGGCATTTAATAAAGGAGCACGTAAGTTGTATAACATCCTGGCAGCTGTGTTTCTCATACTTTTTCCTGGGATTCTGGCTTAGCCAGACCAGCACTGTTCTGCTTTTTGTCTAGTTTCAGTGTGCTCCCCCATTACTGGACTAGTTTTCTGTGGGGGAAGACTGGGTTTTGTTCTGTGCTAATGTGACTCATGGTGAAGGAGTTCTGCAAAGTGCAATCTAACAGTCACTTTTCTTTTTGTCTTATGTGCTTGTCCTTAAAGAGCACGTGACCTGGCCCCCGAAGATCATCAGATCATCCTCTACCTGTCACTGCAGCTGGCTCTTGTCAGACAGGTATGTGAAATATTTGGAAATCACTGAGTCACGGGAGGGTGGAAGGACAGTCCAGTTGAATAAGACCCAGGCTTGCTAAACAGGGTCCCTTCCTTCCTGCATTGTAACCGGTGACAAGCAGTCAGAATATGTTTATGTAAAATATTTTTTAATTCTTACTCTAAAAATAATAATTCTGTAGCACATGGAATGGCCTTCCCTGGGGAATGTGTTCAGCCCTAGCTCCTGAGCAGTCTTGGAGCAGCCTTGTGTGTGTGGGATGAGGAGGTGTGTTTGTTGCTGCTCCCTGGTGTCACTGTGTCCTGCTGCAGGCCGCTCCAGAGGCAGTCCCGTTGTGCCCAGCTCCGTGCGGTGCCAGATCTCGCACTGGGATCGCTTTATTCCAAACTTGGGCACGTTTGACGCCAGGCTCTGACGCGTGCTGGAGCTCTGCAGAGAGTGGGATTAGTTGGCATTTGAATGCTGCTGCAGGTGTTAACTCATAAAAATGAAGCTGATCAGAAAATGCTCTGCACTGCCTTTCAAAAAAAAACTCCAACCTCTTGGGCTGTGCTTTATTTTTCTGCCCCTTTTTCTTAAAACTGGGATGTTGTATTTCTCTGTCCTTTCTGTTTAAAAGCTAAAGGCTTTATTGGAGCAGCTTCTGTTTTTTAAATACCTCTCTAGCTAGATTTGAAATTTCATCATTGTAGTTTCTTTCTTTGGCAGGCCTTCTGCTTGCTGCAGTTTTCTCTCCCTAGTCTACACTACAGAGTTTAACAGTTGGGTATTTCTTACTTTCCTGAGCTAATTAGGGGAGCTGTGTGTTCATTAGGTTAAACTAATTGTTCCAAGAGAGCACCCTCTTGATAATGTCACTTTTGTAACCCTTTCATAATGAGAGCAGTGTGCTGTGAGCCTGCAATAAGAAAGGATAATTAAAATGGCTTATTTAACTTTCTCGTCTGCCTACTGGCTGCTTTATGATGCAGTTTGCTCAGGGTCTTTTATTTAAAAACACCCAGCTACCCTTTTTTCTCTCACAGCTTTTGCCTCATAGAGAAACGGTCTGATTTGCTACCTCTTCTACTTGCCATGAGTAAAGAATTACAGCTTTTCAGCTGAAATGTCCTGAAAAATAAAATGAAGATTTTTGTGGTCATTGATTTTTTGTTTTCACTGTTACTGGCATTTTAACTATTACTTTTTTTTTCTCGTTGTAGCCTGTCTTTGCCATGTTGTTTCATCTCTCTTGTTGCTTCATTTCCCTTCCCTCCTGTTCTTTCCATTCAGTCTCTTGTCCCCGTGTTCACTTTCCTCTTTTGTCTAGTTCACCTGTGTGTTGTGCCAGTCGCCTCTGCTCCCACAGCTGTGTGATCTCAGTGTATTGTGTAGTGTCAGCCTGACCCCTGCCATGATGCTCCTGCTCTTCTCCCATCAAGTGAGATATAAATCTTTAATGCATGCTTGGACAGAGAGGAGATACCTGAGACTTCTTTATTTTTAGACTGCTGTAAAATACCCTACTCTTCTTTTGCCAGTTTACTTAATGATAAACATTTGGTAATGCATTTTTAATATCCTTAATTATTTAAAGTATCTAATATATTCTCTTTCTGATTAACTGAAAGATAAATGATACCTTTTTTGATAGTTTGCATTAACTATTGAACATCACAGTTAGGGCTTTCGTCAGGCAGTGCTATAATACCAATAAATCAGGCCTTTTCTACATAGTAGGTTATAATATAATACAATACCTCAATGTTTTTCTCAACAAATAGACCTTTTTGTTTCCATAGTCAGAGTCAATAAATAAAGTAACTGTACCCAGCATTGAAAAATATAGGTATCAGCTTGCATAGATAAGAGAGTGTTTTCATGGAACAAAGCAAGAGAGGCAGCTGACCAGTAGAGTGCCAAGCAAAGCTGGAGCAATTCATCTTCCTTGGAAGGCTGTAAAATGTTTCCAATAGCACTTGTCTCTGTCACCACTGGGTGAGGCAAAGGGGAAATGGAAAAACATAGGCATCCCTCTGACATGAGATGAGGATGTGACAGAGGAGGAATGGTTATAAAAGGTTCATGCAGAGCCGGCATTTGAAACCACCAGCAACCAAGATAAAAAATTATGATAATGAGCATTGTATGTGCTCATGTCTTAAAGACCACTGGAGTCACTGGGAAGACTGGGAGGGTCTACATCAGCCCCAGAGTGATTTAGGGGATTTTTCAGCCAAACACCGTGTAGAATAACCTGTTCTGTAAGGAGGGTCTCTCAGTCTGGTTTTCCCCCTGAGCTGAAGTGCCTGTAGGCCAAGGTCTGTACCTGCTGCAGTGGATATCTCCACCTGCAGTGCCTGGCTGGCAGAGCCCAGTGACAAATGAGATTTGTAGCTCCCCACTCCCAGTGGCTGGTTCGGCTGCTTCTCCTGTTTCTGTGGTAACAGCACTTGGATCAGCAAAAACAAGGTAGAATGAACATTTTAAAGCTCACTGATTTTAATGCATTGCCTTGTTTTTTAAAAAGCAGACTGGTTTCTATGGAAATTACTCTCTAGAGTCAGCAGCACTCTTGTTAATTTTAAGTGTTGAATCCGGTTTTTTGGGGGTGGTGGTGTTTGTGACCTTGACTGCCGTGTAAATCAGTATTGAATATGTAAAAACAACTTACATAGGCACATGCCATTTTAATACTTGATTAGATCTAACCATTCTCTTCATGAAAATGGGAAGGGAAAGATGGCTAAGGGTCAGCAGCTGAGCACTGTAAGTCTCACCAGTTTCCTGTGGACTTCCAAGAGACCTCAAGTTTCAAGTGGCACTATACAGAAAACACCTACTTCCTTCCCAAGTGTCTGGATGTAAAGCTAAGATAAACATCAGTTAAGAGACCAGAGAAAATATTTCACCTGTTTTGCCCATTTTTTGTTTGGTTTCAAGGAGGAGAGGCTGCTGTCTGCCCAAAGAGAGGAGCTCTGTTTTAGGAGGTATTCAAGAGGTGGTTCTTTCAGTGACTGCTTGCATGTAGGTAGTTCTGTTCTGTCTTTTTCCCAGATTACCAGCTGCCTCCTCTGCTGAAAAGCAACATGCTGCTTTTCTGCCTACATCCTAGCCTAGATTGTTCTGGTGATCAAGAATGACTTGTAGGAAGAACTAAGTAATAACCCATAGGTGTATACCTACTTTCCTGAGGTTCTGGTGAGCTGTAGCAAGTCTGTTTTCAATGGAAACTCTTGCCAATCAGTAAAGCTTTCCCCTTTCCATGCTATAAAAAGAGTTGGAGTGGGTAGTTGTAATGGTTAATTAAGTGTAACTGTCAACTGATGTGAAATTATATGGCCTGAAAATTCCTCTTAAGGGTTCCTGTTTCATTTACCATTTAAAATACCCAAGTTCATTCTACTGTTAGGAAGTATTTTTTACACTTACTCTGTTTTCCTTTTTATACTTGTAATTGTGACATATCAGCATTGTTTTTAAGGAGACACATAGCATTATTGAAATAAATCCTACTATATAAAAGGCAGCCTAAACAATCCATATTGTGGCATTATTTTGGTAATGCTGCAAGATGCTATTTCTGGCCTACTGCAGCATCTTTGCTTCCTAATCAGTGTGATGTGAAGATACCTGTGTGCCATGCAAAGCATGTGGTATATTTGTTAACAGAATGATAAATCAGGGAACTGCAGCTTCTTCTAATTGTAGGCCCTACTTAGACTTGCAGTCCAGCTGAAATAAGATTATTTTAAAGTGCCGTACTTGTAGGGAATTTTAAACTGGCAGCCTGCCGCTGATAAAGCCCTGACATTTCAGGGTGCCATCTGGGGTGACACCAGCTTCCATCTTTCTCAAATTATATAGTTACTTAAATAAAAATGCATCTTTCAAAAGAAGTTTTGTGTTGACTGCTGCCAAATATCTTGCTTTTGTTGGTCTAGAAATTTAGTTTGTATTTCATTGTGTCTAGTCTGTTGCAGGTTGTTGTTTCACATAATGCTTTCTGTAAAGGCAGAGAGTTCATATTATTTTTGTCCACTGTTTCTAATTATGCAGCAGTACTGTGTAGGCTAGTAATGGTGTTACAGCACTAAGGAGTCTTTTTGGACTCAAGTTAATAAATTAGGTGCCAGGGAAGCATGATTAATTTTTAAAGCCAGCCATTGCTTGTGACTCTGATGATACTAGAGGGAAGCACTGAAATGAGATGTAACCATTGCAGGCCCCATGCTAGAGAACAGAATTATTTTAGATGATGTTTCTTCCAGCAGTATGTGGCTGCCTCTCCAGCAGACACAGATTTGCAGGAGTGACCACAACTCACTTTTTTGCAGCTCTATTTAATGGATGTTGCAACAGAGTCAGAGAGCTCCTTGGATGGCCAGCCTCTGGTAGGGGTGTGGACCTACCTGCAGTTTGATCCTAAGTCATTTTCAACACATAAAGCAAGTCTCAGTTTGCGTATTCTCACACAAGTAAGGTCAAGCGCCCCTACAGTTTTGAAGTCCCTCAGTAAAGGCATTAGTTGCAAGTGTTATTCTTTGCCTGATTCATCCTAGCAAATTAGGCTCCCCTTCCCAAGTCTTAATCATAGAATAGTTTGAAGAGGACCTTTAGAGATCACCCAGTTCAATCCCTGCTCAAAGCAGGATCATCTGGAACGGGTTGCTCCAAGTCTTCTCCAGTTGTTTGATTTGCAGGTTTTCTTCTAATTAACTTTTCCCCAAACTTGTATTTTCTTTATGGGTATTTGTGCAGCTCTGAGACAGAGAAATAGAAAGAAATAGAAGGGTTTTTAGTCCTGAGTGCAAGAAGTCTTGACAGCAGCTTTGTTTTAGCAAGTCAAATTTATATACCTCTGGTATATCTGTGAACAACTTTGTGGACAAGCAGATCTGGACCCACCACTGTCTGATCCTGGCTCCAAGCTGTATTGTCATTGCTAGAATTTTTATATTGTATGAAAATGTGTTCTAGTAAACTGCTGAGGGAACGTTACTGATTAGGTCAACGTGTTTACCCTTGCAGTAGGCTTTAATAACACATGTAGTTAAAGTAGCTCCACTGACAAGCAGTAATTCATTAAAGCTGAGCAGTCAGTCATGTATCCCAGTCTGAATCCAAGCCAGGACATTCAGCAGTTTTGATGCTGTGGGCCAAGTGCCAGTTTGGGGTTATGTCTGGAGCAGTCACACTGATCTCCAGGCTTGCATGGAGTCACCAGTAATGCAGAGTGAAGTACCATGGCTCATGCGTGCACAGCGAGAGAGAAATGTCACTTGGACATTTGGATGAAGTTGTCCTATGAACAGAATATACACTGCTCCCAGAAGGATACCTGGACTTTAGGTAATCAACAACCTCTGTAGTAGCTGCAGGTGGTGTCATTGTTGCTTTCCTTAGTTATGTGCTTCTTGTTTTTGTGAGAGGTCTGTGGAGGCGGTGGGAATTTGACACTGGTGGTATGCCAGGGTAGGAGAATGTCTGTAAGGCTGTGCAAGGTGGGAAGTTCTCATAGTAGAAAAGAAGGAACTACATTCTCCATCCATTAAGAGAAGGAGCAGGAAAGCATACATGAGGAAAAGCAATTTATACACTTTAATGCTTTGTTTTCTGCAGCCTTCCAGAGCCACAGAAATGCAATAATTTATGTAACAGTAATTTGAGACACTAGAGAATCTTAAAGAAAATCCTCTACATAAAACTTACCAGTAAACAAACTAAAGAAAATCTGCTAAGAAGTTCCCTTTTGAACAGATAGTCTAAAATAGTGTACTGGATCACAAAGAGCATGTGATAGACTTGCATTCATTATAGATGTTAAGTTTTCTGCCAAGTGAGACTTGGTTCTAATAACATGCTGCTGCTGTGACTGTCAGGACTGCTCTTTACATCACTGCTTGCAAATATATTTCTTTTTTTGACAGCATTTTAAATCTTGACTCTTTTACCCTTGAACATTCAAACTTAATTTTTATGTTCTTGATCCAAATCATGAAAGACTTTGTAGAGCCATTATGAGAGACAAAATGCAGCAGAGATGTGCAGTGCTCACCCCCAGCTGAAGAGTCAGCCACTCATCCTAGAAAATGGAGCTGAGAGTTGGGCATCTGTGGTGGATATGTTTACATCATAGAATCACCATGCCAGAGGATGAGGGGGTTGATGGGATCAGGTCTGCTGCTCTTGTTTATAAGCAGTGATTTAGTAATGCTGCAGACTTCTTTTCTCTAGAATGTGTGGGTTTTTTTCAAGCAGTGCAGTCTGTTAATTTTGGCAACCTGTTTTGATAGTAGAAGGTGCCTAAGCAAAACTTCTTCAGAATTTCTATTTACTCTGTTTGTTCTTATTTTTGAGGTATAATGTAGGACTGAAAGAGTGATGTGTTCTCTTGTTATTTCTACCCCATCTCCTTCTAGATTTCAGATGCTATAGACCATCTTCAAGAAGCCCTGCAACTGTGCAAAGATGACATGAATTCACTTCATCTACTGGCCCTCCTCTTTTCAGCTCAGAAGCACTATCAGCATGCACTGGATGTTATCAACATGGCTGTTGTTGAATACCCAGAAAGCTTTAGGTAAGAGCTGTTTCCTGGTGCCAAGCATCCAGTCAGGAATGAACTGCTCACTAGCTGTTGTTCTCATTTATACACAAGGAGCCTGTTAAATCACACGTGTTACAGGTGTGTCACTCCCCTCCTGGGGAGGGTATTCTTTTACTTTCTGGCTTCACAGTCTTCCTGTAATCCTTACACTTGCTTTCTTTTCCAGTATTTGTCTTTCTGTATTGTGCTGAGGGTTTTGTTTCCTGTAGTTTTTTGTATTTCATTTAAGATGTGGAGAAATGAGGGTGAGACAACTATGACAGTGTCTGTGTCATAAGTAATTTTATATTTGGTGACTCCCTGGTTAAAAACAAATTTTTTCTTACAATGACCATTGCTTTGATGATCATCTGTGACACAATTTCCTGCAATATGACATCTGGGGAAAAAGATCAGTTGAAAATCACAAGCTGTGATAATGTATAGCTGAGAGGAAGGACGATTTGCCTGCCTAGGAGTAAGTTTGAATCAGCACAGACTTCTTGGAGCCAAAGGCTTCTACTGTTCTCTGTTTGACTCAGACCCTCATCCATCTGAGGGAGGTAAATTGAATTCCATGCAATTTACTGTCATGACCTTTCAAAACAATGAATTTGTCTGTTCTGTGCAAAAATTAAAGCTACTGTAGTATTATCTGGTGATTTCATACTAGCTGAGTTTTTCAGCCAAACTGCAGAAAATCCTATTGCATTGCTGGAAAACTAGCTTTCATTTGGAATTGCCTGTGCTTAAATAGTGTTCTAAACCTGTGCATCATTGCCTTTAGATAGCCTTGCATTCTCAGAAGCAGGAGCAGCCTCCACAGGTTTAGTTCAGAAGCTGAGTGAAATATTGTCTAAACAGAGCAAAGGCAGGTCATAGGAAGATTGAGGCTGTGTAATTGTGAGCTTGAATCTTTAGGATCTTTCAGAATTACAGCGCTGTATCAGCATATAATGTTTTTATTGCAAACTACATGTTGCCATTTAAAATAGCTTTGCTGCCTGTGTTTTTGAGGTTAGTTACTTTGTGTATGTGAGGAGCTAAGACTGCACTTCTTTGAGAATGAAGTGGAAACTAGTAATGGAAACACTCTTAAAATGAAGCCAGCTCTGCTCTTTAGATTGTGAACCATAGGTATGACTGAAGCAGGAAATAGCCCAGTGGCTGTTGAATTGTGTTTTAGGGTTTTAAAGTAATAAACAAAGTAAAAACCCCTCATACAGTGAAAGGTCACATTGTACTGTTGGAGATTAGATGTTTGTTGAAGACTACAAAAACACCTAAAGATACACAAGACAGAGGAAGAGGTTGTTTATGTCAGGAGAAGAGTGTTTGCCTTGTCCGATTGACCAACTGGTCCATCATGTCCTGGATCTTTCCCCCAGCAGTTACTGATTATTTATGTTTCAGGGGAGGACAAAACATAGCAAGCATTGTATGCGAAGTAGCTTGGAGGGCTGCTGGGTGGGTTCCTTTGTGCTGGCAATCTGATTTCCCCAAAGCTGATAAGACTGTTATCTCTTATGTTTTCTGTGGGTGCGAATTTTGAGTGCACAAAGACCTTGGCCAAGGAGTAGCAGAATTGGAGAATTGGTTGTTTTTGGTAGAAGGAATTTAGTATTGGTTGTGAAGGCCCAGGTTCATGCTTGCCCCTAGACACAGCCTTGCTAAAGGCTTGTGTGCCCTTGCAAGGGCCCCTCTTTGCTCCTTGCACGCACAGGGGAGTGTAACAAGGCTGACAGTGAGATTCATTCACAGGTACACATGGATGGAGGAGTAGGGGCTGGCTTCTTGCCTCTGCTGTGTGACTGCCCTCTCTCCATGTGGGTCTTTTTCTTAACTAGCCAGCAAATAACTCATGGGTGAGGGAATGGAGAAAGAATGTCAGAGTTCCAAGGCAAGAAAAAAAATAAAAGCTTAAAAAATAGAATTAAACAAGTGTTTCTGAAAAAAAGGAATGAGAGTCCAATAAGGAGGGGGAAAGCAAAAATAACAGAGTACATCTATAGTTTGTACCAAATTTGAAACCATTTTAGGCTTTCTAGTGCAGTTTATGCTAGAAGGGCTTTACTGCTTTGTGAAACCTCTTTGAAGGGACAAAGACCTGATGCTATTGTGTATCTCCAGTTGCTACTGCCTTATAGAAAAATGCTAATTTTACTACTGTATGGAATAACTACAAGATGTTTCATGTAAATAGTGTAGGCAAGTTCAACTGCATGATTTTAAAGCTGTATTTAAAAGTGGTTGATTATTTTTCCCAATTCACATCTATATGAACCAGGCAACTGTGTAATATGGTGCCTGGGGGCTCCCTTCCTAATGACATCTCTCTTTGGAAGCACAGTTTGATGGCATGTATCAAGAAAAGATGATGAAAGCTACATTAAAGGACCTTAGGGCTCTGTAGATGGCAGAAAAAAAACCCAGAAACATTACCTAGATGTATATCCTAAATAAAAGAAAGCGTAAGATGTAAAAAATTAAGGACTTGGCTGACGCAAACTACAGCCATCTCATACTGTTTCCCTGGTCTCTGTATGTAATTAAAGTGAGTTAGTTGCTGCTTTTTTTGTTTTATATTAAATCCTTTTATTACAAATTTTAAAGAAGAAATATTTTTAGGATAGTTCATGTAGTTGGCTGTTGGCTGAAGCAGTTGGAAAAAATACACTGCATTTCTCAGCTAACACACAACATCCTTTGGCATGAACTTCATGATACTGACCCAAATATGCCTGAAAGTGCCCCTTGTTCATGTGTTTAAACATTTACTGTACATTTCAGAGGTTGATGTGGTGCTCAGGGAGGAGGGATGTGAAATGTAGGCACTGAATACAGTGAAAGATGCAGTGGTTTGGACTGAGCTATTGAAGATCTGGATATCCAAAAGGCACAAAATGAACTTAGGAAGATGACTTCTTGAAAGGTGGCATGTAGTAACAAATCCATTACATTCCAGTCACTGAATCACTGACTGAATTTGAGCACTTGAATGTACTGTCAAGCAATGACAGAGGAAGACTTCATAAAAGAAGAATGAGAGCCAACTATGCTGAACATATTGCAAGCTGGGCTGAGCCAGAAGAAATACACTGTCTTGCCATGACTGTTAAAGATAGAAATAGCAACCTTTACATGGAAGGTATCATCTGAAAAGTTTCTGACACCTCTCTGTGGGGTGAGACTGCCCAGGATAAAACTTAGTGATTTTACATCCTGTCAATGATGGCATGCTTTATAAAGAATGAATGAATGCTGTACCAACAGTTGGCTGTGGTATATATTTTCAAAAGGACTGTCTTCAGCACATTTGGGTAAGAAGACTCCTGTTAGCATTAGGTGTCTCTCCTCCAGGTCAGTAATGCTAATCATAAGCCTTTCTGAAGATGGGTTCCTGTAATTTTTTTCCAGCTCAAAGCCCAGCCTTTGGGCAGTATTCTACCTGAGTCTGGCAGTGATTACCTTCACAGGCTTGTCTCAGGGAAGAAATAATGTTAGTGAACACTCCTTTGCCTTCCAGATGATCTTCCTAAAGTAATTCATTGTTTATTTAGAATGAATTTTGCTTTTTAAATCCTGTATCCATCTCACAATGTTGCATGCAGAAGTCCCATGGGTCTAACAGCCTGCAGAATCCTCCACAGAGCTTAACATGCTCCTTTATTTTCAGCTAGTAATATTTCCTCCTTCCAGTTTTGCTTGTATAAAAGTGTTTTTGCCTTTCTAATCCAACCCCTCTTCCAGACTACTGTTTTGCTCTCTGGTCATCTTTTAGCTTTAATTGGTTAGCTTCCAGCAGTGGAAAAAAATGAATGTCTATACCAAGTATAAAGTTGGAAATAGTGTATCCATTTTATGGATACTCTTTTGCTCCCAGACTGCTTATCCAAACCTATTCTGTTGTTCACTGGGTAGTTTCATGTCTCCTGGATGGCTCCCCATTATGTTAGAACAATGCAGTCCTCTGGCATAACATGTCACATCATCTAATTGCTGCCCGATGTGATGGTGAATATTTTGTTAAATTATCATGTCTCTGTGGCAGTTCTGCTTGTTGCACAGGGGTTGTAACTCTCTTAAATGAACAGATGTTAATATTCCTTCTCTTTCTAGACTGTAAGTCACTATTCTGTTGCTCTCAGAGTTTGTAAACTAGTTACAAAGAGAAATAACAAAACTTCTGGGAAGCACTGCTGTTCTATGCATAAAGACTCAAAAAGAAACATGTGGGTTGGTATTCTGGAGCAATGTAGGTGTCAAATGCAGGTGCTTTTGTTCTACAAAAAGCTAGCACAAGAGTAATTACTGTAAATGGAGTGAAAAAAAGGCTCAGAATGCCAATAAATATTAAATGTGTATCTTGGAAAGTGTTTATAAAAAAAGGAAGTAAATTCTGCTTGGGGAATTGTGTGTGTTGTGTTGGTGTTTTTTTAGCAGAAACGGTTTATTTGTTACAGCCAGCCCTCAAAATATAAAGTTCTCTAGATTAGAAGTGGTTTACTGACAGAAAATGTCCTTGATTTCATCACTGCTACATTAATTTCATTAAGGCCATGTGAAGTAATTGTCTGGCAAGATGTATTTGTCATAGTCTGGTGCAGACTTACTGTGGGAAGAGCTATTCTGTGAATATAAGCAATGCCATTTACCAGGTGCTTCCATTTGCCTCAAAAAAAACCCCCCCAACCCTGATGTAAAGTCGAGATCTCAAAATGCAGGACTAAAATGTCATTTCTAGTTTGAATTCTCTCTCCATTGCCTGTCAAGCTCTTTCTTGTGTGTTGAAAACAAACAACTCGTGCTTTCTTTGAGTCATATCTTTTTGGGCAGTGGTAGAGTCCAGCAGTGCTGTTGACAGCAGTAAAGTAGATCTGTGTTCTTGCCTGTGATCTTCGTGGAGAACACAGAGCCAGCCAGTTGTCCCTCAGTCAATGGCTTGCCCACCTTTGTGTTGTGGCTGATCTACACTGCCACTGTTAAGTGAGGATAGTTGTGCCCCCTATCCCTCCCACCTCACCCCCAGGAATTACAGCTGTGCATGCCCTGCAATGGTTTTACCACTTTTCTCATGGAAGTGGTGGTGGCCTCAGCCTTAGAGAATCAGATCAGCTCATTTTTATGATTCCAGTTCATCATTAGGCAGGAGGCAAGGAAGTCAGTACATCTTGGTGAGAGCAGCTTGCTAAAATTCTCAGAATACTGTTTTGTTTGAATTCCTCAAGGGTGTAAGATCTAAAGCAAGGACAGATTAATATTTTGGCTGTAGCATTTGATCATGCTAGACAACTTTTATAAATAGGATATTCAAAACTCTTAAGGGTGGAGCTTTTGTAAGCTGACTTCTTGTAGTGGTGTATTCACACCCTGGCTGGTGAGAGTGACCCAAAAATGTTTTTATTTCTTTATTGGCGCCCCAGACAATAATACAAATACTGCCAATTACTGCAAATACTTCTAAGACAGTGAAGAATGGAAGAAAAAATGGAAGAATGGAAGAATGTACTTGATATAACAGTACTGTGCTACAAGAATACAAAATGTGTTAGGCTTCTGTGATTCACTAAAGGGGGTGTGTAGATAGCAGGGTTGAGCTGGGGGTTTTGCTGTAGTAACCACGAATGTTTGCTTCTGCTGGCATGTTACAGTTCTCTGTTTTTTATAGAGTTAACCTTTAAAAACCTTGGTGATATATTGCAATAATTGGGACTATACTCTGTAGAACTAGTAATGATATTGAGTATTTTTATGGCAAATATACGAAGGAAGAACTTTAAGGTAGTCTCCTGACTTCTATTAAAGATAACAGATAGCTAAAAAAAAATTTAGGAAGTTCTAGGGTGCTTTTTTCTGGTTTGGATTTATTTTCAGACTTCTGGCACTGCCCCCCTCACCCCCCATGATGAAGAAAGAAAATGAAATTTTGAGTTACAGAGTATCCAAGATTGGATTCCTCTTTTGGCAGATTCAAGTTGGCATGTGCATGCTTCTCTAAGGGTCATAGTCTGATCGAAGACAAAAATTCATCAGGTGAGCATGATAGCCTTTTATTCACCAGCTTGATGCGGTGGGAAGAAATACCACCCTAGATAATGTCTGTGCCAGGAATGGATTTGTGTTAGTGTACATATCAATCCATCTTAAAATTACAGAGCTGGATTCAAAGGTAACTGGAGAGAATTCCATTCCCTCATAGCACAGGGTTCAGGATATGAATAAAAGGAGTTAAGTGGAGCTTAGAGAGGAAACCTACTGCAGACTAATTTTCTTAGTATGGTATGAAAGGAAGGAACAGATAAACAGTTTTCCAGCCTTTACAGTAATGGTTAAAATCGTTCCTCTGGATGAAAAGTCAATTTTATTTCATAATAACTTTTTCTCTAGTATCTGAGTAAATGGCTACTGCTTCCCTGCATTTAAGGCCTTTATAGTGAGCAGCAGTGCTTCTAGATCTTTGTTTTGGCATTGCAGAGGTAATACTAGTTATGCAAATGCAGACATAAGGAATTTAAGAATAGATTCAAAAATGCAGGACTAGCATGGTTCATTTGAGCTAGAAGCCACAGGGTTCTGTTCTTCAGAGCTCTGTATATCTCCCTTACCACTTAGTTCCCCCAACACACACTTTGCTCCCTACTAGGGACCATTTTCTTTTGAACAGCAGAACAGTATGTTCTGCTTTATATTCAAAGGAAGTGTTTAGGAGCCCTGACTGTCTACCCTGGATACCAGAGTATATTGAAAAATAGCATGTGTGTATTTTCTGGGCAGCAGAGTCATTGTCAGTAAGAACTTTTAGAAATGGAGTTTAGCCATAGTATGTGCATGTAGGGGTTATCCAAGGTAAGAAGAGACTTAGTGATTGAGATCCCTGTGTTTCTGCCAGGTGATTTTGTGACCTCCAAAGGTAGACCTGATTCATGGAGATCCCAAGGAGAACCTAAGGCATGCTTGCTGCCTGGAAATCAAAAAAGAGAACCAAAGAAGAAAAGTGTTGTTGGTGTGGGAAGCCCAGCTCTTAACTTTCCTCTCCTGCTGTGGGGCTACACAGGTATTCAGTGAGGCTGAATGGGGTGCCAGCTTCTGTTAGCGAATTCAGACAGCAGTTCTGCCAGAAGACAGGATTTTGGAGCCTTCCTGAACTCCTTCAAGGCACTGTCAATAAACAAAATACCTAGCTTGTCTTGTTTTTTCATTGCTTCACATCTGGTGAAGGTGAAGGTTTCGAAAAGTTTGCTGTCAAACATACAGATACAATAATCTGAAATTGTTTCCTGAGGCTCTCAGAAACTTATTACCAGGGAAGAATGGGAAAATATTTTCTGAATTTTCTGAAACTTTAAAAAGTCTCAAATGCAAGGATGATCAAGAGTGATTTCTTGTTGTTGTTGTTGGGAATTGGTTTTTGAGATTAAAAATTTGAATTCACTGAGAATTACTGTTGATAAGCATTACTGAAAAACTGATCCTAAAACACGAAGAGGCACGGACGTTATGCTTAGCAAATTGTTTTTCAGTGCAGGAAATGACTTTCCAAGAAGTCTGCAGTGTGGTCAAGCTATGTTGTCTTGAGATGAGTCGAGTATAATGCTCTGATCACTCAGTGAAAGGGGTGGCTTTTTTATTTCCAGCTGGAAATTTCAGACTTGAGTGACTTCTGCTCTAATGTCCTAGGAGGATTTATTTATCTAATGAGAAGAGCACAAAATGTTTTGATTTGTATTTTCTTCAAAAAGAAGAGGGAGGCAGATTTATTCAGATGTTCTGAAGAACTCACCAGGGAACAGAAACTAAGTATGGTAATTTTTCAGCCACAGATGTGGTTTTTACCTTCTGAAAACAGGGAAAGCCCTTGCTCTTCACTGGCTTAGAAGTATTTGCAGTAATTGGCAGTAATTGCATCTTAGATGGTAAGTCAGCTACTGTTTCCATTGTCATTAATTTCTGATGAACAGAACCAAATATGTAAGCAGGCACAGTCATACTATTTTATATTAGTCACTATTGATGTTACTTAATGTTTTAGTCTCTGTATGTAAAGGAAAGATAGTGAAGAATGCAGGTCTTATCATGGAGAGAAAGATTGTAACCTAGAAGTTCTGTTACCAACATGTCTTAGAAGATATCATGACATATTTCCTATTATGCTAACATTTTTACAACAGGAAAGAGATTATCTGAATAATTTTACTTTCCCTTATTCACTTCTACCTTGAATTGAAGCTTTTTGTTAAATATGTAGCTTGGCATTAAATTAGTTATAAGGCTGTATTTTAGGAGGAAGAGGGAATATCAGGATGGAGTGCTAAATGGCCTAATCAAGCAACACAGTCATTAGCAGAGTTTTTTCCTACGTATGCCAACAGAAAATTCAACCAGAATGATGCAAGTATGACATAGAATTGTGGTTTTGAGCACTGTGGCTGGACATGTGAACTGTTGGAAATTAATGCAGTGAACTCTATTCCATATGTCCCTATCAGCTGGAGAAGTGGCATGAGGTTGGTATCTAGCACCTCAAGTCAAGTTCATGCCAGTAAGCAGTTGAATTGAAATTCATAGTGAGTAAACTCCTGGACATTTTTAATACTATTTTTTTCTTTTATTTTTTCCTTCTGCAGTCTGGCCCTTTGTATCTGCCATCTGGGTGCTTGTAATGACTTGAGGTTTTCCTGTAGTTTTTCTTGTATTTTCTCAGGACAAGATAAATGTCTTTCCATTGATGGTAGGGTATGTAGTGCAGTGGGGGTCTGAACCCAGCTGGGAATACACGTCTCTGCAGTGTGGGTAATGAACAAGAGGGGAGAGATGACCAGTTGGTAAGGAGCTGTGTTGCTGAGTGAAAGAGGAAGCCCTGCCTCCTGCCCCATGAGTTTCATCAGTCAGCCTTTTTGTATGATCTTCAAAATGTAGGCACTTTCTGTGTTGGGAAGAAAAAGGGAAAACTTCCTCTTGGCATTTCAGTCGTGTTTAAGTGTGCAGCAGTGCACAGTAGGAATGACATAACCCAGCATGATCCAAAGGGATACGACAATACAGCTGTGAGGAGCAGCTTTAGGTCTCCTCCTGCCCTGCACAGACCACTGCAGCAGAAGTGCTTTGAGAGGCCAGTGTGATGCAGCATTGCAGAATGGCACTTGAGGAGAAGAATATAGAGCATCTCCCTCCCCCAGGTGCCAGGGGCCCCACCAGGATTGGGACTCCCTGCCAGACAAAGATGCAGAAATGACAGATGGGCACTGAGTAGCCTGCGTCTTGGAGCTTTTGCAAGGCAGGTGTTAAGAATGAGTACTTGAGGCAGCTTAAAAAAGCAGCAGCAAGGGCATCAGTAAAATTCAGATTTCTCAGATGCAGTCTGATTTCAGTCAGATTTCACAGTGCAGCCTCGAAAAGAGGTGGGGATGCTCCACCACAGCAGGCAAAACACTGGTGGTAAATAGCACTGCATAGCAGCCAAGGACTCTGAGAGCAGGAGTGTCAGGGATTTTCCTGGCCTGCACAAAGCAGTCTCCAAGGCTTAGATGCCCTATGTACTGTGTTAAAATAAAGCTAGCAGTAATGTGTGCCTCAGGAAGCTGCTGGTAGGTGGCATGGGGCCAGTGTTCATTTAGGGTAGATCATGTTGCTGCCATCCAGCTGTGCTGATCTCCCCCCTGGAGGATTTTTAATCTATGTGGGATTGCTTTAATCTGTGCTCTTCCTACATCTCCAGAAGGAATGGCTCCTGAGAGGGGGAGCGCTGAGACTTCGGCTGCCTTTGAGCCACCACTATAGTGCTGTTCTGTAGTAGGATTTGTTAAAAGCTGAGCACAGTAATATTGGGAGTTTATTGTTTGGAAGGATTTGTGGTTTGTTTGGTTTTCTTTGCATCCAGAGTGCTTATATAAATTAGTGTTACTTCATATACATTTATATGTGAAAGTCAGGATGCATGTACTAAATGATCTTTTCATGATAAACATTCTTCTGAAACTAAACTGGATGGTACATTTTCTTGTTCATTGCTCTGCTGTTAAAGCAGATGAAAATGTCTGGAGTCTCCTTTGTTGCCAGGGGTACAAACTATGTCCCATCGTAATCAAGAGGCTGCACATTGTCAGTTTGGAAATGCCAACTGAAACAAGGTTTTTGTTTTTCAAGTCCACTTAAGGAAAAAAAAGATTCAATATATATGGTCTCTTTGGAGCCTTCACACCAGATGATTTTCAAACATAATAGGGATTGAAGCCTGCTCTACTAGCAACTCTGGAGTTATGTTGCCTCTTTTTCTGTGGCAACCAGCAATTGCCTGCTGCTTCACTGGCCACCTGCAAACGTCAGGGTTTCCACAGCAGGGGCATGGTCGTATGCAAAATGCCTGTGGGGAAGAGGAAGGGAGATCCTGCAGGATAATGATGTCCAAATGTGTGTTGTGCAGGGCAGGAAAACTGGCATTTAAAAGCCTGTGATCTTTGGTGTTATTCCCCTCTCCATGCTGCCCTAGACAGGGTGTATTTCTTAGTTTTGGCAGACAGATTTTATCCCGCATGTATAAGACTGCTTTTGAGCGAAGCCCCATTACATTTCTTCCAATTGGGGAAAAAAAAGAAAAAGCAAAATGCATCTGGATCAAGACATTGTTTTAAAAGGTTTGACTGATACACAGGGAAAGAGGGACAGCAAAGCAAGCTTGACTTAAGGCTTACCCTTTCACTTAATTTCTGGGGTGATTTAGAAACAAACGTGTTAAACTTCTGCAATATTAGTTTATTATTTAAGCCCTGTGATGATACTGTGAAGGACAGTATCTAAATAAGCTGCTGCAATGGGATTTTATTCAGCTCATTAGCTGTGATAGCAACACTGAAAAGTGTATAGGGAATTCTAGTACAGATTTTTGGTATTCTAGAGGTCAGTCTAGTCTTAAAAGAAAAATATAACTTCTTCAGATGCCTCACTGGCTCAAAACATGCCTAATCCTTGCAAGGTTCTTTTTAATTTATATTCATCAGTTATTAACTTAGACTTTACTCATTTCTCCACTTAGGTCTCCTGCAAAGTTCTGGTGCAAAAGCTGTATTTGAGATAAGGCAGTATCTAAGGCAGTATCTGCACATGGCAGAGCAAATGTCTCATTTTATATGGTTTAGCAACTTCCACCCTGAGCCCAGGAATTCTGGGCATAAAAAATATCTAGCTAAACTATCATTTATTTTTTCTCTAAGACAGTCTAAGCAACAGTCCAGTGCAAAGTTGCAGTGCCACGAAAAGATAGAAGCAGTACTCACAAATTACGTATTCCAGCAGGTACTCATTATTTGCCTACATAGACATGACCATTAGTCTGGGATTAGTTGCCAGACCTAGAAGAGACAGAAATCATGGTTTTAGGTGTCACTGTAAGCACAGTTATTACAGGGAAGAACCAATGAAGCAATTCTGTATCTAAACAGCACCTTAAGGAAATAATGTTTCTTACAGGGTAGGGCAGATTTACCCTTAAGCACTTATGAGGCTGTAATAAGCTGTAAGACTGGTTGCAAATAATGTCACAGCTGAAAAAAAAAAAGTGTTGCTCAGTCATTAAGGACAAAGCCCTGTAGAGGTTCTCACAAATGAATGAATAAATTTGAAATGCTTCCTCTGATGTGTGAACTCTGAAATTAACACCACACTAAGAATAGTACAGGGTGTCAGCTCTGAGGGCGGAAGGGAAAGAGAAGATACTCTCTTTCAGTCTTCTGTAGCATTTAAATTGCTTAAAGCTTAAGCTAAGTAGCATAAATGGCTACATCTGGCATTTCAGAAGTTAACTAAATAGTGCTGTAGTAGAAATATCCCTGATCATTGGCCTGACCCAAACCTTGAGCAATGCTTACTGCAGGAAAGCAAGCGTACAAGCGGATGTATTTTCTGACCTTGGCACTCGTTTAGTGCTTACAGTCACTGGCAAGCAGGTTCTGTGTGGGCTGATGGCCTTTTAAGAAAATGCTTAGTGTCTGGATTTTGAGCTGAAGAGAAGGAAAGCCAGGCTGTTTTACCCTACCCAAGTAGGGGAAAAAAGCACAGCTGAGAATGGTGCAGATGGCCTGAAGCAGACTGGCACATTGTGCTGGAGTATCAGCATCAGATGACTACCTTAAAAAGTGAGGTTCTGTCATCTCCCTGTTTTCACTGGGGATCTCATAAGCTGCTTTTCCAAGATTATCCATAATAGCGGTTTGTCTAGCTGAAAATATCCCCCATAAGAACAAGAAGAAAATTATGTGAAACCTGAATATATTAAAGGCCAAGAAAGAGAGCATATTTATTTTTTTTTCTTATGGATGTTAAACCTCATCAAAGTAAGCTGATGAAAATATAATGAGATAAAAAAATTGCAGTGCTGCAGGATGTGTTTTCTACATGGTGCGCTTCCTGGCTCCAGGCATTTTTTCCCATCAAATTCAATGGTCAGTCAGCAAATTTTATTAAGGTGGATTGCCAGTTTCTCTTGTACCTCATAGCCACTGCTATGAGCATCAATTTTCCAAGGAGGAAGTCACTGCTCCCTTGCACAGTGCACAGTCCATCTAAATTCCCTCACAGTTGTAGTGTGTATCGTGAACAATGTTGATTATGTTCTCAGCACTTAAATAGTGCTGTTAAACTGCTGCTCAAGAGTGTGCCCTATTTGGCACAAAAGCATTTTGAGTTTGGGCTTGGAATAGAATTTGCTAAGGGGACTGAGCACAGAGATGGTACTTTCTGAAGTTTAAGGCTGCAGTTGCGTCGAGGTTTTATATAACAAATACTTCATGCCTTAGTCAGGGCCACTTGTAGTGACAGTAACTATAGTAACAAAACAAAGTTTCTAGCTAGTGAAGAAGCATTTCCAATGAGCAGGACATCAGTTTCTGATCCAGCCCCTGAAATATGCTTATTTATCAGTTTTGTGTGCAATGCTATTTTAATAGCTACTACTGTATTTTCAAACATATTTAGAAATTTTCACTTGTTTGCTCTTGGTGTGGGTTTTTTTCCCTCTTTTTCCTAAAACCTATGGAGGGACTTGCTCCTTTTGCCTTCAAATGGAAATGTTCTAATTATATTCCTGCTTTTTTAACTTG
Organism: Agelaius phoeniceus; assembly: GCF_051311805.1. Lineage (NCBI taxonomy): Eukaryota > Metazoa > Chordata > Aves > Passeriformes > Icteridae > Agelaius > Agelaius phoeniceus. Next base: position 88,851,477 of record NC_135267.1, on the reverse strand, counting down.
TTTTCCTAAAGAAATGAGGATTATGCAGTTGGGCTTTTTATACCTTGAACACTTTTGGAAATACTGGCTGATTTAAAACAAGTTTTGACAGTGTGTTGGAAGTCCTGAAGATAAGTTTCTGCAAGTTTTCTAAAAGCAGCCTGCTGAGTCAAGGCTGGAGGGGGCAGGCAGAGCCGAGCCATGTGGTACCAGGGTTAGCAGCAGCCAGCAGGACAGTGGGGACAACACACAGGGACATGGCAACAGCACTGCCAGGGGCTGGTGGCTCTGGGAGAAGGCATGGCTGGGGGAAACAGAGACAGATTGCACTGGGGACAGGTGCAGAGGATGCAAATCTGTAGGAAGTTGCATACCACCTGGGAAAGGACAGTTTGTGGCATTTAAGTGAAGACTATATAAATGCATACTGTTTGTTTCTGTGTCTAATCTGCTCATTTGCATGTGTAACAAATCATAGCAGAATGAGTAAGGAAGGAAAGGAGGGATGCTGCAAGTGGTAATCAGCACATCCTAACAAAACTTCTACACGTTGGAGGTGAGGTAAAAGGCTGGGTTTCAGCAAGGCCTGCAGGAATGCACCTCTCTTGGAAACCAGGGAATGGTACTTCTTAGGTTTTCACAGAAACTCTAGCCTCAAAGTGGCAGTCTGGTTAAATAACAGCAGAAAGAATTATTATTCTATTAAGAAAAAGGTCTTGTAAAACTTCAATGGAGAGCTTTTCTGTTGCCAAACAGTTGCTTTATGAGGAGCAGAAAGATGTTTTTAAAGAAAGCATGGCATTTGCTGAAGCGAGCTGAAAGCACAGGAATGGCCCCAAAGCTGTGATTGCTTGGACAGTCTGCCTGTGGGTTTCCTTATGCTGGCTTCATAAATTAAAGGAGTGAGGTTTTTTTTAAGTGATCCCAGCCCTCTCTTCTATTGTTTCTGAATTGTCTTTTCTAAAGTTTGGTCACTTTCTGTTCAAATGGCTCGTGAAACACCAATTTACATTATGAGCCTCCAATAAAATGAAATGTGTTACTGCTCTGTATTTCCTTCTTCCAGCAACAGCTACTAGCTCCTACCAATTCTTTAGGCATTTGGTGGCAGAGTATTTGGAGCACCAGGCAAGGAAATGGAGGTGAGAAAAATGGAAGGGAAAGGAGTAAAAGAAAGCTAAAAATCTCTTCTTTGGAGTTGAGGGAAAGTAGAAAAATCCATCTAAAGCCTTTATGTAGTTTTTTGGTGCTGTTCCTGTAACTCAGAAAATTGCATAATTCACCTTTTCTGCATAGTGAGAGGTTGTTTTTCCAACAGCAGACAGGGAGCAAAAAGCTGTTCTTTTGCAAAAGCACATTTCCTGGATGGTGTATAACTGTAGTAAACCATTTCAGCTCCAGACTCCTTGCAGTGATACTCTCTGAATTTCCCAGGAGCCCTGTGATGCAGCAAACATTTTGTAATCAATCTGTACAGCAGTGAAATGCAGCTGTGGTTGGGGAACAGCTGGGTAACAGGGACCAATAGTATGTATCTGATTAGACTGTGAAGTTAGGAAGAATAATCTGTAAATTGAAGTTGATAAGATGGTTGTAGAGAGGCAGAATATGGAGAATAGAGCTGGAGTTTTACCATGTCATATAAGCTAGCACCTGTGTGAGAAATGTGACTTAGGTCCCTTAATATCATCAATTAATTAAGACTTGAGTTTTACATTTCATTTAAAATAATGTCCTAACAAGGGATGGGATGGGTATTAAGATGTTGGAATATTTAGGGCACAAATGTAATCTTAAAAGCTCTAAATAAAAGCAATTTAGTTCAAAGTGTTAAGTAAAGCTGGCCTTATATAAATGAATCTACCTCTTTCATTTGACAATTGGAAAGAAATTTTTTTGGCTTCCTTTAAATCAGCTACAGCACTAAATCCCGTAATAGAACATTCTAAAATTAGTAGAACTTTTCTGTCTCTTATGCACAGTTCTGGTTAGGGTTATTAATGAAGAACTTTTGCTTTTCTCTCTGTTTTAATAAATTAATTATAGGATGAGTTCATGCAGGCAGTAAGTTTCAGGCTTCATTCTACTGTTTTGTTTTCCCAAGAGCATTTAACTTTATGTTGTGGTATAATAGCTCTAAGAGTACAGCAGTTTCTGCATGGTGTGTTCTGCATAAGTGTTCTTGTGATCAGTGGTCAAAAAACTAATGCTTGTGGGTTGGACAGGTTCATCCCTTGGGTTTTTCTAGAACAAAATTCCCAAAGCTGTAGATCACAGTTCCTGGCAGGATGGTGGTAGTGTTGAAAACAGATAGCAATACAGTAGTTGGTGTGGCTCCATTCTCTGGGTACAAGGGCCTGAAATGATGAAATCACTGCTTTTAGGGTGGCTCCTTTCTCCTTCTGCCAGTCCACCATGCTCATAAAAAATGTATTCATACATCCATACATAGCAGGGGACTGGTCTGTGCTGTAAAACTGAAGCAAAATTGTCTGAGGATCCAAGCAGAGACACAATTTAGAGCAGTCATAGTATTTCTTCCACTCTTGTAATTTAGGCCTGCTTCCTGAGTAGCAATAATAAACCATGGAATGACTCATTTGACAAGGTAAGTTTGACTTTTATTTATGGCAGCAGAAGAAAAATTTGACAAGTGGATGTGTCCTGATGCCCTGCCCATGGGAGAGGAGAGGAAGAGATGAGTCCAGTGCCCTGGCTGGTTTTTCACACTTGTACAGGCAGTGCCACAGTTGTGTTATTTATCCAGGGAGGGCTTGTTTATGTGAGCAGAGCCTCTGTGTGCTGCTGCAGATGCTGCCCACAGTGGAATGTGGTGTCTCTAGTTGGAATGGAGCTGTACCAAGCCACATCAGCCTGCCCTGTCAGTGCAATTAGCAGCTTTAACAAAAGGGAACACACAGCTTACATGGAGGCAAAATGTTTCAGTGGTTTAATCCATTTCCCAGGGTGGTCTTTGCTGGGTTAACTCCTATAGAACTGTGTTATGAAGCAAACCAAGTAGATGATGTATTTTACAACATTAATAGTGTCTCCATGGCAGCTTTTATGGACTTGGGCATTATATGCTCTGTGGTGGTTATGATGCAGCAGCTTTGCAAGAGTGGTATTTTTGTACTTGAGGCTTCAGTTGTCCATTGGTTGTAGTCCTGAACATAAATACCAGAATTTGTGTCCTTTGGAAAGAGCAAACTGCTCAGAAGAGATGGCAATTTGAAGTACATAAATCTACAGGGATTACTGAAGCAGCCTTCTGCAGATTTGTGTCAGTCAAGCACATCACGTTATTATTTAGTTTTCAGTGGAGAAATGAAACTGTTTGGGTAGCTGGAATCACTTGAAAAACCCTGCATTGACACTGATTGGATGGCAGGTATTACATGAAAAATAAACTTGGACCTGGAGAGACCTGATAGATAGAGCTGTGATCTTGGCCTAGAAAGGGAGGAGAAAGAGATTGGGGAAAATTTAATGACAAAGCCACTATCTCTATCAAATCTGCCAAATGTCACTACTGTAGAACCTCATTATAAATAAGGAACAAAATGGAAGAAAAACACGGGGAAAAAAAAAAGTCACAAATCTGATGCGTTAGAATCTGTCAGCTTCCAACAGAGCTGATGTTTCTCTAAAGTAATTCCCTCTGTGTCTCATCTATGCTAAAACTGCGCTGCAACTCACAACTCTACTTTTACTAATGTCTCTAGGGCCTCCAGGAAAAAGATATCCAAGAAGTTTGAGTGTTGTTCTGAATACTCTGTACAGGAATTGACCTTAAGGATGTCATTTCCAGTACTATTTCGTCAGCATGTTGGGTTTTATGTTGCCATTTCTGTTGGAAAGAACCATTGATGCAAGCTGGTGCAGGACATCCTTGAGCTGTGGGTAGGAAGTGCTGCAGTTATCCTGAGGAAGGATCCAGTTGCAGTGTCTGGAATTGCACAAGTGGGATACTTGTGTGTGCCTCCTGAGGCAGGGTAGCAGCAAGCCATCGTAGCTCTTGGTGTCAGCCACTAACTCTCCCTTTTCTGCATGTGGCTTCACTTTCCTGGGTAGCCACACAGCACAGCTCTTGTCTGAGCCAAAACCACAGGTTGTGTGTGTGAAAGCAGTAATTCACTATAGCTGCCTCATTCATTTGGCATACCTATCCACCCTTCCTACATTTTCTTCTTCAAAGACGCTTTTATATGGCAGATGGGCTTGATACTTTCATATGCTCTTCCCTCCCAGTTCTGATTTTAGCCCAGTTTGGACCTGTGACTTGACAAACACTTGGAAAGTGCTCTCGTTGCCATTCAGCTTGGTATGTGTATATACTGAGGCTTTCATAGTCAGTCTTGCCATTTTACTTCTTCTTGGAGTCATCTTGTGCTGAAGCCTGATGAATAGGGTAATTATTTGAAAAAGGATTACAGCTCTGAAGCTTTTTGACTAAGGCTGAAGGAAGCTGTTACTTCATTGTATATTAAATGGCACGTGGTGATTTTAAACACCTTCTGTATTTCTAAGGAATTAAATCAAATCTGTTCAAGAGCAAAGAACACCAATTTTTACCTGTATTGTTCAACAGTTTTTTAGCCAGTGTTTTTATGACAAGATTTAGTTTATGCCATATATCTACAGCCAAGGAAAATAAAAATATTGGCTCTTCCATGGGTGCATCTTGGTGCTGGTAGTCTGTTTCAAAATGTCAAATTTCTGGTGCGTGCTATGTATTTGAACCATGCTTCCTCTGGATGTCATTCCCTGAGGGAATTAATTATGGTGGGATATATCACATACATAATGACAGGTTCTGTTAAGCTTTCTGGAGGAAAAACCATCAGTCAGGTCAGCAGAGAGCCTGAGCACTTTGAGTTGCCTTGGAGTACTGAGTTCTGCACAGTGGCTTTTGGATACCCTTTCAGTGAGGTACTTAAGGAAGGGTGTGGACATATTAATGAAAATATACCATGCCCTCAGTGTGGTGTGAATGGAGAAGAGCACTCTACCTGTGTTTTGGATACATTGGCTTAGAAAAAAAAAGAAACAGAAATTAGACTCTGAGTTCTGAATTGCAGCTGGTTTGCATGGTGGCCTTTTAAGAGGGGGGGAAAAAAAGCATACATAAATGCATAGCAGTTTTTATGCTTAGTGGTAAATGGTAAACAGGACAGTTATAATATTCTTAATGCTTTTAGGTTGATATCTGTTCTTTCCCTTCTGATGTACTTCAATAAAAAACTGGTACATGCTGCTAACTTATCAGAAGGCACAGATTATAAATATGCTCTTCTGATTTATCCTAGAGTGCTGCAATTCTGCAGAGAGCTCTGCACTGAGTTAATAGAATATGTAATGCTGGATAAACATGGAGATTTCATTGTGTTCAGATTTCAATGAGTTCTGTGCAGCCTCTTTCTGTCCCTCTCTTTGGCTGAGATGTTGAGGTGCAGGGTTTGGCCTCAGGCTGCTGTGCTCTCCATGGTCAGCACTGGCAGCTCCTGCAAGCCCATTTTGCCCATTTTGTGTGGGCTTTCTCCCCACACAGGAGAAAGGAAAGCATAGGACTCTTCTCTTTGAAAGGCTGGAGCTTGCTATGCATCATCACTTCTGTTCCTTTCTTTTTTTCAGTTGCAGAATCCTTATGGATTGTATGGGAATGTATGGGAAGCTAGAATTCTGCAAATGAACCATTTATTTAAGGGCATAAAGTAGGGAGTCAGCTGATACAAGCTGATCAAACTGCACTAACCCTGCACTTCATTTCTGTGTTTGTCTGATGCATGCTCATTTCTGGGCAGTTAAAGCTGCCTGAGCTTCTCTGACTTGAAGCTTGAGTGCCAGATCCTCAGCTCGTTTAAAAAGACAAAAATCCATTCATTTCAGTTGAACAGAGCTGATTACCTTCAGCTGACTGTCAGACCCTGAATGTTTAGTTCTTTTTACCTGTTTCATTACAGCTGTTAGCTCTAAATTCTGGAACAGAGTTCAGTTTTAAAAGCACTGTTGTGTAAAAATTTGTAAAGGTCAGTGGTTGCTAAGTGCTGGACTGTGTCTCAAAAAAAAAAACCCCGCCTTCTGTGGGTGGGTGAAGAACACAAAAGTAAACCAAAAACCAGTAATCCTGTCACCTGCACTGTGCTGTAAAATGAAACCTGTTTTTCAGCAGTCAGACCGGGTTAATTCCAGCCAGCCTTTAAATTGTATTTTCAGTTTTACACTGAGGTGTTTTTCTCAGGCTGTTATTGAAAGAAGGCCAAATATTTTTGAATGTTTAAAATGTAATTACTATGCATGTTTTCTCAAAGGATTTTCTCTAATCACATATGCGGTGCTTTAGATGTATAATATTGTGTCATCTTCTCTCAGCACATCTGGAAGATCTGTCACACTGGGGTGTACTATATTGCAGAAAAATAATCCATTAATCTGATTTTAGGTTCAATCTGCTGTGGATTCTCTTTTTGCTTTTGATTTGCTTTGGATTTTTTTTTTCTTTAATATGCATATATATTTCTCACCTTTTTCTCAAGGCTTTTATTTTTTGTTGGCAGCTCTAATTGAAATCTGTTAGGTATCTCTGACAGGTTGAGACTGCTGATTCTTACACGTGAGCAGTGACTCAGCTTACTTACACAGTGTAAGGTGTACCTGCTGCAGTCATGTGTGCAACAGTGCAGTTCAAATTTACAGCAAAGCTAAGGAATAAAGCCTCACATTTAATATACAGCCTGCAAGATCCTGAATTATGTTCATGTTCAGCTGAACTGTGCACAGCGTTCTGCTGGGAAACCTGACACTGGAATAGTAGTCAGGGATACAAGCTGTGGAACTGGGCTCTGTAAGTCAGCAATGTCCTTGGGTTGATGTGTGTAGTTGGGGAATTATTAGGAAGAAAATGGCTGGGAACAAACCTAGCTGTTCACAGCTATATTCTGAGTTTTTATCTCAGAGTAATGGTCAAGGAGTGCTATCACAGTATCAGTTGAGCTGTCTGGACTGACTCTGGGGAATCTTTACTGGTGGGGAGGCAACAACGTGACAAAATGTGCTTCCATTGCCAATGCCAATCTGCATGGTCTCAAACCTGACTGGGATTAGGGGCTGCAGTCCTGACTCTGCAATTAGCCTTGTACAAAGTGAAAAGGAACTATAAAGTAAGAACTTTATAAGGAAATTTAATGCATCTTCAAAACACTCTCTGTGGTGAAAATGCAGCCCAGCACTACCATGAATACAGTTTTGTCTGCCTGATTTTTCTAAGTCAGTGTGCTGTCGAGCTGGATGGTAACACAAGTTTTGCTAGGTTAGCTCAATTGTGCCAGTGAAGGACTGAGTGAAACTGCAGTAGCTCGTCTTGAGCACATCTGTTGAAGTGCAGACCTGGGTCTGTATGCTGGTCCCTAGCACTGCATTAAAGGTTGTGCTCCTGTGATTCCCTGCTGCTATTCCTGCACTAACCATGTTCAGCTGGTGCTGACATAGGCTGCAGTTACATTGTGGATTTGCTTTGCAGGCCTAGACAAATAGAATTCCTGATGGTAGCAGTAGCAAAATAGCCATTTCTTTCTCTGGAATTTTCTTTGGTGAAGCCAGCAGTTTTCTGTCTACTTACCAAAATGCAGATTTGTTCTAGATACTGTGGGTTTGTTTGGGTTTTTGGGTTTTCTTGGAGGTTGTTTTTGGGGTTGTGTTTGTTAGGGTTTTTTTCAGAAACGAAGGAGCTTTTGTCTGTCTTCATTTCTGTCACTTCTTCCACCTTTTAACCATGTGTGTCCCTATATTTTTTCAGGCTGGCATATAAACCTGCTCCTTCATATCTTGCAGAACAAGCTCATCTTGTAAAAAGCACTGCCTCTGAACTGTCTTAAGTGTATGGTGGGTTGTCTTAGCCAGAAACTAAGTTGAAACATATTTGCCCCAGAACCAGTATTCTATAGTGAAATTCAGGGGTGTTTGACTGATTGATTTCCACCTTTTCAGCTCTGCTGAGATGTGCAGTCAGTGTGTGCTAAATATCAGCAAACTCTGGCCCTTCTTGTATTACTCATGTTAATACTTTGTCCTCTGCAAAGTGAATCACTTAGGAGAGAATCTCATAGATTGTTCTCCTCATAAAGACCTGGATCTACCAAGGTTCTTAAGCACGCACTAAATTTTAAAGAGAGGAATAATTGGTTTCTTGTTGACTTCAGCAGGACTTGTGCTTAAAGAAGACCTCTTATATGTGTGTTACATAGTAGTGCCAAGGTGGCATAAATTATATTGCTCCAGGTCAAAATAATGAAAAGAGTGAGGCCTGCTTACCAACATTACATAATGCAGTTTGAAAAAGAAAAGCTTATTTTATGCCTATTGTCTATATAGCAAAGCCAAATTTTGTGTGGTTCTAATTTACTAATACAGTGGGGGCATAATGCAGTTTCAGAGTGCTGGCTCCAAGTATCAGTAACATTCAAGATTTCATAAATATGTCAAGTTGGGTAGAAATGTTTTATTAATCCGTTATGGGGTTCTGCTTTACTGTATTTTGTTGCACAACTTATAGATCCACGGTAAGAGTATACTGTCACTTTTTATTACCTTGACACTAGGTTAATTAGGAGGTATTTCACTCTGTTTTAAATACACGGATCAGGATTCAGACATACATTTCCAAAAGGAAGCTATGTTATTGGTTGTACTGAGGTGACTTAGAGGTTGATGTTGAGTGTTATTTTACTAGCCAGAGTCCTGGTATCCTTTCCTCTAAAAGCAGCCTAAACTACACATAATAGAAGCTTTTATGAAAATGCAACAGTTTAGAAGAGTAAGTGAAGCATCCAGTTCTGCAGTCTTTGGGGACAGGAAGTATTGGCAGCATGTTAAATATTCAGCTTGGTCTGTTAATGCTCTTCTCTCATCTGGAAAGATCTCTGCTCAGCAATCAAAGACCCTAGTCTTGGTTTCCTTTTTCATTTCTATAAATCAAGAGTTGATCCAGTGGTTGTGGCAGCATGATGGTTCTCAGCTCTGCCATTCCAAATGAATTCCAGTTTAATCAGGGCTGGCTGAATTTATTCAGGAGGCACATCTAATGAAATTCTGAAGAATCAGGCCCAGCTGATGAGAAAATGTTTTACAAGTGATGTCAGTTACAGAGGAACTCAACCTGCTTTCCTTCCTGTCCACAAATAACTCTGAAGCTGAGAGCCACCGGTATTAAGAGATTAAATGTAAAGGATATGGGGCAGGCAGTGGTGAAGGCCCTAGTTCTCTGAATGCTTTGCAAAGATCATTCCCCTTATCTGCTCTGCCTTTGGAAGAGTTAAAGCACAGTGGCCTGGATCGACGTGCCCAAAACTGGCCAAGAAGCCATGAGAGACAGCAAGGCATGGAGTGTGGCTCTCCCAGGCCCTCAGCCCAAGCCATAGGATATTAGCCACGCTGCCCCATGGGTGGAATACAGTGGACTGTGTTCCCAGAACACCTCTGAGATCACACTGGCATTTGGTGTTGCCACACAGGGGTCTATTTCCACCCAGAAAATGAGATTCTGCACCACAGAGTCACCTGAGTTCAAGTGTGAGGGCTTGGGTCTGCTGGATGGAGAAGCTGTGCATTGAACTCCTACTGAATTCATGGTTGAAATTAAATAGGAGGTGGACCTCTAAGCTCCTAGCCTTGAATGCCCAAGATCTGGCTCTGGTTTTCAAATGTGTTCATAACAGTGTCCAGCACAATGGGGACTATTCCAGTGGAGACTGTCAGAGAAGAAAAAATTTGCAAAACAATGCTGGGGGAGACTTGCAGAATAAACCTTAGCCTAACATCTTCTGAAGTGTTACAACATAAAATTTAATTCACTCTTTGTACAAAGGATACCTGTTTTTATACTGCAAATAAAAACTTGATGAAAACACACTTCATAGAAAAACTGGGAACTTTTTCCCCAAGTTTTGCTGTAAAACTTTTAAACTGTGAAAATTTTTTTTGCGTTTTTATTCAGGCAAGATATGGACTGAAATACAGATGATTTGTGATAATACAAAATTGTTTTGTCGGCAATTCCTCATCAGGGTGAGAAGAAGATAAAAACTCTTTTCAGGTGTATCACTCATAAGATTCGATGAGCCGGGTTAGACAAGCGTTTTTATCAGCTCTATAAACAATTTGCTTCCTACATTCTTAATAAAAAGCAAAATAACCACAAGTCTGGCATTCAAAAGTAATGATTTAAGTAAAAGGAACTACTGAAGACAAGTAAAGATAAAGAAGAATTTCAGTGTCTTTTGGGTTTTTTTTTCTTTCCAAGCAAATCAGCTTGCTTTTTACAGACCAGTAGTTAATTGTTGCTTTTCCTTTAAGTGACAACCAGCCTGGGTTTAGTAGATAAAGGAGGTTTGCTACAAGATGCCCTTTTGATGTAAGGGGCACTTTCTGAATGGACCACATAAATATTCATGGAATCATATTTGGTCTCTGTATCAGAAGTGAATTTGGTGGACCTGAATGCTGAAATAAGGACATGAGGCTGCTGGACTGGCTACACCCATGTTTGTCTTGGGAAGAGGCATTTGGGTCTGTGCAGAGTTAAGCAGCATAGTCCATGGGCAGGACCTTCACCTGACAGACAGGAGGCCCTTCTGCCATCACGTGCAAGCTGCAGCTTGCAGGAGAAGGCTGTCCAAGAAAAAACATCCAGAGCTTGAGCCATGCCAGTGGCTGCTCCCTTGCTTTTGCTTTGCAGTCTCCTCCTACAGTTTGAGCTGCCATCTTGGCTTTCCTGATCACCTCTTTTTGTGTTTCCCTTCTTCTCTATAGGCAAGAACCTTCTAGGTGCCTTGTGTCAAGAGGCTGAATATAGCAAATTGTCTCCATTGTGTTAACTTTTAAATAGCCTAGAATCTACCACCCTGGAAGTTGTTTTCACCCTGTATACTGTAGCCGTCATGGTTTGTGGAGCAACATTAGCTGAATCGTCGCTGTCATGCAGGACTGGTGTCAGAGCAGGGCATTCTTATAAAGGAGGAGATGGCAGCTCTGAGTTTGCTAGTTTCCCTGGCTTAGGAAGATGAAGTCAGTAATTCTTTGGGCATGGTGACAGATTTCTTGTTTTTATTATTTTGTTCATATTGGGGGCTAACTGGGCAGGGAGCCATAAAAATTAGGACCGTATGTCTGTAAAAGTATATGATCAATTTATTTTTGTTGGGAAAGTGATAGATAACATGGCACAGCATGAAGTTATAAAAGGAGGTTGCAGTCAGAGTTGCTGGCATTAATTTAACTAGAGAATGTGCCCTTAAATGTCAGGAGACTGCAAGAAGCACAGAGTTATTTGAGAAGACAGCAACTTTGATGTTGATTTTTATCAACAAAAATACAGGAGATTAAAAGCAGCTCCCCAATTTTGCTTCCTTTTTTTCTTATTCATAATTTGACTAGGGTATTAGCAGGTATTGTAGGAAGGTTAATGAAACCATAACAGTTATGGTGAAGGAGTATCCATTATCTAATTGAGTTGTTTGGGTGACTCACCACTGAAGCTAAACTGAATAACTGGGAAACTGAGTAACTCATTTTCTGTGAAGATACTACAGTTCCACTGGCAGATAAAATAAGACTAGACAATCTGGGTTATAAGAAGAATATGGGCTTGCAATCATGTTCCTGTCATATCAAAATGTAAGAGTGGCCATTCTTGATCAAACTAAGGGCTTGTCTGGTTTCAGCAGGGCATCTGGTGAATGCACAGGGAAAAGCGTATAGAAACCTAGCAGTAGGATGATCCTACCCCTCATATCTGATCCCTGCTTCTGTCAGCAGATTGGCTCAGAGGCTTTTGGAGCCAGAGGTTGCATTAGATTGTCTTTAATGCCCCTGATGGGCCTGTCATCTGTGAATTCCTCTAATCCCCTTTTGAACATATTTGTGTCTCCTCCAGAACATCCTGCAGCAATGGGTTTTGCACTTTAGTTTTGTGTTGTATGAAAAAGCACTTTGTTTGCCCATTTTAAATCCACTGTTTGATTGCTTTATTGGATATTCTTTCTTTCATTGAAACAACACAGATTGCTTTGACTTCCTGATCTTCTTCATGCTATTAATGATTTTATAAATCTGTCATCTCTTATTTCAGTCTCTTTTTCAGGCTGAGAAGTCTGTTTACTATCTCTGTATATCAAAAGCGTTCCAAAACTTTGATCATTTTTCTTGTCTCTTTCATCCTCTTTCCAGCTCTGTTAGATCAGTTTGTGTCCTGTATTCACCTATATCCTCCCCTTGTATCCATTACCTTAACAGAGGAGAAACTGGTTCAAGAAGATCCTAGTGTCAGGGGTTTGAATCCATACCTCGCAGTTTGTCAGAGGGCATACTTGGGCTCTCCACCCATTCAGGTTGTGCCATTGTTGTTTTCGTTGTCTCTGGTGTGGAATATGTATCTGGACTTCAGAGAGGTGATAGGGTGAGCTGGTCTTTGCTGTTCCATGGCACTTTGCTGTCCCCATCGCCCTGGAACACTGGAATTGTGTTTGCTGCTCTTGGAGCTGTCACTGGTTTCCATCTCCAAGCAAATGTCTGTACAAACCAGCAGGCATGTGCATCCCAGTTTTAATAGAGGAGCAAAGCACACCTATTAGCTGCAGAAGGTCAGGAGCTTCATGCCCATGTACACAGTTGTCTGGTGAATTAAGATACACTGCTGCATGTTTTGGTGGTTTGTTTTGTTTCTTTTGCATTCAGAATCCAAAATAACCCAGCAGCTGTGTGTGTAGGAGACAAAACTGGGTGAATAATGAAAGACTTTGGGGAATGACAGCACCGATCTGGTAAAGCTCAAAGACATGTAGATCTTTGAGAAGCTGCTGACAAGCTCTCAAAAACTGGAGGGGTTTTAAGCAGACAGTGAATGGCAAAAATATATAGACAAATGACTACATAATACTCATTAGTCCTAATTTAGTCTCTCAATCTTGAAATGAGTGGAAGGTGTTCTTGTTTGTTATAGTACTGGCATTATTTATTGCTTGTCAAGTGATAAGACATAGATCCCACTGTGATTCTGTATAAATCTGTACTACAAGGGCTACATTTGATGCTAAGAGCTCCATTTTATAGCAGGTTTTAAAAGTCCCAATAATTAACTGATTATTAAATCTTTTAAAGTCCTAGAGCATCCATAAAGTCTTCAATTGATTATTGCTATACACAGCAAATTACAACTTCCACAGATGTTCTCATAAGCATTTATGGTATACAGATGCACTTGTGAGATCTTCTGATAATAAATATTAGCTATTAAACCTCAGTAATTAAATTTTCAGGGATATGAAAGAATTGTCTTTTTCTTCATGGGTGGTAATATTAAAGAACTTAAAGGCTGAGCATTTAGCCATGTAACATTAGAAGACTCTTGGAAGTGCTAGATAGGTGTATTTGGCCAGGCCTTGAGATATCATGAGTATAAGCAACTAAAATCAGCCTTTATGAAAACAAATGTTGAATGCCTTCTGAAATCCCCTGAAGTAGCTTGCTTGCTTCTGAAAATTTTTGTAGGTCTACCTTTTTTGTCAAGGTGTGACATATTACAGTGATACGGTAATTTGTACTGCTGAAGTTTTGATGCTTGGGAAACCTCATTATGGATTCATTTTGAATTTTCAGAACTTAAGGTCTCACCAAATTCGGCTGTATCTGGATTTTAATTTGTCAGAGTTAATGTGATAGGGTGAGAGATGGGTGTGTTTGCTTGTGGCAGTAACCTGATGTTCCATTGGAGAAAAAAAGCCTTTGCATACTGTCCACATGCCCCACAAAAGAAAACTTCTGAGAGGGAGCTTAGAGTCTTGTATCAAGACTAAGCACTGGTTGTACTGGTTATTTTCCATTGGTACTGTCCCTGAAGTCACGCACATTACAAGAATGATTTGTGGGTTTTTTTGCTCTGTTTTCCTATGCTTGTGTAGTAGCAATTTATATACTTGCTTTAGCCCAAATCTGTTTTCATATTCACAGGCTAATAAAATTACCAATGACTATATTGATAATCTTGGGGCTATTTTTATATGTTGAATCCTTTTAAAAGTCTACACTGCTTAATACTACAAGCATCATACAAATGCACAATGATATTAAGAAATACAATAAGGTGAGATCTGTGCGTAAGTAATTTTTATTTATGCCCCTGAAATTGTGTGCAAACACTGATAGGACACAATGCTCATTAGATTTATGTGTAGTAAGAGTGCTAGCTCAGTAATAAAATTTTAAGCTTGAGATAGGGATACTACCTCACTGTTTTCTCTATGTATTTACTTATCTGGTTTCACTGTTACAAAGCTTATTAGAAACTGAGAAATGCTAAGAGTGTATAGCACATGCAGCCTGATATCCTGTTTGTATTTCCACCTTTTACTTAGCATATTTAATTGCATTGTTTGCTACTGCCACTGGTATGGTTTGATTCCTTTTGCTTCTTACATTCCTCCAATTGGTCTTTTGGTTTGGTTCATTATAAGACTACACAATAACGTGGATAACACTATTCCCAAGGTGAACTGCCACAACAGCTAGTAGGGCATGGTATCTCCAAGATCCTGTAGTGTGCCTGTGCCTTACAACTCATGATAGTATTGTGCTGAGACTTCATTATGTTTTTGTGAGAGACTTGTTTTTTTCCTTGGTTTCATTAGTTGTTCTCTCTCCTGAGACAGAACATTGCATCTTCATCCAGAGCAGATGACATATACTCACTGTAAGCAGTAAACAGCAGAGTGATAAAATGCTTGCTTTGTCTTTTTAATGTTTAACTGCAATGTGTAAATATACTATGTAGTGATTTTACTTCCCTGCTGATAAGCCATCTATGTCCCTGCTAATGTAAGAAGAAGGAGCCTTTGACAGAGCCATCTTGTCCTGGAGTTTGACTGTTAATAGGTTTGTTTGTTTAATTAATACTGAGCGGTATCTTACCATGTTGAGAAGTGTGGCTTTGTTCTGGGATGAAATACAGCTGGTCTCTGAGCCTTGGTCTTCTTGACCACTGTTCTTCTGCTGCAAGGAGGGCCAGGCCGTACAGTGCTTTCGAAGGTCTTTCATTTTGAAAGTTTGTAGTGATTTAAAAATTATTCTGTATGTTTAAAATAGCATAGATTGTACAATGTGCTTGCTTCTGGGACTGGAAGAATATTTTTAATAGAGTAACTTCGGGAAGGAAGATGATGTAGTCTCACCCCTCTGCGCATTGCAGCCCAAAGAAACTCACTCATGAGCCTATGCATCAAACCCACAGCTTCTGTTTGTACACTACCATTGCTTTCCAGATGTTATCCTGCCTTGCTGAAAAGGCTTTAATGACTACAGAATTTACTGTTCTTACAAGGTAGTTGCTGCAAAGATTATTTTCCTTGATAGTTCCGTGAATGCATTTACTTAGGAATTTCCATTTGACTGATTTCAGCTTCCAACAAATTCTTAGATTCTGTGTATCTTTTCTTTTACATCAAAGACTCACAATGAGAGACTTCATGTAGATGCTTGCAGGCTGGGGCAAAATAATTTCTTTGCTGCTTCTTGGTTAAAGCAAATAAACTGAGCTTATCAAGCCTCTGAAAATACATTTTTCTAGCCTTCACTTCATCATGCATAACCATTTTCTGAACCATATCCCATTTTTAGTCATCTTCTGGAATCAAAGAGCAAGAACTAGAAACAGGAACGTAACAAATGTCTTGCTGATGCTCTGATCAAGAATAGCCATGTCTTCCAGTTCCTACCTGATTACATTTCTGTATATGGATGCTAAGGGTTGTTTGACCTTTTAACTGCATTGTTGCTCAGGAATTTGATGTCTTTTTTAATACTATTGCACTCCATGATGTAACTTCCCATCTTTCTAGTGTGATATGTATTCCTTATGCCCAAGTGATTGATTCTATATCCTGTTGTGTTGATGCAGGCATTGTTCTTATGAGGCCTGTTCACAGGAAGTACAGAGCAGCAGGCATCACTGGCCAATTCCATTGCTAACCACTCCTTTGAATTCAGACTTATTTTTTAACAGTGCATCCATCCACTGTTACATTTTTGTCCCAGCAAAATTTTGGTCAGTCTGTGTTTTAGCCTCAAATACCTGAATTATAAAGGCATTTCCTCCCAGTTAGGAGGTCAGCATGCCTTAAGAGCAGATTATGTTCTTACCAGTATTTGTTTTGCTCACACCAGTAACAAGAAAATCAAAGATATAGAGTAGGGATGTAAAATAGTAAAGGGTGAAGACAAATTCCCTTCATTATGAATCTTGATCTGCCTTTGCTAGTCAAAGTTTGTACCTGAAGAATTTCATGGAATGCTTGTTCTACCAGGTCAAATTGTAGCAGCAGCCATGAGCAGACTTCACTCTAGCAGTTGATACAGTTGGGCTACATTTTGGTAACTACCATCCCCGCCCCCCAAGGAAAAACCAACCAATCAAACGAGAAACCCAAATCAAAAATGCTCACCCTGATGTTTGTTAGTATCAAATGGAACTGCCATTTTAGCACATTCCTGTAGATATGCACTACACAGTCTTGGCAATAGAGTTCTAATTATTCCAAGTGAAGGATCTCTTACTCAGCTGTGAATTCTTCTTTATGTTGTATTTGCAGTTGCTCTTGTGTCTTTCTGAAGTAGTTTGGATTCCTCAGGAGCTTGCAGGTCACATTCACAAACCCGTTTTTAGGATTTTTAGCATTCAGCTGTTGTGTACATGTATGTACACATATGTGCTTCCACTGGATTAATTGCTAGCCATATCAAGTGAATTAAAATTGTGTTGGTATCAGACTTCACAAAAACATTTAAAGCAGAAAAGTAAGTTTTTCATTAATATAAAAGAAATAAATTATATCATCTTCACAATTTAGATAAAATGGGTGTAGTGAAGGATGGTATTAAAAGCTATGCTGACAGCAAGTGGTAGCTTCTGTCATTGCCAAATCTGTCTTGTAACCTCTGTGTGACCCAATTCTGCTGAATTCCAGCGGTCTGTGCAAGTACGTCTTCTCTAGGTATAAGAATAGTAGCAGCAGTTCCACTACCTAGAACAAGAATGTACGAGGCTATCAGCTGTCTTGCCTGGGGGCATGAGATGATTGCCAGCTGGGGTTAAGAAAAAGTGTTTCCTTCCTGTGAGGCATTACATAATTATCTGTGTATGTTAAGTGTGCTGGGGTTTTTGTCTGAAATTCATTATATAAGCCAGTGCTATAAGGAGATGCCAGATTAAGAAAACAGCCTGGGCATATGTATTACAGCAATTCTGTTTTCTCCTGGTTTTAATACTGTCCAAAATAAAATGAGATTTAGTTTATGTTTCACCTTGTTAGCTTTGCAATGCTTTGCTTTTAACACTGTCCTGCCAGCTTTGTGACGCAGATTTGACTGCAGCTGAGGAATATTGTTAATCCTCTCATCTCCTTGTGGGGAATCAAACTTGAGCCAAATGAAATGTTTTGTGCTGTGGTGTTTTCTTTTATTACTGCACGTACAAAGCAAGTGAAAATGCTGCCTGCCAGGATCTTGCTGGAGTGATACTGATTCTCTACTTTTATGAGATGCCAATAAAATAGGAGTTATTCTTTTTCATCTTGCAGCTTACTCTTCACCAAAGTAAAACTGGAATGGATACATAAAGGACCTGAAGAGGCTCTGGTGACATGCAGACATATGTTGCAGATGTGGCAGATGGTATACAGTGTTTTACAGCACAGGTAGGCTTTCTCCACTGTAGCAAGTTCAGATTTGTAATTGGTAACGTGGTTATCCTTTTTAATTTTCTAGATACTTGAGTTATTTTGCAAGAAGGGTGATAAACAGTACTGTTTTAAAGATAAGTAATATTTCTAGCAGATTAAAAAAAAAAAAAGGGAAGATATTAATGGCCATTATTTAAAAAAAAAAAATTAAAACAACAAAACCAAAACCTCAATGTTTTAATACTGAAGAAGCAATTTGAACCACAGGTTTCTGAACCAAATGCCTAAACATCTCTATCCATATTTGGGTGTCCAGAATGGAGGACAGATTTTCTTTCTCCCCAGTAGTGCTGAGCTTTCATCAGCTATTGTTCACAGTCTGCAGTAGTTGGCACCACCCAGGAATGTGTGGGGGTGACACAGTCCTGAATTGAGTAAGCCAAGGAAAGGCACAGTGCCAAACTCATATGCTGTAGTTGCACGCTGGTAGCACAGCCTGGTGCTAACTGGGCAAGGAAAGAAAGGAAGGATGTAGCATCTTTCACCCTTCCCTTGTCCTAGTAAATCTGCATTCACACAATGCTATGTTCCCTGTTTCCTCCCTTTCATCTGCTGCCCCACTGAAAGGTAAAGTTGAAAAAGTGTGGAAGATACTGAGTTGGGTTTTCTTCCTTCCTACACCCTTAGGATATTGCCCTAGTCAAGGTATCAGTGTACAGTGTCTTGGGAATATTATACCAAGATCCCTTGCCCATAATGTCCACAGGGGTTGTGTTTGATGGGAAGGACAGCATGCTTGATGGCAGCAATCAAGACAGCAGGGTGATGTAGCTTGAGTTGTTCCCCAGTTTCTGTATGCATTGCATAAGTTTTATAAACACCAGAAGTATATGTACAGAATGGTGCATGTCTATGTACAAGTTGTCCTTGAGGGGTTCTTAGTAATTCTTGTTGGTTTAGCTAATGAGCAGCAAACCAAACACAAAAAATCAAGATATTTACATAGCAGCAGTGGTCTTTTACAGACTTGAATCATTGATTTCCTTAGGCCTTAGTATCTTTAGCTAAGGTTTCAATCCTGTACCTCTCACATGAGTAATCTTTCTACCCATGAGTAGTCCTCATGAAGCTGATCAAATCCACACTGAACAGTTATGACTGAGGAAGATTCACTCTTGCAAGGGGGGGCTGCAAGCCTGAGACTGTAGAGAGTACATTGGAAAACAGACAAATAACTAGTTCAGCCATTTGGACTGCATTTGGATCCCAAGCTGTGCTTTGGCTCTTATACTTAAAAACCCAAGATGTGATAGCTTTAGAGGCTTTTGATAAGCTTTAGCCATAGAATCTTAAACAAAACAAATTGCTTTTGCTTTTAAAAACTCTGGTATGTATTTCACTGCTATTCCAGCAGGGCTTTTTTTTTCTTTTTTCAAAAAGCACATAATAAAGTATTTTTATTAGAAAATGCTACTGGAAAGGTAACAAGAATCAACTTGGTACCTGCAGTTTTAGACTGGATTCAGTGACCCAGGAAGCCCCTTGTGTTTAGCAAATTGCAGCAGTATCAGCTAACAAATATGTAAAGTATTCTGGGTAGGGCTGGCAGAGGAACTTAAGGGGAATTCTTATCAGTGAGACTTGGACAAAGGCATTTTTAGGGCCTCTTGCAAAAGAAAAGGTTGCATTTACACAAAGTTGAGAGCTGTTGCACCCAGTACTCCTTACTGGTTCAATCAGTAGATAATTGCCTACACAATTAAATGGCACTTCAGTTCCATTTGTCTGGCCTGTTTGCTGGCTTTGCAATCTTACTGTGACTGACAGACCAAAAAGTCTCTCAGGGCCCAGAATTTTATCCCCAGCAGCTATTCATATGGCCTGTTCAAGTCCCCTGTCTTCTTTCTGACAAACTGGTGCCTCTGCAGTCTCACAACCAAGTGTCCCACTCAGCATTTTTGTCACCAATTTGTCCATTGTCTCAACTACTTTTCAAAAACATGGGCAGTAGATGTCCTGCTGTCCTACTGGCAACCTTTCCAGTGCTGTATGTAGAAAGCAAATCATCTGGCTCCTATCCCTTCCATGGTGCATCAAAAAGCTTTCCTGGCTGAAGGCTTTGTACTGCAGCTTTTAAAGGGTAGTTCATTTTCAGTCCTTCTCTGGGATAAGAGCGCCATTGGGAGTGGCTGTTTTGCACAATGCATTACACTGGGTTTTCACCCTGGGATTTTCCAATCTCTTCCCCTGTTCTTAGAGTAGGAGTACAGTGTATTATCAGTGTATCAGTGTTTCAGCATGTGCCTGAACAGTGATTCCATGGGGGTGCTGCTGCATTAAGGTAGCACTTGCCTCATGGCAGTAATATATGGAAGTGCAGCTGCCTTATTCCTGTATCCACAGGAGTAAGACTGAGCTCTCCATACAGTTCCACCAGCAGCTTCTGGCCAGGGCACATTCATTTACGTCAGTCCTGTCTAGGTAAGGCTGAGGCACAGGACAGATAATTTAATTTTCCTTTCTCTCTGTCACTATGTGATAGGCTCAAATGAATTATCAGTGTGGAAACCAGTATGGAAGACAAGGGAGGCCCATTCAAGGACAGAGTGGTCCAGTCCAGTGCCCAAGAATTCAGAGTGCATTAACAGAAACCATTATGCTTGATCCCAAAGCCCAAGTAAAATGTTATTTAGCTACTGTAAATATGATTGCTATTATGATGAATGATAGTAAGTGGCTTTCAGCCTTAGGTTGTTAGCTGGGAAGGACAAGACTTGGTTTGTCTTTTGCTGTTGTTTTCTGTGATAACAGAATAATTGTGTTTAAAACCAAACAGCAGTCCCAAGCTGATTCTTCTGCTAGATCAATGCAAATTGAAAGGAATTCTGTGCAATTCTTACCAAAAGACTCCTCAGACTGAAAGATGGGGGCATCCACACCAATCATGTCTCTCTGACAACTTGCGTCCTGGAAGGAATATTGTCCAAAGGCTGAGCTGCAGGCTTGGAAGTGTGCCAGAAAAAGTAGCCAGGGCAGTCACTTTTCCTTTTGGTATTTCATCCCTTAATGGATGATGAGAGGAGATATCATCACCACTGATCCTTGGGGGATGGCAGACTATGTGGTGACAGGAAGGCTCAAGAGATCTGTGTTAAGTGACTTTTTGTTAGCCACATGATTTTTTTTTGGTGTGTTTTTCTTTGTAAGGCCTCTCCTGTGAGGACAGAAGTCCAGTAGAAGAACAGACCAGAGTTTCATAAGCACACCTGTTTCATAAAGCAGTGCTATCTGGTAGTTTTTATCTTCCTCCTCTTTTTGAACAGAACAAAGGAGGAAGGGGAGAAAATAAACCCTTTGAAATGAAAATATGAAGAAATTAGCACCCAGGTGGAAGGTGGTAATTGGTCTTTTTCAAAAGGATCAGCACAGTAGACCTGTGAACAAATTATTCTGCAGAAAAGCCCAAGAGATGGTGGTTCTTGCTGGGTCTGGGTCTGCTAGTGGGCCTCCTCTGCTCTGACTTCTAGCTGCCAACATGTTTCTTGTCCATTGGTTTGTAAAGACTCCCTATAGCCAAATAAACTAAATACCAGTGCATGCCCTGGAGCCCCTGCTGGGCAGTCTCTGAGCTTCCTGTCCAGTGGCAGTGGGCCAGATGTTAATACATTCAATAAGCTGATTTCTCACAACTGAAAACCTTGATTTTTCACTTCCCATGGCAGCTAAACCATTGCCTGCTTTGAGGGGAATGTTTCTCCTCTGAGAGATGTCCAGGTTACACAGTTTTGTTTCTTTACAGTGGCTCTGAGAAAGGAAGTAGTGTGACTGAAACACCAGTAATCAAAAAGCATAATGGACTGCATCTCACTCTGCCAGATGCTCATGACACTGATTCTGGTAAGGAAATAAGATTTGTGCTTTCCTGTTCTAAACACATGCCTTTGTGAGAAATGAATATTTCATTGTCTTTGGAGAGGGTGGTGGGCCTGTGCACATCCAAGTTGCTGGTCAGGAGGTCCAGGTCTGCCTCCATGGCCAGCTCTGCTGTAAAATGTGGTTTGCCTGTACCTTGGATTCCCCATGCATAACACAGAGAGGAGTTCCTACTTTCTTTCACAAAGCTCTCTGAGATGTATAATTCTCT
Organism: Agelaius phoeniceus; assembly: GCF_051311805.1. NCBI lineage: Eukaryota > Metazoa > Chordata > Aves > Passeriformes > Icteridae > Agelaius > Agelaius phoeniceus. The sequence goes on along the minus strand of NC_135267.1, from coordinate 88,829,631 downwards.
CCTTCTTTTTATTTTTTATTCCTTCCCTCCCTCAGCCTGCCTCCTCATTTAATTCTTTGTAGATGTCCTGATCAAGCCAGCTGTTATTGTTGGTTTTGGAAAGCTGAGTGAGAGTGTCAATTCCTATTAGATGGTGATTTGCTTTGGGATTTGTGCATAAACCTTGTGATGCTTTATTGTATGATAAATACATATTCACAGTACCAGATAAGAGTCAGATGGAAGTAACTGAGACATCAAAGCTGATCTTGGCAGTGAAGGGGAAAAGAAATTTTCAGAGAGCGCTGCTGACTTGTGATTTTTGTTGTAAGTCTCGTGATACTTGGTACTACTTTAAAACCCTAGCTCAAAATCAGATGATAATGTGAGAAACTTGCCTTTTAATTTGGAGGGTTTTTTAGGGAATCAAATGCCTATGCTTGTGGATGTAGGTGAAACACTTGCAAAGAGAGTGAACCTCAAACTCAAAAAATGGACAAAAAATAAAAGCTAACACATAAATCTCATGGATCTCTAGGGAATTAGGGTTTGTCTGAGTCTTAATTGTGCTGTATGCCATGGTGCTGACTGCCAGAAAGGGCAAATTAATGTAAAGTACAAGCTTTGAATCAGCTTTTCATGCACCTAAAGTGATTTGCACTGAATGCAGTTTGGTTTTAGCCAAGAAATATATTCCTCCTCCACTCTGAGAATCCAGGTTTCCATGCTAACGTGGTTGCCCCCACAATGAATGCAAGAAAGGAGCTGGTACTGGAATTACACCACCCACCTAAGTGTGGGGCTGGCACTGGCTGGTTTCAGCAGGGCTCTGTGGCTCCCTTCTCTGCAGGCTCTGAGTGCTGCTGTTCTCCATCTGCAGGAGGGAAGCACCTGGGTCTGCTCTCCCTGCTGGGAGCCTCTTTGAAGAGAGTAGTGGGTGAGATTGGAGGGTACAGCTCTACTCCCTCTTGCCCTTGTGCTCCTCCAGAGCTGGGGCTGGGGCTGCCTGCTTGGAAGGAGGGAGGAGGTCTGATATTTCTGCATGGCTGTGGAGCAGGCAGTGCTGTCTGCTGTGCAATCCCCCGGGAGCATGCAGCAGCATCGCTGCGCAGGCGCTCTGCCATCTCTGGGCTCATCACTGAGGAGTGGCACTCACTGTGGCCAGCTTTGACACTGGCCTCTCCCTCAGCTAGACCACAATTAGATTATTTGCTGTGCCAGAATTTTAGGTTTGCTGCCAGAAAGGTTAATTCCTCTTCATTTTCTTCATCTTCTCCTAACTGAAGCAGTGTTCCTAACTAAATTCACTGATATCAGTCAGCTGCCTTGCCGTTTCATTCTTTCTCTGATTCAGTCTTATCTTATAATGCTTTTGCCTGAAGTGATTTAGGCTTGGGAGTTCCGTGTTTCTTATAAGCCTAGTAAATCTAATGAGCTACATTTCTATTTTGATAGCAATTTTCACATAAATGCAAAATATTAAACTTGGTCTTTTTGGTCTTAAAACATCCTAGAACAGTGCTTTAAAATTATTTGGATAGATTTTGTAGGGCTTATGTGCAGAGCTCATCACAACAAAATCAGTTTATTATTTCATGAGTTATTTCCAAAATGTTCGGAGGGTTTTATTGTAAAATGTGAAGTTTATATTCTGTCTGGTAGAGCTGTTAAATAGAGAAAGAGACTGCACTAAAATAACAAATTGATATGATATCTTCGTATGCCAAATTTGCATGTATTTTGAGGCATGACATTAAAGTTCTGCGAGACAGGTTTTGTGGGGAGGTTTTTTTAGCATGTTTCTTTAGGAGGAGATAGCTTATAATGAGACATTCAGATAATTTTTTTAATGTCGCTTCAAGTTTTTCCATCTCCCCTCACCACCCTGAGGCCAGAGTCCTGCCAGTGTGACACATGCTGATCTCCCCTCTCAGGACAGAGTTAGAGGTAAACAGTGTTAGAGGTAAACTTTTGTGGCTGCAGTAGCCATCAGCCCATCCCCAGGGGCACCACATTGCTTGCCTGAGATTCAGAGATGTGGCTGAGCCCCTTTCAGTCCAGAAGGACCAGGCTGGCTAAAACTTTCTCTTACAGAGTTTATTTGGTTTGGCAAGCTTTAAGGAGAACTGCTGTGAGCATCCCAGCAGAGATGGGCAAGAACAGAGGTGGGAAAAGTGGAGGATGGGCTGGTTTGGAGAGAGCCTGATCATCCGGCATGTACATGTCCAGAGCAAGGAGTGTATCTGTGTCAGAGGCCAAGCAGGGATGGCATGGTCTCTGCCTAAAATATTCTGCTTCCTCTTGTAGGCTGGGAAAGAAGGAAAAGAGAGTAAACATCAAAGGATTGGAATGCCAAGGGATATTAAATGAAAAGAGCCTCCATGTAAATTGCTAAGTAACTTGGGTCTCATTTGTCCAGCTGTGCAGATGCCCACTGCACTGGGCAGGATCAGTCCCAAATTCCCCTCTTGGCAACTACTGGGCTAGCGAAGATCAGATGAGGAGCAGCTAACTTGGGTTTCTTTGAGAGCAACTGTGCTGTTGTATTCCTGGGAAGTGTGCTTTGTGAGGGAAGCATGCTTAAGTAGTAACAGGATCTACTTAGGCAGTGTGTGAACCTCTCCAAAATGCACAAAGGTGATTTAGTTTTCTTGGATTGATTTGCAAGGAAAAGAGGATTTCCCTGAGCTCTGTGAGGATGTGAATAAGACACCAGCCTATCTGCCCACCCTGTGCAAACAGCCCAGCATTACATTTGGATGCTTGCAAGAAACACAGCTCCACAAGCTTCTCTGGGAGAGGGCAGCCTTGGCAGGAAAATGTGGTACTGAAAGTTGCATTCAAAACATGCTAATATAAGAATCTCATTGGGCTGACTGCACAATCCACAAGGTTCATGTAATTTTTTCCAGGTTTGCCAATCTAGAAAGCAAGAAGTCTGCCCTAGCTTCAAAGCTCTGCTAATAACATCACTAGCTGTTCATGTGTCCATTTTCTTGTCTCTGCAGTGCACAGAAGCTGTCTGTATTTTAGATGGCTGGGGATAAATGCTTGGTAGTTTTGCCTGTGTCAAATGGCTCTAGTCTGACTTGAATTTCTGGGAGTTTAAGGGAAATTCTCACTAGTGGAGATAGGGATGGGGGAGAGGAGTGTGAGTGGGCAAGGCAGGGGAGGAATCTCATGCAGTGAAACAGGCTGAAGGTGGATCAGTTAAATAAACTGGTAAATACAATAAATTCTTCCTGCAAAGCTGAATGGCTTTTGCCTATACCCTTAAAGCTGTAATTGCTACATTACTGCACTGTCATCTCTTGGAACATTAGATCAGGAATGTCTCTGCAATTATGTAGGAATTTAAGAAATGCATCTGGGAAGAACACATTTGCATTTTCCAAGGGAGCCGTGGGAGGCGCCTGCTGCAGGGCTGTTTTGAAGTCCTCCTGCTTGAAATGAATGACATTAGCGATGAGATAATAGGACAAATATTTCCCATTGCAGTTCTGAGCCTGGGGTTGCACTTGTGGTCTCTCCCAAGCCCTGACAGGCTCACCTCGGGTTAAGTAGAAGCTGCAGCCATGTCCTGCCAGGTGAGCAGTCTCCCCCTGTGCCTGCCGTGAGGCTGGGTCCCTGCTCAGCATCCAGAGATGGCCAGGAGATCGTGCCTGGGGATCTCAGGGTGATGTGTTGGTCTGCTGGTGAGGAGGTGTGGTTTGGCAGCCCTCTCTCTCTTGAGCACACTCCAGCTGGAAAAGCATGCTGTCCCTCTCAGAGAGACCATGAAGTGCATGTGCCCTGTGGCTGCGGGAGAGAAAAAGCGGGATTTTAACTTGAGGATCTTGTGGTTTATGAGGTCAGCCTGTAAGGGTAGATTCAAGAGTAATGCTAATCAACACAAGTGCTTCAGTCACAGCAGCTCTCCAGAGAAAGAGCTTATCAACCATAAAATCACATTAAAACCTATGTATACTAAAATATTTATTTCTCAAAGCCAACTCTGAAATCTCAATTTGTAGCTTCTTATTTTGTTGCTACCATGTTGATACCCCTCTGAGAGGTTGGCTCACCACTATAATCCCACTTGCTGTACTGGAGAATGTGGTTTCTGCCCATGCAGCCCTCCTGGGATAAGCTTTTGATGTGATGTTTTGTCCCAGAGGTGTGGGAGCCAAATACTTTATTCTTGCGTAAATGTTACAGTGCATACTAAAGGTTAATATAGTCAAAGCTCTGAACTCTGTGCTCCCCAAGGTTAAATGAAAAACCACCCTGCCTCTAAATCAGTAGAACAATGTTGATGTCACTTGAAATGTGTGTGCTGTGTGAATGGGGCTAAGCTGCCTTGTAATGCTGTATGAATTTTTTACCTTAGTGGGGCACATTTTGTAATTGTATGATGACTGTGCTTATAAAATAGGTATTTGTGGAAAATATTTGATGCTAGACTTCTGCTTTCCAAACAAGCAAAATATGGTTGCTTCCGTGATGAATGCTAAGCAGACCTTTATAAAATTACTATCTCTTAATTTGCTTGTTTGAGCTGCAGCTCTTGGATAATTTAGTGGGGGTTTTTTTCAGCAAATTAACCTTTTATAAAACATACTTCTCCAGTTTGTCATGCCAAAATTCAGCAGAGTTCTTATTACATAAAACCAATGCAGTGAGTGGAGGATCAGACCGGCTGCCTGAAAAGAAATATCTTAAGTCAAGAAATATCACAAATAAGTATAAAATACATAATTGTTTATTTGGTTTGTAGGATCACAACGAGCCTCTTCCCTTGCTGCATCAAGACTGGAACAGGCCATGTCTGAAATAACTATGCAGAGCAGTACAATGAAGCAGGGACCTGTGAAGCTCTGGACAACTCTTGAACAAATTTGGCTACAAGCTGGTAAGTCCTGAGCTATGTGGAGTTCCTCTTTCCCCACAGTGATGAATCAAATGACATAAGTATTAACAGAGTAGTTGAAGTCATGAGTTGAAAATCACTCTATTCCAGCAGAAAATCTGCCATTTTATCCCTGATGGTTTTTGAAACACCACTTATTTAATTTTGACCCAAAAAAATACTGTAATAGTGTTATTTCTCGGGTCACTTTTGTTTTTCCAAAACACACAGAAGACTTCAGTCATCACTATAATGTGCTTTTTTGAAAAAGAGGTCTTCACTAACAAATGGTAGTTCATAAGGACAATTATTTTCGTTCTCCTTTTACTAAATGCTTCCCTGTAATAAGACTGGGCAAACCATGTCTTAAATGTGATTTAAGCATTCCAGTCTTTGCTGAGGTTTAAGTGAAAATTATTACAGCATGTTCTCCACTCTGTCCTTGATTGTTTGAACCTCCCAGGGTCTTGTAGGTTGAGTATCAGTTTGAGACACTAATGCAAAGATGCTGCAACAGAGCACATAAAGGGAAAACAGTGAAGAGAGACTCTATCCACAAGCAATATCCAAACCCATGGAGGGGTTTTATGTAGGGACATTTGTTGAGGAACAGAGTTGCCCAGCACATTCTGCTGCTTGCATTCCAGTGTTTCAGAACTGATAGAGTTCCAACCCTGTAATTTTGTTTTTAGGAGACACAGTTTTTCTTCCATAACTGGGCCCACAGTTGCGCACTTGAAATTACCTTTGAGTGCTGTGATTGCTTATTAGATGTCTCACCATTTGCAATGCAGAAAGAAAAGCAGAACCCCCTGGAAAGCTGCTGATAGATTTCTATTCTTCGTGCAGGGGAACCTTTCAAATTCTCATTTCACTAATCTATGCAATTGACAGCTCTCACATAAGACCTGGCAGTCTCACCCTACTTTGCAGCCAAGATTTTCATAGCTGTTTTTGTGGGTAATTTCCTACCAATTACCCTTTAGTTCTAGAACAAAATATATGACATTGGTTTTGCTACAATTTGATTAATATTAACAAAAGAAGTCACCTTATGGAATGCATCATACTTTAAGTTAATCACATGTGTTCTCCTTAATGACTTGTGTGGATGTAAATTTCAGTGATGTGCTGTGGGCTTCAAAATGACCAACAAAATCGTGCTTTATTCAGTTTATACTCCTGATTTAAGGCTGCAAAGAGGGCTGGTGGGGAGCAAAATAAATGGAGTTTATTATGATGAGAAGTCAGGTGTCTGTTGTCCATCATCCTACAGCTAGCTCTAGGCAGTTTACATTTTTGCTGCTGTCTGAAAAGACAAAAGCAATAAAGACCTAGTGCTTGCTGTGAATTGCTATGATTGCTTTTCAGTGTGAATAGAGTGCCTTTCTGAAAGGTGTTAATTAATTCTTTTAGATAGAATTTATTTTTATAAGCTGTAACTTTTCTCTCTTATCACTTTGTAAGCCTTTGTTTTGTTTCATGCTTAGTTTTAGCTGGACTTGATTCAGGATTGATATTTTGAAAACATGTACTGTGGCTGCATTGTAATTTCATTACTGAAGTCAGTTATTGTTATGGATGCAGCTTAATGAGCTCCTGCTGAGATACTGGCCATTCTCTTCTCATGGTAGTGTGGAAGCTGCTGGATTCTGGTATCCTGAGGGATGAAGAGAGGTGCAGGTATTTGGGGTAGTCTTTACTCTCTGTGGAGAAGGGCACAGTGCCTGAATAATTAGAGGACTTCTTGGAAGTGGGTTGGCTTTATGCTGAGATTAGTGAATGGAATAATCCAAAGGGTGTCACTAACCTTCACTACTAGGATCTTTCCCGTCTGAAAGGAGGGAAAAGGAGGAGCAAACATACTTGTAAGAGGTACCTTCCAAAACAGATATTTCATAGACAACAAACCAAAACGAATGGCTGTGGAAAGCAACAGGCAATTACTGCAACATTCTGATGCCTGCCTATGGAGTCAGTTGATCTTCATGGAAGGTCTGCATCAGTATGCTGTAGATTTTCATCAGGTTTAGCTTGGACTTGTCCTTTTTCAATCAGTGACTCATCTTGTGACTCCAGGCAAGTTGCCTAACTTTTTCATACCTCAGTGTCCTATCTCCAAAGGGAAAAAACGTTAATGCGCCTTTGGGAAATGACTCGTGTGTTGTTGTTTTTGTTGTCATTAACACTTGGACCTTTTTAGTGTGACTCATAAATCCTTAGATAAAGTGATTACAATTTCCTAACCTCATACTACAGTGAATTTATAACGAAGCATCCGTCCTTCTCAGACACTCGCAGGACACAGCTGGCTGTGCCTCTGTGCACAGGTAGGGATTGAGAGTGCCAGCTTGCAGTGGTGTCTGGGTGCCATTAGAGCCTGCAGCTGCCATGCCTTCTCATATCCCAGAGCATGAAAGGTAATGGTACCAACCAGCTGGACCAGTTAGAACTTTGTGCAATGAGGTTGGGAAGAGGCACACAAAACCAGCTATCCCACAACTATAGGGGGCTGCTCTTACAGCCTTCCAGCAGCCAGGCCACAGCACCAGCACATATACTTGCAAAAGGGACTGTTAGGGGGTGGTACCTATCCAGTGATGCTTACATAGGGGAATCCTTAGTGTATCATGCTGCAGCTGCAGTAGGACTTCCTGCCTTGTGCAGAAGTGTCCTCAGTCCCTCTGAGCTGGAGACCCCTTGTTCTCTAACAGGTTTCACAATTAGCTTTATGAGAATATGTATGTTCCCTTAAGAGTGGCTGAAGGGAAGGCTGTATACCCTGTGCAAATAGTTAATCCCTTTTGTGCTGTGATAAAGATACTTATTTCACCCATAAGAGAGCACACACTTAGTGGTTTTATCTGTCATTTTTCTGGGTTTGTGACCAGCATAGTTTTGTAGGGAAGACAATAAAGCATCATCTTTGGTTGTGCAGCTGCTAAATCAAAATGCGTTGCACTGTAACAGAGGCTGTACGTTGTCTTTCCCTGCAGCAATGCCTAGTGATCTTTGGCAAGGTAATTTTTTGTAGCCTCCTGTAAACAAAGAGCTGCTTGATGGATCTGTGGTCTCTAGAAAGAGTCCTCTCTCTTTCAAGCATCAAAATAACCTGTGAATTCTCTCTGTTAATCTCACATCCAGCCATCTCTTACAGGACCACCTGGGAGTACAGTCATCTGCAGCACAGAACTTGGTACATTGCCTTAGTGGGCTTCCATATCTTCCTGTTTCTGCACAGGTAGTCACAGCTTTGGAAGAGCAGTGTGCTGTTCTCAAAGACTAGAGACGTCCCCTGCAGAAGGCATGCTTGGAATACTAACGGGCATATTCTATTTCCAAGTGTTCTGCAGCAGAGATTGTTAACACAGCTTCTCTGGTCCCTTTTAACAATAACCCCCCTAGTCCTCTTGAATATAATGGCTGCTTAAAAAGAGTCATCTCGGAACACTTTAACATTTATGAGCCTAAACATTATTCTTGGCCCCATGTCTGAGAAACAGCTCATTTCAGGGAGTACTTAGGAACAGTGCTACAGTGCACATGCTGTGGTGGTGCAGCTCCAGGAGAGGTGTTCATTATGCAATCCTTATGCTCATTTCTCCTCTTTGTTCTGCTTTTCATGGCTGAGAGCTTGAATTCAAGTTTGAGAAGAGGCAAGGAACTTTGGTGGCACTGGTAAAGCTTGTTAACTCCTCCCTCTTCCTGCAGGAAGAGCTGCAAGGGGAATCCTAGAGATTACTAGAGCTAGTACTTCTAACAGTCATGCCAGTACTCCTCCCTTTTGTTTAGAAAATAGAGTCATGCTGTTTGGCTAAAGAAAATATATTTGAAATTGTTCAAATTTATGACCAAAATTTACCTTCATTTGGCATTTTTATAAGATCACTTTTGACCCAGAGAGCAAAGCATGTCAATATTGGAAAGAAATAGTGTTAATAGTTCTAGGCTCTTTGGGTAACTGGAATGATTTTTATATGAAGTATGTATGATTATACTTCCAGGCAGTAATAACCATATGCTCTATTTATACAGAGCATTTTAGAATGCTACAAGCCAGTTTTAATAAGAGTTCTAATATTCTAGCTCCTGTTACTGTATTATTTTAAGCTTTACTTTTAACTACAAGGTCCACTTTGTTTGTCTTTACTAGTAGTTTGTATCTGACAATTTAGCTTCTTGACTAACCCAATACTTTACCAAATATGGCCACTCACAGCAAAGTAGGTCTGGTAATTTGATCTAAGTTTGGCTAAATGCCTGCTAAGCTCAGCCTGTGAACCTCACCAGGTAGACCCTAAGGCTAATTTAAAGGAGGATTTAGAGGAAAATGACAAGGATACTATTCCATGTACTCACAGTGGGGCGGCAGTGGGCTACCTGCTGTCTCAGTAACATGCTAAAGTTTAACCTAGGAAAAATAGTTTATACTGAACATGCTACAAACAAGAAATGCAAAGAGAGCCAGTGCAGCAGAGAACAGTGAGCTAATGGAAAAACATCTGCTCCCCCGAGTTATGTACAGCAGGAACTTTTTTTTCCCTTTCGCAAAACACTTGTGATTTATTTATTTTATTCCATATGGGCCAGTTCCTGGGAAAAAGCTGTGTTAGAGGAGATGGGCTTTGTTCCACGAGAAAGTGTTGTTGGAGCCAGTGGGCTGAAGTCTCCAAAGTGCTGGTCTGCAGCCATGGAGCTGGATCCTGGCAGCAGCCAGGGGTGCAGCCAGGCCCTCCCCTGCTGCCCCCTGCTCACCTAGCACAGCTTGTGTTTGCACAGCCTGCACATGGGCACTTCAGTGTTTCTCCTGCTCCAAGCTTTTAGCAGTCCTAAGCCCCCCCAAGTTATTAGCTTTGATATTAAAGATGTTAATCAGGTGGGGGAGACATCTTTATTGATATTGCCAGAATAGCTGGGTCAGATACTCAGATACTGTCCTGTAATGCAGCACTGGTTTTTGAACCAATTCTAATATTTTTATTTCTTTTAAGTGCTGCCAAATTTTAGAATTTCAAGTTTAGAATATCTCCATTCACTGCTTGAGTTCTTGAGCTCCATAAATGCTGCTAATTTTTGTGTCTCTTTACAGTGACACAAAGCACTGTGAAAAGCTGGAACCTGGTGAGGGGGAACAGGAGAGAGTCCTGAGAATAAAGGTGTCCTGCAACGATGGCTCCCCTGCAGTATTTACTTACTAGGAGGGATTAGGAGCACTTCAGCTGGTGATAGAAATGGTAAAGTGAGTTGGTTTTGTCCCCTTCAAAATGAAGTTAAGAAGCCAGCAGTAGTTCTGCTGAGCCTCCTGGTTCATCAAGGTCTGTTCTAGACTTGTGGTAGAGACTAAAGATCACCAAATTCCCCATTTCTCTTCATCTGAACATTCTCAAGAGGGATTAATAAGTTTTGTTCTACACTTTCCAGTTTGATTTATTTTCTGTCAACAATAAATATAAAAAGTCAAAAGGATTCTTGCAGCCTTATGTCAGTACAGGGCATTTGGGATTGCCTCCTCCGTTCCTGAGCCTTCTGGATGTTTCTCATTTTTGGAGCAGGATGTGAAACTTTGCAGACTGGTAATTCTTTGGCATGGACAATCTTCAAAGAGCACATACCTTTTCTCAAAATCTGGGACATGCAAATATTCACATGTGTCTTGAACACTTACTTGTGATGGAAACAGGCAGCAGCTACCAATGCCTTTTGTTTAGCATTCTGTAGAAAATTTGCCAAGAGATGGAGAGAAACCTGTTGCACTGCCAGAGAATGACTGAGGGTACCGAAAAGTAGCATTTCCTCAGCTGCTCAGTAAGTTTGGACCAATGATAAAATGTACACGGTCCTGAAGAAGGAGGCAGGACATTTGTTCATACCAGAGACAGAAAATAGGAATTTATACTTGACTGGGCTGTTAGTCATGTTTTGATTGCACCATTTAGTGTAGAAGGTAGCTTGTGGCACTTATGTGCTGCTTCTATAAACCTTCACTCTGATGCTGCATTTGTAAATAAAGAAGCTTGGTGGTCATTTCAGGCCCTGTGACCTGAAGCTTGGAAATTTGAAGCCAGTCCCTGGAGTTCACTTTGCAGGCAAAGAAAGGGTGTAAATCTGTTCCCTCATTCAAAAGAGCAAGTGGCTGAGCTCAGGTGTATGGGAACATGCAGCAGTTTCTGTGCTTCATTTCTGTATCAAACGTTTGCATCAAATGGAATTATTGTAGTGAGGATATGCCTGGAGGAATCTTCTGTCTAATCTGCCATGAATTGTCAAGCTACTGCATGCAGGGTGGTGTCAGAGCATGGAACAATGACTAAACCTCACCTGCCAGCAAGGAAAGGCAGTGGGGGGACCCTTTGTCATGATAATAGCTCAGCAGTCACTGCTGATGGCAGAGCTGTCTCAGAGTGGGTCTTTCCAGCTGGCTAAGGGCTCCTGCAGTAACAAGCATTAATAACTCCTGAAGGCAGATGATGTGGAACAGAAATCACCTTCCAACACCCTCACAGACGCTCTCACCTTCTTGAGTGTGAAGGGCTGCTCTGCACTGTACCATCCTGCTGGGCATTTGGCTGTTACCCTGGCCATGTCACTCTGCAGTAACATTTTTGGGGTGGACAAGAGTAGAGTGCTCTAGATGCATCAGGCACACACAACAAGGGATGTGGAGCAGTCTACTTTGTGGGAGTTAAGTGCTGCCTCTTGGATAACACCAAATGGGATTCACAAGTAATGAAATTTTAACTCTTTCACATTGCAGAAAAAACATTTCAAATCTGTTTGATTTCTTTAGGCTAGAATTAAAATAGTTGCTGCAGTGACAAGCACTATCAGTCTTGACACTGCTTTGAAATGGGGAATAGAGTCAGTGTTTAAGGTGATGTTGAGCAGCTCTGTTTCTCAGACAACAGTGTGATGCAGACATGACTGGATTATACTGTTGTTATACCCCTGATGGACTTCCTAACAGAGCTCTGCAAAAAATTTTATCTTGGAGAAAATAAAGGTGCTGACTGTAGGACACCCAGCTTTGTCAGTGTTCTGGGTATTGCTCTTGGTTTGTGCATTTGTTAGGGGTCTTTGGAGAGCAAGTAGATGATATGCTTCTGGCAATTTTCACTTGATTAAGGATCTTCACTGTAGATGAGCTTAAATGCTAGCAGAAATAGCTGAAAGAACTAGGGGGTTGTAATAGAAGTTAATAATATTCTCAGTGCTGCTGAGGCATGCTGCTCTCAGGGACTGGGCCCAGCATTAAAATGGGTGCATAAGTCCAGACAGAAGAGGCCATAGCCACAAGACAGCAGTTGTTTGGAAGAACAGCAGAATAGTTCAGACAGTATTGCAAGAGAGGACAAATGGGAAACAAAGAATGGATCTGAGAAAGGAATGAATTGTGCTAGGGGGAGCCTTGAAGTCAGCTGTGGTCTCAGGGCAGGCACAGGCTTCAAAAACTGAATGCAAGGAGAGATTCAACCTGTCTTGGCCCATCCATGCAGTGCACTGTCTCTTTCCTGTAGGTGAGAGTGCTGAAATACTCCCTAATGTCGTTCTTGTCCAGAGACAATAATAGATGAGTGGTACATGCCAGGATCATCATCTCTCTGCTCAGTAGCATTCAGAGAGCTTTTAGGTCAAAACAGAATGTAAATTTATTGAAGTTTTTATGGAGATGGTGTTAAGTGAGAGAGAGCAAGGAAGCTTGGTTTTAGATTCAAAGCTCTGAAGAAAGTCAGTACCAAGAACAATCTAGTACAATAATGAGAGGTTCATAAATGGTTTCCCTGAAGCATTGACCCTTTCACAGGATAAGAATTATAGATACTAGATACCTGTGTCAGCATGAGAAGGTATTCTCTGCTTTGAAGTGGAACTGGATGCCAAGTCTCTATAACAGAACTTCCTCACAAGGGCTGCAAATTTGGTTAGATGTTATTTACAGCAAAATTAGCTCATATAAGGAGATAGGCTGATTAATCCAATGGACAGGAAGCTGCTAACCCAGGTAACATGAAAGCAGGTGTTTCAGTACTTTGAGTACCACTGAGGGCTTTACCATGGTAAATTTAATAGGTCCTTGTTTTTTGAGTTTGATTTCTGCCTCTAGCTGTGTTTTTATTCCATGTTACATAAGCATATCTTGTTAATCTGTAAATAAAATGAGTGTGTAATAGAAGTGAAAAATGAGTTTACAGAAAACACATTTTAATGCAGACCTAAATGATGTCCTTTAATGTCTATTTTTAGCTGGGTAGCTAAAAATTTTAGCACTCCTTTCCTTTCATAACCGAAAGGCACCCCTCTCATTCTTTTTTATGCAAATTAGGACTCCCACACCATTAAATCATTTTTATTGACTATTGAGCCAGCAAAGAAATGGACTGAACTTTAATACACTACATTACTATACCATAAAGTACAATTTGTAGTTCTTATTTAGATTCTGTGTTGCTGTACTTCCTCTAAATAATTGTTATTACTGAAGAAGACTTAGAGGCACCAGAGAAAGAATAAATACTCTCTATTTTGCATGCATTGAAGCACCGTGCATGATTTCACATCTAAACCCATTTGCTCCCAGTTCCCGTCTGAAATGAAACAAATCACATGATGCTCTTAGTTGCTAATAGAGCTTTAAGTATGGCAGTATCCAGAACTTCTGCTGACTTCAAACAGTGTCAGGATTTCACCCCTTCTTTTGTGCTGCTAAGTTTGTGCAAACTTTGGGGATGGAGTGTTCATCTTCAGGCTGTGAAGTGTCACTTTGCACATCCCCAGGCTCATTAATGCCACATGCATGGCGTCAGCTGCTATGCAGCACTTGGCAGGAAAACACTCTGTTCCTTGGAAGTGCAAGGAAAATACTGTCCTCCCACCAATTTTTGCATAAGGCTGTGCACATATTCAGCTTGACAAGGTACATGGCCTTGCCTTCTGTTATTATAGATAGCTGCAGCCTCTTGGAGCCAAGGGAAGGGATGCATGCAGAGATTTTATGATCAACCAGGAAGAAATGTGTATGAGTCATTCTGAAAGAGTATAACTCTTCTGAAGGAACTAATATTTTGCTCATGTTGACAGCCTTGGAGAATGACATTTATCTTGTACCACAACCTAGGGATGGCTGAGAAATATTCAAGCATTTTCTCAACAATGTCTCACCCTTCTTCTGGAAAGGTCACCTCAGAAGCAGAAGGGTGTTCAGCCATGCTATCATTTCACTACAGTGTCATTTTTGGTGTGCCAGTAGAAATGCACTTATGATCCCAGTCTCATAGGCCAAGGTGGAGCCTTCCTGTGGTCAGGCAGGGGACTGCCTTTGAGATGCTTCCCTGCTCACCTCTAGCAGGCTCCATGTCACCAAGCCAAGTCCCCACAGTCATCTGGGTCTCCCAGTGCTTCAAAATTGCAGAGTTTCAAAGATATTCAAGAGGAATTTTCACTCTAATTTCCCCCCTCACAGACACTTCCTAAGTATATTCACTGCCATAAAAAGTCAGGACATTTAAGGTTGTGTCTAATTTCAGAATTGTTATTCTAAATTTAGAGCCTGAATTAGTAATTTTGAATTGGACTCTTGAACTGTCAATACTTACTGCATGACATCAGTTAAAAAAAAATGAGAGAGACACTGAGTTTTTGCAGTGAGAGCATGTAGAACACAGGTTATGGGCCAAAGAGCAATGTCTGCCTGTATGAAGAGAATTATTTTATCTACATACATGCCTACATGTGTGTGTATATGTATATATATTTAAAAACAGTTTCCCTTTTCAATTACATGTGGCAGTGAAAACTGAGTATCACTTTTTGACCTTTTGAAAGAATTAGAATATTTCAGTTGGAAGGGATCTACAACAATTATCCAGTCCAACACCACAATTATCTAGTCCAAATTCTGAGAAATGTTAAAGTTCAACCATGAGATATGTTATGAAATTTATCATGAGACATTATTTTAATAACAAGTTGATATTCAAACACGTAAATATGCCTGTTACATCTTTTTTTCTAAGCAAACCACTAAGATAGTTACTGATAGTTCAAGAAAGTGAGCAGTCTCTTCCAAGAGCTGTATTTTGTTTTTTCTGTAATGTATGAGGATGTAAATGGGTGAATACACAATATAAATAAGTCTATATTACAAGAGCTTTTTGATTTTAACAGTCTGAAAAATTGAGACAGTTGTCTCATAAATTTGCCAAATAAGAAGAGAAAAACACTTAGTCATCTTTTTAAATGGGAAAGCAATCTCCTAAATAAATTATCTAGTGTCCAGCTCAGATGTGTCCTATTACTCTGACATTTTTGAAGCTCTCAGTAGACAGTGATAGCTTACTCTCTTCTTTTTTCTCCACCAGATTATTTGGAAATACCTCTGATGACTCCAAGTAGCCTCCTTAGGGCTCAGTTCAGCACTATTTACCTTCCCAATGGAGGAATCCTTAAGGCCTTTGTCAGGACACCACCCAAAGGTGTCCATGAACATCTGTATAGTTCCCTTAGCATTAGGAGAAGATACATTCAGTGGATCCAGTCATGATAATAAGCACTAACCATAGTACTAAGCATTGTGCAGGATCATGGCCTCGTGTTTTAATATGCTTAAGTCAGATGATATATAATTAATATGAAGAAAGGTCTCTGCTTCATTTCATCTAATGGCAGGGTGTTCTTTGCTTTATTTTTATGGCTTGGTGTTTTGTTTTTCCTTCAGCTGAACTCTTCCTGGAACAGCAGCATCTCAAAGAAGCAGGCTTTTGTACCCAGGAGGCAGCTAGTCTTTTCCCCACATCTCATGCTGTACTGTACATGCGTGGGAGGCTTGCAGAGATGAAAGGCAATTTGGAGGAGGCTAAGCAATTGTATGATGAAGCGCTCACCGTGAATCCAGCTGGAGTGGAAATTATGCACAGCCTGGTGAGTTTGCAGGGGCTCAGCTCCATTATAGTATTTATGTTCCTGATTAACTGTAATAAAAGGGGAGAGGGCTTATGCTTGCTCTGGATGCCATTGTCTTCCTCATCCTGAGAGCAAGTGACCGTTCCAAGAATAAATTGGGTAGTTTGAACCTCTATTTTAAGACTGGATTGAATTTTTAACTAATTAGGACTTGTGTCAAAAGTAAATCTTTTAATTGACAAAGGCTGATACTTTTGGGAGTCAACTTACATTGTCTTTGCTGCTTTTCCTACTAACTGTTTTGCATTTTAAATAAGCAGTACACTGATGTTAGAAGGATCTAAAGAACTAAATCACTAAAGATGGATAGATGGATGGATAGATAGATATAGGATTTGTAAAACTTGGGCTGGTTTCTTTTGTCTGTTAAAATCAAGATAAACTATGAGTTTACAATAAAATGAATCTGTTACTGTTATAAGCTGCAGCTTAGTTCCAGCCTTGTGTAGGGGCAGGGACTCCACACTTGTGGGGTTTTTTTTGGTAACACTCCTACCCAGCAAGTATTCTTTTTCTCTGTGGCACCAAGCCCAAAACTGTTTTCCAGACACTGGGCCTAGAGCTTAATAACAATAATAATTATACAGGGAGCTTTGTGGAAGACCAAAAGCCAGTTCTAGTGTGAAATCAGAGCAGTTAATCATGTTTCATCAATGCTGTGTCTTGTTAACTGTAGCCCTTACCAGGTCTCTCTCAGTAATTTTAGAAGTTTGTCTTGACTAACCTAATTTTTACAGGAATTCTATATCCATTTGACTGCTTAGTGTCTTTGCTAGCATATTTGTATCTCCTGGCATAAATTTGGTCCTGATGAGGTTTGCTGGCAACTCTAAAACTGAAGGGGTATCAGTGTACAAGACATCAAATGTTAAGTGAAGTTACAATTAACAAAAATAGTAGAACCTACAGGAAAAGGGCAAGGTATTTGATAATAATAAATGTTCAGTACAAAAATAGCAAATGAATAGCTGGTGCATGTCAGGAGAACATTACAAGGCTGCTGTACACATGTCAGGCTTATACGGGGCAATAATATAACTTTGTTGTTGTGATACAGCCTTCACAAATTCACTCAGTAAAAACCAAGCTAGATGGAATGATGTTCCTTGCTCTGTCATAATCTAAGAGAAGTTGTTGATACCAGAGAAGCCATCAAATTAGGTGCCAACATGATACTAATAGCTCTCATTTTTATTTTATGGACATAACCCCATTCTGAGTCTTCACATTTCAGTTGCTTGCAATTTTCTGAAACTATAGTAGCTTGGAATAAAAGTTTCCAAGGTGCATATCTTAGATGTTCTGGCTCAATTTATTTCAGAAAATGTCATTCATACATGGCTTTGCTGTTTCTGAAAAGGAGGCTAAAGAGGAGGCCTTAAAAGCTTCTGCAATATCTTCTTTATGGTGCCATGTTATCTCTGGGTTTTGTAAGGATTGGGTAACATATGAATGTGCTTTTTACCGTAATCTTTCCTAGGTTATCCAAGTTATAACCTTTAAAAAACACACATATGCTTAGTAGGTAAGTATTTCTGAAAGTTTTAAGGAGTCTGTGAATGCTTGTTCCCCTTAAACTCCAGTAATTTTCAAGGGCAAGAGAATGACTCTTGTAACTACAGGCCTGTCTGTAGTTACCAGTCTCACTTCAGTGACTGGTAAAATGATAGACATTATTCCAGGAGGTGTTGAAAAACACCTGAAAGGCAGTGCCATCATTGGGCACAGCCAGCATGGGTTCATGAGGGCCCCTGTCCCAGGGCCACCCTGGGTGTACGTGCAGCATGGGGCATGAGGGGCTGGAAAGCTGCTTCACAGAAAGGGACCTGAGCTCCTGCTCAGTGATGAGGTGAACCTGAGCCAGCAGGGCCCTGGCAGCCAGGAGGGCCAACCCTGTCCTGGGGGGCATCAGGGACAGCATCACAGCTGGGCAAGGGAGGGGATTGTCCTGCTCTGCTCTGGGCTGGGGCAGCCTCACCTCCAGTGCTGGGGGCAGTTTGGGGTGCCCCAGTGTTAGAAGGGAATTAAACTCTTAGAGAGTGTCCAAAGGAGGGCAGCCAAAACAAGGAAGGTCTTGAAGGGAAGCCATATGAGGAGCAGCTGAGGTCACTTGGTCTGTTCAGCCTGGAGAAGAGGAGACTGGGGACAGCATTTACAACTTCCTCATGAGAGCCAGAGGAGGGGCAGGCACTGATCTCTCTCTGTGGTGACAGTGACAGGACCTGAGGGAATGGCCTGAAGTTGTGTCAGGGAGGGTTAGGCTGGATATAAGGGAAAGATTCTTCACCCAGAGGATGATGGGGCCCTGGAATGGCATCCAGAGAAGTGGTCACAGCACTGAGCCTGCCAGAGTTCAGGAAGCAATTGGACAATGCTCTCAGACACATGGTGTGACTCTTGGGGCTGCCTTGTGTGAGACCAAGAGACGGTCTTGGTGATTCTTGTGGGTCCCTTCCAGTTCAGAGTATTCCATGATGATGTTTTAGTCAAGGGATGGATGTAAAATTCAGAAGAGCTGAAAAAGACAGTAAGCAAGTAGGGAAGAGGAAATGAAAAAGTGAGTGAAATACAGATAGATAGAAAATAGGGTTAGATAGATAATGCCAGATAGGACTCGATAAATAAGAAGACACATGGATGGAGGGGTGGGCATGCTGGAAAGAGTGAATTAAAGAGGTCAGTCTTAGGAGAATGACAAAGGGGCAGGAACCTGTAAGAGTACTTCCTTTTCATGCCCTTCAGTCTCCTTGAGATTCTGAATCTTCCCATCCTGGTGCCAGCAAATATCAGCGAAAATCACTTGCTTAAGATGTACCTCACCTCCTTTAACTTGGCCCTGCTGCAGACTGTGGTTCACACCTGTTAGCTAAGATAGCAGAGGTCTGGTCTATCCCTGCTGATATGAATCATGGCAGTAGTTATATGGTGCCACATAATGGCATTCCTTTATGTGCTTTTCCAAAAGCTAGGAAATTGCACATAACAAGTTAGAAGCATCTGATGAGCAGTATAGAAATGTCTGTAAAGAAATTAATCATTCTGCCTTCAGAATAGAGCTGGAATAATGTGCAGTAAACAAGGCTTTTAGGGCTATACATCAAATAAAAAGGGCGAAAATAAAATATTGAATGGCTGCTAGCTAAGTGGTTTTGTCCTGTGTTCTGAATGAGACACTGTCCCCATGGAGAACTTAAGACTGGGTTTATGCAATTGAGGATGTAATGTGACAAGTGGTAAATTCTGAATCTCCTCAAGGCCATCAGAAGAAAACTGAATGTCTTTCTGAAATGTATGTATTAGCCAAGTACTAGCTGTACTTTTATTAAAAATACAAGTTTTTGAGCACAGTATGTTCAGTCCCCTACCAGAGAGAAATATATGTCTTGGATTATGCAAGAGGGCAAACTAGATTATGAGCTAGATCCACAGCGTTTGAAATGATGCAAGACATGTCCACAGGCAGATGTAATTGAATTCACACATGTTTCTGTGCTGGTCCCCCCAGTTTGAATACATTGTTTTCCCACTCTAGTAGTAATGTTGTGGATATGTAATAATTTAGAGAAAGAGGAGCTGCTTGTGAGAATTGCTTTTTGACTTGGTACAATTGCCATCCAACTGACCTAGTTCACTTTAAGGGAGAGCTCTGCTGTAGACAGTGCCGAGCCTCCCTGGTGCATCAGCATCAATTAGCAAAGTAGTCATGTCTCTTCCCCTGGGCTCTTGGAACTGGGTTGTCAAAGTTATATTTGGAAAATTCCAACCTGAAGAGTGTTGCTGGCTTTAAATGAAGGGCACAGATCTAGCAATGAATGAGTCCATTGGGTGTCAGTAACTTCACCTTTACCCAGGGTAGAGTCACCACCATAATACACACAAGTTGTCTCTGCACAGCTGAAAATGGCTGTGTTTTGCTGTGACTGTAGGGTGTTTACAATAGCAGTCAAATCAGCATGCTTTCCATACAAAGCACGCTGCAGCATGGCAGAGCAGCACCATACAGCAGCACTGCAGTGCCGAGAGTGTCCCAGGGGGTGGGTGCCATGCTTCATCCCAGGGGCCTTTGGCACTTTGTGTCCAGTGCTGTGGTTGGGAAACCACAGGCACTTGGAAAATCCCACACACAGCAGCTGTGCTGCTTCCTGTAACACTTGCAGTTTCTGAGTGATGTCACAGGATCCTTAAGCCTGGATCAGGAATCCACCATTGGCCTTTTCAGACTAAGTACTACTGGCTAATACCTAAACTAAGGAAGTATATTTGTTGAGGAATTTTGTTTTCATTTGAAAAAGACACACAGAATCAGTTTTCAGGGCTATTTGAAGCATAATCCTGGTGAGGTGAGCAGCTACTCCTTTGGTTAGATAGCTGTTGGCTGCCAGAAACAGTTAGCTTGGGTCGGCCCCTAAAAATTGTACATCCTGCGAGACTATAGTTTCTTTAATAAATACAACTTGCTAGGGTTCTTTTTCCACATTGCTCCTGATGCCATCTCAAAAATTTCTGTCATCCCTTCCTTTACTAGAAAAGCTCTGTTTCCTTCTTCCCTTTCACGGGGTCCTTCTGGGGCCTGCTTGCACGGGTCATAGAGCATTTCTCCCTTCTGGGGGCTGATGGAGTTTCTGCTAAGCAGGTATCTTTGCTGCTCTGGAAACAAGGGCTTAGTCCATATCTCCTTCTCTTGCACTGTGACCTGTGACAGCACATTTCTACAACCAAATAACTATGGCTTTTTTCAGTATGTACCAAATTTGGTTATATAACATCATGCAATACACAGCTTTGGGATGGTGATAACAAAACTGACATGTGCCCAACCAAGTCAGAAAATATAAGCTGGGGCAGATGACACCTCCTTTTAAAGCAATACACAAATCCACCTACCTGTATGTAGCTGGAGAAAGACACTGAAATTTGTTAGTTCCCAGCCACTGTGCATTCAATACCATTCTCACTTTTGATTCAGAGGAGGAGAAAATCAATGCCAGCACGTTGGATTTGAGTCCGAAACTCTGTATGTGATATTGCAAGTTAAACTAAACATGTACTGAGATATTTGGAAGACTCCTGCCCAGCATGCATCTCACACAACACTTTGTCAAGTCACAGCAATTCTCAACATGTTTTAGATCAGGGAAGAGAAAGAATTGTAAATTTAAAGGAAGGAAATGGGCACCCTCATCTCCATCACTGTGCCAGATTTAATGAAAACAATAAAAATACCATCAAAACAAAGCAAAAAATTGCTTGACTCATACTTGGATATTACTGAATGCAATGGAAAACTGTAATGATTTCTTATTTCTCTTGAAGGCTGGGGCAAGGGCAATAAGATTGGTATCGGAGTGCAGTGTAGCTGTCTGTACTACCTCATCCCTATCCTTGATAGCAAAACAAAGCTGCTATATATTGAGTTTTACTCATAATGTGTCCCTGGTCTGTTGTGATCACATGAATGGGTGGAAAACAAGATCTGGTGAACACATTTGATTTGCTCCATAACGAAATCAAAGAGAATACACAGCTAACAGAGGTTGTGCTAATCATGAGAGTGGTTCTTTGGCTGTCATCTGCACCACGAAATGTAAGGTTGGCAGCCATTCAGGAAGGGTTCACAGTCACAGATTACTCTCCAACTGAAGTTGGAAAAACAAACTGGATTTAAGTCACCTAAGCTGGGCCAATAAATTGACTGTAGGCTGTTTGGTGACCATCATTTTCCAAGGTTAGTGTAGATTGTGGCCTTGCCACAGGAAGACATGCTTATTGTCTGGGAGAAGTTCTTTATGGTAAATGCAGTTGGGGACATAGTACCCACATACCAGAATCACAGGATGGTTGAGGTTGGAAGGGATCTTGGGAGATCTTCTAGTCCAACTCCAGCTCCCTCCTTAACAGGTTCAGCTAGAGCAGGGTACCAGGACCATGTCCAGCTGGGCAAGTTGCTCCAAGGATGGAGCAACCTCTGTGCAATCTCTTCCACTGTTTAATCACCCTTACAGTAAACAAACCTTTGAGTAATGTTTAAATGGAATTTCTCGTGTTTCTGTTTGTGCCCTTTCAGTCATGGGATATCCCTGAGAAGTTCTAAGAGGTTTCACTTCTTTGCACCTTACCATCAGGTATTTAACTGTACTGATAAGATCTCCCCTCTCTCCTACAAGGCTGAGCAGTGCCAGCTCTCAGCTTCTCCTTGTATGACAGATGCTCCAGTTCCTTGCTGATCTCAATGCCCCTTTGCCTGGACTCTCTCCAGTGTGTCCATGTCTTCCTTGTACTGGAGAGCCCAGAACTGGACACAGTACTCTGGGTGTGGCCTCACCAGGGCTGAGTGGAGGTGCAGGATGAACTCCCTCAACCTTTGGCAGCCCTCTTCCTAAAGCAGCCCAGGATACTGTGAGCTGCCTTTGCTGCAAGGGCACATTGCTGGCCCATGGCCAGCTGCTTGTTCTCCAAGTCCTTTTCTGCAAAGCTGTGTTTCATCCAGCCATCACCCCCCCACCCCAAAGTGAACCTGAAGCTATTACTAAGAATTTTTTCTGCAAGTACATACTAAACATAAAATTGGCATGACTGTATCAGGTCAGCCAGAGGTTCAACTACTCCTTCTCACCACAGCAGCAAAGTGCCTAGGAAAGAATGAGGCCAGGGCAGGCATACATGGTACTTCTGAGGTTAGGACTTAGCTTGGGGACATCCCAAAGTAGAGGTGGATTGTACTTGCATAGTAATTCCCAGTGGATTTTTCCTACATGAGCTTGTCTTGAGCCTGTGTTAGAGCTTTCATCATCCACAATACCCTTTGGCAAGGAGACCCACAGGTCTCTTTTCTGCTGTACAAAGAACTGCCAAATTCTCTATGTTCTTGATGCAGCTCTTCTTAGCCACACTGATGCACCCTATTCTCACTTTGGAAGACATACCTTACTCCTGATTCTTATTCATCCCCTTCCCATTACTGATTTTGCAGGTATCTGTCACTGAACCAGTTCCATTCCTTTCATTATTGCTGTTACCTCTCTCTGAACTTCTTTTCTTTTTAAGATGAGCAGGCTAGAGCAAATAATGGATTTACAGAAAAATAGCTTAGCTTCAAAGGTAGTGGTTTAGATTCAGTGTTTAAAAAAACCTTCTCCACCCCTTAGTCTTTTACTCATGTAATTATATCTATATCCATTTTCACAGAAATACTAGAAATAGTGTTCTATTTCAGCTGGTTTGTATTAACCTGATTTTTTTATCAAAGCTCTGTTTCTATCTCCTCATGCCTGTAGGGGCTGGATTTTATTTTCTGAGTGGTCAGCATCTCTGATGAATGTGTGGTTATAAATAATAGGAGTAAGCAGTGTAACACCTGTCTCAGGTCCTTGCAGAGATGTCAGTGTCCCAGTCTGTGAGTACAATGTAGCCAGCAAGTGTGCAGTTCTAGTCTTTGCTAGATAGATATATATACACACAATTAATTTTGCTTGCCAGAGACATCCTTTTAGCTGGCAGAACACAAATCTTGCTCTGCTGGTAATGCTAGAAGCTGAAGAGTTTGATTGAGAACAGATTTTTTTATAGGTTATGTTCCTTTTGCCCAAGATAAGTGCATGGCTCTTGATTAGATTTGAGTCTTTAAAAACTATATGATGCTTTATTTAAATCTTCTGCTCTTATTTATTCAGTGGGGTGCAAGGGCTGAATAAAAACAAAAAGACTTTACAAAGTCTTGGACTGTTTAATTTGCCTTCATTGTGTACTTAGGATGCAATTTCATGCTCATTTTAGTAGAAGAGTCAACCTATTGTCTCCAGACTCGCCTTTGGTAGCATCAGGGTAATTTGAAGACTACAGTTTCTGCTGATTAGTACATGGAAATGAATTATTTCTGTTCATTTATTTCGTTTTACCTCACAGTATGGTGCATGCATCCTTGTTTTCAAAGGCATCCATTCATGTAATAAAACATGGCTTGATTGCTTAATATTTTCAAGGATGACATGCGTTACTTCCTTGGGGATTTGTTTCATGCTGCCATGCAGTAATGGTATAAATCACAGGGCAGATTCTCTGCATGGGTAGAGTATCATGGCTCCATCACACCAAGGTCTGTATGTCTTGTAAGGTAGCTAGGATGCTAATTAAAACCATTTTTACCTTGAATACTGAAATTGGAATGCATTCTATGTTTAAATGTGAGAACAAAAGAGCTTAGTTGTCACATTAATTGAGTTATTTATCTTCTAAGGAGCTGTTTTGTGGGTGTAGTTTACCCAATCTGTTGCCTGTTTTGTAGATAGGTATGCTGTGGTCTGTTTTTATTTTCTAGAGACATTTCTTGCTCAGTTTTTTGTATTTGTGTACAGAGAATTGAACATGGCAATTAGAATGCATGCCCCAGTCGCTAGGACAACTATGCATTTGTCCTGAGTGTAATTAGGTGGATAATTGTGTCTGGAGAGACACAGTGAATGACCTGTTTTTGTCTGTTCTGGAGAGGCTTCCTCCTGCTGCTCCCCTTGCTCCTGTTTAGGCAAAGGCAGTAAGCAGAGTTAAGGACAGCAATTTTGAGGAATTGGACAGTTGTAGTACTTTTGTGATACTGAAAAATACTTTTCATTATCACAGCTACTACTTAAGAGGAATCTTTGAGAAACTGCTGTCATAAGAACTTGAATTGCAGTAGGTAGTGCCTGTAAAATAATTTTTAGCTATTCTTTAGCATACAAAACCACTGAAGATTTACTCATAATACTCTCTAAGGGTCTGGGGTTTTTTTCTTAATACACATATACTTTACATTCATTATTTTAAATATTTTTTTATGGTGTCAGATGTAAAATGTAAAGCAGAATGTAACACCTGCTTCAAGAGACAGTTATTTTAAGGTTTGAAGGTATGTATTGACTACAGTTTTTTATTGCATGCTGTCTGTGTGATCCTAGGTTGGTGTGGCTTATGAGTTATTGCAAAAATGCATAGAAACAGAAATATACCAACCAAATACTGCATGTTAAGGTACCTCAGATACTCCCTATAGCATATCCTCCACACCTGAGCTGTGCTGCTGGGGCTGTGTGGGGGTGCTGCTGCAGAGGGCATCTCTTGGTGTCTCAGAAAGAGACACACAGCACCCAAAGCAAATGTTTGAGAGCAGACGAGCTCCAGGTTTCTCTTCCCAAGCTGAGCACCGTTTCCTGGTATTTATCAAAGCACTTCAGGCTGGGGGTTGCTACTGTTGTGCAACAGGGTGTGCCTTTCTCTTGCAGGGAGCAAAGAGCTGCAACTCCGTCATTTTCCATTGAAGGCAATTCAGTGGAGAGGCTGGAGAGGAGGTGGAGCCCTGGCTCTCACCACCGCTGGCACGGCCAGCCCTGCTGCACTTTCAGCTCTGATTATGTGTCACACTTTACTCTAAACCTCTGTAAAACAGGGATGAAGCTACTAATCTACTTCATCTGGGGTTTGTGGAGCTTAATTAATATCTGCACATACTTTCAGATGACAGACACACTGTAAGCGCAAAATCTTATTTATTCTAATTGTATGTCTAGATGCCTTTATTCATGGGGCATTTTGGACCACAAATTATTTTAGACAAAGTACTGCAACTGTTCAGCACAAATGATGTGCTTTACAGCTTTGAGTACCCTTATGTCCCTAACTGTAAAGTAGTGGTGAAAACATCATTGTGGTGGGAGTGGGATTTAGAAGGCAGATCTGCAAACTCTTTCTTCCTCTAGCAAGGATTTTTTTTTCATTAGAGGAATCTGCTGTGCCTGACATTGTTAGAGTGGTGCTGTGAAGGACAGAGTAAAACAGAAGCAAATGTGACTCTGAGGACTTTCTAGCACAGCCCTCTCCTCTTCCTGGGGATAAGATATGACAACGCCTGCAAAAAATAGCTTTTTGCAGGGGGAGGGAGGGTACTTCCTTTCTCTGGCAGTGAATGTATCCTCCTGCTCTGCAAATTCAGTACAAGCAGACCATCCTTGTACCAGTACAGGTCTGCAGTTTTTCCCTGGTGAGAAAGGGGTTGGATTTTTTAAGGGAGACATGACAGACCTAAAGGTAGAAGCAACATTAGAATAACAGTCATTACAAGCAATTCCAAAAATGGAGCAACCTTGAATGAAGTGCCTTTTTTTTTCCTTTTCCTTCCTTAAGTAAGTAATAGTGACAGTCAACAGGAGATTTGAGCCACCCAGAGGAAGACCAGTGACGTCTTCTGCCCTGCAGCTCTGAGAGCTGCAGACACTGGGACTCTCTTAGGTCTACCTAATATGGAGTGCACAAGAAAACACTGCAAGGGTGAATTTGCTAAGTCCTAATATCCAGCAGGATATTTTTGGACTGCTCTGATAGTACAGAACATTTAAACATTTCAGCCCACCCCATAAGTTTTCCCTCCATGTGGGTAAGTCCCTATATGCCGTGAAGAATTTTTCTCACTGCTTTTATTTCTGTTCAATGCACTGCATTTCTCCAGTACATTTGGAGAGCAGGCAGATGGTGATATATAGGTGCATAAGAGAGGAGGGGAGGGGAAAGAATTGGAAGGAACAGAAGAGACAGAAAAAAGCATAGACTGCTGCTTACTTTAAAAATACCAGGATAACGCATTGACCATTCAGAGACAGTTAAAATCACTTTCTTCTTCTTCCATTAGCTGTTCCATAGGATGTTTCTTCCTTTTTCATCTCTCTCAACCTTGTAGATCTCTGCAGGACATGAACCCAACCTTGATTTGCCTCAGATGACTTTTTCAATGCTATTTATTTGCTATTTTATCAAAGAAAGGTAAAATTCACTAAGAATCTTAAGTGAACTTAGGTCAGAAGCTTGTTCCAGTGGTGTGGAGGGAGTATCTGAAAGCAACAGAAGAGAAAATCCAGGACCAAGAAATTGGGAGGAAGTCCTCAGCCCTTTGGAAAACTCAATTCCTGAGTCAGGAACTTACTATACATTTCCTGTTTGCTATTTGCAACATGTAAAATTGTGCATTTTTAATGGGTTTTTTACATTTTTCCTCTTGTTTCTTTCCTCTTATCCTTCCTCGTGCTTCTATAAAGCTCTAGTCTATCAATGAGCTGCTGTTTAATATTGCTAATGTGACTTTTGCCTATGTTTTCCCCAAGGTAGTTGAGAGAATCTCTGGCTGGGAAAAGATGGAGTGCAGGGGAGAAGTCACAGAGAAATGAAAGGCCTGTGATCATCAGGGATGGGCAAGAGAGAGCTTGACTTGTCAGGATAATAAAACAAAGGCTGGGAAGGGATACATCTGCTACTCTCTGCAGATCCATGTGGGAACAAAGAGGGAATGCTGTGGGGAGAGGAAAGCTGCATCAGAGGAGGCAGCTTTGTCTGCTCTAAGTTGCTGCTCTAAGTCTCACCCCTCTGATACTGGAACTTGATCAAGATATGAAGGAGAGGCTGGATCATCCCAAAAGTAGGGCTTAACCAAACCCAAATTAGTGGTTGCTGATTCAGGCTGCCCAGCCCACCAGTGACTGAATTACTAATGTACCTGTGACCTTAAATGCAGAATATCCAGCTAAAAGTGTTTTACAGGCCTACCTGCTGTCCTGCCTTCCTGTTTTTGTTTTCTGCTGAAGAACTTCTATTCCCAGAATAATTTTATAATTATTTTTCTGTTTAATATTTTTAAATTAGAGGTGGAGTTTGAATGTTAGTAGGGCTTCCCTGGGATGCAGCCCTGACTTCCATTTCTAATATATATTTTTAATGAGTTGTCAAGTGTCTAGTGTGTTGTGAAGTGGAATGATGGATGTAGCTGGACTCAGGAGAGTTGCATGGAAATTCTCTTAAATAGCATTGTGGTAGCCAAGCTCTATTGACAATAACATCAAGTCGGGTTTAATAGTGTAGTTCTTTATTGAATGAATCCACCCTGAAGGAAACAGTATGACCTTGCTGTGTGTGCTCAAGACAAAAAAAAAATCAATGTTAATCCCTTGGGAGGAGAAATACAACATTAATGGAACAGTTGAGTGAGTCTAATGAGAATTAGATGGCAAGAATGGTAATTTGGAAAGAGATACTCGTATGAGCTGTCTGAAGGTATAACGTGGTAGTTTCCATGTATCACCAAACGCCATGTATTCTTAGATGTGTGTCTGCCAGATGCAATTTAATGGATTTGCACGTCTCCTCTATGGCTTCCTGACAGAACAACAGGGGATTTTCAAGCTAATCACCTTTCAGTGGGGAGATTTATGATCAGTTAGCCGAGCCTTTCTTCCATCTGGAGGGGCATGGCCTGGAGACAGTCATTGGGCACAGCATACCAACTGGGAGCTTCTTAATCAGAAGCAGGCTGGAGCATCTCTGCCTTGTGGTTACTCTCTGGAGTCTTGCAGTTCGCTGGCATTGCCAAATACAGCATTTGCCTAAGTCAGTCCTCATTACTAGTAATGTATGAGATGGGTAATGCTTCACTTAATAGCCATTGGCTGTGTAAGGAATAAACTAAACAGTAGACTTTTGTACTTCTTTGCTTCTGAGAGTCTGAAGTGCTAATTTTGATTTATATGGGGAAAATTCATATTCCCTAGTCCTCAGCCTTTGGCTCAGATGGATGAGTTGGTCACTCTT
Organism: Agelaius phoeniceus; assembly: GCF_051311805.1. Lineage (NCBI taxonomy): Eukaryota > Metazoa > Chordata > Aves > Passeriformes > Icteridae > Agelaius > Agelaius phoeniceus. Next base: position 88,801,208 of record NC_135267.1, on the reverse strand, counting down.
TCTACCTGTTGTCCACAGAGAGGGATTCTCCAGCATTGGAGCAGAGCCTCTTTTGTTAGGTTGCTGCTCTGCATTGCCTTGTGGAAATCTCCCTCTGTTCTTCCCCTGAAGGTAGAGAGAGAGATTTGTGCAATTAAAGAGGGTTTGTGTAGATCACATACCTCTTTAAAAATTATATGAGGCAGTTGAGTATCTCCTAGTGCATGGCCTAAGGCAGGAAATGAGGTAAAATACATGGACTTGTTTCAGAGAAATTACTGCTTTGATGTTTTCATAATAAGCCCAGTTCTCCCTTTGCTTGTGTTCACCTGTTCAGCATTTGAGTAAAAAGGGCAGACTCATAAAAACATCCATTTGCAGTTGCTTTGCTTACCAGCCTGCACCTGCTTTCCAAGATTGTCACCAGCATAAGAGACTGCAAATAAAAATCAACTGGAACACAAGTGGCAGCATCTCAGTACTGCCAGGCTGTACAGTGGAGATTTTATTTGCCAGCATTGACTAAACAAAGATAAGAATGTAAATGCTGTAGCAGAACTTCTCAGACAAAATCCCAGGAGTGATAGGAGCTAGCACTTAGTGTTACAATAATAGATACCAAAGTGGAGAGACATCACTGCCCTGTTGCTCCTCTTTCATCCTAAGAGCAGAGCAATAAAAGAATCAGGTCTGTGGAGCTGTTTGTGAGGTTTGCTGCTTTATACAGGAGCATTAATCTTTCAGGGTTTGATTCGTTAAGTTTGCACTGTGTGAGCTTTGCTCTGATCCCTCATAATCTAAACTGTGGTTAATATGAGTGGAGAACAGACCCCCAGCTCAGCTGATTTTGAATGTCAGTGTGCATGGTACAAGGCTAATTGAGATACACAGAAAGTGCCATGTGCCTTTTTTAATTGCATTTAGACAAGATGTACAGTATTTGAGTCAGCTCGGCAGCGTTCCAGCTGATGAAAGTGTTGCTGACACTGGACACCAGTGATGATATATTAAGTGCTCTTAATATCTTAGCACACATGTCATGAGGCACGTTAGAATCACAGAAGAATTCAGGTGAGAAAGGACCTTTGCTATGGAGGTCATCTGGTCCCACCTCCTGCTCACAGTGGGGTCAGCTTCAAATATCTGTATTTGATATAGGTAGCTAAGGGCTATGTCCAGTGAGCCTTGAGTATTTTCAAGGATGGCTATTCCACCACCTGTCTGGGCATAAGTTCTGGTGCTGCATACTCCTTGAGAAGAACTTTTCTTAATAGCTGCTCAACCAAAATTTTCCTTTCCATAACCTTAATCTGTTGCAACTGAGCACCTCTCAGAAAAGTTTAGTCTGGTCTTTCTTTCAGTCACCCATTAGATAGCTGAAGGTGGCATTTGCATCTCTCCTTAGCCTGGATAGGGAAAGGCTGAATAAATGTTCCTCTCTCAAATTCTTCATAATATCATGGCTCCCCAGCCATCTCAGTGGCCCTTCTCCTATCCTTCTCCAGTTTGTCATCTTCTTTTCTTCGCTGGGGAACCCAAAACTGGTGAGAGCACTCCAGATGTGAGCCAAATAGAAAGAAATACTTAATTTCAGTCTGCTGTGGTGCATTACCTAATTCAGCAACAGTAAGCCATTAGCCTTGGGCACTGGATGGGTGCCATGCTGGCTCATGCTCACTTGTCTGCCAGCTTCCCCAAGTCTTCTTCTGCAGAGCTACTTCTCCCCAGGTGGTGTCCAGCCTGTACAATTGCATGAGGTTATTACATCCCATGTGCAAAACTTCACTGTCCAGCAAATGCAGTTCCTCCTAAAGCTGCAGGGAGACTGGGGCGTGGAAATGACAAGCAAGACCTGTGTTCTTAAGGGCCAGAGACAAATCACACATAATGACCACTTACAGCAAGTAAAACCTTTACACTCAGAATAAGTAGAAAATTAAGTTTGTTCAATGCTTAAATAAGATATAGAGCTGCCATCTCTGAGTTATGCTGAGATTGTGGTATCACGACTGAATTTCTCAGTAACTCACAGTGCCCTTCCTACCAGAAACCACACAGTGCTTAGGTTTGGGATTTTTTACAAGTTAGGCCTTTTGGGAATTCATCAGGTATTGTAAAGCTGTTGGACAAAGACACCTTTGGTAGGAGGCTCCCTGACTTTATGCTTTTGTTGTTTGTTCATAAACAGGTGAGCTGCTAGAATGGTTCTGTCATCCTCTGTGGCCTACAGCAAGGCCATAACTTATGTGGTGTCACTGTGTGTGTCTCTGTGTACACACATGTATTTGTGTACATCACAGCTACATGAAGCATAATATCGGCTGCTTTTAGCAGGCTCAGATTTGGTTATGAAACCATAAATGGAAGGTCCTGCATCACCTCAAAAAACTTGAGTCTGGGGTCTGGTGCTTTGAAAAGGGGACAGGACGCCAAGGCTGTTTGGGAAGTGGTCTGTGCTCCAGGATAGTGCAAAGTAAGAAAGTATGAGCCAGATTCCAAAGAAGACTTTCCTTGCAGAACTAGCCAGTTGAGGGCAGGAGGGACGAGTCTCATTTCTTGAAAGAGTGAAGCTTTGTTTGTAAACAGTTTGTGATCTTGAAGTGAGTGGAGTGTCAGCTGAGTGAGGGCAGTGCTGGGTACCTGAAATGGAGTGTGGTGAGTTCACTTTAGCCACCCCTTTAGCCCCCACACTACCAAAACCTCACTATGTAACCCAAATACTGAGAGGCACTGGGAGACTGCCATCCTTGCTTTGGCTCTCATGTCCTGTTACCCCTGATGGTCAGGAGAAGCTGCTGTTCCATGTCTTAGCACAGCACATGCTGTTGCTGTTCAGTGGTAAACTTATTCTTGTGGTCTCTGTCTCTCTTTGTGTTAAAAACAACAGGTCCCTGTCCTTCTCCACAACCTGCTAAGTTTGTCTGTGTCTGTCTTGCAGACTTTAACACCTGCATTGAACATGACATGAACCAGCACTAAAGAGGCAGAATACAGCCGAACCATGGGATTGTTTAGGTTGGAAAAGACCTCTGATATCCCTGTGTCCAACTGTTATCCCAGCACTGCCAAGTCCATCCCTAAACCCTGTCCCTGAGTAGTTACATCCAGACATCCTTTAAAAATATCCAGGGATGGTGACTCCAGTGCTTCTCTGGGCAGCCTCTTCCAATGCTTGGCAATCCTTTTGTTGAAGAACTTCTTCCTAATATCTGACCCAAGCCTGCCCTGGCCCAACTTGATGCCACCTCTCTTGTCCTATCACTTGTTACTCAGGAGAAAGGACACCTGGCTACATCCTTCTTTCAGGTAGTTGTTGAGAGTGATAAAGTCTTATCTGAGCCTCCATTTCTCCAGCCTGAATAACCCCAGGAATCTTACTGCAGGAACTCCTAGACTGCTTCCTGTCTGCTGTGTTGTATTTCCAGGGGACATCTGATAAGTTGAAGTCCCCCACAAGAACGACGTAGTGATTGTAAGACTGGCCTTCCTCCTGACTCTCACCCTAAACACTCCACCCTATCATCACCATCCAACTCCAGGCAGTCAGACCTCTCCCTAATGTACAGGTCCCCCACTGCCTCTCTTGCCTTGCAAAGTGAAATAAAGCACTTGTTCAGAGCATTTGGCATAGCATACCAACCTGGCTAAACCTAATTGGTAGTGAAGGACAAACTATGAATTGCATCTAAAATAAATTCTCAAGCTGCTCTGACATTGTGGCAGTTTTTTTAAACCTGGAGAAAGATTAGCTTCATCCTTATGTAAATACTCCCCTGGCCAGTGTTTCCCAAAGCAGCTAATGGTGAGCAGGTTTGGCACTTCTAATGGGATTGAGAGCAGTATTATTCCCTTGCATCTAGCAAAATATATAGAGCTTCTGAAGATGTCACTGTACTTCATGTAATTACTTTTTATAGTAATTTTTGTGGCAGATTGGCCAGCAGAGGTGTTTTGTCTTTGAGGCTGTCGCTTGCAGCTCAGCAGAGCACAGGAGTGACTAATACAGACAAATGAAGCTAGGTCACATGAAACAAATGCCACAGTGAAGCATTTCTAAAGTCCTGTATAATCCCTCACTGCATTGTGAGGCTCAAAGCTTGATGTTGTAGAAGAGCTTATAGATTTGCTAACACACAACCAGACCCCACTGCATTTAAATCTCTTTAAATTTGAAAACTGAGATTATTTATGTGAGGATAGTTCAGGACAGGCTTCTGCAGTACAAGCAGATACCAGTTCTCCTTGTGACTTCAGTGAGAGTAAGAGATGCCACACATATTTCATGCACATTAAGAGCAAAATTGCCTGCAGTATTGTCAGCCCTAGGTTCATGGACCATTTGGTATCTTGTTTGCCTGAAAACTGTCTTGCCTTGAGAGCAAGAAAAGTAAATAAACATAGAAGAGAGACCAGTAAAATGCACAAGCCCTGGAGAATTCTGGGCTTCAGGAGCAGAAACCCTCACCTTAGCATTCCTTGCTGTTCCTGGAATACAGCAAATATGTTTGCCAAGCAACCCTGAAAACTCAAGACTGCTTTCCACTAATGATAAATGATAGTGAAGTATTTGAGATAGGTGTTAATTTCACATTTCTTCAACTTGAAATTATTTTTTTTAACCTCCCCATAGACACCAGTGATTAGAAAACTTTCTTAGCTCATAGGTTTTAGTGTTCTCTGTAAAAATCTATATTATATATTATTTGCTGACTGACACAGCAAGTCAGACTAACTTGAAGCATGTATCATTTTAACTTATCTCTTACTTTGAATAGTGAAGGAAGAACAATCAAAGGAAGTGGTTTGCAAGTAACCCATTGTTTGAAATTAGCTTTCCCAAGCCAGAAAATATAAAATAGAAGCATCAAAAATAGCTGCATCACAAAGTAAAAATGGTGTATATGTGAGATCCTTGAGCCAAAAGACAGCCTATTTTTTATGTATTTATTTTTAGCTTGGTCAGCTGTACTAAGTGATTTTATCAATGCAGCTAGTCTCTGGAATAAGAATGCTCACATAATGTAGTGTCAGTGCAGGCAGCAATGACTAGTCATGATATATAGATGTAGCACAAATCCTTTCAAATCAAATTGATACAACTAAAATTCTACAATCGATTAAGTCTCGATAGTCTTGCACTACTCATTTTCACTCTCACCAGCTGTCATCAAACAGGGACAGAAGAGCAGCCTTGTTGGAATTGAAGCCCTGCTATTTTTGCATACTTTGAACTAGACAATTTGCAAACTTTTTCCATCTCAGTGGTCACAGAGCCTGTCACAGTTTGAGAAGAACCAGGACTGCTTCTCCCCATCTCCTATTAGAAGAGAGCTCCCTTTAAGAGAGGCTTCCTTTACTCGGATACCATAGATGGTGAAAGGTGAAACCTTTCAAATAAAAGGAATTAGGATGGCTTTTAGGCACCTGTGGCAGAATATCCCAGTGCTTGAGGCAAGGAATAAAAGTCTATAGCATGCCTTTAACACTTACCTAGGCTTGGGATGTTTTTCTCCAGGACAGGAGTTAGAGAAACAGCTGTGGGTGTGGATGCCACCCCCTTCCCCAGGTGACTAGGACTGCTGCACAGAGCTTTGACAAGCATAAATAACCTTGCTTGAACATTGCTGCCCCTCACTGTGTGCAACACAAGAATCTCATGCTTCCACAACTCTCTCAGTATGCTGGGAAAACTTCAAGAGGTAAACCAGGGACAAGATAAAACTAACTCTGCCAAACCAAAGCCACTGTGCTCCCAGTAATCCCCAAGTAGAAGAGGTAAAGAAGCCTTGAAAGTACCTGCCTCTCTGCAGTGCTGTACATCTAAAATGCTGCTGGTAGTGCTTTTACACCACAAGCAGCCAACTAACAGCAGCACTGGGCTCACAGCAAAGCACAGGGGATGGCCAAGGTTAACAGACACAGCCAAACAGCCAGTGTAATGCCTTGAAGAGGGTGAGGGAGGGCCATGGGGGGATTCTTTCTTTATATTACTGTCCAAAAACATGAGGGTGGCTTCAACACCCAGACAGCATACAGACTTAAAAGCAAAGGAATTTCATCTGCAGTAAAGAAGGTAGGCAGTGCATAGCAGGTATAAGGTTAATTTAGAAATAAATGAGGGATTTTCTAAAAATGCAATGAAAGTCTGCAGTAAGTATAATCTGAACACGACCTGCTGTGTCCTCCTTTCTGTGTATTGTGATACACTGCATTGTGGGGCTGTTTATCATCAAGAGATCATGGGTTTATGTTCAGCATTATCTCTGTTATCCTCCATACCACAAACACCCCTAAATCAATATTCATGTACTCAACGTTGTGTGTTTGGCCCAAGCATCTTAGGTTAGTTCCATCAGGAGTTATTTTGCTTCACAGTGATCTTGTGAATGATTTTGCCCAGCCATTAAAAACCAAACCCTCAAGTATACCTTGGCAAAATGCTTTCTACTCTGAGCAAGGCCAGTGCAAAAGCAGAAGTAAAGAAAAAAGCCTATTTTCAGGCTTTCCTAAGTGCAGCAGTGCCACATTGACTTCTCCTTAAGAAATTCCTGAAACTGTCCATCAGAGATAGCCAGCAGCAAAAGCTGGAAGCAGAACAGGGGCTGGGGGTGGGATTTCATTCTTGTACTGGGCCAGATCCTCAGAACAATGAAGCCAAGTGGGTAAAAGCAAAAGACATGTTAACTGAAGCGAGCTGAACTGTTCCTCCATCAGTGCCTGAGGCCCTCTCAGTTTACACTGCATTTAATTCAGTCATTTTGGGCCCCAGTCCTGTACTGATGTGAAGAGGGTGACTTTCTCCACCCTTGCCATAGTCCATCAAAACCCTCAGACTTTGACATCATGAAAACCAACCTGGTTACTCTGAATTTTTGTTTAAACCAAGCCTCAACAAAGGTGGTGTTATTTAACTTGAAGCTCCAGTTTAAGAAACAGTGAAAATCCAGTATTGCATGTGATAAACTCTGGATCTTAGTTAAGCTATACCCTAAAAACTACAAATTGGAGATGATGTTGAAAATCCTCAACCAGCCTCACCCTGTTAAAGCTACTGAAGTTTTGCCTGCATCTCCTCACTGGAGCTGTAGTTAAGGATTTAGTAGTTCTCTGTATGTTTAACATTGTCTCCAGACTACTTGAAACTGGAGGCCCAGGATCTCTTCAGAGCCACTGGGCATTGTTTTTATTTGTTTTCATCTGTGCATGAATTTCTTTGAAAATACCCAGCAGAGCAATAAGAAGGGATTGTTTTTAATCTTTAGAGATGATAGCATGCTGTTATGCATCAAGGACACTCAAAAACAAAGCATGAGATAAACTGTACCAGGAGATTTTATTTTTTTTTACCTCCAGGCTTTTCCAAAAATAAAATGCATTCTGCATGGGGCTCGCCGATGATGAGACATCTATAGGTTCAGTCTGCCACCCCAGAAGCATTAACACCACCATGTTCAGACAATTTACATGTGTGCATGTGTGAAAATGCAGCTGGATTCTGCCTGTGCCCAGCACCCTGGGGGAGAGTGGTCATTATCACTGCAGGGACAGCTGGGACCTGGCCTTGAGCCAAGACCTTGCTTAATGTAGTCAGAAGATTTCAGTGATACAGAATGGATTTTACATCCCCTTCTCTGGGAGAGGGTAGCTGAAGTCACAGTTCCACACTCTACAGCCACCTGAGTTTAAAACTAATGTGTGCATTTTTTGTGTGACTCTGGACAGCACAGTGGACAAAAGAGGGCCTTCTGCCATCTGGGATTCAAATCACATTAACAACAGTTATTTCCAGAGTTGCAGATTGATGATTTCTCTTGTTTGAGCTCTCTTCAGCAGTATCCTTCCCTGCCTGAATGAACGAGGTTATAAAACACAGTAATTATAAATCTCATTGACTGCCTTGCATTCAAGGGCGTGTTCCCCCCAAGCATTGCTGTGAAGCATGTTACCCAGGAGACTGTCCTGTACAATCCAAAACAGAATTATTCTGACCCAGTGAGCTTGTTGGAGGGGAGAACATTTGGGATGCTGACCTGCTGCCTCAGCACAGTAAATGCATTTTTCTCATTTCACAGCAGGGCAATGCCGCAATACAACAAGGCCATTACATTCAAGTATTCTTTTGAGGTATGACTTACATCTCACTGACAACTGCTGACTCCCAAAACATGCAGAAAGGGAGCCTAGGACAGCAGTGATAAGCCAGAAGTCCTGCTGACTGTCCACAGTTTTAGCAGCTTTCTCTGAAGGTTTGGTTGTCTCAGACCTTTCTGGGCAAAACCATAAATGCCTCAGACAATATAACATAGTATCAATAAAACCCTTTCTTAAAATGTTTGAGTCAGGCTGTGCTCATAAAACAAGTTAAGAGGAGTTTAGTGACAGCTGGCTGTTCTGTCTTGCACTACTGATCATGGTTTGCTCCTCTGCCTTGAGATCTGATTGTAGTCAGGATCTGTACGGGTACCTTCCTTGGACCTGAGGGGTTTAATACAAGCATCAATCCTCATCTCCTGCAGTCAGGAAACTGCACAAAGCCCTGTCAGACACCCACTCTTGTAAAAGGCCTGTAAAACCTCTGATGCTCTGGAGGGAAAAAGAAAAAAAAATAAATAAAGCACTTCCTAGAACGGTAGCAAACACAAAACAGGCTGTTGCCATCCATTTTCTCAATTACTGTCTGCACAAAAGGAACACAGTGCTGTGTGGTAGCCTCAGCAGTTGCATCCTCTGTGCTCAAGTAGAAGCAGGAGATGAGGTGCAGAGCAGTCACTCCCAGCAGGTGTGCAAACCAATTGAATTTAATTAGAAACATCCTGCTGAAAATGTAAATGTTTTACGAGTACATCATCCCCATCAGGGGCTGCTGCTGCTGGAGTCTGTGTTTTGTTGAGCCTTTGACACGGGAGCAACTGAAGATGCCCCTTTCCTCATTTTCTGTCTCCTGTGCTCCCCAGGCACCATGGGTCTTTTCCATGTTGCTGCCTCCCTGGGTACCTCAAAAATGCAGGCTGGTTCATTTAATATACCCATGATTATTCCTCCTGGGACAAAGGCAAACCAAGCTCATTAAAATGAAATGGCTTTGCTAGACTAGGGAATGGATACTGTGCTGGAGGTTTTATTGCTCTGTAAATGTTCTGTTCACTCTGTACTGGTAAAAAAGATTTCATGGTGTTTGTTATTTTGTTTTTCTTGCTTAGGACTCTGGGCAGTGCTAAAATGTATCTTATGTGTATGGCTCTGTGTGATTGCAGTTTATGTTTAGGCAGCCAGGATTTTTTACTGGTTTGCTGAAAATCCTGAGAGATTGGTATTACCCACTTAACTGATGATCAAGCAGTTCTCTGGCAGCTCTCAAGAAAATTGGTTCCAAATACAGTATCCATCATTAGACTACTGCCAAACTATGTAACCACCAAAACAGCCAGTCTGTAGCGCACACAGCTTGGGTGCCATCTAAACAAGAGATACTCTAAAGAAGTTGTTGGTGGGTTCAAACCTGGTTCAGTCATTAAAGACATCCCCTTACCTGTTGTTCCTGGAAAGGTTTCAGGTATTTTTTCCATTCTCTTTACTGAAGTGATGGGCTGATGAGCCCGTGCCTGCAAGGGAGGCGTGCAGATGCTTTAGGAAATGACGTGTATGGATTCTATAGTTGGCAGGCTGTCTGGAGTCAATCCTTTCATACAAAGAGAATTAGCTATTCCTCCCCTCACATGGCTTTTAGACAGCATTGTGCTGCTTTAACATTGCTCAGAGCTCATGTAGAGCCCTGTAGCTGCCAAACTGACAGCTCCTACGGTGCTTCTGTGGGAGCAAGGACTCCTCTGAATGAAGTGCAACTGAATAGTTCTGCTGCTGAACCAATTCTCTACAAATCCCACGTGCTTGTATTTATGTGAGATACCAGCACCTCTTCTCACTACACCTACATTGCTTCTAAAACTAAAATGCAAATATTAGAATATAAAGCTAGATAACTTAACCACATGCCAACAAAAACCATTACCGATTGCTTTACTTTGGCTAAGTATTTTGATCTCAAGTATCTGTCTATAAAAAAGCATTGTATCACTTTGGAGTTTTAAACAGTTGCAGAAATGCAGCCAGATTCAGACGAAATATGCTTGGTGCTTGGATGAGTAACATTTTTTTTCATGCTTGACTTCCAAAAAGATGACTGCTATGGAAGTGTCTGGTGTGCTTATTACATGACAATTAGCAGTTGTTTCTCTGCTGACAGATGTCCACATCAAAAAGCACTGATTGTCTCTTTTGTTTGCAATTTTAGAGATACCATAATCAAGTAGCTTATTTCATCTCCAGGAGATGTTGTCCTTTGCACCAGAAGCACAGCCTCATTGCCTAGGCTTATGCCAGGGAAAATCAGATTGTGAAATATAACAGCAGATGATTTATGTGGAAGTTTATTCTGCCCTTTCTCCCTGTGCAGAATTAAAAATTGCAGTTATTTCTCTGGGTAGATCTCTTACACAAGATACATGAGCAAGCTGTATTTCTGCATTTTTGTACTAAGCAACTGTTTGAACAGTGGAGCAACATAGAGTATGCACACATCATACTGGTAGTATTGCTCATCTGGGACTAAGATGCAAGAGAAGGGAAGGGAAGAATTTTAAAGAGAGGAAGAACAACTTCACATGAACAGATTCCACTGAACAGAGTTCACAAATTCTCTCTGCGCAGCTGTAGCACAGAACGTTTCTCAAAAGAAAGCTTCTTAGAATGTCACACACAAAATAGTATTATTCAGATAATTCAGGGGGAAAATAGCTGTTTCACATTAGTGCTGAAAGGAATGCAGTCCAAGCCATGACCTAAATGAATATTTCTGCTTGTTATCTAGAAGCCTGTCCTCTGGCCTTTCCCTTCTGCAGCACACTGAAGTTAAAAGGAGACCTTGCATGAGGGTTTTTGCCTGGGGTAGGATTGTAGAATGATGTGCTGTGCCTGGCACTGTGATTTTGAAACATTTGCTAACAGGCAAAGGTCTCTGGGAGCAGACATGAGACTGGCAGGTGGGATTTAATAGCAGAGATTTTGTGCAGCTGCCAAAAAACCACAACCCAGATGCTGGAGCTGAACACATGCTGCCTGATAGGAATGATGTTCTGGGTAAAAGAGGAAGCCAGCAAGTGTCTGTCAGACACTGATTCTGAGTCCAGCCCTGCCTTGCCTTGTCCTTTTCACAGCACTGTCTGTGCATCAGTAACTGGCTGGCCTGGAGGTGTTCTGCATTTTTTCATTATGCTGCACCCAGAAAGTACCTCACCAGAGGCAAATTCCATACTTACTATCTGCTTCTCTCTCTCTCTGTCTCTGTTTCTTCTCTGCATGAGATATCTTCTCTGAGCTCCTTATTCCCCTCACACATTCATTCTGAAAGGTACATTTTTATTGTTCCTCCTCAGGGACCATAGCCTTCCCAAGACATTGATCTTCCTTACCTTTTTCTTTGTCCCTGCTCTCTTGGAGGTCAGTTCCCTCTCTGAAAGCACCAGCAAAGAGACAGCAAGCACGCATGCATTGAAACAAAGAAAAGCACAGCCCCAGACCAGTCATCTTTTACCCTTTCAGAGCCACCCTGATCAGCAGGTAGCCAGGACTAGCACTGTATCCAGGCTCTAGGAGCCTCCACAGACTGACTGGTGAGTGACATGCTCCCACACTCTAGAATGAAAGATCTGGGCAAAGCCAGCAGCCTGCAAACCAGGCCAAGCTCTTCACCCTTTCTGCCCAAAGGAGGAATTTCCTAAAAATACATGTCCTGACATACCACTGAACCACATGGCACAGTGAGTGCAATCCTATTTTCAGCCTGCTCTGCGGGGTGACATAGCTAGTTACACCTCCTTCCAAAAATGGCACATCAGCAGCGCAGCACTTGCTGGTGGACCATCAGCACAGTCTCCTGTGGGATGGTGCTCTCCACTGGAATTCCCCAGCAGGTGATTGCAGCTCGTTGTACGTAAGGCTGTGGTGGCAGGAAGCATCCCCAGTCATGCAGAGGGAAATCAGGACAGCTGCCCTCTGCCTGTCAGTGCATCAGCAGTACCCTGCAAAATCACACAGGTGGGTTATGGGCTGGGCCGCAGAGAGCCACCAAAACTAATTCTAATCTGATCTAAAGAGGAGCTCACCTGATGGATATGATGCTTGTCCAGCACATACCTTTTGCATCTCCACCAAGAAGGATAACAATAGAGCAACATTTGCTTTTGGAGATGATTGGTAGTCTCCTTCCAAGCCATGGCTGGTTAGCAAATTCTGTTTTCCCAACTCTGAAGCTTATTGCAGAATCCCAGGAATGTTCCTGTGCTTCAGATATCCCAAAATAACTGCTCTAAGCTCTCCTTGGGGAAAAGCAATCCTTAGAGCAGCCTTTTAACTCAAATTTTTGTGTTCAAGTCGCTGAGCTTGAGGGAGAGAACTTGGCTTTGCCTCTAGTCACTGGCTCCCAGAGGAGAAATGAGCATTTTGCATGTTCACGTTAATAAGTTTGCGTGTCAGCTCCCTCACTGTCCAAGGAATTGCAAACACTTTGTTCTCCTCATTTCTGTTTGCTGCAGAAACCACCCTCCCCCACTGCCATCCTCGCAGCAAACCCATTTGTGAGCTGGCAGCTCCTGCAGCCCAGCCATCGGAGCGGATCCCTGGCAGTGCAGCAGGATCAGGGCTCCCGAGCACCACTCAGGAGCTGACTGAGTTGTTTTGCTGCTTTGTTGCCCGTTCTCTTCCTCTGCACTTCCCAGGCTTCCTTCCTCCATCCAGGGAGACAGCGAAGGAAGCCATCACGAACGAGGTGATAAGTGATGCCCTGACACCGAAGCCATCACTTAGACACTGAGTGGCCATTTCCTCACCGGGGGAACTGCGCAGTTCCGCACCAGGAAAGGCAGCCCTGCTGGGGCATTTGGGGTCGCTGGAAGGAGCACATCTGATCCAGTGCACAGTGCAGAGATTTCAGTCCATTAGCGGGAGGGCTGGCGCTCTGCTTCTCAGAGGTGGATTATCCCCGTTTCCAGGGAATCTGTAGCTCCTGTTTATCTGTGCCAATCACTTGCTTTTCTGTTATGGTAAGTTATTCTCCGTGTCCCTGAGGTGCTCATTATCACATTCAGGCTCTGTTTATATAACTTTAGAAACTACAGTAAAATCCTGCAAGACAGAACTCCCCAGCTCTTCTCTGATCTCTTCTCCAAAGTGTGTGTAACACCTTCTGAGAGAAGAACCCAATACATTTCTTAAAACCATTGAGCTCTTGGGGTGGTTCAGTCATCTTTGGAGAATAAAACTTGCATGCAGGTCTAAAGGCATTATCCTTGGCCTGATCTTAACCTGCAGCAGATGCTTCTCAACTGAGCTCCAACCTGATCTTCCAGGTAATTACTAGCTTTAGTTATGGTTTCCTATACACAGGCCTTGAGATACCACTGCAGTTTTGGTCAGCAGTATTGTCCTCCTGATGTGCTTTGCTTCAAGATCACATGAAAACCTAGAAATTTTAATTGGTCTGTAGTAGTAGTAGTAGTAGTCAGGTTGGTCTGCAGCTGAACTCATAAATGGTATTTCAGAGAGTGCTCAGGGTACTGTCAGAAGGGAGAAGGGATGGAATTACTATCCCCTTTATACTTCAACCTTCAAAAACTATTTTTCATAAACAAGGAAACCGGTTATAATTAGTTTAAATTCTGTGCTATTTAGGCTGCTTGTTATCGCAGGACAGGACCAGTCATAGACTGTGGTAATGCAGTAAATAAAATAGTGTGCAGCACAATAGCAGAGTGTGCTGCCTCCTGGTACATAAGACACAGCTGCACAAACAGGGGCGTGGGAATTAGCAAGACTTCCAGGTTTTCAGCAAGTTGTCCTGATACACACCAAGCTGGCCACAGTCAAGAGAAGGAAGCAGAGGTCCCTCCTTGCCAAATAAATGGGAAACATGAAAACATCACAGCTCTCTGGTGTTGCTGGAGCTTCCATTCACACTAATGTTATGTGCAGTATTTATCAAGTCTTTACTTTCTCAAGGAGTTTCTTCATTAATTCTCTTTTGAGCATGTAACAGAAAATACAAACTGTAATTCACAAACTCTCTTTGTGCACGGAGGTTTGTGATTTAGGAGAGATTCTGTGTTGAGAGACGATCAGGACACACACTCCTTGTGGGATCAGAGGCACTGGAGCAGAATCTGGAGGCACTGGCTGGACCACAGCAGTGTGTTCCTGCCCAGCTCTCTGTGTTTCCCAGCAGCTCAGCTAAGCTTAGTGCTCAGCTGTGACACTGCACACAGGGCTCTGGCTGTAGCTGTGTGCAGGATATCATTAATCACATGCTTTCCCAGAGACTGCCAGTAGTGGAAAACTAAGCAAATTAAGATATTTTAAATACCTCAGCTCTCCTTTCAGAGACATCTGCTGTAATCTACATTGGTATGCTGTGTGCTTCTGTCAGCATGTCTTTGCTGCACTGTGCCCCTCCCCAGTGCCATACCAAATGCAACACTTGCTCTGGCCGTAAGTTCTGTGGCACTGAAGCTCAGAGACCCTCGGCAGAGCTGAAGCTGTTGCCTGTGAGAACCTGTTCATGACTCACACATTCAGACAAGATGTACTCTGTATGCAGAGGGGAAGATAACATGCATAGGAGATGTGCACATCAGCCCCTCCTTTGTTGCAAAGCAGTGCATTAAAAACTGGGGAGAGATCCAGCACTGGCGCTGGAGGGATACCTAAGAAAGCAGAAGTTCCCTATTCCTCAGCCACAGCACACTGTGGACACTCAGATCAATTTGGTGTCCAATTCTTAAGCCTAGACATTCCCCAGCTATCTGCAGCAACATCTTGCTAGGTGCAACAAAACATAGGCACCTGCTTACTGTCAAAATAAAGGCAGAGTTTTTACCCCCCTGGGGCAACGGGGGTGCTTAACAGCTGCCCTACCGTCTTAAAAACATTTGCTAGAAGTTAGCATGTACTCCCTGGGCACAGGAGAGGCAAGTTCTCAAGCCTCCTTAGCCTGAGAACACTTAAACCCAGGACTTCTGCTTCCCAAAGCTTATCCCTTGACTCTGTCCCTGCTGTGGGAATTGTTCCTGAGTAATGACAAATTATTCAATGTGAAATAATTGTATTATTGTTGTATTAGCAGCCAGTGGAGCACAGCTACTGCTTTCTAGTTGAGTGCTTTAGCCAGCAGGTTACCTGCCACTCTTCAACACCCTGCATGTGTGTTACATGCCTTTTCTCTCTTTGCTGATGGTTATCAGTTTCAATTCAGCACAGATTTTGAAATACTTGGATATATCTGGCTGAATCTCACTAATTTCATTAAGGCTTTCTGCCAGGGAAGCCAGTACAGTGCAGAATTGGGACCTTATGTTATAAACCATATGTTCTAAATTGTTATTTATGATTAGTCTGGGACCTTCTTTTGGTGCATATTTTTACAGACAACACCATGAGCCTGAGTTGTAGTTCAGTCTCCTGTGTTCTCAATTGCAACATTACTGTGACAACTGCTAAGATCAGGGCTGGGAGAAATCTTTCCTTCCCTAGGAAAAGAGACTGTGAAGCAAATACTGGATTTAGTTACTCTCAGATACGTGGTTGAGGCATCCTGTTAGGTTTCCTTGCTTTCTGCTTCGTCTCCATGTAGGTCTCAGCACAGGAAGAACTGTCTAGAGAATATTCAGCATGCAGCAGACGATTCTGCTTTGCATGAAGCTTAAGTGAGGACAATCCAACAAGGCAGAAAAACTCTTCACTCTCCCTAGGCTTGTATGAGCCTCCCTGTGAAGAGATCAGAGCCTCCTGGTTTGAAATGCTGCCTTAGGGTTTGCTTTTTATGTCAATAAATGTTTTATCACATTTAAGTTTCAAACACAGTAGAAACATCCCTGCTAACATTTGATGAACTCAGTAGAGACAGCAAGCCTGGGCAGAGGGCAGTGTGCAGCATGGCACAATGCTTCCCTTCTGCAGGGCAGGGGGTGCCTTGGCCTCACAGGGGGCCTGGGCAAGATGCTGCCTTTGCAATTACTCACTGCCTTGGAAAACACTCTGGCAAGCTAAGGGAGGGGATGTCTCTCTCTTCAGGACTTCACCGCTTTTGGTCTTTTCTTTCTTCTGCTTTTTCTTCTCTCCCTGCAAGCTCGCTGTGATTGATAAAGCATATCCATGTGCCCAGGTCTCTGGTGGGATTTAGTTTTCACTGTTTTCACACTCAGGTAGTCTGTCTCTCCTGATACCTTCTTGCAGTCTCGTTTCTTCCCTTCTCTCACACTCCTGTGTAGCACACAAAGAGGCTGCAGTGAAGTTTAAACAGGGAAGGCTGGGCTGCCTTTTGGTGCCTGCAGTACTGGAGCTGAAGTCTCCAGGCTGAGCCTACCGAGTTAAAACCCACAGGCAGTGTACAAGTGCTACAAATCATGATGCAGTCTCAGGTTTTTTGCTTTTCCCAGCACTTGCCAGTTCCCCCCCACCAATGCTGTTCCTTCGTTTCTCCTCTCCACATTCTGTTTCGCAGTGGCCCTGCCTGCCTTCCCTCTCCTCCCTTCTCCTTCCCCTCCTCTGCTTTATCAAATGCAGCACTTCAGCGTCACTGACTGACAGGGGATGCAGCAGCTTGGGCAGAGGAGATGGAGGGGGGGAAGGAAGAGGAGGAAAAGCTGCTCTCAACAAAGGAGGCAGCAGAAACACTGAAAGACAAGCTTTCTCCCAGAAGTGAATCCCAGTCATCCTTTGTTAGGGCAACAGATTATGATGTGGTCTCTAACTCAGTTCAGTGAGAGGACCCTGATTGCTCCCTGTACTCCTACAGTGTCTTTTCAGAAACAGAGCTCAGATGTATAGCTCAGGTTCACCATAACCTGGACTGAATCAGCAAAACGGGTGATAGCTACCCCCACACTGCCAGGCACTGCATGACTAAGTGACGGTGCCACAAAAACTCACTTCATTGCTCACAACTAAAAAAAAATCCTGGCTCTTCAGAGATGTAGGGGGAAAGAATCACAGAGCAACTGGCTACTTATATGTCTTTCTTTATTCTAGGAGACCTAGGATTTCCAGGGTTAATCTTCACCATTTTCTAAAAGGACACTGATATTTCATGGTTAATGCAACAGAATTTGCTTACAACTTGCTCTGATTGCTAAATAATTACAGAAGCATGTGCTGCCCTGTAGCAGTGCGGATTTTCTGTTACATGAGACTGTTATCACCAAATGCCAAATGCATCTTGAAAGGCTTTTTGTAGGGTTCTGCTGAATAAGCACACTTCTGAATGATCACTTTTCTGCAGCATGCCCTGCTTTTGCCAGCTGCTGATTACCCTCCTACTAACCACAAGGGACATGTCCACATTACAGATTGGAGTAAACAGTAAGGATACTGCATTTACCTTGAAATTAATTAAATAATGCACTTAAGGAAGCCCAGCAGCAAAGTCTGATTAATTCTGGAAACTTCTTGGGGTATTCAGACAATAATAGGCAGAAATGCTGTGCTAAATAGAGACAAGCATCAGAGACAATCTCACTTTGGAATTAGAGTCTTAGGCAAAGAGACAGTGAGAATTTGCATTTAATGTGATTATTAAAATCCATTTGTAAAGGATAGAGTCTAGTCCACCTATACAAATACTCCAAAAATTAGATGACCTTGCAAATACAACAAAAAGCAACCTTCCAGGAATGAAATGATGTGTTTTTCTGGACATCTCTTTCCAATACAAGCCCTAAAGGAAAGAACAAGCTAATCTGTGCCACCTCTTTGGAAGGAGACAACTCCCTGCAGCTCATCAGGTGTTTGAACTAAACATTTGCAAAGGAAGTTTTGATTTCTTTACTAAAAATAAACTCCAGCTTGTACATGAGGCTTACTTACATGTAGTCTTCCATAATGTCTTTCCTGCACTATTTTCTGGAAATTTTAAGAGCTAACATTTGAAGAGGTTTTGTCAAACCCTAAGGAAATAAAAGCACAGGTTGAAATTTCATGACCTTCTGGAAGTGGGACTTCAAGTGTAGCTTATGTTCACTTTCTTTATTAGTGAAAATTGAAAATAAGTCACTTTTTTTCTCATCTAACTTAAATTGAAACACGGCTCTCCTATTCTAAAACAAAAATAGCCTCACTCAAGTATCAGTTACTAAGTATCACATCACTGAAGGCAGGGGAGTCCAGTGCAGTGTCACCATAGAAGTGGTTTAGGTTTTGTTTGTTTTGCATGCAGACGAGGTCAAAAATACTTTTGAAAAAGCTTCCCATAGGCACCCTCTGTTCCCTGAAATTAAAAACCATCAATTCAGGAGTCCAGCTGTCAGCATAAGGCACACTAAATCAGCAGACCAGATTGGCTGTCCCCTCTCAGCCCTCTGAGTCCCCTGCTAGACCGTCCCGGGCCGGCTGTGCCGAGCCCTTCACCTCAGCTGAGCTTCTGCCAGAGCTCTCAGCGCTGTCTGTTACAGTCTGGCTTGAGCTCTGCCCTCAGCACTCTGCCTCTGTTTACAAGAGCCAAGGTGCATCTCCAGACCTTCAGAAGAAATCAAATTCATTTATGGAGGTTACCCTCAGACCTTCTCCAGTGAGTGAGTGAGTGAGTGAAGTCACACCCCAGCACTGTGCAGCTGTGTTGGTGCAAGCAGGACATGAAATGCCTCTGTGTGGCTGACAGGGGGGCTGGGCTGCCCACAGGAGTTTGAAGGAAAAATTATTCCCACTCACCTTTTGAGTTGGTTTGGATTTTTTTACTATTTATAATACACTTGAGGTTTAAAAATAAGCCTGTCCTCATTGCTCCTTAGAGTCTGACTCAGTACCAACACCACTGACAGAGAGGGCCATACTTAGAGGTACTTGTCATCTTTGGGAGGAAAATCACTGGGCAAAACCAGAAGTGCCAGTGCTAGCCAGGAGGTGGCAGAGGAGTCAGACTACCTTGTACACCAGTTTCTGCATTGTTTTGGCAAAAAGACAAATAGAAACTGAGGAAAGACAACAAACCCCAGTCCCACCCTCCATCTTCAGGAATAAGAGGATGAAACCCTTAATCACATTCCTGCTTGTATTTATACTAATTGCTCCTCTTCCTGAGATCTGACTTTATGAAATTATGCATGCACACCAAGCAGATGAGTTTCCATAGAAACTCAGGAGCTGAACTTTCATTAGAAAAATCTTTTTTAAAAAAAATCTTCCAGATAAAAATGCAAATTGCCTGTCAGTGGGTGGCTTTCTGAATTTAGATATAATTTTTTTCTTTTGCACTGTAGGCAGATTCCAGCTGGACCTACATAGCAACAACATGCAGGCATTGTTTATAGCAAGCCAGACTCCATGGGGAAATGAGAAATTCAGTAGCAAGGAGAAGCTCTCAAGTGCAAATACCTCAGAGAAACAAAAACTCAAGTGCTCAGTGCTGCATCTTCCTGAGGCTTTGAGGTTTGTTCAGCCTCCAGCTCAAAATGCTTGTGGTTTGCAAGGAGCAGTGTGGGGAGGAGGGGAGAGAGGAAATGCAAAACCAGAAACTCTCCTGCACACAGAATTAATGATGTTTAACCTGTCCTTTAAACATCAGCAGCGTATTTGTGCCGCTTCAGTTAAGCCTCGCTAAAAGGCTGGCACCATCTGTCACGGCTCACTCCGGGCACAGGACGGGCTCTGTGCTGGGCTGGGGAGCCTGGGCAGGCCTGGCTTGGCCAAACCCCAGCCTCACTTGGGCTGAGGCCTGGAGCCCAGGGTCATGTGCCCACACTGCCTGGAAGTGCAGGCATGCGTGCAGGAGGAGGGCATGGGGCTGTTCCTCATCAGAAGGGGGAAGCAGAATGGTGGCATGCCTGGGAAGGGCCACGGGCCTGGGCAGCATTTGGCTGCACAACCAACAGTTGTGCATGCAAGCAAGGAGGAGGGGAAATCTCAAACTCCTTCAGCAAATGTTTCCTCCAAAAACATAGCAGTGTTTCACCTGTGCAGTATATTGCAGCATCAACAGGAGGCCTTCCCTGGCTTTGGGGAGCATGGAACAGCTCTCTCTGAGGGTTCACAGATGTTTTCTCAGCCAAACTGGCAAGCCTGAAAGCACTGAATACCAAAGAGGAAATTTTTACCTGAGCTGTGCTTCCTGGTGGGCACCCACTCCCCGTGGGCACAGCAGAGCACAGTGCTGCTCCTGGGCCTCCAGCACGGCACAGCAAACCCTGGGGAGCACAGCAGGGAAGCCACACCAGGCTGTGGTTCTTGACCAGCAAGGGTGCTGGGGCATGCAAGGGAGCTGAGCTGCACGAGCAGTTTACGACGAGGTGGATTTCACTGCAGCATTGTTGAGAGGCGCGAGATGTCAGCCGGGCAGGGAATTCCCCTCCTTGTTGGAGAGGGATGACAGGCAGCAGCTGCTCAGGCTCCTGGCCCCTGTGCCTCCAGGGCCAGCAGCCCTCTGAAAGCACTGAGAGGCTGGATGCTGCTCAGTGTCAGGGTGAGGACAGCGCTGGCTCCCCCACCACCAGAGAGCACAATCGGCTCTGCTCAGTCAGCACAACAGGAAGAGATTTTAGGAAGAATGGGTTTGTGGTCGAGGACAAACTTGAGCTGAGATAGCTCCTGTCTATTCTTGGCTCAGGAGCAGATTTGCTACGGCCACACTTCTTGCCCTTTCTCTGCCTCATTATCCCTGTCAAGCGGGTGACTCAAATTATAATTACACAAATTCCTTGCAGTCTGCCATTACGTGCCTGCAGCCATCTCCAGGCAGCCACCTCCAGGGGAACCAGCCTCTCCCACCGGGAACCTCTGTGCCACCTATGCCTACACTCAAGGGGATCCTAAGATTACACCCTGTTGCCTTGCAGTTTTCCTACATAGAGAGGAACCTAAAGAAAAAACACCCCCCACTGCATCTCTAAATGATCACATTTGATACTGAGTTGATTTTTCAGGTCAAGGTTATGGGCAAGAAGAGTGAGTGAAGTTTTTCGTAGCACTGCCAATATTTGATTAAATGGCTGTTTCTTAATATTTCTCTCAGGCAAATTAATGTGTTTCTTTAGGTATTAGTACTATCACTGGCCTTAAGGATGCTGATGCACCCTGTGTTTAATGGTAGTTTTGTAAAAGCAAACAAAACAGAACAGAGGAAAAACCTTTACTATTTCTAAAAGCATCACCATTCTTTCATCAGAAATTTACTTGGGTTCTAGTTGTGAGAGATTTCAGCTTTATTACATCTTTTCATATGCCCTAAAGGCAATTAGACAGATTAAAGATTAAGCTAATGCTTTTCCTTATACATATGCATCCACCTACTGCCTTGTCCCAGGAAAAGCATGAAGTCAGGCAGTCATCTCACTTGCCAGCATTTCCAGAGGTGAATGTGGGCAGAGGCCATGCAGAGCTTGGCAGGTGACATGGCAGTGCTGGCTGCTTCTTCCAGAGGCCACACCAGGATGGAGCTGGTGGAAAGTTCATCCTGGTGTGTGCAGCTTCAGGAGGAAGCAGAGAAATGCCACGGATATGTTGTGGCCTGCAAAGCCCATGTGACCATCTGGGCTCAGTGGTTGACTGCTGTGTAATTAACAGGGAGCCTGGCTCATTAGGTGCCTTTGTGGGTTCAGACACATCCATGAGAGCCCTATAGGAAAACATGTTCTTCCTAACACTTCTTTCATCCTCCCCCTCCCGTTCCCTCCAGATGGTTACACCCACTTGTGTCTTTTCTTACCCTAAGGACAGCTTTTTAAACAAGGTTCCTCCATCCTTCTCCTCCCCCACGCTGCTTTAGGATCTACATTGAAGTGCAGGAGGACAGAGCTGTTACATCCCATGCTGTTAGATACAGCCTGCCTATAGAAGGCTGTGAGGAGACCACATCCCTCTGCCCCCTGTTTGCTGGGAAGAAAGATCTCAGTGTGATCAGGATGTAGGAGATGAGAGACTTTACCTCAGCCTCAGCTGGGTGTTGCAGATGTGCAGGAATGAATTCAGAGACTGGCTGTAGTCAAAGCTGTGTATATTTTCTGGGCAAGGAGAGAGGGATGCTTAAAGGGCCTTTGACCTTTCTTCTGTATAGCACCAGTAAACACTCTCCCAGTAACACACAGCAGCAGCACTTGCAGAGTTGAATCTGAATCTGCTTTTAAAAAAATTATTTTCACAATTGCTTTTTAAGGAGCACATCACTATCAAAAACCACAGAACTTAACAACTGATCACTTTTATTCCTCAGAAATAGGTGGAGATGCCCCCTCCATAGGACTCCTGTGCCTGCTCTCACAAGGCAGCTTGGTGGGAGCTTGGGGTGCTCCATTTCTTCCTCTCTTGAGTGCTGTTGTTAACTGCCCATCACTTGTTTGTTGGCAGGGCCTGGTGCTGAGCAGACTTGGGCGGAGGGAGCTGGCCCAGAAGGTCCTCAGAGACGCCATCCGGATCCAGACCACCAGCCACACTGCCTGGAACAGCCTTGGAGAGGTCTTGCAGGCTCAGGGGAAAAACGAAGCCGCCATCGAATGTTTCCTCACTGCCCTGGACCTTGAATCCAGCAGTCCTGTCATTCCATTCACTGTCATACCCAGGGAGCTCTGAAGCTGCTCCCCGCAGCTCTGAGCACTTGCATTGCCTGGACAGACACCAAAACCAAGCAGATAAACAAAGAAGCCCAACAAAAAGTGCCATTGTAACCTGGAACTGGGCTAAGTAATTCCAGGATGGGGCTCAGGTCTACAGGCTTAGCTTAGACAAGCCAAACTGAAGAAGAAATTGCAGCAGGCAAGAACAGAGAATGCCTTTTTCTTCACAGGTGCCTGGCTAACCTCCTGTTCAAGTTAATAGCAAGGCTTATTTCAAAGTGCTGCTTCAAGGTGACTGTAGAAAGATCATGCTAGGGTACAGTTGTTCAAAGCACTTGCACCTTTCAGTGTTGGTTGAAAATAAAACCCCCAAGCCCTGAATTAAAGCCCAGAAATGTTCTAAATAGGAGTAAATTCACCAACTAATTTGAGCAAGTTGTGTTTAGGTATGTGGCTGTCTCCCCACAGATCTGACAGGACAAGAATGACACTTGCACCAAATAGACATACAATATATGCTGTTTACAAAATTATTTCATCTATTTTGATAATCCTTTTTCCTGCCTTGCTTTTATATACTGTATATGCTCACTATATTTAGTGTAGCACTTAGATCAACTTAAAATTAAATTTTAGTTTTAAATTAAAAATACTTTTTTTAAAAATAAAGCTGCTATTTCAGTATAACTCACAAAAGCAGTAAGACCAAAGACTAAATCAGTTCACACTTGAACTAGTATTAAAAACACATATCTCCACTTACATATTTATTGAAAGGCCTTACATGACATAACTAATTATAAGCTCTGAGCTTCATTCTTATTAATCACCTATTGCATCAGTTTAGTGAGGAATATAGTGTTTACCAGTATATAGTGACTGAACTCTGTGCTCTGCCACATTACCAATCCTGGCACAAAACATTTTCATATCCTTCTTTTGATGATGCAAAAGAAGGCAGCAGTCTTTTAAGGGAAAGTGTGCTGAAGGCAGTATATGTGTATATGAACTGCTTCTTTCTTAAAACGAAATACTTGGATTGTCCATAGAAATTTCACAGTAGAGGTACAGAGTTGAGCCTTCAGGGGCATCATTTTGCATCTCCTATCAGGTGTAATAGTGAGGAGCTTCTGATGCACACAGCCTCCCCATGGCTGGCACGGCCAGGGAGGGGACACAGCTGGCACAGCCCCTGCTGAGCTGCTGCTCAGCTCTGTGTGACCTCCCCAGGGCCTTGGCAGTGAGCTGGAGCTGGACTGTGCTGTCACACAAGAGCCAGCCCTGACCAGACCAGTCCCAAGATAAAGAAGATGCAACAATTTGCTGCACTTTTCTACAAAAAATAAAAAAAGGTTGGGGCTTTGTGCCCATTTTTGTCCAAAGATTTGCGACTATTTACTAAGTAAGTTTGCACTAAAGCACATTTTGTACTATAATTCTGCCGAGTATTGTGATCCACAACTAGTTCACTCTGGAAATAATAATATCCTCAGGCAATAAATAAGATGGGGTTGTTTCTTACAGAGCCTGAGGCTCTGGCAGCAGACTTGAAGTCAGTGTTGTTTACAGTTATTTGGAAATCTGCAGGCTAATGGAGAGCTGGGCCCTTGTGCTGCTCCCAGCCCACACCATCCCACCCCAGCCTTCCCTCAGGATGCCTGCACCAAGGGAAGCACACTGCTCTCAGGTTCCTTGCAGCAGCCTGGTGCACTCCAGGCCAATATTTTTATTTTTTCCCCTTAATGATGCAGATGCAATAGCCCAGCTTATTTATCTGTTCACTGAGGGATTCCAGATCTGATGTAGGCTGATTTCACTCCAGGTGAAAGCAGCCCAGCCGTGGAAGGTGCTCAGCCCACGAGTCCTCTGGCTTTGCAGTGCCACACAGGCACCCAAAAGGACTTTTTTAGGCCAGGGGCAGGTTTCCTAGGAGATGGTGTTCCCCAGCCACATTCCTTTTTGCAATAGCACCAGCAGCAGAGGAAGGAGTAGGTGTTAAAGTAGCAGAATTAAAGGAGTTTCATGAAGACAAAAAGATGCAGCAAGATACATTTTGCTGCAAAGGGTGCTCTGAAATCGGCTCACTCTGCACTGCAGGGGGGAAAGAGGGAAGGGGAGGGGGAGAGATGCTGTTGTTAACATAATATGTAAATTGTTACCCAGGTGTTTTAAGCCCAGTTTCACAGTCAGATGCAATCTGAGAATAGATTTAAGCAGAGATATATATATATATATATATATAGATAGATAGATAGATAGATAGATAGATAGATAGATAGATAGATAGATGTTATGTTCTGGTGTTTGTTCTGCCCCACAGTTCCCGGGGTGGGAGCGAGCCCTCTGTGTGAGGCACAGAGCCGGAGTCGCCGCTCCCTTGTGCCATGTGTGTTTGCACAGCACTGCCATAGCAACTTCTATGCCCTGGGCAGCTACTGGAGTACAAGCTGTGCATCCACCTCTGCCACCCAGGAGCTGCTTTAAGAGGTCTGTAACGTGGCTGGGCTGTGCCTGGCAGGAGGGTGCCTGTTTCCCAGCAGCAGCTGAAAAGCAAACACTCACAGATCCATTTGCTCCTGCACGCGTAGCTTGTGAACAGCCAGCAGCCCATCACGTTTGTTGTGATCAGGCAAACTTCATCCTGATGGTAATCAGACTTGCCACAGCACTCATCTTCCTGGAAGAGGGGCAAACATTAATGAATACTTTGAGTGCATCAACAAGTCAGATGTTGCCAGGGTGGTCCCATCTTGTGTGCATTAATGAGCGTTGCTGGCATTGGAATCTCAGTCCTAAGAGCCTCTGCTCTACCTGTGGCAGGGAAGATGTGCCTGACTAAAGGCCATCATCACCAGGAATTAGAGGGCTATGTACCCCTCTACCAGCTCACCACACCACAGCACTCACAACAATTGCACACTAAGTACTTTGCATACATACTGGACTCAATCCTGAGATTTCCTGCCTGCTTCCCAGAGGATGCAAAGTACCTCTTGGCTGGAAGGGCTTGAAATGCTCTGTACAATGCAGGAAAGAGAGTGGTTGTTGCAGACTTACAAGTACTTTGGGGGTGAATCCTCCAGCTATATTTGTTAATCATGCTCAGCAAAACAGAAGTCTTCCCAAACACTTACATGCTACCTCTCTCACTCAGCATGGATTTTGTTCACACTTCCAGATTCAGAAAAACAAAGACAACTGCTTCAGACAATCCTATGTATTGTAGTATTTATTTAGATAGCAATGTTGATAAATCTGATAGACTTACTTCCCTGAGCTCAGTAATAGGCGTGGCAGGGAAGCCTGGCATGCTTAATGCTCAGGGTTTGAGATTTAAGAACAGAAGATTTACATCCCTTGTCTCATATGAATATTACAGATCATAAGTAGTGGAAGTTTGGGGAGCAATAACTTTGGGGAACCAATTCTGCAAGTTTTAGCACTGACTTGAGTCTTAACAGAGTTTTCTCATTCATTAGTTTTGAAAGAGGAAGATAAAAAGCCCACATCATTGCCTAAAGTATCACGGTCCTCTTGTTCCACCACAAGGTTCTTTTCCATTTTTTGGGAGAGTGCATGCAAAAAGAAAAAATAATTACCTTCTGTTTTCCTGTTGTGCAGTAAAGGAGTGGTATGTGCCGTTGCCTTTGACCAACAAGGAGGATTGCATATTGTAACAAGAGTGACTCTGCCTCTAGGATAACAGAAGGAGAAGCCCAACAGGCCAGGGAACAGCTCCCCTCCCTGCCTTATCCCCTGTGAAGTGTCATTAGTGCCACTGGAGCAGTTGGTTCCGAGCGTTCCCAGCTGAGGTCTGCCCACCCCGCGCTCATTCCGTACAGGGAGTACGGCGGATCCCGCGCCACGCACGGACCCCGTCCGTTTCTATTGGAAACACTTCGTGCTCCTGATTATCACAATGGTTCACAAGTGCTAATTATCTTTTCTTGGTAATGACTAATAAATCCAAATGGAGAACAGTCCTGGAGGGTGTTTACTGGAAAATTCACTGGCTGGGTACCAAAGCAGGCACAGCACTGGCTGCTGCAGTTTGAATTGCAGTTATTTTGTCCAAAAAATGTTCCATTTTCAGAGAGTCTTGGTAAAGAATGAGTTTGGCTAGTTTGTATTTCTTTTTAATCACAGCAAAGTGGGAAACAATCCTTTTTAGTGAAAAGACATCACTGCCATCTTTTTTCAGCCAAACCAACAGAGATTTGATAGTTGCAGTTCAGCCTACAAGAGGAAGGCTTCCCAAAGCAACTGTGCTGCAGCAATAATTCCCTCTGACTCAATTGTATTACAGGCATATTTTACAATTATGCAATGGGCATGTGGAGCTGAGATGCCTCTCCCTCCTTATTTGGCCGAGGGGAGCTGCTTTGTGCCCACAGGGACAGCTGTGGCACACATCTGGGTGCCGTCAGCGCTGCCCTGGCACCTGCCACCTGCAGGGTGGCTGCTGCCGCCAGCCCAGCGGGTCCTGCTCGCCAGCACCCATCACCGGTGCTGGTCCAGTGACCCTCAGACTGCTCCCTAAGCCTGGCTCCCAGGGATGCTTTCCTTGCTGCTGAGTTGTTGCTCAGTGCTGCAGGATGTCAGTGCATGATCAGACAGAAGGTTGTTTTCCCAGAAATGGAAAGCTGAGTTGTCCATCAGTCAGCGATGCTGGCAGGAGGGGAGGTAACCACTGACCCAGCAGTTGCCAAGATGGGTCCTCCAGCTTTGCTTCTAATGAACTGGCTTGTGCCTTCAGCTCCAGGAAACCAAGGCAGGTTCCCAGGTGACTGGGTACTAAAAGATCCAGCTGGTTTTCTCACAGAATCACATGCCAGTCAGTGTCACAAACCTCTGCTAGGGATGCAATGCTGCAACCACTGCCCATGATCATCCAAGTAAAGAACCTCCCTGAGCCAGTGCACAGAGAGGTGCTCAGCCTTTGCACATCCAAGCATGTCCTACATGCCACTCTGATAGTATTGTCATGGGGGTCAGAATCAGTTTTCCATGTAACTTCCTTGGTCATTGTATGATATTTCCACCAAATTTAATAAAATTGACCCTGTGGAAAACACAAATTGCTCCTTATATTTCCTACTGATCTTATTCATGCCACGGATGCTTCAAGCATTATGAAATGTCCAGTTGTTATATTAACTGGAACCCAGTGTGCCTAGGAGTTACCAGTTGCAAAGGGTATTTTGGCCTACACCCTGTAGTTCATGGGAAAAACGAGAGGGAGCATGCAAGCAGCGTGCCTTCAGAGAGGAACAGAGCCAGGAAAATGGAGCAATGTAGCTTCAGATGTTTGGGTTTGTGGAGATTTAAGCGAGCATCATGCTTTTCTTGTGCTTCATCCAGTAAAAATAAACAAAGGTAGTGTGAGAAACTCTAACATTGACATAATATGCAAATACTATGCTGTCAAGTTTAGGGACTTACCTTACTTTGGCCACAATGCCATTAATCATCTTTTTTTGCTACCAACAGTTACTCCTGTGATTATTTGGAAATAAAATGTCTCCATTTAAGAGTTTCCAGAGCATTCTGTGCATTTACACATTAATCTTTTGGGCAGGTTTCAAGAGGGCCTGCTTTAAAAGTCCATCCCTTCGTTTCATACTCAATGAGATTAAGGATGAGGTTTTTGAAGAACATTTCTTCATAACTGTGGCTGCTTTGGTTTATGAGTGTACTCAGCATAAATCAAGCAGAACAAGGTTCCTCTGTGGCAATAACAGATTTAAGTCCTTCAGCTGCTCATACAGTCTTAAAAATTGAAAATTGAGGTGAATAAAATACTGGCTCTAACTTTTTTCCCATCTTTCTCTTAATATGGAGAGGGAGCAAAACGCTGGTGTGGGGCAGGGAGGGAGGGAAGGAGGGAGAAAGCTTCCATGTCCCCTCCAAGCAGGAGCCCAACTGAAGGCCTGCAACTGAGCTCCAGCAAAAGCTGAAGAATTTCATTGTTCAGTGCTGTCTGAGGAGACCACTCATCTTTACTGGTACCTAATGCTGGTACATTGCCTGGTACCTGCTCTGCATCACACAGACATTTAATATTCCCTTTCTGTTTAAATGGGAAGAAAATAAGTCCTTTTGCCCCTCATTTTTGCAGGAAGGAGCTCCAGTTAGTTTGGGAGCTCCATGTTTAATAAAGAATCACTTCTTCCCTTGCAGAGAGCCAAGTTGCATTTCAATGATACTCTTGAAAGGTCATTAAGAATAATTTAATAAATTTTAATAATTTATTATATATTTTATCTAATTTTTAATAATTGATTCATACCTCCACTTCTTTCTGCACCAGAATGTTCAGATACATATAATATATTCCTGCTTCATGTGAGGTCCAGATATTTACTAGTTCCAGATATTTAGCAGTTCCATAAACTTCCCAAGGGAAGAAATGAGAAGGATTGCTGCTTCCCAGATGCTCTCTTCCATGACAGTCTCAGGCAATCAGATTTTTGTGGAGTCACCAAAGCACCAGAGTTTACTTTGTCTTTAACCACATCCCTCAGGAAATGTCACATCCCAGTCAGACGTGCCTGAACCAGTCTTTGCAACAAAGGGAAAATAACCTCCTGCTCTTTAAAGACTGGTGTTAGAGAAAACAGGCTTGGGCAACACTGGCTTATTGTGTTGCCATTAGCAGCCACGAGAGCATTGAAGGGAGCTGTGGCTGTCAGGCCAGTTCCCTGTGCTGTGCTGTCTCCAAAACAAAGAGCAACATCTCACAGCCAAAACATCCCCGCAGATCCACCAGCTGAAGGGCAAGATTCAAGGGCTTTCTCAGTGCTCCAACTTAAGCAAGTGTTAAACAGTGGAGGAAAAAATCCTTGCAGGTCATTGCCCTGAGTGGCAGAGCTGCAACTTCCAGGTCTGATCCCATTTAGAACTGATGTAGCTGCTGTGGTCATCTGGCTAATGGAGGAGGAGAAGCAGGTAGGCAGAACAACTGAATTTTATACAGCAAAAGTGGCAAGTATTGGATCATGGCCTAAAAAAACACAAGAGCAATAAAAACTGTAAAACAGGAGATGTTTTCCTTGCTGAGGAGCTCTCACAGAGGCAAAGCCCAGCTTCACCAGCTTTTCTGACAGAAACATGTAAAAACCTCAGTCTGTGAGAGTAAGAGCAGATGCCAAGCAGCCTCCTGACTGCAGAGACCTCTCTGAACCTCAGTTCTGCCCCTGCCCTGCAGCAGAGACCCCAGTCCAGCCAGAGAGCACAGGACCCTGACCCCTCCATGGTGTGCTTAGGGCAGATGCCAGTCCTGTGCCTGTCAGACAGCACGGTCCTCAAAGCAAACACTTCATTACATTATGCATGACAAGTCAAACATCTTTATTTATAATGCAGTTGTTTATGATATTGTAATTATGTCTGGAAAGCAGGATGAATGAATCAGCAATAATTATCCCTGTATTTTGTTGTCCAGGGAGAGGGGCTGACAGTGGCAGTCTGGGTTTGCAGTGCTGGGTGCTGTTTCAAAAGGATGGGAGTTAAGGATACAGTGATTTTCTGGTCACTGGAGGTTAGAGGTGATTTTGTGCCCAGTGTAAATGGCATTGTCTGGCAGAGACAATTAGCAAATGAAGCGCTGCCTCACCAGAGGCTTTGCAGCCTCTGAGTCTCTTCTTCCAGCCTGACAACAAACAGAAATTTGAGATGGTATCTCGGGTTTCCAAAACAGGAAGCTGCTAAATCCAGCAAGAGAGCAATTCATTTCCCACTTATAATGATGCTGCTTTTAAATCCCCTTTGAGGATACTGAAGTGTTTTCCGAAGGGTAGCAAGGGAGGCATTTCATCCCCATTTTTCACCAGATGAAAGACCAGCTCTGCCAGGAGTGGAGCCGACAGAGGGGTGTTTTTCTGTGCAGAACTGGTTGCTTCACTGTGACTCAGGCTCTGTTCCTTTCTGCAGTCTGCCTCCCACCCCTGACTGCCATACCCGAGTCACAGCATGGCACAGCCCTCCTTCAAACCCCTTTTCTTTCAAGGTCTCTTCTGTGGAGGAGGAGTTAATGGAAGTTTCCACTCACTTGTTATATTAATGCACTATAAATGACTTCTATAAATCATCAGAGTGGCCCACCTCAGGCACAGGTTGGTGCAATTACAAGGTACAGAAATGTGCCTTGGACACCAGGTTCCTCTGGACAAGTGGTCCAGCCCTGGCCTTGGAGTAGTGCTGTGCTAAGGGGATGAATTATCACAGCCAAACCTTTTCTCTTTTTTTTTAATTTTCTCTGTTCTCCCATCATCCCCTCTTGGGTACTTGCAAAGTCCTTTCTGTTCAGCTGGCTAACAGAGAAGTAATAAGTTGAAACAAATTAAAATTATTTCAAGCTACATTCCGAAGAAAAACTTCAGAGATTTTCAACTAAATAAAGAGCTTTAAAAAGCTTCCAATTAAACAAAATATTGTTCTGACAGGACTCCTCAAGCAGTATCTTCAGTAATTGAGATTTATATGACCAGAAGTTTTGAGAGAATTGCCAGAAGGGAGAGCATTTTGAAACAAAACTTCAAGATGTTTAATCCTGAAACAATCGACACAGAACATTTAAGTTTTTCTTTTTGTCTTCCATCCAAGAACTATTCATCAAAGTTATCTCAAGTTCTATATGTGGCTTCAGTTTTCTGGAACTTTGCTTTTCAGCCAATGCCATGCTTGCAAGAGTTTAGAAGTGTTTTCCAGTTCCACTTTTTATTCTCCTGCGTGTCTAACGCTGAAGTTCCTGGTGCGAAAATGTTCTCAAGTGCTTCTGCACAACATTACCAAACACTGCATCCACAGTCCAGCAAGCACAGGTGGTTTCCTGGAGAACAGTACCAACTGCTGAGTAAACAGCAGCATGTGCTGCTCTGCACACCTGTGCACACAAGCTGGGAATGGCCCCACTGAAATAAGCAGAGACCAGTCCCGAGCAGTTTTGGAAAACACACCTCTGCAGTGCCAGTGACGGTGATTAAAATCTGCAGCTGGTTTTTTCTGGGTAGAAATTGGTTCTTAAATAGTCTGGATCCTGTTACCAAAACAAGTGCACTTTTACATGTAGCAAAGCACAGCCAAGGTCTGTGGCTCCAGCCCCAGCAGCTGCCCTGTGCTGCAGCACTGGCACTGAGGCTCAGCACCTCACACAAACTGCAGCTGGAATTTCATATAAAGACATTTCCACGCACACCTGCTTCCATCTCACCTCTCTCTTGGTCACTACCCACTGCTCAGCAGCAGCCTGCTCCAGAAGTGTTCTGCTGTGTGTGATCCCCAGGAATTTTCCATGGGATGTCTACATCTGTAGGATTCTCTGACACAAAGTTCTGTGCAGAATATGACCTTTCCACAAAGGACATGCTCAGGGTCTCGTACTAGTTGGCCACAGACACCCCTGGGATCTGTAGCTCACAGCCTGAAGACTGGGGACTTAGAACTTTTCTCTGAGATTCTATTAGAGCTTCTTAATTAAAAGACCTCTTTGGGGACCTGAATTGAATTGGAAACCATGGTGATCACTTAGGTCAATCACGCACAGAGATGATTGCATTTGGGAGAGCAAGGTGGAAGATGGGAATGTGTGCATGTTGAAGAGCTTTAAGGAAGAAAAAAGAAACCCCCAAACATTTGTAAAAATTAGAAAGAATAATTTGCAATAAAATAGTTAGAGGATTTGTCATATAGGGCTCACCATTCACTGCTGATTTAGAGACAGCTGTCTGTCCTACTGCATTGAAAAGTGTCTTCAACTTTTATCTCTCTGAACATTTGATCAATGGATTCGACAGTCTGTCCATTTTCTCAAACCTCTGTATGCACAGTTTCATTCATGTTAATAACTGTACCAGGAAAACCAAAATGCTGAGAGCTGTGCTTCCATCATCCTACATGAGAAAAACATGTTACCAACCTACTGCAAAACCAGAAGTTTTCATCCTCATCCAGTGGGTCCTGTAACTTCAATATGCAAAATGTGTAAAAATGCCCAATATCCAGCAAGTGCTTTTGTTCAAGAGTTGAATTTGACCGTTACAGTTAGAAAACACTCATTTGTAATCAGATCAGGTTAGTAAGATTATCAGTTATGTCAGTTAAAACATAACCAAAACAAAGTTATGTTTTGTTTCAACTTACAAATCATTGTATTCTAGCTCTAGGACAATTAAGTTGCTTTCAAAATCAGAGCAGTTTTGGTTTCACTAGAAAGAACTGTTTTAAAATTCACTGGCTTTTCCTACAGAAAAGGACAACTTACCTCTCATTGACTTCAGCATTACTTTCTCCCTTTGCTCCTAGAGTAGAAAAATCTAAATAGTTACAAGGGATGTTCCTCTTGTAAGTCTCCACCAAAAATATGTAACCTTGCTTCACTTGTCTTTGCAAATTATTGTGTTTAGATGAGGACCTTTTATAGACTTGGCACTTCAGTTGTTCAGCCCTTGTGTGAAATGCTTTGTATTGCTCTTGAGAAATCTTACAGCCCCAATACACAGGGGTAACCTCCTGTAAGATCCAGCAATAAATGAGACTGTTCATGTAATTCCTGGGAGACTGAAGGCTTTTGATCCATAATCTATCTTGCATTAGCAGTTCCTTACAAGCTGCTTCCTTTTCTAAGGTGGACATGGAACACCAGAGCACAGAGGCTGCAGGAGTTTGGATTTTCCTCTCCATCCCATCGATTCTTCCCCCCACCACCTTCCAGGGCTCCTCCTTACTTTGCAGGCAGCATCTGCAGCTCCTTCCACATCCACTCCCCTTCCCCTGCCAGCAACCATTCCATACTGAATCGACCATGTGCAGAGGGTAAAGCAGTAGCTGCTGATGGGCAGAAGCACATTTGTTTTTTTAATTTTTTTTTACTCATTTCTTTCTCCACAGTTACCCAACTGCAAGACTCAGATGTGCTGCCAGCTGGAGCATACATGGCTTTGGGACCAACCTGCAGCCCACCCCAATGCCTTTGCAGTCATTTCCAGGGCTTCCAACCTGTAAGGAGGCTGGAGTTTCAGTCAGGTTAATATTGCTTGCCAGCTCATTTCAGAATGCCATGACTTGTGTGATAGGTGTAATTATTCCAAGTAGCCTTGTGCTGGAGCTTTCCCCTGAAGGCCAACGTTTTATTCTATTTGTATTATATACAAATATCACCTGGAAGCTCTCAGTGGAAGTGAGGAATCTTTGTTCTCTACTGACTTAGCCTGCAGGGTTATAATTATAGCTGTACAAGATACAAGGATGATGCAGCAGGCACACAATGCCAGGCCTTCTCACAGCAAAGGCAGAAGCAGCTTTGTGCCACAGAGGCAGGATCAAACCCCAAACCACAACAGGATTTAAGGAATAATAGATCTGCTCCAACACACAACAGCATCCCCACCTGCTTTCATTTCCATAGTTTGTCCCTGAAATAAGACTACAGACTTAAAACCCACTGAACCAAATTTTTCCATTGCCTTAATTCTGTAGTCCCATATGTCTGTGCCGTCAGAAACACGATGGCAAGTGAGTCACCCTGATAGGCATCTGCAACAGCTTCTCCTCACTTACCTGGCAACTCTACCACTGTAGAAGATGGGCCACAGAATGACTCAGCAGTCAGGTTACCAAGGTCACTTGAATTTTCAGTGACTAATTGTTGGCTTCTTTTGTCACAAAAATACTACGTAAAGCCTCAGCGAAGCTTTGGCACTGAAAATATCTCCAGGTGCAGCTCTCTGCACCCCCAGCTTCCTGCAGCCAAGCACTTCTGTGTGGGTTACTCTGCACCCAGCCTGCTGCTCCTGAGACATCCTGGTTTTGCTGCTTGAGAAATTACTAGATTGCCATGTTCCTGCTAGCTGCCTTCCTGACAGAAACATGTGCATGTTGAGCATTGTTTTTCTAACTGAAGCAGACCTTTTGCCAAACAGTTAGTCTGATATTTTCCTCCATCTCCATTTGCTGTTGGAAAAATATTTTCCACAGCAGAACGTTGGCCAGTGAGCCCGGTGGACAAATCCTGATAAAGGCTATTCAGAGAAGCCTTCCGCTCGCAATTAATGTTTGCCCATGGAAACCAAAGCCTTGCTATTATTTTCCTTTTCCTCCTCTGAGGGAGTTTAGCCCTGTATTGCCTAGTTTTGCTTTCAAAAGTCTTTGAACAGGGATGTGTATGAACACATCCATACTCTTCTGTGCTTGGACACAGGAGTGCAGAATGAGACCTCACTTTTTGTTTTCAATACAATTAGTATGTTTATAGGAAACTTTTATGCTGCATGTCAATTTTCAAATCTGAAGCATGTTTTCAGACAACACAGAGATACTATTTCAAAATAAAGCAAGGGCATTAATAAACACAGTTCCAGGAAATCCACAAAGGTTAAGTGACTTTGTACAGAGCAACTCATTCTCCTAATGAGTTTGCTGCAGACAATGCTCTCTGCAAGCAGTTACTGCATATGTATCTTTAATTTGTGTGTTTATATAATTCATGGTAGTGCAAAATAAATTTCTATGTAAAGTGTCCTAATAGATCGAGTGAGGCCATAATATTCTTCCAGAGCTTGTTCATTACAATATGCCCTGGCACAGAGTCCAGAGGGAGAGGAAGCCATTAAACATTAAGCAAAACAATTGCTGTCATCCTCCAGAGGGACTGGCTTTGTAAATGCTTATGTTAATGCTGTACAAAAGAGTTGAGTATTCTGGTAAAATTAGAGTGGCAAAAGAAGGCAAGCACCTCGTCCTGAATTTTGTGAGATTTCATTGGATAGCTAATGATATTTGGATCTTTGTCCTAGGAGAGCAGAGCTCATCCTCTCCTAGCCACGGACTGGGCACTCCTCAGAGTTAATTGTTACCAGCAAACAGAAAAGATGAGACAAAAAAACCCCTGACGTTTCCAGTGTTTTCTATCCTCAAAGCTGAAACTCTCCCCTGTGTGTGTTTTCAATTTAACTAAAATAGATTGCTGTGTGTAAACAGCCACTCTATCTGCATCATTCATATTTGATGGACTAGTCAGTACAACAGATACTTTTATCCATCCTGTAAGTGATGAGAAACCAGACACTTCAGTGTCCTGTGCTCCTCTCAGTTGACATGAGTGGCAGCAGCTGTTATTCGAGGCTCCCTAACATGTAATGTTTGATGTAGAGACAGGAAAATTGGAGATATATTAAGTGGAATTGGATATAACAAAAGTAACTTCCATGATCAACTCTCCCAGGAGAGCATGCAGAAAACTCTGGCCATGTTTGTTACCAGCAACCCAGACACTGGTGTTGTTGGGCTTCAGAGGCTGTGTAATAATAGTGTTCTTAGCAGGTTAACGAGTTACTTGCAGGAAAGGTAGGGCATGATTTCAAGATGCCTTGAAATTGGCAGCAAAGTGTGAAGGTGCTCCAGAGCACCACTGCCAGGACTGTAAAGCACACACCAAGTAGATGAACTTGTGTTTTAAATTATGTTCTGCACATACAACTTTACACACCTGTAAGAACCATGTAAGCAGACTTTTAAATCCATTGGAAACCAAGAGGAAATATTGCCATCTCCTTCTGCTTGGGAGACATGAGGGTAGGTGGTTGACAGGGGAACAAATGTAGCAAACCAGAAGCAGCACAAAAAGGAGGGCAATCCTTCTCTGAGCAGATATGTGAAGGCAGGAACTCCTGGCCCAGCTTACACAAGGGTGTGTTGGTGGCAGCAGTGAAATACCAGAAATTCCATTTTAAAATGAAACCAAGCTTCTTTCAGTGAGGGTGGTGAAGCACAAGATTGGGTTCCCCTGGGGGCTGTGGGCCATACACCCTTGGGAACAGACAACCTGCTCTGGTTGGAGAAGGGGGTAGGACTAGGTGGTTTCCAGACATAAAATCTACCATGCTGTGATTCTGTGAAAGGAAAGCTTGCCAAGCAAGGCCATGGGCAGAAAATTATGGTGGTGGTGTCTGGCAACAGCTTTTGGAGGAACCATGTGGATATACCAAAAGAAAAGACTTCCTTTTCCTTTGTTCCAGCTGGCACGCCCACGCCTGCTGCAATCCACACCTCCTGTGCCAGCACAGGGGGAGAGAGGAGATGAAAAGGCAATCCCATGGCCAGGGCTTCAGAGTCTCAGACCTGGAAAGAGCAGATGAGAGGAAAACCTTTCACCTGCTTTAGGACATACTCCAGGGAAGCTCACTAGACCTCTTGCCAGCTGGCATTTTAGAGACCCACCCTGCAAACTGAGGGGTTAAAATCTCCTGAGCTTAAGTGCAATTGCTCCATTTGTGGCCTCACTGGAGAGGGCAGCTGCAGCCCAGCTTTTGAATCTCTGCTCAAAAGCAAGAGCCAGTGAAAGGAAATGGGAACTTCTGTCTTCTCTGGGAAGGAGCTGGAGAAAGTTTGTGCGAAGGTCATTTTAATATTAAGCCAAAGGTCCAAGAAGCACCAGACAAACAGCTCTTTTTTCCCAAATAAAGAGTTAGTAACTGCATGGATATACAATTTTCTCCTCTCGGTTTAGCCAGGCTGGCCCTTCCTTATTCCTGAGGGAGCACAGTCATTTCTTGGGCATGTTTTTATATTTGCAGCTGAGAGACAGGAACGGGAGATGGCATGTGCCCACTTGTGGCTTTATGGCACAGGGCAGAGCTGCAGGGCACAGGCTGGCCATGAGGGATGGGGCTCATGCACAGCCAGGCTCTGAGGGGTTCTGCAGGCAGGCTCTGACAGCCTCTGACAGCCTCTGAGAGCCTCTGAGCCGGCGTGGTAACGTGCCTGCAGCGAAGGTGGGAAGATCACTTCTCTCTGTTACTAAGAATATAGTCAGGGAAACATTACCCTGCAAATTGCTTTAATATGCATCACACTGCCACATATACTTTATGACTCTATTTGCACCCTGGGTGTCAGCTCAGCTCATGCCCACTGCTGCTGCTGCCAAGCTCCTGCAGCTCCTTGCTTTTCCCTCGCATGCACTGGAGAAACAGGCAGAGCACAGCACAACAAGGCTTTCCATGAGGCTTCTGCTGAAAGGCAGGGATGGGGCTCACTTCCTACCCCACAGCTCTGCTTGGATCCACCAACAGCAGGCCAAAAAGCAGAGAAAATTATTCAGGGGGCATGAGGAAAAACTGAGTGACTCAAAGCTGTGGGCAGGTGGAGAATGCAGAAGCAGGTTCGATTTCAGATGCACTCAGCCCAAGTTTGCAACACAATCCATGAGATGTGAGCAGCAGAGACCCACCTTGGAGCAGTTCCCCTTTGCTGATGAAGTGACTCACTGGCTGAGGGGAACCAGGCAATGGGGGTGACAGACACACTACTGAGGGGACCTGTAGCTACAAGGGCCACATGCACAGCATGCACAGGAGCAGAGAGAGAGAGAGAGAAGTGAAAGGCTCTGGCTCCTCCCCATCATTTGGTGGATGAAAGGTTGGACGTGACCTGGCAATGTGCACTGGTAGTCCAGAAAGCCAGTTGTATTTTGGGCTGCATCAAACTCAGTGTGGGCAGCAGGACAAGAGAGGGGATTCTGCCCCTCTGCTCTGCTCTGGTGAGAGCTCACCTGGAGTGCCTGGAACCCCCAACACAAAAAAGATGTTGACCCAGCAGAACAAGTCCAGAGAAGGGCCACAAAGGTGCTCAGAGGGCTGGAGCACCTCTCCTGTGAAAACAGGCTGAGACAGCTGGGGTTGTTGAGTCTGGAGAAGGCTGCAGGGAGACCTTACAGCCCCTTCCAGGGTCCAAGAGAGCTGGGGGGACACTCTTTACAAGGGCATGGAGTAACAGGACAAAGGGAATGGCTTTAGACTGAAGGAGAGGTAGGGTTAGATTAGATTAGATATAAGGAAGAAGGTTATTTACGAGGGTGGTAAAAGGCTGGACAGGTTGCCCAGAGAGGCTGTGGATGCCCCATCCCTGGAACCATTCAAGGTCAGGCTGAAGGGACTTTAATCAACCTGATCCAGTTGAAGATGTCCCTGCTCCCTGCAGGAGGGGTTGGACTAGAAGACTTTTAAAGGTCCCTATCAACCCACATTATTCTGTGATTCTATGATCTCCATGTGCAAAAGTCTGCCATAAGTAAAGGCACAGGGAAAAGGAGCTGTCCTTTCTCTGTACCTTGTCACCTCAGATGAGAAGTACAGCTGTTTATTCTGCTGTGCACTGCAGCTGGCTGCAGGAGGGGGAACACAAAGCAGATCCTTACAATTTAATGCTGTTCCCAGGCTAATAAAGATGAACATTCCTTTTGGGGCTGTGGACAAAGGCAAGATGCTGCTATGCCTCTCACCTATGAGTACCTAGAGCCCTAAAATTTGAACATTTGGGAATTTGTATATATTTCTTATCTTAAACTATTGCTTAGCAACAGACTTTAGCCAAGGGCATGTTTGTGCAACTGTGAGGCATATCCCTAGCTGCTAAGTGCAAAGCAATAAACACACCTTTCCAGATTATCTCTGCTGGGATCACAAATGTAGCAGACGATCAAACCGAGCAGAAGGGAATCTGCTGTGTAGGCTCTCAGCACCTTTGCAATGCTGATAAAGTGATCTGGCCCTGGGTGAATCAAAGCCTTTTCACTGCAGGAAAGGTGTCTTTGCATACCAAGTAGGTTGCAGATGGAGGAGCACCCAGCAGGGCTCGGTGTGATGCAGTTCTGTGGCTGCTCCTCCCACGTGGAGAGGAGTGATGTGTTTATCTGGAGAGCCTTAGGTGTTCCCCTGACACACTGCTGCATGTGCACACACTGATCAACAGCCCTGTTTTGGAAAAAAGCCCCACACAGTCTTATACATGATTTTAGATACCATCTTGGTATCTATCAGCCCACTATTTTATCAAGCACTTAATAGAGCAAAGCTTAACCCCAGTATTGTACCTCAGACTGGGTTGCACCTGACAGTCCAAGGTTTTACTCCCCATTATCTCACAGAGGAATGATTTCCCTTCCCATCACCAGGCTGTACTTTGCCACCGTGAGCCACAGTGCAGTGTAACACACATCTATTTGATAACTGGGCCTGGAAATAGATGTGAGCACACGGGCCCTTCTCTCCTCCTTGCACCCCTGAGTGCCAGCAGCTGGTGGCTGCTTTGCAGAAGGGTCCCCTGGAGAGCTCACAGCAGCTTTCTGCACCTAAAGGAGCTTTTCCTTGGCTGTCAGAGAGAAGACTTTCACTTCATGTCTGGACTCTGGGGAGAGGAATGCCTTTCCTGCTCAGTGCAGGGCTGGGATGCGCTGAGAGTAAAGGGGGCGTAGCAGCTGTGAAAAAGCCGGCACTGGTGGGAGGAGGCCGCTGCCCCTCCTCTCGCTCGCTCTGTGGAGTCGGGGGTGCCCCTGCAGCTCATCCAAGGCAGCAATGCACACTGAGCTCTGCTCCCTGCCCTCCTGCCTGCCCTGCCTGCCCTGCTCCCCGTGCCCAGCATCACAGAGTGCTGTGCCCACTAAAGGGGCAGCTTGGCAAGCAGAGGCTGTGTGCAGGCTCTGCCCCAGCTGCACAGTAACTGCTGAACTGCGTGTTATGGTGTTATAAGAGCTCACATTGTCACTCGGAGGGCTTGGGGAGGCAGAAGGCAACCTTACATGATCCTTGTCTCTGTTACTCACAGTCCATAAGGCCAGCATTAAGGCAAAGGCCAGGCACACTGATGCTCCAGCTGCTGCGGGGCTCCCTCCTTCCAAAGGCACAATAAAACTCTCAATTGCTCACACAGAGATACAGCAAAGGAAGAAAAGACCTTCAGACTGAAGCAAATATGAGGCCCTTAACAGTGCTGAGCAGACAGCAGGTTAAGGAAGTCCCTGTGGACAGACCTGTTGTAAAGAGCATCAAGCAGTGTAATCTCAGAGCTGACTTAAAACTGAGCAGTACACCAGACTTGTGGCAGCTTTTGAGGTTTTAAACCAGGTTTTAACAATACATTTGAAACCCTTTATAAGTCATAAGCATTTGGAACAAAAGCTGCAGTCAGATCCACATCATCTTAAGACAAGCTCACATTAATGGCCACGCTGGCAAGAAGGAAATTGGTGCTCAGTGCTGGGATGTGCTGGACACCTACATCTCACACTGGAGTCAAGACTTGTGCACCCTTCAGCTTCAATTTCTCACCAGTTCAAAGAGGAAGTGGAGGAACACAGGGAAAAAAAAGAGGAGAAAGAACAGGAGCCCCTATTTGCTCACTCATTGTACCCTGTGGCTCAGAAAAGCAGATTCAGTCAAGTTCCCAAAACTTTCCCTCTGTGCTGCTCAGTCTGTCAAGTCCAAGTACATCCCTGCTGGGGGCCATCAAGAAGGAGAGGTAGCCCTGTACCAGCAGCATCAAGCCACTTTTGTCAGGGCTCCACGAGCAGCAGGAGCACAGGGGATTAAAATCCTTTCTGAAATTCTGACGACAAGAGGAAACACAGCTCTCCCATTATCCTCCTGCAGATAAATATTTGAAAGCAGCCATAAAGAAAACTCATCCATGCATCCCCTGCTGCCTGCCCAGCAGCCACGTCCGTACAATGGGAGCCACCTTCAGACAAACAGCCACACAAGGAGTTCATTGTACCAAGCTCACAGGCATCAATCTCCATCAATTCCTACTCAACACCACTTTAGAGAGGTATCTGTTTATTTTAAACCCATCAGAGGATGTATTTTCCCTACACAGTGGGAATACCAGTATCACAGAGCATGAGGGCTGTTTGGAGAGGGAACAGCAGAACCACCTCACCCACTCGAAGGGGAACCCCTGGGTTACAGTAGCAGAAAACATAATTGGTGGCAACAAAGCTGCAGATCAGGTTGCAGGTTTGAGTTATCCATCGGTCTTTTCCTTCCACTCAGGGAAGGAGAGGGCGGTGTAACTGCTTCTCACAGACACTCATTAAATCAGGCACGGCAGATCCCTTCACATGGAGGTAACCTGAGAGCAAAGGCCAGCCCTTCACCTGGCACAAGTCAAGAGCTCTCTTCAGCTGACAATAGCTGAAGTGTTGGTGGCAACACTCAAGCACTTCACTTATTGACTTCTCCACCCTGGGGCAAGCAGGTTGGAGGGGGGGGGCTTCAGAACTGGGATCTTGGGATCTTTCCTAGAAAACAAAGGCCAAGGACACTTATCAGGAAGGACAGCAGCTCCCTGGGCCATGGAATGTGCCACCAAGCAGCAGCAGGGCTGTTGCTGACTCTGTAGTGGTAACACCCTGCTGACCAAGGGGCCACACTGAATTAACAGTGCTGCAAACAGGGAAAGGATCAGGCTGTCTGCAGCATCCTCACCTAATTTCCTATTCTGGACTAGTGTTTCTGAATGCTTCTTGAAAGATCTCCCAGGTTCTCCATGCACTAGAAGAGCAAAAGATCTCCCAGGCAGATGTGTCCTGACAGCAGCTGGCAGGTCTGGCAGCAAAGCAAGTCAAGAAACCTTTGCACTTCCTGACACTGAGGAGTGGCATACAGT
Source organism: Agelaius phoeniceus (assembly GCF_051311805.1). Classification (NCBI taxonomy): domain Eukaryota; kingdom Metazoa; phylum Chordata; class Aves; order Passeriformes; family Icteridae; genus Agelaius; species Agelaius phoeniceus. Next base: position 88,759,206 of record NC_135267.1, on the reverse strand, counting down.
TTGTAGGCATAATCAGACTGTTCTACATACACTTTGTCCCAGCCATTTACATGGAGCACAAAGGCATCTGTTACTTACAGGGACTGACACAAAAGTACTCTTGGGCTGTCTCCCTGCTACAAGTGCTCACACACAGCACATGGCTGCCTAAGCTGTCCTCTTCTTTTGGGAGCAAGTTTCTCCCAGCCTCCACAAGAGAAATGACCTTTAGAATTATGCAAATTTCAAGACAGTCTAAAGTCTGATTCAGGGTTGGATTCACCCTGAACCAGGTGCTGTAAAGCCACAAGGATCTTTCTCTCAGTGTTTACAGCCTAAGCAGATAATGCCTGGGCTTGCTAACAGAGAATGGGAATGCAATTTGTCCACAGATCAGCACAGGGCACAGGGGGCTGAAATACAAGTTGCATTTCTTGAACCCCAAGGCAGAACTGGAGGCAAGCTGGGCAGCACACAGACCCCAGCAGCAAGTCCCTTCCCTTGCCCCTTGAGGAACACCACACTGTGGAAGTGGGAAGCAGGGCACAGGCAGAAGTGGTTGATTCGTGCTCAACCACACTACAGCCAGAGTCTGAAATGGCTCCCACGTGCTAAGTGCAGCAAGCCACGCTATTTTATCTCATAGCCTGAGCTGGTTACTCATTACCAGAGCCAATTACATCACTACAAATACTTCACAGGATGTAAAGGCATCCTTCATCCCAGGGACAAGAACAGATACCAGTCTCACCTCATGCTGGGGGAACTCTGCTCAGGATTGCCCCAACTCCTCTGGAGCCTTCCTGTAGCAAGAAATAGCAGGAGATATGAAAGCTTTCTGATGTGCCACAATGAAAGCCATTTATGGTGCTTGATAAGGGTGGCTCTCCCACGCCTGTATTTCTTCACTTGGCCTTGCTCTCTTTCGAGGCAGGTCCCACCCATCTGCCCCACCTTCCTTCTCCTGTGTCTTTCCATATGGAAAAGCAATGACACACAGCAGTATTTTTCCTTTGGGTGTACCAGGGGAACCCATCTCCTCTCCTGGCTTGGTGGAAAGCTTCACACCAGCCAAGAGAAACTCCACAGGGAGGAAGATTTAGGACAGCTGTGAGAGGCAAATGAAATGAGGGGGAGGTGTTTCTGTGTTGCTGTAACGTGTTCACAGAGGTTCCCTGTGCAGGGTGACAACTCCTGGCCTAAGGAAACACCTAAGGAGACACCTAAGGAAGCACCACCCTCTGGATGGTGGCCTGAGCACATGGCAGACCTCAGCATCTGCTCTTCTTTTTCCATCTCACCCAGAGTGCCAGGGTGACCCTTTTCACTGCTGCTAGGGAAACTGTGCCACCAGAGAAGGATGTGAAGCATCAGCTGAAACAAGCAGGGATTTTCCCTCTCTCAGCAGCTGGACCTTCCTGGCCCAGTACCTGAGCAGGGCACAGGTGCTGCTAACACCGCTCAGCACACGAGGCAGTCACACATGGGCCACCAAAGCCACCTTGCAGATTCCACTGCCAAATTAAGAGCAGAATATTTTACTGTCTTTTAAAAGCAGTTCAGTGTTTCCTGAGTGAGTCTGAGCCATGGCACTGTGTAGAAAGCTTTTCCTGCCTGAGGATCACCAGGAACCACATAAATAAAACACCTTCAGGAAGGTCCTTGCTTGCTTTTCTTGTCATTGGCAAACACATACCCTGTCTCACCCACCCCTCTCTGTTAATACAAAGTTTTCCAAGACTTTGCTCAGCTTCCCATAGAGGACAACTACACTGATGTGCCATTTTGTAATTTCAAAAGCTTATTCTACTGTTTTCCTTGACCATGTCCAACTTCACTTGGAGTCTTAGGACCCAGTTATTTATTTCACTCACCTGAGCAGAAATCTAAAACTGCACCTACACTGGGAACATGGCACACTGCATCAGCTTATGAACAAAACATTCTGCATTTTTAGGACTACTTCAAGAAAACTATTAAAAACAAAAAGCAAACCAACAAACAAAAGCTAATCAAATAAATGTAAACTTTACGTCTGTGAAGTGCTCAGTTTTTCAGGTTTAGGAGAGAAGATTCTTACACCTTGCAAGTCTGACCTCTAATTGGAAACAACTGTATGGATTAGAAGGCATTTCTCAACTATTTAAAACCAGTGCATGGAAATAAAGGCCATTCCTGATTTAAAATGGCTGAACTGGTTTTTCTCTTGCCCACATGCATGAAACCAGTTTCAAAAGGAAACCATCTGGAAGAGTTCAGTTCAGTACATAAAGTTTCAGAAAGCTGCAAGCAATAGTAAGCGCCAGAGAAAGCGCAAAAATAGCATTAAAAACACTTTAGCAACCTTAACCAGCACAGAAAGCACTGCTCCCACCAGAGCCCTTGGCTCCAACAGACACATAACACACACGCAGGGCTCTCAGAACACAACTATTCCCACTGAAGTCAAAACTTTAAATTATACATAGGTTGAAGTACAATCCTAAAATCAGGCCAGAAAATAAAATATGCAGAGTTTTCACCTTCTTCTATTGCCATCAATAAGTACCTTACCTTAAGTTCAGAGCCTTCTTTTCTGATTAACATTTACCTAATTGTAGTTTCTTACAATTTCTTTTCAGGTTTATTTCTACTTGTTCTGCCAGAGGGCTGTTCAGGTTTTTTAGAAAAATTATTCAATTGCCTTTCCTCCCACACCCCTGAATATTTTTTTCTTCCTCTGAGTTGCATGGCCTACAACTCCCTCTAACTCCCTCTTCATTTGCAGTTCCTCTGAGCCCCCTCTGGGGTTCCCCCAGGTGGGAAATCGTGTCTGGAGAGAGGTGGCATTGCCCTCCTCCTTTGTATTCCCCATGCTGTATTGCAAGCTGATGAAGATGACATGTTCCCAACCAGCCTGCAAGAGTTCATGCTGCTTGGGAAACCACCTCATGGGTGCACAGCACCTGGGCCCTCTTGTTGCCCACACAAATACCAAGAAACCAAGAAACACCACATATAGATGGGGATAATGAGGGTCAACTTCTAGGGCTGTTAGAAAAGGACTTCCTTTAAGAATGTTGTGTTGCAAAAGGGTCTGAGAGATCAAAATAAGAGCCCAGCCTCTCTTGTGCCATGTCTAGATCCATGACTAATGCCTTGAGTAGCCATTGTCATTGTGACCTCCAAAGCAGCCACCAGAGGCCAGAGGTCATTGTCTCTGCTGATGTGAAGGGAAGTCAAAACAACAAAAAGATGAAATTACTTGTCCATGGTCTCCACAGCTCTTCAGTCCCCACCGAGTGCACTGCTGAGCCACACTGCCTCCAACAAACAGCAAGTCCAGTAAAACTTGTGCAGGAAGGTCTCTGGATTTTTCTCATTGACAAGCACACACAATCCTGTTTTCAGTTCACCGACTCGCGTTCTTAGAGGGAAGCGTGGGCACCAACCTCTGCAAAAGGCTCAGTGTGAGACACAGGCTGAGAGTGAACTCATTTTAAAAAGCAAGCAGCCCTTTGTTACCTCCCTAGTGGAACTAGTGACCAGGCCATGGTGTGCTGTGTGCCAATGGGAACCAAGCCACTCCCTGAACATGAGCCAGTGTGGGATTCCCTGGTTCTTGGCTAAGTCACTGCACCCAAACTCTTATTTCAATTACTTACCTTTTTAACCTTACTTTCTTTTACTTTTTCCTCACTCCTGGCACTCGGTGGGTTGGGAATTTAATTATTTGACATTACAGGGATCTCCAAGCTGTATCTGAGGTTTGCCACAGCATCCATACCATCCAAAGTACCAGGGCTGACATGTTAATGAGTCTCTGATAAAGTCCAGGACTGATCAGCAGGCAGCAGCAATTAAAACAAATTCCAGACTAAATTTTATCTTTCAACAAAGAAATATTTTTTCTCCCCACAGGATCTGCAACCAGTGAACCACTGAAGAGCTGTGCTGGTGCGGAGGGAGCTTGCAGTGGAATTCAATGTGAAATAATCATAAACCATCTAATTGGTATTATTCAAGCTGAAAAGTAATGCAAGTAAGCAAGCACAAACAAATTACACTGGATTTCTTTTTAAACTTTTTGGCTCTAAACACACAAAGTTTTACATATAACACGATATAGGCATCTAAGGATTTTTCATGTTATTTTGAATTTTATAGGATTGTAAAGTAGGATGTAATTGGAATAGGACATTGAAATAAGATAATTATCTCCTGCTGCTTCAGAAATAAGGAATAAAAAGAGCTGTGTATATCTTTTCTTCTCCAAAGAAGAACTAAATGTACTGTGATGATTCTTGTTTCTGGAGAAAGAATCATTGGGTTGTGATTTGCGGTTTTCTAAATACATTCCTCAAAGGAAGGACTATTCAGAGGTGTGGATGGAGTACAGCACATGCTAATTGGTCCCAGGGCTTCCTTGAGCATCCAGACACTGGTGATAATTCAAGTCACAGCTGGAAAGGAAGTCTTGGTTGTGCTCATCCTTGGCCAAACTGAAAATGGTCTCATCCTCATTCATGTTTCCTTCTCACAGCTGGCTAAGTAGACTAAGCCCGTAGTCACTGAGACCTGGATATACATCCAGATCCATCTCTGGATGTACATCCCTGTGGTCATAATGTTGCTCAAGTTGTTTGTTCAGATACTTCACAAAGAAGGAGTTGAAAGTAGAGGAAATAGAGATCTTTTTTCTCCAAATCCAGGCAGACAAGAGCGACAGATTACAGGACTCACAAGTAACAACCAGGTCACATACTATTCCACCATTCTGTTGAGGGATTCTTCATCCACTAAGAGCAGCAAATACTTTCCTGGCAGACAGAAATTTCAAGATGCTGTGATACTTATAAACCTAAGTCAGCAAAAATCTTCACACAAGGAACAGGGGTTAATGCCCTCTTGACCTTTGCACTTTACGAAGAGTGTCGATGGCCTTTTTGCCTCTCATATGTTTGAATTTTATCATTTCCCCAGCACTCTAGTTCTGTGTCTTTCCCAATGCAGTGATAGACCTGGAGGATGAGTGATTGTTTCTTCTGACTAATACAGCATCAGCATAAAAACCAACCCAGTGTTCTCAGACACATTTTAGAAAGCTATTATCCCCACTTTGGAGGAGGCAAAGCTGTTAAGCAATATGCTCACCTTTATGCATTTTGCCCAGAGGAAGAACACACCCATTACTCAAACTGATGAGCACATGTCCTGCCTTCTGTATTCTGGTGTCAGCTGACCTTGGCAAATTGTAGGGACATTTCCTCACACGTGATTTTGCTTTTTTCTGTTTTGGTTTTTTTTAATCTCTCACCACCATAATTGTTTACTTGAAGTGTTAGGTCTTAATTACAGTAAACATTTTTCCATTTCTGTACAGACAGGAAATGCACTGGAATAGAACTGGATGGTTTAAGTTCATCATCTGTTCATCTCTTGATAGAGATCAATATAGATTAGAGGTAAGTCTCTTTATCCATATTCATTTTCAAAACCCAAAATTACATGCAACAGATTTATAATTAAGCAGAAGTGATGATGTTTTTGTACAGCTTACTTAAATGGATTTGCCATGATGCATTAGAGTAGAAGCTGTAAAACCCCACCAGATGTTGTACTACCCCCCCGCCCCCAGTCTGTGTTGCAATTTGCATGAGAGTCCTACATTGTAAATAAAACTTGAGGTCAAGGTAAATAAAACCTGAGGATCTGTTCTAAAACCATGCTGACTACCCAAGTAGGATGTCTTCATTTAGAGAGGGGATGAACAACCCCAGCTAGGAGTAAAACCTGAGTTAAACTCAGGGACTTGTGCACCTGAACAGCATGGCAGCCTTTTGTTCCTAAGCTTGCTGAACAAAGTTTTTGTGTAGCAGCTGCCTCGTAGCCCAGACATTTACATTTCTGCCAGGAATAAAACCAGCTGAATCACAACACTATGAGGCCAATTTTACAAGTGAGCTGCAGCAGGGGTCCTGCCCCTGGTGTTGCTCTGCCCCATCAATGCCAGCCCTCCCAGGAGGAGCACACAGCCCCTTCACTGTCCAGGGCACAGTCAGCTTAGGCAAAACTTGGCACCTCTGCACATCAGCAAAGTGATTGCAAGATTTGCTTCCTGCATTGATAGATTTGAAGCAGGGATTGGAACTCACACTGATTTGTGGAAATACTTGGTTAAAAGTAGGATTCAGCCTGAGACACAAAAATGACAGATTACATAAAAGTGAATACAAAGCACCTGAGACTCAAAGAGATAAAAGAGTACCTCTGAGTCAAAGACTGGTACCAGCATGGCTGGCAAGCATTTCACCCTCTTCACCCAGCGAGGTCACGAGAGGACACTGGGCCCATGGCTCTCATCTCCCAGCTGGCAGAGCTGAGCAGAGCTGAGCCTTGCAGGTGAGATCTTGTCCTCCCGCACGCAGGGCGGGTTTCACCGCCGGCTTTGGTGGAGCCAGCCTTTCACAATGCTCCACACTCCACTCACAGTGAAGTCACTGGGGTTATTCATGTGGCAGAGTTACTAGGTGCCCTCAATCACGTTATGCAAAAGGGTAGGCTTGAGCAAGGAGCTATTAAAATCAACATTACACAACAGCTTCCATGGGGAGCTCCTTTTCGCCAATTGTTAGCCATGGTGATGAAGCTGTGGTGGGTGACTCACAGACCTTGCATTGCCCATCAACAACAGAAGACTTCCAGTGTTAGATAAATGCCTTTAAAGTGTATTCTTTGCCATATGTAGCTCACAGTATTTTGAGCACCAGTAGTTGTGGTGTGAATCATCTTGATGCACTCAAACTTTGTTGCTGCTTTGATTTTTTAAACAAACAGCATGCATAATAGCACTTGGAAAGCACAAGATCACCCCAATCAAGCAATGAAGAATGAGCAGTGATGCTGATGAGAAACACTACACAGTGGTTTCTAGCAGCCTGGCTTTACAGTGTGCCACACATTCTGCAAGTTGTTGGTGCAGCTCATACAATGAGCACATAACTGAGGAAAAACATTCTGCAGCGTATATGCCAAATTATCAGTTCCTAGAGTAAAAGGAGACAGTTATTTCTCAGTTCAGGGGTCTTTCCCATTTTCAAAGAGCTCTTTAAAAAACTGTCTTAATTTTTGAGTCCTCCATACTATTTATATATTTTTATATATATATATTTCTATTTTCATTGATGCAAGCACTTTTAAGGAAAGCAACGCACAAGGAAGAAATTTCTTATGAATACTTGTTTCAAAGCAAGTGAGTATTTTGAAGAAACACCAGGAAAAAAATGCTTAAAAACACCATTAGCACTTGTAGGCAGCTATTTTTTTTTAAACCCTGCCCTTTAGTCTCTTGGATTGATTAATGGAACATTTCTTGTTGTGAATAACTCATTGCCATGGAACAGGATTCCAATCACAGTTGATTATAAATAACACTCATTTTAACTGATGCAGATAATTGTGTCAATGTCACAGCAAATACATTGTCAAACATTACATATGGATGCTATAATATAAACAAGAAGTTGAGAACTTCATTATCTTCCAGTGCATCACTACTAACTAATTCCTGAATTTTTCATCATTGTTTAGACTGCATCAGATTTCAAAGAATAATTTGCTGCTTATAAACAGTAGATGTAACTCTTTTCTTAGGTACAATTAGCAACAAAAAGGAGAAAGATTTCCTTATGCTCAGGGCATTGGAAGAGAAAATGTCTTCCCTGAAATGCCATAATAGGCCATACTTTGCTCCTAACAGGCAAAGAAGGGAGGGAAAAGAACTAACAGAAGAGTGCTGAACAAGCTTCTTTTTTAATATAGAATGAAAGGAAAATGCAGCTGCTGACAGCACTGCAGGCAACAACCCTTTGCCTCAGTTTCCCCTGCCTGGTGTGAATGCCTGGCAGGGATATAACCCCTTTTTATGCTACTTTCTTGCTTTTCTCTCTCCAGGGAGTCACACTCACATTTTGTGAGTTAACACAGTCCCAGACTAAGGCAGCACATCCTGGTACCTTCTTTTCCAGTCCTCACAGCAAACACTGCCTGGCATCTTTTTTTTTTTTACCGTGGTCCTCCTGCCTTTGTTTGCTGGACAGCTCGAGCTGCTGCAGGGCTCAGCCAGGGATTTCTGCTCCTTTCACTAGAGCTTTTTAACCAGTGGGCTTTAGGTGTGCAAATGAGAGCTACACTTTCCAGAGCAGAGCTGCAAACAGAGATTTCATTGCTGACATACTCTGATCCCCCTCTTCATTCACAGAAATAACTGCAAGGTTTAAAATAAATGTAGACTCATCCTATTGAGCTAAAGTGCTTTGGTATATATAACAAGATTCTGGCCTCACTTTTTTCTTCTTTTTTTTTTTTTTTTTTTTTTGTCAGTGACACATTATAGGCTTATTTCTGATTAGATTAGACTTGATAGACACTGGTATAAAATTCTCATGTTATTTTAGTATCTCCTGTCATATCAGGGTTAGAGGAGAACTAACAAGGAACATTATTTAGGGAAGTTCCTCTTAATATGAAACTGAAGTACTATCCATATCACTTGTTTGTAGACATTGACAGCAAACTACACCATAACTCAAGCTTCCCTCTACATATTCTTACCTCATTCTAAGCCCAAACTTGAAATTGTTGCAATCAAAGCAATCAAAAGCAATCCAGAAAAGGCATTCCTAACTATACTTGGAAGCTGATCTCTGCCATTAAGAAAATACATAGCAACTCTGAAGAGGAAAAGTGCACTAAAATAGCCTTAGCGTATTATGCAATACATTTACTTTGTATTTAAATGTTTCTTTCTAATGGCTATGCTATTTTTTTTACTGGGAAATGAGCTGAAGCCTACATTTTTGAACAGATAATTCAATCCTCAAGCCCATTCCAAACCAAACCCAAATAATAATTTTATAGACACAGAAAATATAGGTAATGCTAGGCAGCTATTACAGTCATGTCTGCTTTTCCAGAAGTTTCAGTAATTAGTCCCATCTTGAATGAAAACATACATTTTGTTGAATATGAGCAGACTTTTGAATACTCATCTGAAAAAAAACCCAACAACTTCCACCAACCAATTCAGAATTACAATCTTCCATAAAAGGATTTTATATTTGTCTCCAGAAAAAACCCACAACTTGGTCTTTAACAGCTGAGGTCCATCCTGAGCCTGTTCATAACCATTAGGTAGGGCAATGTATATTTATTTATTCTCCCTGCTCCCCTCCCTTATTTTTTGATTGTCAGGTTTAGTCAGGCATAAAAATGAAGCTTTTGTGCCATCACAATGTCTCATGATTTTTCATGTAGCACTTAATTTTGTTTGTCTGCAGAAAATGATTGTTAAGTTAGGGTTTGCTCAGATAACAGGACATTTCACTCAGCCATCACATTTTGACATTTGATAAGTAATTAACTAAAGGAAAGAACAGCTGTTAAGAAAATGCTTAGTGACAGCATGTAGATGATTTAAGGCCAATTCAAGAACCACATAAGTCCCATTTAAATATAAAATGTCATGAGATGCACAGTAAAAAATCTGCATGATGTCTTTCCTTTGCAGTCTAACAAAGAATTAGCCTTCATCGTCCTGAATAAATGAATGTGCCATCAAATACTCCTGTCATCTAGGATGGGAAGCTTAGAATCCTGTATTCTAAAGATCAACCTTATGACAAATAGTAAACACAAAATACAGTAAGTAATTATAAAAGAAGGAAGCTTACTGGATTTCTTTCTTAAACTTCAGCAGCATTTTCCCTAAGTTTTGTGCCCTGATTTTTGTTGTGTTGGTCAGCAAGAATAAAAGATAAGATTGATCAAAGTTGGCATGTTTGAAAGAAAAGTGGGTAGGATGCCAAGTATAATCCTATGGACAAGACAGAGAAGAGGGAAAAAGAATGAGCAACAAGGGAAAAGCATGACAGAGGTTGCAGATGACTAAAGAAAGCAGGTTTATGAATGAAAAGAATTCTGAAAAGTCAGCTGTCCAAAGCAGACCACAGTTTTGGCAGATCTCACATCCACCATTACCATTACTTGCACGGCATATAAACCACACAGATTACTGATTCATCATTCATTTAATGACTACCTATAAAAGCAGATTATTAGTTGTCATAATATAGATGGGAAACAGAGAATTTTGCTTGTCTAAAGATACGTTCTTGAGGCTCTCCTTACCTGGACCTTAGCCACGACACTTAGAATGATATTAATAGATTTCTCTTGGCTCTTGAAGCATTTTGACCTTGGATGGCTGTGGAAGTAGGTAGGGTACGTGCCAGCCTACAAGCTAGTGAGCATCTGTTGCATCCTGCCATTACAAATACTGCTTCATTGATGGGATTCCAGGACAAGGGTTCAATTGCTGCTGGTTAGTAATAGCTGTTATATGTGCTTCAAAAGAGGAGTAAGAAAGAAGGTACAAGCACCTTAACACCACACCCAATAGCCACCAATTGCAACCAGCTTGCAGCAGCCTCCCAGAGAAGTGGCAAGGCTTGCCATGGTTCTCTAACACTCACAGAGACGTTTCTATATACATCTGGCATATTCAAATATACTGGTCCCCTGAGGGAGATAGGAACAAATCCTTTTAGAGGATGTTTTTACATCACATGGGAATGGTTTGTAAATTATACGTCTTCTCCTTCATCAAAGAAAAGGCCAAATGGTCAGGCAAGGTCAAGGGGGAGATTACTTTCGGCTGTTGGGACAAGGAAGAGTAAGGTTTCCTGCTAAACTCAAGTTTCTGGTGTGCTGGGGAAAGCAAGCAGCAGAGCTACTGAGGGAAGACAGCCATGGACATAATCCACAGGCCACGATGCCACTCAAGAGGTGAAACAAACACTGCAGCGAGCAAGCACTGCACAAACAAGTTTCAGAGGCTTGCAGAAGGGGCTGGAGTGCTTGAGGCAGGAGCCTGACAAGCATGACAGTCATAGCTGAATGTCCAAGCTCCAGGCTGTCCCTGCTGCGTGGTGGCAGCCTGAGCCCCTGGGGCAGCACCCATCTGACCCTCAGCAGCAGCTGCAGGGCTGGCCTGGGTCTACACGGCAGCTCCAGAGACCTGGTGATGCCTTCAGCGATGAGCAGGAGGGAAGGGGAAAAGCATAATCAGAGACCCATGGTCCTTCTCACTGAGATAAACCCAAGAGTGCTGAGACTTTCTTGAGTAAGAGCTAATAGAAGATTGGGCCCTTAATGTTTAAGTCCAACAAATTTGACTTGGGGATGATTAAGTAAAGGTGATTGGTGAGAAAGGTCCTTTCAGACACAGGACCCCAGAAAGAAATCCCAGGAGCCCTTAATCCTGAGTAACAGACCCTTGGGATCATGACTGTTAAAAGACTGTTTTGGAGGGAGGGGTTAATTAAAAGAATATTGGAAATGTTGAAGTGACAAAGAAAAATTCTTACATGTGGAGCAGCTGACATTTAGCAATAGACCTGAGATTGCTAATAGCACAGAGCTTTCTCCTAACAGTTAATACCAGGATAAGGAAAACATCTGGAAAGTAGGACTTGTGTATATTCTGCTATGTTTATAGTTCAGAGTTAATATAGAACACAGAGCCATTGCTTTTACAAAATCCTTTTACTGACCGTAACTGTATTTTAAGCCATTCCCCACACCCCCAGGATGTTGATATGCATTTATGAAATTGAAAATCTAGCCCCCACACACAGTAGCACTGCACTAGTGCATCAGTTTGTGCCATTATGGTGATGATGATGAAATTTAGAAGGGGAGCAGTTGCTTATGAGATTACTTAGGGTATACGATGAAAAACCTCAGCACCGTTGCCATTTATAACTGGTTGTTAGTTTGAGGTCAGACGAGAACATTTCTAGCACAAAACAGCCACACAGCAAAATAAACACAAAGTGAAAATGTGTTCTCCAAATCAGCAGCCAAGCAGCTCTAGTTTGTCCATAAAGCACTCCAGATTCTGGCTGAAATTCCGAGGCTACAAGTACAACATTAGAAGTGTTAGAGATAGTTTGCTGCAATTTATTGTATAATAGCAGTATCTGTAACTCATTTAGGAAGTTGCTGTTTACTCAGAACAGCTTTCCTACCAAAATAGGTTACCTGGCATGGAGCAGTTAATGAGATCCTAAAGGATTTTCAAAAAAAAAGTTAGATTTTACTTAAATGAGAACATCTATCCCATGATAATTGGTATTAATACAATTCTTTGCTATACTTTCAAATAAACACTGAGCAACTGTAGTGATGCTTATTTCATTTCTTAAAAATACTATTTTATCTAGAATTATAAATATGGCAAGGCATAGATAACTCAGGATAAAAATACCCCATTTCTCATTTTCATCAGATATCTAGAAATTAGTGGCACCTTAAGATTGTTGATCAGCAAATAGATTTAGCTCAAAAAGGTAAAAGGGCTCTCTGTCTACTGTAAGAAATACAGCCAAGACCATGGCTGAGTCAGGTACGGCAGGCACAAGGCAGAACATACACAAGCATTATCACTGCTGATTCTGGTTTAAAAAAGGAAACTAGCAGCTGTAATAAATTGTGCATGTTTCTGTAGTAATCGTTGTATATATGTTTTCCCAGAATCATTCCCAAGTACATGGAACCTCTCAGGATGCATGTGTTAATAAATAGTCTGCTTATAAATTGTAAGAGGGGCATCACTAGCTATAGCTCCAGTTCACCCTGTCTTGTAACTCTAAACTTCTCCTAATCAAAGATGACAGATCTCAGACCTCATAAAAAACCTCAGAAGGAGCACGTTGTCTTTGAGACATACCTAGTTATGCCAAGCTTGAGGAGGTCCCAAAAATGCAAAAAGGCTTGTTGAGGGAAGCAACACCCACATTTTCATATTTCAGCTGACATCCAGCTGAGTGCTCTCAGCAGTGTTGTTTTCACTTTTTTTGTTGTGCTGGGGGAAGAGCAATCTGCCAGGGCTCAGCCTACTCACTGCCTTCTCTCTGCCAAGTTTGTTCCACAGGGAATATGTGGGCAGGGGAGCAGGGCTGCAGTCCAGCCAATCCCTTACATGCCCCTGTCCTCAACAGGCGGCTGCACAGAGGGCACTATGCCACAGGCACACCATAATAAGTATCAGGGATTGGTTCTCATCAGACCGTATCGATTTTTGAAGCACACTAAGTCTTTTCAGTTTCAGAGCAAAGACTGCCACTGTGGGCTGCCTGATTGTAAAGTTAATTAGGAGAAAATGTCCAGTTAATTTTGATATTTTACTTGCTCCATGAATTATCACCTTTATTTCAAGCAGCCAGCCGGAATCACTTGCTGTTAAACTGATGGTTTTCCTTTTATGGTTTACAGATTTTGTGGCTAATTGTGAAGAAAACCATTTTTGGAATGCCTGGGCAGTACAAGCGTGAATCACAGCAGCAAGCCATTGCTTCTGTCTCCCAACATGTATCATGGAACTATTTTCTTCCATCCCTTTTGTAGTACAGTACATTCTACATAATGAATCATTTTCATGCAGAAATAGAAACAAGTGATGACTATGTTCACTTCACAACAGAGAAGAAAGGACTGGCATCCCATAATTAAATTTCCAGGTTTAGTGGCATTGTAACCAATTGCTGCACACACGGCCTTGAGTGTCAGCTGTAGGGAGGTTCATAGACCCCTAACACATGTTTCCTAACAAAATATGATTTTTTAATAAGTCAAATTCTGGTCCTTGGGGAAGATCCAAAGTAACACGTTGATATTTAGTGCCATTTTGGATGTTGTAACACTGATAATGCCATACCTAAAAGCAAAATGAAATGCTGCTGTTCACTTGGCATGACACTGAGCTACATGCCTACCGTCCCTATGAAGGGAATGAGGGGAACAAAGCACCTGGGAATTGGATGTACAATCTACAGCATTCTGGGGTGTGGGAGGTGAGATGCTTCGTTCAGGCCCTTTGTTCATCTCTTCCATCAATCCTATTTCACACACAGGTGCTGCTGAGCTGTGTCTCCCAGACATGAGCTGCTTGGAGCCAGGAGCATAGTTCTCAGGAGTAAAGGGCCAAACCTGACCTAGTAATCCTGCTGGGAGGCTGGCAATACTAACTCATGCTTATTGCCCTCCTAACATGGCTGCTCAGGTTCTCTCCAGTCTGCAGCACTCACCTGCTTGGGATGTGGGCAGGAAAAGCCTAATCCTTCCTGCAGAAGGTCATGTAGGGGTTCCCTTAGATGCCTAGCTCAGCCCACAACAGGTGTCCATTTTGTGAAGTGTAGTAATGACTGGAGACTTTGCCATTTTCCAGCTGCTCAGCATGGCCCATCATCTAGTTCTGCTGGAAGAAGAGACTGCAGTCACACCTGCATTTTCAACCTAGCAAATTCAGTCAGGTAAACTGAAGACACCAGCTTTTAAATCCCAGTCTGTCTGAAGTGACTGCCCCTTCTGTAATACTCCAGTGGTAGGGTAACTTGAACATTCTTCAGTGAGAATACATCAAGCTGCAGGTTTGGGGGCCCTTTATTAATATTTTTCCTTTTTTTTCTTTACTGGGAGGAGTGTGACTAGAGGGCTATTCAGTGGGGTGCCAAACCCACAGATGGGAACTATAGTTACACAGTTGATATTGCCTGTGCAGTGATAGTTGACAATTTAATAAACAGCATACACAGTATATTGAATGGAGTAGTAAAATGGAGCTGCAGTGGCCTTGAGCTTGATCTCTTGCAGTAAATCAGGAATTGTATTACAGAGGCCAGAGAAGTCATGCTCCTACTGAGGAGATTAGAGTTGGCCTCAATACTGAAAGGGCTGAAGGCATTTTAATTTTATGGAATTGTAATTTAAGCAAGAAGGAAATTTTACAGATTTTTTTTTTTCTGCCACATGGACATGATATGCATCCAATGCACTCACTCCTGTTTCAGCAGCAGAAATATTCATCCTTTGGGCTCATCTACAATCTGAATTCATCTTTGCCACACCGCCAAAACACACCTCCTTGTAAATCTGGCACATACTCTTAGTTCTTTTAAACCCTTAGAAGGGAAGAAGTAAAACACTGTTTATCTTGTCTGTTTTTTTAGAGGATGGTTAACATATATTGCTTTTCCCTATGCACACCAGAAACAACCTTCAAGGCTGAATAATCACAAAAGGAAATACTAAAGTGTTTTAGTAGCCATCTGAAGATATTTTGGCTGTAAATCCCATAAACATCAGCTGATGAGTTGCCCTTTTCGCAGCAGCCATCTCATTGCAATTAAAAAGACAATTCCTGCAATACAGTTCTTTGCAAGCTGTGCTTAAAAGACCAATGCCCTGGTGTGCCACAGAGCACAAAAGCCACAGGTCTAAGTCATGGGGGTAACAGGACCTCCCACATCAGCTGAGATGAAGTTGCTATTCATTGTCAGGGTATTAATAGATGAACTTATCACACCTTTTTTACAACAATTTAAGGAGTTACTAACACCATATTTGTGGTTGCCATGCTCACAGTGATGTCAAGAGGATGAGCTTTGTGCCTCACCAGCTTCAATGTCAAGTCTGTTGGTTTAGGTAAAATTTCACTTCACCTGCAGTTTAAAGCAAGAAGCAGGCTCTGGCAGTTAAGCAGCTGGGGCGGGGCACACCTCCTGTTCTGCTGGTTTTGCTGTGGAAAGGGGCAACTTCTGAGACTGTCAGGAAGTGGAGGACATAACTCCATAGGCCACCACAGAGCCATCCACTGGATCTCATTTAGCAGTGCCTCTAGTCTCTGGCAAGTTCAAGTTTATTTAAATAAGGCAGCCCCCCATAGCTCTCTGGATTGCCAGCTCAGCTAGTGCTAAGCTGATTTGAATTACTTCTCATGTGCTCAGGTCACACATAGAGCTCCTATGCCTCAGCAAACACACAGCAATTTATGTACATGTTTTGCATTTCAGATGTCCATGAATATTTTATTAGTGGAAATATTCATTTGCATAGTACTTACTGAAGTAAATTTTTGAGGTCCTTGGGACTGCAGAACAAAACAAACTACCTGGACTGAAAAAGAAGCAATTATAGTGAGTTAAGGCACTGTTGACATGGTTTCTGTTTTATCAATAATGTCTACCAGTCTTTACTTTGAAATAACTGGCTGTCATTATGAGTACACTCAGGCAGTGTTGTCAAATTTATTGTAAAATGAAGGACCTGTGTACATGACAAGCACAAACAAGCCAGAGTGTTTTTCTTCAAAATGGTTGGATTTTAGATAGCTCTGGTCTGAAAAGATCTGCATGCACAGTGATATCTACCAGGGCTGTGTGTCTGCAGAAGCCTTATTTTCCAGATGCTGAGTGAGGACAGCCTCTAAAGTAAATTAGTATTTATGTTCTAGTTCAGCAAAGTTCATGCTTGATTTTTAGCATAGGCTTCACCTCTTACTCAAGTTAATCACACACTTAATTGATTTATTAAATGGGGATGAAATTAAGCATATCCTTAAGAACATACTGTATCAGGACCTACCCCACAGATGGTCAAAACTGAGGGCTTGATCCAGATACCACTGAAATCAAGGAGATTTCAGTGGCCTTTAGCTGAAGCAGATAAATGGGAGTCACAGGTGTGCTTCAATGTTGTAGTACATAAATCAGTTTTCCTATCCCATAATTTTCATCTGATTTACTTGCATGCAAACCTAAGAGCTGGAAGAGAGCTGAGGGTTTAATGCCCTGATATACTGTTAATACCTTGGAAGCAAGTCAGCAGGGACAGCACAATGACAGGACCCTCAAGCTACCAATACTTCCCAGACTTCCACATAACAGAGAAGAACAATATGGTGGAACTGAAGGTAGAAATTGACTCCTGGGTATGGCCCATCCTCTTGCATAGGTATTTTTCAGGGTTCTGTTCTTGCTTAAGCACAGCTCCCCATAAAGCCAAGGCTCCACTGATTTTCTAAAGCACTTTTTATAATTAAGTAATTGCACAAAACTGCTCTACTATAATAGAGAATGTTTTGGGGGGAAAAACAGCTTTAAGATAAAAATTAAGACTTACCTCTTCAAACAAAAACAGAAGAATTATAAATGGCAAATAGCCAAAAACCTCTTTGGTAAGTAAATTCAAATTGAGCTCAGAATGTCAGATTTATCACTGTGGGTAGCTTGACTGAGTGGCTCAAAATTCATATGCCACTTTTGTTTTCATCTCCATATTACTAAGATTCCTGCAATGTGCCAAACAAGTAAGCCTGGAAAAGAATTTCCTTGCTAGGATCTGCTTTGAGGCTGCAAGTTAGCAGAGGAGATAGACCCTCCCTGCGATGAGTGAATTAGAATACACACATACCATGAGCAACAGTAAGGATCTGAAATGGGGCTGTTTTCTGCATGGCCACAGGTTCATGCAGGCTGTATTCAGAAGACTGCAGGTGCCCTGAACAGTCTTCTAAGCTTCACTGAATAGGTAAACAAAATCTCTGTTCAAGAGGTGAAAAGCTTTTTGCTGTGTACCTGTCACACTAGACAGTCTCCTGTTCCCTATGCTATCTCAAGCACAGAGATTCAGGACAGAGTACTGCCCACAAGAATAGACAACTTCTGAACAGTGAAGTTAAAATGAAGTTATCTCACAAGAATGACTGTGGACCCAAAAAGGTCAGAATAGCTGGAGTTTATCAAACAATTAAACACACCAGCTCTGTATTTTGAATAGAAAATAAGACCAGGAGGAGGGAGGAGCAGCAGTGCCTGTGATTTTCACAAAAACTCAAAAAGTAAATAAGTAGATTTATTTGGAGATTTCTTGCATCCACAAAAGGGAGACTGGTGGTGAGAACTGAAGAAATAGGACTAATATGAAAAAAAAAAAGTGAACTTTTAACTACAGCACTCAAATGTCACCCTGGGGGAATTAAAAAACCCAACCAACCTACTTCTGTACATGAAAATTGTGAAAACATGAAAGCAAAATATTCTGAGCAACATATTTTAAATCTCAGATGGTATCCTCCACTTGAGTTGGGCCTTTTTTCCCCAAAGAGGAAAGGCAGCTTTTAACTTGACAATCATCCTAAACGGGAAATTTCATTGCTGATCTAGTTCAACTCCAACAGACATTACAGGTCATGTTTAGCTACAAAATAACAATTCCTAGAACCTCCACCCACTTACACTCTGAAAGTTAGCCACAGCTACTGTTTCTCACCTGTGCATAAATGCTTACCTTGTCTTTACGACATAAGGTGCTGGGATTTCTTCAGGTTGCTTTTAAACCAGTATGTTGCTAACATTGTTCCTGTCATACCTCCAGAAATAGGAAGAGAGCACACAGAAGCACTTAGTAGCAAGATGAAAATTCGTGGTTTACAGATAGATAGACAGCCTTCCTCTGCCTTCTCCTTTGAAGCTGTATGTGGGCTTCACTTGTTGAGTTGGGCTTCTTGCAGGCAATGGCACATGGCATAACTACTATTAGCATTGGCTGATGGAGCAGGTGAGTTGAGTTTCTTGTGCAGTTTATTCTCTAAAGGCAGATTGGAAATGGAAACTCTCTATTTGTCTCTATTTTAATTAGTGAAAAGCTGATGAAAGCACAAACCAATGTGGCATCCTAATTGTTTCATCAGTGAAATCATAAATAGATTCTTACAAAAATTATTGAAACAGCAAAATAATCCAGAGCTATGAAAAGCTGACACAAGCCTCTTGTCCAAACAGGCCAGAGTATTCTTCAGAGTTGTAGTAGATTGGAAGTGAAATTTTGCCCTTTGGGATGATTGGCAAGTTAGAATCTGCCTTTCACCTTTGAAGAAAACAGTCCCAGCTCAAGTGGAGGATACCATTTACATGACTCCTTTTATCCTGCTAAACAAACAGTGAATGGATGTAACTCAGCGAAAACAGGCTGCTTTGGCTCGGTGCAGAAGAGAGGGCTGAAGACATAAACATACACATTTGAACAGGGGATGCATTTCCGCCATGCTTCTGATAGAAAATGTTTTCTGATAGAAAATGCATCAGATGTTTTCTGAAAACTGCCAGTTTGCTTAAGAATGTTCAGCATATTACCTCAATAACTGCTTGCCTACACTTCACAGACAGAATGCAAGGAGGTACTTTTCTCTCAAATGCAGATGAGAAATAAGGTCTCAGGCTTGATAATACTTCCAATCTGCTTCACAAGCAAATGACTGATTTTAATAATCTTTCAACTGCTAACATGGAAGCAGACTTCTCTTTAGATAGAGGCAGCCAAGAAAGCAAGGACAATGCATATGAACCCCTTCCCCTGTTTTCCCCAGTTTCATTGCTTGTGTAGTGAGGATTACTTTTTAAGAAGAGAAAAACAGCAAAAGCATTTTTTACATCTCTTCAGTAGCCAAAGAGAATTTATCAGAATCTTGGCAATAACACCCATGTTCAAGTGTAATTTATGCCAGATAAATGATGAATCTACATCATGGCAATTTAGGGTACTCCAGCTTGGACCACATAAAGATTTCTTCAGGGTATGTGGACATGGGTCTCCTTAGCTAACACTTCCTTGGGGAAAGGCAAAACAAGGGAAATTCAAGGGAAAGCAAGAGCTGACCGAGGAGATTACTTTGTAGCATTCCTTCCAAGGCCCAGCAAAGAACCACAAAAGGATTTTAAAGGTTTTAGGGAAGCTACTGCCTGCAGAAATCCCCACAGCATCAATCCAGTTATGCTGCTATGCTGGAAGGGGATGGAAAAGCTAGCAGGGAGGTGTAACTTCATGATTAGCCTGGGCATCACAGTCCATTTCAAAAATGAAGGAACTTGTCCTGCTGGTAGAATTATGAATCATTAAAATGACAAGGAGAATTGCTAAAGTGCTCCTTTGCTCTTGGCTTTCAGATGAACTTCCAAACTGGCTTTTAATCTGCCTGGTGGGGATGACTTCCTCAGAGAGTCAACAGAAGACAATCCTCTAATACTTTTTATCTTGGCAGCCTTTTAAAGTGCAATGCATGTATAAATAAATGCCATTATTAACTCCATGGAAAAATGCCTAGCATTCTCAGGGTTGAAAATGCAAATCAATTATGCAGTGTCTTAATTCTAGCATCTTTAAAAAAGGAAAAATTCTAATGACATATTACATTGCTTTGTGAATCAATTCCAAATTATTGGAAATTGTCACACATCCCCATTCATTAAGAAGCATTATTTTTAAGCATACTCAAGACATTTTAGATCAATGTAAAGACTACACTGACCATAGAGCTTCAGTGTAGACCTTAAATTATGACTTTCTTAATCTGTCTGACTAATTTGGCAGCAATAAAAGACTCGGCATTTCCACTTCACAGGGAGCTTCACAGGTCTTTCAAAGGCCTCAGGTTTAATTAGGCTTTGAAAAACAGTGCTTATTTAATAGGAAAAAATTATGGTAGTCAGAGTCTTAAAGACCTTAAAAATAGAGGGAACTGTGAAACCCCACAGCCTTCCTGGGGTTGCAAATCTTCTAATGGTTCAGGAATCACAACAGAGTGGGAAGATGGGAGAGAGCTGATCCTCTTTTTCCCATTTTATTTCAAGAGCTGTGTATCTTAGCAGGGTGAAAAAACCTCTCTATTTAGTTTAAAAAAATAAATTAGCTGTCACTCCAGAAAGAGACGACTTCTCTGCCATTCCAGACACATAAAAAGCTGGCAAAAATTCCTTCTCAAGAGCCATTAGTAGCACTTTTCTGGCTGCCAAAAAAGCATGTGCCTTTTAAGAAGGTACTGCAGGACCAGGGATGTGCTGTAGTGATGATACAGTCAGCAACTGTCCAAATTTCAAGCCTGTCAGACCTAGAGGGAAGGGAAATATCTGTCTGACCTCTGAGGGGTTGCCTTGTCACAAGGAACCAGCCAGCACAAGATGGTGATACCTAAATGACTTAAGGGAGAGGTACTGAATGGAGTGTTGGTATTGTTTGCTGCTCGGGGTGTCAATTACTACTGATAAAAGTACTGGTTTACTAATAGGGAAGTTTAACTCCTGAGCAAGTACATGCCTACCCAAAGGTCTGATCTGCAAGATGAAGCTTATGCAATTGGAACAATCTAAAGTCTCTATTTCAATCTAAATTCCAACTTTGGGGCCCATTAGAAATGTATAAACCCAGCTACCACTCTTGCCATTTGAGAAGACCCTGCAGGAACAAGGCAGGGGTTCCGGCCCTAGAGTGTTGCTATTATTCAGAAAATAGTGGTGGATTCATCTTGCACCAATTATTAGACATTTGCATCAAACTTTTGTCTTCCTCTCGTGCTATTCTCCTAATTTTATATTCTTTCATCCCCTTTCTTTTCCATCACTTTTTTTTCACTATAATTTTCTGTTCAGCTCCTCCTGAAGCCAAGTACCAGTGTGCAATCGCTGCAGAACGCTGCATGATATCCTGTTTGAATGGCAGGATCTTGGAGCAGGAACTATCTGCTACTCTGCAGACACAGAGCACCCAGTAAAAAGCAGGCCCATTCTTCACCAGCTTGAAGCTGAACCTCTCAATAATGTTATCAGGAGCTATTGTGTCACATCACCCAAGTTGTGCAGGGAATACACCTCATCTTTAGGCTATTGCTGCTTAAGTCGTCTTTACTGAATCTTCGGTGTGAAAGGTGTCCCAGTTGATCTTTGCACAATCTCTTGAACTGTATCTCAGGACTCCCAAGTTCAGGACACTGAAATAAATGCTCTCTTCTCCATAGTTAATATTTGAAAACAGATAGGAATTATTCTTCTAAGGAGCAGGTAGAAGGGAATCAACCATTTCAATATGCTATTTTACATCATCCAAAGGTGACACTAGGACATCAGACTTGCCCTTAGAGGATACTGGACAACTAAGGTCCTCATGGCTACTCCAGTAATTTCTGTATTTTCTTCACAAACTTAGTGTAAGTCCTAAAACCCCTTCTTTTTTAGTGTATACACAGCTATCAACAACTGAATTCTTCAAAAACAGAGTAAATAGATAACCTGACAAGCCATCTATTCTTGTAGGAGAGAACTTTTTTTCCAAAGCCAGAAACTGGAGCAGATATAAGCTAGTTCTCCTCATTCCAATCACAAATATGTACTAAATTATAAAGGGAGTTATAAATAGAAAAGAGAACTCTCAAATTCTCTGTCATCTCTTTCTCTGTCGCAAAGACAATTCAACCTCCTTTCCAAGGTTCTGTGAAGCATAGGTATAAAATGTAGTACACAAATTTCAGAATTGTCCCTTTTGGTTAAGATGACATTTTTTTTTCTTTATACTCACATTGCATCCCCCAGAATATCAATATACATTGCCATTTCAAATACCTACTACTCTCATTGGTAAAAAAAGATTACTTTTCAAGACTCAATTTTACAGGAGTTTTGCAGAGCTGAATGTTTTAAACTGAGAAATCTGATTTAAAAAACTGAGTTAAACTCCCTTAATTGTCTATTACAGCATGAAGACTTTCATAGAAAAGCCATTTTTAAGAGCAGTATTTGAAGGAGAAATCTTCAAGTGTCTCTAGTATTTCCCACCCACCACCACTGGAAATGGCCAGCAAGGAGTTTATGGAAACTCCCCTTAGTTACTCAACAGTTAGCAAACCAGTTTTTCTCTTAACTGGACTGCGTCCAATAGACACAGTATATAGTCCCAGAAGTGACATAAACAAATGCAGGAAAGCAGTAAATTTATTACTCGTGGTGCCCAGGTTGTTGGTGAACAATTTCTGAGAGCAGCCCACTCTGCCAGAGCAGCAGACACAGCTGCCTTAGCCCTGAGAGCCCAGAACACCCAGGGTGCATTGCCTGCAGCAGGGCCAGCAGCTGCACTCCTGCTTTACCTGCTTGTCTACCTTCTAAGCTATAGTATCACCCAAATAATAAGACTGATCTTATTAGCAGGCCCTTAATCCTCACTAACCTTCTCCTTTAGCCATTAGCTATCAATAATTTATTAAATGCTATCCTGACAGGCTGCAAATTGACCAGCTACTACTATTACTCATCCAGCCATGCACTTCCCCCATCAAAACTCCACAGCCACAAGTGATTATGAGCAGCTTTTTCAGGATGGCTCACCTACAACCCTGAGGTAGTGTCTTACTCCTGCCTGGTGATTCCTAACGCTACTAGGGAGTGTTAGAGACCGACTCTAAAACTTACCAGGCTGTGGCATGCAACTGTGGATCCTCTTTTCATTGGAAGGGTCCCCAGATGAAGGTAGGGTTGGACACAACAGTAAGCCTAGGAAGCTAGCAGGAGCACTTGTGGGAAACATTTAGCTTGGCACAAATCCCTTGAGATCACCTAGCCCAACTCCCTGCTCAAAGCAGGAGCTGCTGAAGACATTTGCCCAGCACAGCATCAGCTGGGTTTTGAATCTGCACAGATTCCACATCTGTGTTTTACCACTTCCTGTAAAATAAGTGTTTTGTCCTGTTCAGAGAGTATTTTCAAATCTATGCCCATCTCCCCTTGCCGGTGGTGCAACTAAGATTAATCTGGCTGTCTTCATTCCCTCCTTTCAGGGATCAGTAGAATATCCCCCTAGGCCTACACAGGGAGAAGTCTTCGGGCCCAAGATCTCCCACCTCGATGTCCAGCTTGGACCAAAACACCACCAGCTGTTTTACTGCACTGTTGTGCCACAAAGGCTTTTGTTTTAGCTGGAACAGAACATGAGAACCTCCACACTATTTGACAGGATGATGGATTGTCACTTGTAAAGCTATCAGAAGCTGAACTTGAAATGTCAGAGTGTTCCTACACAAACATCCAGAAAACTGCCTAGTGACCAAAGGCCTGTTTCACAATTGCAAAAGCACCTGCAAGCACACCTCAGCCAAAAGGTTCGTGACCCATGCCATTAGCTTCTACCACACTTGACTTACTGTCAGAAAACATTCTTCCATTAGCAGAAAGTACTGAAATCTACCACTCCCATCCTGCAGTTAAAGAATTAAGTAAACAGGGCAGTAAGACTTCAGTTACTGACCTAGAAATCAGGCATTTCATTTACATAACAGCAACATGGACACTCACCCTAAACAAAACCAGAAGCTTTGATTCCTGACACTAGAATACCCCAAGCAGGGAACAGCTAAAATGACTGTAAATAAAAGTGGCCTTCTCACACATTCATCTTGACAAAGGCCATTCTCTTGGCTAAGGCAGTCTTTCATCATTCTTGTGGGTCCCCCTTCTAATTGTGATATTCCATTGGACATCTTCCCCTTTTCACCTTAGATGTTTCCATGTGCATGCTGAGCTGTAGCAGAAGACTGAATGCATTGTGATTCCCAACCTACTGAAAATCAAGGCACCAGACTGGCTAAACCAAAAATTCTTGTCAGATCCCTGTTTGCATTACTTACCTATAAAAATGGGACATCCAATACTCCAGCAACTCAGAATCTCAAGTGGTTGTTCTGATGCTTCTGGAAAACTCCCCTCAACCTGTGCAATCCTAAGGATGTCTTGCCCCAAGCTCTTAGAAGCACAGGATGAAGACTGGGTAGGAAGTGTCAGTTTGATCACTTATTTTCTAGAAGGCAAATCCTAACTGCCAGGAAATTTAGACTGCATAAGCTTCCTGAATCAGACTGCCAGCACACAAACAGCAGTTGTAAGGAATTCCAATGCTGACTATCAAACCACTTTTGAAAAGCCTTCTCTGAAAGCCAATAGAGCTGTTCATAGTCCTCAGAGAGCAGAGCTTTAAGATCAGTGACCATAAACACTTGATTAAGTGCTCCTGAATTTGGATTGAACAGCTGTCCTAATTTTAGATGCTCACTGCATTTATAAATCCATCAAAGATGATTGGAACAGTTTTAAAACATTAGGTAACTGCTCAGCTGGGAGCACTGAGTGGTACCCAGAGGCAGGGGCCAATGCTTTGTTTAAAGGCCAGCAGAATCCCCAGACAAGATCACCATACTGCACATGTACAGTCAAGGCAGTTGTTGCCAGGAGAGTAGAGAAGCAAGGGGCACGAGCAGCCTCTGGCATTCTTTTGAGTTCTTGGATTCATCCTTGGTAGAAACCAGGTTTGTCTTCCACTTTAAAAAAAATTAAACCTTGACAGAAAACTAGTGCTAGAAGCACAGTCATGCTCAATAACAAATGAGGAAGAGAATGTTTCCTTCTGTACTTTGAGCTGACTGCATTCTGAACGGCAACTCAGACATGGCAGTTTCAGAAAAGCCCAAGTGTGAGACTAAGTTACCCCAATGTAGCAACTGACAGGGAATAAACTCCAAAATAATTAAAAGAAAGCAAACAGGTTTAGTTGTCCGAACAAGGAATTTTAATTTTAGGTCAACTATTGAACTAGGTCAACATCCAGTTCACAATGTCTACAGATAGTGGGCATAGCCAGTCACTACGGTAAGTTTATTGAAGCACCAAGCTCCACACAAGACTGTAAAATACATTTTAAACTACTAGTAAGAAAGCTTCTTCAAGTCAACAATACTATTAAGGGCCAGAGTTTAAGGACTAAGTTTTCACCTTCCAAGCTATTTTAAGACAGCCAATCCATTGCATAAGCAAACCAAACTGCTACATACTGAAACACAGAGCAGCAACTGCATTGAACAATTCCTGTAAATAATTCAAGGATACATTGAAACAGTATGGGTAAATTGTAATTTTTTATTGGAAAACAAATATACAACTTGGAATGGATTTGAGGCAAATCGTGCCATAAGCAGATTTTTTTGAAAATAAGTGGCTAAACAAAGTTTAAAAAGCATAGTAACAAGAGGAGAAAATGTTTTCTGGCACAGGACCAGCAGTACAAAAAAACCTTGTGTACGAGTACCTGGATAAATCACCCGTTTTGCATTAGTGCAACTTAAGTTTCATATTGTTGACTGTCAATCGTCTACAACGTTAAGACTCCACATTTCAACAACATGTTACAGGTATGGCCACAAACAAGTTACTGTGAAGTAAGCTAGGAGAATGACTTTTACAGTGCATTAGCCATATGATAAATGCTATTCACTTCATTTTATCCTGCAGTTAAGCTGCAAGAGTCCTTATCCTCCCATCACAGAAAGGGGTAAAAGCTCCTATAGGAAAAACTCCTATGTACTCGAGAACTAGAACCAGTATGTTGCTTTAACTAAGGATCAGCTAATGCACGGTAAACCCTGGCTTACTTTATGTAACTTGTCACACTAGTCATACCTAAGTTTCCTAGAGAAAGCTACTTTTTAATAGACAATCCAGATGTTCCCTCAGTTAACCAACTTCATCTAACTTTAGATGTGCAGAAGGGCTTAAATATCCAGAGTAAGCCACATGCAACATTTGTTACTTAGATCAATTTTCCAAAAATCAGAACAATGACAGTAAGATAAAGGAGAAAAACATGGAGGAATGGCCTTCTAATTACTATACATGCATAATCTTTTGACAGTAAGGGAAAAACCTTTTACAGATAAGTTACAAACAGAGAAAAGGCAAATAAACAATTTTGTACAAGAAATTTAACACATTCTGTACAACGTCTTCACTTCGCTGTCATCATTTGTACAAACTCTGTAAAAGGAAAGAGTTGCATAGGTTATTTGAAGGAAAAAAATCTGAATTGCAAGATCTGAGAAGTGGCCTTACTAGTGCTGAACATTATTTCAAAACTGCATTTTCAGTTACATTCAAAAAAGCATCTTCAAGACAGTCCTCTTTCCCAGTAATCACACCTAAACTCCTCCTATTTTTAATGGCAAAAGGTCTTTATTTTTCCATAAAAGTTGGTCCCTCAGTGAACTGGAGAACAGCCTTACTTCCAAGATAAAACATTACAGGGTCCTACACCCACAGACTTACAGATGGGGACAAGAGATCCAAGAATGACTAAAAAATCCCTACAAATCACACTGAAGTGACAATCAACTAAGTAACTGTACAGGCAAACTTTGTGTTGGTTTGAACTTTTATTTTCCAGAGTGGAATAGTTAAGCCTTACTATTTCATTTTGCCTGGCTGGCTTTAACCAACTGATTCAATGCTTAGTCATAAACTATTTCAAGTTAGAACCCACAAAATAGGATTCTACATTCATCTTGCTGACACATAGTTTCAGGTACAATAATGACAGGAAACCCAGAACCTAAAAGTTTGGAGTTAACTGGTTGCTCAAGTTTTGAAAGAGCAACTGGAAACAACAGGGACACAGACACTCTCCAGTGCCAGTCTCTGAACAGCCTAGTCAAACAGAGATGAAGCAGCCTTGTACATAAAAATTACTTTTCACTCACAGATGTCTGTGTACCCTTAGGCCACAATGAAAAAGGCCTCAAAGGGAAGGCATACCTACACCTCAGAAACAGCACAGTATTATCTGAAAGTACCCTAGATATTTTCTGTAACATATTCAAAAAGTCAAAAACAAGCTTAGTGTGTCTCAGCTGCAAACTGTCTAAAGGAACTCCTGCTTGCATGACTTCATTTACAGTTCAATGTCAGGAAGAAATAGAAAGAAATTACTGTCGTAGCTGATTTACGTAAATGTATTTAAAGTATCTTCTGAAGATCTTGGAATTTCTGCATGTTTTAGAGGCTTCCCCTTTTGATCAGCAAGTAATTTTAAAAGCATTGATGACAAATGAGTGACATCCTACAGTCAGGTCAACATGCATTAGTTAACAGAACAGTATGAACAGTACATTAACATCTCTTGATAACTTGCTTATTCTAATGGTCATTAGACCTCATTGGATTTACAAAGTCAATTCTTACCCTGTACAACCAAATAGCCCTTTTTTGCCTTTGGCACAAAGGCAGCAATAACACTTAGACTCATTGAGAGGTACACAATGTACATACTAATTGAAGATTAGCTTAAAGGAACACTGTGTGTTCAGATGAACTTGTCTGAACACTGCCCTACTTAAACAAGGGGTGGCTAACAGCACCCGCACAAGAACAAGCATGACAAGTGCTACACAAAAAGAATCAATTAACAACTCCTTACCTTCATAGTTTACTTGACCATCACCATCAATGTCTGCTTCCCTAATCATTTCATCAACTTCTTCATCTGTTAGCTTCTCCCCCAGATTTGTCATCACATGACGGAGTTCTGCAGCACTAATGTAACCATTACCATCCTGGGAGGAGAAAAAGGAACACTGGAATATACTTGCCTAAGGCCTAATGACTTAACTATAACTTAAGAACATTGCAGAGCAAATTGAGCATTAAGTAGTTAACACAGCCTTAACCACCAGCATTTGCACAAGCTACATGAGAGCTGTAAGCATATCTCCAGCATTGTCCAATGTCTTTGGGCATTGTAATATTATCTTATAGCCTTTGACTGTCCTATTCTGACATTTTTAAACCATGAACAATGCAATCAGCACCTTCTGCAACTTCTTAGGTGATGGATGCCTATTAAATCACGTGACTGTGGTTCAAGTGGTGATTTCTTAGAACAGAAGCTACTTATCTGATTTGCCTGTTTCATGGGAGTCCAGCATAAAGCCACAAGGACTTCAGAGATAACTTGTACATATCCCAGTATAGTTGGGACACTGAATATTGAAGTGCTGGTGTACACTAACTTAACTGATGTGTTCCTCCCCAAACCCCAAGGCACTTCACATCATGTTTTCAGCTCCAAGGTGCATCTTAAGTAAGCTGAGTAACTTTAGATTCTTTTAGCAATTTATGTAGTCTTTGCTAAATAAAAGACTTACAACAGTAACATTTTAAATACTTGAAACAATTTCCTGCCAGTCATCTGGAAGTATTTCAGTATCACAGCAAGCAGTACTTTAAATTGTGTCACTTATTACTATCCTGACAACTCATCTGACTTTCCCATACCACCAGAGTAGACTGAGCTTTAGGGTGACTGGCCAGCCTAGAGGCTCTGTGACAGGACTGCAGATACCCCTCAGGTCTGTGAGAAAGCACATTACAAGCAGACCAAGTTTTCTTAACAGAAATATTCCAGGTAGACATTACAGTACCTTGTCAAAGACGCGGAACGCTTCTCTAATTTCTTCTTCACTATCTGTATCTTTCATTTTTCTTGCCATCATTGTCAGAAACTCTGGAAAGTCAATTGTGCCATTGCCTGAAAGGTTGAAAAATCTTTGTTAGAAAAACATGGTTTAGGCACTTTATTGAATTACTTATCAGTAAAGTTCTTACCATCAGCATCTACTTCATTGATCATATCCTGTAGCTCTGCTTCTGTGGGGTTCTGACCAAGTGATCTCATCACTGTCCCCAACTCCTTTGTAGTTATAGTACCATCACCATCCTTGTCAAATAGTGAAAAAGCTTCTTTGAATTCTGTACCAAAAAAAAAAGTTAATCCCTTAAGCTTTGAAATGTTAACAATCAAAAAATTCACTGCTACTGATTGCTGCAAGTTACAAAATTTGATTTCAATCTTAGAAAACTTTGGTATACTGCTCAGTCTGCTATAATTGCAATGGCAATATGGCAACATCAGCATCTGAAAACACACCCATCAGTCTACTGATGAACCACATGTTGACCTAAATTACGATGGAAGGTCATCCATTTCCAAAAGACTCAGATGTTTGTTACTGTCTATCTTGAATAAGGGCTCCTAATATGGAGCTGAAATAGCTGTCTGCAACTACAATGATCCACATCCCTGGTAGGAATTGCATCTCAAAATAAACCAATATGGAATTGCTATGAGAAAATTGAAAATGGTACTTTAAAGGTACATATGCTGCAGCTTAACAGCACTTTTATTACTAATAGAGGAGATGAGTCAACGGAAAAAGGTATTATCAGACCAAACTACACCCAAGTTTCTCAATATAAACCACTTCCGCTGGACACAGATGTCTGAACATTGTATGCTACCACAATTGTTCCAGGAGGAAAGCCACTGGAGTCTTCATTCTGAAAAGCTGCTCACAAAACTGCTCCAGCCCTACTGGATCCTGAAACAGCCTTCACAGAAATGTTTCTGACTAATTCTAAGACTCCTTTGCCGTGTTTCAACACTACCTCTTAACCCCCTACAATGGCTGTACTGTAGCCAGGAACACTAATACAAGCATAACATGTTTAATTGTCCAGTCCAAAAATGGAGTTGGTTTTAATCCATGCCATCTGTCTTTGGCCACAGACCTTAAACTAGCTCACTGGACTGTGGAAGCTCACACACACATGACAGTTAAGCATGAGCATCTTGTCTATTCCCTTGCAGACTTCAGTCCCCTGCACAGCTTTTGAGCCACCTGAGAGATCATGGCTCTGGACAACCTGTCAGCTCAAGGGTACTCCTGCATCAGAAGTATTTCCAATCATTGTTTTTTTCAATATTTCCATGCAGCCAGCTTTCCAGATGGTGGGTTTCCCAGACCAGAATTAGTCACAGTAAAAGTTGTGTTCTCACATGACCTCAATGAAGCCTTTACTTCATACTCTGAAACTCTTGAGGTGAGTACAAGCTGGCAAGTATTAAAAGTTCAACTATAAAGATAGGTTTTTATAGTTCATGAATGCAGCTACAATACCAGAGTCCCACAGCCAAACCCCACAGAGGGGAAAAAACCCCACTACTCTTCTACATTTAAGTCTGCAGTGTCCCAACAGCCAACCCCCCCTGTTTAGCCCATGAGAATCAGAGCAAGGCTACCACAGAACCAGTAGAAACAGTTTCAAGACAATATGTAAAAATCACAAAGCAGAAACAAGTAGATACAACCTATACCTGCAATTCCTTCCAAAGGGTCTTTGGGGGGCTAGTTTCAGTTATCTTGGAGGCAACAAACATATTTCTTAGGGCTAAGCTCCTATACCAGGGAAGAAATGCTTTTGGTTCAATCCTAGTAGAGACATTCACAGTCTATCATGGAAGAACCTCAAAAAGGGAAAGCTGCATCCTCATGAAGAGTCAAGTGCTCGAGAGTTATTCAAAACGTTTACCTGTTAACCACTTCATCCTTCATGTGAAAGCCAACCATCACTAACCTAAAGCACACTTCACAGCACTTCACTGACTCTACTTAGAAAGGGCAACACTTCATTCATATACAAAACTCAAAGACTTGCTTCCTGTAAAATGGGCATTTTAGTGGTGTATTCTCAACACTCGGTAGGAACCATTCCAAGGACAACTCTACCCTTCTTTTACTCGAAGTTGCAATAGGTTAAGAAGCAACCAGCTATAAATCATCAAGAAAATACAGCAAGTTGAAGATTAGCAGCATATTCCTGCTTGAAATGCTGAATCAAGTTAAGAATACCATTAAAGTACCTCTCTAACCACTTCCAGGAACCACCTCCAGTAATTAGAACAAAGGAGTGACAACATACACAGATGCAATTAGACTTGAACAAGAACAACCTGGCATAGGCTTTGGAGGATTTGCAGCCATGGCTAGTGAAGGATAACGAAATACTGAAGTTTAGTGAGCAACTCAATTCTGGCATCCTGCAACATAAGGTTATAAAACAGATACCATGCACACTTAAACACCTTGATTCCATACAGCATGTAAAGCAAATCCTCTTTATTCCACACCAAACTGCAAATGAAAACTCTCTGCTAAGGCTACAAGGTTTCAGCTTTCCACCCACCCTTCTGAAAGCATCCTGCATCCTGAGAAAGACTGCTTCCAGGCCCCATGAAAGACATGCTGATCCAACAATGTGAACTCTAAGAACCTAGCTCAGAATGTTCTTTTAACCAACCATAAGTTCTGAGGCATCTGTGCACCACATCACTTTTCCAAATGAAGTGGCAGCCTTCGGTGACCTAACATGTTCAGTGAACCAGGACTGCCATATCCACTGCTCCACAGTTTAGCCAGCTATGTCTGGAACTTTCATAGGAGAATGTCAATTGTTCTCTTCACAGCTACCAGGACCTTAACATTTAAACATGTCTACTTCTACAAATTTTCAATCTCTGTTGTGGCCAAATCCCCAACAGAGAACCACAGCACACTAAAGAAACAAGACAGTGAACACCATACATAGGCCTGCTTGCACACAGAGCCCATTTAGAACTCTGGAGTCCAGGGAAGGATAGCTCACTTGACCAGTTGGCTTTGGGACAAAAGCATCTTCAGGCTGCTCTGCCATCTGACCACCCAGGTAGTCCTGACCCCATTACCTTTGTAACACAACACTTATCCAAAGGGAGAGCCACTTGACTTAGCAACTTCAATTCTTGCTGAATGAAACTGCAGCCACTATGACCATTCTGTAGCTAATTGGCTTTCAGTATCAGTCTCTCACATAAACAAAATCTGGAAAGGTTTTCATCCCTACCTACAATGACAAGAAGCTTCAGTCTGATACGATCAGCATGTTCCACAGGAAATGCCATCTGGAACCTTTAACAACTGCACTGTGATGCTTCACAGCAGAGGGGGAAGAATTTAAGTCCTGGGGAAGCAGCTGCTTTAAGTACTCTGGTTTTCTGTTTTAGGAATGGCAATGTAAATGTCACCTCTGCCTTGGAGTACCATTTCCTCTGTCTGCCTTCAAACCAAACACTATGGATCCCCAGGGAAGCTCAGTTAGAGTGGTGGTGCCTCAAGTTCTTGTAGCCAATCTCTGTAAAACATTTAAACTGCACCTCTAAGAGTCTTCCCATGCAAAACCACTGGCCTCTAACAGCAAAACTAAGCAGATGCAACCTTTCCTAAGCAGTACTGAGAATGATTCCTTCACACACCACCAGTGGGCTTATGTCTTCACAACTGAGGTTCGTGGCTTACTTGCAAATACATTTGCTTAACAAAACATCACAGCTGCCCAGCAAGTGGCAGGCCTTTTTACACTGGCTACTAAGATATACTTGTAATCCTTCCATGCAGTTGAGAGCCTCTATTCCTGTATGACAGGCTCATCAATATTTACTTTTGCCTCAGAGGAGTACATGATCATTACTGAATAGCTAAAGTTTACACTAATCCCAAGGTAGTGTTAATAAACTTCCTGATTATATTCCATAATTAGCTACATCAACTAATAAAGCTTTGACAATTAACAACTGGAACAATGAACCATTATTGGAAAGACAGCAGTGACAACTGATAAAGCCTGCTCTAACTAAACTGATCACAAAACCCTTATGCTATGTAGGCCAGTTTTCAAAAAAAAAAAAACAAAACCAAACTGAAGTTGAACTAAATTTGGCTTGTGCTTACTTGAAAGACACTACCATGGCAACAAGTAAATAGACTAAGGACTTTCCACAAAACCATAATTAGTCTCCTTTGAGTAAAACAAGCCTCTAAAGACTAAAAGCTACAGAAGAATGTTCTTAACACTTCAGATTTGGCAATTATGGCAAAAACAAACCAGCTCATAACAACACTTCTGTTTAATACAGTGTCTTCAAGAGCTACACCATAACTAAACAGGAGTATCTCAGAGGCTGTTCTTTGTATGCTTGACCTGGCACTACGAGCTCAGCAGAACCCTAACATCCTCTAAAGCAATTTCACATGACAGTTATGCACACAAGGCTCTCCAGTATTAACACTATACACTTGTCAGATCAAAATCATGACATTCTTGAACATCTGTGGCAAAGCTGAATTCTGTATTACCAGCTTTGAGTCCCATCTATTACTGACGATCAGTCTACTGAGAGCAATGAGGCAGGTAAGTTTGTGCAGCCTGCATGGGTAGGACATAATAACCTAATTAATAACATAATAACCTAAGCTGTTGCCATTAGTAAATGGCTGCCAGTGCACATAACCTGTTTCTAGGGGGCCAATACCAAGACATAACATGCATATTTATTTAAGCATTTCAGAGCAAGTGCCAGACCATCAGAACAGCACACACACAACACTTGTGTCCAAGTACACAATACAGTTCCAAATATGGAATATCAAGAGTTGTCATCATGAAGCCAGTCTCTGCTGTCATCAACAAGAGCCACTCAAACATCTCTGCTGACAGGAGACAGCAAAGTAAATTATTTTTGCCTTCTGTTAAAAAAGCACTGCAGATTCCAAGCCTTCACCAGATCTGTTGTCATCCCCTGTGCCCCACTCCCCCTTTCAGTCTGCACTTGGGACATTTTGTAGTCATGAGAGAATAATTACCAGTCTACAAGCCAGAAAAGCTGTGAGGATTGTTTAACTATATTAACTACACAACTAGAATTCATTATATCCATGGTGCTTTTACAGTAGATAAGCCTTTAAAAATTAGGTGACAAATTAAAACATTCCACCATAATACTTTAGTATCTAAGAAAGCTAAATATCTTGTGTAACACAGACTGTCACTGGATTAGGAGATGTGCCAGGTCAAGTAGGAGTAGCAACACAACACGAAAACCTCACCTGCAATCTGCTCTTCTGTCAGTTGATCAGCCTGCAATAAAAGAGAATATGATTATAGCTGGAGCAAAAGTTCAAGGCAAAATAAGACAGACTTGTAGAGGTCTCTGAGTATGGTAGTTGCTCTTCAGAACTGATTTGTAGCATTCTAGAATAGTTCTAATAAAGCTTAAAAGTCATCAGGATTGCTTGCTAAGAAAGAACTGGCAGCCTTTTGTCCTCTCCAGACCCTGCAATATCCCATACACTCGAGTAATAGATTACCACGTGTATCAATCAATCAATAATCCAAGCAGTGCTAGCAAGCTCAAGGCACACAGGTCCCTTTAAAACCACAGACTGGTTTTAAAAACTCATTTACACAGCACACTACTAGCTTCAGCTTCAACATAAAACACTTTAGGTCTCAGTAATGCAACAGTAACCTCCAAATTTAAGGCAGACTAGCTAAATCAGAAAAACATACTCTCCACTAGAATTAAATCATCCCGTGATTTACATGAAACTTTATGTCCAAGACCTGGCTGTGAAAGAGAAGACACCAGCTCCAGTCCAAATGCATCATTTCAGTGGCATACAGCCTGTCTATGCTTTTTTCAGCCCATTGACTTGGTCAGCATAAGGTAACATGGACAACAGAGAAAGGTTCTGCAGTCTAAGACAACTTCTGCATCAGCTGGGTAAGCTCCCGTGTACACCTCATTCTTCTCTCTCACCAGTTTTGAATTCAATAGATTTGATAGCAATGAAAAGCATCAATCTTTCAGGCCAAACCCAAAATGAACTTTGCTCTTGAAAGAACACCAGTTTGAGGACTGTAGAAATACTCTCTCTCCCTAGGTGCTCAAATCAGCTGATTCTTCAAATTCTGGATAGCTTGAGTTGAGTTGCAGTAACAAGGTAACACACCTCCTCCTAAAGGAAACTTCCTGAACCCTTTACTGAAGCATAAACACCACTAAAATACAGAAAAGACATATTCACTGCTGAAATACACCACTGTTTTTTCAGCTTCTTTCCTGATGTGACCATTTAAGCAGCAACTTTCTTATTGCTGTAATATTGACTGAAAAATTTTCTGTCATAACTATGCCCACCAAAGTCTCACTCCACATTAGCATCTGTCAGGGAAAGACTTAGAAAAATGTGTTTACAATACCTGTCAGTTTTTACTTTGCCAATTTCAATTACATTTTTATTCTGCATGGGAACATTTACGTTCCCAGCTGCTGGTTATTCTTCCTGTAACAGAAGTGAAGGTGGCTGCTTGAGCAGTTGTACAAACGCTGAACTTTTTACAAAACCCTCTGTGCACCCAAGATAAAGGCCACACACGGGCTGGGGCTCACCTGCTTTAAGAATGAAGACCAGGCTACTGAGGAACTCCTAGAGCAGCAGACAATGGGTATTGGCAGCCACAGATTCGTCTCTGCTGCAGGAAGTATGCCCATGCAGATTCCACTTTTTGTTAAAAAAGACTGGCATGGCAGCAGTACTGCTGAGAACAATTCAAAACTAAGCTTTGGGATGGAAGTATTCTGCTGGTCCCTTCACAGAAGCCTAACAGATTTTTACCTGTCTGCAGACTATCATTAACATAGACTCATACCTTTGCATGCCATTTACATTTTAATTGTTTAAGTGAAGAGAATGTGATACATTTCCCTAAGATATTTATATCCACAGAAAACTGTAGATCAGATTTAAGCAGTAAGAACCTAGTTTATTTATTTAGGTCAATACTTGCGGGTTACCAAGTTGAGTCACATACTGTTTTATATAAACAATTTTATATGGAGACATGACATAGCAGTATGTAACTTGTTATGCATTCCCAAACTCTTCCTTCTTTAGAAATATAAACTCTTCCAGCAATTTAAGACATCTAACCACGAATTTGGATGAGCTCTGACAATACCTGTAAGAGGTGCAGTGTTTGAGAAGAGCACAAAGCTTATTAGAAGGCACAGGTATGAAGCAGTTGAAAGATAAGCGGGGAGGTGGGGCAAGGTTGAACAAACACCATCTGTACTCTGCAGTGCTGGGCTCTGCAGGCACTGCTGCGCAACAGCGGCAAAAGGCGGAGCCAGCGAGCCTGCCAGCTCCCAGCCTCCCGTGCCACCCAGGTGGAGGGCTAGCAGCCTGGAACCGCCGTGCCTGCCGCTTACAGGCCGCCGTGCCTTCCTGGAGGGGCCTCCCGGAGTTGTCGGTAAGGGTGCAGCACACGCGGGACAGCGTGCACACCTCCCCCGTGCAAGGCAGCCCGTTAAACGCCGGCTGTCAGGTGCCCGTGCTGAAGGTCTGACATGCCCTTACTGCGGCCGGGAGCCACCCGAAACCCTCATTTGATGCCATCGCAGCTTTGACGCGGCTTTCTGCGATTCACGTTGCAGCACTTGAATTTTCATTGCGATAGCTCCCATCCCCCCAGCCCCAGGCTGTGCGGAGGGCCTGACAAAGGAGCCAGAGCTCCCAGGAAAGCAGGGGAGCTGCCCTGTGCTGCCGTGTGCGCGGCCGGTTCTGTGGCACACGCAGCCTCTAGAGGTAGAGCTCCATTAGAGCCGCTATGGCTGCGGTGCAGTCACCAGGCTGGGAGCTCCTTCCTGCACAGCGCTGCCCAGCGCAGAGCTACAGCAAAGGGCAGCGCAGGTGACACCGCTTGCCCCCGAGATCGGCTCTCGGTGTGCTTCGCAGGCATCACATCTGAAGGGACAATTCTGTTCTGTTCTAACTAAAGAACGACAACCGGACTAGACTATATAGACTAAAATCAGGTTTATGGTAGGTTAGCTTGTTTTGGGAGCAAATCATTCTGTCTTATCTCGTATGGGCAACGCTGGACAGTCACAGGTTGAGCCAGTTTGGTCTGTCGGGATGAACTATAACCACATTCAAAGTGTCACTGTGCCTCCTGGACACACCCATTTTTACACAGACCTTGCTTGAAGATACTCCATTTTTGGTTCTGCACAGATGATGACTAAATGCAGTAAGTCTTTTGTTACTACATTCATTGCCGTTTTCCCCCCCCTGCTTTATGCATGGTTTGCTGTTTAAGTTCACAATTCAAGCTAAAGAATAAATTCAGGCTTCTATTCACCAAATTTCTTTGCCCGGAGACAGCATTTCAAAAACCCCCAAATTTTAAGTAGCCATCGTTCACATTAAACGTGATGAGCTGACAGTCATTTGATTCCTCAGAAGAATATAATGAATGAAAAGACAATTCCACTCTACTGCATCTTCTCTTAATGCAGAGATAGCACTAAGTGGTCAGTGGTGCTGCTTTAGCAACAGAATTGCTCCTTTTAGCGCGTTTCTCAGCATCCACTTGTTTTAATTTTAAAAAACCAACAAACGTTAAACTCGCATCCTTTAGACTGAATTTGAAACTATTCTCCGATTTTACAAAATGCGTTCTATTTCGAAGTGGATTACAATTCGCTAGTAATATTAAAAACGCAGTCCTCCGCAATGACCAAAACGGGAAGCAAAATTTCTTTAAAAAAAAAAAAAAAAAAAAGAACACAAATAGTTTCTTATCCAACAGAGCCACCAACAGCATGGCGCTACCACGGAATCGACAGGGGCTCCAACGCGAACTGACAACAGGTCTAGCGAGGAGGGCGATGGTGCAGTGAGGCACAGCCTGCCCCTCATCATCATGCTGCTCAGAAGCTGCTGGGCTCCGCAGTGCATTATTATGACCAGGCGCTGCACACCTCGCTAGCGAGCCGGACAGCTTAGGCTGCCTCATTCAGCCGCACACGCCGAGAGCAGGGAGGGAGGAAGCGATAAGAAAGCAGAGCTGGTGCCATCGTGGCAAGCTCCTTTCCCCCCTCCTCCCAAGCCTGCGGGTCCCCTCCCAGGAGAGACCGCTATCCGCCGCTCCCCCCGGCAACGCCCGGCGCCGCCTCACGGCGCTCCCGCCGACCCAGGGGCCGTTTGGATTTGAATCCACACCAACGCCCCAGGGCGGGAAAGGGACCCGGGCGGGACCCGCCGCCACCACCACTTCCTCCCACGCAAACGGCGCCTCCGAGCGGGACCCTCCGCCCCAGCCTGAGCCCGCCGGCCGCGGCGAGGGTCAGCTTCATCCCTCCCCACACCCTTCTGCCCGCGACCTCGCCCCACAGCAGCCAACCCCCCCCTCCCCCCCACCCCCCATCCGCACCGAACTCAGCCGCCCCCATCCCTCCGCTCCGCACCGCAGCAGCGCCCGCCGAACCCCGCGGCTGCCCCATGCCCAGGGACTCACCATGGTGGCCCGGCCTGGCTGCGGGGTGCGGTGGGAGCTGAGGGCTGCACGGGGCGCACGCTGCGCGACCTTCCCGTTGCACGGCTCGCCTCACACTGAGTCCTGCCCGCCCGCCGGCGGCGCCTCATAAACCGCCTCACCGCCCGGATCGCTCCGCGCCGCTCCCTCCCCCTCCCCTTCCCCCGACAGTGAAGTGGATTGCGAAACGAGTCCCGGCTCTGCGCGCTCTCCTCGCAGGGCACCCCGCACCCCGAGTGCCGCTCCTTCTGCCCCACAGCCCCGGCGCAGGAAGGAGCGAGGTGCGGGAAACTGGGGGAAGCAGCGCTTGTGAAATGGCGGGGGGAAGGGGGGCACCGAGAGAAGGGGGGCGGGGACCGGGGCTAGGGACTATTTCTCTGGGCGGAAGAGGATTTTAGGAAAAAATGCCGAGGAGTGTGGGGACTCCGTAAGGAGGGCGCTGATTGGTGGGTTCGTACCTGCAATGCGTCACTCGGACATGCACACTCTGGGCTGGGAAGGCGGGCACCCCTCCCCCCGCCCGCAGTGCGTGAGGGCCGGAGCGGCCCCGCAGCCCCGCGGAGCCGCCGCTGCTGCCGCGCCGTGCCCGGCCCCCGGCCCAGGGCGGCAGCCGGGTCCCCCGGAGCGCCTTTGCTACAGCGTTTCGAGCCACTGTCTCTGTGCTGTGCTCCGGAAAGCCTCACCCACACAGAGTTACCAAATGAGACTCGCTCTGTATCCAGCGCAGTCCAGAAAAATTCCCACCTCGCGCTGCAAGCTAGAGATGCTTCATCGCTTGGTAGCGTCGTTGAAAAGAATAGATTTCACAGAATCAATTAGGTTGGGAACGATCGCTGAGCTCATCGAGTCCAAGTCGTGACCGACCACCGCCGTGTAACCAGACCGTGGCACCGAGTGCCACATCCAGGCTTTCCTTAAACACCTCCAGGGACGGTGACTCCACCATCACCTCCCTGGGCAGCCCATTCCAATGTCTAATCTCCCTTTCTCCGAAGAAACTCTTCCGCGTGTCCAACCTAAACCCCCCCAATTCGACATTTTCCCTTTTCCTCCCCCATTTCCCCTGCTAGGAATTGCATATGCCCTGGTCCTGTGCCTAAGCACAGGTGGCCAGCAATTCTGAGCTAAAATCTGGAGTCTTGTAAGGGTTTTCTGTAACATGCATTCGGACAAATGGCTCCAAGTGCAATTTTCAAACTTGCACATGTATTTTCAAAGATAATTCAACAGAGAGCTGCAATATTGGCTGAGTCCAGTGACAGCAGATCTACCTGTCCTCTGTGGAAACCACA
Source organism: Agelaius phoeniceus (assembly GCF_051311805.1). Lineage (NCBI taxonomy): Eukaryota > Metazoa > Chordata > Aves > Passeriformes > Icteridae > Agelaius > Agelaius phoeniceus. Next base: position 88,719,392 of record NC_135267.1, on the reverse strand, counting down.
ACACTCATTTTTGGGACCATAAATACATTAGTAAACTTAGGGGGCCTGAGTTAAAGTTTTCTGACCCAAGTTTGAACAAAAATCACAATACTAATCACATTTCAATGAAAAATTACCTACTTCCACATTTATTAAAATAATTATTTAGTTGATATTTACACAGTATGTCAACAAATAGTTTTTATACCTATCAGTACACAAACTAGAGCAATGGCTCTCACTAAAGAGGTTTTACTCATCTCAGTTCTTCGCGGTCTTTCATTTATAGGCCACAGAAATAGGATGTGCTTGGGATGGGACTGGCATGAATGAACTCAAAACAAAAATTCTGTGAGATTTTCCCCCTGAATATGAATTCAAATTCTCAGGACTGCTTTCTTTTCAGGATCTTGTATCCACTGAATTCAGAAACAAAGTAGAGGGGAAAAAACTAGAAGAAGGCCTAGTTTCTTAAAATAATCAAGGACCCCTTTATTAAGTACAGTGCCTCTCGTCCTCACTTTGTGTTCATAGGCAACACATAAAACACCACCATAATAGCTTGCCTTCAGCCTTGAAATCCATCTGCAGTTACTGTTTTGTGATGCACTGGTTTGTTAGGCTTCCTTTCCCTTTACCTGTATTTATAGTCCACAAATCAAGCATATGTGAACTCTTGTCTTTTCCAACTCTGCTAACATTTTTGCAATGTGTAATGTGTACCTACATTAATAAAATACTTCCCAGAGCAGGCAATGACTGCCAAGGTTATTGTTACCCATGCTTCCTCCAACCGCTGCCATAGGAAGCAGGAGCAAATCCCTGCCTGTGGTCTGGCTATGCTGGATGCAGACAGCTGAGCTTCAGTTGAATTTTACTCCTCCCTGATGCCCCCTTTGGTTCAATTTTAAGGATTGCTCAGACATTCCCAACCTCTTTACACTTCTAGAGGCGTGAATCTGTGCAGAAAAGTTCTTGACCAAAAAATTCATCACCTGCTCTAGATTTGGGATAAAAGTGGCATAGCAGCTCAGGGTGCATTCCTGTCACACCCTCAAATCTGGAGCAGAGCAGAGCAGAGTGCTGGTGCATTTTGTGGAGCAAAACCATCTCCTGTAGAGACCTTAGCTTGGGTCCTGGCAACAGAATGCCCACAGGTGCATGGTGCTGGGCCTGATGTGCCAAGACCTCTCCTTGGCATCTTTTATCCTCACATTACCTCAGAGAGGCAAAACATTGCAACACCTAGGTTGCTCAGTTGCCCAGACTCAAGGAATCTGTTGAGATGTTGTAAATCTGCATTTCTGTGAAACTGGTCCTGAGGGATTTGATGAGAAATATGTGGAAGGGCTGTATTGAGATAGCAAATTCTGACTGAGTCCTGTTCCTGGGGTTTACCACTGGCCATTACAAGCATAGAGGCTCTGGGAAACATGAGGGCCACAGCATGAATGAGTTGAAGGCTCATTAATTATGGCCTAAAGGTCTGCTGAGGAGCAGGCACTTGAATGCAAGGGTCCCAGAGAACCCAACCACCATACTAAATGTTTTTGTGTATGTCCCCCTTAAAGGATTTGGTATCTGTAATTTATATTAAATTATTCATAGTCTTTTTAGTTTACATTTAGTTTTCTCAAAAGAAGTGGTCATTCAGAAGAAGTGGTCATTCAGAGCATCCTCCCTCTGCTGTGTGTTTCTCAGGCCCCCTGGTTCCTTGATCTCTCTCTCTCTCCCTCTCTTCCATTTCTCTGTTCTTATGTGTCTCCTTTTTTCCATCTGCATTTTCCTACAGCAGCACCCATTTCCTGTGGGTTTCATCACCACCCCCACCCTGCTTCCATCTGTTGAAGAGATCAGCCACGAAGTTAAGTTGCAATTACACTACCCGTGAAATTACACCAACAGTTCCAGTGGCATTACTAAGCATTAAAGAGAACACCCTGGCAAAATTAATGCCAGAGGGGGGAATTTGCCCCTTGCACAAACGGGTTGCTGGCAACCTCAGGTAGGTAAACCAGCAATCCTCAGGTATGTTGGGGTAGCCAGAGAGACAGAGTTGCTTTTCAGCAGCCTAGCTGACACTCTGCAGCCTGCATGTGCCACGAGAGGCAGGGAAATACATCAAATGACTGGCCCCAGCTGCAGGCTGTGACTCTGGAACCTCTGACAGAGCAATAATGGGAAATGATGGTGATTTCTCTGTTGCAATGGTCAGGTATAGTTCTACCAGCTCGGTCTTTTTAACATGATAATTTCTCTCTCTGCTATGTAATTTAATATATTTGTCAACGTTTGTGATCTGTGCTTTTTTTTTCCCCCCTCAACACAGAAATACAGTTTTATAGAAGTCCAGTTTAAGGATTAGGGCAGCAAATTAGAAAAGCAATTTGAGTTCCAAGGTTAGATGAGCTGTATATGCTAGCAATTTTCACAGTTACTCTTTGAGGTATATTTAATATTGTGTAAATGCAATTTATTCTATCGCTTTAATAATACTTTAGTGGATCATTTGGACTGATGTATACAGAATGCTGTGCCATGGTACAAAAATGCTATAGCTGCTTCCTCAAGATTATTGTAATAGTTTGAACAACCTAATTAGAAATTAACTGCAAATTTTATAAGTGAATTTCTGAGATAAGAAGAAAACAGTTCTCTATTTATCATAAGTACTAACACTTAGCATTTCACTGCTGCATACAGAAGGAAAATTGCTCATGGCTGTTTTCCCATAACGAGTCTGATTTTTTCCAACTTTTTCTGTAACAGAACCTGCCCCCCTGAGAAAGGCCTTTATCCTCCATTCCAGCTTTATGGGCATAAAACTAAGGTGGAAATCAATATTTATCCACCCAAATGTATTTGGATGGCCCATTCAGCCCTCAGCAAGGAAAAGCTTAGTTATCTAAAAAATTTTAAGGTGCTAAATGAGACATCTCAGCTTCTGGTATTCTGAGAGCATCTATTGATGAAACAACCCAGAATGCTGAGAACTGGCTACCCTCACCTCACCGGGATGGCATCAGTGGATAGAAATAACCAGAGGCTTATGGACTGTGTTGGATGGAAGACACCTCCTCAAATACAAACATGGTTGTGGGTATAACTGCACTTTCTCCTTGCATGTTGAAAGCCTTGTCCTGTCCTTTGTGCCTGGTCCCTAGAGCACTCACACTGCACAGTGCCCAAAATCATGGGGATAGCATTTCTCCCCCAGGGAGTATGGACAGGTCATTCCTCCACACTTCACTTTCTGTGGCAAGTGCACAGACAAGAGCAGTACCGGGCAGAAGGGACTGCATTACCTGCTTTCAGAATATACCTATGGCTGTGTCAATGCTGAAGGTGGCCCAGGCATATCCCAACCAGCTTTTAGGTAATTCAGATAGGAATACCAGGGCAGCTCTAGCAGTGTGGTGCCTTCCATGGAGCACCAGACCCACTGGAGAAGCCAGGCAGGTTTGCAGCCAGCAGATACAGAGATCTGTTGTTGGGATTGCACTGCTTCCCTCATTGAGGCTAGGTGTTGTAAAGCTGATTCAGGTGACCTAAAACTGACTCTTTCACTATATTGTGACCACTCACCAACACAAAACAAGACAAGAGAGTCTAAAAGGGCAGATAGGTGTACTCACTCACATAAAACTGGGAGGCCGGAGGAAGAGACAATATCTAATAATAGGCTCTAGACTAGTATTGAGAGTAAAAAGCCAATGGCACTCACAATCTTTTTCTTTTTTTCTTAGTTTCAAAGAGATAAACAACTGCTTCTATTTTATGAGGATTTCTGATGGAACATTGTCCATAAACCTGCAGTATTTTCTGTGCTCCTATGAGAATAATCTAGCTCTAAGTCTTCATCTCACCAGTGTATCATTCTGGAAGATGAGAATGCTGCCTGGGCAGAGGCAGTAAGAGATTCCATTTCTTAACTGTGTTCTTGAAGTACAAGGATAGATGGTCCTCACACTAACTCCGAGCAAGATCTTACTTTTTCTGTGTTTCACTTTCTAAAATACCTTAATAGGAGGGAAAGCATAAACCCCGTATTTACTCCGAGATAACAGAAATCCCACAGTCATCATCTTTAGTACAGTTCTGTTTTCCCAGGAGTGGAAATAATACTGTAACACTTACAAGAGGCAGCATAAAGTCCAGGAAATTGCAGCATGTATTCCAATATTTTCAGATTCTGCAAAGGCTTCTTTTTCTTTCCTTTGATGAGCTGTAAGAGGACGCCATCCGGAGTCAGCAGCTCTCCCACCCATGGGGCAGAAGCCTTTCTCTGTGAGAAGCACCACCCAGTTATCATCACAGCTTGACAAGATCCATCCAAGCAACTGTTTAAACTTCCCCTCATGTGAAGATCTAGGAAGACAGTGGTCAAGGAAGTACTTGGTAATTCTCCATTTTGACAGGAAGAAATAAGAGGAAAAATATGCTTTTCTGGATCTGAAGACTCTTAGTTTTGGTGGCTTTCTACATGGAAGGTTTTCATCCTAATGTATTTTTTCTTTATTAACAAACAAAAAGGACAGAATCATAGGTAACTATTAAAAAATTCCCGGGGGAGGCAAAGCACTGCTTATAATAGAGTTATTGCTGCAGCCTTAATTAGGGCATGGTGCCAAATACCTCTGTGATGAAAAACAAATCGATGTAATGATGCTTTCCCATTACCTTTTTTTTGGAGTAATTAAATGTCACAAAATATTTTCCATACTTCCTACTGGGGACCAGGGCATATGGAACTGATTTACAGCAGAAGTCAAAAGGATTTTCTTTAAAACCAGTGCAGGCAAACAGACTGCTGGAACTGAAAGTTAAAATATATCTTAATTTTCACCACAGCAAAGGTGAAGCACTTATTGACTGTAAAATTTGAAATACAGTGTAGAATATGACTAGATTAACTTAGTATATCTACTTCTCTTTTTCACCCAAACATACATTGTTTCACTTAAGCTGAAACTGCTCTGGAAATTCAAACCCTGTCATTAAGTCTTGTGCTCTAAGATCCTGCATGTTTAAAGAGATTTATGTCCACACACACTGACAGCTGAAGAATCCACCTCTGTTAAATTCAGTAGGCTTTTCACTGGCTTTCTTTCAGCAGGTCACATCCTGAGCATCTTACTCACTTTTTCCTCTGTTTCCACTCAGGCATGCTTTCAGAGGGGTTTATCCAACACAAGGGCTGATTAAATACTGAGCAAACAGTTCAGAATTTGGCTGCTTTTATAAATAATGATTCACAGGTTTGATTTAGCTACAGATGAGCCTGAGCCACAAAAAAAAAATTGCATCTGGATCCTAACTGTGTCAGCTCCCATGGCAGAGATTTTTTTTTCCCAGCCAAAGCTTGGCCTGAAAGTTCATGCAGAAAGACAAACTGTGAATCAGAGGCCTGCACCAGTGCCCCGGGTGAAGTGCGTACCAAGATAGCCTGCAGCCACATGCCAGCTTGCCATTGACCTTTTATCTGCATAAATAGTCCTGACCTTTGGGCTGCTCAAATTAGTGCAAGCTGCTCAAGCAGGCAATATCACAGCCCTCCGCTGCTCAGGCTGCATCTCTCTGCCTCTTGCCTCTCGCGCCATCTCCTTCGCTGGGCAGGGAAGGCAGGTGGGGACATGGGACAGCTTTCTTACCTCTGGGGACATCCTCTGCCTCGAAGGAAATCCACCACTGGCTGGCTGGGACCGTCCCAAAGCCTCATCACATCAACTCCATGACACAGAGAAGACCAAGTTAAGGAGCTGACAATCCGCCTTTGGATTGATACTTTTCTATATGGCGCAATAAATCTGCTTCTTGCTGTGCCTCTCATTATCTTCCATTACATAAAAGAAGTCCTAAGAGTTTTAAAATCAAAACAGATGAGTTGTTAACAAAATAGTTATTCTTTTGCTCAGCCTCAAAGTGAGTTGTTTGTCTTAAAAAGAAAAGGTAGATGACTAAATCACTCTAATCTACTTTTTATTCACTGGGCTGTGTGCTGTATAGGGTTTAATGCCCATTATTTTCTCCGTAGACCAGAGCTAGCATGGTCTCTCATGTAAATAAACATTTAGTCCTATTTCAAAATGCATCCCTGAAACCACAACAGTTTTAGTTATTTTTGGAAACAGGTATTTGCACAGTTTTACAAGCACATTTTTTCCAATTGTTTAGAAGAGGTCCTTCAGTTGTTTAATGACAATATTGACTAGGCCTGAGGGGAAGAAAACACGAGTGGGGTATTTTTAAGGATATAAAGCAGGAAAAAAAAATAAACATTTTCAAGGTTCTCCAAGATGCCGACTGCACAGACAGTGCATTTCAAAGGGATGTTACTATCCCTGAAATTCTTTCCAAAGCTCTTTTTATCTGATTTTCTTTACCCAGAGCTTTTTTCTTTTTGCTTGTTTCGGTCGTGGCCTACCAGATCCCAAGTGTATTTTTCCACATCATGTACATTATCTGCATGATGCTTTAAAAATTCATTTGACTCTTACTATACATCCTGGAGACATATTTAATTGTACCAAGGAAAACTGTCAGGCAGGTAGTGAGACAGCTAATAAATAGTCACTGATCCCCATGTTTTTAAAACTAGATTTGAGGGAGCCATCCTGCAAGTGAGAGTGGGAGCTGCCTGCTGAGGCACGTGCCTGCTGCCTTTGGCAGATGTGTTGGAAGGGAACTCATTGTTCTGCTGCATCACGTCCTTCAGCTCTGCAGTAAAGTCTAACCCACAGCTGTCTGGGGGAGCTGAATTTCACCCCACATTTCAGGAACATCTGCTTGCTGCAAGGGCTGCACCATCAGTCATATGGTCGGCCACCTAAAAATCAAGTGTCTCTTTCCCAGAAGGATGGAAAAATGCCACAAGTTCTGAGAATGAGTTGCGAGGGTGCAAAACCTGCAGGTGCATCTTTGTGCTGTGGAATTGGAGGGGTGCAAGAGAGGGTAAGGGCTTCTTGCTCCTATTTCCATGAGCAGCTCCACAGAAACAAGACCTTGTGACTCTCATTTGCAGCAAATTACAAATTACAGCATCTTCCTCTTTAGTCACACCTGAGAAAGGGCATTTATGTTTCACCAGAGAAGCAGATGAAGGGAGGGCTGGGGGGTCTGATCTGCATCCCTCTTCTCCAGAGCCATGGAGCCCCTTATGCACAAGCTGTGCTACAGCTGCAGAGAGGAAAAAATGTGGGCTACCCTTGCTGAAACATTGGCAGCACATCACTGTTTACAACTGGAATTTTTGCTGCGGGCTTTTACCAATGACAACTTAGGACAGGAATAGGAAACTTCACATGATGATGAGGTCAACTTTTTTTTGCTTGTCCAGTGCCCCTAGACGAACACAAAGCTGCTGAAGTTAAGATTTATGATTGCTTGCAAAAAATTGAGCTTGAGCCACGATTTTTAGCTTTTGTGTTATCTTTTATAGCACTTCCAGCAGCATACTCATTTGAAACTTTTAAAAGCAATTTGAGTTGCTTTCATTTGATCCTCATTTCTGCTCCTCCACTCAATTATCTGTGCCTGTCCAGGAGCAATTTTAAGTTGACCCATTCTCAAGTAAAAGAGAGGGCACTGTGTGTGTTTGCAAAGCATGTTTAACTTGTGTCTTTCATCTGTGATTAATATTAGATCTATTGAACTACATAAATAAGTAATTCACCTACAGACCTGACAAACCAACAGTAATTTCTTCCCCCCAGAGTTTACAGCTTGCAGGTATCTTTTTTAATGGTTTCGTTTCCTTTTGTGTACCTGGAGATAAAGCCAGTGAGCTAGACAATCATGTGCAGAAGAGGGAAGGCTGCTTGGCTGTTGTTCTCTGCCCTCATCCCACTGCACTCAACATACATAAACATGCATAAAAAACATAGAGTGAGAATAAAATAACCACTTTGCATGTCACTCCTGCTGTCGTGGTTTGTGCATGAGAAGTAGACTCCAGCTTGGCCTTCTGGTTTGGATAACGGCCCTGTAAAATAATTTCTACCAAGAGACTAGAGGTCTGGTTTTGTTCTCATGCAAATGAAATTAGTGGAATTATATAAGCAAAAAATCAGGGGCAAATGAGAGGAAACTCTTATTTGCTCTTTTGTGTTTTTGTGGAGTTGGGCTTCCTACACAGAAGGCAATGCTCTCAGAAAAGATGGAAAGTGTGTCAACAGGCACCTGGCCTTGGGAGGACCACAGCACTTCAGCCTTGCAAGCTGTGTGAGGCACACACACAGCTGGCTGTCAGAGGGTGCCTTGAAACAAAATGAACTCCCCAGACCAGGAAACCCCTTGGAGCTAAGTAAGAGAAAACACTAAGTGCAGGGAGTCTAGATGAAATCCCATCCCCTCTCCACCTTGTCCAGGGGCCTATATCAAAGCTGTAGGAAAGGATGTCCTTCTAGCCAGGAATCCTTTCCATAAATAATTGTGTAGGACCTCTCTTTGGAAGCAACGATGGGAGGCTTTTCCTCAGAATCCACCCCAGCACCACTTCAGGCTGTGTGCTGTGCTGGTACTGGGCTAAAGCTCTTTATCCGTGGGAATTCTCCTCCCTCCACCATTAGCTGCATATGTAAAACCCTGCATAAGGCATTGTAGTCTCTGGGATCTGGGGGTGGAGAGTGGAATGGAAGAAATCTTGTAGCAGAATATATTTAGCTTCCATCTCTTCCAGGATGCTCCTTCACACCTCCCAGTTAAGTGCATCCAGCCCTGTACTGAGCCATGAAATGCAGAAGAACCAGCAGAGCTTTCTCCCTCATTGAAGGGGCTCAGATTTATACTTTAATAAAGCAGCCTCAGTATATAAAACATAAAAGGGACCCCCCCCCCCAGTTATTAGAAAAAAAGACATTTTAAACACAGTTCATGGTAGAGAACCTAGGTTGGTTCCTAATGCTATTCAGCCATACTGAAAAAAAAAAATTCATGTCTGTTCAGAACTTAAAAGTGGGATGAAGACTATTGGCTAAAAGGGCAGAAATCACATTAACCAAGCTGCCTTTTGCCTGCAATGTTTGGTCTTTGGTGTTTGTCACTTACCAATGCTGCAGAACTTATTACTTGTCCATAAGAAGTGCTGCTGAAGACAGGGAGTAACCAGGTCATGGTTATCTGCTGTGACCAAAACCCTGAGAGTTTGAAATGGACGTTATTCATCGCAGCCACTGTGACTGAGGCCATTTCATATGGAAACAATTAAGAGGCAAAAAGCATATCATAACAAAGGAATGAGAAGAAAGATCAGGAAATAGAAGCAGATTGGATCATTCTCTAAAAATGGATACAGTATTTACTGTTCGCAAATATAATAAATCTAAGACTTGAATTATCACAAGACAGCAGACAGGACTCTGAATTGCAGATTTTTTATTGCAGTCTAAGAGGAAACAGTTGAGATTAATGGTGAATGTAGAATTTAGGTCTAGAATAGAATAAAATGTAACTTATTTCATATGTGTGCAGAATGGAATCTGAAAATAAGTCACGATGGGAAATTATGTAGAAATAAAAAGCAAAGAGGAAATAAAAGAATATGGTCCATGAGCATTTCCTTAAAAGAAAGGGGAAAATCTAAATGGACATTGAAGAACATCGACAGCAATTTGCACATTTTCTTGAGACCAATATGAATGCGGCCAGAAATGAAAATGGCTAAAGAAAAGAATCTCTTTCTAAGAGGTATTTACTCTTACAGGCAGTAAAAACCCAGGGGGAGGGTTTTTCTTCCACTGCTAGTGGAGAACAAGTGAGGCAGTTACTGGAAAGCATATACCGTAATAAAGAATTCTGAAACAGCATTTAATATTTCTGTCTGGCTGAGTAATTAAATGAACAAATTTTCAGCACTAAGTGATATGACATAGACTGTCAGTCATGCACAGCTGGGAGCCAGGATGTCCATGTCTCTCAGTTCCTAAGATAGTCATCTGAACTTGCAGGAAACTTTGGAAATCACTATCAGTAGCTACCAAGACTTGGTCTCCAAGTGCAGTACTGCCATGCCCTAGTGCTGTATGCACACTCACACACCAGTTTTCAATATATCACAACCTTGGGTGAATTTAACATAAACTTACATTGTCAGGTGATAGGAAACTGCCATCCAACTCCTCTGTCTTGACCATTGCCTAGGAGACTAATTTCTATTGCCGCTGAAATCAATTTGAGTTTTATGACTGGCCTCACTGGAGCCAGGATTTGGCTTAGTGTCTGGATGTAAGCAGCTAATCGTTTTTCTGACAACAGCTTGGAGCTGGTGTAAGTCGAAGCAGAAATATTTAATGCCTTGAGATTGGCAGATCATCCCATTCATGCTCTTGGCTTACCTGCCAAAAGGGCTATCAGGTATTGATGCCTTCATTCCTGTTCAAACACCCTGCTTTCCCCTTTAAATAACAGGAATGCATAAGTGGAAGTCATCTCACTTCTTCAGAAAGCTGAGAACTGTGCAAACACCCACTAAAACTGGCCAAGATACACTGAGCAAAGGGTTGGTCAAGGGAGCACCTGAACCTCCCAATGGGACACCACAAATCTGGCCTAGTGCCTCCACTGTCATCCTCCATCATGCTGCCCTTCCTCTGCTGCCCTCACACCCCCACAACTCCTCACAACATGTGACATTCTGCATCTCACTTGTCTGAAGCTACCAGAGCTTGAGAAGGCTGTGCTGCTGGGCTGGGTGGTGTTGGCCCTCAGTGCTCTCCCTCCAGCTCCTTCTCCCTTGATGGAGCATCCCTTGGAGGCAGTGAGCACACCTCCTGCACTTCTTGCTGCTCCTCCCCAAGCCACCAACTTTGATCACTCAGGCAACCATTAAGGCTGCCAGCTGCAAATCCATGTGATTTCCAGTCCTTTCCCAACTTTGGCAAATGCTTTTGCCTCAGCAGTAGTGAAGTGGAGCATGGCAGGAGGCAGGCAGTTGGGGGAAGGGATAGTCCCATGCAGGATGTGAGTTTCATCCATCTACTGGCTGGACACAGAAAGCAGAGGTTGCAGAACAAGTAATCCTGGGTGCCTTTAGCATTTTAGAAAGAGCTACATATATGACACAGTTTCCCCAGAACTTTCCTTTAAATAGTAAAATTTCTGCCCATTTGTATTCACAGGTCTTAGGATCCTATTTTTAAATGGAATGTAGGTGTTCCCGAACGGCGGGTGTGAGACTGACAGCACTAGACCAGAGCTCTCCATTTGCAGAATAACTGCTGCATTGACTACTATGCTGCAACTCCTGTCATGGAAATACCAAGGACTGAGAGGGTCTTCCCAACCCTGGGCTTATTTTGCCTTTGCCCTTGCAGCTGAATCTTCCTCAAAGGGAACCAGCAACTAAGATGGGCTGTAGATGTGTGTGTGTGTTCACATGCATGTTCAAACACTTGCTAGAACAGACACAAGATTATCAATCCTTCAGACAGTAATTATTTTTAAGCCTCAGCAATTAATTTTAATTTTGTACTCCATTGCCATGGAAGTAGATTTTCACGTGACGCTCTGAGTTCCCTCAGACATCCTTAAAAAACATGTTTAGGTCTCCTTGTTCTTTATTTGCTAACTTTTTGTTCTTAAATATAAACAGCCCAGGCTCAGGTACTTGTACCCAACTTTGGAAATACCAAAGGTTCTTACCAGTTTTCAGAGAACACCCTCAAGTACACTGTTGTGCATAGCAGGGGTAGCTTATGCCTCTAGCCATCATTTAACAGGTGACTCTGCAATTGACAACAATCATGTTGGGCTTCTGATCCTTTCTCCCACTCCAGCTCAGTCAGAAACACCTTCTGAAAAAAAGTCCATGGCAGAATCCCTCTGACTATATAAAAAGCTGCCTTGTATTCTTTACCTGTCCCCTGAACCATCTATTCTGCACATTACAAGGTCAGGAGTAGAACCAATACCAATACCTTCCCTTTCTTGAGGCAGGCCAGGTATATTACTGAATTAAGGGAGTTCCTGTATTTTCCTCCAAGACTATAGGCATACAATTTCCAGCGATTTCTCTGAACCCTCCAGTCCTCATATGTTAATGTGCTTTGGCTTTTGGTTCAAGTCATTAGGAAGGAATCTTCTTGAGCCTAAATTTTATTTCTTTGCTTCCTTTCAATAAGTGAAGGTCAAGTTATAATTTTTTCTTACTGTCTCTAGGCTTGTCTAGAGAAGAGCAAAATTCTTTTCATTTTTGTCATTTCCTGCCCCCTCCCCCAGCTCACTGGAATGGTTTTGTTAATGTCCTATACTTGTATGCTCAGCCCTCTGATAACTGTTTAAAGAGCAGCTTTTTCCTTGCAAAACTAGAAGTGGATCAAAGCATCATGCCAATTCTGGATGCTAGAGAAAGCATAGGCAGAAGCTGCCTCTCTGCCACACCAGTGGTGTGGTCAGGCAAGGAAAATGGGAAGAGACCAGTGCCTTGGCCCTGTCTTCCCATGCTCCAGCTGGGAAATCTGATTTCTGAGCTTTGTTTGCTTTCACGGTATTAGAAATATCTGTTATACAGACAGAAATTCTGTTGTAAAATGAATATAAATGCTGTTATGCAAAAAGATCAGGACCAAGACTCTTAAGTAGCTGAGAGCCCAGAGACTAGATTTGGGATGATCCAAGTCCTGCCCCTGCAGAGAAATGTGATGCAAAACAGCAACATAGCCTCTTGCTGCGAGGTCATCTGAGGCTTCTTGTGCGCTCTCCCCATCTTATGGTGGGATCTTTTGTGACGAGGTTCAGCCCTGCCTTGCTTCTGTTCATTTTTTTAAAGTCCTTTTGCAGTAGTCAGTTCTCTGAAGTGCTGTTCTCTTTCCTTTGAATTGACTGAGAATCTGGGTTAAAGTGACTGACTGATGTGACAACAAAGGAGCGAATGTCATCAGGTCCAAAGGGTTTGATATGCTGTTGGTTATAAAATGTACTCGGACAGCCCAAGTTCTGTGCCAGATTAATATTTGATGTCATGGGACTTGACTGGCTGTAACTGAAAGAGCTGGGGCCATTGTTGGGAAAATGGCCATCTCCCTTTCAGGGGAAAGTTAGGACTCATAGGAGCTGACAGCCTGACAGTCTGATCTTCCATTCACCCATAAGCACCAGTCAGAGTGAGCAGTGACAATGCAAGTTTCTTCATATTTAATTCACTGATAGGTCAAATTCTCTTTGTAACCCCCAAGTATTGTGCATACTTTCTATTATCAGCCAGAACTTTCCTTCTTCCAACCATATAGGGAGTATCAGTGCATGGTTCCCATTGACAGCAGCTACTCCCTCTCTCTCCCTTCTCCCTCCTCCCTCCCAACCATGCCCACCTCTCCAGTGCCTGTGGCAGCAGCAGTAGCCTGCTTTCTCTGGGTGAGGCACCACCACCACCACCTGTACCCTCCTGCCTCGGGCTCCTCTGCTCATTCTGTGGTGGCAGGCACTGCTTGGTCACGGTCCCAGTGACAGTGACCCACACAGCAGCTGAAGGGAAGCTGGGAGGGTTCATGCCCCAGTGGTGTAAGGGCCCCAAAGCAGGCTCTGTGGAGAGGATCCCAAGGCACTATCCACTCTCAGCACCTGCCTTTCGACACCAGGAGGACTCTGGCTTGGTGCCTTGCAGCGCTGTGCTGGGCAGCACATGGTGGAGAGCAGGGAGGGTCGCACAGGAGGACAGAATTTTCTGCAAGTAACAGCCATGCATTTGCTACCATTATTTGTTAAGAGTCATAAAAACAGCACCTAGGATGCAGGTGTGTAACTCTGCCCTGTCTCTGTATGTGTGAGGCCCCCCTGCATAGTTCATGCAGCTGCATAGTAGTACAATATACTCAGAAATACACTATGTAGTAGGCCAATATACTCAGAAATCCTAAACTCTCTCACATAAGGAGAAAACTATTTTGGGCTGCATCATCAAGGCTTTCCCAAAATGGCCCTGTTTTGTCTGTCTGCTGATCCTTAACTTATCCAAAATCTCTCTCAGCTAATGAAGACCACGTGCCAGTCACACTTCATTTTAAAAGGGTGGAGGGGGAAAGGAAGTTGGTGTTGTGACATAAAGATATTAAAAAAAAATAAATCAAATAAAACCTGGCATTGTAAATAGAAATCAATGGACTGCAAAATTGTATTTGTTCTAGCTGGAGAGAATACTTGCCGAGTTCCAAGCTGTTTGTCCCTTTCTGAGGAGAGATGGGGTCTGCTCCACTTGTACTGTAAATGCAAGGCTGTTATTAAGTGAGACTTGAACCTTTCTACCTTCCAAACAGTTTATGCATACAAGAAAAAATTAATCTCACAACATCCCATGAGACACAGATCTTAGCCCTTATTTAAAGAGGGAATGAAGGGGGAGTGGGTATTTTTGTCTGAAGCCATGAATCTCTGTTAGAAGTGAAATGCTTGGCTTCTGGTGTTATACTGAGAAATTCTGACTATGTCCCTCTTAAAATTCTTTCAGTATCTACAAACTGCAGGCAACATAGTATCTGAAGAGTAATAATTCATGATAAAGCACTGTAGTGGCTAGCAGGTACACCACGGCCCTGTAACTCCATGTGACCTTGTCTAGCTGTAACTTTCAGCTCAGGAAACCTGAAGGTGTCACAGGGACAGATTTGTTTGTCATCTGCACTTCACTCAACTGCTGCTTTTTCTGAAAATCTGATTCTTGATCTTTTATAAATCCTAAGAAAGCTATGACCTAAAACTCTGCTCAACTAAAATATTTATATATTACCTCACAGAACACACAAAAATGTTCCTATTATGAACAGCCCATTATCACCAATTTATCTATGACATCTGCTTTTTGTATTTTCCTCTAGTCTGTTAATAATGACAATTATTTATATTAGACACAGAAACAAATAGCATTTCTTACGCTTTTTCCTCGACTCTAAGTGCATGTAATTACCATATAAAACCTACATTGTTCTAAAGAATTTTATCAGACTGACTTGCATTGGTTAAAATCCCTCCAAAACTGTTTTCCCAGACTTTATATGTACAGTCCTGAGAACGGAATTTCATTTCCAGAGATTCTGGTGTTTGAAATTCATCACCCTGAGGATGGGAAGCCAATCAAATGAACCCTGCAAGACTGAAGGAAGTTGTTTTCAGACTTGAGAGGGTACAACTGGGTAGAAATTTCGGCAACCAAACTAAGACTTGACAACAAGGTAAAATGAAAGCTAAAAAGAGAAGACAGCTATTAATGATCACATCTTTTTCTTTGAAGTCTGAGGAGGTGATGCTGGAGATTAGAACAAGGCAGTAGAAGATTATTAGGACAAAGAACGTGGAATTTCCGACCTTTAGCACCATGGCTAGTGCTCTGCAGGAGTCTCTTCATGCCACCAACTAGGACTGTCCTACCAAAGAACTGGGTCTTCTAAAACTGTTCTCAAAAAATTTTAACTGTATGGAGTATGCTATGCAAAGTACTTATCAAAAAATAGATACCAGCTCTGTCCTTGATATTAAATAGGATCATTTGGATTACTGCAATCAAATATTAAAAAAAAGCATTCATTATGAATGTGAATTTACATCCCTTCAGTTGTAGAAATGATCAGAAGAATATCTCATTTAAAATTAGCATTCTTTAAGTAAGACTTAAAAATTGAATTGATTGGAGAATAATAGCCTATCCAACTCCTTGCTGCCTTCAACTGTCTTTAAAATAAGAACTTTTTCTTAAGAAATATATAAACCATTATTATTTTCAGCCCATATCAGTTATGCAGCCCTGATCATTTTGGGGTGAGAGTTATTTTGGGTTGGTTCCATTGGGATAAGAATGCTGATGGAGTTGGTAATTCCTTATATCAATGCTCTTGATTAACACCGAATGCACAAAGCTCTTTGTCCTTGAACTTTTAAAACCAAGGCCAAAGCAGAAAGAAGGGGTTTTGTTTGCAATTCTGTGCACCTTTCTTGAAAGCATTGTGCCCAAAATCCCTCCCTCAGATTTTGTTTGGGGTCACACTGCTGAGGCCTCCCCCAGCAACACCTGAGCCTGCTGGGCTCTCTTCTGTTCCTGCCTCTCTTGTACCCTCCAAGGAAATTGCTGCCTTCAAGCTGATCTCTGCCTGAATCGGTAGGTTAGTCCCTAGCAAAACCACCCTGCTGCTGGGGTCACATTCCTGAAGAGCCTGCCAGGGAGCCTGCCCAGCTCCAGCTTTTTCAGTGATCTGTTAAGACAAAGAATGGTTAACACCCTAAACTCAATCATCACTGTTGTAAATGCCGTCCCACCACTACTGCCACTTCCCAGGACTGTAGCCAGAGAGCTCCAGTATCACCCAGCCCAGAACCAGGGCTTCTCCACATTTTGTATTGTACCCCTTTGGCATTTCCAGACACAGCTTCTCAGAACAAGAAGTATTAGGCCTTGGTAACTATTTAGGGCTTGGCTTGGCTGCTCCTTCTATGGTTAAAACTTTGAAATAATGTTATTTATGATGGTGTTTTGTCTGTCTGCCACTTCTTGCTATTCTCAGCTAGATATTGCCCTGGAAATTCTGTTTAATAGGAACCTACCCAAAGCTCCTGGGTGCCAGTGTGCCCAGATGCCATCGTTTGTGAACTCCAGCACTCTTCCACACTGCCACCCTTGCACCACGCTGTGCAGGCTGGGGACAAAGCTTTCAACTGCCCTATGGACAAAAAATGGAATTCCTTTTCTTCTTCAGAGGCTACACAGAGGGAGATAGGAGTTACTATGGTAAAGGAGAAGGCTCTTTGCAGTGAATGGACAAGCTCCGTCAGTCAGCATAAAATGTTCATAGAGTGGATGCTGAAGCCAAGGCAGATTATTTCTAGGGGATCATAGTCCTTTATTCAGTGGGGTGTTTACCCAGTTTCTTGTCTGCTGGCAAACTAACTTCCTTATATTCAGAGGAAATGTGGTGAATGGCAGATCACAGGCCAGTCACTCAACTGATGCCAGCTGACATCCGTACATTCAACCAAACCAAGCAATCTTTGGCCCTAGCAGAAGCAAAAGTCAGCCATATGTACACAACATATATGCACACAGAAAGCAGCAACAAAAACCCCCACAACCAAACCCAGGCCAAACCACTCCAAAGATTATAAGTAACTAAACAGAACAAAGGTCTATCCCTAAATGCTAAAGATCAACATAAGGGCGTTTTTATGGCTGATAACATAGCATGCCCCACTGTTAAGGACTTTTTATAGCTGAACAAAACCTGACAATCAGTTTTTATGTAGCATATCTCATAAAAAAATGGGAAAGCGCTCGGCTAAGAAGGTCAATATTGTTATCTCTGTTCCTCGGAAAGCTGAGCAGCAGAGTGGAGGTAAAGGTGCCTAAGGAGCCTTACTTGGAAGGCTGTAGGAGTCCAAAAGTCTTCTCCATCCAAAAGTCAGAAGTATGAAAGGGCCAACTGTGCTTTACTTAGGTGGTTACACACACACTACCCCATTTGCAGTAGGAATGTTTCCCAAACATTGCCAACACTAATACAGCTCCACCGACAGTGCTGGGAGTGCCTGTGGCAGCCAGGGCCGCCCCTAGGCCAGGGGACAGGCAGGCAGGAGCTCCTGCCCCGTCAGCTGCAGTGTGAAATTACAGCACCGCAGCTGCCTCGCCTGCCCGGCCCCACCGCCATGGCCAGGCACTCACCCTGTGCTCAGTCCTGTCTTCCACTCTGGCATGGGGGCATGGAGCAGGGGGAAGGACAGGCTAGGAAGGAAGCCAGGAGGGGGGATTTGCTGAATCCATGCTGCTTTGCCATCCCAGCTACTGCATCCTTCCTGCACTGCTGGAACTGCGTGTGCCTGGAGCTGGGGCCCTGCAGCAGCAGCAGTGCCCAGGGCAGATGCAGAACAGCTTTGCAGCTGCATGGGGTCACTCCCTGCCCTGCAGGGCAGCCCCTGACCCCATGGTCATGCTCCTGACTGCTGGGAGGCAGGTAACTGACATGGCCACATTTACTGTTGGATTTAACATGAATCATGCCACTGGGATGGCCCCCTGGTTTCCTACACATTGCCAGGGCGTGGAAAGAAGACCTCTTGCCACAGAGTTCAGAGTTCTTCACCAGGGAGAGAGGACTGGATCACTCTCTCCTTCTACATGTGCAGGAAAAAACACCCCTCTCAGGATAACTTATTAACCCAAATTACCTTTCATTCTTATCTCATTATGCTTGTAAGTCACACTGACAAGCTTTTGGCAAGACTTTCAGAGCCCTGCAAAGGTCCTCCCCATGAATTTTCAGACTCAGTGATGACCTGCCAGTGCCCATTCCTTTTCTTGACCAAGCAGCCTCAGCAAGGGAAGCTGTGGTGCAAGGCTCACTCCTTCTGTAAGGCTGCTCCATTTGTCTCTGGTTTACCCTGAATGAAACATGATCTTCAGTTTCCACATTTAAATCCCAGCAACATCCTCTGCAGCCTGTTGGTCAGTCTGCCTTTCAGCTCAGCGTGGGAAAAAGCTAGGAGCAGTCAGTCTGCCAGTAAGGATGCATACAGCAGACTGTGCATCTATATGTTGTCATGGAGATGCCATGGGATTCATCTCAGGGTTTTGCTGGTTGGGTTTCTTCTGCATCACACATTTGTACAGAAATTAGGTTTTGACAAAAATACAGTATCCAAAGTTTTCCAAAGCATAAGTGGAACATAGATCTGTGTCAGAGCAGATCAGGTCACCTTACTCATGATGACTTGCATAGGCCTTAATTTTTTATTTTCCACTTAAACTGCTCCTGTTTCATATCCACATAACATCATGGAGTTCAGAGAATTAAACTAGTCAAAAATAATCGAGGGGGAAAAGAAGCAGGCCATATGTTTTAAAAGCAACCATTTCAAAATGCAAGATGACAGAATAAAATAGTCTTCTGCAAATACAGTGGGACTCAAAATACCAGTCAGGGATTTGTCCTTAATAGTTAACCTGAGACATCTGAAACCTCCATTCTTTTCCAGCTTTACATGATGTTTTTAAAGATAAGCAATTTTACTGCTTGTGTCCATCCTATATTTTTACCTATTAAAAGTCTCAAACATTTAATAAACATTATTTTCAGTTAAACAGGACTGTTAATTTTTAATCTTTTAAAAAGAGAAAGAATTAATCCATTTCCAAATTGCTCCTTGTCCATAAAAGACAAATCACGTGGCCCACAGAAATTCTGCTTGAAACAGTGCAGGAAATGGCAGCAATCAAACAGGCTAAGGACCTAACAGCTAATTGGGTAATCAGAAACAAACTTGCAGAGGCACCATCAGCTCCAGACCATCTTCAATCTGAGCTTTTTTTAAAAAGTACCACCTCAGTCTTTCTAGGTAACACCCTTATGGTATAGCCTTTTCTATCTAACCACCCAGTTAAACCTCTCACCTATCCAAGCTCTCATCTAACTGAGCTAGATTACTTTTAATTGTACCTGGAAATGGCAGTCTGCTGCTGGCCTCCTTCTGAAGTTATTCAGATTTGAGATTACTGTAGAGAACCTGCTGCATTTTCATACCTCAGCTAGTGCAGCTCCACTGACTGAGAAAAGCTCCCCTGTGTCTGTTGACATGAATAATCCCCAACATTTTTAATACAGGCAGCCTTTGCCAGTTGGCTGACACTTGTGCTATGCCATGAATAAAAGCTATTTGATGACAGTTGAGAAATGGACGTGAGACATTTGCTGCTGTATTTCCTCTGCTCTGTGGGAGCTAGTCCCTATTATTTGTCATGTGCAGGAATGTAAAGATGTTAAAGGCAACTTGGATAGAGCCACTGATGGTGTGCTCCTGCAAAATGATGTAGAAGTGAGACCCTAAACCTCTTTAATAGGCTGCTTCTTATGTCTTTGCCACCTATAGGAAGTTTCAGTCACTCTAAGTTTAAATAACACTCATTTTTATGCATTTACCTAGCTGGAGCATTCAAAATGTGCCTTCACATCAACAGAAAAGATTCCTCATTAGCCAGCTGGAGAAAGTTTTCTGTGTGTCATATAAGCAATGGGATTAATAAGGCATGGTTACTTACCAGCAACTGCTGTTCTTCAAAAGACCCTTGTGTGTTTGTATCTGTGGGGTGTGCACTGCAGGAGAAGCACAAGTTCCTGGTGTGAAGCACATGCACTCCAGGAAAACCACTGGGACAGCAGCTCAGATGACTCTGCATGAGGGCATGTGGTGTGTTAGTGCTAGCAAGAAAGAAAAAGGGATTTAGGTAGAGTTGACAGAAGAGGAAGAAAAGTGTTTGGCTAACAGAAAATGGGAGATGGATTAAGGTGTTTGAGGACTATGAAGGAAAAAAGCAAGATTGAACCATCCAAGAACAAGATAAAATGAGCAGAAAGAGAGATGACTGGGAGAAAAGGAGGAGGAGTGGGAGGAATGAGATTAAAGGCAAAGTAACTTACAGAGGACCTTGAAGGGAAAGATAGGGAGATTTACATGGAGGCTGAGAGAAACATGAAATCAGTGGGATCTGGGAGATGGGCTGCTGTGTCACAGCTGGGGAATTTTTAGCAGGAGACTTCTGAGCAAACAGAAGAAAGTCAGAGGAAAGGATGGGAAGGACAGACTGCTGCAGCACAGGCATCTTTTGCATGGATAAGAGTCTTTTGAAGATGGACAGTAAGGGAAAGGTAGATTTAAAGAAGATTTAATACATCCCCATACTTAAGAGACAAAGCTTACAGATAACCCATTAAAGCCCTTTTATTGCCAGAAAACCCCACCAGACATCACAAAGTTTAAAGGCCTGTCAGAAAGAGGCAGCACATAGCAGGCAAAAGTCCTTAAAAATATGGTCAGTGCCCTGCAAAAAAATCAACAAGGGCTTCTGTCCTCAAACAGAGCATTCACTTGATTCCATTCCAAGATGATCCTTGCCCTAGGTATTGCCCTCACTGAATAGTGACATTTAGCAGATTTACAGGTTAGTCAAAGTTTTCTCTCCACACAAGTCCCTACCAGAGTTTTCTCTGCAAACCTGAGCCAGCTGGGAAAAGTGCTGCCCTCTCCCCTGATTTCAGATGAGAGCTGAAGCTGACAAAATGCACCTGCCATAAGGACTCACCAGCAACAGCCCTGCACCTTCAATATAAAGTTTCAAGCACCTGGTGTTAGTGTGACACTGGTGAGCTCTGCTGTCTCTGCTGCTGGCCTGGAGCTCTGCAGAGCACTGAGCTCTTACAGGCACCCAAGGAGAGACAAAGTGGCCATGCTTCATGGAGCTCCTGTGCTCTCCAGCAAAATGGCCAAGACAAGAAACTGCACACAACCTGCTGAAGCTGCATGAGAAAAATCACAAGCTGGAGAGAATTGTTTTCCATCAGGAAGAGGGAAGAAGTGGTGTGCATACATAGACAGTGTCCTGGGGGTTATAAGGCAAGACAGGGTGGCACAATGATGGAATAATTTCCAGATGATCTGTCGAGCAGAAGATGCTTTGGAAAGCTCTTTTAGCCAGATCAGCTTTTGGGATGTGTGACTAACAGCAATAGGCCATAATAATTATTTTTTAAATCTCACTTCAAGCACTGCTTTCTCCTGATTATCACTAGAGCACATTTCTAGCACAATATATCTTGGTTGTATCTGAAGCTAGCTCTAGGCAAAGATGTTAAAAACAGCATAGCATTTTGCTCTTGCAAGGGAGAAATCTCACAATTAGGCCATCTGCTACTTTGCACACCAGTGACAGCTCGGCCTCCTATTTGCAGATAGAACCAGGGCTGGCAATTAAATAGCAGCCCTTCCTCCCTACCCTCCTCCAACCTCAACAGCTCTACCCCTGTGCCACAGCTCCTCTCATGCATCACACACCAAGGATGACTTTTTCACCTGAAAATGGATGAGCTGCTGTGCTCCTGTGCCAGCTCCCTCCCTGCAACTGGTCTCTGCCCCTCTCATTTGGCCCTGGCCTTGAGCCTCAGCTCTGGGTGGGGTAGGATGATGCTGATGTTCCTGAGCATGAAGCTGCAGCTCCTCTATGGCAGGACACTTATTCTCAGATCATGTCAAGTCAGAAGGGAGCTGCCTCTGCACCTGGTGTGACTGCTTTCACGTAGCTTGATCCTCCTCAAGACAAATCTTCTGTTTCAAAGTCGACTGAGAAAATAACTGAGGCCACAGTAATTTTAGACTTCCTGCAGGCAGGAAGAGAGTGTCATTGTACTCTGTCCATAAAAATAACTGCACCCCAGTATAGAGGAATCCACCCCACTCCACAATGCAGTGGTCAGCTGTGGTGCTGTGGAGCTCAGCACTGCTCGGCACCTTGGCACTTCCATCAAACCCAGCCTCTCCCAGAGCCTGAGCAGCCCAAATCCACATCCTTGCAGTACATTACAGTCCCCTGGGCAAAGAGTCCACTAACTTTCTCTCCCACGTGCTCCATGCACAGCACTGGCCCCCTGGCATGGAGACTGCAGCAGCTGTGTTCTCCCCTTCCATTGCCATCCTGTGCCCTCACCCTTGCTGCACTCATTGGGAACGCTCCCGTCCTCCACCCCTCTGCAGAAGACAGCTCTCTTCAGTGGGCTGCTGGCAGATAATCTGCCTGACTCATAATGGCTTGCTTTCTTTTAAGGAAGATGGATATCTCTGAAGTTGGTGATTTCTGTCTCTCAAATTCCTCATCCTGTGCTTGGTGCGGTATCGGCAGCAGAGTTCCTGGAGCACAGCAGCTGGATGCAGCAGCAGGCAGATAAACACTGCACATGCTTTGGAAGGCACTGAGACCCAGAGCAGAGCTGTGCTCCTGTTCAGGTACAATGCTTTGCCTTCTTTCAGCACATCAAGCACGTTGGTGTGCTTTCAGCAGGACCCATAAACCCAGACACAAAAAGGCTTAGCTTTACACTTACTTTTCCTCTGACAGTTTTGTATAAAGCTAAATATTCATGTAATCAGCACGTGTTTCTTTAAGGGAGCTTGTTCTCTTAGTGCTAATCCGGGCTGAATGGCCAAGCCCACGGAATTTTGCTTGTGGTGCTGGATGAATTCACCTGTGGGGCAGCTGATCAGTGCAAGGGTCCCTGCACTATCGAGTAAAGAAACGGGGCTCCCTCAGCTCGGTTCGGCGAGCTGCATTTCCCCTCGCTGAGCTTTCCGGCTTGGGCAGGCATTGGGAGCGGGAGGAGGTCTGGCTCGATGGAGATGCTCTTGGTGGCGGGGAAGAGGACGCGTTCCTGCTGCCAGGCAACCGCGCTGCAGCGCCGTGCCAATGGCTGCGAGCACCTCTGCAGAGGCAGAGCCACGGCAGGAGCGGCCAACCCGGGCTGCTGGGGGGCTCCCATCGCCCCACGGAGCCGGGGGTGCCCCAGCTGCTCCCCCAGAGGCAAAGGGGGGAGATGGTGCTGTGCCCCCTGCCCTGCCTGCCCCAGGGTCCCTGCTCGGGCAGCCGGAGCCCGCTGCGCCCAAGGGGACTCCGTGCCCGCTTCCAGCTCTGGTTTGAGCCAGCGCTGCTCGGCGGGACGTGCTCCTGCGGGTGCCTGCAGAGCCCCTGGCCCTCCCTCAGCACCTATTTTCAGGTGCTGGGGGGTTCCATTCACCCAGTCTGCAGCCAGCTCTCTAGTCCTGCCCGTTCACCCCTCTCCATCCTGTGGCACAGCCTCGCTGCTGGGCTGGCACAACCTGGGTAGCTCCATCACTCGCCAAATTGTCACTGTAAAACTGTGACCCAAAGAAACAAGCCCCTTCTCATCATCCTCTCTGCTGCATCTCCAGCCACCCTGGCAGGGGTAAAAAGGGGGAGGGAAGAGGGGCCCCGGGCTGGTGTTGGTACCAGCACGGGGAGGGAGCGCTGCTGCTGTTCTGGATGTTGAGCTCCAGAGGGAGGTCCTACGACCCAAGCCTGGCTCATGAATTTCTTTTCCCAAACCGTGCTGCAATATGCCAAACACAGCTTGTCAACTGAGGATACAATAGATTTTACTCATGGCAGATATGCATACACACACACATATATATACATGAAAAGCTCATTCAGTAGGATTAGGCAAAATTACCAGAGCATGTGCAAAACAGCAGTGCCAGTTGCTGAAAGCATGCCCTTTGCTTGCTCATTTTGATAAATGATTTCAATTTCTTCCAGTCTCTCACTCCAGGAATATTATTGTGGAGACAACATGGAGATCCATGTACTAATTGTTTCAAGGAATTTTCATGTAAGGAAAGTTAGGCCTTTAAGATGTTACATTCCCTGGGGAAATTTTTATTCAGATTTTCATTTCGTTTATATTCTACAGTTTAGGGGCAGATACCTGGAATGCTGAGGAACACATGCTTGATCCTTCCTGGGCAGGCTTTGGCCACAAGTCCAGTGGGAAAGCCATAGGTTATTCAGAGCCATGCAGATGACCCATACTCTTGCCGCTTCACACAGCTTAAACCCTAGAAATAGAAATGTGAGGTGATGAGAAAGGCAAGATCAGATAATTTATTGCAGCTCCTCCCTATTGTAGATACAGATAGATCTCAATGGATGAAGTGTTTTCTGCAGAAGTTTGAAGCCAGGGGACAGGAATCATGTCCCTTCTGGATCCCAGGAGCAGTTTACTTGCAGTGTGGGACCAGACCCCGGGTACAGGGAGGGACAGTGCAACAGCACTGGTGAAGGGCTGTTCAGATACTGCTCAGATTTGTTCCTGAAGCTTCTTCCCCTCTTTCCCTCTGCCTCTTGGGTGTGCAGGTGCTGTGGCTGCCCAGTGCAGATGGCAGGAGTGGAGCACTGCCTCCCCCAGTGCCAGTGGGTGCAGTGACCAAGCCCCTGCTGGCGCGAGCAGCCCGGGCTGGAAGCAGACTGGGCACAGCCGTGCGCAATGCTGCCTGATGATTCACTCCAGCTCGCTTCTCATTCCCTCGGGAACACAGAAGGGAGCCAGGGAGCAGAGCAGCACCCTGCAGACACTTTCCCCATGCATAAGCTTCCCCTTCCCAGTGAGCCCATGTCCCTGCTTAAGGGCAGTATGGAAAACCTGTCAGAATAAGCACCAGTAAGGATTATTGTTGTAAAGTACAAAGCAAGGATTTAGCCTACTGCCTCCAACTCTCCTCAGTACTAACGAGAGGTGAGGGGTGAGCCTGAGGGCTGTCCCACAAACTGGGTGAGGTGCTGATGCAGGGTGCCACCAGTAGGCCACTGGGCTGGCCTGGAAATAGGTCCTTTACCAGAGTAAAAATACCTGACTTTGACAGCCAGCATGCTGGTTTGTGTATGCATAATTTGCTGTGATCATGCTATAAATCAAGATGAGACTGCTAAAATTATGTATGACCTCATTTGATAGATTATCTAATAAGAAATTTGCTAATGCAGTTTATCACTTAAAAAGCCATACGACTGCTAAGGATGAGTACTTTACTGCAGCACATTTAAACCTAATTGTCAGAGGAGAAAAGCAAGCGGATTTCAGAGGTGAGTTAGAAGAGCATCCTTATGAGGATGATGTCTTCACTAAATCAGTGGTGCAATGCAGCAAGCAGGGTGGAAAGGAGTCTCCTCTGGATAAAGGTACAGAAAGCTGCTAGACAAGGCTGTGCTGTGTGAGAATACTGCATGGACTCAGTGATCAGTAGCACCTTTATAAATGTAAATAGTTGTATCCTAACTGGCATGCTTGCTTTTATTGTTTAATCTAGTGTTATCTTTTAATTTTTCTGACATTTCAGTTCTGTTTCACTGTCTTGCAAGCAGATCTAAAATCCCTGATATGTGCAAAGAAACTACTAGCCTAGACCTCTAGCTCTAACTTGCTATTCTGGTTATGATGCCTGTCAGAATAAAAAGGGTAATTGTTTTGCTGCTATATGTTACCATCAAATATTTTTGTTCTTCCAGTCCTGTGACTCATTTAAAAAGACTGAACATCACTTTGACATACACAAACAGAACTAGAAAGCAGCTCAAGCCAATGAAATAAACCTTGTTTTTCAGGTTTGTTAATCACTTATTCCAATCCCAAATTTATGATTAATATGATTAAAATATAAATGCTGTTTTCTTTACTGATGTTTTTCTAAAGATCATTCTTGGGTCTAAATGCCTGTATATACTGCCTGGATGTATGCTACTGTTCAAAGCCTCTGAGATAAACATTAAACCTCCTCACAACTCTGTGTGTGTGTGTGTGTGTGTGTGTGTGTGTGTGTGTGGAGGGGGAGGTGTTAGAGAAGTGATGATTTTGAACTCCATTTTTGGATTGGGAAAAATGAGGTGGAAACATAAAAGAGCTTACAAAGGGCCACACAGAAAATCATTGTCAGAGCCAAGGCTAAACCCCTGAGTTCTCTGATTCCCATCTCATCTCCTGGCTGCCTGGAGTAAAACTTGCAAATGTCCCCTTGCTACACCCCCACACCTTGACCAAGTCCTGCCTCATTTTTACCCTGCCCAAAAGGGGGAGTTTGTTCTTCTCCAGGGAAAATGATGGCAGAAATGGGGAAATTGGATGTTGCTGTACAGAAAATGTGACCATTGGCACAAGAAGGCAGGAGGTAATTTTACTGAGCACTGCTAAGTCAAAACAGTAGGTGATACCTCCACATTGACTTAGGTGTGTGACTAATGATTTGGGATTGTAGAGGAGCTACTGGTGTCACTAGAAAAGCAAAGGTACTCGTAAAACACTGTAAATTCCAGGGCCTGGGATCAAGGAGCTGAAGAAAGATATTTTGGTAGAGGCATAAATTAGAGTCAGGCAGGGGGACTGCCCATGACATTTGCATAGGGGGCCCACCTAAATATTATGATGCCTGTATTGATAATGTAGCACCTGTTGGGCAGCTGGAACTGTTTCTGAGAGACCTGGAGCCTGCTTTTCTTTGTGAACACACAAAGCTGTGTGTATACACCTGACTGGAGTGATTTATTTACAAAAGAGAGAAACACAAAGTAATGGCATTGTCATCTGCTCATTAAAGGGCCCAGCCCTGAAGGGGAGAAGCCCCTTGAGGGGCAATGACATAGTTCACCATTTGTGCCTTTCCCCACTGACATTAACTGATAGAAGCTGAACTAGTGGATTTTACATTGAGGACATATTTCTACAAGAAGCTAGACTCAGGGCATCTGCTCACTCACCCTAGACTGTCAAATAACACCCTGATTTTAATTTTTGGTCACAGCTGATACACCTTAAGACAGAAGTTTCATCATAAAGCCTTCATTAGTCATTCCTTGAGTCATCCTGTTTCATGAGCTCTTACCCCTACCAAGATAAAATCTAGCTATCAGTAACAATTCTCAGAGACCTACCAGTCAGTGATTCTGTGATGCAACCTGTGGCAGCCAGGCAGAATTTACTCCTCCATATTTCATCTCCTGCCAGCCATCAGCAAGGCAAAGTAAAAACAGCTGCTCTGAGCCCACATTATTGCAGTGAGATTCCAAAGGAGAGATGCTGAACCTCATTTAGAACCAGGGGAGAACCAAGAGAAGAAATAAAAGTCCTAACCCTGTACCTTTGAGGTGGAATGGTTTTTTTTTCCCTCAATACACATCTATTCAAAATTAATGCTTCTCATGCCTGCTGGGCAGTAAACCTTGCCATGTAGCTGCATAAACTGTGCTTGGCCATATGGTTAGCAATGCACCATGACGAGAGACATATCATAAAAATAGTTCTGGTAGAAATATCCTTCAAACACCACTTATGGGCCAAAAATACCCTCGAGAAGAATCAGACTGTGAAAGTACATATTGAGGTTGCTATCTGGTACAACAGGCAAATGCTCCTGCTGTGCAAATCAAAAGGTGGATTTTTTTTGCTTTGAAAACATTAGGTAAATATTCCTAGATAGAAAGATCTTAAATGCATGGCAGGGACTACAGCATGCATCCACTGATCAATGGTTAAAGAATGCCCAGAAAAGTCCAGGGGATGTGGGAAGAGAGCAGGGCTGCAGCTGTGGTCATACCTGAGGACTAGGATACATTCCTTCAAAGGGTGGAAATCCCACCCTACCACACTAGATAATATGGGAGATGTTTAGCTGAGTCACCAGAGAAGAGCAATATAGAAATTTCCAAAGCTGGAAGGAGCAAAGTTTTACAGACATCCTATTATGTACAACTTACATAATTTGAGTACTTAGCTGCTTAGATAATATAGTGATAGAACTTTATAGAATTAAAAAAAAAAAAAAGAAGAAAAAGCTTCTCACAGAGAATAATATAGCAAGAATGGAATTAAAGTACTCAAAAATCAGTAAAACAAGTCCCATTTTCCTTCTGGCTTTATTAGACATTTCCAAGAGGGACTTAATGCAACAAAGATGATCCCTCAACTCCTCTAGCCACGACATCATTTAAACTGAACTGTGACTTCTCAAAGCATTATTTTGCTTTTGGAAACAGAAGCTTCTGGTGACTTAGACACAAAAGGCAAAGATCTGGGTTCAAACAGGAAGGACTGTTTTTAAGAGGACTGTTTTTTTTCCTGTTGAACTGCAAACTTGCCCTAACTTTGGTGTGGATTCCTGCTCTCATCTGTATGCAACACCTAATGTCTTGCAAAAGATGAGCAGCTCTTATCTCCATGTACATAAAGATAAACACAGAAGTCTTGCAAAAGTGGCTGCAGCAAAGGACTGTAATTAGTGTGGAAGGGTAACCATGCAAGCATGTTATACCTAGAATTATTTTTTCTTTGATCACAAATTTTGGGGTTCATCTATGTTACATAAAATACCAAGGACTTAGACCCTCCACTGGCTGAAGTCATAGCTCTGAATTACCTTGATTTGTGTAAGATGATCACATATTTGTAAAACATATTTTGGCCTAGCTGTTGATAGACTAGAGTAAGGGAGTAGAAGGAAATATGCCCTTTTAGAAGATAATAATCACATGCTTCAGTAAGGTGAGAAAGAAAGAAGTATGTCCTACCCAGTGAGAAATATACCCTTATTTCATATGCACAAGCCATTTCTCTAATGAAATAACAACACCTGGTGCTGCAGAAACAGGATGGACACACATATGAACAATACAAGGGGGGCTTACTTCAGAAGTGTTTCCTCTGCACTGCTCCTGGTACCTTCCTCTACTTGCTTTTCCAAAGTATCATCTCTCTGGTGGCTCAGCTTCTGTGCAGGTTATTCAAGGACTCTTTTTCAGGGACTCTTTTTCAGGATAAGGTTTATCTGAAAGGCAGGCTATGCAAACGAACATACAATAAACTTATGTGGGTCCACATTTTTTTTCCGCTCCAAAGATTGTTCTTCCATCACCTGACACTTTGGTGCAAAATGCATCAACAGGCTAGAACTGGTACGTAAACTTCACATGCCAAACATTGGGAATGCTAAGGACATCCATAGCTGAAGAGTTTCCATGACAGGAGAAGCCTATATTCATGTGAGGGTGTAAAACTTGGTTTACCAACAGTCAGGCCATTTGCTTTGGAATGATTTGATCACTGTTGGCATTAGACCAATTAATAGTTTATGTGGTGCAACTGTGCTTGGGGAGGCACAGGCTTCCAGATTCCATGACTAAACACAGGAAAAGGGCAAGGAATGATAACAAGGGAATTCAAGTTATCTACTACCAGAAGGAAAACCTGATTTCCAACCAAACACCTGCCATTAAGAAATAGTTTCCCACAAATTCCTCATTTCCTTTGTGGAGTCTCATATCTAATGTTAGCCAGGGATTAGAGGTAAGATGCCAAACGATTTTGCTTATCGACAATAAAAGTCTGCTAGTTCTTTGCAGCAATAGTTAAAAAAATGAAAGGTGCACATGTGGTGCTGTTCTTCCATCATTTTGAAGCTGTTCTTCAGGATATTGTATTACTTTTTGTCTCTATTTATTTCCAAGTGCTATTGCTTGGCAGGCAAAACTTTTGGATCGTGTTATGTACCAATCCTTCCAGCATCTAGGTTTTCACAGCATTATTAATACTCAAGAACACAGGAACAGATCTAAAATAAATATCCCACTGTACTCTTCACTGGGTCCTATGCATCAGCTACTGCACTAGGATAAAGCAATGCTTGGTGTTCCACAACTGGATGGAGAACAGAGAAGGGAGAGCTCACAGTGAAATGCCAGGAGCCCACTTGCTGTAAACAACCAGGATGGAAGATAAATCAAAGCTGTTCTTTGATCCCAGCAGCCTGGGCTGTGTTCTGTTTGACTCTGCACCAAGGGCTGAGAGCCCCTTTGCTCCCACATTCACCAGGCATGAGGCATCCTTGAGCCTCCCTGCCCACAGAGGCTGGGCTGGTGCAGCATTAATCAGGCTGGGATGAATCTGTGCAGGCCAAACAGGGGCAGGGCCCTGGCTGTGTCCCCAGGGGCAGCACAGGAACCCTCTCACGGAGCAGCAGCAGTGACACAGGTGCCTCGACTCCAACACTAATCATGCTTCCCTCTCTGCTGCTCCCAGAGGACTTAAAGGTGTTCCCTCAGATGCTATAATTTAGCCCTTGCAGGCATCAGTCCTGTTCACCCATGCGAGGACAAGAGAGTATTTAAAGCTGAAACAGCCAAAGAATATATTCAAGAATCTATGATAAAAGCTACAATTTTATGCACCGTGGAGCATCCATCAAGGAAATGCACAGAGCTAGTGCCACAAAATAATTACATGTGCCGAGTCCATTGTAAACACAGCTTTTATGTGCATCAGCACAGCTGGGGACAGTGTTTAAAAATATAATTATGTAATGCATTTTATGCAGTCCGTGAGCCATTCAAGTGATACCATCGGTTCAGCAAAATTGCATGCAGCAGGTCTGTATCTACTGGCCTGAGCAAAGAAACATTTTTCAGGAGCATTATTTTTTCTTCCTGCCACAAAATAGATTTGTCTCCGATGCCTGTGGGGGATTTGTGTCTCTGTCATTGGCCACTTTCTCTCCTACTTTCACCAATGAAGGAGGAAGAAATGGGGAGTTATTTTTGGCCTTGCAGCAGACTCCAGCATCTAAATCAGTTAGTTCTGAAACCACTTGGGGTGGTGCCGGTTCTGTTTTAATGGCTTTGGAGGGAAGGAATTTGTGATGTCTGACTTTGTGAAGGGAAACAAAGCGGCTGTTGTGTGCTGGAAGGGCAAGGCAAGGTTAAGGCTCTGTGTAAGGAAGCTGGGTCCAGCCTTCAGAACTAGAAGTGCAGCAAAGGGTGAGCTGTGGCTAGGGCAGCACAGAGGAAGCTATTACCGAGCCACACAGAGGCTTCAGTTAGCAGGAGATCTCTATTAAAATGCACAGAGAAAGCAAGCTTACAGCTACACTAACTGCTGACACCCTCATACATCCCCCCCACCACCACCATTTATTTTATCCTTGCAAAGCTTATAGTGTCTGAGCTGCAAAACACATAGAGAAAGCTTTGCTTTCCTTCTTGTTCAGTCTGCAATTGCAGCTCAGTTGAGGTGATGCAACAGTAAAATTTCTGATACAGTGCTTCACCATGCTGCTAAATTATAGGAGCTGCAGCATCCACAGATATGTTTATCTGAGACAAAAATTGAGGTTTGTAGATACTACTTAATGGTCATTTTAAGGCCCCAAGGCTTTCACCACTTTTCAGACAGTAAATTATGTGTCTCAGCTAAATCCTACACAGAAATGACATTTGAGCTGTCAAAGTCTCTCTAGGAGACCCAGAAAATTGTTTTTTTCATTTAAAGAGACCATTAAAGAAATCTGTACCTAGTTTCATAACAGAAGATCCACAGGTGGGAGTGGCGAGATAGCTTCTTCAGCTAGCCAGGAGCTGCCTGGCACAGAGACAGGACTTGATGCTGATTTCTAAATATAGGATCTGATATCAGAAAAGAGATTTCCTTTTTTCTGTTAGATGCTGGGTCATGTGTAGCATACAGAAAAAGACAGTGGGGACCAAAATCCTGGTGTCTGCATTCCTGATTGCATGCGGGCATCATTGAGGAAGAGAGGCATAGCTCCTTGCATTCCCCTCCCTTCCTATGAATATTGTATTTCTCTTGGCTTGGAGGGGCAGCATTGATGGGAAGAGGGAAGATATCACAGCCAGGAGAGTCCATCACTGGCTGCAGCATGGCACAGCAGAGCCAAGGGGGAGCACTGCTGTTGGATCACACCCGGGTGATCAGCAGGGCTCGGCAGAATGGCTGTTTGTCTGAAAGACAGGCAGACATCATCCAGCTACTCTCTCAAAAGGAAGTACATACAGCACTGTTTGAAAAATCTCAGAATTGCCATATGTCTGATTCCAGAGCTCCTAAGGTACTTAGATGCTTCCTTCCCCACGGAAATCTCTGTAAAATACATTTTGTAGATGAAGCTCTTTGTGTTCTCTGTGGCAGGTTGTGCAGATATAGACTGACACAGTGCATACCACCTCATTTCAGAGAAAGGGCAGCCATCAATGCCTTGCCTCCACTGCACGTGTTGGTGACCATATTTCATGTCACATTACACAAGGAGGATAAGGTTTCCCATGATCAATTTAAGTAAGCAAATATTCACACACACACACATATATATATAACATAGATACGGAGCAGAATCTTTATACATTACTAAGGAAAGATTGATTTTGGGGAGGTCTAAGCAGTTAGATGGTTTCTGTAATTAAACTTGAAGGAAAAGCAAACTTTTGCATTTCTAAAATCATTCAATGTGATTTTTTAAGTTGCACATAGTGGATTTTTTTCTAGGGAACTCTATCAACACAATTACTGCTTTGCAACACAAGGATGTACAGCATAGTTAGTCACAATGAAACAATTACCTCCTATCATGCACACAAGCAGAGGGTATAAATAAGCAGTACTTTAAAATTAATTTTCTGAGCAGAATCGGTCAGTGGCCAACTAAAAAGTCCTTCAGTCTGTAGTATCAGTATCAAATGAAGGAATTTTATGGCAGAGATTTTTTTAAGATGTAACATTTTATATTCTCATGGGAATTTGTAGTTGTCCATTTGAATGTGCTTGATAATTTAGAGCAAGACATATTTAACATAGTGCCTGCAGAAAGTGAGCTGGATTTTCAAAACCACACTGTTGAGCAAACACAGTCACAAGGTTGTATGTCTATGGTTTGTTTATGCACAAGATAATTCCTTTGTAAGTCTGGTTCAGAATGTATGATACCAACAGGTGAAGACCAAACTCTTCTTTATAAGTCTTGTCTAATCAACTGGTGAGGTACAATTATAAAATGAGTTCCAAAATTTAAAGTTTTGGACCCTAAAACGCTATATTTACTACCTCCCAAAGGAAACATGTTAAGTAGAGTACTGTCAGCAGATGAGACATGGGCAAGAGGCAGGAATGAACAGGCAATGCAACTTCCTCAGGATCACATAACAGCTTTGTAGAGGAATTCACAGCAGAGCCCCTGACTTGTGTTCCACAGATTGCTAACCACTCTCAGGTCCAAACTGCTTGCAGTGTGCCTTTCCATAGAATATCACAACACTGCACTACCACAGAGACCACGTTCATTGAACATTTGCTAAACACATCTGGTTTAAGGTTCTTAACAAAAAAGTTACTCAAAAGGGTATGCTCTATCCAAGTGCATTCAACAGAGCTTTATGGCTTAAAAGCTAAAAGCAAATTTACTTACAAAAACCACTTTCAAATGGAACATGTTGTATATGATCACAGGGAACCTTCAAAACATAAAATTAAATAATTTATGTCAGTGCCTTCTGGGTGAAGCCTAGCTGTGAATTCAGAGGTAGAAATATGCAGGCAGAATGTTGTGTCCTAGAAAGAAGAACAAATGCTATTTCTACCTTTCTGAGAGAACAGAGAATCCCAACAGTGACGTGAGCACAGAAAAAAAAATAGTTTAAAGCAGGGAGAATCCTTCAGACTGTGTGTGCAGTAACTTCTGAATATCCATAAAGAAGTTAGTGCTAACTATATTTATTAGCTAGCAGAATTACCTAGGTGTAACTAAAACTCTGATTCCTTGAAGCCAGTCACTCATTCTTAAAATATGGTACATATGTGAAACTGTTACCACTTCCAAAAGAGACAACTGCCTTGGCACAGCAGACTCAGTGACACTGCAGGGTAAATGGTGGGATTTGGTCACAGGTCTGGAGGAGTGTTGTAAGGAGAGCCCATCAACCCCTTGCCCTTAAATTCCTTCAGTGCTCTTCCTTTA
The DNA here is from genome assembly GCF_051311805.1 of Agelaius phoeniceus. Lineage (NCBI taxonomy): Eukaryota > Metazoa > Chordata > Aves > Passeriformes > Icteridae > Agelaius > Agelaius phoeniceus. Next base: position 88,685,327 of record NC_135267.1, on the reverse strand, counting down.
ATCCCTCATACTAATGTTATTTATGCAGTGTTTATTAGAAGTGGTTTCTAATTTCAGGTGCCTCACTAAAACCACCCAGCTGCAAGAGGTTTGCACACCTCCTTCTGAGATAATGGAAGCAATGGGCAATACCTGCTCTCATCTCCTTCCCTATGACTGCAGTCACACATTCCCACTTTTTCAAACACCACTACTCAGCACAAATGGCTACTCAAGCTGTATTTCCTTAAAAAGGTGGGAGTTGGGGAAGCATTGGCTATTTGGGGACTTGCAGGCAAAATATGTTTTTTTAAGTAAGGAGATACCAGCAGATGGATTTCATGAAGGAAAAACACGGAACAGAATGCCATAGCCAGTCCAAATAGTTACAGCAAAGAAGAAATGTGAATCTGAAACCCAACTTGTTAACTGTGTCTTGACAGTGTGCAGTTGCAGGTAATAATTGTCTTTCCAGTCCAAACTCATGCACTTCCCAGCCCATGAAATGGAAAGCTGAGAACATAATCACCCTGACTGGCAGGCAGAGCTGGTGGATGGCAGCTTTGAGCTACTTGGAAACTACAAAAGAGACTCAGCCCTTAGAACAAGGAGGTTCTGGTCAGACTCTTCCATGGTGACCCTCCAAAGCACCTCATAATGAGGATGTTTTCTTTTGCTCACTGTGCACAACAACAGAAGTGGTGGTATGGCCTCATCAACCAGCAGGACAACAAAAGGACAAGGAGAAGGTGATAACCAACATCTGCCTGCAGCACCATGTAAGAGCACTGTGAGTATTTCTCCCCCCCTTGGAAAAAGTAGGTAACTATGGAGAAAGGGTCACAGAAGTTCTTACCCTCCATTCTGCCCTGAATTTTCTAGAATTCAGGGCCACTGGCTGAAGCCAGTTTTGAGTATTCACTTACCTGGCACCTGCAGGTGAGAAATTGGTCTGCTATAAAGTGAGAGAGTTAAAGGCAAGAATGGACCACTGTAACCACCCTTTCTAATCTCCAAGGTATTTAATTTCAATTCAGTAACCCCATAAAGAACCACATAACCATCTATTTAAGTAAATATCTGGCTAAAATGTGTCTTCTGAAAATATATTGATTCTTAAGACAAGTATATGAACAATCAGTCCTTAGGAGATTTTTTTTCAGTAACAAAAATTATTTCAAAATTAAGCCAAATTTCTAATTTGAGCTTACTTACCTTCAGGTTCCAGATGTCTGAGACATACTTCACCAGTCTGCACACATTCTCTTGAGCCATTCAATCATTTTTTGGTAGCACCATCTTTCTGTGAGGGTACTTTATACTGAGCAAGTCAGCTTTTAATCCTCTTCCTGATAAAGCTAAACCAGCTCTCCATTGAGGCTCTCCTAATAAAGACTCCAGGCCTCAAATCTGTTTGTGGCTTTCTGTGAAATCTTTAATCAATACCTAGGCAACTAAAATATCTGTCACAAAAGAAAGGATATTGAGACAGAAAAGGGCCATACAAGGAGAAGGAGTGTTCACTTCAAACAGCAAGTCTACAGCATTACAAAATACAACGTTCAGATCTAGACTTCATCTGTTTTACTCTGTTTTGTTAAGTTCCAACCTTACCTTTAAATCTCCTACACGTACAGGAACAAAAAATTAGGGGAATCATTGTATTTTCATGTCTGAGGACAAATGTTAGATCCCCCTGCATTGTAGAGAGAGCTGCTTAGGCAGCGTGCAGGGCAGTGTCCAGCCAGAGGCTGGGATTAAGGAGGTGTGCAGAGCCCACCCAGGACAGCCACACTGCCTGGAGGCTGCTCTGCCTCCCCCTGCCAAGGCTGGCCAGCACTGCTTCCACCCTGCTGCAGGACACCTGCCTGCCCCCAAACTGGGCACTGATATTTGGGATTGCTTCCACCCTGCTGCAGGACACCTTCCTGCCCCCAAACTGGGCACTGATATTTGGGATTGCTTCCACCCTGCTGCAGGACACCTGCCTGCCCCCAAACTGGGCACTGATATTTGGGATTGCTTCCACCCTGCTGCAGGACACCTGCCTGCCCCCAAACTGGGCACTGATATTTGGGATTGCTTCCACCCTGCCCTGCCCTGCTGCAGGTCACCTTCCTGCACCCAAACTGGGCACTGATATTTGGGCTGCAGGCCGTGGCTATTCAAGGACCCAGTTCATATTTGCTAAGCTGTTAATTACAGTGTAGGACTTAGTTTCTAATGTCAGTGACATGGCAGGAAGCTCCCAAAGTCCCTACTTCACCCTTCTCCACCAGTACCAAGGGGACTCCATACTACTGTTACTTTCACATCATTATGCTTTTAAAAATGATCAGATCACAGTTTCAAGAAGGAGCCATCCTTGGAATAGCATATATTTAAAAGAAAGGCAATTTCCAATTACTAGAGTCTGTAAAAGCCAGAGATCAGATTCAATTACACTGCACTTTGCAATTTACAATCTGTTGGTGTTCATTTCAGCAGAGGCTTGTTAAATGCTCTCTTGCTGCAGACCTTCAAAATGTTCTTGGCAACTGAAAGAGCAGTGGTTCTTAGTCCAGAGCCTTACCATAGCTTAAGCCATTAAAATCTGGGTCAGACCCCAGCCTCTGCTCAGAAACCCCACTTAGGCAAGCATGGCACATGTTTCAGCCCAGTGAAGGAACCTGGTGGGCTACTGAGCAAAGCTGCTGTGAACCCACATTTAAAATGTGAAGTCACCAGAATACACAAATATGCAATATGTCAGATTCTGACAGGCTCACTGACCTATTATGGTTCCAAATCCAGAATTTGGATGTCCTTGGATTTTCCTTTTTTCAGAGTGAGGCTCTCTGGCTTCACAGTTTGGTTACTATTGCTGCAGCACATAAGTGCTCAAAGATAACAGGCATGTGGTGGAGGTGCTTGCCCTGTTGGTTCCTGATGCACATTCAGCAGATCCATAACCCAAGGCAGGTGGCAAAATCCAAGGGAAGGGCCACAAAGGCAGAGGAGGTGACATTTGCAGGCCTCTTCTCATAAGTACAATGACAAATTAGGAGTGCTACTATAAAAATTAAGCAGCAGTGATAAAGTCAGTAGAATTGTATCAGTTCATACCAGATCAAAATGTGGTGCTCTCTAGGAAACGATGTATGAGTGGGATATAATTGATTAATTGAAGACACAGGTTTCCAAAGAATCCCGGGCTTAGGAAAAATGCAAATGTCTTTAGATGTGTTACAACAAACCAGATTCAATATATACTATTAAAGTTGATGGCAAAAATATTTGCAAAAATGGGAAATTATTACATTTCTAAACTCATCCCAGGGCTAACTCAGTCATTCCTTCCCCCATTTCTGCACATCTACTGGTACAGATCTTGTCAAGTACCTGAAAACACGAAACTTAAGCAGGGAAGGAGAACAACAGAAACAACAGCAAGCATCCCTCTTAAGAGGTACTTTCCAACAAGAAATGTGCCAGAAACACTGCACAGATCCACTAACAAGGCAAATCAAAATGCTTTAAGATTTGTTTAGGAGACTAGATACCAACAAAATCCACTGCCATTCAGTCTTTCCTGTTAACAATGGCTTAGAGTAAAATTAGCATATTTCTGAATGGGCCATTGCCCTGAGGTTGTGGTTATTTACCTTCAGTGTAGTTGTGCAGTGCACCCTGAAAGTTCAAAGTGGGCAGCTGCCTTTGGGCATCATGGGATGCGTTAATTTTGTGTATTCAATTTGAATTTATTTTCAATATTGTGACCTCTCTGCTCCCCTTTCTGCATTTCATTTTTTTAAGTTTGCCTTAGTAATTGTTAGCAATTTTTCATTTTTGTATTGGTTTTGGGTGTGGTGGAAGCCAAACATACTTATCTGCTATTGTTCCTAGTACTGAGCCACATTACCCGTGACATGGGCTACAGGGGTTTTGTGTAATCAGGGTAAATCAGAGTGATTTCAGAGAAATGCATGGAGTCAAGCTCAGGTTGCACAAATTGCTCCAAAGTCAGAGGAGGAACGAGGTCATATAGCAGACAGCAATCTAAAACCTAGATTCGAACAGGTGTCAGTTGACCCTCCTGCCACGAAGAACGATCAGAAAAAGCACCAGGGGAGGATGAACGGGAATGAATCCTGAAGGATTCAGGCATGAGAGCCCTGGTTCTCTCAGAAGTCCAAGGACTGCAGAAGCATGCAGCAGCCTGCAGGACTGCTGGCTCTTACCCTGCCAGTCCTTGGGGGAGCACAGCCAGGGTTGCCCTTGGGCAGCGTCCAACGAGAGGTTTTGTCCTAAACCTGGTGCTAAGGAGGTTCCGAGGAGGAGGTAAAGTTGACTTTGGCAGCCTTGAGGAAAATCTCAAGGCAGTTTTTGAGGGGAAATGAGGGGAAAGCTAGGAGACAGGCAAACTTGGAAATGCAGCAGCTGCAATATTCATCAAAATTTAAGTCACATATGGATTAAAAATGAAGACATAACTTCTGAACTATGAGTATCACTAGGAAAAGGAGACAGGCAATTCAGTGCAAAAGGAATTTCAAAGCTCTGTGTTTTTAGCTAAAGAAGCTAAATGTTAACAGGAGACACTGACATGAAGTTGGCTTTTATAAGGAAGAACTTTCCCTTCCTCGTCCCAGCAGGGCAGCGAGCCAAGCTGAAAGCCGATGATCAAAGGTCAGTCAGCGCTCCCGAATCTCACCAGTTATCAGGATCTCCGCTGGAAACAAATGCTTTCACACTGCAGCTGAGCACGTTTGTAAGGGCTGCTGAAAGCTACATTTCAATTAATGCAGAGGTAATACACTTTGGGTTCTGGGCAACATCAGCATGCAGATATTTCAAGTGGCAGTGAGTCAATACTCTATTACTAGCAGCTCTGCAGGCAAAGTGCCCGCTGGGAATAGGGAGGCAGCTACAGCCTCCCCTACCAGGAGGGGTCTGGCGTGGGGGAGCATACACCTTTGCTGTTTGCCCTGTGCTAGGTTTTTTGGATAAGCTGAATTCTTTGGTTTCTGTGATTATCAGCTCAGCACCACTGTTAGAGGCCTACATTTAATGTAACAACTTTCCAAAACCTACCTCAGAACAAGACCAAGCTTCTGCAGATGGAAAAGCTGATAATATGAATTATGAGAGCCAGCTTTTGCTGCACTACTCAAGTAGGTCTTAGAGGACTGCCTGCCTACATTCCCCCAAAAGTTCACATCTCATCACTGTTGGAAAGTAATACATATGGCGGTGTGTGTGTGTGTGCATGTGTATGTATATATATAAAAAAAGATATATATATAAATATATAACTTACAAGGGATCACACAACTGGAGTCAGACATAATTAGTTAGGGAAGGAACCACACAGCATTTCACATTTCCTGCACAAAAGACCCATAGGTTTCTCTCAGTTTGGGTCTTGGCTATCAACTGCATTCCACTTTTTGACCTTGAGCTGTTGGGAAGTATTTTCTGGACTAGACAATTAGGAAGAAAGTGGAACAGTATGTGAAGACTGGTGTGTGGTTATGTACTTTTGAGCAGGGTGGCTCATTGATGGGAGATGAGCCACACTACCTGGAATTTTCTGTTCCTCAGAATGAATCCTGGTATGAACAAGTTATTGAAGGAGAAATTCAGAAAAAATACTTAGGGTTTTGTCTGAAAAACATCATACTGGTAAACAAAAAGGCAAGGAATTGGGATTTTTTCCCATGAGACTGTGCCTGGCAACTCCATTCTGCTCTGTCACACTCATACACCACAGTGCCTGGTGGAAAACGAAGAACTTAAGAAGGAAAATGGCAAAATCATTCATACAATATGGGTGGGCTAAAATAGAGCTAAAGAGGAAATAAAAGATATTATATCCACAAACACTGATTAAGTTGTGGGCGTTAATGAAGAACAAAACTTTCCTTCATTGAGCTAAAACAGTAGTTGGGACTGAACATTTCCCAATATGCATAAAACAGAGAAATAAAGCTGTATTTTTTTAAATGAATGAAATTCTCTTGGGAGATGGTTGGCACAAAGTCTAAGCACAAATGAAGATCCACTTCAATCCATAGAATAGGATTTAAAGCCATAGACTTTTTTTTTCACCAGGGATCATTTCATCCTCCAGCAGGCAGAGAAAGGAATGACAGAGGAAACCAATCCAGCAGCCTCAGAAAAAAAAAAAAACAAAAACTAACTGATAAGTTGGAAAATAGCAGCTCAGCATGCCTTGTGGGTTTTCCTCCCCCTTTTAAATTATTGCAGCATTTATTCCTCCGCACTCAATTCAAGTTCCTTGTATATTCATCACTTCAGAAAGGAATTTGAGTGGAGTGGTAATGCATAGTCAAGTAAAAGATTTGGATTTACTTATGGCATTCTCAAAAAATGCAGATTTATCTTTGTATCAGTAGATTTTGGAGATGTGCCAACTAAGAAGGTAAAACACAAGGAAAGCAGTAATTTCAATTTTTTTCTGCGTAGCATTTAGCTCTTCAATTAAAGTTGGGAGAATTTTTTTCAATCTTTGTCTTATTGTTGAAACACAAAACTGCTTTCTGTTCAGCAAATAATCTTTATGTCATGCAGTGTTTAAAACCCTATAGTGACAGATCTCTGCATAGGATACCTCCAGATTAGTGTGGAGTTTCCTGACTTCACTGCAGCTTAGCAAAGATGTGGAGCTCACTGCACGTGGAGTCCACATCAGCAAAAACCGTCAATAAAATTTTACATGTTACCAAAAAACCCCAAACCACCAGATTTCTATATACCTGTATCTTCCTTGCCAAAGCAGTGCAACTGTGGAAAAACTGAGATGAAGAGGGCAAAGTTTCCTTTCTCACTCTGTATCAGGGCAAAGACAAACTGGCTTTCAGTTGCTGCTTTTCTCCTGGCTCTGCTGTTCCAGCTGACCTTTGAGCAGGGCACAGACCATGGTGCAGAAAACAGCATTGGAGCTCAGCTCCCGTGAATCACCCATTTTCCATGTGGAATTTAACCTCATTATCACCTCTATCACACTCAAAATTGAACCCTTGACATCCACAGACTATGATTTAATCTGTGCTCCACCTCCCACAGAGCACTTAGTACTGAAACAAGGATGACTACATTTCTTTAAAAGTTTGTCACATTTCATTTTGCAGATCAAAAAATTAAGACATCATGTGTATCAAATTCACCCACTTCAGTTACTTTGCATGTAAGCTTGATTTCATTAATTGTTCTGTACACTGTATTCATTTTGAGCACAAAGATGAAAACCCCAGCCAGAGTCAGGTCCTGCTGAAAGCTCTGACTCATTCTCATATTTCTCTTTGCTCCAGGGCCTCTTTCTTCCTAACCTTTATATTCTTTCACTGTAAAAAAGACTCAAAAAACCCCAAAAAAGCCTCTTCCCCCATTTACTGATGCTAGCAAGAGTAAATGGGTTTTGTTCACAGCCTTAATATAGCATCATCACCATTCTCCTCCAGGTTTTCAATGAAGCTGCCTACTTCATCTCATCAGTAGTCACCAAAATCAGTTGAAACATTTCTATGGATTCCAGTGGGCACTGAAATAGGCCATTATAAAACCTAACTTGTGCAGTTTTACGAAAATCTACTTAGTTCTAGGTGATTTTTTTTCAGAAAGGATTTTAATACTTGAGTCCATTACATAAGTTACAGAACAACCCATAGGCCCGTGGCTGCCAAAGTGAAAATAGAAGGAAACACTCATTGAAATCATGCTTTCAACACACACAAGAGCTCTGCTTCTTCTAATCTTCTACAACTAGGATGGGAAAGGACTTCTTGGGTTCAACGAGTTAGTGAACATCACCAAAAACCATCAAGCATTTCCTGGTGGGCATCAGAAGGTGAAGGAGATGACAGCCCTTCTACCAGTCTTCTCTTTGTGGCATTTGCTGTCAGAATCTAATCTTTGCTAACCTCTGACAGATGCACCAACCCCCTCCCCCGAGGTATGAGGTGCTCCCCTTTGTTCTTCACACGTTAATCTGTGCTGAGGACAACTGCAGCACCTCAGCTACATCAGGGGAGAACTACTAGGCTCACATGATGAAGTTTGTGGCAGGCAAAGGTTCATCAAAAAGGGGGCTTAATTATCTCTTTTTCCTTTATTAACACCTATTGAATCTCATCCTGTAATCTCAGGCAGCACTTCTCACTCATGGTGTGCCCGTGAATGAGAACACATCCAGTGTCTGGCACAGCCCCTCTTGCAAGTGTTCTGCTGGTGCTGCTCTTTCTTCTCCCCGTTCTGAAAATCGAATTGGGATTTGCAACATGCAAAACACCTCAGCAGAGGATCAGCATTTCAAGGTGGCTTGCATTTTTTAATGCTGTTTCCTCACCACATCACACAAATACTTTCGTTCTCACTTATCCGATGGTAACTTTGGATATGTGGGGTTGTGGGATTGCTTCACACAGCAGGGATGACTACATCTACTATAACTACACTGAACAGAGAGAAGTTTTCCTCAAGGAAGGGATTATTCAGCTTAGTCATAGGCTCGTTTATATCAGATTCTCTCATCACAGGGTCATGACCCAGCTGAGATGACTTACTCTTCTATAGATTTCAGAACCAAAGTCCAAGAAAAAGAAAAAAATACCCCATCAGTCTTCAGCCAGGTTGAAGACTTTTCCCCCTTCCTGGCAGGAAAGCCAGCATCAGCAGCATTATGTAACTCCCACACATTGTGGGCCCCAGGAGCCACTGTTTCTAAAGCATCCTGCTCTGCACCTTGCACTTTCACGCTGCTCCCTAAAGTCTCTTCCCAAAACTGGTACCTACAAGCCCAGCCCAAGGCTTTCAGGCCCTTTTACAAGGGTCTCTCTTCCTTAAAGGCCTCAGTATCAGATCCTCAGTGTTAATTCCTGCAGATGTCCTGTACCTCCTTGCCAGACTATTTCCCTCCTCATGAGAGTTTATGTCTGCTCCCTTCACCTGGGGTGAGTAAAGCAGAATGAAGGTTGAACTCCTGCTCCTCTGAGGGGTCCAGCTCACCATACCACAGGATGATCTCCACAAGGGGTAGCTTGGCCCACTGGCATCCATTCCACCTGAGCTTCTGGGACACATAGACATGCCTAACTCTAAACATGAGAGCAGCCCCCAGCAATCAGAGTAGTGGCATTGCCTACTCACCTCCCTAAGTGCTTAACTGCACCAGAGCTGATGTGACCTAGCTTTGGCTCTGGATTTAAATGCTGGAGGCTGAGTTTTTGCTTGCTGTTTTAAAGGAGCAGAGCAAGCCTCCTTTTTCAGATACTGAGCTCCAGCTGGTTTAGCTAATGTCAAGGGAAATCATGAGTCCTTTGGAAATCTCTGAAATTTAGGCACGTAATGTGTAAAGGAAGATTGTACAAACAATGCAGCCAAATAAGTAAATCTTGGTGACAGAACAGCCATTTACTGAGGAAACAGCATACAGAGAAGAGGAATTAGCTGGGAAATACTGTTTTGTAAAATTATTTGTCCAATTTCCATGTAAGCTATCAACAAATCTTGGAAATTACCTTGGAGATTTCCAGCCACTGGAACACTGCTGCCAGCTCTCTATTTCCATGCCACAGAGATAAAAAAGATCTACTGAACAGCCCTCCCTTGCTTCCATGCTGCTCTTACACAACTTTTCCACTATTTTCTACATGGTGACATTTTTAAACAATAAAAACTTCCACCTGGCATAGGACACTCCTGCTCTCCCTCCATTTCTGAAGCACAGTAGGATCAATGATTCACCATGGCTAACAAAGAATGAAGGGGCTGCAGAACGGCCCTAGAAAAAAAAAATCAGATGTACAAGTTCCCTGTTGTGAGAAATGAAGCCAACTCTGCCAGCCCTGCACTGCCACTGCAGCACAGAGTTCTTGGTGCAGACAGTCAAGAAGGCTTGGAAAGAGACCCTAGGAAGTTGCATTTCCACCAGTCCTCCTGAGATTTACTGGAGCAGGATCATAAAGTTAGCTTGCTATTTATTTCCACATTAACTCCACTGAAATAAGAGTGGGCCAGGTACAAACACTAAAACAAGAACAAACCTGGCATTTAATCCAAACCCTGAGACTTGACACAAGCATAAAAATGTAATATATTTTTTAAAAGGTTCAATTTCCTTCAAATGCACTTATCTCTAGGGTTGCAGGTGCCAGCCAAAATCTCCCTATCTCCAGAGATAAATAGTGAGATTATGAGATCATATCCTCTGAAATTAATTCCCTGGTATTCAGTTTCTCCAGCTTCGATCCATGAATTCTGCACAAAATGTTTCAGGGAACACAGTGCATCTCAGCTAAAGATTACTTGTTAATAAACAAGATTATTTTATGAACAACACAGAAATCAGAGAAGGTCAATAAACAAACCCTATTTTAATAACATCTTCTGCATTGGTTCCCCAAGAGGACCAGAGCAGAAAGTGAATTGATGTTTCTATGAAAACTCCAGCTCCACATACTCTGCTGCTGTTAATCAGACTTCTTAATTGCTCTGGAGCAAGACTGTGCATGAGCTGAGGATGAGGACTCTCCTGGACAGGGGGTCAAAGACAACTCTGCTAAAATGAGCAATAGCATGATAAAATGGCAATAATCTGATAAAAACCAGAATTAAGGTGCAGAACATGGGCCTCTCCAAGAAGTGCAGAATGCATCTTAGGCACACGGGCTATGTGCTTTTAGAAGCAGATTGCAATTAAATCATCCAGCAGTAAGTGGGTGAATGGTCATTTTTTTGGCTGAGCAAGAAGCAGGAGAGCTTAACAGTCTGCTCAAACATTTTATCCTCTGCATAGCCATTTTCAGCCTATCTGTGGCCAGCCTTTTGAGGTACCACTGCATTAAAAATGTTCTTCCCTGAAGGTACTTCCACGCCACAGCAGATGTCACTGACTTGGCACTGTTTGAAGGGTCTATTAAAAGTCATGTAATTAATTACTTGGGCTGTCATCACAGCACTGCTTTTGAGATATTTAAAATGGTTTATTATTGATAGCCTTATGCTGCAGTGTGCCGAGCACCTTCCCCCTCACCCCTGGATGCTGAGACAAGGGCCAGTGCAGGCTCCCCAGGCTCTGAGCATCCTGTCTCCTCCTGAGGCTGCTGCTGCCTGTGGCACTCAGCACAGGGCCCAGTGCCACCACTCCTGGGAGGCCTGACCCAGCAGCAGGCACTGTGGCAAGCCCCAGGTGCTTGGAATACTGAATCCCATGTCAGTGAATGATTTGGGAAAGTGATATTGCCTGCAGCTGGGCAGGACCCACACCAGAGTGGGGGAGCACGACAGGAAGGGAGCAGCAGGGCTGAACTGCTCCACACCAACCACAAGCCCAGTCCCCCTTGCCTTGCTCAGGGGACATAACCTGTGGTGAGAATAAGCATGAAGGAGAAAAAATGAGCCTTGGAAAGGGGGAAGGAAAGATGCTTTCTCTGAGTGTTTTAGTGTTAGCCTTCTTGCCTTCCAATACCCAAATAGTTAATTAAATACATAAATAATTGGCAATATATTAATTCAATTTCCCTCAAGTCTAGCTTGTTTTGCCCATGATGGTAACTGAAAGTGATCTCCCTGTCCTCATTTCAACACATAAGCTTTCTCATTCCTGATCTTCCTTTTTCTCTCCCCTTCCTCTTAAGGAGGAGAGTGAGTGAGCCACTGGTGGGAGTTTGGCTGCCAGCCATGGCCATCCCACCACACTTGGGTACCAAACATCTCACAAGGACAAATACTGAACCATGTGCAGGGACCTGGGAACTACAGCACCTGTGGAAACCTCAGTGACAGGGATGGCTCCTGGTGCCCACTCATCACCAGACTCAGAGAGAGCTGTGACACCACCTTTGCTAAACTCTCAGGCTGCACCCAATTCCTTCATGAGGAAGTGTCTCTTGGGCTCTGCTAAATTTCTGCCAACACATTTGACTTCCATCCTGGGACAGAAAATGCAGTATAGCAAAGCATTCTTGAAAAATTGCTGAGCTCTTCTCTGTGGCAGTTATGAAAACATCTATTGCCAATAAAACGAGAAGGAACAAATTCTCAGAGGCGAAAAAAAATCTATAGGCATACAGAGGATAAAAGAAGTAAGAGTAATCTGCTGCCTAGGTCTCTAAAGCACAAATCTTTGGTTAATTTCAGTGGCTGATATTGCTGTTGTTTGTTTCATTTTAGACATACCACCAGGAACAGAAAAAGAAGCATCACATTTAGGGTTAGGTTATAGAAGATAATTTACACAGTTTCCTCTCAAAATTGATTCAAAATGTCTCAGCTATGAGCCAGGTCATGCAAGCTAAGATATCCCTAAACACTGTAAACAGAGTACAAATAAATATGAATTTGAAATATGAAGAGAGGGGGATGTCTCCAGGCATTTTTCTCAGCATCCTCCCTCGGTGATATGAAGAGTCATCAGCACACTAATGAACACAGTCACGCTCAATATTAACAGGAACTTTTCTCAAGTGCTACCAAGGGCCAAGAAATATGACATAGGAAGTCATATAAGAGTGGTTAAAGTAGAAAGAAAGCAGAACACAAGCAGATTTAGGACCTCACCTGAAGTCTATTGAATAGAATGGGTAGAAACCCCTTGACTCAGTGATGCCTTATATCTTTCTTGAGAGAGAAGCATTAAAACTAGCATTTTCTCTGTAGGAAACAAAGCTACAGATACTTCTCCAAGCCCAGAGACAAATCTGCAAAGCAACAGTAATGAAAATGAACTGGAAGTGAAAGCAGGGAGCTCGCTAGGTATGACTGAGCCATGCAGTTTGGCAGCTATGCAAGCTCATGTATTTAGGGCTGCAAACATGTATACATGATGTGGTGCTGTGCCAAGTGATTCAGGCTGGCTCTAAAAGAGACACTTGTGTAACCAAAACCTCTATGGCCATCTTTGCTTGGCACCCCATTTGATCTCAGAGGTGTAGAAGGTTTTACCTCAGCAGCAGGAGGCAACACTTGAACTGGCCAAAGCCAGACTGACTAGTTTCCAGCTACAATGCATGTCCTCCATCCAGGAAAGTTTTCCCATGAAAGAAAGAAAGGCTGTGGGGAAAAAGAACCCCAACACCCAGGAATCATCTATACAGATTGTTACAGCTGGTTGCACTTGACAAAATGCAGTGCTCCTTGTGGCTGCTGCAAGATCTGCTAGATGCTGTCTGCTGGCCACAGTGGTGCTCCCAATGAGGAAAACTCTCTCCTTTGGAATAGGAAGAGGCTCTACTTGATCCCAAAGTAGAGACTGTGGATGAACAGGCTATTTTTTCCTCTGTTTGAACTCTGAATTTGCATGAGAAGTTTACCATTTGAGTATCATTCTATTCTGCACTGATTTATCTTTTTCTCCCCCACTTTCTGCAAATTGAAATAAATGGATTAACTAGAATTCACTTGACCTTCTGTTTTTTAAAACTGAGTCTTACTTGTTATGCTCATACAAGGTGGCACAGAACTAAGCAGACATCCAACCTAGACAGGCAGGCTTTTATGTTATGTAAAGCATAAGCAGATTTCAAAGCAAAGCTACTATTAACCTCTGCCTAATTTTTTCTAAAAGGATTTTTTTTAAAGAATTTGAAAGCAGGGCAAAGCGAAAACTGCATTTCAGAATAAGGCTTGTTAAGCAAATGCCAGTGAGATAATACATGACTCAAGCATACTGCAATGCTTCCCTTCATCTGTCCTCCCATTTACAGAAATAAAATCACAGAATGGGTGAGTTTGGAAGGGACCACAGTGGTTCAAGCTCCCTGCTCAAGCACATTCATCCATTGGAAGAACTCTTGAATATCTCCAAAGAGTGAGACTCTACAATCTCTCTGGGCAATCTGTTCCTGTGCTCAGTCACCTACACAGTGAAGAAGTTCTTCCCCATGTTCAGGTGAAATGCTGTGATCCAGTTTCTTCCTGTTGCCTCCTGTCCTATTGCTCAGATGGAGCAGAGCCTGGCTCCATCCTCTTGGCACCCCCCACCCCCCTTCAGTTACTGATGGACATTTCTGAGCTCCCCTCTCAGTTGTCTCTTCTCGAGGCTGATCAGGCCCAGCTCCCTCAGCCTTCCCTGGTAAGAGAGATGTTCCAGTCCCTTAATCATCTTTGTTACCCTCCACTGGACCCACTCAGGAGATCTACGTCTCTCTTGTACTGAGGAGCCCAGAACTGGACACAGCACTCCAGATGTGCCTCACCAGGGCTGAGCAGAGGGACAGGATCACCCTGAGCTGCTGGCAGTGCTCTTCCTAATGCTCCCCAGGATACCAGTGGCCTCCTTGGCCACAGGACACACTGCTGGCTCATGGATGGCTTGCTGTCCACCAGGACACCAAGGTCCTTCTCCACAGAGCTGCTTTTCCTCAGCCTGTGCTGGTCCATGGGGTTATTCTGCAATTCTCTTCGAACCTCAGATGGTTCCTCTGTGCCCATCTCTCCACCCTGCTGAGGTCCCTCTGAAGGACTGCACAGCCCTCAGGGGAATCAGCCTCTCCATTTCAGGTTGACTCTCTCACCATCAGGTGGCCCCTCTTGCTGTGTGTGCTGCACACCCTGATCTCAGCACATCTGCCTGTTCATGTGATGGTAATAATCAAAACTACTCTGAGATAGCAGAGGGTGCTGCTCCAGATCATGGTGTAGGTCTTATGAATTTACTGCTTCATTTGGGAAACATCAGGTGAATATAAAGAAGCAATTGCATTTGTACTTTCTTCTCTCTTACTCATGTGCCAGAAGCTTCTTATTAGGGATATTCAAGTGACCCGTGTGACAAATTACTGCCTCAATAACTTTCCCTATGAGCACTGCCACAATTGTGCCATCACAAATCCAGCCAGTAACATTTCAGCATTGTGCCAGGAGCAGACCAGAAAATGAAGGACACACAGTTTACTTCTTAGCAGTTCAGTCCCCAAAGAGTGACAGTGCCCAAATGCCTCAGTTCATGCCCACTAGGAAGAACCAGGTAACATTCCTGCTTTTCTTTTTTCATCACCTACCACTTTGAAGAGGGCTGACTAAGGATCTCAGACACTGAAAACCAGACCTATCAGGTAATGCAGCACTTCTCTCTTTTTACAGCAACAGGACTATTCTCTCTTGGCTACTGTATTCTAAACATATGGAATGAAGCCAATTATCTCAATTATTGGTCTTCAATAGTTGGGTGCTCTAATCTGCTTTTCCCTGTGTTTGGATCAATCCTGTCTTTTCTGAAACCTCTTTGAATCTTTCCTCAAATATCTGTCAGTAATAGCTGATCAAAACTCAAAACTTCCACCATGTGGGGAAGTCCAATGATGATGAAGTCCTAAGACCCTGCAGTACAAATCTGAACATTTCTAACACTCCTCTGGTTCAGATGCAGCTAGAGGTAGGCACACTCAAACAGCCATCCATTAAAGCCTAACCAAGGCTAAAATAGACAGGCTGTGCAGCTTTGATGTGGATATTTATTTCCCTGTTTTGTCTTAACTCCTGCAATCTAACTCCTCCACCCAGCTATGTACGGTGCTGATCTCATATCTGTATAAGATACTGACCAACCTCAGGCCATACAAACTTCAAAACAGACATTCCATCCTCTCTGGAAGATGTCAAAACATTCAAGTTTGCTTTATAAGTAAAAACACAAAAAAAGGGCAAAATAAAATACTGAAATTACTTTTCAAAGTGCTTTGTACCAACTTAGACTGTATGCAACATCTAAAATTACAATTGGAGCAAGATGCTTTTGGCTTGTCAAATTTAAAAAAAAGTTCAAAAACTTTCCTTGAAATTTTAAAAAGAATGTGCATGTGTATGTGAAATACAATTTCCAACACCAAACCTATTTGTTTGAAAATTTTCAACTGTTTTGCTTCAGTAATTTAGCTCCTGTTCCCTGAACAGCTGATTGTTTTCACTGTTTTCTGTTAATAAACAGCACATAATTAAAGATAAACAAGGTACCACTGCAGGATGACTTGAAGGAAAAGGAGTTACCTCAGTGGTACCACGCAACATATGCAGGGCTCTGAATTAGATAAGAATAACATGGTTTAGCTTTCCCCTGCAGAGTTTCAGTGATTCTGGTCTCCCCTAAAAAGAAATGAACAGAACTAGAGCAAGTATTCCCAC
The DNA here is from genome assembly GCF_051311805.1 of Agelaius phoeniceus. Taxonomy (NCBI): domain Eukaryota; kingdom Metazoa; phylum Chordata; class Aves; order Passeriformes; family Icteridae; genus Agelaius; species Agelaius phoeniceus. The sequence continues at coordinate 88,669,229 of NC_135267.1, read as the reverse complement.
TAAAACTCACACTGACAAAGCAGAAAGGACTTAGTAAAACAGCACAGGTCTGTTCTACACTCTTTGCTGTTACTTCAGGTTTAAGTCTTGAAATTTGGACTTAAATATGTTTTCAATACATGTTTATCTGTCCACCTGACTATATTTTAAGGGAGCAATCATTAACTAAGTATCCATGTTACAATCATCTCAACCATTGTGTGGTCAATTTTGAGTGCCTTCTCTTTTAACAGTTTTTAAGAAGCAGTCTTTATAGCTATGCATCGTGAAAACAGTTTCTAAAAGGAATTTTGCAGGAATCTTTAGCTTGGAAAGCATAGATAGCCCAGAGAGATGTGTGCTCTCCACTCAGTACCTAGTGGATATTTCCTGTATCAGAGCATCCTGGGCACAGCTCTCAGAGAAGCAGGCAAACATTCATGAATTCCATGATCCCCTGCAGCACTACAGCGTGGCACAGAGGGGTCCTCTGAACGTGGAGCTGCAGTGGTGCCATGTTAATGTCACAAGCTGCAGACATCACCAAAGCAATATAATTTACAAACTCATTACCCTGTCTCCCCCTCCTGCTGCTCATCCTGCAAGACAGCTCTCTGCCCAAAATGGGACTTCACCAGGCATGGACTTAATCTGAGTAGTAGGGAAAGAAAAGCACCAGAACAAGACAGAAGGGATCTTCAGAAGTTGCAGCTCACCTCTGCGATTCCTTGCGTTTTCCATCCTGGAATAGCTCTGAACAACCATGCAGTGAGCAGCCTTTGTCCTTTACAGATGGGACTGGTCTGGCCTCAGAAGCAGCCCACTTTGTGAATGCCTCTGCTACATGAGTCCTGGTTTCAACCTATCCTTTACAAGCATATAGGCAAACAAATGAAGAAAAAAAAAGACAAAAAAGAAGCCAGACTATCTAGTATTGTCTCAATTTAAAAAACATGAGTGACTGCAAGAGCTAGGTATTTCTACAGCCAGCCACATTCCTAGTATCCCTGTGCACAGTCTGTGTAATTTGTAGTATGTTTTATCTATCCTTCAGTAAGTCCATCTGTATGTATGCTATAGTTACCACAGGAGAGTTAAAAATACATCCTAGGTGTAGCAATACATAAGGCAGATCCTCACCAGTAAACTAGGAAATGAGTAATTCCCCCCTCTCCTGAACAATTCTTCACAATGACAACTCCCTCCTTCCCACACACCTACACTCTCACAGCCTGGAGGAGCTGGGGGCGGGGGAAAGCTGAGCTTTGCAATGTTGTCTGGAAGCTCATCAGATCCAGGCCACTTCCAGTTAAAGGAGGGAGCAAGTTCAAAGCCTCTGCTATCTCTGCTCTGAACTGGCATTGTGCTCAGAGACATCTGTGCCTGCTGCTGAGACACAAGTCTGCTGAGCCAGAGAAGAATGTGTACGAGCATGTCCCCCGTCAGGAGATAAAAACAGGATAGCAGGGAAACCCCAAACCTGCTCAGGTGGCTGACAGTACTGGAACACTGACTTGAATTGACAGGAGAAAATGTCAACCAAATCCAAGTGAACTACAGTGGCTTCTGAGCTCTGGCAGAAGATGCTGAGGGGGAGAGAAGACCAAAGCGAGGAGATGCGCAGAGGGAAGGTAATCCTGGCACTGTTGACATCATCATGCTGTGTGCATCTGAAAGGTTCCAAGCTGCAGGCTACTTTGCAGCATTGGCTTTTTTCCCTTCCCTAAATGCATGCACTTTAAAAGTCTCTGGTTTTCAAATCCTAGATATTGTACTGGGAAATTAAGAAACAGCCTTCCAGAACAGTAAGGTATTTCAGCAACTATCAGAAAGACATGCTTGATGATAAGCTGTATAATTTGTCACATCATTTCCCTTCTACCAACTGTTAAAGGATTCTGAATTGTGATAAAAATTGCCCAATTGCTGCCATTAGCTTGGGCCTGGATTTTTTGCAGCATCCATGACATCTTCAGAGTCAGTTCACTGACTAGAGATGGAGCTACAAACACACACCTTGCATTTGCCATGACAAATACAGTGACAACAGCTGTGGCAGGTCCCATCTCTGGTCCTTGAAATCATTAAAGAAGGGAAGACGAGTGGGGAGAAAACAGACATTTGCATGATTGTGATCCAAACCAGGTTTCAGCAGAGGTGGGTTCCTACTGCCCTCTGCTGTAACATCCTTTTACAACTCCTAGGAAGGAAGCACGACTGCCTGACGTGCAACACTGGGTGTTACACCCAGATTGTATTAAAACTGTGGAGAGTGGAACAAGACAGTTAAAAACAATAGGCTTTGGTTTCCTGCTGCTGCTTTTAATTCTTGAAGTGGATACATACTTCCCAGATGTTGACCCAGGCTCTAGCAAATTACTGGTAAGTCTCCCTAGCAAAATATTCCATGGAAGCTGCCTGAAGCTTCTTTGGCACTGCACAATCACTGCAGCACCAGAAACACAGCAAATTTTCCTAGCAGCAAAATGGGATACTTTGACTGGACAACTCAAGTGGTTTATATATATTTAAAAAAGGAAAAAAAGTCTAATTCATCATCTTAATATGAGACAGCAATATAACTTAGGTAATGAATAATAAAGAAAGGTCACCATGCAATACTGATGTGTATTTGCAAGTTGATCCATTTACAGAATTCCTTTCAGCTGTTTTTCCAGTAGTTCTTGATGGAGATTTCTACAGAGCTACCAACTTATATAACAAAAGTTGAACAAGTCATTTTTGTCTGTGTGCTTTCCCTTTACTACTCAAACACCAACAACAGTAAATTTACTGAAGCTGGCTGAGATATATCATGTTTCTTCTCTTGCCTCTACTGTTCATGCAAACAAAATGATTTCCTGTAGAAAACACTACATATTTAAGGGCAGTAAACAAGATGCCTCTATTTAGTTTGACACCACAGCCCTTCCCCCTCCCAAAATAAAACAAACATCACAACGTCTGTAACATGACAATTGTAGCTTGGCAACATGCACATGTGAAAGATTGCATGTGTGACAAATCTTGTCACATACAGACAGGCTACACCTAAATTCAAGGAGAGGCTGAGATTCTCAATGCCATCTGGGTATACACATACTTCCTGTCACAAGGAATAGGAACTGGACATTCCAATCACTCTAGTGGACTTGGAATTCCCTTCTGTGAACAGCTTGTGACACCAACATTTACTCCTGTTGTAATTTCATTCCTAAAGTCTTTGCAGTAACTCTGCAAGCAGCTGTAGTTAAGGGAGAACACAATCCTAAGCCAAGGCTGCAACACATGGGCACTGCATGGGCAAGGAACTGATAAATCCACAGATAAATCCACACCTGCACATATCTACATCCTCATACAAGGCTAACAAGACTCATTGCCTTTCTAATACCCTCTCTGAACTTTGGATCAAGTTTCCTCCATGAGCTGCTTTCCCTTCAAAGAAAGGAGGACATAATTACAGTTCTCAAATGGCCTGAGGCATTCAATTCCTTATTTTTTTTCAAGATCTGCATTCAACTTACATGAAAAGGACAAACAGTAACCTAATGAGGCATTTGAGTTATGGGAAATCCTGGGAAAAAAAACTGAGAACAGAGCCTGCAGGCAACTGCACAAATGCTAGTGAGATTTGGGATTCTGTGAGGTTTTCAGAATAACATCAAATGACTGGAGTAAATTTGCTCAAGGAATGGGCTGGATCTTTTTAAAGATCTGATTCTGATCTTAAACTGTGTTTGTCTGCAGTGTAGAGATGCACAGGTGGGTGCCTGTTACTTACCCCACTGTTAACCCTTTAGATTTCAGCAGAGCCTTCTTCAGGGCTCTTTTTTGCCTTCTTAGCAAACAATCCACTTCAATAATTTTTCTGGGTGAGATTAAAAATGTATTTTTCCCACATGAAAAAAAAAAAATCCTGCAAATAAGAACAGGCTCTGGAAATTGAACTAGAGATTTGGAAGAGAGTTTTTCTGGAATCTAGGGTGTGGCTTTGGGGAAAGCCACACGAATTTCAATACACAAATAGTCTTAATGACAAAAGGGAACTACTTCTGTTTTTAATTAAGTACACACATAGGTTCTCCACTATATCAGTGGACTAAATCAAGGACTAAGGACTGCTAATCCATATAAAAGCTTCATTCTAGGTTATGTATACTTGAAGATTGAATTGATTAAATCAATTGACTTGAATTGATTGAATACATTGGTCTGAAAGGCTAGAGTGCAACTACTGTTCTACACTACAATAGTGCAAAACTACCAAAAGATAAAGCAAAAACCAGTGAAACCCTAATATAAGTAAGCCCCTATTGGCCTTAAAAGCACTACTGAAATCACAGTATGAAAGACATGCCAGAATGTTTCTGGTTTCACTTTCACGTCCAATTAATTCTCACATTTGCACAAAGTCTCCTCTTTTTGAACATTTATTTTACCTGCTAGAAAAGACTACAGGCTCAGCAAATCTTAAGTTACACACTATTTCTAATCTTATATAATGTACTACTCATCTTGGCATACAAATTATTTCATAGAGGTTGATTACCCAAGTGGAAGGCAAGGCCTGTCCTCTTGCTCCCACAAGTTAATCTGATTAAACAAAACCCATCTGAACAACTGATAGGTACTACTGCCTGCAGACTCTGCAAAATCAAAGTCCATATGGCTACAATGCTTCTTCACCAACAAAGTCCCAAAAGCTTTGATGAGCAAAAGGCAGAGGAAGCAGACCTGCCCTCTGCCGAAAACACCAGGAGAGAGGGAGCAGTATCACCTCATTTCACCATTACAATAATAAAGCCTCTCCCTGGGACAGGTCAGCAACATAAATGCAGTCAAGTTTATCATGAGTTCTCTTTCCCTCTCCTTAGAGAAACATCTCACAAGGGAGAGAGTGAGACTTGTGAGTGAGTGAGAATTCAATTTCTTCAGGCTGTATTGGGGTGAGGTTCCCATGGCATCATCTTCCTCATACACCCTCACACAGGTTCCAGCATCTTACACAGTCCCTGGAGATCTGGAGATGCGAGCAGTTTATCTCAAACACTTTCCAGAGTGGTAAAGAGGCAGAGACTGCTCTTCCCTGTCAGCAGAGGGTTACAGAAGATGATAAATGCAATCTTCAAGTGCAATTCTTTCTTCCACTAGCTCAGTTCTATTGCATATCACCTGTCCAAAGTCATTTTCCCTTCAAAGGACACCCTTTCCTTTCAGGTGACAGCTGGCAGCTCTCCCTTCCTTAGTAACAGTCTTGAGATAAACATAAATAAAACTTCAGGTTGCTGAGGCTCCCAAGTTACCTTTTTTCCCCATAAATATAGGATTAGGCTTTGGAATAACTTACCTGGAATTAAAATTGTACAGTAATTAGATACAGAGCAGGATGACTACAATGAGAGGAGCTACTGGAAAGGGCTTCACTGGGGTTTCAACAGTCACATTATGCAGCTTCCTTCAGGATGCATTTTTTTAGTCTTGCAGGACTCAGACATGTCCATAGGAGTGAACTAGAAAGGGCCTGAGACTGGAGCCAAGCACTATCACACAGCTGCTCTATAATTTAATTTTTAGCACAAACCTTGACACACTTCCACCCATGCCAAAATGCCATTTACAAACAACACACACATGTACCATTTCCACACTGCAGGAGAAAGATCTGGCAGTGCATGATATTCACTTACAACAAGAACTTATCGTAAGAGTGAGAGGGGAGAAGATTTCTCTTATCTGGACTTGCTACATCTCACTACAGATATTCTTTGGTGAATACTTCATAAAATACCTAAGACAACAGGAATGGACTGAGGTGAGTGCTTGATCTGGAGACTCATTACATACAGGGATGTATTAGAGGAACCAGCTAGTAAGGTTAATTAATTATTTCATGGTTATAGAGAATCACAGAGTCCTTTACATTGGAAAGGACTTCTCAGGTCATCAAACCCACCCCTTAAGCAGTGGTAGTCCTTCTCTGGGTGTGCCTTCTCACCAAAATCAGTGGGAAGTGAATATGTGCAAGAGGACACAGACCTTGTCACCAGGAAGGTTAAGCCTACCTGCTCTGCATCACTGGAAATAGAGAAAGGAGATCACAGCAAGAAGCAGCTGCAGCCCTGGGGTGTGCAGCAGTACCTGTGGCATAGAAGCAGCTCAGAAAGGAAGATGCTGTTGCCAAGGCAACAAAAGAGTGCAGAGGTTCTGGGCATCCTCTCCTGGACTCCCACAGAGAGTTGGGTTTTGCTCTGGCAGAGCCAGGAGGACAGGAGGCACTACCCCCATGTGCCCTCACACAGGACAGCACTTTTCCTCTGGGACACAGGGCTCAGCTGGCACAGGCAGTGCAACATCTCATCAGCTGAAGCCAGACAGAGTCTGTTTCTGTTTAGCAGAAGTTCCAGCTGCTTTCAGAAATCCCAATGATAAAGTACAAGCCAAAAGAAAGAAATCCAGATTCTATCTTTCCATTTAGTTCTAAATTAGCAACTGTGGCCCTTGAAATTGTTGCTTTTTTGCCATCATCCTGAGAAAATCAGTTGCTTGTCATGCCTCAATTAATACATGACCTGACAGGTTTTTTGTTGGGATCCAACAAAAGACATTCAGCAGATATTAATCATTAGACAAGCTTCAAATGAGACTTTCATGTTCAATAAAAGGCTGATCCCATGCAGTAGTAGATAAACCTTGATCCCAAATAGATGGCCTTTGTACAGTGTGAGAGGAAACCTTTGCCTTCCAGGTTTTTTTACTGGATACTACTTGCTAATGATCCATGTGGGATTCTGGCCAGAAAAGCTGACTCACTAGGGATGGCCTGCCTCACAGTACAGCCATCAGAGCACTGAAAGCTTCATGCTGGGAATGGCTGACATTGAAAAAGAGCATTTTTCAATGCCTAGGGCACTTAGTGCAGGCAGCATCCATTTCTCTTTAGCTACTTTGCCAAGGCTTTCCATGTCCTTTCAACAATACACTTGCTGTGCAGTAAGAATCAAGAAGAGTTAACAAATTATCTTTCCTAACATTCCTTTTCATGGAAGCAAGACTAAATTCTCATAACTGCAAAACTGCTGTGCCTGGAGCTTCTGAAATGAGCTGGACATGTATGTTCCATCTGTTTAAAGAGTAATTACAGGGATCAACATAAGCTTCTTGCTTTTTATGGAACAACATTTGCTCTTGTTAGTGAAATAGCATTTCAAGGAAGTCAATAACTACAGAAATACATTGGTTGTGGATACAGCTACATTCTGGAAACTCTGAGTTTTATGAATTTGAAATCAATGAACATTTAATGTTCCTGGCAAATTACAAGTTTTTTCTCCAAAATACCTGCTGTAACAATGGTTTGAATTAAAGCAGCATGTGATACAGGGCAGTCACCCTCTAATGCAAGACAATCACTTGCTTTAAAAAGATATTAATGCACTGATGCTACATCAACAAATAGTTAAACCTCTCTACCTATGACACATGGGATATTGACACAGGGGACATTCAGGAACATGCCCGTATGGCCAAGAGACAACAACAGATGGTACATGGCTGCAGTTAGTGCTCCAATCTGTGGCAGTTTGGAGTTCTTAAAAAAAAAAAAAAAAAGACAGTCTCACATTACCTCACATCATAAATAGAGTGTGAACTGTTTGCAATAAAAGCATGAGGGGGCAGCATCTTCAAGAGTTTAACTCTTTGGAAGAGCAAGCCAAGGAGGTTTAGAAATATGCTGGGTCCAGGGTACACAGACTGAACTCCAGGTGTTCAGGCTTGTGGTTCAATGCTCCAATCTCCCTGCAGCCTCTCCATAGTCCTTATGAACATCATGCCAGGAGGAAGAAAAGTATTTGATATACAGATGACCTGCCACTGAAAACAGTTATGGGGGTTTTTTTTCTGTTTCTAGACATTCTTACACAAGTGACTATTGCTGAAGGACACTGAATTCTTGGGACAAACTAATTGTAAGTATAAGAGGTCATCATTTTGTCAGATAAAGTCTTGCTTTATGGAAAACGGTAAAAGAAGTATTATACAAATTCTATCACTATCTTTTTTATAGATTACACAACTCAACTGAAAAATTCTTTTAGCTAGTAAAGAAACACCTAGATGTTATTTTCCTAAATAACTGCAGTTCACATTTAAGTGAGTACAGGCCTATCTCTAACTTTGAATGAGAGGCCACTTTGTCTACTCCTTTGGCCAGCAGCACCACATATTTCAAAGATGTATTTGTTCCTTGGGGTTGTTCACACTGAGTTGTACTGTTTATAAAACAGTATTACCAACTATCACCATCTCCAGCTGAATAGCCATTATGATAGGTAGCCTGGATACCAGGAAAACACTTGCCAAAGCAGCACAGAACACATTAACATACTCACCAGAGTATGTTAACCTTTCCTGCATTTCAACTGCTTCTTTTAGCTTTGCTTTTAATGAGCTTGGATGTCTAGGGGGGGTTCAGGTTGGCCACCTAACCAAAGAAGCTGAGGGATACTTGAAAATGTATATACATACACATAAACAGCTACCTGTAAGAAAGGATAGCAGCAGAAGCCACAAAATAATAAACATGAAGCAGAAGCAACTAAAATAAAGGCAGCTTTTCAGACTGAAAAAAGTGGATACATAAAGACCATAATAAATGGGTATGAAACTATACAACTAGCTTATTTCCCACCAGGCCTACAATGCTTAGTACTCCCAGAACGGACATACTAAAGCTAGATGAAGTCATATGTGGACCATTTTCTTGGAAAAGCAAAAAGGCATTCATACTGAAACAAGATAAACATCAACTGCAGCACACCACTTCTGCTTTCCCTATAGGAAAATGGATAAAACCAGTTGGTTTTCAAATACTATTTCAGAGAGGAATTTTGAGTGGTTTCCAGCAAAAGTTAGCAGTAGGCTCAGATGCCTATTTCAAAGCAGTATGTGCGTCATTCCAGTGCTCTCCCCGTTTCACTTGCTCTTGTTTCTCTTTTAAGTTATAGACAGCAGTGTGTACTATCTCCTACATGGACAGATATACAATGACTTCTAATATCACAGGCTAATGTTATGTAAATTTAAGAATATATGCTGGGTTTTTAAGAAATGTGCAAACCAAATGCACAACTGAGTTTTAAAGAATACAGACACTTGCAATTTGTGGACAGGGATAGCAAGAAGCACTTGTGAGGTTGCAGAAGCCCAACTCCTACCTGAGGGACAACATGTTGACATGGGATCTTCCACAGGTACTAACAAATGGTTCCAATGGGAAGAATGCAGACAGATGCCTTCATCCCCATTTTTCATAGCCATTAACTCTCACATGCAAGACCACTGCAGCATTCCCAACCATCAGCCCAGCATTGCCTAGGTAATCCTCTAGGATGTGCTAGTAATAAAGCTGAGCAAGGATCATGATTTTTTTTTTCTTGTCTCACAATGCTTCTTCCTCTGTTGAACCAATTCTAAGAATTGCAGGCATCAGTTCCAAGTACAAAAAGACAAGGCTAGTATCTAGCAGCAATCAGCATAGGGAGATGAGCAGCCAACAATACAAGGCAATTTAAACTTTGCACATTAACACCATGGCAGGTCAGTGCTACTGCCAATATGACAACACTGTTGTGAGGGAAGTACTGCAGTGTTTGCTTCAGCTGCTGCTTAGAAATGCTATTTGTGGGACAGCAAAAACACAACAGGAAAGCAGTGTTTGGTATGGGTGAAGCTTGTTTTTCTTCCTTTGAATAAGTTAAAATGAAGAAATAAAAAAGAAATATGATAAAACAAAGACTAAGGCAGAACCAAAGTTTTGGGGCTGTTGCAAGCAAAAAGCCAGAACCCTTTATTAGGAAATAGTGGCCAGTGTTGGCAGTACTGTGCACAGGACACTACTACTGTTTTTAAGTAGGCATCTAACCCTGGCTGCAGGCCTGAGTCAAGAACTCTCATCTCCACTCTAATCCTCAGTATCACTATTATCAAAAACTCCTTCGATATTTTTTCCTGCCATCATACTTATTTACCTTAAAAGGTTGTGGGGCAGATTTATTGCTCATGTACTGGTGGATTATTAAGCAAACATAAAAGCAGGATAGGAATGAATGAGGTTTGTAGCATAAACATTTCTTCTCTTAGAGCATTAACATTATGAACTTCAGCCCCCCAGAAAAAGTCTTCTGCAGTTTGAAGACTAGAGCACCAAAACCAGTGACTCAAGGGATTACCATAACAAACCTGTAACAAACCTACATGCACAAACAGCACACAAATATAGTTGGAGTAATTTGGTACAAAAATTACCACAGCCAACCCCCTTAAAAAAAGTTAACCATAAATGCCTGCAAATAATTAGTTAATGATCATTAAAAGGCTGCACTTCACCTATCTAGGCCCACTTGTACAGACCTGGGTGACTAAACAAGCCCTGGTCTTCCTTAAGGCAGGTTCAAATGCTTATTTGCTGTGCACTGATGCCACCGCCTGGCTGTTTTCATAACTCAAGCTCCTCCATCTACTACTTAATTTTACTAAGGTTTTTCTTTGTTAAGGCAGCAAAAGCAGTTAATCCAAGCAAAAAATACTCAGCCCATTAAGATATCTCTGCTGTCACCTACAAAAAGAATACACAACATTGTATGGGAATAAACCGATGTCTGACAAGTATGTGATAGTCAAGCTCTTGCATGATTCCCAGAGTTGCCCAACAAGGTATGTTCAATGACACCTTCACATGCTGGCCACAAGCTTCAGAGCTTCATTTCCTCAGTTCAACACTACAGAGCCCTGAGGGCAAAAGCTATTTGTTGTTCTGAACTACCACCTACTGCTAGAAGAACTGAATATATTTTATTGCAAAACAAGTACATGCTATACTCTCAAGCAGATGCTTAAACCAATAGTTCAGCAGAAAGCTGAAGGCATCCAATTATTCTGAGCCCAGCCTTTACTGAAGCCTCCTTTTTGGAGTTATCACACCCTTCTGGTTTTCTGGAGAAGAAACTGAGCCATGTGAGAAACTAGAAGTCAGCAAAACCTAAATTGTATTCCACGAGAATAACCCTCATGTGGGTAAACACAAGGCTCTCAGGGAGTCACTAGGGCCTAGAACTTCAGGGATAGAGAAACAGATAGGTATGAGTGGATTAATACAAACTTCTCTTAGAGATCAAACACAGTCCTCTGAGAACTAAGAGTGTAGCTTAATTTAAGAGCGTAGCTTAACATAAGGGGCAAATATACACCCCAGTGTGGAGGAAGGCTGTAAGTCTGTACAGGCATGTTTCCACACCACACGAGCTCATGCTCACCCCCCTGAGTGCAGAGAGTATCTGATGGCCAGAAGCATGTGAAAGCTTCTCAAAGGATCAGGCTGACCCTGGTTTTTTTCCTGCAGCTGGCTCACAGCTTGCTAGCAAGAAACGGCGTGTGCGAACTCTGGAGGGTCAAATGCCTCCTGAAGATATCAGTGTTCCCACCACCTCCCCAGAGTCTCCTGCTTCTGAGCCTTAGGGAGTCTGGCACACAGGCTGTCCAAGAACTGCTGCCAGGCCTGCCCTAAGTTGTAGGCAGCTGTGACCAGGGCTGTCTACAAGCTCTTGCCTCTCTATTCCCTTCTCACTTGTACCTTAGACCACAACTATGAACAGCACACCTTCCAGCATGGCCTCCCCTCAGCAACCAGTGCTTGAAATCTTGTCATACTAGCTTGTCTATCTCTTACTGGACTGCCACATGTTTGGAAAACCATGTCAGCAAGCAGGACAACACATCCTTTTTCTCCTGCCAGCACAGAGGCACCTAGCCCACAACCAGTCCATGACTGCAGCTGCCTACTGAAATAGCAGCTCTGTACCTGACATCCAAATCTCTAATCCTGCAGTGACCACAGTGGTACAAGGCATCTCCTCTAGAACAAACTTCATGCTGTTGCTCCCAGGACCTGATTAAGGAACAGCTGCCAAGAAACCTTGCAAGTTTGTTGGAATGTGGAAGGGAAAAATTACTATGGTGTCAGCAGGTAACTGCCTTTTGTTTCAAGTAAACTGACACCTCAACCAGTATTTGTCCCTGCTACTGTTCACAGGATTTTGTGCAGTTGTCACCAGTTCATCCCCTAAAGCACTCAGAGAGGGGAAGACACTGTACTGTCCCTGGAGGTCGAGGAAGGTTACACAGGCCTCTTATCCTTGTGTGCAGTCCACATAATTCATTGGACAGACCTCATATGGCAGAAAATAGGCACTTGGAGGCAAAATTGTTTCATGGCAGATTTCTCCTACACCTCACAGCTCTATGGAATTGCTTTTTAAAGACCTAAAGCAGCCCTCCTGTTCAGATTAGCAACCCACTGTCTCTCCACACACTCAGGCCCAATGTAGTAGTTCCATCTGAAGCCTCAGATGCCTGTCCCCCTCCTCCAGCCTTACAAGCTGGATAGGAAAACAGTAAATTCACCTGGGTTCAATCTCAGTTGCACAGGAAGCTGAATGTTTCTGGAGAGATCTCTTCAGTATCACTGTAGTAAAGACAAATGCTCAAAATGTTTGTTGCCCTGGTCTTCAAGAAGGTCTCTTCATCCTTTCTCAACTGTACTTCATACCCCAACTGCTGATCTTCTGGTAGTCAGGGACTGCTGAAGTGCACAGCCTCTTCCTACTGCCACTGGGTTATCCAGCCACCAAAGACTTCATCCCTCTCATGAGACAGAAAAATGAGTATTTTACTGCAGCCCAAGGTACCACCATACTGTAACACCTGAGAAGCCAAAGAGACTTTGCCACCATTGTCCATTTCTTCTTTTCTGCCCAGTCAGAGAAACAGAAAGCATGACAAAAAGAAGAGAAAGGATATTGTGCAGACTGTGGGACAGCAGAGTAACAGACTTCAGTGGGACTCTGTAGTGTGGATCATTGACACCATGGGCATACACTAGGAACAAACTTCTGTTGCATACAACTAACCCAAAAGACCTAATCTGCATACAACAGCAGAAGCTCTGCAATCCAAAGCAGTACCTGAGGACAATCAGGAGGATTCACTTCAATGCCACAAAATTGCCTTGAACTAGTGTAGATACACCTTTTCAAGAGCAACTCATTGTAGACAACTAGTGGAACCTGGCTAAACATCAAATGATTCTCTCAAATCAGGTCTAAACTGTGCAAATCTCTTTTCAGCAGTACATGCCTATAATAACCAGCCCATAAGCACAATGAAGAAGAACCATGTAACTAAAAGAAACACAAATAGTACAATATTTGGTTAGGTAAGGTGTAAAAATTTAATACCAGCCCTATTCTGATAGCATCTCCCAATTAAAATTCCACATAAAATCAGAAACTAATATATTTTCTTTTCTGCAGTTTTGATATATACCAGATCTAAACATACTTCATACTTTTTCTTATATATTTTCCACCAGTCCCTCTCCAATCACTGGAAAACAATGCAGATAATCTATAATCTCCCCATACTCAGACTTGAAAACAGAAGATTCCAGAGGTGGGGGAAGAAATCCAAATATCTTCACCCAAGACAAAGACTAATTTTTGTATACTTTTCATGGGAGCTCTAATTCTCTCCAACCCTCACTACCCCCTTCAGAATCCTCAGATACTTTGTGAAATCACCTAAAGTCTGCAAAACTGGGAAATAAATTTGTACATCTAACTGAAGTAAGCCTAGTTTTAATGCATCAAGGTCTGAGTTGTTATGAACCATGCACCATGCACACATTTCAGTACTGATCAAGGAATAAGGTTTTCACATGAGACAGAGCAGGATAAATATGGAATAAATGTCAGTTCTGCAGTAACAGCTTTCCATGCACGATCCTGTGACCACTAGATGGCATCTGCATGCCAGACCAATTTGAGAAAAAAATTACGTCAACTGGATTGGGTCTTTTTTTATTAAGTAATCCTGCTAAATCATTGTAATAGTATTAGTATAAACAAGTCAGACCAAGTTAAAAGTATGTCTTCTTACTCTAGGTGGTAAAGGCAAGGCAAGAGCCTCTAAGCCTACCATGTCAGTCATGTATTGTACCTTTGGGTAAGAGCCTTGAGTAGGAATGAATTAAATATTATATTTGTTCTCCAGTACTGCTTCAAGAAAAGGGCCTTAAGTCTTTTAGCTCATTCTCTTAACTCAGCCTCCTGGAAACCAGATGCAATTAAGGTGCAGCTAAGATGCCTATTAACATGTAATTCTCCTAAAATGTTCCTTCTCACAGCATTCCATGGAAGTGTTACACATTGTGTCTCTGAGGAAGTTGCAAATGGCCACCCAGGAACAGGAACCTGAAATATAAAAATGAAATATTCTGGGGTAGCTAATGGAAAACTACTGATTTATACATGCCCAGAAATTAGACAAGACAGTGAGTGAGTGACAGGGGCAACCGCAGAAATGCTGCTTGGATGTCAGAAGGAACGACATGAAACACTTGCAACTATTTTCACATTACGCTTGCTGGGACTTCAAAACAATGGAGAAAAACTTACAATGGAATATATTCACTCTCCACAATTGTCCTCTGCATTCATCAATGCTGTGTGCTCCTCTGCTTCATGTCAAGAGCTGCACCAGTTTTATCCTCAAGATACCATTTTTCTCTGGTTAAGCCTTTTCAATAATTAATCTGATCCATCCACAGCATTCTCTCTTGCACCTGAAGAGTCAAACCTTTAAAGCAATAGCAGGAGGGAAAACTCTCTACCAAGAAAAAAAATCAGTAGCTTACTTATTTTGCTTTCTGCAAATATAATTTACTATTTTTGAATATGAACTACCTGTAAGAATAGACAAATTATAATCCTTTCTTATCCTAATGTTTTAATTCCTCCCTTTAATAGTAACTTGGATGAAGTTAAAACACTAAAACTTAACATCTGGGAATGTCTAACCTATATAAGGAGAACTTCAAGTGATGCTCATTTCTACATTTCAGTCTATGAGCTTTTTATCTTTCACATAAAGCTTACATCTTTACCTGAAGATACAAAAGTTTTTGCTGTTCTTTGTCAGCAGCTGGATCTAGTTATCACCTGCTCTCTGATATGACTGCTTCTAAAACTAAAAGGAAGCTTGGGCTGCAGATTCTGTCAGGAAAGGCAGTGGAATCCAGGAAAGGGGTTGTGCTAGGCCACAGACAATGCATATACTCTGCTTAAAGCTCCACCTGCTCTAACTGTTTCAGGCAGCAATGAAGTTTTTCTTGGAAAAGATTATTGTAGTCATGTACTAGCAAGGGCTTGTAGCAGACACTTATTTTGAATTGTTCTTGAAGTCTCATTTCTTGGGACACACAGATGCACAGATTAATGAGCTGAAACAGGATATGGGAAAAAGAATGAAGTGTCCTTATTACCCATTGACATTATTATCTATTTTAACAAGGCACAATGAGACACAAAACAAGTAACCCAACAGCTTAGCTGTTTTCCCAACACCTTGAGCTCTGTGCAGGGAAGATGCTCAGGGACTACCAGTTCCATGAATCCATAGAAGATGAGAATTTGGCAAACCCAAAACAAGTACCTAAACCTGTGTCTTATCTGCATAACTTCTTTACTGACCCAACAGCGAGTTACAGCCACACAGTTTTCAGTGTTCAGCCCAACATGGCCTGGGGTTCCTTCAGCTTTGATCATCCAGTACATGCAATGAGAATGCTTGGTTATAAGCACACAGCCACCTGGTTAGATGCTGTCCCCAAAACCTTGATAAACCTTTGGAACAAGACAAGAAAAATCCACCTATGATCCAGGTGTATACAAAAAAAGTATACAGCTGCACTGAAAGTGAACTTGGAAGCTTCTGTTGCTAATTAGCAGAAGCAAGAAAAGTGACAGCAGAACAAAAACATCCATGGCTTTGCTTAAATGTCCCAACCTTGGTATTGATTCATTAGGTTCCTTTTTATTGACAAGAATGGCTATATGCATGAACTTTATTGTAAACTCTGACTTGTACCAAAAAACCCTCCCTGTCCTTTAACCCATGGGGACTCAAGACATGTGATTGTGCTGTTGACATCTCTGCCCCAGCATACAGAGAATTCTCTCATCCTTGCTTTTTCATAAGTTCATTTGAAGTCAAATATTCACATTAATCCTCATGTACATTCCAAAGCAGATGGATACCCATCATGAACCAAGCTGCAATTTGAATGAGTTCAAAAGCAATACATTGAAATACCACTGTCTCTGCTCTTTGCTAAGCTGCAATATTACCTGGCAAGTTTGTATAATGCATCTTCACCTCTAACGAAGATGGCAGCAAGGATAGTCCCAGAAACACCAGCCTTGGACACAAAAATTAATAGCCTGCCAGCAAGAAGTTCAACACCTAGTTAAAGACTAGGCTTTTACAATTGTTATCTACACAAACCTCTACAAAGCAGAATCCCTTTTCTGTTAACCTCTGAGCTTTACATTAAAGGACAAGCACGGAACATTTGTATCTGTCATCTACAAATTCTGAAGATTCCAGCTATTCAGTTACTCTCAGATCACCTTCAGTTCAACCATATTCGAGGTTGAGCAATAGTGTCTTCTATACTTCTATTACTTGAGAGCAAAAAAAATGTGTCTCCTAGCCCCAAACTAATCATACAGAGCTCCAGCAATTCAATCTGACAGGTTCCACTTAGACTTATCAAAAGATACACCACAGACAGGAACACTTCTTCATTTAAAGATACCTTTCTGTTCATTGATTCTGACTTTGGCAGAAACACAGCAAGGTGGATTTCTATGACCAAACAAGCTCACAACAGGGATGTAAAATTACTAACCATAAAAGCAACCTCCTTCTGCAGATCAGATCAATTTCCATCAGTTCCCCAGGCAAGTAAGTGCATAGCACTGGGATGCTACAAGCTGTCACAAGCTGATGTCACACCCACCTATTGGCCTTTCTCTCAACAGAGAGTACAGGACAAACAGAGATTGTCCTCATAACAGGATCCTGAAACTTGGTGACATGTGGCAGCAGGACACTTGCAATTAATCACAGTAAACTTGGAAACAAAATTACCAACTCAGACTTCAGTGGCCACAAGTATTCCTGTGTGTCTATATGCAGCAAACCAAATCCACTAGTTTAAGACCCTCACACTGTTTTCAGTGAGTCTATTTCTACAGCAGTTTTTGGAAATACATCAGATCATTACAAACAATGTACTAAACAGAAAGAGTGTTCAAGGTACTAGAGCAGCACAACCACAACTATATGAAACTTTTTTCCTCCTTTAAAGCAGTGAACAATTATCCATGCATAGAAAATACTGAGCACTATAAAGCATACAAAAAAAGTGAAGCAAAACAAAAATTTGTATCAATCAACACAAAAGAGACCAAAGCTGCATCCCTTGCAGCATACTTTAAATTAGTATTTGGGAAATTCAAAATGTCCATCAACCAGAAAGGAAAAAGATAAGAGATTGTGTGCCATGTGTACTCTACTATAAACATGGAATGAATATTCCTGTCAGATAAAGGTGGGGGGATAAACATGCAAAAGCACATCTCAAATGGTGTAATGTTTTATATGCCTCTCAACAGCCCATATGAGAATGCTTCTGTTTATTCCCAGCACACTACACATGCTATTTAACAGTATTCAAGGCTTCTACAGACAAGATGTTTATGTGAAAAAAAATTATTAGCCATTGGATCACTAGCAATTTCCATGGAAGAAAGTTAATTTTATCTGCATAGAATTAGACTGAGGTTATTTTTTCTACTTCTTCCAGAATACACAATATTAAAAACAGAGATCCGTAGTAACCCTGTAAATGTAAGTTGAAGTGGTGAGTTCTGTTATGTATCAGACTTGCTTTTAGTATGGAATATCAGTCATATCTGTAGGGGTAAGATTACTACATCATGTGTGTTTTCCACCATATAGATGATGAGGGATGTTAGCAGACATTCCAACTCTCCAGAAATCAAAACAACATTCAAACAATTTCCAAATGACTGCTGCTATGTAAAAATAGCAATTCTTCAGAATACCAGCACCCAATGTGGCTTACTAGTGCCATTAAACAAACTAAAACTTTCCTATTTCTTTAGGACACAGAAGAAGGCCCGAAGACTTTATTTTTCTTTTGACATAGCATCTGTAACACAAGCGAGCATGTTAGGTACTCACATAACATACAGCTTTACACCTGGACATTTTATGATACAGAAGACATTGTTCCAGAAACAAAAGAAAAAATGGAAAAGGGTTAATCCAGATGTTTGGTAACACAGAGGCTGGCACTTGGTAAAACCCAGCATTTTCAAAACTTGCAAAAATAAATCTCAAGTAAGCAATGACTTAGAGCAGGAAGTTACCATGTCAATGCTTACAGAGTAGATTTCATAAATTACCTTGTCCCAAACTGCAGTTACTCTCACACAGCTCTTACTGCTGACTTTCAAGAACAAGTGTCTTTGAACAACATCAAAAAAATCTATTTCATTTTATTTTAAGCATTGAAACTGATGTTTGCTTTGAAGTGGGATAGAATAAACCATTGTTCAAAACCATAGACCAACCCAGTATAAATCAGTAACAGATAGATATATTGTAAGACTTCCTTTTCTTTAAAAACAACCAACTCCACACGTTTTGAGTAAGTCAGGTATGTTAAAATAACCAGTCAGACTTCATTCAAATGAATTAGACAACTTTTACTAAATGAAAAAAACCTACATTTAAAATATGCATTTAAAACAAAATGGAATTAGAAAAGAGACTTAAATCCATTTTAAAGAACTTGCTCACTGTGTCAGAAATCAATATATCTCTTGCATTATATAATGTGCCAGTTCATAAAACATAAGTTACTAGAATCCTCAATTTAACATTTTCAAAGACAATACTGAAGTCAAGAGTTTTACATCTACTGATGCACATTTAGAATGGTACAAATCTGCAGCCTTCCCCCAAAGAATCTAACAAATTTGACAGTATTCAGTAAAAGCTTTTGTAGTTGTGTCCAATAAGTATTGCATCCTAAAGCACCACAAATCTGTGCCTTTCATTTATCCTACTATATATTTTGTATCTTCTCTATATCTTGCCATTTGCCAATGTTAGCTCTTTTAATAAAGGAGAGAACTGAAAATACTGCTTAACTCTTGATCACGTACAGAAATTATTGCTACTATAGTACACTACAAAGCAGCAGTCTATACAATAGTATATGAAATTTGATCATGAAAATCCAAATGATAGATTCTTTAGTGATGTAAGCCTTACTATAAAGTTGGACATTCCTGTAGCATTTTCAGCTCACCACCCATCATCTAGCCTATTGTATGTTGAAGAACATCCATTTAAACACACCCTCTTCTGAAAAAGAATGTCAGCTTTCAAAGGCTTAGCAAGTAAGGATCTTCATGTTCTGTGGAACTATGTAAGATGAATTTTGATGCAGGTAGGAAGTTACCTGGAAGCTAAGCATGCCAAAGGTGTTTCATGCTAATAAAACTAAAGCCAAGGTACCACTAAATCAAGTTACCAACTAATAGGCAATACCATTTTTGTCCTATCTAAGTTAAATGACGTGCCATTGCACAGTGTAATGTCAATAATTTAAAATAGTATAGTGCACAAATTCATTGTGTGGCAGTTGAAGTAAAAAGGTCAGGACAGATTTTTCTGTCTTAATGTATGTTGGCTGCCAAGCTGTCCAGTCCGGGCATTTGGGACTCAGTTTGCCTTTTAATGACTACTGTACTATAAACTTTGCATTATAATGGGGCACACAGCATTATGATGAAAAAACAGGGGATGGGGGGGGGGGGGGATAAGAGATCAGTGGCTGTTCTAGAAAGCCCCTTCCTCATATCAATTTCAAAGAGCCAGGAAATAAGACTAGGTACCATATTCGCATCATTCTAGCTACAAAATAACCAAAGTAAAAGCAATTAAGCAACAATAAGACCACATTACACAAATGGAACATCATGCTTTCATCTGGTTTAACTATTACACCAAGTTTTAACTGGGATGTTGGTCAACTTTAAAAACCGTGGTAAATGTGAATATGTAGTTGAAATAGTTTTTCCTAATTTTTTTTCCTCTCTATGCTGGATATTAGAACTTGGAGCTATACTTGTTACAATACAGTGTCGCACATCTTTCTACTAGAAAAATTAATAAAGATCCTTTACCCGTCTCTTTAAGTTAAACGTGTGACATCATAAAGGGTGTCAAATGGCTGGATGGTTTTACAGTGCACACTTATTATATATTGTAATATGGAGTTTTGTCCTTGACAGATCTGATGGTGTTTTCTACCATTATTTCCTTTCTTCACCTCTTCTTCGGTGGATTAGCTGTGCGAGGTGGAGTGACTGGACGCCCAGAATTCAGTCCACCATACTGGTACTTGGCTTTCTTTTCAGATGGTTTCAATATCTTAGAGAAAATAAAGAAGTTCCTTTGAGTCAGCAATAACTAAAAACATTTCAGATACTGTTAAGCCCACATGAAACCTTGTTCAGCAGGAACAATAGGGATGAGGATGGTGGGAGAGGGGGTGGAAATCACATCACAGCCCTACAAATTTCTTAGCTCTACATGCAACAGTAGCAGCAACTCTAAATCCTTCTAGTTCTACCACTATGTTGAGGTGGAAAGAGGAAAGAAAAGGCGCTGAAAACACATCCAAGAAGGAATAGGGACTCAAAACTGATCTTAGCAGCAGTATTAAAAGGGTCCCTATAACCATTAGTTTGCATAATTGTGTACTCCAATCATTAGGTATGACAAAAAAGAAATCACCCAACTAAACTTTAAATTTTGAAATGAGCATTTGAATAGAATGAACAACTTAATATGTAATAGTTTGGAAAATATCAAATTCCAGTTCTCTGGAGAACAGCTGGTTTGCAGTTCCAGTTGTTCACAAATGCCAGCCTCCTGTGCAGTCCCCTCTGTAGCCCAAGAATATTGCTTTACACTAACCACCAGCACAGCCACGAGCACACTAACATGGTCCATACAGCCCAACACCTACAGTCATCCTACTGCACAAATATACCATACCTGGAAGGAACACATCAGAGTTTCATCCACACTCATCATGCCTCCTGCATTGTCAAACTCTCCACAGTAATTTGGAGCTGAGAACAGGGTGACCAACTGCCGTTTAGCAAAGAACTCGTATCCATCTTCAACCACCTGGCAACACCAGAGAAATCAATACGGCTCACATACAAAGTTTTGAAGAACAAAAAAAGTATCTTGAGGCAAACTGCACTTTATATTAGAAAGATAAAGGAACTCAAACAGCTATTTTATGTCTTGACTTTCAGACAGGACAAGTTCACTCATTTTATCTTACCTGACAGTATACCCCTTGTCTGACACTTCAAATGTTAAGCACACATGAGCTTGAATGTTAAATAATTTCATAGTTGAAGTCCAATTATACACTGCCAATGTAAGGATTCCCAGCATTTAATGCTTTATACACAGAATGTGGATGTTTGACCTAATTAGTTTGGAGCACACAAGGTCTGGATACCCCCTTCACTGCAACTTGAAACAATTAAGTTTTGCTTAAATTGGTGTTGACTGCACACACCTCAAGTGTAGGTGATTTTAGAGCGTCAAAATTATAAAAAAGAGTGATTCTGCCAGATCTTGCCTAAGAGCATGATACACCTTTACAATTGTTCAAGAAGTATGATGCATCAGCTGAGGATGTTCCCTCTTTTCTGAAATAAAAGCTTTATGTTACAATGTAGCACAACAAATACACCCAACTGATTGCTTTGGTGCAATCCTCATTATCTTCTATAAGATATCATCCTCCTTTTATAAAGAACTGAATCAACTATATGACTTAGAAAATTGGCAGCAATCTTGATCAGCAGTTAAGAAATCCAGTCAGCATGTGGAATCAATACTAAATCTTCTCTAATGTTTTACCAGTAAAATTACAAAGAAAAAAATTTAAGTGTTCTAATAGTGTACCCAAGCCTAACAGTGACACAGAATAAAGAGCCTATTTTTGTTCCACAGCAAGAGGGAGCTTCTAAAATAGACTAAATAATGAAACTGAAATGCTATACAGGAAACTGAAACCTGATGTCCACCTAAGTAGCACTCTTGCTTGAAGTAACCTAATAAAAAAGTGTGCTCAGGATTGGCAATGCAAAAACTGCCTGACTGAAAGGTGAGGAAATAAAAAAACCTATGCCAAAATACTCTGGATTGCTGAATCAAAATACTGGCAAACAGTGAAAGTTTTTATGTACAGACTTATTTGTAGAGATAGTCAAAATGCATTTAATATTTCCATGAAGCAAAGTAGAGGTAGTTCAAGCCAGAACTACCAGGGAATTGTCTACTGCTGAAAGTGAAGAACTCAAACTTCAGTGTAAATCTCAAATTCAAGTCACTCTGCCCCTTTAAATCTGGAGACTTTACCTGTGATGCTTACATACATAAGTCTAACATTTAACAGACAGTACAAAAGGAAGACAGTACAAAAGGAAGACATCAATGGAAAAATCCAGTGTTAGTATTCTACTCAACTGACATTAGACACGCAGTTCAACATGAGCCAACAAAAGGACACAGCCTTTATAGGCCCTTTATTAGAAAGATTTTTGTCTCTAGAAATAACACAGTGCAAATTAATTTCCAAATATACACTACTGATAAGGAGCAGGAGAGGTTTCAAGAAGCAACAGCAGCAAAATTCATACCTGATGAGCTCGACAGATCAAATCCAGATCATGACGATTCAGAAATTTACTGACCACATCAGCACCAAAAGTGAAAGAGACCCCACGATCATTTTCACCCCAACCTTGCACATCTTTGTCTGGGTCAGACCACAGCAGGTCACAGAGCAAACCTTTGAAAGATAATAAAAATGAAAATGCCAGTCTTGGGAGGTATTTGATAATGTAAACCAGTTCTATTGTAATCACCAGAGCAATTCTCCTAAAGAAAATAAGCCTTAACGACAAATGCAACAATACTTACACTGCAACTCAGACAAAGAGTACAGTCTGAACCTCGAGATTGTTTACACCCTCACCACTGAAAATGCCTTGAGATGAAAAAAGTCAGATTCAAATAGTTCTCTGAAATAATCTTTTATTGTAATATTCAGTGTGTTTACACTGAGCATTAAAGGAGTTTAAAAATATTAAAGTGCATGTGTATGAACAGGCAACCATCGATTTCACAGCTCACCGAGAAAGCTTAGTTTGAAAGGTGCAGTAAATTGAAAAGTCCTATGCAAAGCCAATCATAAAGGCAGTAAGTAATTTTGTACTCTGAGTTTCTGAACACAAACAACTTTGATTCTTACTTTTCCTGCCATTCATGAAGAACCTTAAATGACTAAATCAAAATGTAACGCAGCAAAAACTACATTGTCTCACGTAGCACTGCCAATTTGCTAGGACCCCTGTTGACTGTTTCAAAAAGCCTCGTGACAGCCAGTCTGGAAGCTAAGCTAGAACAATAAACCTCTCTGGCATTTCAGCACCGGTCAAGATCTTTTTTTTTTTTTGCTGCCAACAAAAGGTCAGCCAACTCTGGAGTTAACACCGGGTATTAAAAAAGATTTCTCTAGATCAACTGCAATGCCTTTACACATATAGACCTTTCCATTGATATTAGCATGAGAAAGAACCAGGCCAATCCAACTGAAACACAAACAAACCCCCAAATGTTTGAAAGGCATTGTACTTTCTTTACCTGTGATGACCCACGGACATATAAATACTTAACAGCATTGTCTCACAATTTGAAAGATAAGCTGGAAGGCTCCTTCATCTACCATTCAGAAGTTTGACTGACATTTACATTTGGTTACTTGCTAAACAAAATATTGAAGGTTTTTATTTCTTAAACGACAGATCCTTCAAGCTGTAATCAAGCAAACCAATGTTTGAAACCTATTGTGCAACTACACCATTTTATATTTACATATATTTATCAAATGGTCTTTGGCACCAGACACAGCTGCTCTCTAACAACAGGCTAAAATTTGATTTGTTTTTAGAAGAGAAAGAACAGAAAAAGTACAACTGGATTTTAGATAATATTTCCATCTAGAGATAAACTACTGAATACAACCAATGCATGACAAGAACTTAACTTTACTGAAATTTAGTTCTATATTGAGTTTTTCAAAACAGTAATTGCCCTGCAATCTCTAATGGCTTCTTACCATGAGTTCCCAACAAGTGATAGAAGCAGCTTGTCTCAGCTGTTTAGTGAGTGCTTCCTCTTCTATTCTTTCCCCAAAATCAAATAATCTCTAGGGTCATACAGAACAACAGGCAAATCTGTCCTAAGAGTCTTTAAATTGAAGTTGAAGTTGTAAAGCTTTTTTTCATCAGGCTCAAAGAAGCCATCATAATGATCTAATCCTAGCACAGCCACATGATCATCTACCAAAACTTTCGTATCAACACAAATATTCCCCAAGTGACACTCCTTCACAAAGAGATAGCTTTGAAGGGCTTAAAACTTTAATGGAAGTGAGACTACGTCAGTTTATTTTCAATTTTCTGCAAGATTTACTTCCATTATGTAAAACTGGTTTCCTTAAATAGGTCCAAAAGATGAAGACCTTGGTCATTGCACCACAGCACACACGCCTCTGATGGGACATTTCTTTTTAGCTCTGACAGTACACACACAGCTATTGCTTCTGAAAGCAAAATTAACACTACGCAAAACAAGAACCTTTTACAAAAAATCTGCATACTTATTTTTAGGAGGTACCAAGAAGAGAAATCATTTCAGTGGAGTGTCCATGGAAACAAGAACTACGTTCTGTAAGGGCATTCCTGAAGTGGGGGTGCCTCAAGCACTATTATGCCTGCTGAATAAAACCCTCTTTTCTGGGAACACTGATATATGCAAAGATTGACTCGTTTGTGCTGACATTTATTTGGTTATGCATTGAGTGAATAAGTAGCATAAAAGGACAAACAGTATTGTAATTTATACTACAGAAACAATCACTCATCAGTTTATAATGCATCTTAGTGTCAGGAGTGTATATACTGGCTTGCACAGAAGTGGTGTTGTTTAAGGGACAGTAGATATATTAATATTAGTCCCTGAATTACTCCATGCCAAGGAACATCACAGGAAACAGAATTCTTCTAACTTATTTGTAACTTATGTTCAAAAAAAGGTTCAGATCTTGTATCTCCTCTGAAAGTTAATTTCAGACCACTGTTGAAATCAACACTTTAAAAGTTATCCCACTGTATTGCTCAACAGTCTTTTCAATCCACTAGTAAAAAAATCTGTAATACATGAGACACTGAGCAAGACTGATTTAAGCCATTCAAAAGAACATTGTACAGGAAGCACTAGCAATTTGCATCCAACATTTATAAACAGAACAATAACCTAGAAGAAGAGAATTTCCCAACTAGTACATTGATAGATGCAATTGAAATGCCAACTGCAATGAAGTAAGAGCTGTATTTTTCAAATTTAATGAGGAAGGAGACAAACAGAGAGAAGCTCAAATACTTAAACACCCAGGAAATTTAACTTTGTTGTACTGTTTAACTTTGAACAGTTATGTTCTTTGACAGACTAAAAGGTTTGTGCGTGCCAAACCAAGGCAAGGGGAATGACCTCTTCCGTTTCCTTTATCTTTCATTACACTTCTAAGATGTTTTAAGGAAACTTGTGAATAATGTATCCAAAAACATGTATCAAAAAACATACCCTACTCTGCTATGACAAACAACAACACCACAGACAACAACCTTTAACACATCAGATAGCATAGCTATCGTGAGGAACAGGCTCACATCCTATACAGGCACCAAGGAATATTGTACTGTGAACAGAGTTAAGTGACTACATTGCTTGCACAGAAATTGATTAAACTCGTTTCATCATTAAGACTTGTTTACAGTAAATTTCATATCACTCACCTGTGTCAGGAACATCTGTAGGTCTCATAATTCTCCGGATCTGCTCCATTGACTGGAGATCTGGAGACAGTCCTGTAAAAGTACAAGAAAACAAGTGACTCATATACGCATTTTACCTGCGGAAAGGGTTCCAGAGAACACAAGATTTGAGGTTCAAAGGCACACAGCATCCATTGTTTCCACTGCAACATAAACAGAAGGCAGTTTGCTATAAGACAATTAAGTTGCTGAATAGAGGACAAAGAATAATGCAAGTGAAATTAGCAAGGGGTTCTCATCACCATCCTTTTAGCCATGGAGGTTGTCATCTACTGTAGCTCAGCTGCTTAAGTCAATTATAAAATGACAGTACTTTGATTACTCAAAAAAAAACCCCAAAACACTTAGTGCAGACACAGCTAACTCTTTCAATAGTTTAGCCATTAACATGCAACTGCAAATAAAGCATGGAATTCCAAAGCCACCCTTTGAGGAGTTTACACACCCTAAAGCTCCTCTGCTTGGGGGGGCGTACAGGCATGAAAGAGAGCCTGCTAGATGCTACAGCATCCTAATGTGTCCTTCAATAAGGGTCCTAAGTGTTTTAAATGACTTAGGCCAAGGTATCTAATTAAGAAAGCTGCAAATTTTAAAATAGAACATGAAGACCTAATTTGTGATGAAACACATTTTGTGTTAACAAACCATATCAATTTGACTCAGTCCAGAACTCTGAACAGGACAGAAGAAAGCTGTCATTGGAAAGGTCACTTCACCATGTAAAATAATTTCAGCTAACGTCAGTTTGCACAGTGACAATGTATATGTTACAAGAACAATGATATTTGACAGAAACCAAAGAATTTGATACAGACTTGAGGAACTTTTCTTCAAGTATGAAGACTTAAGATTATTTTTCTTGAAGCAATCTTATAGTAAAAGTCTTCTATCATCATCACCTTGCGAAAGCTGTTTTCATGCTCTTGCCTTGAGGTTGTAAAGAATGGCAGAAATCTAACAGTAAACTACTTAAAGGGAGTATTAATCAAGTCTATAAACACAACAATACAGGAATAATAAAATAAATCCTAGTTGAAAATCACCTTTCAAACTTTGACGAATCTACCACTTTCCCAGATCTGATCTATTTGCACACACATTTCATTAGCACATGGCACCGCACCCAGAGATTGCAATGGGCAGTCTCAGTGAAATAAACATGACCAGTCTGTGACTTTCTATGAAGGTACAGCTTTCAGCATTTCAGATTGCACCCAAAATAAATCTTTAATCCCTGGAAGTGTTCAAGGCCAGACTGGATGGGATGGAGCATCCTGGTCTAGTGGAAGGTTCCTTGCCCACAGCAGGGTCACTGGGAACTAGGTGCCCCTTAATGCTCCTTCCAACTCAAAGCACTCTATGATTCTTTAAAAGGAAATGTTACTACAAGCCACATCTCAACCATGCAGCTGTCCATTTTTGTGCTATTTTGCATTACTGGAAAACAGCAAAACCCTACGGAATTGCCTACAGGTTTGCAGACTTTTTTGTAACCATTTCTTTCCCAGAGTATTTTCCTAACTCTCCTTGCAAACATCTCAAATTCATACCTACAGAGAGAAGTCCTACATGATCAGTGTTGAATAGAGGATATAAGAATGCCAAAGCTCACTGTAAAGCTGCTGCCAGTAAAGTGATTGCTGAAACCTACAGCATACTAAAAGTACAGAATTAAGTTGTCTTGTCACAACAGCTAAGCACAGGAAAAACACCTTTAAGTATACTCAGTATACTATATTTTTGAAGCATAAGACCACCTCCTCCCTAAGGGAAAACAAAGAATTCTCATTACTCCTGGCAGACTCATCAAATTTGATTTGAACCACTCTTGACTGTGTGGAATTGGTAAAGTAAGTGTGATAGGTACTAATTTCTATAGTGTAATCTTTGAATACTATGTAAATTAAGTAGAGATAAACATCAACATCCAGCTTGTTGTCATTACTGTCACAAGAAAAACAGAATTCCAGAGCCTAAAAATACTACATAAATGCAGTATTTTACTGTACAAACACAACTCCCATCTCAGAGCTTCAACTGAGTGTGGTAAGACCAATGTATTCCATCAATATGACACTACAATATGGACTTCATTTATAGAAACTTGAAACTAACCATGTAAGTTTTCTAAAGATTAGAGCTAGAGAGTGCTGTCATAGATAAGAGGACCAATGCTGTACAGAATACAATGCAGAGAGAAAGGGAGAAGTCAGAAATAGTTAAGGAATAAGGTTTAATGAAGTGAGATAAAGAGCAAAGTCAGAAGTTAGTTGAGAGGACAGCCTTTAAAAAAGGACAAATTATTACATGTGTGAAGAATGTGGGAAGAGACGGAGCTGATGGAAAAGATACAATGAAAGATCCTCTCACTAGCTTGAACATTTAAAGACAGGGGTAGCAAGAGAGGTTTGAGTTAGATTGCAAGATGGGTAACTCAAAACAGATATCCAGAAAAGTTTAGGTAAAAGAGATGACTCAATATATTAAGCTATTGTAGATGGCCTACTGGGGTTGAAGTTAGGTGCCTTTTGTTTTACTATGTTATGCGGTTTTGCAAAGTTTTATTATATCCCAGAGGGCAATAATTTTAAAATAAACTATGCAAAAATGCGCAATATAGTAAAAAAGGCACCTACCTTATATCTATATGCTAGCTTCAACCTCCAGCAGAGTTGAATGGTTTGTGTTGCTGCCTCAGTGTCTATTAGAGTAGTAACATCATGAAAAGGCGTTGACAGTCCATTACTTCATTGGATCTGGAATGCAGTTTGGATAGGACTGGAGAAAAGTGGAAAAAGGGCAAAGCTTATTTCTGTGCTGAACGTCCACTTCCATTTATTAGGAGCACACAGCACCTTAGTAGTCTTTTCACTTTGTTTCACAGCTACAGATCAGTTCAGAGTGGCAATAATTTCAGTTACAGACTAAGCCTGTACAATTTACGGGCCAATTAGCAATGAATAACAAAGTAAATACTGCTTTTCATAAAAAGATCCTTAAAGCATACTATGCACAAAATAACCTCTTGTTTAGTGAAATAGGAAAACTTCTAATTCACACATGCTCCCCTCCCCCCCCCCCATTTACAATGAAACTTTAAATCTTTTTTTCTTGAAAAATAGCTCTCAAGGCTTCTTTCTCATGGTTCAGGTCTCAAATGCATACACACAAAAAGCTACTGGTTTTGTCACAGAATTCTGCTCTACTTGCTAAGCTGCTTTGATTATCTTCTGCCTAAACTTAATTGTTTGACTGGAACACTCTAGTATTTTGTTACTATTCGTGCTCTGTTTTCCAAAAAACCAAAATTCTAAAACATATGTTGATAGTAAAACAGTAATTCTTTCATAAGCTGTTTTGGAGACAAATTTATTACATGGGTTTTTAGCCTCTGATATTTGGCTACCTAGGTGCAGAAGTGACTCTATCTCACATTCTTAAAACTATGAGACCTAGCCTGTAAGATAGATACCAGTGCTTAAAAAGAAGAAAACACCATCACACGGCTTGAGAATAAGATTAAAAGATGAGCTGCAAACAAACAGTTATTCTGACATGTCAGTGCTACCCAGAGACTGGCAGACCCAAGTGTATTACTGCATTAACTATGTTTTTACAGGGACTTAGCAGTATCTCAGAGCATGTTCTGTGTAAGACCCTGTTAGCCTATTCTAGCAGGCATTGAAGGCAGAAGCTTTCAATACAAGACACAAGAATACTCCAGACCATTTTTAAAGCACATTCCATACAGCCATAGCTCTTGAATTGATACCTGTAATTAATAAAGGCAGGATGGCAGCCATCAATAGAACCTCCTGAAGTCTGGAAACGGAGGTGTTCAAACAAGATGTTTCTGCATTGCTTTCTTTTCCACTAATTTCCATCTCACTGGCAACACAGGTGTGACATCTACCAAACCATTTCTAGATCACTCAGAGAAAGGCATTAAGTTGCTTATTAATGGAGGCAGTTGCAAACACAGCTGCAGAAGGCAGGATGGCTCCTTGTACAAGTAATTGAAATTCTTGTCAACTGTTTGACACTGCAAGCTTCTGAAAATCTGTTAAACATCATTGCCTGTAAAATCATGGCAAGGCCTGCTCTACAAAGAAGAGAACCCAAGTATGGTCCAATATTTAGACAAGTCACAGCCCTCAATCAGATCAACACCCAACATTTTTTTCAGTACACCGACAGGGCAGCACTGGGACAGGTACCCACAGAATGTAGAGTGTCTAGCACTAAAGGCTTTATGGAGTCCATGCAAGCCATGCCTAATCTGTTCCAGGGTCAACAAATGCTTCGCTTCAAACTGCAGGATTGAATGCGTGACCTCAGCGGTCCCACCCACCAAAGTGTTGTGAAACGGTTACAGAGATAAAGTAGAGAGCCAAGGTTACTTGTGACAGCCACTCTTCACTGCTAGGGATGCCAATGTTAGCAAGGCTGCACTGATATATAGTAACAGCAACAGGTAATGTGGCAAAGTAGGCAATAATTCTAGCATTAAGTAACCTTCAGAGAGGGATACACTGATGGGAATACTTACAGATGCACTGCCCCCTCAGGCACAAGAGGCCATGTGTATCAGGTAAAGAATGACAGTCTACTGACAAGTGCACAGAAAAGCATGATGTTTAGACAACACAAGGTTAAATATCACCAGTTAAATATCAGGTACACACAGCCACACTCCATTTGGTAGAGCATTAACCCAAAGTAAGTTTAGATACAGCTTCTAAAAAGCAGCCATCAGCTTACCTCCATGACAACAGAAGATCTTCTCATCCACAATGGCTGCAATAGGCAGACAGTTAAAACAGTCTGTGAAGGTCTTCCACAGCTTAATGTTAAATCTCCGTTTGCCTGCAAAAACAGTGTGTGACATTAGGAAGAGGAAGCTGGTTTTTAAAGATAACCTGTAATACATATCAGAGCCTAAGCAAAAACGCTAGCAAATTCTGCGAGCACACTAACATCTCAATCTCTTACAACAGCAGAAGAAAAAAATATTGCTCCAGAGTGACTTTAACCTTGTCTTGGAACTTAGAAAGTTTCAAAGCAGGCTCACAGAATATTGAAATCCTTTCATTACAAGAGTCACTACTACAAGTGTTTCCAAAATAAAGTATTAATCCGTTATAGTCTTGCAAAAGTAATAGATTTTGCTTACATTCATCATAAAATCCATAGATTCGATTGATGCTAGCACACTCATGATTTCCTCTTAGGAGAAAGAAGTTTTCTGGGTACTTGATTTTATATGCCAGTAGTAGGCAAATTGTTTCCAGAGACTGTTTGCCTCTGTCTACATAATCTCCAAGGAAAAGATAATTAGCTTCTGGTGGGAATCCTCCATATTCAAATAATCGAAGCAAGTCTGTATACTGACCATGGATATCACCTGAAAAAAAAAAGTTTACCAGGGATTAGTGCAACAACATAAAGACTTACATAAGTCAAGAACTTAAGCCAGCTAATTAATTTTTATTCAGTGATATTAAAAAAGTCATTAATATTACCTTTAAAAACTGGCAATATGCATTACAAAGCTAAGAACCATGCTAATATTAAAGCTGAAGTACTCACAGGATATAAATAACTCACCATATCTGCACAAATGCTATGTCAGGTATGAAGCCAGTCTGAAATGCAAAAGCTACAAAATCTTCACAATAAAGCAGAAGCTTTCTAACCAAGCTTTAATTCACTTAAATTAAAACAAGGTCAGAAAGAAAACCTCTAATTGAACAGGTACATGACCAGGAAGCAAACGTACCTCAAAAAAAAATGACATTATCTACTGCAAAAACAGATCAGTGAAGAATTCAGACTGGAGAGAAACGGAACACTGTGCTGGCAAAGTACACTCACTTCAAAGGTCAATTTCCATAACATTGCTGTACTAAGAATCCCATCCTGCAGCATTTAGACTAACTCCTCCTTTGATGCGTGTAACAAGCAAGACAGACTCAAAAGACTCCATCCCTTACAAGATACTCAACCCTGCAGCTTGTTGTTAGGAAAAATACCTGTCATGTTACTCTTCCCACTGCCAGCTTTAAAACTAGGCTTTCTACAGAACAGCTCTGTGTGGCATTTACACCACCACAGTGCATCACATCAGAGCAGTCAAAGCTGAACTATCTCTGAGCTGTCCACATGGGTGAAGAGGCCAAAGCTGCTCTACAGTAACTTTCAGCATACATGCAATATATTCCAGCTGAGTGGAAAACTTATTATCTGAGTGACTGGATGGAAAACAGATATGCCAAAAGCCTTCAGTACAAGCTGTATGTTATTTAGGTTCAGTACCTCCTGGTCCTGTACATTAAGCGTTACATAGATGTATCTTCACTATTGCTGCTTGTTCAGTGACAAAATCCTGACTTTGCTTAGCAGAGTTATTCTCCAGTAGAGCACAAGCTACTACAGCCTCAAAAGAGAAAAAAGAACAACTCACATAACTTTTTTCATCTTAAAAAAGGTAAAAGATTCCCAAACCTCTATGCTCTCTGGTTCAACTCTTAAAGCATACAGTGGTACAAAGAGTACATGTTATATTATATTCCTTTAAACTTCCCATGAAAAATGCAGTACTTCCTCCTTTAGGCAGCATTCTCCCATAACTATTTCTCACTCGGGAAGAAGAATCACTTTTCCAATTTTCTTCTAATAGACGTGATCAGTATCTACTATCCAATTTCAGTGATAATCTGAAGCTCCACTCGCTAAAATCTCTTTCACACATGTTGAACAAGAATGATTTGTATTCTAACTGATATTTAGAAGTCTGCAGGTTACAACCTGAAGAAGCAGAGGACTCCTCAACAAATTGTTTCTATGCTGAGTCTAGTACTCCAGAACCATGTTATCAAATCCCCAGACTTCATCACTAACAGAATGAACTACCAAGTAAAGACACTACAGAAAATATTATTATTATGTTGTCTATAACTACTTTCAGTTACACACATGCAACAGAGGGACAAATGCACTTAATGGGTAAAAACATTTTGCAGAAACAATTTTACAAAGGTGCCAAGGCATTTACCATTCCATTCAGGGCACTTAGCACTTTAAAATACAGCTTCATGTGAGCACAAGTTGAAGTCTACCAGATATAAGACTTACATTAAAAACCACATCTATTTTAAAATGGACATTTACATAAGAGCATCTTTCATCTTACATTAAAACACAGCCATTTGAGATGTAGAGCTTATTTTGAACTGACTTGATTGTAAGACAAGACAATCCTATTATGGTTCCTCAGGCATTGCCTGAACACACAAAAGTAATAGTTCAAAGCATTACCAGCTGCATATTTTGCTTTTGGTGAAAGCAATCATCATTCTTTTGCTTTTATCTAAATGCAGCTCTGACAATTGCTCCAATATTAAATTTACATGCACCTGACACTTCCTGGTACTTTCACTTTTCCATGTTTGGAATCCGATTTAAGATAACAAATGCCTTATTTAGCTGTGCATTAGCTACATCTATTACTGCACACCTAACAGTCCATTCAACTGCTTCCATCTAAACAGATGAGGAGGACCTGACTTTGAAGTAGGAAAATTATTCTTTGCAGACCTTGACTTATGGATAATCTACCTGAGTTTCTATGTTTTCTCCATCTAGGAATACAATAAGACTACACTACAATGAAAAGTCTAAAGAAACCACAATGTGATAAAGTTACATTTTACCTTCAACTTTACATCATTAGGCAAGCTGGGCTGGTTTTTCCTCCCCACCCTACCAAGCAATTAGTCATTTAAAAATGACTTTGCCATTAGTGGTTGGTTTGTGGGTTTGGCTGTTTTATTTTGGGGTTTGGGGTTTTTTTAATTGGTAATATCCTCTCAATGTAAGAAACATTGCAGACATTGCATCTGCCAGGAAAAAGCTAATCTATGTTTGAGGATATAAGTAGTAATGAATACAAAGACTGCTTCTCTTTTAATATTATGACACTTCAACTAATCTAATTCAAGGAATTTTATGCTTTCAAAGGCATTGTCTATTGTTAATAAGCAAGTTGAGGGATGGTTACAATCTGGTATTTACAGAACTTTTTAGACAATTTTTACAAGCCTGTAGTTACAGTGTACTTTGGAAGAAGTCTAGCATCTTAGAAATGCTTAGTGAGGTAAAAATGCACATGTTGTATTTGTGTTTCACAGTAATACTGATGTTTTTTAAAACATGCTGTAAAGCTCAAGGAATTTGTTACATGGTAACTAAGCCTAATTTAAGTCTGCATTCAGTTTCACTTTCTCAATTGAAAGACTTACAATGCCTTCAATCTTTCAAGTGTTTCATTTCACGAGGTCTTTGTTTTGTTATGCTTTGAAGTGAGCAACCCCAGCATGTGGGCCTTTTAAAAGCAGCTAACTGCTTTTTGAAATAGTGATCAGAAGAGCACCAGCTCTGTACAGGCAAGGAACAGGTTGCAAAATTTGCACTGGATGAGGGCACAAGCAGTCCTTACTGCTAAGGACACTTGCTCCAAAACAGCGTGAGCAGCACTGGCAATGTACCAAGTGCTAACTGCCTGAAAACTACATTCAAGATTTTGAAGACCTCCCTCTAATCCCAACTCAACCTCATTTGCCTGACTCAAGTATTCTTCCAATCCCCCTGGCATAGAACTAGATTAAAACACCTACATATAACATGTATATATCAAGCTTACATACCACAAATTTTCAGAGGTGCCTCTAGTTCCAGAAGAATAGGTTGGCTAAGAAATATTTCCCGTGATTTTATGCACAAGCCCCGAACTTCTGCTTCGGTCATCTGAACAATCTTCCCAGGACGACATCCTCGTACTGAAATGAGATATTTAACAGCTGAAGGTAACTGCCACACAAACACACAGCAAGAGCTAAATGCAGATGATCTGTATTTAAAACCTGTATTTGATAAAAAGCCAACATCATATTCTACATGTGTACCAAATACCTTGAATTATGCTGCCCAGTGAATTGTAAAATTAATCTCTGATATTGTGGTAATCTGTGATTAAAGATCTATATGCATCTATATGTATTTAATCTGTGATTAAAGATCTATATGCATTCCTGTTGAATCAGGTCTCAGAAGAGAACAATTTAAGCTGTGCTTTTGTCCATATCTGAATAAATAGCAATTTTAAGAAGCGTTTAATTTAACAATTCTTTTATGCTAGAGTATTCATAAAAGACAAGAAAAATCTTGATACCAGAAAACCTGAAAACACTTCCACATTAGCACAAGGTAAACTTGTTTAGGACTGTTAAGTTTAACAGCAATAGTTAAATACAAGAAAAAAATGATAGACATTATTATGTTTAAATAAACTGAAACTGCCATATTAGAAACATCACACTAAAAACTATGAAAGTCTGATGGAACTTTCATGTATAATGGCTCTTAAATTACTGAAACCTTTACAGCCAAGAACATTCTAATTAGAAATGAAACTGAATTCTCAAAACCTGTAAGTCAGGCACTCAGACCTATATTTAGCATAAAATCAAAAGCATTTGCATGTCATTGCACTCCAAGCCATATCCTCTGGCAAGTTTATCTGCAGCTGCTTCTTTTTACAAGTATCTGTATGATTCCTGTCAGAGGCTGCAATGTGTCTAATGAGGCAGCAAAATAGAACAATTGTGTTGTCACTTTGGCTGATCCACTTCAGTCTTCCATCTCAGCACAAACCAAACTTCAGAGTTCAAACAAATAAGCCAGAATCTATCAGTGTCTACAATAGGTGAACATCCTGTCCTGCCATCTGTTTTAGATGAAAGTAACATTCAGCATCAAACCATGGTAGTACCTTCAAGGGAAGGCAATATGCAAATTCTGCAGCTCAAATCCAAATGCTTTCAAATTCACGTATAGTAAGACTTTACTTCATAAAAAATTTAGCTACAACTTCTGTTAGTCTAGTAAATTTGTGAACAGAAGAGCAAGAACTATTTCTTCACACATAGCAAATTCCTAGGTCACCTGCTTTCCCTCCTCAAAACAGAAGAGTAAGTAAGCTTGTAAATTTTTTTAAATTAACGTAACCTCCCTTTTCCTTTTATTTCTGCTTAATTCCTAGAAAACTTACTATATAGAGGAGGTCAGTATAATTACACCTAGCATTATCTACATTGTGCAATGGGGAAGAAAGGATATGAGGGAAAACAGTTTGTCCTAGGTCACCCAGTACTACTGCTCTGGTTATCACTGCATACTTGTCCCAGTGTAACTGCACATCTGACCACACCAACACTGTGCTATAAATATTTATTTTTAATAAACACCAAACACTTGGTGAACAGAGGTTAGGAAGCAGTCACAGGGACACGTGAAGAGGCAGAACTGAAGAGTGGTTTTCAAAAGCAGAGAAAAGATGCAAAATTAGATCCTGGGACAGCTAGTTTGAGTGCCAAAAGAGCAGGAGGAATAGTATATCTAAAGTTGAGGATATATTGTAAATACTTAGCTCATTAGAAGCTCACAAGAAAAAGGCTGTGTCATACAGGACTTCTTTCACTGACACTCAGTGAATCACTACCAGGTGATATTTATGACATGGTAAGTCACATTCCTCTTGCTGATTAAGATTTCAACTACACTTGGGAAAGTAAACAGCATTTTAGCAACACTTCTGTGTCATTTTTCCTCATGTATTAAGATGTTCACTTACACATTAGAAGAAAACAAAGGCACACATCAGAAACAATCAATGTGACTTGCAAACAATATGTGCCTACAGGCTTCCATTTCATCACATTTCAAACAAATGAATGATGTTCTTACAGATACATCTTCAGCCCCATTATTAGCAAAAAAACTACAACCAACCAAACTCAGGCTTGACAGCTTTGCACAGGACTTGACTACCCACTTTGTGAGGTACCAAAATGTTCCAATAATCTTAATTTCAAAAGCTCGTGTTCCAATAGTTTATAATGATCCCCTTCAGAGACCTGGGACTCCTTCTGATAGGCACAATAAACTGCCATTATACCCAAGCAGAGTCTTCCTATTACAATGGCTATAATTTTATTTTAACAATTGCTCTATTTTAGACCCATAGCTTGCAACAAAGTGACACCAAAGCACCAAGCAGCACAACCAGCTTCCCAGTCATGTCTTCCCACAGACAGTGCATTCTTTTAACCATAAGCAATGACATTCTCTTCTGTATTTAACTCTCATAATGTCTTGCAGTACCAGAATGATGCCATTTCATACAGATCAAAACAAGAAGTCGAACCACACACTTATATCCACTCTAGTTTTGGAATTCAAACCCAGGAAAGTCCACTATATACAACATGAACATTACCAGAAGCAGCACCAGACCAAGCACTGAGACCAAAACTGAGGTAACAGTTCAAGTAGGGTGCCCATAATACTTTAAATAACTTTGACCCAATCAGTTTTTCTTACAACACCAGCCTTTAGCTCCCTTTGAAAGTCACACAGGGGTTTAAATTTGGAACATCTGCTTTATAGAATTGATACTTTGAGTGGTGCTGGATTTTTTCATGAGAAACAAGACACAGAGAACATGCAGTCCCTGACTTCATAATTAACTGCCAGTCAGTGCCTTGATGGTGTTTCTTTACCTCTAACAGTAGAGCCCTAAAAGCTGCAAGTCCTTAACAGACAAATCAACTAAGCTACTTATTACCTCACTTCAGATTTTCCAGGTTAGAAGACACTTCTACAACTCTGACAGGTCTAGCACTCTCAGAAGAGGAGACAGCATGCACAAGATGATCAGTCCCTTCCACCCTTTGGGAAAGGTGCAGGTCTGAGCCATTGTACCTTTGCAAAGGCCCCTTCCACCCAAACAGTCTGCAGCTCCAGAGCCAACACACAGGTTCAGTTACATTTGAAGTAATACAAAACCTGGAGTTTCATGAGGAATAATCATCAATACTAGTTAAGATAAAAGCAGTTTTCTCCCACAGTTCCTGGATCAGCAACAAGGGTACTATGTATTGAGAAAGGAGAGGCTCCTGTGAGCCCTGAAAGGCTTAGCACTACACTGGATTCACAAAGACACTGGAAGGTTTGCCAAGCCTTCATCCAGAACAGATGTGCCACAGCTGTGGTACAAGTACACAAGTAAGACTAAGCACTTATTTCAGCAGCTTACATTACAACTAGAATTTTGTTCAAGTTCCCTTGACTCAGCTGAGCTTTGTATGGATTGTAAACAACACTGCACTTAGTTTTTCAAAAGCCAAATCCCCAAGAACAGATTGAAGAGGAGGTTCTAAGAACCAGATCGAGAGCATAAGAGATGTTTTTCAGACTCATTTACAAATTACTAGAGCTAACCACTCCAGTCATGGCTTCTCACACTGCAAAATCTGTAGCTCAAACAGCCTTAAACAGCATTGGGAAAATCATCATTTTTAACAGCTGTCAGTTACCCAGGGCAGAAATATCTCAACATAGAAGGTAAATTAATTATCTTTAATCTAAAATGCTGTAAACAAGCTTTGATTTACATAAATTAGCCCTTTGATAGGGACAGCACTTCTGTTGTAATTCACAAACTCATGTGCATAGTGCTCTGAGAGAACAAGCCCTTCCTCCAGTGAGCTTCAAGCAGAGTGACATGGCACAGGATAAAAAAGAATAAAAGCAAATATATGCACTGAATACTGAGACTTATTTTAGCACAATAGATCCTACAGTTATCTAAAAGCTCTAATTAATACTAGAATAAGCTCTAATTAATACTAGAATAAGCTCTGCATCTACACAACCATTGGTAAGCAACCTTAAGAAGTTCAGTAACAGTAATTAGCAATCCAAGACATGAGTTGCACAGTGGCAGTAAGAAAAACTTCAGCAAAAAATATTTTTTTTAATCCGT
Source organism: Agelaius phoeniceus (assembly GCF_051311805.1). NCBI lineage: Eukaryota > Metazoa > Chordata > Aves > Passeriformes > Icteridae > Agelaius > Agelaius phoeniceus. The sequence continues at coordinate 88,630,379 of NC_135267.1, read as the reverse complement.
CTAAACTTATGCCAGAGTGTAGCAGATTATGTAAGGCAATACTAGCAAGGAAAAGGAAAGTGGGTCAAGAATTGGCAGTTCCAAATTCCACTTGCATCCCTTTTTTCCATAGCCTTTCATGAAATGGAAAAAATGAATTTAACCTGTTCTGTCACACTGCTTCTGGTGTGCCTCTCTCTAAGCAGCTAAGCTGCTCATTTTGTGCCACCACTAATAGTTTCTTCAATGACTAAGTCAGCTATGGTATGCACAGCTACCCTAAGCATTTACCTGGTGCTGCTTTCCAAAATCACAGTGTCCAGTTTACTGGATGTAACACTCACAGTTTTATCATAACATCAGAACCCAGAGACTTCTCCCTGGTATCATAAAAAATTGGGTCAGCATCATTGCACTCTCTTTTCCATTCACTCTGCTCTTTTTGCAGACATGCACTTATGTGGCCACACAGTAGCCACACAGTAAACTGCAGTGAACTGATATTTTCTTCCTAGAACAAAGATACAACAAATCAAAAATGTAATCTAAATAGTTCCCCAAGGTGAAAAATATCCTCCTCTGTGAACTTGAGATAGGGCTAAAGAAAGAGTAAGGAGCTGGTTCTCCTTCTTTCCATACTAGCTCCAGCCAAGCTTATGTCAGAAATTATGGCTTTAGAAGTCAATTTTGCCAGAGCAGATCTAAAAAAGACCCCCAAACTACAACCCAAGACTGCAAGCATGCAATTTCACAAATTGCACACAAGCAATTCCCTTGCGCTTACACTCCCCCCACATTCTGTGGGATGTTTAATCATTGGTGGTTAACAACTCACACATTTAACTAATTTTTTTTGTACTTAAAAGTACTTTTGAGTATTTGGCAAATGTTGAACAGCCTGTCAATAGTAGGAGCAGAACAGATTTTAAAGCTTAAGGCGGCATTACCTATGACTTGGGGAAAAAAACAACAAGCAGTCCTCACACTGATATTTGGAAATATGTTTTGAAGTTATCTGCTCTTGGTATTTTTTAAATCCAAATTACATACTTTCATGAGTTTACGTCAAGAATCTCATACTTGATTTTAAAAGCAACTCTCAATTTTAAAAGCAAAACTTCTATTCCCTCAGAGTATCTTCTGTTATTTAACTTGTTCAGCTGCCATCCAGAAGCAGCCACTCCCTATCTTGCAGCAAAACAGAGAGTAAAGCCAGCAACACAAGTTTTAAATTTTCAGAACTGCTGTGACAGAACTAAGCTTAGAATAGCTCTCATTCACGAGTTACACTGGTGGACAACAATAATATAAATGAACCTGTTAGAACTTTGCTCAATTCAGCAAGAACAGAGCGCTGAACGTACAGCTCTTCTGCAGCACACCGAGCAACCCTGCACCTTTCCTAGGGTACATCACCCAAATTTCTCACTAAAAACAGAATAATCAGTCTTCCTGGGAGCTTTTCTTCCTGAAAAACTGTGCTTTTACATCCAAGTAACCTTGAAGTCTTGCTAAAATTGCCTTCACTAGATGACCTTGATATTAATTATTTTGGTGAAGAACAGTGATTGCTTACAAACTCATTTTAGCAGGCTTATTTAATATCAAGCACAAGTTCACTGCAGAGTAAGAGACTGCCTAAGCCTTTAATGGGAAAAAACCCCTAACAATTAAGTGGTGCTGTTCTACCCAAACTTGAGTTTACATTCTTCAAATACACACTATCCAGCAAAATTAATACTCATGGAGAAGAGGCTTTGAAATGACTTAGAAACAATTATGTAAAATTGCTTCAGGGGATGCTCCAGTAAGCCCATGAATACCCATGCAACTTTTACCCATTCCTTTAGCTTTTCATGGACCACCTACCTGCTGCCTTATACTGAAGTTCCATAAACTAACTGCTGTCTCAGTCATCCTGTATCACACATGGTGGCAAGAATTGCTGAATTCAATGCTGAAGGACAAGACCCTATGTTCTGCATTTACTGTTTGCTTAAGTACACTTGAACCTAAAACTCCAGCAACCAGCAAACAGAAGGTAGAAGCCTCTTAGAATGCTGTATTACACAGTGATAGTAATTCCTGGAATTACTATCTACTACTACTTGGAAAGCTAACTTAGCATAAAAATTTCATGAAACGAAGAATTTCAGCTTATTTCACAGGATGACTTTCTTTTCCCCTATCACAGTGCTAATAAAATTCCTAAAACTCAAGGAAGGTGGAGGTAAATTACAAAAGTGATTAGTTAAATTCTGAGAAGAACCAGGGAAAGAAGCTACTGAAGTTATAATACAAGAAGCTGGGTGTAATTTCTGCATATCAGTGTCACTGCTGCTTAACCAATACAATTACATGGGACATATACAGAAAAAGCTTTATATCAGGCTTAATATAAAAATACCAAAAAACAAACACAAAACACCACCTCAAAACCCAGAAAAGATGGTAAAACTAAAATGGTAAAACTGCAAAACTAAAATGTCCTAGTCAATGTACTAAGCAAATCACACAATAGAAGGTTGATTTCAATGTCTCAAATTATAAAGCAGATACCCAATACCTTCAGAGGCACCTCAGGCTATAGTTAAGAGTGGATTTCCCCTCTACAGCCCCTTCACTGAGCACTGCACCTGACCTTAGTGAGCAACAGCCAAATATAGCAGGCTGTCCTCACCACAGTCTAGGGTTCAGCAGCGCAGCTTCTTCCTTTCTGAAAAAGTTACACTCCTACCTCTGGTGGTAACCAATGAGCACTTAAAAGGAATTTTAACAGTTTATAGTTGCAGTTATCTTAAATATGAACAGTTTCTCTCTTTTTATACTATGATTTAGCTGAGCAGGGAGAAAGCACGGAATGACTCAAGTAAAACCTGTGCTGCAGAGTATCTAAATGAAACAGTTAGTGAATCATGGAGCCTTCAAGTGGCCAAACAGGCAGGCAGAATAAAGAACCCCATCACAGTGCCTGGTGCTGGCTCTTGGCCTTCAGAGCAGTGTTTCAAGCCAACCATTCCATTCTTCATGCACTTATAAAGCTAAAGATGAAGTGGCTGATATCTGCACTGTTGAACAAAGCCAGAAACAAACTTCATTCCTTATCCCTCCTCCCTGGTTATTACAATACCTACCCTCCTAGAAACATACCAAAAATGCCTATTTTCCTCCTCTTTTTAAAAACTATTTTTTAAAAAGTCCTTTGCAAGCAAGTCCTTTTACAGTTATTCTTGTTTACTTTTCTAGTAGCAAATTATCCAGTCATTTCACACCAAGCCAGGTAATAACTCCTGTTTATGCAGGATTCATCTCCATGGTTTGTTTGTATTGTTTTGCAAGAGATCATTAAGGTCTATTTTATTTCTCTCTTTCTCAGCATCAGTTACAGAGCCTAGAACTGCAAGCACTACTACCATATCATAATACCACACCATCAGGCTGGCTGGATATCTTAATTAGTTAAGACAGTAACAAAATAAGAAATGTTATTGACCACAGCACATTTGACTAGTATGCTCTATACTATTTAAAACTAATAAGGAAAAATCTCAATTATTTCATAAGAATATAAAATACAACTTTCATTTAAAAAGTCGAGTACCAGTCACATTTTTATATTTATCACAACCTATAAGACCTCCAAAATCACAAGAAAATGAAGCTTGCAGCTTTCTTAAAGACAACACATGACATGGTAAGAACACCATGCAACCAGCTTTATTAAGGCAACCATAAAAATCACCTTTTTAGCTGAACATTGAAGCAATAACCATTCCCTACACCTACTGGTAGTCCAACATGTCTCTTCTTGGATAAATATTTCACAGCTTCTTTGGTGCATTGGAACTGCCAGAACTAGTAGCCCTCAGCCTCACCAAAAAAATTTGTTTAGAAAAGATCCACATTAAGTTCAGTCAGATTAATTCAACTTGTTAGTTTTGATTAGGAAAGCTAGATGTCTTGCCTAGACAAGGCAAATTTGTTTGTACAGCAATAGAAATGAAGCCCTTTTACAGAAAGCCGTCTTGTACCTAAGGTTACCGTGTCTGGGTTTCCCTGAGTACATCCTCTCTTCCATATGGTAAACTCCCTAGTGTTTACTAAGACACCTATAAATTTAAAAGAGCAGAAATTCATTCCAGCTGAGATGCCTTATACCCATAAATTAAGGATACAGCACAGAAACAGGAAGCCCAACACCCTGACAGAAATATGGAAATCTTACTTAACACCATTCACAGCACGCTGTACAAGTCAAGGTTACACCTATTCCAGGATCTTTGCTTTGATATAGGGGCAACCTTTTCCACACATCACACATCTAAGCTAAATTAAAATTAGCTTAGAACGTGGCTTAAATGTAGACCTGGTGCGCTGAATTTAGCTCAGCATTGTTACAATTTTCAGGGCATTTCCCAGACAGGGATACATGGTATTCCTAGATGAGGCAAAACACAAGTAGCAATTTCAGCTGCAAAGCCCAAGCGAAAAAAAACTTCTCTATTCACATTGGAGAGCAGGATTCAAGCAGACCATTGAATCACAGCCTTCCAATACTTAAAGAGGGCTTATAAGAAAGATGAGAACAGACTTTTTAATAGGGCTTGTTGCAATGAGACAAGGAAAACTGATTTATACTAAATAAATTTAAAAAAAATAAAAGTAGGTTAAGTCTAGATATATGGATGAAATTCTTTTACAGTGACAGTGATGAAACACAGAACAGGATGCTCAGAGAGGTGGTGGATGCTTCATTCCTGGAAATATTCAGGATCACACTGGAGAGGGCTCTGAGCAACCTGATCTAGGTGAAACTGTCCCTCCACTGGAGAGGGGCTGTACCAAGTGACCTTTACAAGCTCCTTCCAACCCAAACCATGGTATTATTCCATATTCCGCATCTGATGTGCTCACGGCAGTATCGTGTGTGCATATTCCTGTTTGTTGTCCACAGCTAGAAGGGACTAGGAAAAAATCTATCCACCAGATGGCATAGCTGGGATAGTAGGAAGGAAAAAAATAATAACATGTAATAAGCACACACACTGAAGCAAAAATAAGACCACCATCTTCATGTACCGTAACACAGCTAAGCCTGATCTGTGATTCTGCATACCAGCACAAGAAGGAAACACTCTTTCAATGAACTTGGATAATTCACTTTCAAGGTCACATATCATTCTAAGAGTCTTTTAACAAAGATATGGAATTCTGTATTTGAATGACCTGCAAATCTTTGGAGATTCACTCATGACAGACAGTAAAACTCGAAGTGTCTCCAAGATAGTGAGGCACACATGTCAGAGCACCAGCATCTCCTTCATTCTTCTAGTAAAGCAACAGGAATGACAATTTAAATCTGGCAGATGGTACTTGGTAGACAGAGATAAAAGAAAAGAAAACACTGTTATGTTCAGACTTTATGTACAAACTTGAGTTTTTACCTTCCTACCATTTCCAAACAGTAGTTATTTATAAGGTATCACTAACTACTGGCCAAGGACCAGACACATTGTAAGAGAAAGTCAATTCAAAATGAGATCTTACCATTCCTAAACTCACTACTTAACCAGTGAATAGAGAAGAACTTGGTATATGCAAAAGGACATGGAAATTAAAAGCTGATGTCACAGAAGACTATTAACATTCATTACACCCTGGTTCAGGCGAGTCTATGAAAACTCTCCCTAAATTCAACGCAAGAGTTAATCGATTTGGCTTTCAGCACTCAGAAGATCTACAAAGTAACTAAGTACACATTCTAGATAAGCAGGTGGGCACACCCCTTGAGGAGTTCTTGGGAAGATGTTCTTGAATTCTCCCAAGCAGCCCAGCTGTAGGCCACTTCATATTGATATCTCAAAAAGAAATGAAAAACACAATTAAACACAAAGAAAGTAAGACAATCTAAGTAGGTAATTCCAATCAAAAGGCAAGTTAATGTGTCATATAACCCAGAAGGATAAAAACAGTTAGAGTGACCTAATTAAAGTAGGAGCAAGAACTCCTGACAGTTAATATCACAGCCTAGAAACAGGTGTCACCACCCAGCAACACAGTGACAGCAGTGAAGTTTCCTACGGCTGTAGCTTTTGACACCCCTTTCAAGGGTTTTGCTACCCTTGAAAAATTACATGTAGCAGCCACTGAGAAACAATTGTGGACTGTTATTCAAACTTAAAACCATACATTTCACTTAAAGCAACAAAAAGAACTAAATATGTACTGCATGACAACATTTAACTAAAATGTCTTTTTATTATTTCACTGTGCTTACACTTACAGCACAAAAGCCATGTTAAATTATCCTTTTAAGTCAAAGTTGAAGTGTGAGTAATGGAGCCAAACAACTTGCTTTGAACAATTTAACTGGAGATAAGAGTCAACAGAAATTTTTCTGCGCAACCAGCGTGGGGAGGGATTCAAACTCACTTTACCAGAACAGGTCAGCTAAGCAACAGCATGAGCTCCAGAATGTGAGCTGCCAATTGAACAAAAAACCAACCAAACAAAAAAAACCAACCTTCATTGTGGAACACTGCTGTTTGAACAACAGGTTAAAATGCTATATGCTAGCAGTGCAACAAATAAAAGATGTTAAAAAGAAAGCAAAAATAATGCATTCCTTTAATTGCTGCCATTTTTTCCCAAATAAAACCTGTAAGAATTACCTATTACATTTCAGACACAAGATGTTAAACAAGGCACTCCTCGAATGTTAGCAGATGACAAGCAGAAAGAAAGCACCCCATTCCCCTAAAAAAATCTTCATAGTCTCTGCTCAGAGTTAAAAATGGACTCAGAAACAGAAAAGAAAAATTACAAGCAAGGATTGGTTCAGAAGTTGTACATACATATATCCCTAAAGGTTAAAGTACTATGGAAGACAAGAAGCACAGAGTAGGCTGCTGAAACACAAGGTAAGAACCATAACCCAAAAGTAATGAAGTTGTAACACAAGTATTTATGGTGTGTGTAAACTGTATGGAAGACATATTTTAAAAGTTTTCAGCAAATAAAAAATAAGCAGAGTAATAATTAAGAGGGAACATAACAATCCAACAAGTTGCACACCAAAACACTGCAGAATCCGCTCCTCCTAAAGCACTTTAGATTATTACACTATCGTGGAACAAGTGTCTTTCAAATATATTATTTAAAGTGTCTCAAAAACCCCAGAACCATAAATATCCATGTATCTTCACGTCTCTCCCCAAAAAAATTCTGCCCTAAAATGTCAACATTTACTAGGTTATTATTTAGTTTGTCTTAAAACCCTACCTATTAATCTGTGTTTCAACATCCAGAAAAGGGAGTTTTATCTGCATTAACGATCTAAGAGAAACTTCAACTGATACTTGTTTCTTCATACTATACTACACTGCATATCTTAAATCACAAACATAAGCACAACTGTTCAAAGACTTTACGTATTTTTAAATACTGCTTTTGCTGTTCTTCGTTTTCACATCGAAAAAGATGAGATAGCAGCTGCTAAGAAGTCCTTAAAGCCCTAAACCCCCTGCTTTGTTGTAACTCGACTAAACAAAACTCAGCCTTACAAAACTTGTTTCACGTCCCAAACTATACATGCTCCATAAATTCCTTCCTATAAGCCTTCTGCAATGTGATCCAACTATCTAAGGAGTACAGCTACCAAATAAATGAACGGCGCATACCCATGCAAGTACTCTCATCTCATCTCCGGCATACCAGGTATTTGTTGAATGTGGAATGAAAGATTAATGGAAGAAGAGGCCCAAGAAGACTAAACATTCACGACATAACTTAAATAAAAAGAAAACGCTAGCAATAATTCCTCAGCTTCTCCAAAAGCAGGCAACAAGCGAGCTTACTTTCAAGGGCAGAATCACTGTTTAATACACAGAAAACCCTCCACAGCCTTTATCAGCCACCCGTAAGAGCCACTTCTGCAGACTGCCCCGTGGGCAGGCTGAGGAATGTCAGCGCACTAAATCCCTCTGCTCCCACCGACACTCACGTACACACAACTCCACAACTGAGGCAGCTCGCACACGTAATTTTACACACGGAGGGCTGCGACTACAACCCGACCGGAGGCACGGGGAGAAAAGGCCGCTCGGCTAGCGAGAACAGCTCGGCTAGAGCGGCGCCCCCAGCTCGCCCCTCAGCCAGGCAGCTGCAGCGGGGTGAAGAAGGGAAGATGGAAAATTAGGATTTTTTTTTTTTCCTATTAAATAGGAAGGCAGCCAGACAGGGCGGGCATCCCCCTGCACAGCAGCCCCTCCTCCCTCCGCGGGGCTGCAGGGCCGGGGCTCGGGGCACCGGCGGGACGCGCCGAGCCCGCTCCCGGCCGCCACCCCGGGGAAGGCGCTGCCCCCGCTCGTCCCGCGCCGCACCGCGCCGGCAGCCCCGGCTCGTCCCGCGGGGAGCGGCGGCCGTGCCCTCTGGCTCCCCGCGGCGCCCCGCTCACCTTCCAGCAGCCGGGTGATGAGGCTGTCCACGTTCAGCTCCCCGTCCGCCATTTTGTGGCCACCAGACTCGGTCCCGGGCGGGGAGAGGGCGGGGTGGAGGGCGCTCCACGGAGGAGGAGGAGCAGGGAGCGGCGGCCGCAGCGACAGTGGCTCCCCCCACCCCCCTCCGGCGGTCCCCGGCGGCCGCCCGGCTTCTCCCGCTCCCTCGCAGCTAAATGGGAGAACGCGGCCACCGCTCCTCCCCGCGCCTCCTCCCCTCCTCAGCAGCCGCCAGGGCGCATGTGCCGCCTCGCCCGCCGCGGCCGCTCCGCGCCCCGGCAGCGCGCAGGCGCGGCGGGCTCGGCGGCGCAGGCGCGGAGCGGGCCCGGGCCCGGCCGTGCCCCGCTAGCCCGGAGGCCTCGGGCCGCGGACAGGGAGGAGAAGCAGGAAAAGGAGTCCCGGGAGCCTCCGTGCCAGCCCAGGGTCAGCCCTCCGACTGCTGGCACCGCACCTGTGCCACCTCGCAGTTTATTAAAAATAATTTTTAAAAAACGTGTCATAACTGGAATGACGAGTTGTGCCCTTTAAACCGCTTTTCGAACGCAGTTCGCAGAGAAAACTCTGTGGTTCGTGTTTCTCTGCGGCTGGAGCTGCTAAGAGTACTTTTTTGGTGATTTCTGGAACTTTTTTTTTAAGATGAGCTCTCTTAAGACATGTTTACATACTTCTGTCAGCAGATGCTTGCCTTGGATGGACAGAGAAGTGCTTTAAAATGTAGGTGGTGAAAACCCTCTGTGAACCGGGAGAGCAGATAAATACATGTATGTTGACAAAGTAACAAAGTGCAGATGTTCTAGGAAAAACAGACCTCTCCTTTATATGCCTAAATATAGATGTTGATGTAGAAACTTGAACTTGAATTTTTCCATCAGTCCCTACAAGCCAGCAAAATGCTTCCACCTTATATAATGTTGAAACCCAATTTTTATCTCTTGATTAGAAGAAAATGAGTATGAGCAAAACAAAAGCAATTAGGACAAGGTGGGGCAGGTATCATCAGGTATCAGATGATGCTAAGCGTCCAGACAGTCAGGTGGAAGAACGCTCTTTTGAAATGCCTACACAGGTGGGCAGGATACACAGAAATAAAATTTCAGCTCATCTGTTCATGATAGGATGTACATCTATCCTTTCTTGTTTTTCAAATTCTGCTAGTATTGGAAATCTAAATTTAAAAAAACAACCCTAGAATGTTTTTTCTTTCATTTTTCATTAAACTGGGAAAAAGAATTATTCCCCTTTTTGAAAGTTCATCCTTATCCCAACTACTTTATTGCTGCCAAGACTAATAGATCTGCAGTCCCTCTTGAGCATTTAGGAATTGTCCCAGTTTTGTTTCACACAACTGATCTGCCCTGAAGGCTATTTTAAGCCATCACAACATCAGGTTCAGACAGTTCATACATAATAATATATTATTGCAGAACATTCTGCATTGATAATTAAATGGGGATATGAAATTATCTTTCACTGTGGCATAAAAATATAATTAAGGCATTTTCCCAAACTCCATAGGACGATAAACTTTCAGGTACACTGAGCAAAACAATCCCCTAACAACTGTTTTTACTAGGCATGCCAGCATCTTCCAGAAACAATTTAGCAGCATATCATCACAACAAAATAATTTAATATAAGCAGAGATGCTATGAAAAAGAACAAGCTGCAAAACATAGCTCATTTCTTTCCTTGTAGATTCTGTGCCAGTTTTATTGGGAGCATGGCTGGGTGACAGCCAGTGCCCAGCTGTACCTGGGCTCTCAGCTGGATGGAAGATCCCCTTACTGTGCTGCATAACCCTGTCAAGTTTGCACCCCTCTTTCTTTGTAGCTTGAGGAGACACAAATGTGTGGGTTTCTTCCTCAGTGGGTTAAAACTTAGCATGTCCCATTGACATAATCCAAGTACAGTAAACAGAATTAAAAGATCAGAGAATGAGGCTCATTGTCTTCTGCAATACAGAAAGCATTAGTCAGTGAAAGCATTTTCTGTGATCAAGGGTGGATGTTCAGTAGTTTTTGGCATTATACCATGCACACATACAGGCCAAAGACAGCTAACTGGTGATTCAAGTACAAGGGGGAACTGGACTGATGCCTTGTCAAAATCTCATTAACAATGCTCACCTTTCTAAACTGTCTTTCAGTTATTTTGAAATTCCTCTCATGTCCAACACTTTATATAAACAAATGTCCACCAAGATGGCTTTGCTTCTAACTTTCCCCTACTTGGTCTCAGAGCTATTTACCCTAAATACCTCATATGTCAACTTTCCTTATCCAATGCTGTCTCAAGATGTCTTTTAATTTGCACTGCTCTGATCTGAAAGACAGAAATTTCCTAAGAAATTGGCAAAACAACTATGTGTTAGTAAATGCCTTTTCCTGACCTGTGACTGTGTAGACATGAGCTCTCACTGAGGCTGCTGTTGCTGGGAATTTGAGAGAGTTGCTTCCCCAGGTACAGAGCACTGACTCAGCATCTCTGCTGTTACCTACTCTTTCCTGGTGACCTTGTGTTGGTTCAGACAGAACTTCTGCTACTCACTGCACATTAAAGTTAGTGCACTACATACACTTTTATGTTATTTACTATGGAGTTGTGACTTTCAAAAACCATCTCCCTCCTAGGTCTGTCATCAGGTACCTGGCAGACAGTACATGGCAGTATTTTACAGCACTATCCCATCACTAGAGCTCATTTCTAATGTACTTTATCACCTGGCACACTGTAACTCAGGGCTGACTGCAACTCTTATGTGGATGGGAGGGAGAGGCCAGTAGGAGCCATGTGGTTAATTTTCCAGTGTGTAATTAGGAGCATATCCTCCCTGAGTGGCAATAGCTAAACCACTGCTGCCTCCTCAGGGCCCTTTTCCAGCAGAAATTAGTGATCCAATTGACAGTGTATTTCCTTAGGAGAGTTTGTTTACAAAAATTTTTAAAGATCCTATCTCTTTTGTCAGAAATTATAGGGAACTGTATTAAAGCAATCTCAAAATAAACAAAATCTGCAGATAACTCATCCCTGTTTTGTCCAAAAAGCTTAGATTAAGAGATAGAAGAAGAAAAGCCAACAAATCCCACTCTGTAGTATTTTATGACCCTTTTCTGTTTCTCAGTATTTGCCCTAAAACTGGGTAAATAGTTGGGTTTGGTTATAACATTTTAAGATGTAATAAATAAAATAATTATTCTTCTACACTGAGCTAAACTCAAGATTTTCTCAACCTTCCTCACAAACTAGCCAGCAGTTTGCATTTGGAGGCAAGTAGCAAGGATGTGGAAAACTCTCCTCTGAACTCCTGCATCCATACTGATTCTCTTGATATCCCTGCTTGGAACTGGAACACTTTATATACACAATGAAACACCCACTGGCCCAGGCACTCCAGTCTGGGTCTGTGTCCAATTAGTGCCCCAATCATTCAGTGCTAGTGCTGTTCTGTCTCTCTTAATCTAGTTTTTGTTGGAAACATGAGATCTTTGATTGAGACACAAATGCTATACTCCTCAAGGCAATAGTATTTTTTGAAGAACAAGATTGTTTTGTAGATTAATACTGACCCTTGATTCCTGTGAATGTAGTTATGCCATCATTGCCTTTTATGCATATTTAAAAGGCAGGGCAGGGCAGGTCTAGATATTCCCAGAAAACAGATTGTTTATGTAAAACCAATGCTGAAACAGTAAAAAAAAAACAACAACAAAAAAAAGGAATAGATATAGTAAGTAAGACCTATATTGAAAATCTTATTTTTTTTAAAAAAGAGCAGCTCCCCCTGCCCTACCCTACAGCTCCCAGGTGGGTTAGAGAGTCTGGAAGGCAGGAGAGAGTCTCCCAGGAGCTGCATGCAAAATGGGGACAAGGTGAAGCATAACCAGGGTTATGTATCACAGGTTACTTCATCTCTCTGTGTCAGAACTATTTCAAAGTGTGAGAAGCATTGTTTTGGTTTTTTTTTTCTTTAAATTATGTTTATTAGCATGTGATACAATCTCAGTTCCCCTGGCAGCCTGTCCTACTGCCCACAAACCATGAGAAACACACAGCACTTGCTGAGGCGTTACTCCCCAAGTGAGGAAGGGGGAAGGACTTCTGGAGCAAAACAAGGAAAATAATTTGGGCCTGCAAGATCTGCAGTTTGCAGGATGTCAATCAAGCTTACTATTCCTCTGCTTTGGAGAGAAAAAATCTTCTACTGTTTCCCAGGAAGGAACAGCTGCAAGAACTGAAAGTGTCTGCATCTATTTTCCTCAGTAAACATGGGAATATTTAGTTTCAGCAAAACCAGATGGTTTACGCCCTGTGAATATGCTGGCATTTGACACCAGCAGCAGCCACTTTCACAAAGTGCATGCAGAGAGTGGGAAAGAACTCCTTTAAACTCTGGGACCTGACACAAGAGATAAAAGCTCTGAAGGCAGGAATAACAGATTGACTAAAAACCCAACCTTTATCCAGGGATCTCTTAAGTGCTCTCTAAATATCATTAATCAGACTATATAACAGTCCATGAAGTGATTACATTTTGACACACATTTCTTACACTGAGGATTACACTTAAAATGAGAAGGTAAATAAGTTCCTCCAGGTTATGTGGTGAGTCATGGTCTGGTCTCCTGCATGCTCTGTGTACATCTCTTCTCACTAATGCCTCTCCAGTGTGCTGTGTCCTCAGCCATATTCCCAGGACACAATTTTTAAATGTGAAACCATTACAGTAATAGCACAGGGACAGGATTGCAGTGTTTGCAGCATAAATCACCATAGCTGGGGCATCTGAGTGCTCTATGGGGAATTTATAATATGCTAAAGAGATTTATGAACAGCCCTCAAACCTCTTGCTAATGGTGGTCACAGTGGGTGTTAAGTGACTGAAAGTTCTTAATTATTTGATGATTTTTATTGATTTGTGTTGTTATTGCTTAACATGACTCTGTAGTAACAAGGCATCTGTCAATCTGAGAATGTTTTCCAGCCAGTGAATTATTAAAGTATGTGATTCTTATAGGTTCTCACTGTTCTGTTGGACTGCTGGCAGGCTGAAGTGGTTTGCTCAAGAATACTCATAGCTTGAAGGGCAAGGCTAAAGGGGGGCTTTGGGCATAGCAGTCTCTGATGGATGCACCACATGTTCCTGAGCCAAATCTGCCCCTGCTGACTCTCTGCTGTCTGCTGCACCTAAAAGCAGGCTTGGGAAGGATTTCTTTTTACCTGCAGTTACAGGGGGAACCTTCCCAAAAAATGTACATTAATTCACGACTTAGTGAAATATGTATTTACAGTGAATCACTAGGTAGTGCTTCTCCTTAGACCTACAACCATGAGCCCTAAAGGGGTTCTAGTCCTGGTTCAGGACACAGCAAAGGCCTACAATATCTGCTTCAGTCTCCTGGAGGGGAGCTGTGTTGTGCTCCAGTTTATCCCATCGTCTGCATGATGGAGGGTGTGCCACTGAGCACACCTGCCCTGCAGTTGAGGCAATGCTATAATTTAATATACTTTGTGATCAGCATTTTAAGAGTTTGAATTTGCTATTTCTCCATTATGTAATTACATAATAATAATAATTTAGCTAACATAATGTATGTGGAGTTTTGCTGTTGCTTCTTATGTAAATTAGAGAAATTTAGCAATATGTTGCAAAATGGATATGTCTATTTCAGGCTGAGATGTAAGAGGTTACTTTGATTCAGAATAAAATAAAAAGAAGCTGTTGGAAAGACCTATTTTATAGAGAAATAACTATTTAATTATAACTCTTTATCCCATGGCTTATTCACTAAGGTAGAAACTGTAGAGCTTCAAAGTGTTTAAATTTTAAAAGAAGACCAAACAAAACCTCTCTGTACTTCCCTCTCTTTAGAGAAATTCAGATATTTAAATGTAGGTTCATAAACTGAAATTATATACAAATGGGGAATTTGAGCCTGAATTTTGAAAAAGCAGCCTGAACAACTAACTAAACATTAAGGAAATAGCTAATCTTTAGGTAGAAAAGAACACTTATTTTAGTTGTTAATCTGCTCATAAGAAGCAGAGACACTCCATATTTAAAGTACGCTCCAGAAGAACTTACGAAGAAATTGAAAGTCAAATTTGCATATCAAAATGCGTCAGACAGCTTAACTTCTACAAAATTGTAACAAACACTTTTCATTCCTATTAAATTATGTGGCATTTTTATTGCCTATTAAGTAATCTAATTTAACCCTGTTGTTCCAAAAATAGTTCACTCACATACAGTATGGCTCAGAAGAACAGGAGGTGGGTGAGACCACAGCAATGAGTCACACTGACAGGTTCAAGCCTTGAGTCAGCAAAACCTGGCCTTACTCTCAAACCTGGGTGGGCTTGATTAAGAGGAGGCCATAGCTGCCATTTGGGTATGGGATTGTACACATGCTCTCCCAAAAGCGGATCCCAGGTCTGCAAAACACATGTGGCCATGGCTGGCCACGCTGCACTTTCCCTGGTGCCAGCTCTGGCTGGAGGTGGTCATTCCAAGCTCCTGCTCTCCCTCCCCACTGTGATTTGCCATCCTTGCCACCGTGCTGATGTGTTTCTGGGACTGCACTGCAAGTCAGCTGTCTGCAGTGATCCAGATGAATAACAACTCCCTCTGGCTCTCTGGAAAGCAGCAGCTTTATCCCATGTTGCTCTGGGTGATCTGGTGTACAGCAACCTCCCAAAGACACGTGTCTCAGCCCAGCTGAGGACTGAACTCTGTGGTATGAGGCTGACCCTGGCAGTGGCTGGTGGAGGAGGGGACTGGCTGAGCAGCCCCCAGAGCAGTGGGGTAGCTGTACCTTCAGCAGGCTGGCAGGGAGGCTTCAGTCCCCAGCTGCGGCTCTCGCATCCTCCTGACTCATCCCATGGCTCCAGATAAGCCTCGTGCTTTATCGTGCCTCAGCCTGCCACCTGCAAATCAGAGATAACAAAATTTAAATAATTCAGAAGAACGTAGCAAGGCTTAATGGAGGTTTGTAATATGTTTTGAACTCCTTGCATACACTAGTGTGGAATTTAAGGTATCGCTGTTACGGAGCGTGTTGCTAGTAGTGCTGTCTTCCTTTAATAATCCCTGCAAACTCCCTGTCTTCCTACTCTCATTATCAGTCCTAGGCTTTGGTGTCATTGTGCTGCTTGGACACCTTCTAATTTAAATTTCATGTTTTGATTTCTGGGTGATAACTTCAAACACCAATTTTCTTCTGCTACGCTATGCAGCCTTTTGCTCATTTTAATGAAACCTAGCAACCATAATGTAAATTGGAAATAACTACAGCCCATTAGACTATTGAAATCCCTGAAGATTTGAATTATTCACTATTAACAGAACTTGTATAATTATAGGTTAAGATATCACTTAGGCATTTAGCATACATCAGCTCCACTGTTAATTTTTAGCTCTTGATCTGTATTAGTAACCTCGGCTAGCTAAATTAAAGGATATGCCTCCAATTAGCCTAAATTTAACATTCAAGAACACATCTCTGGTGGGATGATGCTTATAAGTTTAGAACATCCAAGCAATTTCAGCTGATCTACTAAGTCTCTATCACAAGTGGAAGAGAAAACATTTTCTTACAAACACTTCCGTGACTTTCACAGGGGTAAAAGAAAAAAGGACAGAGCTGCATTTTGTGTAGATCCAAAGCCAAAAGTGTGACAAGCATTGCAGTCCTCTGCCTCTGTAGAGATTGCCAAAATGTTTGTACCTGGGACACAGGCAGCTGGGTCATTGAATGAGCACCTTCAGAAACCAAAACACTTAGTCTGAATCAACAAGAAAGCATTGAGATACATAGAAAAAAAGGGAGAGCACTGACATTGGTAGCAAAAAAAAAACCCCAAACCAAACCAAACCACACCAACACAGTAAACAACACACCAGCAAAAAGTTGTTACTTTTCCCCAAGAACTTGCCTGTGTTGAACACAGCAGGGCTGGGCAGGACACTTTTGTTTGTGCACTGGACATGTCAGGTATGTACTGCAGTGCAGGCAGTTGTGGCACCTGTGCAATGTGTGGTTCTCACAGAGTTTGGTGTTCTAAAAGCAAAACTCTGCACAAGCTGAGTGTCAGAGTTAAGCAGTGTAAATCCTTCATTCAAAGCTGAGCTCCTTTTTTGGGATTGTCCCCAGGAATTTTCTGCATCTTCTTTCCAATTAAGTGACCAGAAAAGTTAGTGTGACAGAGTTAAAATCTCATGTACTCGCCCATTAAAATAAGGGTGCTTTCTGATCTGACTAAACTGTAATTGTCTGGTTAGGGATCTTAAGAACAGGATTTCAGCTACCACTGGGTAGTTTTAACTCCTTCTTGAGGGTAAGAAACTCAGCTGCAGTATCTTTGATAACACTCAGCATTTGTCCTTTTTCTTCTGAGAGCAATGAGATGACTTTCTGTTTGCTAGTGTATAAATTAATTAATTCTTCTGTTCCACCAGGAAGAAAAGATTCCTGGTAAGCATCTGTGAATTTTTCCTACCATTTGATACCTGCTTGAGATGATTTGCTTGCAGTACATAGTCCTAGGTAATCACACTTCCACTTCTGGAAAGCCCTTTTAAAATATGTAGCTAGAAAATGGTTTAGGGTTCAAAGCAGATGATGAGTCTGTTCACATGTGTTGGTCAGAAGATGGAATAGAATCTTAAAGCTTTTGTCTTGGCGAACACTGAGAAAAAAATACAGTTTTTCACAGTGTCATCTCTTACATCCATAAATTCAATAAAATAAATTCCAGTAAACATGAGTGATCTTGTTAATGAGGAGAAATGCAGTGCACTTGGTAGCTGTATAATTGTGTCATAAGTATAATTCAAAAAATGGTTGCTAATATCGATGAGTGTTTCCATAGGAAAGCTCTGGGTGATAACAAATCCTCTTGCTGGGAAATCTGCTTATAAACTTATAATGGCAACCATTACAGAGAAGGGAAAAAGCACTAAACTGGAAAATGCTATTAAAAATGTAATAGGACCCAAATTATTCAAAGATTAGTAATGACATTCATTCAGCAAAACTTGTTGCAAAGTGTGGATTTTATTGGAAACAATTGGAATCAAAAGATTATACTACTAATACCTAACTATGGTGTATCCAGAACAAATGAAAAAGAAAAAAGAACATTTTCAGCTCATAGCACACTGAGAATTTTTCCTCAGGGCTTTTTTTTTTTCACTTAGGAAATTGGACTGTGTCATATAAAACCTTTTGTCATGCTAAGCAGTCACTGTAGTATGTGCATCTTCTTAGTTAGACCTCCAAAATTATGGGGGTGCCTCACTCCTTAGACAGTTCCTTCTGGCCATGCCAAATTCCAAAACCATAATGCCCATAGTTGTCCTACCAGCCCCCAAATGAGGGCTTTGGTTGCTGAATCTCAGATTTGTGACATCCTCCATGCACTTGCAGTCCTGTTTCTGAGCAGCCCCGTGTGGTCCTAGCACAGGCAGTACTGGTATCCAACACCTCTGTTTCATGAGGCTCCTTGAGCTTTTCATTCCTTTGGCTCTACTGCTTGTCCCTGATACCAGCATTATTTGTGTCCCATGTAAAGTAGATGCCATCTAGTATAAGATCCAATAACAGCCCTGAGAGTAAGGACCAAAGCTGAGGTGCCTGACTAATTCAAGGCAGCTCTCTGATGAGCACATGGGATTTTTCATCACCCTTTGGAGGCTGCTTATTCTACTCTGTGGTTGCAGGGAATGCCTGTGTGCCTGACTTGAGTGCTTTGAATCACCCTACATGGACAGGGACTGACTTCTCAGCCCTTGCAATGTCTCAGTAGAGCTGCCTAAGCAGTCTGGCCTCCTCCTCTGCCTCTCCTTGTGTGGGTCTATGCCTGAACCCTTGCAGATTTCTCTTTAAAACTGTCAAATGTTTAAGGAGTTTGGATTTCTCTCATCTACTCTAGAATTTTATCTTTAATTACTTAGAACAAAGACTTTTCCCATTCTAATTAAACACCTTTTGCCTCAAGTGCAGACTATTCATGCTTTTGCATGATCATTTACTTTTAAGATTTTGAAAGCATTTTTCACTTGCATGCTCCAGATGGCTTGCCAGTGACAACATTCATGCATTTAGTTCTTTTCTCTCATTAAGCTGTGGATTTTCAAAATATTTCTGGAATGCGATCTTACAGTTTTCTCTCTCTCTCTTATTTTTTTTCCTCTGCCCTTTTCAACCCAAATGCAAGAAAAAGTACAAAATAGGTGTTTCCATGTCTGACTTAGATGTTGAGGGTTTTTGGATGGGGGAAGAGTGGAAAGGGTACAGGCAGAGCTTACTAAATTAGTGATGCCAACGGTCAGAAATATAATGGGCAGGTACAGTACTGCTCAGTTGCTGTAATCCTGTAAATGTGACCTCCAGCCCAGCCTTTCTGGGTACATCTGCTCTGTGAGTTGGAAGAATGACCCAAGCTTTGACAACCTGAGCTGGTGAGGCTTCCTCACACAGCATCACACAGATGCAGTCTAGCCACACCACAGACAAGAAGAGAGTCTCCTGCAGCTGGTTATGGATGGGGTGAGGGAGAGCCTGTTCCATGCAGGGCACAGCCTGCTTGGTGTCCCATAACATCTCTTAAATCCTTTTTGTCCCAGCTGCACCCGTGCACAGATCAGTAAGGAAGTTAGAGCTGGCATGAGTTACACAGGAGGGTGAAAAGTCACATAAATGTGTCAGTAAGTAGGAGTAGGACAAGCAGGACTAATTTTTTGCATGTTTTTGTACTTCCCAGGGTGTTGCTTTTCTCATTATACCACCCTCTGCTAGTGGGAGAATCCCATTAATGCAGCCTTTCTCCAAAGGATCAGGCCTCATCCACCTTCTCAGGTGGGCTGGTGTCCTTCTGTTAACTTCTGAATGGGGTAAGAGTCAGACCCACTGTGAGGCTGGGGAAGGGGAGGTTTTGGAAAACAAATTATGCTTTGTTAAGTGGTTAGAAGACACTCTGACTTAAATAAGCACTTAGCTCCTATTTACACTTGAAAGTTTGTCTGCTGGTAGAGTTCTGCCAGTAAACTCCTCCCACATAATTAGAGGCTTTTTGCCTATAAGATGCATTCCAGTCTGGCAAGCAACATCAGCCATAACATCAAAACCACCACTTCTTTTTGATTTCTTTTCCTTTTTTTTTTCTCCCTTTGTTATTCTGTCTATGCAAGAGCTTTTGTTGAAGTAGTTATGTCATAAAAATCACCCTAAAAAACACAAAGCCTTCAAGTACAAACTAAAACCTTGTCTACCCAGCCAGATGTTACTGTGCTTTAAATACAGTTACGGAAAATCAAGGTAAATTTGTTGGAATGTGCTGATCACAACTGAACAGTCATCACAGATGAAGTTAAATCCCATTCATCACTATATGAGCTAACCCTATATCCAGGGTGGTATAATCTAATTTGACTTTTTCGTAGCTGTGGTTGGACAGGGACTGTTCAACTTGCCTTAAACTATATCAAATTTTAATAGGGCCAGAATGAAATCTGCTTTATTTCGGTTTATTTTTCACTAGCATTATAAAATATTTATTCTGACACCTATACTGTGGTTGCCATCTCAATTAAATGTGTTAAGCATTCTTTCTTTTAGGCTTTCATATTCATTTGCCATTTTTTTGATACCATGAACTCTAAGCATATCTGAGATCTCAATGGGAAAGAAATGTCTGTCACTTTGATACTCCACTGGATCTTTAAATGCAGGCCCCCTAAAATTTCTTTAATTGCCTCAGTTAAACTATTTTAAAGCATTAATATAGCAGATTATGAATACAAATGATAATATATCTTCTTAGCTGAGTATCACTTTTTAAAGGATGTCATTAGACACACTCAGATTCACTTTCCTCAGTAGACAGTAATTTGGTCTTTCATTTCTAATAGTCTACCACATTTTAATTATATTTCTATCACATGAATGTTGCTAGCTTTCCCCAACAATGCTAATGTTGCCCTTCAGCAAACAATGACAAGCTTTTATAATTGGCAAGGCTAGGACCTGAAGAAGTAACAGAAATTTATTTATTAGGCCCCATAGAAAATCAATATTATCTTACACATACAAGTGTAAGTGCAAGTTTCACTCACTGATATCCAAAGTCCATCTGCTAATGAAGGACTGGAGCCAGGTGTGCCCCAGAATCAGTCACAGTTTGTTACTGAATTCAGAGGAGGTAGATGCAGGCCTATACTAAGTAAAAGAGAAACCTAATTTTTCTCTGAGGTGCAATTAACTCTGCAGTGTGGTGTGGAGCAGTTCAATCAGCTCTACTTGTTTCCCAGACATGAGAATGCCCATGACCATGCTGTGAGTACCAGCTGACACTCTGACAGCTGAACAGTTTGTTAAGCCACAGTCAAAGCAGGGAATGCACAATGCTATATCCTGGTGATACCACTGGCAAATGTGGCTGGACCACTTAAAGAGCCAAGCTGGAATTAAACTAGGCCTTGCACCTTTATTGCAGAAAGCACTGGGGGTTTCCTACTTGCCACATGTGGGGTTTGTGCCTCACTCCAGGCAGGTACTGTGGCTCATGATGCGTTCGTATTGAGTCTGGCAAAGAGAGTCTGTCTTTGTGTCACTGTGCCCTCTGTAAGACTTTATGTGATGATAATCCTTGGAGAGATCCCTGCCACCAGCACTTAAAGCTACAGAAAGGACAAACTGAAAGGCTGAACCAGGAACCAGGAGTGCAGGTGAGTATTGGCACATGCTTCCAGTCATGGGGTACCAAATAGACACAGTGACCGAGGTGTTCAGGGACCATGAGAAAGTCAAACACTTGGATATATTTTTGTATTGTTTTTTGCCTGCAAAAACAGGGAAGGACTAGCGGCTGATATTCCACTTCAGGCCAGAGCCTCACGTTGAAATAATGAAATTCTTGCTTCACTACTCAAGCAAACAGACCCAAGAGCATTTTTTCTAAACACAAACAAAAGTGATGCAAATGCAATTTTTATTGCTGGCACACAGCCTCCGTGTGTATTGCACCCATTACTTTTGCTTTGGTGCCAGGCTGAAAACAAAATATATATAAGCCTACATGGCTGTTTAAGGTCAATCCTGCCAGGCTAACAGTAGGGTTTTCTCTGACCATCTATTTACCATCCATCATTGTCATCTGTATCACCACAGGAGAGTATCATCTCCTCTTTGCTCTAAGTGTTTGCTGTTATCCTCTGCAGCACCAATTGATTTCCCAGTACAGATAATAATAAACACCCATAACAGTTACATAATCCACCCACAATTTTCCAAGAGAGGACATAAAAAATTATGCCTGTGAAAAGCAGAAACTTTCTTCTTCAAAGAATACTGTGTAATTTTGATAAATAGTCTTAAATGTATAATTCAAGTGCAGAATTCCAAATTCCAATTCCAAAGACTCATTAGTTGTTATGTATCTTTTAGCTCCAGGCCACTGACTGAATCTGGACAACACGAGTAGTGACAGAAAGTTGTTACTGCCTGGCAGCCAAGGGGAGAAGAGGTGCTGCTCCATCCCACTCAGGTTTTTCATGGGCTGCTGACCACAATACAAAAACCCTGGCCTGAACAATGTGCACAGATTAATCATCGGACTCTGATCTGGGAATTATCCCTTTTGATCAGAGTAGATAAGCAATTGCCCTGCATGGCAAGCAGTCTTACCACTGCCCTTTCTGTATCTATCATATGAAAAATGAATACAGGCAGACCTGTAGCCAGTCCAAATTGTCAGAGTTGGGGTCATTGATTTCAGAGTGATTACCATTGCTGATGCTGCTGAGGAGCTGGCCCAACAGGGTTTATACACATTGATGGAAGCCAGATTTTTCATGTGCATTACATATACTTCTTATATATGCCAACTGTAGACATATATATATATATAATTGTATATATATAATTATTCCATCTTTTAAAGTTATAAAATATGTTTCTCAAATTACTTGCAATCAATCAATATCCAATGCACTGGATTCTTTTCCTCCCTCTTACTATACCAGATTTCATTAATTTTACAGCAAATTGGAGTAAAACACATGGGTTTATATTTTTGAGAGTGCCTTATGGTATTTTTGCTAGGAAACTACTTTCAAAGTTGGGTAAGGGTTTTTTTCTTTTCTTTTTTCCTGTGTATTCATTAATCCAGTCTCAAATTCTGATATTTCTGTCCTTTTCAACCTTTGATAGATAAGAACAGGACACACTATAGTACATTCACAATTCCCATTTCACTGCAAACTTTTAACTTGCTTCTATAAGTCACATAACTCCTTCTGCTGCTAGTGGAAGGTATGTGTCCCCAACAAATGATATACCAGGTATTAGTGGTGTTAAACTCTAAGAACTCTAACTTAAAAGAAGTACACCTGTCATTACATATTTCAAGACATGGGCAGAACACCTTTTTTAACTGTCTCGAAGGAAGCAGCATGGGTGCAGTCTCATGCTTAAGAACAGCCATTTCTACTTCTTCACATCACATGAACAGCAATAAACAGCTGGTGTGATTAATTAAATGAACCACAACCTTCTCCAACCTGATTTGAGTATTTAGTTAGTCAAAGCAGTTCTTTACTTCCCATGTGACAAAGCATCAGCAGTTCCTATAATTAATAAAAAAGCAATAATAAATAATTTTGAGAATATGAGCTGTATGAATGTTTACTAAATGTTTGAACAACAGATTTAAAAAACCCCAAACTCCTCCAAGCATGACTCTATAACCCCATGTTTCCCTGCCCTGAGTTTTGGAGGCGAGCCGTAACGCCCCAGTGGCTCCGCTCTGCTCTGGTGTGGGCGAGAGGAGGGGACACAAACCCACGTGAATGAGGCCACTGGCCAAACTCCCTGTTTGTGGCACAGCTCTGAGGCACACACACCCACAGAGGTGTGGCTGTGCTTTCAGTGCTGTAGGGCACCCGAAGATAAGCTGGGGAAAGAGCCTGGGCAAGTGGAAGATTTGCATCTCCTCATGGAGAACCCCATGAGCGGGTGATGACAGACCCGACGTGGGGGCCGTGTCTCGTGGCTGGCTTGTGGTCTGCACTGTTTTCAACTGAGCAGCACAGGTCAGCCTGGCAAAACAGCACCATGTTTACCCTTTGGTATTCCTAAATGAGGTGTTCCCATGTTCCTTTTTCATCTCTGCAGCTGCCATTTCTTATTTATGTGTGATGTGCCACACATCTTCTCATCTGCCAAGAGCCTTTAACTCACAAAACATAAAATAAAACTCCAAAGTATCTCATCCCAGCCACAGCAATACGCAGGTTTTCATCATTTACTTGGTTCTTTTTTCAGCAAAGAAATACTTTGGGGGAGAAGCACAGAGACTTATTGATCTACTGACTTTGATGTCAAATTGGCAGATCACACATAGCCTCCCCAAAGCTTTTCTCTTGCTGAGTACCCCACTTTTCCATGGCTTAGCAGCCTGACCTCCTGAAGGGAGATTTACTCAAGTAACATGCAGCTTTTCCCAATTGCATTTGCTTTTCCCAACACCCATTTTGTCAATGAGCAATTCCATGACCATCAATGACTCTGGCTTCACACTGGACCAAATAAATGTTTTGTGTACTTGAAGATCTGATGCATTTGATTAGAGCTGCAAATAGAATGAACTCAAACACAAAACCAACTTCGGCTTCAAGGAAGAAAGTTCCATGAAGTAAAAGTTTGGTGAGTCTAACAGAGGTTAAAGTTATTTGACCTGGGTTGAATTTGAGCTTGTAAGAAGGGCAAATTGAGAACAAGCAAAGACTTGAAGAATAGTTCCATAAACAAAAAAGGTACTTTATCAGATAAGCATTCACATTAATTTTTATTCAGTCTCATTCAAGGAAGTTATTTTTTTCATGCAAAGAGATTTTGTTAGTTCTGAACTAAGATTAGTTCTGAACTCCCAGAGAAAGTGGTTGGTCTCTGTTTCTGAGCCATGACTGAATCCTCAATGAGTAGAAGACAAAAGAGAGCTTTTGTGGCACAACAGCAGACAAATGAAGAGCCCACAATCCTGGGAGGGGACTGATAGGGGCAGGCCCAAAGAGAGGCAGAGGCATCACCATTTGCCTATCAAGGGAAGTGTGAGGTAGGGCAAGGGCAAATCTTCCTGTCAAGGTTTGGTGTAGACAGGAGAACCTTACACCCAGCAGGTCAAGCTCTTACTGCTTCTCTTCCAGAAAGAGGTAAGCTCCTAGCTGTGGCCTTGCCATACAGAATACATGAAAAAATAACAGAAATAGTGTCCACCATACATTGGGATTAAAGAGGGAGAGCTGTGACATAGTGCTGATTAGCCCATGACTATATTCTGCTTTTTTTGCTTTGCTCTTCTTTTCCTAAAATTTTCCACTGTTTTTATTTCTCCCTCTCTCGTTCAAGCTGTGTTTGAGAAACCATTCCTCTCCATGGACTACAGTGGGGTTTGGATCAAATCTTAAAGTACATTTGCAGCTTGTTAAATTACTAAACACGCTTGCCTCACAATCTTTGTGCTATATATTGCTTCATCAGATGAAACAATGATAAAATTTGATCATATGGTCTAATTCCAAGGAAGGCAAGTACTCTACCCTAGTCAGAACTAGCATGCTAGCTCAGCTTTTTAGTCCTTTGGAAAGCTGAGCTCCACTAAACACAGGCTTTCACTGCTGGTAGGTGGCCAGATTTACAATACAATAAATTACTTGCTCCTGGAGAGAATTGTAATCAGATAAATACAGTGAATTCTTTATACTGTCTGGAGGCAGTCTCTGAACAGAACCCCATTTCATACAGCCTGATGTGACTGAGTTAGTGTTACTTTATAGGGATACATGCATTTTGTATGATGGCTTACTTTTAAGAATGTTTATTTTTTCCAGTAGTGATCTCTATGTTACTATCACTATTTATCCAGGCGAAGAAAACTTGTGGCTCACAGTCCCTTGCCCATATCAGTCCTCACTCCCAGTACATTCCAAGTAGGATGTGAGTCTAAATTTATGGCTCATCAAAGCCCATTAAGTATGGGAAAGGTTTTTTCTCTTCTGATTTAACCTAATAAGTAACCATAAAGAAGCCAAGAAGAAGAAAAAATGGTTCAGAACAGGTTTCTCTGCAGTAAACACTCAAAGATTGTGAAAAGACTATGCCATCATTACCAGAAGATAAAGCTGGCATAAAGGAATAATACTTATTTCAATGTTGCGAACAGTGAGATTAAAAAATTTAATTAAAGAATCTTGCCCATATATAAAAGATGGTGGACTAGTCTAGTCTCAAATGCATAAGTGTGAAAAACATTTGGGGCTTAAAATGAGTGCCTCAGCTGCTGCTTTGGACAAAGACCTTTAACCAATAATTAAATTAGTAAAATAATAAGTTGTTTGGTGTTTTGGGGGCGTTCTTTGGGTTTTCTGGGGTTTTTTTTGGGTTGGTTTTGGGTTGGTTTTTTTTTTTGGTTGGCTGGGGTTTGACTAGCTTGCTTTAGGTTGTGGGGTGGTTTTTTTGGTTGGTTGCTTTGTGTTGGGGTTTTTGGTTGTGTTCAATTGCTAAAACCCTATACCTGCCTTAAGACACCAAAACTGCCTCCATGTCTGAGAAATTAAGTGCCCACAACCATAACATGTTGGCTGCTTCTGTAGCTTTGTCAAGGAGACCTCACTAGAAGGGTTAGGGAAGGTTCCAGCTCAGTGGTTCTCAAGCTAGGATTATAATAAATATATGGAGACTTTGATACCTCTTTCTTGCTTTCCTTCCCTCTTCCTTTCCTTACTAGCTGGTATCAAAGACTTTCACCATGCAACAGTTGTTACTTGGACTTCAGAACAAATGCATTCAGTGCCCACAAAACCCTACAGAGAGCACACTGCACCTGGGTTGAGTGAGCAGGGGAGCACACTCAGGGACAAACAACTCTCATGCCTGTAACAATTCCTCCTAACTGCATCTGCACATCTGTCATTCATCTCTCTCTTTATATTTGCTAGCAGATTTATTACTATCTAGGCCACTAAGCAGATTTTCTCTTCAAAACCTGTGGCCCAAATTCTTAAGAACACACATTATATCCCCTTAAAAGGACAGAGAGGAGTGTGTCTGTTTGTTTACATTTGATTAGAAAGCACAGCCAGTGAGCTAAATTATGACACATTTGCAAAGAAACAGTGGAAATTTGCTTGATTAAGAGTTCCAATAGATTTCTGTTTTCTGGTCAGTATCTGCCCCACATTTAACTTGCCTTATGATGGTTAGTTCTGTCAAAAGTATAAATAATACAACCTAGGGGGTCAAGCCTAGAAGCCAGGAGCTGTATCCCCTGCCTCTTTACATCCAAAATGCCTCATGTTAAAAAAGACTGCAGTACAGCTGCTTCATTGTTCAGCCACTTAAATGAAAACAAAACCAGATAATCGTTCCTGAACCCTAATCTTACATTGGCTGTCAGTTCTCAAAAGAGCATCTTTTCACCTTAGAACATAGTCCAGAACAGTAAGAGACCCCACAGTGAAGCCTCACATACAGGAGCCCTTAATGAAACTAACACCCAGTGGTTTAAGCGAAACAAATCATGCATTTAAATTTGCTTGAGAACATCCTATGGACGTTGGAGTGGAAGGATTTTTTTACACTGACGGCACAGGCTGGGAGAGTGCTCATCTTGTTCTGTTCCCTGGCCTTAGCTAATAACTTCTAGCATCACCCTGGGCACACTAATTATCTCCTGGTTACATTTAGAAAAATCCCATGAAGAGCTTTCCAAAGCTGGCTTTTTTTCAGAATTCTTGATGATGTGAAATGATTAAATCAGGATGAATGGTGTATCTAAAAATAGATACTTGTGTAGTCACAGGTTGTTCAGTCCAATGCAGGAAAAAGGGTTAAATTATACAACATAAGCAGAAGTTCAGCATAGATGGTCATAACAGTCCCTGCTGGACTTAATATCCATGAATTAATGTATGACAGGGGATAAATGCAGTGGGACATTGTCCCAGTCTCTCTGCGAGTCCCTCCAGTCCCTGGGCCTTACCCGGGTCGGCAGAGAGTGGGGGGGGGTGACCCCACCACGGCCGACTGCAGGGAGACACTCTCTGTGCCCCGAGGGTGCTGAGGGCACTCAGGCTGGTTGCCTTCGCTGCAGCAGAGACGACCGAGACGTCGGTGGAAGAGGAAAGGGGCCGACTCCCAGCAGGGGATATTCCAAGGTTTTATTAAGGAGTCCCGAGGGAGCTCCTATGCCTCAGGGGGTTCCTCCTGCCGAGAGCCCTGGGGGACGTTCGGAGCTTACATTTAAAGGGGGGAGGAAACTAACATAGATAAAATCCTACTGACCAATAGGTATCTCTGGGGGATGGGTGCTGGGGGGATAGACATACAAAACGGCGTATGGGGCAGGACTTGGGGGGCTGACCCTTGGCCCCTGGCTAATCACTCGACAACTTGGACCGAAACTTCTAGGTAGGGGGCTGGGATGTCGAGGTGACTGGCAGAGAGCCAGGGTGGGGGTTTTGGAGACCTTATCCCAGGAAAGGGATAGCACAAGTACAGGGAAAAGGAGGGGGGGGGGTACAGTCTGAGATAAGCCATTTGGGAAAAACATGGGGATACAAGACCAACTACTTCAAAGTATTACAAAATATAAGAACGCACTACAACATCTCCCTCTTTTCGTTTAAATAAAAAAGGAAGAGGCACCTAAACATTAAATTTCAGCTCGGAGTGCTATCAATCATCAGCAAACCAAGGCTGTTTTGTAAATTCTGCAGAGGTTTCTGTCCCTTCCTCAGAAGAGGTGGGAACAGTCACCTGATTGACCTCTAAAGGGGAAATAGCTTTCGAGATCAGTTTGGTCACAATGCTCTTGATGATCCCAAAACTGATCAAAATAACAAGAAGAACAAGCAAAACTAAAAATACAGATTTCAAAATGGATTTGACCCAGCCCGAGAGTCCCCATCCCTGAAAGAGTCCATCCATCCAGTCCGCTGTTTCTTGCTTGATGTCTTGGACCATTTGTTGCATCTTCCCGATGATTTTGTGGACATTTTCAGCCTTGGATGACAGATTCAGGCAACAGAGACCTTCAAACTCCTCACAACGATGATTATGTAGCAAGAGGAGAAAATCAATTGCAGCCCGATTTTGTAGGGTGGCTTGCCTTGTTGTTTCATCGTCTGCCAGGAGGTCCGAAAGTGCAGCTGATGTAATATTGGCCTGTTTAGCAACCCAACACTCTAGATGTGATAATTCGCCTAGAGCTTTGGCTGCAGACACCCATGGCAAAAACACGGTGATCGCAACTCCTTTTGGTTTGGACCAATGTACAATTTCAGAATCGCAATTTGGGTCCAGATTCCTTAAATCTCTCTTTTTGCGGGCCGAATTGCGGGTTTTGGTTTTGGTTCGCCAATCCATGATTTGGGTTTTGTTGGGTGTAAACAGGCTCAGCTTTCCAATGGTGCATGGACCTCCGATTAGACGAGAGGGGATGCCTGCCCATGCCCTGTCCCCGCAAATGAGGAAAAACCCCTTAGGAAGGGCACGGGGCTTATTATCAGGGGTAGAAGGTATTCCTACTTGGGAAATTTTCTTACACCAAATTTTTGCTGTATAATTCACCTTAAACTGTTTGACTTCATGGTACAAATCTACTTGATCTTTTGGTGTAAACGTAAACTGAACACAATAGAATGCCTTGGTAGAACCAAGGAGTTCAAATTCTTGGGGTTCTTTTTCTGCTACTGCTTGTCTATCAATTAATTTTGACCAAGGGGATAACGGATTATATACTGGGGGAAGGGGAGCAGCTAATGTTGGCGGAAACTCATCATATTTGGATGGGATCCCCACAAGGCAAGTGGACATCGGGTCAGACACAGAAGAGGTTGACAGGCAAATGTGGTCTTGGTTGAGGACTCTGGCGAGGGTGGTCCACACATTTGCTTGGGGTTGTGGAACGATCCACATCTGACCTGGACGGACAGCTGTCAACAGAAGCAACAGAAGGATGGGGCTCATTCTGATGACACCAGGGCTGAGTTCAGCTCAAAGGAAAACACTAAAACTGAAAATAAAAAATGTTAGGGATGAGGTCCAGGTAACAACAATTTAACTTTAAAGAGTCTGACGGCGCTTCCTCCTCCAGCAGGCACTGGCTACCTGTGTTGCAGCTTTGTCCTTTGACACCTTAGGAATGTATGGTCTCACCCACCTGGAGGGGATCCATCTCAAGCCTGAGGGAGTGGATACGCACGCATACCCCCTACCCCAGACTACGAGCTCATGGGGCCCCTCTATTTTCCAAGTTTCAGGGTCCTTTATGAGGACTGGCGGACGCACTTTTAATTTGTGCTGACTGTTCTCGTTAAAATGTCTTACAATAGGTGGGTTAAGGTTTTCAAAGGTACAGTTCAAAAAGTTCAGTGTGAACAGCGCTTTGGACAGCTGGATTTGAGGGGTCTCTGTTTTCATCACTTCACGTTGCCGGTGAAGAACCTTTTTTAGATTCTGATGGGCTCTCTCCACCACAGCTTGGCCTGTCGGGGAATAGGGGATGCCTGTTTTGTGTTCTATTCCCCATTGCTGCAGGAAGCTCTGAAGGTCTTTGGACTTGTACGCTGGGCCATTGTCTGTTTTGATGACCTTAGGGATTCCTAATGTGGAAAAGGCTTGCATGAAATGCTTCTTTACCTCACTGGCCTTCTCCCCTGTGTGGGCAGAAGCATAGATGGCACCAGAAAAGGTATCCACGGAGACGTGGACATATTTAAATCTGCCAAATGATGGGATGTGGGTTACATCTGTCTGCCACACTTCGCAGCTCTGCAAGCCCCTAGGGTTTGCTCCTGCACTTAAGGTAGGTAGTGACTGATTTTGACAAGAAGGGCAGGTGGCTACGATGGCTTGGGCTTGTTTGTGCTTCAGATGGAATTGCCGAACCAAGGCAGGTGCATTCTGATGAAAAAATTGATGACTGATCTTTGCTTGTTGGAATACATCTGGGAGCGGGGCCATCTTGGCTGTAGCCGCAAGGGCATCAGCTTTCCGGTTACCTTCTGCAATGAACCCCGGCAGGTCTGTGTGTGACCTAACATGCATCACATAAAATGGGTGTTCTCGGCCAGAAATAATTCTTACTAACTTAGAAAGTAATTCATATAAAGGAATGTTGGAAACTTCTTGCAACACAGCATTCTCTGCCCTAGACACTACACCTGCAACATAAGCTGAATCAGTGACTACATTTAAAGGCTCAGGAAACTTCTCAAAAGCTCTGACTACAGCGGCCAATTCAGCAATTTGGGGTGATCCTTCCACCTTAGCAATATCTGCTTCCCACTGTTGAGTTTGGGGATCTTTCCACGTTACCACTGACTTGTGAGACGCACCAGACGCATCGGTAAAAACTGTCAGTGCTTTTAGAGGTGTCCTGCTCTGAATACTTGTCAGTGATAATGAAAACTGAACATCTGAATTGAAAATTTTGTGGGCCGGTCTGTGAATTGAAATTTGGCCTGTGTAGCTATCTAGGGCTAATTGCAAGGCTTCATTCTCTTGATAAAATTGTTCTAGCATTGCTTGAGACAAATGGCCTGATTTCAGGTTTAAGGAAATGTAAATGCAGTCAAAGTCACACCCTGCCAATTCTCTGATCCGTATCCTTGCTTTCCGGATCAATTCTGCCATCAGCTCTTGTGGCATTGTCATCCTTTTTGACCTGTTGTGACTGAGAAAGACCCACTCTATAATTAAGAGGGGATCTTTCTTGACCTGGTCCTTTTTCTTTGCATGGACAGTTTCCCACTGAAAAATCATACCATGGAGATGTGGCAGTTTGCCTAAGATGATAAATTTGAAGGGGAGACCCTGCTGGCACCTGTGGGCCTGTCTAGTAGACATGATTTCCTGAACTTTCTCCAGTGCGGTTTTCGCTTCCTGGGTGAGGGTCCTAGGAGCACTAAGGTCATCTCCCCCTTTTAACAAATTGAAAAGGGGGGCTAGGTCTTCGGTGGAAATGCCTAGCCAAGGTCTCACCCAATTTAAGGATCCACACAGTTGATGGAGATCCGCTAAGGTTTTGATATCATGTTTGATAGTCAATTTTTGCGGCACAATGGTCCGCTTTCCAATTTCAAGGCCCAGGTACTTCCAAGGTGGCATCTTTTGAATCTTTTCTTCTTGGAGCTCGAACCCTGCAGCAACCAATGCATTGATTGTCAGGTCAAGTGTGTGAGTAAGCATGTCATCACTTGGGGCACACACCAGGATGTCATCCATGTAGTGCAGGATGATGGAATCTCCTGCAGCTTCACGGACTGGAGACAACAAGGAAGAAACATACCTCTGGCAAATCACAGGACTGACTTTCAGTCCCTGAGGGAGGGTCGTCCAATGGTATCTCTTCATTGGGGCCTCCAGGTTAATGGTGGGAACCGAAAAGGCAAAACGCGGAGCATCGTCAGGATGTAGGGGAATGTGAAAAAAACAATCTTTGATGTCAATTACAGCTAAAGACCAATTTTGTGGAAGCATGCTTGGTGAGGGCATTCCTGGTTGTAGGGACCCCATGTCCTCAATAACATTGTTGATTTGACGGAGGTCATGGAGTAGTCTCCACTTGTCTTTGTTTGGTTTTTTAATGACAAAGACAGGCGAATTCCACAGCGACGTGGTCTCCACAATGTGACCTTTTTCTAACTGCTCTTGTACAAGTTCTTCAAGCGCCTTTAATTTGGTTTTATTGAGCGGCCACTGAACTACCCTTATTGGAGTATCAGTTTTCCAAATCAATTTTTGGGCATGGCGCACCTCAGCGACCGCTCCCCGAAAAACCTGCGGGTTTTCTGGGATGTCAATTGTGGTTCCCCACTGAACCATTAAATCTCTGCCCCAGAGGGGCTCTGTGTAGTCTAAAACAAACGGGCGAATGGAAGCTATTTTGCCATTGGGTCCCTCAATTTGAACAACGTTTTTTGACTGTCTTGCCAATTGAATTCCCCCTACACCTTGCACGTGTCCTGCTACGTTTTGCAATTCCCAGTGTGATGGCCACTCTTTAGATGGAATAATCGTGACATCTGCTCCGGTATCTAGAAGTCCTTGTATGGACTTGTACTCACCCCCACGGTGTAAGCCACATGATAGCTTGGGTTTTTCTTTTCCCAATACCTGAGTCCAGCAGACATTGGGAAGGAGTTTACCTCTGAGGGTGTTTGCTTGCTCCTGGTCCCATGGAGGCTCAGGTACTGGGATGGCTTGGGCTATGATTTGGCCTTTGGGCAAGTACACGGGTGGATGAGTACAGTGAAGCCATATGACAAATTGTTTCGGGTCTGATGATATGAGACCCGGAGGAATAATAATTTCTTGGGGTGTGTGTTTTGTGTCCCCAAGGACGACATACTTACTGTGACGCTTCTGGCAAAGCTGTGTCCAAGTACCTGGTTGTTCAGGGTTAACAGATATGAAATGCCAGTTAGTGTCTCTGAGATGGAGAGGTTCAGTCAACGCCAGCCTGTAAGGGTTATGGGAAGAGTCAGTGGTTAAAATTGGTCTGGGATTATTCCCATGAAATGAATGTTCTGTTTTGTTCAAAGCCAGTGCCTCGCTTGGCACTGATACATCTTTTACACTAGATTTCTTTTCCCTCCCCCGTACTTGAATTGAGCCCACCCTATTTTTGTCATAGCGCTGGGGAAAGGAGCGCTCTTTACTCAGTTTTTTGAGAAGTGGTCCTTTGGGGAATTCTGGTTTCTAAGCATATTGTATTTAAAATCTAAAAACTGCTTTTTCAGAGGGCAGTCCGGCATCCAATGTCCCAACTTCCCACAAAGATGGCAAGGTCTATTAGAGCTGGAGATTCTCTCTTGTGGCATCGTGACATGCTGGAGCTGGCTGGTAAATGGTGGCTCAGGGGTTTCCACTGCAGCAATCCTCCTCTGTGGTTTTGGTCTCTCGTCGTGGTCAGCGAGGGTGATGGTAACTTTCTTCTCACACACTTCAAGCATTGCCTGCAGCGTAGGCGTTGGGTCAAGAGGCAGGCTGAGGATAGCAGCTGTGCACTTCTCATTGGCATTTTCTTTAGCGATCTCGGTGAGGATTTCCATCCTGGCTCCTTCATTCTGAACTTGCAATTCAACAGCTTTTCTCAACCTTTCCACAAAACTCAAAAAGGACTCAGATGGAGATTGTGTTATTTTCAAATAATTTTCAATTGGAATACTAGGACGGAGCCCAAAGAAAGCTTTCTCAGCTGCTCTAGCACCTTCTCTGAAAGCCCTTGTGGGAATGCTTTCTGCCTGGGTCACGCTATCCTCCCAACCTCCCTGTCCACAGAGGTGATCGAGGGATAACATATTACCATAAACATCACGAGCAGTAGCTTCATCAGCCCACAGAGCTGGTAAAATTGCTCTCAATCCTTTTTGCCATGCAACCTCCCACAAGAGATATTCAGAAGAGGATAACAGGCAGGAAAAAAGGTGTTTTATATCAGCAGGGGTTAAAATGTGAGCGAATAATGTAGCTTTAAGGAGCCCTCTAAAATATTCACTTGATCTCCCAAAATCTTTTTGGGCTTTGGCTAGTTCTTTAACAGAATCAACAGAAAGGGGGCTATAATTTGGCTGGAATGCCCCGTTTAAATCAGGGATATATGAGACAGGGGCAGCAGAAAGGACCTGTCCTGTTTCCGGGTTCTGTCTGCCGGCGACAGCGTCTCTTGTTACACTGGTCTGAGGGCCAGAGGGCGGGCCGTGGGGGGGGCGGAGGGAGCCCGCGGCGGGCGGGCAGAGCTCTGAGGGGGCGGGGGCGGCCGGGGCCAGAGCGGGAGGGGCGGCCGGGGCCGGGGCGGGAGGGGCGGCCGGGGCCAGGGTGGGAGGAGCCGGAGGAGGGGCCAGAGCAGGAGGGGCGGGAGGAGGAGGGGCCGGGAGAAGGGTGGGAGGGGCCGGGGGAGGAGACGGGGGAAGGGCGGGAGGGCGGGTTTCGGGGGCGGGGTGCTCCGAGCAGAATGGGTTGTTGGGAGAGCGAAAGGAATTCTGGGAAAGCGAGGAAACCACCATTGCCACGTGGTGTCCGCCATTATGGTCCGGGGAAGTTACCGGGCGCGTCTCGGGGGTACCAAGGCGGGCACAAAGGTTGTGAGACACGGTATTATAACTTGGGGAAGCAGGGGGGAGGGTGGGATTTCGGGAATTCAGGGCAGAAGTGTCCGGGTTGGAGACAGGGAACCTCGGGGGGGGAGCAGAGATTTGTGCTGGGGCTGGGAGTGGGGGAAGGGGGGTGGGGGAAGGAGAACCGAACTCGGAGGGGGGTAGATCGGGTTTCTGGGAAACAGAGATATTGAAACTGTTGCCGGATGGCTGTTCTTGCATCTTTAAATTAAATTTTACAACATTTCTTATCTGCAGGGCTAAAAAAGCAAATTTTGACGGAGATATGTCTCCTGCTTTCCCTGCCTTCAATAATTCACTACCAATTTTGTCCCAAAAAGCCAAATCACTGAGACTTTCAGTGGACACGTCAGGGAAGTGAAGGAAAAGCCATCTGACGAACTGTTTAACATCTGTTTTTGAAAATCGGATCTTTTCACTCTTAAGAATGTTTAAGAGATGATAATAGACACCCTTGTGAGATACAGAAAGCCTAGCACCCATTTTGGCTCTGATTTTAAATTTGTATCTCAAATTTCAGCAACCCAGGTGGGGGGGGAGGAGAAAAAAGCCTACAGCTGGCAGCCTGCCCACAATAGAGAGAAAAAAAACTTCAGCCCTCCGCGGCGGGGCTGAGAACAAAGGGCAGGGAAACACCCCCTCCCAAAGAAGGGAAAAACAAGAGAAGGGTAAAACTTACCAATCCAGCTGCAGGAGAGGGGAACGAAAAAGCCTGGGATGTTGATTTCCACCTAAAGCTGACTTCTTCGGGTACATAAGAAGCTCCCAGCTTCGTCCACAGGAGAGCAACTCACTAAAACGGAGTGTGTTCTTCCGAGGTAGCTTGCCGGCCAAAGGCTTATCGAACAGACTGAAAGAATGTCCGAGCCCCTTTCCGTGGGCTCCTGGAATGGTCCCAGAGCCCCACGGCTGGGCGCCAAGCTGTCCCAGTCTCTCTGCGAGTCCCTCCAGTCCCTGGGCCTTACCCGGGTCGGCAGAGAGTGGGGGGGGGTGACCCCACCACGGCCGACTGCAGGGAGACACTCTCTGTGCCCCGAGGGTGCTGAGGGCACTCAGGCTGGTTGCCTTCGCTGCAGCAGAGACGACCGAGACGTCGGTGGAAGAGGAAAGGGGCCGACTCCCAGCAGGGGATATTCCAAGGTTTTATTAAGGAGTCCCGAGGGAGCTCCTATGCCTCAGGGGGTTCCTCCTGCCGAGAGCCCTGGGGGACGTTCGGAGCTTACATTTAAAGGGGGGAGGAAACTAACATAGATAAAATCCTACTGACCAATAGGTATCTCTGGGGGATGGGTGCTGGGGGGATAGACATACAAAACGGCGTATGGGGCAGGACTTGGGGGGCTGACCCTTGGCCCCTGGCTAATCACTCGACAACTTGGACCGAAACTTCTAGGTAGGGGGCTGGGATGTCGAGGTGACTGGCAGAGAGCCAGGGTGGGGGTTTTGGAGACCTTATCCCAGGAAAGGGATAGCACAAGTACAGGGAAAAGGAGGGGGGGGGGTACAGTCTGAGATAAGCCATTTGGGAAAAACATGGGGATACAAGACCAACTACTTCAAAGTATTACAAAATATAAGAACGCACTACAACAGGACATAGTGTGATTACTGACTCCAGCTCCTGCTTCCTCTTCTATGAAGCAGCTCCCAAGCCCAGCAGTTTACAACCCCACTGCATCCCTGATGAAATATACCACCAATGCATTGCTGCTGGTCCCCCTGAAAAGGATGGAAGAGGTTACATTGTTTTCTTATGCAAGAATATGTGCATTTTGGTCACAAATGTAGGGATAAGCAAATCTTCAAGATGGAAGCAGAAAATCAAGGGTCAGAGCAGAATTTTCCAGTCCTTATCATTACATAAGTAGCAAACATTTGAGATCTCTCGTGCTATCTTTTTTTTTGGCTTTTAAAAAACCTTTCTCCTTTCTTTTCTTTGAAGCCTCAGGCACTGACCATTATTCAAGTCTGAATCACAGAATGATTTGGTTTGGGAGAGACCTTAAAAATCACTGAGTTCCAGAACCCCCTGCCATGGGCAGGGACATCTTCCACTAAACCAAATTGCTCAGAGCCTCATCCTACCTTACCTTAAGCACTTCAGGGATTGGACATCCACAGCTTCTCTGGGCAACCTGTTCCAGTGCCTCCCCACCCTCACAGTAAATAATTTCTTCCTAAAATCTAATCTAAATCTGTCCTCTCAGTTTAAAACCATTCCCCTTTGCCCTATCACTAAAATGATGACAATCTGTACAGGTTAATGGCTTCATCCCATGAGGTAAACTTTTTAAAATATGGTAGATTGGAAGAGTTCTTTGTCAAAAGCACACAGAGTAGCTGCCTTTGACAAAAGAATTTTTTTTCAGTGTGAGCTTTTAGCTTCAACTGTTCTTCAAAAGTGGATCACCCAGTGCTGACTAAAGGCAGTGGTAAAGCTTCCACGTGACTTCAGTGACCCAACCCTTCTCCACTGCTCTTATTCCATCCATCCAGCACAATGAGTCAATTGACTGCATTTAGGAATTTGCTGTACACCTGTAATTTATTGTGCTGTCATCTCAGAAAGCAGTATTGTTGAAGAATGACATAGTCTTTCCTTTAGAATTTACTGTCCCAATAAAATTATTTGCCCAATCTCCAGTTCCTAGAAAACTCCACAGAGGAAATCACATATTAAAGAGAGTCTTTTCTTATCAGTAACAACTGAGTAAAAAGTGAATCATTGCACAAGACTTGATGTGAAATACCGATGGCCTTGGAGTGGCAATCAAACTTTAAAAGTTTATGTTTCACAGAAAACATTAAGCTGGGCTGTTGGAAAAGTTTGCCCCCACACTTTGAAGCATTTTTTGTTTTAATGCAGTTACCAGTTGTTTCAGCATGCAAGGAGGAGCCCACCCAGGGCAATTGATGTGATTTAGATAAGGGAGATGCACAGTCTCATGCCAATGGCTGAGTCAGATGAGTGACAACCCAGAGAATCCAGCCCAGCCTTTGCTTTGAGTCTGGCACCCATTAAAAGCCACCTCCCAAGGACACGTGTGACACAAAGCCACGATCTGGTAGAATGGTGAGGGCCCTGAATGAAAACAAAGCTGGTTTGTCCTAAGCCCTCCCATCCACGACTTCCAGTGCAGAGGGGCAGGTTTGCCAGGACTGAGGAGGTCCATCCATCCCTTCCCAGGCTGTTAGTGATGCCACCACTCAGCACAGCACACACTGTGTGACTCCAAGGGAAAGCAGCCACACCAAGGAGCAGCTGCCCCATTGCTCCATCAGGAGTGCTGTGCTTTACAAACACTGATGTACAAAGACCCAGAACTCCTTTTGCTATGGATTTACCACTCCCTTCAAGAGGAATTCAGTGAAGTTATAGATGAAAACACAACAGCCTTCCCATTCTTCCAGTGCCTCACAGTTAGTGTCAAAGAGTTCTGAAGGAAAAAAATCAGTTCCAGAAAATGAAATCCCCCTACCTATGAGATCCCAGTCGACACCAGTCCTCCTCTTTTATTTTTTAGAGAGAAAACTCAAGATTATTCAGCTGAATCAGTAAGAAATATAATTTTCATGAGTCTTTAGAGGCTATACAGAAATCAAGAGCTCCATGCAAATTTTGCCACTAATTTGCTATGGTTAGGTCACTTAAACTCTCCATTCTCCCTTTTTCTTGCCCATAAAGTAAAGCCAATTCTAATGACTGCTCTTATGGCAGAAGTACTGGAAGATTTAATTAGCTAATATTTTTCCAACAAGGGAAAATATGTGAAGTACTCAGCAAATGCTGAATGTTATCACTAGTGCAGGAATAGTGGTGGATAGTAAGAGTGCCAGCCCTTTTAGCTAAGGGAGACATAGAAAAAAAATCTGTTTATTGAGATGGAACCAAAATTGAAATGGATTCAATTTTTACACATTTTCACAACTGCACATTTCAGAACTTGCTTAAAACCCCAGACATTATGAAATCACACAACCTATTTGCTGCTTTTCAAAACCAGGAGAGCGACTCCCTCATCTCCACAAACACACTTCAGTCTTGTTTCTACTGCTTCTTCACATACAACTTTCCATTACATATTTTAAAATCTCTATGCTAGGCATAATGAACTAGTTCAAAAGTCTTACAGAAAACAGATTTATAAACTCATTTGATAAATGCTGTGTTTCAGCCGAGGATGTTTTTTTTTGCACATTAACAGATGAAAGCTACCAGAAATGATGATAAAGCACAAGATAAGAAACTCAGGTAGTATAAAAGTACTCTTCAGTTGGCTTAGCATGACTTACACTTTGAGGATCTGGACACGAACCAAGAGGAAGCTTGCCAACAGAGCTTTTCCTCAGCAACTGTCTCTTAGAGAGGCTGTTGCAATCCCAAATAATTTCCTCTATTAAACCCCTGTTCCAGCTCAGGAGTTCCTTCCTTTTGCTGTAGCAATGGGAAAATGCAACCAACAGCATCAGACCCATCTGTACAAGTAGTTTAACTACACAGATCCATGATTAGTATTTTAATTTGTGCACTGTGCTTACCAAAGAAGCTTGAGAGCCAGCTTCAATTCATAAGGAAACATATTTTTCAAAACCATCTGAGCCGACATGTTCACAAAAGAACACTATCTGACTCACTGAAATCAAGATCCTCCTCAGCAAGAAAAACCTGGGGAAAGAGAGGACTTGCATCTTGCCCAGGATGTCAACAGGATTTGCTCAGTGACAACAGACACACTGATCACTGGCAGCCTAAGCCCAGCACAGCAAGCATCAGCAGTTAGCCCTGTCCTTGTAGATACCTTAGATGTGTTCATAATTTCCCTCATTTCATCAATTTCATTAAGATGAGAATGCTCACATCAGTAAACATACACATGTGGTGAAATAGGCCTGTATGATAAGATTGCACTCTGCACTGGAGTTTCACTGCTGGCAGAACGTGCAGCTCTGTGCCATCACTGCCATGACTTTTGTTCTCAGCCCCCCCATGTTAACACACAGACCCCCAGTACATGGTAAGTGATGGCAACTGACATGGGAAGTGCCTGAGGGACAGAGAGAAATTGGTGTTAGTGCTCCTCTGCTGCCAGGATACAGCCCAGGTTTGTGGTTTGGGTTGTGGTCATTGAGGAGCCCAGCAGATTAATATTTTTCCTTATTTCTCCCTTCACTGTAGCATTCAATTTCACTAGGTTTATAGCTTGCACAGGAAACTACACTGCTAAACACAGATGAGAAAAATATATACTACGTACAGAAAACATCCTGTAGGGACCTTTCAACATTTCCAGATATCACATTTTTCTGATTATAAAACAACTCCTCAGTATCTTCAGCTGTGCATGGTGACATGACAAACCCAACACAGTCATATCAAGGAATTTATCTGTTTCTATCTTCCTTCCTGCCACCAGTTTATGAGAATCATTTACTTAAAAGCAACTTTGGAATACAAGTATTTTGACCTCAAGTATATCAAGACACCTCCAGGCAACCTCCTGTCCCCATTGCAGGATCAGCTGAGTATAGACCCATTTCCACCATGACATGAGGAATAATGTCATTTGATCTCACTCTTTTTATCTTTTCTAATGCTTTTGTCTCTTTTGCCTACTCCTCCTGTTACTTGGTGTGCAATATGCACCTTAAGAGATCCAGGGTACATTGTCTCAGAGAAATAGCAATTAATTATTAAACCTGTCTCTATAACAGCCTTCCAGGTGTTGAGACAATCTGTAAGCTAAGCACTGATGTTTATCTCTGTAACACGGCACTACTGCATGAAACCTGTCAGCCAAACTGCCGCACAAGCCTTTTCATTTTTGTTCATTTTTATTTTTTATGGAATTGCCTTACAATAGAAAAATGCCTATTTACAGGAAAATAAATTTAAAAAAAAAGAGACAATCTGTAGTTAAATCCTCCCTTTTGTCCTTTCTGGGCAGGCATGTGTCACCATGCAAAACATCACACTGATTTCAGTCCTGTCCTTATCACCTTTGCTGTGTAAGCA
Organism: Agelaius phoeniceus; assembly: GCF_051311805.1. NCBI lineage: Eukaryota > Metazoa > Chordata > Aves > Passeriformes > Icteridae > Agelaius > Agelaius phoeniceus. Next base: position 88,589,716 of record NC_135267.1, on the reverse strand, counting down.
GTCAGGAGCTGGAAACCTGGAGCCAGGCTCAGATGCTGCACTTGCCATTTCCAAGCCAGGTCATTTCTTGTGGGATTACACATGTCTACACATCATCTGACTAATTTTAAGCTTGTCCATGGAAGGAGAATGGAGTGGGTGAGGGCTGAGAATCTGCTGCCAGCAAAAGAACCCCAAAATTGTGGGGTGAGATTTTGTGCCCTGCAGTTGCCAGATGAACCTTTGGTGATTAGATTTCCTTTGTCTGCCTTTATCAGTATTGTTACAGTTATTTTTTTCATGGTCTGTAGCAACACATTAAAAATCCATTTCAGGGATCTACAACTATTCTCCCAATCACAGTGCAAACAACCTAAAATTAACTTAATAAACACTAGAAGAGTCCAGGTTTCTTATGGGTTTGTTTCTCATGATTATTTTGAGGTACAAACTGAGGCACTTTTTTTGGTGCCTAACTACTGTATCTCCCTTATGAATTTTTTGGTATCTTCCAAGATAAAATGTATCTACTACTTTTCTTTCTGGCATGTAACTTCAGGGTTCCTCTCTGCTCCAGCTGGCTGCCTGCTTGTACAAAACTTGCAGGAATTCAATTAGCTTTAAGCCCACTCCCCAGCAGCCAAATTAAATCAACTGGTGTGTTCAACAGTTATCTGAGGATGTACAGAATATGATCACCCTATTTCCTGAGGAAACCAGACCAGCAATTCCTACTTCTAAGAGCTAATCACTTGCAATGGATGTATGAAATAAATGGGAAAATGAGAAGATGGCAGAAAGGCCAAAGTTAGGTAATAAGAAGTCGAACATTCCATTGTGCAAGAAAATGAACACTAATAACAGTACAATGCTGAGAGCTGGCACCAGCTTTGATACCAGGCAAGGCATTTAAAGAAAGGATGGGCAGCCAGGAGGGAGGTGGCAAGGTGGCATTTTGTCCCAAATCATCTTATATGCAAGGCAGCATGGAGGGCAACTCCACTCAAAGGGAACTTGTAGGAGATGTATAAGCAAAAGTGGTTGTGTCAAATGAGCAAGGATGAGCTTTTCCATCCTGGATCCATGTGCTGATCCAGGGAGACTGACCTGCCTCCATGCCCCACTTGCCATTCACCCCACCCTTGGCCTGGGAGCTCATCTTCTATCTTTCTTGGAAACACTCCTGCTGCCTCAACCCAAATGGAGAATGGGGAAGCTTACTTTGTAAATTCACATATGAGCAGGTGGAGAGCTGCTGCTGTGGGAAGTCAGCAGACAGTAACTTTTTGCATTGTTTGCAAAAGAGGTGTCTGCCCACATTCTCCACAGGGCAACTGGTCCTGGGGAGGGACTGTGTTTTCAGGCACCTTCTGTACAAGAATGAAATGCTTGCACTTTTCAGTATGGGAAAGGGAGTTAATGTGTGTTGAGAGACATCTCAATGTGTTTCTGGCATTTTCTGGGTTACAGGAGACATCTGGGCTCTCACCTTTCTGCATGGGTGGGTACTGGAGGTATGGATGGAAAGAAAATCCAAATTTCAAGAACTTCTGTAGCATGTTTTGGCTGAGTAAAAAGCAGCAGCAAACAGGTGCCAGTGGCTGAATAGTAGGAAATGTAGGCCACAGAGACAGGACACAGTACAAGGTTCTGTGGAGCTAGGATTACTCACAGGTTTGATTGTTTCACATATCCATAAGGCAACGTCACGCGTTCCATTTGACCAAGTGAAGATGAGCCTGGAATAAATAAATGTGAGAATTACTGGCTGAAGCAGTAACAAATCAGACATGCATACTTTGCCTCTAGAAAAACTACTCCTCTTCCTCTCTCTGTATCAAGAGCAGGAGCTGGCTCTCATCAGCTCTTTCCCTTTTCTAGCTCTCTGCTGTCTGAGCTACCTTGTTCCAGGGGAGCTTTTTCCCCACTGGCTAAGCCTGATGCTTTAAGGCCCATGAAGGCTTTAAAGCTGCTTACAGATTGCAAAGTGACCTTTTTTAGACTTCAGACTGAGATTGACTCACGTGAACTCAGAGTCCCTGAACATGGGTAGCAAATTGTCTTCCATATTTCTAAACTGTCAGATAGTCATTAGTTATAAATAATAAATGTCACGTGGCTTGCAAAATACATATCCAGGCTATTTAAGAATACTTAATGCTTGTGGTAAGTTTTTTATCTCCAAGTATTTTTATCTTAACTAGTGGTTTCAGCCATTGGCCTCAGAACTGCCTATAGGAAGGAAGGAGAAAGGTAAATATCATACATTATACTCTTAAAAGGTGAAGAAAAGAGAAGGGGTAAGCCAAAGACAGAACTTGGATGAGACCCAGGAGGAATGAGGATGGACTTGTGCACACATTAGCCATCATGGTCGCAGTGCTTTGCAGAAAGGCTGTGCTTTATGCCTGCTTGTTGCCAGACATCAGGCAGGAAGATACTCTGCAAGCCCCATCCTCAGCATCTGGCTGGCTCTGGGAAAGGCAGGACAGGAGGCAGAGTGGGTCCCCACTCCTCCCAGCTGCGCCCCAGTGCTGACTGCCGTGCCACTCTGCAAGGCAGGCAGGGGACACACATCTCAGCTCCATGTGAATATTGCATGATTCCTCTTTCCTCTCTCCAGTTCACTAAGCTCTCATTTCCTATGCCTCTGCTAGCGCAGTTCAGGCTGAAAAATAGTCTTCCTAATGCCCAAGCTTGTTTACTTTCTTTGGGGATGTTTATTTAATATCTCCTCACTAATGAGTCAGGTTTTTTCTATGATCCACAAGGCATTAATATTGCATGTGCTCAGAGACCTGAAGGCTAAGAAATACATGGATGCTAAGCACTGTGTATTTCAAGCAGCAAGTGTTTTGTTAACAGCAACAGCTAAACAAGGCAGGGAACAGCCTGAACTTCTGGAGTCAAAGTGAGATCAAAGCACATAAAGGTTAATGGGCAAAATGCCACAGGAGCCATTCTGCAGTGGGAATTTATGATTTACAAGCGTACTAGGAAAAGACTGTTTTAATCACTAGATTATGCTAAGTACTTGCCAATTTTAAATACAGTAAACCACTATTTTTTTCCTACTTCAGCACCAAAAAACTTGCCTTCTTAAATATAGAAACATATAATCAGATTCTTATCAAATGCTTTCTCCTCTTTCCCCAAGAAAAACATTAATATTATTAATATAACATCATCAAGATCTCTGAGAAAGGGGTGCAGAGGATGGAGGGCAGATTTTACCTCTTCCTCCCTGTCCCTATCCTGTTTTGTGCCTCCCATGACTATTTGCTTGGAGGCACTTGTCCCATTTGCCTGTGCTGCCCTCTGGGTTCTTTTCTCCATGACTTGGAGTTGTCCTCTGAGCACAGAAATCCCCTGATGCCATCTCCAGTATCCCTGTGTACCTCAGTTGCCCCACATGCTCCTTGGACAACAACTTTGCCAAAACAAAAGGGGAGGGGATGTTGAGGAGCCCCCCAACCATATGGTGCCAAGGACATGCCACCCAGAGGGTCACCCCAGGGCCAAGGGAAGCTGCTGCAGGAGAGAGGCAGCAACCCCTGGTTCACCACCTCCTGAAAATGGCATGCTAAAAATTCTATTGTGTGTTTATAAACACCATCAATCACAGAGGTCCTAAACACATTAAATCAAAATTAGTTTAAAAACCAGTGTTCTTCAAGACTCCTAAAAACAACTCAAAAAGATGATATCATTCTAGCCCTCTCCTAAATTTCATGGTTTCAAGTAGGTCTCTGATGCTCAGCAGGGCTTGGTTTACACTGAGGCTCAGTGCCTGACACTAGTATCCACCAAAAAGGGGAACAGAGACAGCAGGAAGCAAACTCAGACTGACCCTTTCTGTTACAGGGAACAGGGCTCACAGCTCCCTTACCTTAATGAAACAAGAGTCAGTCATGTAACATCAGTAGAGATTTAGTGTTGAATAAGCTAGAATCAGTCTCACAACCTTCAGAATTGGTAAAAATCAAAAGAGAGCATAAAACCAGAGCCCTATCTCTGAGCCAAGGCAAACAGCTGACCTCTTGCTCTGTTTTTAAACTCAACCTGCCCCTCCCTGTCCCTGACCATAACTGGGCACAGCTGGGTGCTCACTGCTCGCCTCCAGCTGGGGGGAGGCTGAGGCAGCAAACAGAAAACATATGTGAACTACAGACCTTGCTAAATTAGCTGTATGCAGTATTTTTCATTCTTGATGTGGTGGCATTTTAGGCAGTGTTGGAGTGCTCACAGGGGTGCAGTTTCTTTGGCTAAAGCTTGCTTTTTGGCCATCTGAACCTAATTTATGCAGCTGTAGCAGATGTGCCATAGCCAGGGACACAGGGATAGCAGCAGGCAGTACCAGTACACCAGAGCAGTGTGATAGGCACAGCTCCTCAGTCATCAGTGGACATCTGTATTGCTATCCTGAGTTTGACTCTTTGGTCTAAAATGAGCTACCCTCTTGAGTTTGGATTTTCCTGGCTACTTGTGGTTTTATTTATGTTTACCAATTCATCAGTGCTGCTTGCAAAAATAAGATAGCACTTACAAGCTATTCTCAAGAGAAGAAGCATTTTACATTCCGAGTTTTACTACAGCATTGGTACTAGAAGCAGAAATAAGGCATAAGTCAGTGTGTCTCCTTGCAGTAATGCTGCTTATTCCCTGCATAACTAACCTACAAGGGTGGAGGAATATTAAGTACCATGTAGGCCACTGATTTTCCTATTCATGCAAAACCTCTACTGCAAGTTTAAGCAATGCCTATACCTATCATGCAACAGAGTAAGCTGTGATGCAGTTTGCTTTTTCTTCATTATCTATCCCTTCCTCAGCTCCTCCTTTTTTTTTTTTTTTTTTTTTTTTTTTTTTGGTTAGCTTTCTTCTACAAACAAATCCAATTAGCTAAGATTGTGGATGGATTAAGATTTAAGACTCTACAGAGATGCCTGGATGGAAACCCTTTACGTTAGCTACTTCTTATTCAAAAACAAACAAGGATGGAGGGCAGCACCACATTTAACTTGGGGACTGGTGGGTGGAAACCACCAGATAATTAAAGATCTCTCTTTATCACCCTTGAAAAGGGAGGGTCAGATAAGGCAGAATATGACCCATTACCGGCAAGGACAGGTATGTAGGTCACTGTGTCACATGGAAAGACACTGAGCAGAACCTGAGCAGCAGCCTGCACACAGTGGCCCAGATCAAAGAAGAAATTGGGGACACCTTCACAAAGAGCTCTGCCCATGGATCAGGGAACAGCAAAACGAAGAAAAACACCATATCCAGCTCTCATCTCCCTCTGGAAAGACAAATGGTCATCTTGGCTGCTGTCAGGAGATAGCTGATGAAAGAAAAAAACCTTTAACGAAGAATTCCTGGGATTTTTTCAGGGCCAGAAATAGGGAGGGCAAACAGGTGCAGGGAGTATGCAGACAGCTGCATGTACAGCACAAGTGACTTCTGCTTGATCCCACTCTTCCTGGAGTTCTTTCATCCAGAAATCTGTCAAAGTGAGGAGAAGGGAACAAAGATTTCTCTCCTAAGGCATGGAACACAAATGAGGCAAATGGCAGGACTAATACAAATGTTTTCAGCCATTCATTTTTTGGGAACAGGTTAGGAGAGCTCTGAATCCAGCTTCAACAGGGTGAGCTATCAACTAGTCTGCAGCTCTGGCTGAATAGCTGCTACTGCTCTTGGAAATAAAAGTTGCCAGCAGATAGACGCCAATAAAGTCCACATGGTCAGCTAAAACTGATTGCATGAGAGAATGCTGGAGGACCAGCTACCCAGCAGGAGTCACTAAGGGTAGAAGTGCTGACAGTCACTTCTCCACTGCTTTCTAGTGATGACTGTCTAGATCCATATGACTCCAGGAGGCACCATGCTTGTCACCTGCCCAGCAGTTCCCTTGATTACACAGTGTTGCACAGCAATAGTATCTGACTTTTTCCCTGCATCAAGACCTGGGTATTTCAGGACACTGTTTTAAATAACTGTTTATACAGTAACAGCTGGCTGCAATGAAGTCATCAAGTGTTTCTGAGGTTACTTAGTACTGCAGAAAAATCGAACAAGAATCTGCCTGAGTTCCATAAACATGGTCTTTGTCCCAAAGGGCGGCACAAAACCCATGAAAGTGGCAAGGGCTCAGCACTGCAGCAGAAGTTGCTTTGGGTGCTAGCAACCCGAATTTTGGCAGTCTTTGATCTAACCAGCTTGAATATTGGGGGAGAATCCTAACACTGCAAAAGCCTCTTTTATGATGAGGGTGATGAAACACTGGAGCAGGCTGCCTAGAGAAATGGTAGATGCCACACCCCTGGACACATCCAAGGTTGGGTTGGACAGGGCTCCGACCAGCCTGGTCTGGATGAAGATGTTTCTGGTCATTGCAAGGGTGTTTGGACTAGGTGACCTTTAAAGGTCCCATCTAGCCCAAATATTCTGTGATCTCAATTGTATCAGCTATTCATTCTGCCCCCATCAGAAAGGTACTCTCTACTTCTGCTGCTACCACCTCTGAGCAGAATGCTGCCCATTTATCAAGAATATCTGCCACCAACAGAGCTTATTAGAGGATAAGAGCTGTCTTGTTTGAATTCTGAGTTGGAAATGTATTTTGTTTTCATATTGTAGTAAATCTGAATGTTTCAACCCTCTGGAAAATAATTGTTTAGGATTGATCATAATGGAGAAACAATGTTTTTTAGAATCTGCCTGTGGAGTTTTTGTGTCATTATGAAAACAAACATTTTATATGGGAGAAAGAAATTTATTTTTAAAAGTCTCCAAAAGTGAAAACAAGACACTTCACTACCATCAAAACTTTGCAAAACATTAATTTCTCTAGAACTGTGTTTTTTTACTGGCCTGCAATAGCTGTAATTGGGTATTGGTTTTCTGTCCAATTCTAATCAGTATAGCAATATCCAACAAGGCATGCAGAAAAATTATATCACATCATATGGGCAAAAATGTACTTATAATGTATTTGTAATGGCAAAAGAATGAGGTTCATAAATGTAGTTTACTCCAGGGGCAGTGGTATGAGAGATCTGGAAAAGTCTGGTGAGACCCAGGTGAGGCTATGCTAAAAGAACTGAAGGAAGAGCTCTATCATCAAAACTCTCCTAGGGAATAGTAGACAATATGAAAATATTAGATTAGGGGCAGAGTGGTCATTTTGAGCAACTTTGCATTTAAAATTGCCAAGCAAGCAGAAGGTTGAGAGAGACCAGGAACACAAAACCTGGGTTCCAGCATTAGCAAGTCAAATTGTGAACTGACGTCAGGAACACAGTGATAATTATGTCATGAATTTCACAATATTTGGTGCAGTTTCCTACAGCTCTTGCTCCTGCAACTGTTTCCAGCCTTGAAAGTTTAGAAAGTATTAACCAAGCACTTTAAACCAAAAAAAAGTAAATAAAAAACCACATCAAACTAATTATTAAACTGCACCAAACTCTCAGGGTTTTCCAGCAGACAGCTCATGCTGTGTGATGGTCTGAGTTGAGCTGATAGTGCTGGCTGCTCAACTGGAGAAAATTTGATTTTCTTGAAGGGAAGGTGACTACGAGGGAGTATCTGTTTTTAAAGATAAGAGGCTAAAATACAGTGGCAGTGTGGTTGGTAGGAAGGAATAGCTGTAGTTTTCATGTGGCTTTTTTTTGTCTGTATTAGAGATGGAGGTAGGAGAAAGACTAAAAGTGGACCCTAGTTTTCATGACAATCTTTACTTGCTCCCCATCTCTTTCGTATATTTCTTATGTAGCACTACAGAAGCTTTTGGACAACTGGGAAATGGATCACTAACTGGGATATATATATATACATATACATGTGTGTATATATTCATATTTATCTGTATATGTGTTTTGTAAATATCTGTAACCCTTTAGTCACCTTGGGCCTTGTAAGAAGCAAAAGCCACAACATGCAAGAGGTACCAAAATAAGAATGTAGCTGCCACAAATCCGTCTTTAATCCTCTTTTAATTACACGGGCCAGTGGGGCATTAACGCTGAGACAGCGTCGTGCTGCAGAGAGCTCCAGCAAGTGTAAAGGAAGCAGCAGCACCTGATGGTGCAGGACTCTACAGGACAGTGTGAAGTGAAGGCTGTAATTAGGAAACCACTTTATTGTGAAGCAGGCAGCCCAGTGAAAGCAGCTGATGAGACCAGCTGACTGCATCTGTACTGACAATAGCCTGCTAGCATCATTAATATCTGTCATTGTTTCCCCCCCACACCAGCTCATCTCTGAGTGCATAGAGTGAGGTAACCTCCCCACACCATAATGACCAAAATCCTCAGTGAATTGCTTTGCTGAGAAATGCCCTGAATTTCTGTGTTGTGATGGCCACTATGTCAGGTGTGGGGGGGAGGATTTAATCTCTGAGCTCACCTTGGCAAACAGCCAAGAAAGGATGGGTGCATCCTACTCCTGCTTCACACATGCTCCCTTGTGTGTGAAGGACATGGAACAAATACAGAAAATACAACTAGGCAGTGATAGATGCAAAGGAATAGACTATGCTCAATCCCAGCAGAACGATAACAAATGCAAGGCACTTCCACAGAGCTCTTCCTCAGTGAGCTTAAAATGCTCCTCACATGCCTCAGTGAATTCATCATTCCTGGCTCTTCTGAGAGGGGGTCAAAGTCCAATGACCTGTTGTCCTCTCATGAAGACTGGGGCCGAAGGAGAGAGCAAGGTGCTTCTTTGAGGCCTGACACACGTACAGAAAATGAGTCTGCTAACTTTCAGTGCTTAATTCTGAAAAAATTAGCTTATATGCCTCAAAAAGACCTTTGAAAATCCCTGACTGATCTGCTCCTTGCATCTGGTACCCCATACTCTTTTCCTCCATGAGGGTATTTTGTGCAGTTTGGCTTGGAGAAGCTGACAGCTTCTCTGTGTATACTGATAGACTAGCCCCCTGCTTTTCAGCTCAGCTGTTAATGCAAGTGGAAATACATCCAGGAAGAAGTTTGCCCTTTTGCTGCCCTTGATACACCTAGACCGAGCCTACAGCATTTTGGGTCTCCAGAGCTCTCCGTCTAGCAGCTTGTGAAAACGTTCTGAATTTACTACCCTTTTAACCAGCAAAGAAAATAAATCTTCCTTGCCATAAATGCTAATGTTGGTGCACTGAGAAATCCAAAGGGAGGCTGCAGAAGGAGAGAGAAACATTCCCCATGCAATGATTAAAGTGCCAGTTCATGAAAGCTGACGTCAGCGCATGCTTTCAGGGTGGCAGAGCACTTCGCATTTATCCTTTCCTTATTTGTGCTCCATCTGGATGGGCTCCAGTGGAAAAAAAAACAGAGAGAAAAGGAGAAGCTAATGCCTTTCTAATACACTGCTGAATTCCTTTGGTTCCACACAGGGAGCAGGCTCTGAAACATCTAGATTCTGCCTGCCCAGTTCAGTGAGATAAAAGAAACCGAAGGCAGCTGGTGCTCGGGCCAAATGAAGTCATAATTAGATTGTCATAGCAAACAGTCAGCTGGGGCAGCTCAGAGGAAGACCAAAGGAGAGCACATAGGTAAATAACATCTTAGGATTTGATAACTTGCAGGGATAGCCCTGTTTCCCATCAAGAAGATTCATCCCAACTCACTACTGCTTTCATATAAAGTTATGAAATTTCAAAACTCAAAATTAAGCTACACAAGTAAGCCACAGGTTTCTGCTAAATATGGTCTGGTGGGAAGACATCCAGGAGCAGTTCCCTAACTCCATGGTTGGGAGACAGAATAAGCATAGCCAGTACTAGGTTTCCTATTGAAGCAGATTTTCCTTCCCCAGGATAGAGCAGCACAGGGAGTGCCACAAATTCCCTCTTTCCCTAACTTTTTTTTTTTATTTCTGAGCTGCTATTGGAGTCAGTGGGAAAGGCTTACCCAATCACTATGGTCACACACATGCTGCAACTGCTCCAACAACTACACTGCAGGGTTTCTTGCTGAAGATGGCTGCTGATAATTTGGTTTTAGAGCTACACACTGGTACTGTCGGGCAGCAGGGATGATGACTGTGCACGACAGTGGTTTTGGTCTGTGGTCACTCCCATAGCTAGCAAAATTACTTGGTACAGACAGATCATGTTGATAAACCCAGGAGTAGCTTAGCAGTGAAGCTGCCTCTTAAACACTTTAAATAATAGCTTTGCATTTACTGGAACTATTCAAAAGAAACAACTTTTCTTTCTCCTCAGACATGCTGATGAGTGTTGGTTTCCATTCAAAAGTCAGGATGGCAATATAAAAAAATCAAAAGGTTCCAAATCAGTCATATTTTTCAGCTGAAAAGTAAGTCAAAAGGCAGACATATTCTGCATTGCTGAATATTCTGAAACTAAAGAGCCTTTGAAATAACATTCTGAAATGAAAACTTGCACTTCAGGTCCAGTTTTCACCATCATTTTTCTTTCACCAAGTAAAAAATGAAAGACAGACCAACAGCACAAGAAAAAAAATCTTCGTTTCATCAACCTAATTTCTTCTCAATAAGATCGACTTTTTTCTGTTCTGGAGGACACACCATCAACCATGTAAACAGATCTCTCATCCCTAAAAATCCCGACTCTTCCTACTCTACTCAGTGTGCAAGGATCCCTTCAGAGCTTGGTGCAACCCGCAGCCCTGCACCTTGCAGGCTGGAGGTGGAACCTGCAGCTAATTACTGGGTGTGGGAATGCAAGTGGGAGCACGATGGGAGGGAGGGCAGTGAATTTTCCCTGTCTCCTTTCCCCACCCCGGTACTCAGTGCCCCGGGTTCCACCGCAGCGCTGCCCAGTGTCTGTGTGTGTAAATGGAGCATCGGGGCGGACCCGATCCCCAGAGTTGGCTGCTCCCCACCCCTCTCTCCCCCCTGGAACAAACTGCCAATATTTTGCCATATTTGCATTCAATCTATGGTGAAAGATAGGCGTTAAGCTGGCACAGCCACAGTCTCTCTCTGTGTTAGTGATCGAGTGATAAGTTGAACAGTGGTTACACAACTGGGCTGTGTCTGTGGAGCCAGGACTGCTGGGTTTAATCTCCTGCTCAGTCACTGACTCATCACATAGCCTGGAGAACATCATTTCATTTCACCTCTCTGCACATAAATTTCATCATCTTTAGTTGGGGGGGTAATAAGGCTCTCTCACAGGAATGTTAAGACACACAAATTACCCTCATGAATATTTGTAAAATTCTCCAGCTGATGCTTCGACAAAGGCAATGAGTTTTTTGTTGTTGAATAAGCAACAGCGAGGGGAATGTCCTAATTGTCAGGCTGGCTTATTTACTTACCTGGTACCGGAAATTTCTGGCAGCTGTGACAAAAGGATGTCTCAGGTAGGGGAAAGGGTGAAGAGATTGTTTGACTCCTGCAGTAGGAGCAGCAGGAGGAAAAGGTCAGCTCAAGCCATAAAAACAAGTACGTGATAGATAAATGTTATGTCAAAGGCTAAGTGGCATTTGTGGCATTTTCAGCTCAGATGCACAAGCAGCTTATGTAGATGACACAGTGATGCAATAGGTATGTCTAATCCTGTTATCAATGTTCCCCACAGTGCCATGTCATTTCTTCAGAGTACATGCTGAACTCTGGTTTTGGACTTTAGAAGCATTTAGATACCTGGAGTTCTGCTTTTGCACCTTCCCACAGGTGCCATTTCTCTTGCTTACAGTGAGGATCTCAGTGACTGTCCTCTACCTGAGGCTGTCTGGGAAGCACAGCCTGGGTATGTCAGCACCTCTGATCCCCAGAGGGTCTGGGATGAATCCTCAGGGACAGACATGATTCATGCAGTCACTCAGTTTGGCTGATGGGATGTTTAGTAGCTGCTGCAACCCAGGCCCTAGAGGCTGTACTTGCAGACAGACAAGGTTTCTGAGGGTTCCAAAGTCTGTGCTGAAGTAATATACAATGGTTCCTGAGAGAGCTAAGGAGAGAGACATCCTGGAAACTTTCAAAAGATGCACCCTTGATCTTTGTTGTCTAATCTATCCCAGTTGTGTCCTCCCCACTTACTCCTAACTCCTGTGTTTTTCTTTGATCTGAAAACTGATTCAGAGGATACCTGTGGGCAGCCTGGCAGGAGCAGGTAAATCCCTCGTGGGTGGAGCAGAGCTGCTGAACCAGGCAATTCCCATGTCTTTAACCAGTGCAAGAACACAGAACGTATCTTCTGCCTCATCCACCCACTGTGAAGCCCTTACACAAGGCCCATCTTCCCTGCTGCTGTTGAACTGAACCACAGCTGAGCAACCCTGGCTGCTGCTTCACTTTGGGATTCTCTCCTATCACTACCTAAGCCCATTGGGGCCCTCAGGTGGTGCTTTCCATCACCTAAGCAATACCTAAGCCCTAAAGGGCTTTCCTCCATGGCTAGTTTTTAACACCAAAAGGAATTTTTATAAAATCTTTGATAGTTTAAATTGAGACACTTTGAAGGTATCATGCTCATTTTCTTCACAGCCATAATAATTTTATGCCAATGACAAAGCACTCTTAGGCATCTGGAAGCAGCTGGCTTCTCCAGCTGAAATAACTCACTTCAGGGTCAGCCCATGATCAGTGGCAGGAATTCCTGACTGCCTCTCACAAAACCATGTCCCTGCAGCACCCCTAGTCCAAAGGGACTATTAAATCCTTCTTGTAGGGAAGCAGAAGGCCTGGAAATTAAAAGCACGCTACCACAGAAAAACATTCATGGATCCCGTGCTTCATCCAACAGAGAACATTTGCACACTTTCATACCCAACTTCTACAAATCCTGCTGAAGGCCTGCAATTAGGGAAAACCCATACAGTTCAGCAAGTGATGTTTTCTTAGTGAACTTAATGCAGTTATGACTTCATCATGAGTGACAATTTCATAGATCATAGAAATGGAAAGACATAAGGAAACTTCCTATAGCCAGTAAGTAGTTCCAACCACCCTTTAAATAAGCTCACCTGTGTTTAATAGGATTTATTTTCTAAAACTGCTCAAGTCCTGTGTTTTTTCTGTCTTTTCCCTTGGGGTACTGTTCTCTCCAATGGTCACCACCAGAAATTTTTTTTGTTTCTGCTAGCATGGTCATCAAAAGCATCTAAAGTTAACAATTTTCAAAACAAGTATGAGAAATCTACCATTCTCAGAAAGATGGTGAAACATCTGATATCCACCAAAGTTAAGTGGTGGCAAGGACACTTAAATGGAAGATACTCAGCATGTGCCAAGTTAAAATGTGCCAGCCTTTCTTCCTCCTTCTTCCACCACCCCCTTTTTCAATACAGTCTCCTGGACTCCTGCTAGAGATGCTTCTCAGGTCCCTGGTTGAACAAATTAGTTTTAACACAATAATTCACAGGAGCGTCCTTCCCTGTTGTGCTCAAAGATCTATGATACCCAGAAAATTTGTTTTATTTATATATAAATATATATTTTTTCTTATTTATATATTTTTATATATAAATTTTTATATTAAGTTTTATTTATATAGAAATATATTTATAATATATAAACTACTTTATGGAAAGATTTTTTTTTTGTCCTGCTGGCCTCAAAATCCCAGATACCGTCCTTCTAAAAACAAAAGAAAACAAAAGGGTGCTTGTGGGGGGAGAAGAGCAAGCATTGCAAACCCATGATCCTCCAATAGCAAATTCTTTAAATTTTCCAGGAAGCGTAAATCGCAAATATGAAGAGCTGTAAAAATCCAGAGCTTTTTCTTTCTTTAGGTGGAGTTGTTTCACCTCAGTGTTTTAACAAAATATCCCTGAAAGTAACAAAACTCTTGCCCAGCTGTCCCAGGCTATCACATACTGCCTAGCTGCTAAAATGACATAATTTGTCATTAGCACATCTCACCACCTAGATGGTGGTGGGAGGAAACATTTAGCAATCTGCAAAGCTGTGCAGAATTCTCTGCAGATGTTTTTTCTGAACTTTCCCTCTCTTCCTTAAGTTCACTGAGCACCTAAACTGGATTTTGGGGCAAACTGACCCTTGACCTTACAAAGCAGAATGCAGGCACTGTACCATGATGAGAGGAAGGTCCATCAGCAGTAAAAACGAAGGCCAGAATTTAAACTCCAGAACTGCTGAAGCTCCAGGCAAATGTTTGCCAACACTTGTCAGGCTTCATCTCTTCCCTGTTTGAAGAACAGATTATTTCTTGGGACCAGGGAACAGTGTAATATTTACTCCAAGTGTCCTTCTCAACAACCTGAGCTGTTGGTCATTATCCACAAAGGTCCTTTGGATAGTGACCACTCATGTGGGCTGAGCTGTGGCTCTTCTCCAGAGGAAGCATTCATAAAGCCTGTTTTCTCAGGGTGTTACAAAATCACAAAGAAGAGGTGCTTTTCAGTGGTGGGCAAGACCACCATTGCCAAAGCAAAATCCTTGGCTAAAATGGCATCCAATTGATCCATTTTTCCATACAGATTTAAAGTTTCTTCTAAGTCTCTCCTTTTGTGCTTCAGTAGGCTGTCTATTCAGCATCCGCTGAGGCATATAAGGCCATTTGAAACCAAGGGCATGTCCTTACAGAAAAAAAGGAGGAATGGACAACTGACAGATAAGATTACTTCCTGATTTAACATGACACTGAATGCAAAGTATCCAGACCTAAATTGGTTGTCATTCATTCCAGAACCATGTTACCTTAATAAGCATGGAGGGAACGTTCAGCAGTAACATCTTCACGGAAATGATTTTGCTTGTGGAACAGCTGCAAACTGCACGGTTCCTGATTTTTATTTTTTTTTTAATGCCAGTGCATTTCACCACATACTTGAGTCTACAGAAGAAAGATGCCAGAAGATACTTCCATAGACTAAGTAAAAACCTGCCAGTTCCTGTTCCAGCTCCTACTGTATTCGTGCATTAAAGATACACCAAAGCTACAGAAAGTAGGGGAAGTGTCCTGTTGCATTAGCAGAACAAAGCTAATATAATTTAAGTTTGATGGTTTCCTGGCTTCCAAAAGCACCATTAAAGGCAGCATTCCTTGCAAGGCTAAATGCTGCAGGGAACTGCAGTCCACCATTCAAAAGCAGAATCACCCAGGCTCCTGCACAAGAATTATTTCCACTCTAGAATCCTTCAGGATAGTGAATGAGCTAAGAGCCATCTTTCCTCTCACTTCCCAATGGGCTACCCTTCTTATAATTTAAGTTTTAGAAGCTCAGAACAAAATTTAGCTTTCTAAGAGAGAAAAGGGGATGTTTAGTTCTAGCAGGGGGCAAAGCATGAAACCCAAGAAGCACTTGTACACATCTCAAGGCAGGACAAGCCTGATGTGAGAGACTGCAGCATTTTGTAACTCTAACTCATGCTCCAGGACTCCCATGCATGCACACATTATCTGGAAAGGTAAGTCAGTACTGAACTACTGTTCTTGAGTTTCCTTTGAAATACCTAATGCTGATGAAAGGTTCTGTAGAGAACTATTATCTTTTCACCTCTTCCCAAGCCAAGAGTTGTATGAGCAGTGGCTATCAAAGTTCCCAGTAGGGAAGACAACTCACAAGAACAGCATTTAGGGATGAGAGAAGATAGCAGCCTTTGGATATTTGCTCAGCTTCCTCACACATGAGGCTTAAGTTTTCCCAATGTGTCTGAGGCGTAGATGCTATGGAATACACTGAAGTCTTCTCTATTTGTTGGAGATTGTGTTTGCTTCCATTTCCCAAGCTAAATAAATACCAGGTAGGTACTTAATGAGCCAATGAGTTAAGACAGGGACAGGAAGAGCAGCCTTGTGCTGCACTGGAACAAGATGCAACTGTCCTGGTTCACATTCTAAATTTATCCCCATTTTGTGCTGCATGTAGAGCTCACAGACACTTATTTATGCAGGTAAATAAAAGTCCTGCTATTAACAGCCCTACCTTTGAGAGCAGATCAAAGAGGTGAGTGCAACTACATCCCCTGAAACCTGACTATGTAAGTTGTACTCTGCCCACCTCTTTTTATCCTAGCAAGGACACTGACAGAAGTGAAATGGAAGAAGTCTGAACACCTTCTGCATGCAAAATAATAAATTCAGGGAAAACCCAGAACTCTTTCTTCTGGGAAACATTATAATTTTCTACTCATTTGCATTTCTGGAGTGGAAACATAGTACACATTACAAAAAATTGCACCAGTGCAAACCTCACTTTGGCTTCAATAAAATTAACAAGGTTATGTATTTAACATAGGAAATAAGAAAGATATTGGGAAACAAGATCATGCGGATCTTGTGAAGAACCTTTTGTACTCATAGATCATATGAATTGGCCTGCAGGTTTAAAACAAGGAAAGTCTAATTTCCAAAAAGGATGGTTTCTGAACTCCTGATTAGAATTTAAAGAACAAAACAAAAGGTGAAAAACAATTTTGCAAGCTCTTCTGTGGATAATAACCAGGGAGTCTCCAGCCTGGGAGACCTGAACACAAAGGCCCTATGAGAAGGGTTAAGCTAGCTTGCAGGTACCACATTTTTGTTTAGACCCCTTACTAGATACTAGTGAAGAAATTCATCACAAAAAGACTCATTCTGAAACCAGTTCTCATACAGGGGAGGACAGGAGGACACAGGACTGTCCTGGGCTATTTAGCCCTGGAGGAGAAGTGACAGATACAGACCAGCCCCAGACCCAGTCCCAGATGGAAGGAGCCTGGGGTCCAAGGCAGTGCAGAGTTATTCTATCTGTGCTGCCCAGCACTACACCAGTGGATCCAAGTTGTTCAGAAACCAGTTTAAAGATGTTTCCATGGCACTGTACTTGTCCATGTAGAATCACTGCAGCACCTTCGACACAATGGTCTTGCTGGAATATAACATGAGAAATTGCAGCTGCTGTTCATCTCACTAACACCTTCCTACTGGGAAATACCAGGTTGCAATCACTGACTTGTCTCTAACATTTTAAATGGAGGTTTAGAAAAGGACAGATGCACAATTAAGAAGCCAAGATGCATGAACAGGTGTTCTTGCTTTGTGCAATTGAGTAATATTCATGAAACAGAGAATTGGACCCCAGAATGAAAAAGCTTTTAACATTTTGTCCTGGTTTCAGCTGGGATAGAGTTAATATTTTTCATAATAGCTGGTTCAGTGCTGTGTTTAGGATTTTGTATGAAAATAATATTGATAACAAATCGATATTTTAGTTGTTGCTAAGTAGTGCTTACTCTAAACCAAGGACTTTACAGTTTCCTGTGCTCTGCCAGCACCAGAAGCTGGGAGTGAGCATGGCCAGGATAGCTGACCTGAGCTGGCCAAAGGGATATTCCATGCCATAGAAAATCATGCTTACTATATAGAGTGGGAGAAGTCCAGGAGAGGCTGATTGCTGTTCAAGGACAGGCTGGGCATCAGTCAGAAGGCAATGAGCAATTGTAGCATGCAGCACTAGTTTTTCTTGAGTTTTATTCCTTTCTCTTTTTTTGTTACTTCCCATTTCATTTCAATTATTATTATTACATTTTACTTTTCAGTTATTAAAACTGTTCTTATCTCAATCCATGGGGTTTACTTTCTTCCAGTTCTCCTCTCGTCCCAGTGGGGGGGACTGAGTGAGCAGGTGTGTGGTACTTAGTTGCATGCTGGCATGACACCACAGCATTACTTTGAACTTCATCTTCCACCTGACTGGTCCGCAGAAGATAACTCTAAAATACATTACTGATCAATGTTATTTGGCACAAAAATCCCTGGGCAACCAAGAAGCTTCATTCATATCCAACAGGTTCTTTTTCTGCTACTCTCTGTGTCACAGCAGAGAGCAGCCTCTTCAGAGAAAGATGTTTGTTCCACTTGTGCTACAGAGGGGTTGTTTTAATGTTGTTTTCTGTGTGAGCCTTACGTTGGTGCTTCTTGGTTCTTCTTCGTGACACAACCCAGCCAAGTAAAGAACCCACCAGGACCCCAGCTACTGCAGTCACAATGACAGCCCAGTAGGGGACCAAAGATTCTGTGCTCTCCAAGTTGACATCTGAATTTCCAAATCCACTATTTCTTCGCGTGAAAAGAAAAGGCTTCTCCTACAAAGGGAGAGCAAAGGCTTTATTGACCACAGATCACTCAACGGGCAGTATTCCAACAATTTGACTCTGCCCCTTCTCAGAAAGAAATGGTAGATCTTTAGACAATCAGCTGGTTTTGCCTTCTCTCTATCTTAGCCCAAACACTCTCCTGCTCTATTGTCTGAAAATTCCCAGAAGACAAAAAAGAAGCCACCTCGGCATCATGAGTGGTGGCATCACTTCCTAATTTGCTTGCTGCAAACAAGCAAATGGAAATACACAGACTCATTAGAACTAGCTTTAATGAAAGGCTTTCCATTGCAGTGAGAATAAAGCTTTTTGTCTTAAATCTTAAGTAGATTTCCCTGTCTGTAACAAAACAGGAAAATATATTTTAGCTATTTGAAACCTTCACAAAGATACTCTTTTAAAGAGCTCTAGCAGTGTGAAGAAAGGAGAAAAAATAGAGGTAATTAATGGAGAGAGCACCTTGACCTTTACTTACAGGGTTTGGACACCTGAGTTTTGATCTGTCATGGGTAAAGTTGTTGTAAGTCTGCTTTTCACCAACTGGCTCCAGCTGAAGAAGAGAAAAACAATGTTAAACTTAATGATGAATCTTTTTCTTCTCAGACTCTCTTGATTCAGACAGTTACAACTTCTTATCCAATTTTTGCTGCTCACAGGAACAAAGAAGTGTGGTAGAAGGAGCAGAGGAAAGTTTGCAAACATTTTAACAGTTGTGAACTGAAGACATTGAGAATCTGATGTACTGGCTGCAGAATAGCTCCCGCAGAAGCAAGGAATAGGATAAGAGTTTCTTCCTTTTGCATTGCTCTGAATACAATGCATTTTAAATGTTCAGCTAAAGCAAAGTGGTTCACTATTATACCCAGTTCTGCCATGTACTTGTCTCAAATGGCAATGGAAAGGAAAGGAAAAAACCTACATGACAGATGTTAGATATATTACTTAGCACATTACTTACAGAAAGGTGCCTAGGTGTCATGGTGATGGGAGTTACTTCAGAAATGACAGAGCTACAGAGAGAGGATGGGACACAGCTAACCTTTTCAGTCTGCACTCAGACAAGAAATTCCCTGGGAATTTTAGCTGAATTTTCACAATCTTGCAAGAAGCAAGTTACACAGAGCTTTTTATATTATCAGTTGGCAGCTAAGTTGCAATAGTTGACCATAGGCTCACCCTGAGCCCATTTCCAACCCAACATAAAATGTGCCCGGGCTAATAGCAGGCAGTTGTGCTTGGCTTGCAGTGCACATACCACTGGTTGCCATAGTAAAGCTAACAAGTAGAGGCTTGCTCAGTCATGTTAACTGAAGTGTTTACAACTGTTGTATGGACATGCCTGAAGTAATGACTACAAGATTGGTCCATAGAGAACTGCAAAGTTGTCATCCAGCACTTCTGGGAATACATCACAGAGGAAGGCTGTTGCTTCTGCTATTGTCCATACAGGCATTTACTGTCCTCAAGGGATTAAAGTGTCAGCTGCATGCTGAAAAGAAACAATAGAGCAACAAGACCCACACAACACGGAAAAAAAAAATTATCCAGAAGATTTTCATATGGAAACACTGAGAATACTTTCTCTCTCTTGTTCATTTTTAATAAAAAAAATTTAAAAAACAAAAAGAAGTCAGCAAAGACTGAAAAATAAAAAGATATGAACCACTGAAAATATAACGAGGGAAGAGAAGATTAGAAGCAAAACAGGATGCCAAGTTTTGCTGATTGTTGTAGGGTCCTGATGGACTCTTTTATGACTCCTAATCACTTGGCCCACCCACCAGCTAATGCAGTGAAGACTGAATTTGGTAGTTTTTTTGTACCTTAAAGGGAACAGCTCTATTATTTGTACAATGTGTGGCTCCTATCTTGCAGCATTCTGCCTGAGGTGTAACTGGTTATTTGTAGATAATTGTAATTCTTCCCATGCCAGGGCACTTGGTATGGATTCTGGCACAGAGCCCAGACAAAAGATGATAAAATGCAAAATTCTGTAACCACCCATGCTTACTTCATCTCTATGCAATCTGTTCTTCAGGAGCATTAGCTTCTGGGCTTAGAAGATGACAGTATCCTCAAGTCCATGAGCATACAGGACAAGTTCTGGAAGAAACCCACAGCTCCTCTAGAGCATGTAGCAAGCATGGAGGCAGAACACACACCAAACACTGTGTCTCTTCACCTTGGCCAAACACCTGACAAGGTGGGTTTGGGACCAGTGGAAACCCCTTAAGACTACAGAGTCCTCTGACCTCAGAGAGCAGGAGCACATTTTGTTTTGCACAAAGCCAAAACAGCAAAGAACATTATGGCAAGGGAGAGACTGTAAGCCATCCCAGTCCCTGCATACCCACACAGTGGCCAGGCACAGTCTGGCCCTTTATGTGCACTGACAAGAATCCGTGTCATTTGGCCCTAAGCCTGCAGCCTGCCGAGCTTTTCAGGGAACAGGGAAACAATACAGCCTTACAGTAAGCTTGCACAGCCTTGCCGTACAAGGACTGCAAGGGAAAAGCAGGGATGTGTTACAAGAACTAGATTTAAATAGTAAACAGTAATGTCTGCAGTTGGCATAGACCAACAGATCTCTAAGGGAGGGAATAGTTGTGCTTTGCATCAGTAAGAACCTGATCCCTGCCACCCAGTAGAAAGCTTTGTGTCAATCCATATATGCGTAGGAAATGAGTGACAGTCTGGACAGAAAAAAAACTCTGGTGGCATAGGAAAAAAGATTGATGGTGATTCAGGAATGAGTAATGGCCAATAGGAATACCACATGGCAACAGAAACCCAATTTAAGACCGCCATATGCCCAGGTAGTGTCTCTTTTTTTTTTTTTCTTGAAACCCTCAGCCATGCTCAATTTGAATTTTTCTACATTTGCCTGGGGTTTCTGGCCCACCATTAGCCCTGTTTGAGCCATGAAGGAGAGTGAAGCCAACCAGCCTGCTGTCATCTGGAGTCCCAGACAGGGAAACCTGATGGAAAACAGGCAGATTTGCTGTGCATGCACAAATCAATTACTCCTAGCTAGTGCTTGCATAGTACATTCTA
Source organism: Agelaius phoeniceus (assembly GCF_051311805.1). Taxonomy (NCBI): domain Eukaryota; kingdom Metazoa; phylum Chordata; class Aves; order Passeriformes; family Icteridae; genus Agelaius; species Agelaius phoeniceus. Next base: position 88,568,647 of record NC_135267.1, on the reverse strand, counting down.
TAATCCTGGACCTACAGCTCATATGCTATGCTGGGCAGCTGCACAGATTCCTGCCCTCCATTTTCCAGTCCTTATTTTTAAGCTCATTCTGGGGTATCCTCTAAGTTTGTCATCTTGCTCAAACTTTTACTTGGACGGAAAAGAAATTCCCCTCCATTTATGTTTGTTTCTTGTGCAAACCAGGATGCAGGATTTCTGCTACCACAATGTATTTGGTGTTTACAAGACAAGGGGAGGAAATGTTGCTGTGGCATAAAAATGCCTAGTATTCCTTCCAATGTGGGGAAATATTTCTGAAAGCAACTTTGACCTTGGAGTTACCAAATTTGTCACGTACCTCTGACACCTTCTTCCAAGACTATTTAAAAGCTATTCATTTTCCCCAAAATGACAGATGGAATGTGATTACAAGCATCTTAAGTTTTATTTCAGCCCCCCATTAGTTTCAGTGACTCTACTAAAACTGCCTCAGATACAAGAGTGGGTGGTACAACATGTCCACACTATTAATGGCAGCAAAAATTCAGTCACATATAGGTTTTCCTAATAAATATAACAGAATTCAGTGAAGAAGGGCAAGATCATTGAACAGACATTTTCAGCAAACCTACAGAACTGAATGTTTAACTAGGATGACTTTTTGTTTTAATGCAAGTTATTTACCAAATAAGAAAGGAAATTTTTTGTTACATTAAGTCTCTTTAGAATTCCCATTTTGAATGAGCAAAGACTTACACTGTTTCATGCAATATGATCACTTGGGATTACATTCCTAAGCAATGCAGAGTGAGAAGAACCTCAGAGTTGAGCAACCCCCTCTTGCTAGGATATCAATTTTATGTCTTGTTTACTCTTTTGTTTCAGATACCTTTCTCATGATCTTTTGTAGATACTGCTACCACAAACACATAGTTGTAACTAAGTTTGTTGGATCTAAGTTGTAACCCCTTACCATATTGTTCCAGAGAGCCATGGCCATCTCAGCATAGCCTCTTACACTGAAATGAGAGCAGTCTGCAGCAAAGAAACTCATATCTGGCTTGCTAGTCTGCAATAAAAGCAAAAATTATTTGCCAGCAAATTTCAATCTTTGAGATCTGACATATTATATCCAATAGTGTATTGTACTTGATATACCCACTTCACACTTTTGGTACCTTCCTAAAGGCATTATGCTCATGTTTTCACACTGGAAATAAACTTAGGTGCTCCAAACTATGGGCTGATTACTGCACCTTGAGACCTTCTGTGTAATGCCACCTGCTCACCTTCACACAAGAATTTTCATAACAAAACTAAACTTATCATTAAGCCAACAGTCACAGCTGTTACCTGGACCCTGCCATTGACCCACATTCCATTTTTTACAGAACTGAAAGAAAAGTGCTTATTATTGCTTTTTAAACTTCTGTGACTCAGACTTACAACATTTCAAGTGTTGAAATTTCTGCTGAATTTCAGATAACAATAAAAATGGTGGGACTATCCAGCTGTGGTAAATGTCTCTCTTAGGGGGAATTTGCCTCATCACTACCTGTATGGTGACCATTGGTCGACCTTTTAGGCTGACAGGAAAAAAATGGGGATGGTATGAAAAAAGTATCAGTACTATGCAAAACTGGGTTGTTTTGATGAGGATCCATGCTGGATATTTGTATCCTTAACTACATGGCATACATAATGCTAAGGCTGGAGAAAAGAAGGAGAATCAGTGTTTGGTTTCAAAGGCTGCTTCCTGTTGCCATGCTTGGATGAGTCAGAGATTCAAGTGCTGGTCTCCATTTGAAGAAAACCTGAACACATTCCATAACCTAAATCGGGAAACTGTGGTGAATGCTAACCAACCTCCTCAACAAGGGAAGCAACTTGCAGTTCAGAGGAAGTCAGAGGGTGCCTTGTTTATGGGTGCATTCTATGAATGTTTCCTAAACCCATTTTGATTCACAGGCAGCACTGTGAATCTTCTTGTGAGACTTCCCGTCTTCTCCTCCCTCGCTCTTAGCACGGATTCCACGCTGTGCCACTAGACTGTGCAGAGAGGAGAAAACACAGTCTTGTGGCACAGATCTTACTGGCTTAAGAGAAATGAAATACTGGCCCTTGCATAATGGGAAAGCAAAGCAGGACTCACACTATCCAGGGGCAGCAAGGTGTTCCGGAAGAACGGCTGGATGACAGCAGCGAAGTCCTGCCGCTGTTCGTACCGACCGCTGTTGATCAGCTGCAAGGCTTCAGCCTGCGGGTGGTGTAATCAGTGACAACACAGGAGTTACTTGCAAGGCTCATCCTACATTTGTCAGCTAGCAGCAACATGCAGATTAAACATCTTTCAGTGTAGGAAGCCATAAATCATTAGTGTAAATCCAGCTAAATGCAATAAAGTAGTCAAGAAAACGGCTAAGAAAATAATTTGGTTCATGAGATTTTCATGAGGAAAATGCACAGAAGCTGGATTAATTCAAACAAAAAAAAAGTTAAAAATATAAAGTTACTAATTTAAAAAAAAAAAAAAAAAACAAAAAAAAAATAGTTCAAACCTTACTCATAGAAACCAAAACTGCACAATTGCAATGAGATTAAAATTTGCAGAAAAGTATAAAAATAAGGAACAGGTCAACATTTTTAGAAGTGACAAATGAATTCAGAATGCCAACATGAGGCTGAAGTGCACTTGGTTTTTCAGGAAGGTGTGCTTGAATGAAAATACTACTTAAACACTGAAAAATTACCTGCCACTTTCAAAAATTATGGTCACAGACATTCATACAAATAAAAAAGCCCATCTCATTGTAACTTGCCATCTTATGGATATAAATGCTAATGCTCCTGGTCATATCTCAAAACATTCCTAATCCCTCTTCCTTAGTTAAGGAAAATGACCCCTCTAGTAGGCTTATACAAGCATTACCCAGGGTGAATTTTTTGAGCTTTGTCAGATTCATTGCCAGAGCCAGAGTGGAGAACATTATGTTATCTGATACAGTGATTCCTGTATTCATAAGAACATCGATGGAAAAAGCTTCTGCTCCAATAGCTATTTATAGCCTCTGTTAATTTTGAGTGAATCTTACGCCTGAGGCTATGAAAAGTTACTCTCAGATAGCAAGCTGGCCCATGGTTGGTTTAGTTAATTTCTTCTGCTAAGAGTAACCACAAAACAGCTGATGCAAGATCATTTGTCACTCTTGCAGTGACATGTTAATTCATGTGAGCTACTCATTGGACTCATAACAGACAAACACATATCAACAAAGCAGCCATCATTCCTAAATCTTTTTTGGCTGTTGAAACAGCAGCTGGAAAGAGAATTGGTCTCCATCTGCATCCAGCTCAGAACTGAGGTCACATCAGAAGGCAATGTGGAAAGTCTTGCACTGCTACTAACTGGTTAGCTGGGTATGGTTTTGATTAGGCTGTAGCCAAGTTGTTTCCCAGTTATCCCTCTCTGTACTGCTGAGAGTATGCATGACAGGAAGGGCAGTGAGGGAAGCAATATGGAGACACAAGTGAAGATGACAATTTACAGAATGAATGCATTACCTGAAAATCTCTGTTAACTCTCTTAATTTCTTGTAATTCAGAAGAATTTTCCTCTGGGTTTAAGAAACATGGGCACACTTTCCTTCAATGAAAGAAATACGAGAATTAAAAGCCAGTCTAGAATAGTTTATTCACAGTTCTTCAGCACTGTGTCCACTTCAAGAAGTCAGGATAGCTGCTCAAAGCTCACATGCAGAAGGGAGAGCCACCTTGGTGGCTCTGAAATGGACAGATACTTCACAAAAGAAAAAATTCTACTGAATTACTTTTCAAAATGAACACCTACCACAGGCAGAAAGAGCTGCAGGATCTGCAATTCTTGAGTCAAATGCAAAAAAATTGTTTAGTGTGCCACACATCAGCAGGAAATCACACGTGTTAGAATAACAAGAAAACCCACCCTATGAATGGGCTTACAGCAGAGTTTCAGACATCTGGGAGTGTAGAGTTAGAAAAGACAAATTTTTCATGTAGTCTGAGTCCTTGCACCACTCTGTTTTATTATGGTACCTTCATAACAAGAGGTAATAACTTGTGCTTCACAGAAATTCGTCTTCTAAGAATGTGCTTGGAATGAATATGAAGACATTGAGCAAGACCATCAATTCATTATTTTCCCTTCCAGTGTGTTCCTGTAGTTAATCACTTGTATTTTTAAAAATCTGCGCCTAACTTAATTGGAATTCATTTGGCATCACCTTGCAACTACTGGTCTTTGTTATACCTTTCCCTGCAAGACTAAAGAGCCTTTTCACATCCATTCTGATGCCTTTAAAGACACTGCTGCTTTCTAAAACAAGTCTTTCAACCTTCTTTGAGTGAAGATTTTGGTCTCCTTCATTAGGTGCGAGGAGCAGTTCCTGGCTGTGCTCTGCTGCATGTAGCCCAGCCTGCACCAGAGGTAATGCAGCGCTGGATACAAGGAGAGGAATCAGGGGTGTCAGCCTGTGTTGCTGACCAGCAGATGGCTGGGTGAAAAAAGCCTTCAAAGTTCAGCAATCATATGTTTACTTGTGCTGTCTCATGCTGCCTTACAGCTGAGAAGTGAGAATTCTGCTATCTACAAGTGCAGGCTTTTTAGCTGAAGTATTGCAAGAAGTAATAGAAAGTTGATGGGTGCATCAGGTAAAGGAGGCAATGCACATAGCTTGGAAAGCTCAGTGTGGGTATCCTGCTGTAGAAATTGAGACTAAGCCAAAAGTATATCACTTTATAGGCAAAGAGCTGTTTTGCTCACTTACTTTGCTGCCAAGGCACACTCTGAAGAGCTTGCTGCGATTTGACGCAGTCCAGAGAACTCCAGCATCTCCACCATGTTGATAAAGACTCTTGGGAGCTGTGAGGATTATAATAACCAGACATGCAGACATGTTACAAATAACAGAACATGATACCACTACAAAGAGCAAGGAGTGCCATCCGTAGGTCAGGGAGTCAGTGCAAACTGCACTGCCTGCAGCCAATGGCATGTGCAAGGATGATGGATAAAAGGAGGGGGAGGGAGGGAGATAGACAGTGGATGTCAGCCAAAAGAATTCCAGCAGCTAGTACAAACTAGCTGAAATGCTGCTTCGCTCCCTGGGACATTTCCATTTGCTCTAGGGTAAATGAAACTGTTCATGGCTGGTTTAGCCATGAAAACTGGCTGTAGGGTCATGGTATGTTTGGTCCACAGCATAAATATTGTCAAACAGACAGTTTTTCTGAAACTGCAGCTCTCTTTCTCAGGGCATTAGCTAGTACAGTCATTGAAATGCAGCACTGAAGAACAGTCTGACTCCAGCTATTTGAAAGATGACCTTGTATGAAACATAATCACTGACAGTCTATCAGAGGTGAGAAAAACATCAGTGTACTTGCCAGGAACATAGCTTGCTAGGGTATCTTAAAAGCTTACCTCCTCATAGAAAATATCCAGAGTGTCCTGAAGGTGCTTTACATACTTTTGCACTGAATAGGTTTCCTATTAAAATTAAAAAAAAAAAAATTAAAAATTGAGTCAGTCTTTTTCAGGAACCAACAAGGTGATCTCTGAGAAGCTATACCAACTTGGTGCTCCTTTTTTCTTTTGTTGGCAGATATATTTCCAGATCAAGAAGTTTACTGGCACGTGTACAGAGGTTATATAGTGCTTATGTTTTTATACCATTAATATATTCCTCTGATCTCTGTAGAAAATCCTGAGGTATCTTGGCAGAGCCTTTCCCTGAAAATGACCATATTGACCACATTTTTGGATTTTGGGTTGTTTTTTATGGGACCCAGAGCAGACTGATTTGCCTTATGAACAAAAGATTTTTTTTTCAAAGATTTTTTTTCTGACTGCCTATCTGGAGAAACTGATATGAAGGCAGTCAGACCCCACAAAGCCCATAAGCAAAACAACTTTGTGACTGTAGCTATAGAGGGGAAGCTGTGGGGACAAAGGCTCCAGGCAGCAGCCTCTAAAGGAAAGAGCAAAACAGAGAACAGTGCCTGGTCATTTCAACAAGCTGGGGTACAGACCCCCAGTCTGTGCCACACAAACAGTTTCAGAAGGAATGACCACTGACAGCTAAAGACATGTTTTTCACTATAAACTGATGTTATTATTTTGGGTCTCATTCTGAAGCAAGAATTGGGCATCCTCAGTAATTATTGTGTGGGGATGTTTTCCAGAAAACTTCACTTGGGTCCCCTCACATGCCTGAGACACCACACTGATTACTTTGTCCAGTTAAGCAGGTAGAGCTCTTCAGCTTAATCTTTGTGTTTTGTTCAACATGAGCAGGTTCCTAGTACTCAAATAATGCATTTCTCCAGAGCTGCAGTGCCCCTGCATTAAAAGCTGTGCACTTGTTTCTGATACAATGAAGATGAAAGGGGCAGGACTTCTAAGTGCTTTTTAAACAAAGAGGAACTTTGGCTCCCTGAGAGAGAAAAGCTATGTTTCCAGGGCTGGGCACCTGCCAAATACCTGGATGAGCATGCCCAATTCAGAGATACAAACCTTGTCCAAGCAGTACTGGCATAGGTCAGTGCCTCCAACAAGGATGGTAATCAGCTTCCAGTCTTCTTTGAAGTTAATTTTCTAGTGGCACATAAAATAAACAGATTGCAGCATTTATTGCTTAGGCATGCAGAGGTAACATTCACAAATGGGGCTAAATGGGCACAGACAGTAGGGCAGAACAAAGGAGGTATGCTGAGTTAAGCTGGCAAAAGAAAAGCATCTTTCCAGGGGGAAAATCTGAACTGTTTGCTAGTCTATGGCAATTCACCTTGGCTTCTGTAAGGAAATTCCCTTCAGCAGACAAGCTCTGTCAGGGTAACCAAGCACAGAAATGTGTCTGTGGCAGCAGGCATCCCTAAATGAATGTCAGCTCCAGAACAGGGGTGGACAGCAGAGATTTGCCAGCCATGGCTGCACACTGCAGGCAGCGTGGGGATAAAGCCATGTGGGAATGGAGGCTGGAGTGACTCATGTGGCTGTGGAACTGGAGCTGCTGGGGATCCCTGCCAGCTGGGCAAGAATTACCCCGGGCCAGGAGGGGCAAGGGGTGCCCCAGGGAACAGACAGCTGGATTAAAATAGAAGAGTCCAGGAGGCTGGTGACTTCACTGAGCTCATATAAGGGCAGCTGCAGCATCCACGTCACCACAAGCTAACAATAGGCGCTGCTGAGAGCTGGATCTCATCAAAACATTTTGTAACATTCAGTACAAAGAAAGGAATCAAAGGCAACTATTTTTAGTGTAGTGCATTTACATAACAAACATCTGCGAAAGGATCCCACAAATAGAGGGAGGGCCTGGGAATCACCCAGGTCTGAATTCTCCTCTTCAACCAGCAATTTGCTCAGAAAGACTTTCACGAAGAGGCAATGTTATGGCAGGGATACACCCCTCTCCCTTTTTTTTTTTTTTGAAATGCATAAAAAGCTGTGAATAAAACAAAGCACGACAGCCTCTCCTCTTCTATTCTATTGAAAAGACACGCCAGCTCTCTTCACTCTGCCAAACAATTGGCAATGCAGAGTAACTGACAGTGGGGTGAGCATGCAGCATCCATCAAGGGTTCTGGCATGGAGAGCCACATGCTTTGACAAATCCTGCTTATTCAGTGCCTTCCTTTCCCATTCAGTCTGAGCCAAGGAGCACCAGGCACTCCCGTTCCCTTAGAGGGAATGCTCTCCCTGAACCAACAGCTCACACCCAGGCAGTCATCCACTCAAATTCAGCCAACACTCAGAGCAGGGCAGCCTTGGGTTTCTCAGATTTCTTCCCCTCCCTGCTTCTGATGCCCATTGTTGCCCTCAGTGGAGCTGGCACAGCAGACTGGTCCACAATGCTAGACCCCCTACTAATTCTCTAAAAGATTACGGTGTGACAGATTCATCCATTCCTGAGGTTTCTGGTCACTAATTAATTATTTGCCCGCTCAAAACCAGACTTTGAGAGGGCTTTTTCTCCTGCAAAGACTTCATAATTCCTCTTCCCAGTATTGTGGATATTGTGACTCGTATTGGTCTGCAGACCTACATGCTTCAGCGATTTTACACTCAGCCTTTATGACCTTCACTTTGAAGGCTGATGCTCAACAAAGCAATCCTGTGATCTCACCAGAGCCTTCAGATTTCTTCTCTTCCTCACTACCATCCTTACATCTCCTGGCTGCACTGCAGCCTATATTAGGGGTAATTCATCTGGCACATTCATCTTGGAAAGAACAGCAGAAACAAGGACTTTTCTTTCATCAGTAAAGCACTCTTCATGACTCAAGTATCCTATTAATTACAGACATCTCCCAGAGACCCCGGCAGCACGGAGGTGTGGCCCAAATCCCACTCACCGAGCTGCTTCTCATCAGCTCCACCAATACACGTGCCTGGGCTGGCATGTCACTAGGAGAGAGAACAGAAGATTTCAGATGTGTGTTCCAAAAGCATGTCACCTTCTTGATCCCCACTCCTCATTGCAGGGGATCTCAGGATCAGCAGAAATCAGAATAAGGAGAGTGATGCCTCAAAAGACTGAGCAAACACTGAAGGACCAAGTTGCACAAGTGAATAATCTGATCTGAAAAGGCTTCAGCTGGGATAGCTGCCAAGTGGCAGGCAACTGGTATGAGTTCTTCCCATCTCAGACTTGGCCTTGGTACATTTTGTTTGGGAAAAATCACTAATGCCCAGATGCACAGAGACATTGAGTTGCATAACTCGCTTAAAAAATCTAGTGGGGGGGTTTGGTGCTGACACAGAAGCTGGGCACCTAACCAGCCTTCCTGATCCGACCTTAAATTCCTATGGCTTGTCTTATGGCTGGAAGAGAGTGCTTACATTGTGGGCCTGCCAGGCTCGAGAGTCCTAGTCCAGCTCTAGACAGGATGCAACATCCACGGGCCAAAGCACAAACCATGCTGAGACACCAGCTGGAAATGAGCTCCTGATATAGTAGAAGAAGACTGTGCTTGAGCTAATAAGCCCTGCCTCTCTCCAGCAACTACACAAATGCAGTTACATTATTTGGATTCCTAGAACCATATTGATCACGCTGAGTCAGCTTTGCTCAGGGAACCTATGAAATATTTAGTAGCTATACAGGCTTTGATAGTTATCCTAAATCTCTCTTGCAGCAGATTTAACGGCTGTTAAAGGTGTCACAAAAAGCTTTGGAAACAAATTTTGTGAGTATTCATGGAGCAGGCACAGTGTAAGCCATAAAAATTCTTACATGTTTTGGCTGTTAACAGACTAGAAGATTTTTTCTTCAGGAAGAGAAAAGAGTTATTTCCCAGCTGCCTTTTTTTTTTGTTTTTTTCCCTTTGCACTGCAAACAGGGATAATTTTTTCATGCCATTAAGGTAGAAGTGGGCTTCTATTTGTTAGTTTCAGGCACGTTCTCTAGAAATCAAGGATTAAAAGAGATGCTCATGAATTTTTTCCTCATTGAAGATATTGCCTGGCAGTGAATTAGGGACCTGTACACTGAACACTGGGCAGAAAAAGATACTGCTTGAATTAGAAGCATAACTTGGTAGAAGGAATTGGCTCAAAAATTATGGGCAGAAATAGAATAAAGAAAGGAAGCCTGAGTCAAATTTAAAAAAAGATAACAAATAAATCCCCCAAATACCGAATTGAATTAAAAAACCAAAACCCCGAAATTCACAATTGAAAACATCAGATCACAGAAACATGCTGAGTACCAGCAGGTCATCAGCATTACCTCAACCCTGTCATGCATCTCAAAGGTAACCTGCCAGTCCCTCACTTCTCACTCCTTTGGGATTGTCCTTACCGTGCTGCAGCGTTTCTCTCCGCAACGTTGAATCCAGCTGTTTCCTTAGAGCTGCCAGTGGAGAAGCCAAAGAGGTTCGGATTGAATTTCTTCAAGATGTCTTAAAAGGAAAAACCACAGTGTTTAACCATTCACAGTACAGCCAGCAGTGTTGCCTCCCTGCAGAAGCAGGAGCCAATCGAGTGGTGAGAATACAGAGCTGTGTTTTCCCCTCATTCACTACGACTTACAGGAGCTAGAGACACACCTGCTTTGGAGACTCTAGTTACTGTCCAAATTTCATCACTGCCGTTATTTCTCTCCATGGGCCTGAGGAACCAGGGCCTGGTGGCCCAGGAGATGCATAGGTGGATCTTGGCAAATCACCAGTCTTGAATTTGTCAGACTATTCGTGGTTACTTTCTTTCATGTACCAGAAGCAGATGCTCTGAATATGGCCCTCTACCTCTCACTCCCCCAGCTAGATAATAATATTTGTGGCAGAGAAGTGAATTTTTTTCATTTTCTAGATTTCACTGAAACTTTCAGTGGGAAAGCATGATGTCTGAAAACTGTTGTTGTTACTCTGTCCGTAGCACTGCTGTCGGAAACCTCTTTACAGAATCTCATTTATAATGTATAAATGAATTGTGCCTTCTATTTTTCTTCAAACACAGTGAAATGCCTGGTACAAGGCAAAGGCAAAACACATCAGATTTTTTACTGACAATGTCAGGTATTGTCAAAGTGTTCCACAGCATGGATCACATACAAATAGATAGGCCATTGTAAACCAAGTGCCTTCCAATTTATTGTCACATTGACCACTTAATGGTTTCTATGGCAACTACAGGCCCAATTACACAGAACACTAGGACAAAATTTTATAGTACTTTTAGATTTTTTTTTTCCCCACTGCTATGTAGCAACTTGAAATCATCTGGAAGAACCACAACTTTGTCAACAATCCTGGCTAGATGGACTAGTAATTGTTTCATAACCCCTCATATGTCCACAGACCTTAGTCAGTCACTGGAAAGCACAAAACAAAACACGGGAAGAACAGGTCTGCCATGAACTTTGGTCACCTTCAGCACATTTACTCCTAATTCTTTTGGCCAAAAGGATGATACAATCACATGCAGATCCTGTGATGTGGAGGGGCTGAATCAACTGTACAGCTAATAAGGTCAGTCTGGATCTCAGCTCTCACTCCCATGAACTGCTTATACCCACAACAGATGGACATCCCCACCATTTTCAAGGAATGACCATTTCCAGATGCTTCCTAGCATGTACTTAAACCACTTCCAGTGTAATACCCAACTTTTGCTTTTCTAGGATACTCACTGGGTAAAGTAGCCTGGATCTCCAGAGTGTCATCACCCCCAATACTACAAAAGGAAAGAACAAAATCACCCACTAGGGTTAATCCTGCAGCCATCTGTCTTATTGTCACCACATGTGGTTGTAGCAGCCCAAGAAGGAAAAAACAACCTCCCTCCCTCCCTTCCCAAAAATACTTGCTTCAAACAGGACTAAGGAGATAAACCACAGGAATTCAGGGAAAGTAGTGAAAGGATAATTCACATTAAATAAAGCAAGGCAGTGTTAAGATAGAAGCTATGCCTTCAGGCTGGGAACAGACCATATTGGGAGAACTGATTTTTCATCTGGACATGCTGGGATACCTACCACAGAAAGGCATATTTCCTCACTAAAGCTGCTCCACGTTACCTCACTGAAGCTACATTTGCACACAGTTAAGCATAGGAGAGACTGCATTAAATATTCATTAACTATCTATTTGCAATGCTGCAATGCTGATTACATAGAGCCTCTGCCTCACCACTCAAAACTTGTCTGTGTGCAGAGCCAACACACTTTTACACCACTTTTGGCAGCCCCTCCTGAAAGTATCCATGCCTGCAGACACATGCAAAGGGATGAAGAAAGAGCAAAGAGGACAATGTATACACACACACACACTCATCAACCATATGTGTGTCCACAGGGAGAAGGCAGTTTCCTTCCACTCCAGCATGGATATTGAGCTTCACACCTTCTGACATGCATTGTTTGCCCACTTTGCAATAGCAAAGGTGTTTGGAACATCTTCACTGAGTATGTATGCACTGCTCTTGCCACGTTCATGCCAACCCACACAGACCTTCAAGCATTACATACTGCAGCAGATAATCACAGCAACATTGTGAAAAAGCTCCAGTGAGTCTAGCAAAAGGCTAAAAGGTACTGGGGCACAGGACCACGCTTGTAGCAATCAGGCTGGGTTGACACACACACACACACATAAAAAAAAAAAAAAGAAAAGAAAAATAGAAGCAAGAAAAAGCCCACAAAAACAAACACAACCCGCCCACCCCCCCAGGAATCGCTCCTATCTATTCTCTTCTGGTCCTGACTCCTCCAATCCTTACCAAGCAATACTTGCTGTCAGCATCCTTCCCCTGAATTTACATATACAAAGATGTAATTACACAACCAGGTGACCTATACTTTTAACTGTGTGCACAAAAACAGAGAAAAAAACCCAACATTTTCACTCACCTCCAGGAAAGTCCCCTCCAGTCTGTTTGTAAGTCTGGTACTCTGGCTCCTACGGCAGTCTGGAAAAAATGGAAATAACAATTAATAAAATACTAAAAGAAAAAAAGCCCTACAAATTTAGGTAAGATAGACATCATGTTTTGAAAGTGCTGAAACATTCTTTTAACATGACTCTGTATCCAGCCAAGCTTTTGCAAGGTCCCAGCTTTAGCATAAGTGGTCTATGTCTTTATTCACCACCACACACTGGCCTGTGGGCAGTCCTGCCTCTCCCATACTCCAGTTTTCTGTGCTTCCCCTCATATCTAGATAACACACCATGGAGCACCAGAGATGTAGTCCAGCCAGAGGATGTCAGATTGTAAGGTCAAGGACATAAGGCTTTAAAGCTGCTACTCATACTGTTTTAGCAACCCAATGGGACCACGATTAACATCAATGGCTTTGTACTTGTTTGGATTTTTTTCTGATGGAAAATGTTTCATCCTGGCATTTCCTGAAGAAAGATGATTTTGAGAGTCTTAATAATCCAGGAAAAAAGCCCCAAACACTGATGAAAAATCCCCATCCAGTTTTAGCTGCACATAAATCAGAGAAGCTGCTTTTTAATCTGCCAAGAAAACAAATCTTTGGTGTACAATCCATTTTTCCTCTCCTGGATTCAGTCTGCTACTTAGCACACAGACTTGATGAGGTGTAGACAGGATTTTTTTTGCCAGTATAGATAAGCATGTTGGTGTGTCTACTCCTTTCACTGTATAGTGCTGCTAGAGAAGTCAGACAGATGAATTCTAACCGGTGACAGGAATAAATTGTTCAATGTTTCATTAATCTCCAACTGTATCTAGATTGAGACAGCCTTTCTTCCTGCACTGTGAACTTTCGTATCCTTCAAAATTAAATAAATACATAAAGCCATCAGAACAAAGACCTCTGTGCTGGATTTGGGTGGCTCACAGGATGGGGACAGACCTCTAACAAGGTCAGCACCCTGACTCTGATTCAGGGCAGCAAACATGAGAAGGGGTTCTTCTGCAGCTTTACAGTTTTTTAGTGGTCTCAACTACTTTTGTATTCTTCAAAAAGCCATGGCACCAATTCAGCCATAAACACTGGCTGCATTCAGGGATCTTGTGAGGAGTACCAGGAGGACAATCCATGCCTTGGTGGACCTTGCTGCTGCAGTCCCCCTGTGCCAAGGATGGTTACCCCGTACAAAGCGCACAGGGCTGCTGTGGGAGGTGTATGTGCACACATGTGGGAAACACTCTGCCACTCTTTCTGGCCCACCCAGATAAATCACTTAATAAAACCCCCAAACACACCTTGCTGTGGCAGTGGCAACTGGTAGGAACTGCATGAATAATGGCATTATGAGAACCTGCCTTGCTCAGCTCTTGAGACAGAGACCTCAAGCATCACCTTGGCCCCTATGACTGAGATATTTCATATATTAAAAGAACTAATATTTTAAAAATAAGAGATTTGTGCTAGTGCACATATCTAGCATTTGATGTGGGGGAAGAAATAAAGCAATTAATTTTAAGAGTCATGGCAATGGATAGGAGGGAGACTTGTAGGGCTTTACTGATTTCTTCTAAAAAAAGCTCAAAGCTTGGCAGCAGGGGGAAAGCCAGGATTACATCAGGTCAAGCAAAATCAGGTTCAGACCTAATGAGAAGGTGCATAATGCATAATGAAGATATGCACACCTGCCTGTAAGATAAGCCTGATCATTTAAGGCTTCAGACCCTTCAAGTCCCTCTGAACTCAACAGGAACAGAAGCTGCTCGAATGAGCACTAGTTTAGTTCAGGAGTTAAAATTCATGGAAACTGTTGACGCAAATGTTTGCTTTCATCCCATGCCAGAACAATTCTGCAGGGCTGTGTAATTCTAGAACTTTTTCTCAGAAAACTTCAGTGCAGATCTGCAGTATTCCCTGCTATTCTTCTCTGAGGCCTTTCTGGGGGTTTTTGTGCCTACTTTTTGTTTTAAACCTCCATTTCTTAGTACTTGAAATACATCAAAGCTGTAACTGGAAGACATCTAGGAATGCAACCCAGGAAGCAAAATCTGAAAGCAAAACTCTGAAATACAGAAGTATCAGAATTATCTCAAGTGGGAAGCACTTCATTTTGCAGTCAATTATTTCCATGGGAGTTTTCAGCAAAATGTCTTCTTGCTTCAAAAATATCAACTGCTTTCACTTCTTTTTTTTTCATGTCAGATGAGACTAATCCTATAACACAGACACTTCCCTTTTCAAAAACACTTGGATAAACTGTATGGAATAGAGAATGGAATCCCATTTCAGTCCTGGCCTGAACTATTCATTAGTGGATTACACAATTGTCAGTGTCACTCATATCCCTTCAGGCTATTTCTTTGCAAAGGGAACCAGGTAGATGACTTTTGCTTTGCCAAGCCAAAGCAATTTGCTTTCTATCTGATGATGCCTGATGTGACAACGTCTGGGTAGAAATTGTCAACTGCTCTTCTTATTGTAAACATGTGAATCCAGCAGTACTCACAGTCAGGGAATCTCCAAGTGCTCCTATGGCTTTGATGTCAGCAGGCCGTAGCTCATGGACTAAAAAGCAGTAGGAGAATAAAAGCAGGATTACCAACAACTGACAAAATACTGTCTAATAGAATAAACATGCAAGTCCTAGGTTCCAATCTGATGGCATTTTTGCAAACTTTTAAGGTAGAAAAAGCTTCAGGTTCTCTGTGTCACCTAGGCAAAAATGTGTAACTTCTTACCTTTGCTTGCAACAGTGCATTACACTAACATGGAAAGAAATGGAACTTAAAACAGCTTAGGTAAAAAATGAAAACAGACTAGATATGTTTACAGATGCATACATTCAATCTCTTCTAATTGACTTACAGGTCTGGGTCATAGATCAATATTTCCTGTTAAATATCTCCCTATAAAATCTTCAGACTGCACACAGCACTTGCACTGCACTGCTTATCAGAGCACATTCCAGCTTGCTAAGTCACTAACCCTCCTGGGCAATTTTAACCTGCCACGTTGCTGTATGATGAATGACGTATAAGATACATGCATACAATAAATGTGATCACATTTATCCACAGGGACATACCTGCTGTCATGCAGAACTCACTGAGAATGGCAAGACAGACTTCTTCCCTTTGCTGCTAAATATATCAGCTTTTATTGTTTACTTTCCATCTAGGATGTGCAATTTCAACATCTTATTGGCTTTTAGAAACAAAAGATGAAATTTTTCCTATGTATGATTTTAAGTTAGGAGTTCTTTCTCACCTGATGTTGGGACAGGACTGGATGGAGTATGACCAGGACACGACAGTTCACTGCCCCAATTCTGAAATGAGAAGTTACAAAATGGTTTCCTCTTGTAGCTAAAAGATGATGTGAAATTCATATATGGTTTAGTTGCACAGTGTTGGGCAAAACCAAGTTAAAACACAGATCCTAGTTTGGTGCCTATGTAGCACAACAATCTTTTACACCTCTTTGTGGAACACTATCCAAACAATCATTACTTCTGGCGACATTTTCTAGCCAAAGCATAAAACTCTTCCAAAGGCAAAACATTTCATCTTACATTTCCTATAATTCTCTCTCCACTGCCTACAGATTTTGTCCATGACCTGCAAGGTGGGGTCTCCAGGTTTGAAGTCTTGCTCTATCTCAAAATATACCAGATGTAAAAGCAAATAAAGATCAACAATAAAATCCCCTGCAAAGTTATCATGTTATACTAATGTATTATATTATTAATGTATTATTATATTAGCTGGTAAACATAAGTCCTAAGACCAGTTGAGGGAACTGGGGTTGTTTAGCCTGGAAAAAAGGAGGCTCAGAGGTGACTTTATCACTCTCCCACTGTGTGAAAGGAGGCGGGACAATGCAGGCATCTGTCTCTTCTCCCAGGCAACCAGTGAAGGAACAAGGGCAAATGGACTCAAGTTGCACCAGGGAGGGTTCAGGTTGGATATTAGAAAAAATTTCTTCACTGAAAGAGTGGTCAAGCATTGGAAGAACCTTATATATTCTATTATTATATTATTGTTCCCCATGTACTTTGCCAGGAACCTATTCTTTCCCTAGAAACTTTCAAAAATAGCTTGCTTTTACTGAATATAAAATTTGAAAAAACTTCAAAGCTTTAAAAGTTCCAGTAAAGAAAACTGTTAGGTTCTAAATAATTGTACTTCACCATATATTTTTAGATGACATAATAGTTATTATGTCACCTAAATTCCACCAGTTGAAGATATTGAATCAAACACACATTGCATAACACCTTAATTCACCACCATAGAGAGCTGATCAATGTCTCCCCACGCTTTTTGGTAACAAGCAAAAAGTAAAATTGTTCCAGTGGCCAGCCCTTGCAGGAGCAATGACAGCTGTGTACACAGATCAAAAGGCCAGCCCTTCTAGAAGCAGATCAGGCTAGGGATGTCCTGAGGTCCCTTCCAACCTCAATTATTCTGTGACTGCACAATTCTACCAGAGTAAAACTACATAGACCAGTGGTTTTCAGAAAGCATGGCTGCTGTTAAAAAACATCACAACAAATTCATCTGTTCCTGCAAAAAGATGCTGGAATATGCTCTACTATCAACCACTACAGTCTGGTTGCAGAGGCTAGAAAGGACAGATAGGCTTATTTTTAGATCAGAAAGTGTTGCTTTTCTCTCTCTCCACTTGTTTCCTTTATCACTTCAAAAGCTGTTGCTGTTGATATTCAGTGGAATTACATATTAAAGTATAACTCTAGCTCTACTGATAAAAATCCCGTGTCAGTCCTGCAATCCATGACTTGCTAAGACAATAACTGCTGTTCTTTGTGACCCTCATGGCACACAGCATCTATTTCTGCAGTTTGTTGAACATGCCCATGATAGTTGTTCAGTCATGGTGGAAATGAAGTCCCTTTGAAAATGGAATTCCTATCACCTTTGTATAGGGTCACACATCCAATATGTAAAGGTGACTGCCCTCTACAGGTTAAGCTTACTTGAGTGTAATGAAGAACAGTGCCTCCAGAGGAAAATATTTAAACCTTCCTCAGATTATTTGGGGGTCAGGATTCTAAGATAGCTTCTCCATACGGGGAGGAACTTGTTATCTGAATTAATTATGCATTCCAGGTTACTTACTTTTGTTACAGTTTTGATACAATTGCACCATAAATATAATTAATTTTGTTTGGCTTTTAGGAAACCATTTGTTTACACAATGAAAAGTGCAATGCAAGGCAGAATTCTCTTTCCAAAAACTAGTAATAGTTTATATAATCTATAAATTCAGGATTATGTGCTACAAGACGAGATGCAGCTTTTTATAGTTTGCCTAAAATGCAGCAAAAGGTGCAACAATTACCTCTATTGGCTCTCTAGTGGGCTCCACAGGTGTGTAGTTGCTATTCCTGTACGTGCCCAGGAAGGGACTGTTCTGGAGAAAGAGGAAACAAAATAAGAGAAATAAGAGAAATTGGGCAATAAGCACATGGCACAAACCATAGCAAGTGATATCAAGGTATCATATAACCAAGAAAGTAATTGCCTAAAATATAAAATTAGAATCTGGACTTTGAAACCATGCTTCTTCCTTAAAATTAATAAAATTTGTGTTTAGTACCTTAGGACAAAAATTACAGGTGCCAGATGCCAATTGCAGGTTAATATTTTCTTCTCCTAACATTCCAAATTAGACTTTATTAGAAGTTTAGTCCATTCAAAAGGTGCTGATGTAGAATCTAGACAAACCTGGGCAGATCTTTTGTGTCAGCAGCAGGGAGATGAAAGATTGCTTACTGAAAAGCTCATTCTTCCCTCCAAGGGAGACTGTAGAAATTTCATTGTTATTTTTGTCCTCTACTAATGCAGCATGCATTCAGGAAGACATGCACATCATACAGGCTAAAAAAAATTCACCTGGAGGCTCACTTACCTCAATCAAGAGAAGCTCCCGCATCTGCATAAAGAAGTCTTTAAAAGCACTAAAATTAGAAGGCAGGGTTTTATGGTACTCAAGGTTGCCTCAAAACAAATAATTTTCCATGGCTACTAGCACTTTTATCAATGACCTTTTCATTGCATTTAGGTTTACTAAAGGCTTGCCATTTCTGCAAAAAATGGCCATATATCTTTTCAAGGGATATAAAATTTTTCTTTGCCTACTTCTGAAAAGCAACATCTTTGAATAAGAGTGAAGGAAGGAAAAGAAGTATAAAATCCACATTATTTGGCACTGAAGTTGTTGCTGAGTTCATTTAAGCTGCTTGGAAAGAATGCTGGGTAAATGAAATAGGATCAGTTTGAGCAAATCAGAGGACTTCTGAAATACACTGGTTAATAACTCAGAAGATTTTCCTTGTCTGACAGGATGGACACAATATGGGCAAAAGCCTCGTGCATAACTTGAATGCCTGCCTCCAGACCTAAGAGAAGTGAGAACTGAATGGATCAGGGAGCTGAGCTCTTTGGCCTTCTTGTTGAAACTGCTGAAGAAAGGGAGCCAGTTACTGCTGCCTGCAGCAGTCATTTCCACGTGCTGGTACCTAGCAACTGTCCTGCAAGTTCAGCAGCTTGTTGTGTAACTGCAGAAGCAGCTTCCAAAGAGTCTGAAGTATTCCTCTTATGGATCAGGCCAGGAAAGCCAATCTGACACCAATCCAAGACATGACAGATTCTGAGTTTTCAAAGCTGCTGTGGTGCCCAAACCTCATTGATTCTGATGGGAAAGTTAATGCAGCATGTTCTGTTGTTTGCTGCTTGAGCTGCCTCTGTTCTTCACAAACAACAAAAAACAACATCTGCTGTAGCTGCAAACACACCAATCAGCATGTTGTCAATCAGTATTCACTGCACAGCAAAGTGGCCATGGGACACCAGTGCAGGTATATGAGAACACCTGCTCTCTTAGAGGTAAACAGAAAAAAGCTTTAAGTAAGCTTATTCCAGATAGACCAAATCCCTGCTCTCTGCAGCAAGCACAAGCAATACAGCCTCCTGACAGCCAACTTCCAAAATGTGGGTATGTTTACCTGAGCTGGACAGCCAAGGACGATGTCAGCTGAGAAATCAAATGAGTCAGCTTTCTGGCCCACAGGCTGTAACTGGAAACAAAGACAAAAGAATCTATTTTTTAACCCTGTCAGCTCTTCTTAAATTTGTAAAACAATTCTAATTAAAAAAACTCCAATATAAATATACCTTTCAAATCTATATAAAGGTGCCTGTATTTACAGACCTAGATTTACAGCCAAGGTTGAAATGCATCTACTTCTCAGAAAGAACATGGCAACCGCAAAACAAAAGAGCAGCTCTAAAAAGAAGCTTAAAATGGGAAGTGGAAAGCTACAGTGGTTCAGTTTAAACTCCTGGAGGATTTTGGCAGGCACATGAAGTACCTTGGAATTTTGCCAGGAGGCAAGGTCATAAACTTTCTTCTCTTGCACAAAAGACATTAAGAGTCCCTCAATTTTTTATAGCTAAGCTGCATGATGGCATCTCCAACAAAAGGTTGTTTATGTGTAGAAGATAATACCAAACCTAATTAGAGGTACTGCTTGATGATTGCAAGCAATCATGTCAGCTGTTAAAATATTAATCCAAAGTATATGGGAGTTACTATTCAGGATCCAAGATACTGCCACTGACTGCTGGGTACTCCTGCACTGCAATGCTAAGTAAAATGTGTTTGCTTAAGCAATCTTTAGTGACTCATCTTTATTGAGCTTAACTCATTTCCAAAAGTAGTGAAACTGAACTGAATTAAAGCCACTTTAATTCCTAATGAGACATTAACAACACAGGGATTTAAAACAAATGTCTAAGTAATCCGTTTTAAATTGACATATGCAGTTACAATTCTTTATTTGGTGGTTTCCCATAGCAGCCCATAGAAACATCATCCTTATTAAATGCCATTCTGCCTTGCATAAAAACAGATGAAGAGGACTTGAAGTCACAAAATTACTGTGATCATGCACTTGGAGCACCCCTCTCCTCACCACACACTTTAAGAACCAAGAGGTTCTAGGCAGAGAGCAGTGCCAAAGCCAGAGGGTATTTAACTAGTTAAGGAGAGACAAACACAAGGTCCAGAGTTATTCAGGACTTAATTGCAATGCTTATTACAGAGATATTTTAATGGCAGTCAGGTCTAGGTGAAGATCTCACTGTATGCAGAGCCTGTCAGCTTACCACAGCATTCCACAGAGCCCTGGCAAGCTGAGAATGGCCTTTCTGGCTCGGATGGAAGCAGTCAGGAGAAAAGTAGGAGACATCTGGTTTCTCTTTCTACAAATAAAAGCATAAAGGACATATGAGTGTAGAAAAATCCCCATACTTCCAATTTGGAGTTGCTGAGGCCAAATCAGAACTAGTAAAGAGAGATCCATGCTACTTGCTCTCCCTGCTCCATTGCAGAAAGGCTGCCATTATCTGGCAACACAAACTGTACTTCAGCAGACCCATGAACTACCAGAAACACTTAGCTAGAGATGATTATGTGCCTCCATGGGCAGATCCATCCAGAAGCAGTAAAACCACAATTTTCAATTACGGGTACAGTTCCTCTTCAAGTTCTGCAATGAGTTCCTCTCCCTGGTTCCAGTTGTCATTAGAACTGGAACCGCAAGCAGCATTATGCTTTACAGCACCTCCTGCATAGCTGTGAGTTTTGAAAGGATCAAGAAGCAATTAAGTGTTTGGTGGAAAGCAGCCAGTCTGGCCAAGCACACCAGAGCAGTCTCCTTTCTAAACAAAACTGTACTTTAATAAAGGGTTAATACAGGTACTGGAGGAAATGGAGTTTGGAAATTTGTCTGTCACATGAAAACTGAGATTAGGGTCACACATGACTGAAATAAGTATTTTTGGTCAGAGCACTTCTTCCTCAAAAGTTGAACAGGTTTTTTTCAGTGTGTTTGGACTTGCTTTTTAGAGGACAACTACCAAAATTTGCATCATATCTTTTGCCATATTCAGAGACAGTTTTCAGTTCAGGAACATCTGAATGTTGTGTGAGATAAGAAATTGAAAGAGCATCCTGAACTTAAAATCTGAACTAATCCTTGTGAGACTACAAAAAAAGTTCAGAAATATTTTTCATCTTCTGTTTTTATTTCTGTGTTCCCTACCCTCAGTACCAAAATCGCCATGACTTCTCATGGGCACCAGCTTCACGCACAAACAAAAGGCTTCACCCAAACAAAACAAAGGAGGCCTGTGAAGCAAATTTTTCCACAGCAGCACCTTAACTCTTCAAACTTTCACCAGCTATTGCAAACATTTTCAGAATGATCCAGTTCAATTATGCCAGAGTAATCGCTGCTCAGTATTTTGCTCCAACTCCTCTCAGCTCTAGGTACATATGAAAATAGTTTCACCTCTAGTGAAAGTTTGAGTCTTTTCCTAGATTTACAGTTACTGGAACTTGCCATTCAAGGAACTGAGATATACATCAACATATGAACTACATAAAACTTCTATGAGATCATAGGTAAAGTTCCCTTTCTGTCAGACACAGAAAACTTGGTTATGTGGCACAAAGGGGAGCTGATGCCATAGTCCCCACCAAGCAATGCAGCTATGTTGCTTTAAGAAGTGCAACTAAATAACTTGGTCTTTTATTAACCACGTTGTATTTTCAGGAAGAAAAATATTTTTGTTATTTTTGTACTTCAAAGAACATACACAAACACACCTCTTAAATCAAGTTTTGACTCATTTTCCAAAACAGCAATTGATATTGACAGAGCAATATATAAAACTAAGAACTGCTTACTACATGAAGAAATCCATTGTACTATACCAAAACCCAGCAATTTCTCATAAGAAAAGCACAGAACAAAACAAAACTATTTTGAATATAGTCTCTATAGGGAAGATACCCATCCTTAGTCCTTTAAAAGCAGAAATAACCTTTAGATCATACCTGATCAAGAGGAACCTTCAGATTTTGAAGGAAAGGCTGGATGACGACTGTGAAATTTTCATGAGTGTCATATCTGCCAGACTCTATCAGTCTCTGAATGCCAAGCTGCAAGAAACAAAAAACCACCAGCAATACTTCAACATCTCTGCATCATAACTATTTTCTTTGTTTGCATTTTCTGAGAGTACTGGAATCAAAAGGAAGTTTTACTTGTGAACTTAAATAGCCACAGCCATTGGCAAAAGAATGCTGAGATGCTGCAAAGGGGCTGAGAAGGTTGGAACACAATGCTGAAACTGTTTGTCGGGGACAGGTTTTTGGTGACTAAACTCCCACCAATTAACCTCTACTAGGAAACATCATTTTTCTGAAGACCTCTGCTGCTAGTTTTGGTCACATGATAGGTTTGGATAGCATCAAATGAGCTCTTGCTGAGTTCATAGTTTGAATAAAAAACAGATATGATATGTTGCTAGGTAATCAAGAGCTCACCTCTACTGGAAATAAAGTAACTGCACCACTTTTAATAGTCATACCTGGTAAGCTTTGATGGCATCTCTCACCATTGTGAAATTTTCTGAGTTTTCTTCTCCTGTGAGAACACAGCTACACAGATAACTGTGGGGGAAGTCAAAGGAGAAAACAGGAACAGAGAGAGTCAAACATCTGATAATACAGAGACCACCCTTTGTCATGCAATACCTTCATGACCTGGATATAATAAGGGAATCTGTACAATTAGGTTTTTGTGAAAACATCTTATTGTCCTTGCTATTGTAATTTCAAACTTTAATCTTATTTTCTGTCCCACATGAACGATACTTCTTTAAGTAATTTTGGTTTCACACACAGATGTATCAAAGTAGTGCACACTGTGTAGTTTGTTTCATTAATTTCACCCTGGCATCCAAAGGCCCTGCAGACTGACAGGTGCAAACCAGAGCCCCTGGGGAACTAGAAAACAATATTTTGAAATGTACTGCCTGTTTTACTTCTGAGCTGACACCTTTCCAATCAACAATTCCTTTTGCATTCCCAAGATAGAGAATTTGTCTCTGTCTGGAAGGTCAGCAAAGAATGCAAATTACCCATTGCACTAAAGCCTCTGAAACAGGGGAAACCTGTCTACTCCTCAAAAACATCACAATAAAAGGCCTGCAAATCTAAATGTTTGTGCACTTCAACCCCATCTTGAAGAACCCTGTTCCAGTAACTTGAACCCTAGCCTCTGAGGTGTACATTATGTGCAGTTCTAGAGATGGAAAACATGTTTAAGCCAAGAGAAGGAAATGCCATCAGGCAGGGTGATGTCAGCACTGCATGGGAAGAAGTCCACAGGACTGTGCTGCTACCTTTAAACATCAGTTCAAATTATGAGAGAAGCACAAAATAAGAACACAAACAGGACAAAAAGAAGTCAAACAAGCCTTACTCTGCCAAGTAAGTGGGGCACTGAACTGAAGGGTCCACAAATAACTGTCTCAGAACGGTGATGTCTGCCACATCAACCAGACTCACTAAAGCTTTTGGAACCTGAAAGATAAGGTTTGGTTTAGAAGAAAATGGCTGGTTACACAGCCCACAGTGCATTTATTTTACCCCAAAGTCCAGCCATTTGACACCACTTCCCTTTCTCCACCACTGGAAGGATAAAAAAAAATTAAAAAGATTGAAAAAGCAACAAACTCCCCCAAATCAGCTTTTGATTTTTTTTCTCCATACCATAGCTCAATGTTACTATCTGTCATTTCAGACTGCATCTCACTACTGCAGATAGACAAGACAAAAGAAAATGTTTTTTGTACAAGTCAACAGCATATGTTTTGTACCAGAATGCAAAAAAAAAGAAAAAAAAATCACCAAACCACAAAATCAAACAGAAGAGCTAGCATCAGTCAGTCATGTCTCAGTGTGAGCTAGAATGCTGGGATAATTTCACAGTACTTGCCTCCTTGTGCAGAATATCAAGAGTTTCTTGAATCCTTTTGATGTAATTCCCAGCTGAGTAGTGATCCTGATAGAAACAGAAGAGATTGTCAAATGGAGACACAAGGAATTTAGGTTGGGAGGCTGGAGAATCACATTAATTCACTTCCTTTTCTGCCCTACAACACTGTGGTCAGTAGAATGTTCTTGCTTCTTTCTAGAGACTGGGGATTTTAACATAGCAATTAATCCAAAATGTAGGGAGGCTCGGTGAAATTTTGGATTTAAAATAAACCTTGTTGAGTAGCAGCATATTTAACCCAAATCCACCGGGCCCTTCATGTAAAAATGCAGGAAGGAACCCAATCTGAATGCATGCTGAACAGCATAAACCAAGCAGCCACAAGCATGCTCACAGCCAGCTGATAAGCTCTCATAAAATTATGTGAAATCATTGCTAGTCAAGGTCAAAGCTATAAATAAAGCTATAAAACTTGGCAGCAGCAGCAAAGATGCCTAGCAAGGCTCCTGCAGAAGAAGCACATTTCTCAAGCACAAGGGGTTGCAGGAGAATTGAAAATGCTCATAAGAAGTGAGCATATTAAAGGCAAGAGAGTGAGAGCTGGCAGTGAAAGGTGGCCTCTCCCTGTCGCCTGCCCACTCAGCTCCCATGGCCTCCTTATGGCAGCCCTAAAGGCTTCTCCACAATCCAGAGAAGCACAACATTCAAATAAGACTGCAGCAACTCCCCTCATACGTACACCTCAGCAGCCCTAGCACCTCCCCACACTGTGAGTTATGGTGTGATGACAATTGTAGGGTGGCACCCCTTTGAACTACCACTGCCATTCTTGGATGTCTAAAGAGGCCAAGCTAGAGCAGAGCAGTTACCACATCAGAGGAGTGAGGCATTTCTTCCCTTCCCTTTTTTGCTTACAGTCAAAAAACAGTAGTCAAAGCAGTGGTTCTTATCCTGGAGTAAGCCAGAGAAAACAAAACCATTCTACTCTGCTGCTGGTACCTTTTTATATCAGGGTATTGCCAGCAACAACCCCTGTCAAAACACTCAGCAGCCCATATATAACTCATGTTATCTCTGTGAAGGCTTTATGATTTCCCTTGAGGTGTTTCTGCACTGACAGCACAGCTGGAGATAACCAGTGTCACTACTCACAGGGTCTTTGCAATAGATGCACAGATCGTTGGCTCCAATGTGCACTGTTATGAGCTTCCAGTCAGCACTGAAGTCAATTCTCTGTGCAATAAAGAAGAAAATAACAAGTCTGAATTTCTTTACCTTTGTTGGATGCACATGGTGTCATTGCAGGTGCATCTGCTGTGTGAAGCAACACCTCTTCATGCTGTAAGTTTGAAGGGGTCCCAGACAACTCACCTGATCAGTTTTCATAAGTCTCACAAGACTTCTTGCTTGGGCTGGCAAGTGCCTGGAAAGAAGGAGAACTAGTGAGTGAAAGTAACACCTGTATTGAGAGATCAACATTACCATGCTTCAGACATCTTAAATCAAGTTGACAGATATCAGAAAGGTTGAGTGAGGACACAGTACAGTACTCATGTTGCCATGATCAAATTACAGGTTCACATCTTGGTAATAAAATCAACATCAAATCAAACTTGATTATATTATATTATATTATTGATGAATACAGATTTTACTCAAGTTCAGTAATTAATCTGGAACCATAAGTTCAGCTCCCATTACAGTGCTTAGCACCTAAAACAGCTGAAAAGCCAAATATGGCAACAGTTGTAAGCAGAAGGCCTCTGTAAAACTAGGCTGCTATCAACCTATTCCTTGTAGACTAAAATACAGGAATCCCCAATCCCAATGCTTAGCTGACCTCTTGTGCAACATGCCCCTGAAAAACATAGGTTTCAGAGCTCACTCTGCACACCCTCCTCATTTTTGGACCTTCCACCTACAGCACATAACTGTACACTATGTGTACATAACTTTTCCAGAGTAATTAAAAATCCAAGAAACCTTCAAGGTTACTCAGACAAATTAAGATGACAGCCTTGCTGTTTTCCAACAGCCAGGTGAGTACTCTCTTTCTTTTTTTTCTGTACATATATATATACAGATAGGATAGATAGGATACATAGATAGATAGGCTAGGATAGATAGACAGACAGATATCTAAAGTACAATAAGTTTTGTGTTACCTAGGCTGAGTGCTACAGCTTTGTTTGACTGCCCTGACAGACTGGTCTTCAAATATGCATAGGGAAGAGAAGAGAATGGGGTCAGAAAGCATTGACCTTCCAGGCAGGTCTGTGGTTCAGAATGAGCTGCATCTCCCTCCAGGCTCTTGTTCGAGACACTGGCTGTCTGTCATTTCTGGGAGCATATCAGCTGACATTAATAAGCATGACACTTGTTTTGTATGACAACCAGAGTTTAGCTCCCCTTTGCAAGGCTTTGTTTACTGTAGGAAAAAGAGAGGTCTTTCACCATGCTTGTCCAGCTGAATACTGATCTAACACTGGCATGGGAGCATCTGCTGAGGAATGAGCCCTGTCATACATCTGCTTGTGACACAGACACTGTGTGCACGTAGTAGTTCTTATCACCATTATCCTTGTCCAATGTCATAACCCATTTATTTATATCCCAAAGCTATCATAAGCCACAAGTGGTCACAGTTTTTTTCTGCACTTACTGTGGAAACCCCTTAGCTAGACACCATCTACAATATTGACACAGAGGAAAACACCACTTATTGATCTGACAGTCCACAGCATATTTGATTTCTCCTACAGTCAGTGAGGTGATGATGCATCCTGAGCCAATGCAGTCAGCAAGATCCAGTAACATCTTGAATGAAGTAGTGCCAGCAATGATCCATCCTTGAACTGCAGTTTCAACCAAATTTAGATCTTGACCAACAGAAACAGTTTGCTAATGGGAAATACAGATATTCACAATTCCTGTCACCTGTTTTCTCCTCTCACTCTTAAATTCTTAACCTCCTTTTTTTTTTCCACATGAAATTAGAGACCTCAACCAGACTCTGCTTCAGCAACATTATTCAGCTCTATCCTTACCTCTATCATGTACTTAAGCACTGAATGCAGATAGGCTTAGGAACATTTTGCTGTATGAGACCTGCATTACTACATTTTCATCTAGTTCAATAAAGAGCTCTTCAAAGTAGCCATGAATTTAATTTTAAGAAACCCTTACACCTGGTTTCTATAAGCTGGTAAGGCTGCAAAATTATCTGATCTCAGAAATCTCCCAGCACCCCTGGAAAGCACTTTCCAGATAAAGCAAGACAGACCAGGTAACAATTCTTAAGTACCAGCATTAGCTGGTGGACTTTTTTTTGCCCTGTGAATCACTGAAAAATTGATGGTTTTGGCTGATGAAGAATAAATGCTGAATTGTATCAACATTCCAGGGTCAAATATCTAAAGCAGGAGAAACGTTTCCTTATGTTGCAATACATTTCAGTACTTGACTAGGATGAATTAATCTTCTCAGGTATATCAAGAACCAAAACATTATAGAACCCCAAAAGAAGTGTTTGAGAGCTCAAGAATAGTATTTTACAGGACTTCACTTTTGCACAACCTTCTGCGGAGAGTTATGAGACAGAGAAAGAAAAGCAGAAATCTGGCATGATTGTTGCCTGTGTCTCCTTGCTGAACATTTACAAAACATGGTTACCAAACAAAGACAGCTCAATTTCATCATGTTTATCCAGTCCAGTCACTTGCAGGGGAAGAAAGAAAACTAATTGGTATCGATGAAATAGGCCATTTTCATTAGACTAGCATTCATCAACTCATTTCAGACAGCTAACAAATAGCTGTTTAATAGCAATGCCTCAGTTGCTGATACAAGCTCCCTAAGTCATAATGGTGACTTAAGTGGTTGTGTATCCTGCTTCAAGTCCTCCCACTAAACCTTTTTGGGATTTGGCTGATAAAGAATACGAGACAGGCACCTCTCACTCTTTCATGCAACAAGCAAAAACTGGAGGTAATCTGGATATACATTGCATGCAGTATGTTAATAAATTCTCACTGATGGCTGAAGCATGTTTCACTGACATACACAGTTACATTCAGTCATCACCAGATTAAAAAAATGCCTTCTTTCAGTTCTGTGGGGGCTGTAGGATATGGCAGGGGACCTAGCAACCTATTTCTGCCAGGAAATCTAAGTATTTACTGAGATTACCAGAATGAATCAGAAGTTACACAGGGCCTACAGGAGAGCAATAAAAAAACCCTGAAAAATCCTAATAATCTTTGCTTAGATACAGCAAACACAAACACCTCTCTTGGCTTCTGAACTTCACCTCCAAGACTCCTTTGGGAAGCAAGATGAATTTTTCTTTGAACAAACAAATTAAGGTCTGGGTGATAGCAACTCACAATGTCAAATCCAGGCATGGTCTGCCAGACTCTGTGTTCAAACTATGACTGAATTCAAGCAGCCATCTGTTCTGTTAATTAAACAGCACTGACTTTGAATAAGTATCCATTGATTTCTAGGATACGCAATATAGCAAAGCTCAACTCATGCAGCTTCCCAGGTGTGACTAAAAACAAAGAGCCAAATTCAGGTAACTGCAAGACATTACAATCCCTATTATGTTGGCAGAACTGGCTCCAACTGCATCAGGTCTGCAATGCACCAACACCCATGGATGACCATTAGTAATTCCCTTTTCTTAAGATTCTAGACTGTTTTTTTCCCCATCTCTCCCCTGTCCTTTCCTGCTTACTTATCCAGAAACCTGAGGGAAGAATTATGTAAGACTTCATCCTGTTTTACTCCTAGTTTCTCTTATCAATTCATTACATGTTTAATTTCTAAAAACATTCACATTCTCAGAGATTTACTGACTGATAAATAGATAAATGAATAGATGTTGAACAGGAAGAGTAGAAATCTCCCAACTGTTTCTGCCAGTTTCTTGTTTGTGGATTTCATAAGGAGGACTGTTAGTTTCATTTGAAAGTTCAGCTATGAAATAAACCCATACGTTTAACATGTTTTGAGCCAATTTCCATTCTAACTCAACTGGTTCTGCTTGCTCTTCTGAGCAAGTTGTGACAGCACATGAGACAGTTGAAAGGCAATTAGATGAAGCATCCATCACCTACAAAAGTAAAACAAAAAGCTACATACTCAGCCAGTGCTCCAGGAACTGCCTGGTTAAGGAATGCATTGGAATCATTCTCATTCCCAATACCGGTTGAGTAGCCCGTGATCATAACATTGAACTCTTGAAAGATGTCTGAAAAACAGAGGTGGCAATGAAGGCAAAAAGACTCCAGCTGCTCCCTGCCTGCAGGGACTAGAAGAACACACCAGCACTGCCACAGTTTTGCTCTCTGACAGCACAGCTGCTGCTGCTGCCAGTCAACCTTGATGGATTCACCAAGCAGTTGGGAGAGGGGCCACCAGCTGCAGTGACTCAGACAGCAGTGTACTTGCAGTGCCCTGCATTGGCACCAGCAGATAAGATAAGCAGAATTAGGGAGTACAGTGTACAGTTCTCTCTCATGTTGTAGTGGTTAAAGCCTAAAACAAAATTATCAGTCATATGATGTTGACTTTGTGAAGCGAGTGTGAAGGGTCCTTCAGCCCAGCCGGAGCTGGTTTTCAGCTAAAGCATCTGGGTCTGCTTCACTGCTGTGCAAAATCTCATACTACTGACAAATGTGAAGAACAAAGCCTCAGATGCATGGTTCTGATGAAGTTACACCATGTTGTCCATAGTAGTTTCCAAAAGGAAGTTGGCAGAGTAACTTGCAGCTGAGAGTGAACATGGCCACGTTGTAAACTATAAAATCTACTTTAATCTCAAAGAACAAGTTTAACCACATTTTAGTGAGGGCTTTATCAAATGTAATAGGACTCAATGAATCAATTGTTTATTCTAATTATATTCCTGTTACATTCTGCTTAAAATAATGATCAACACACAAAAGAACAGTTTATTGGCCCTCTTTGAATGGAATTTTATTACTACAGCTGATCCGAACTGAAAGTCAAGTGGCTCTACATTAGCAATAGACTGAGCTATGTAAAGTTGCAAGTTTCATTAAAAAGAAATTTAAAATTATTCCCTTCAGGTTACATGTATGAGTAGGCAGCTTTATTTACCAAAGAGGCCTACTCTATGCAAATATTTCTTTTGGAAAAATTGTGACGGAATATTTATTAAAAGCAAATGTTAAGTACATCATGACCACGGACATAGCAAGGTTATTTAGAAATTCAAATAATACTCACCAAAGAGTTGAAAAGGGAGAGGGAAAAGAAAGTAAGGGAATTTCTATCTGTTCTCAGCTTCACTGATGAAGGCAACTTTTTCTTTTAAAGGTAGTTCTTGTTAGTTACATTAAGCAGCTTTGAGATACTTAAAAGCTCTCTATAAATCTATCAGAAATTAGTCCACTGCATCTCCTCAATCTTGCCATTTATATCTAGCAAAGCATTTACTTACTAGGTAGAGTAGTCACATTCTCCAACGACTCATCTCCTCCAATACTAAAATGAGAAAGAAAAATCCCAGTAACTCACCTCTTATCTGGACACGAGCAAGAAAAAAAGTGAAAACCTGCTACATATCATGGGGAAAAGCAAAGGGTTATTAATTTGGTAACTATCATTCTATCAAAATCCATGGAGACAACAGAAGTGGAAGTGCTATTGGGGAGAACAGGTGAAGATGCTTGTCAGAAAGATTTACTGCTCTTGCAGATGCACAGGGGTACAGTCAATCTTTTATCAAGTGGCAGAAAAATGTCTGACATAGCTTCATACTTAAATACTTAATTCATACTTAAGTAGTGCAGATTAGAAGGTCAGCTTTGAGGCCCATTCCAGCCTCATGAAGCCCCTCTAAGACAACACCAAACACAGACAGCCCTTGAGTGACAAGAGAACTTCAGCAGTAGCTCCTCACTCCTCTAGCTTTCTGCACAGGGATATATTTCTCCAGCTTTTGTGTTGACAGGACATACTGAGGCCACACTCCAGCTTACACAGAGGTATTAGTACAGCATAGAACTGCTTCAGTCAATATCAATAGAGCTACACCACAAGAGCAAAACAATTTAGTCTTTTAGGACTGTGTGTTGCTATATGCGGCAAAAGTTCTCTGGCCAAACAAACTATTTTCCATGACACTACAAAAAGTTCAGAAATAGAAAACTTTGAGAAGAAGTCCTAAAACCAACCAGTTCTGACTTGTTTTGTAGATTTCCAACCTGACATCCCAACATATAAATACAAACTGTTGCAGGCAGCCAAAAATGAAAGCATGAGAGAGATCAAAAAGCTTGCTTAAAATCCACTGCTGAAAACACTTTAAAAAAGGCTACCCTTATGACAAAATCTTGATACACCTTCAAGAAGCACTAGCCTGAGAAGTAACCTTTTTTTCAGCTTTCTGACAGCTGAAGGACCTAAAACACATCTCTTCATCACCTTAGCTGAAGACTTACCTCCAAGACAGTCCCCGGTATTGAGTGACCACATCCTGGAGGGTATCTGAGGCAATTCCTGAACCAGCCTGGACATTGTTTTTCATTAACCAAATGAAATTAAAGCACAATTACTAATGCAATAGTAACTAGTAATACATATACATAAACAAATACAATTTACTAATTTAAATACAATTACATAGTTGTTTTATTTACTTTTTAATTGAGTGGATGTCTTCCAAAGCTTTAAAATGCACCTGACTTTTCCCAAACCTTTATCCTGAAGGATACAACAATACCTTTCAAAATTATTTAAAAGAATCATATTGTATATATGACACAAAATGTATGATGGAGCTGTGGAACAAAGACATTGGTCTAGATGAGCTAAATAGCTTTTATGGTTGCATTAGTCAACAGTGATGAAAACATCTCAATCAAACACACAAAATGGCTAATAGTATGAAACACTACATGAACTCAGCAGAGAAAATAAGCATGTATCAGAAAGGAGCACCATAACTCACACATACCAGTTTGAAAACCATTGTGCTAAATTGAAAGATTTATAGCAGAACTGGAGCAAGGAGGAGGAGGCACTCTCTACACTTACCCTGAAGAAAGAGGCAAGCTAGTAACTACAACCCTCATAAAATAGAATTCATCATCAGAGTTCCTGATAGCAGTAACAGTGATTGTATAATTTCATTCTAAATCTAGGTGCATGTTAGTACTTGAGTACAGTACTAAGCAGCCTATTTGCTGCCACCTTAGATTAAACAACAACACTACATTTTCTTCTACGTATAAACTTCCTTGAAAAAACAGGAGATTGGTGCTCAGAATAACTATGTACAAGCCAAGTGCAGCTCTAAGACAGCAATACACCACTGCATGTTTTATGAAAGCAGATTCTATTCCTAGTTCCTACAGACTATACTTAGAAGCAGAAACACTGCAGGGCCCTAGATATTACAATACAGCAACCATGACCATATACAGAATGTATTTCTTTTATTAATACTGCAGGTTTATATCAAAATGCTTCTATTTATTTCAGTAGCCTCCTGTGTGTAGGAGTTGTAGCACCATGTCTGCCAGAGAGTTGTAAAGGGCTCACGGTTTGTACACACAATGTGTTTGTTGTTAAGTCTCAGATTCAGAGAAACCTATGTTCCCATTACATCTTTCTGTCCAGTGTGTTTCCTTTGACTGGCTGTATAATTTCAATCTTTGACCAGTATGAAAACATAAGGCAGAAAGGCATAACTGGAATATAGGATGTCTGGATTTTGAAACATATTCCTTCTTGACTACCAAAGATAATCAGCAGCAGCAAGAATTGTATCATGATCAATAAACCAATTAAGATAACAATAAAATGACTGAATATCTTTTGAAGTGCATTGAGTCAGAGGGCTCTGACCCCATACTTCGATAACTCATTAATGCTAAAATTATTAAAATGCTATTACCCATAACCACTTAGCTGCATTCTGTTCCTGAAAGAACTGAGGCTGAAAAACAGGCTCATCAGTTCATTCCTATGCAGAAAAAAACTTTGAAAAGCACAGTAACCTAAGCCTTATGCTATGTCCCATTCATTTCAACAGCATCTGATCTCTTCTGCCTCCAATCCAGCAGAATACCTAGGCACCTCTTTAAAGGATTTGCCTGTGTTTTTGCCTGAGTTCAAAAGCATGTGAATACGTGTGGGGGGGGGATGGAGCGTTGGAAGACTGACACCACCTTTCTTAATCTGGCTGCTAGATCTATTATAATCCATGAATTAACAGATCTTTGCTTCTGGGTACAACAGCTATTTCCCCTCCACTGGAGCGGGCACATGTTTGTAGTTTTACCAGGAGAACAGTAAAAACACCCTCTTCTTACCGTCAAAGAATCCCCAAGGGCTGCTACAATTTTCACATCAGCTGGCTTTAGGGAGTGCACTGCAAAGGAAAGAGATACAGTTGAACCTGGTTAGGAAATAGCTATTTTCTCCCTCTACTGTGTATGTGAAATATGCCATTGTCATTGTGATGCTCTGTCATATTGTTTTTGCAATACCCAAGTAATAAATTAGAAGTTCTTTCCAGCTCATCTCCTGGGATTGTAGCACCAACATATGCATATTATTCAGTATTTCAATGGTTAATGTTGCTACCAAAAAGACAGGAGAGCAAGGAGCAAATACCAGTAAGTGGCAAACAATATCCAACACCAAAGTAAAGGTAAAACAATGCAGAATTATACAAAGCAGGAGCAGCACATTAAAGACTTCAAAAGACTAAGGAAAAGACAACATGAAGTTATTTGAAAAACCAAATACTGCTAAATTCCAGACTAACATGAATGAAGCTCTATTTCCAGTTTCTTTCCATGACATTTAGGTGGAATAGCTTATAAGCTATGTCAGCACTCAAATCTGGATTTTATCACAAGTTATTTTGAAGCTCTCCACTGTCAGTGAGTTCAGTGAAGCTACTTAGTCAGGATGCTACCTTGCATGACAGTGTGGCATTGTATCTGTTAAGCATCTGCTGAAAAACATGACATCCTTTCTGAGCAATGTTTTTCACAGTCCAGCAACCATTTCAGCCAAAAATTAACATTCATCTTGAAGGACAGCTGAAGGTAATTCAACCTCTTAACATAAAACAGGCAAGACTACCTGAAGTTGCAGGAGGGGAGGATGGAGACCTGTCCTCACATGGCAGCTGGCTTCCATAATTCTAAAGAGAAAAAGAAAGCTGAAGAGCATTTGGCTGGCAAATACAGTCAGTAGAAATGAGCATCTTCCCAGCAGAGGCCAGGTGGATAAACTGGAGCCTCTTCAGCCTGTAATTAACTAGACAGGTCTTGGTTGCCCAACTCAATAGTCATGTTCAGTATTGCTCAGAAGAGTGCAACACCCTGTACTGATAGCAGTGCTGTTTGGGCACGTGTTCTTACAGGTGTTTTCTGATGCATTTTGTCCAACTCAGGGAGTACTTCTCTGCTCTATGTCATGCACTCAGCCTCCCAAGCCCCTCTGGCCAAAGACTGATTTTCCCTGTGCTGCAGAACATAACTCATTTGGTTACCACACAGGAACAGATGCAGCAGAGCAATGGTGGGATGGTGATGTTGACACTTACTGCAGTTTGGTTAGGGTATGTGTAATTACTGTTCTTGTATGTCCTCAGGAATGGCTCAGCCTACAAAACAAGGCAAACTGAATCAATGCAAAGCAACAGAGGAACACGTGGAGATTTCCATTCCCCAAACTTTGGCTCTCAGATGTCTGTAGATGATTAGCAGCTTGATACAAATAAAACAGAGGGATTAAAAATAATTACATAAATGAGTAACTAAAAGGCCTTTTTAAAATTTGTGTAGCAACAGTGTAAATCTGGGTTATATTTTTAAAACAAAAGTTAGAGAATACCCTCGGGACCCCACTGTGTGTGTCTCACAAGAAGCTTGTGGCCTCCCTGCAAGGTATTCCCAGTTAACCCTGCAGAGCTATCCTGACTGGTACCAACACTGCTCTGTTTCCCCCCATTGAAGCTCTGCCATTCAGTGTGGATACTTGATGATCTCGGTTAGGTGGGCCAAACACCCTTCCCTTGTGTTTTAGCCAGCTGTGATGTGTGACTCTGAGGAAGTTGACTCCTGTTTGCCCTCCATCCTCTCCTGGGTGAGCTCTCATGCTGCTCTTGGCAGCAGTGGCACAGACTGTGTGGGGAGGAGCAGATCATCCTCACAGAGCCAGAGCTCCAGGCACTGGGTAAAGGCTTCCACAGACGCCCAGCCACTCCCAGCACCTCCACATAAACACAGACAGCCTTATAACTTACCTCAGATGGACATTTGAGGACAAGCTCATCATCCATCTTCTGACTATCTGTCTTCTCCCCTACAGGCTCCAGCTGGGGGGGAAAGGGGATGCACAGAGGAAAAGCAGATGAGTACCAGAAAGCAATGGGTGATGCTGTGCAGTTGTTGAAAACCACGTCTGCAGCACAGCAAGACAACTGCAGAGCAATGCTGGCAGCTGCTCCATGCACTGTTTCCTTGTGTGCTGAAGAGGCTAATTCCCACATACCTGGAAGGTGGCCTGCTGGTCAATGTGCCTGGCAGGCGTCATCTTCCTGGGAGACACAGCCTGAACACAACCAGCTTTAACACACCTTGAGATTTACTGGTTTGATATGACTGGGCTAACAATTCAGGTCACCTTTCTTCATATGATCACTCTTTCCCTTTGTAAACACAATTCAGAAAATATATGGCTACCTAGTAGATCTCTGGGTGTTTTTGCTGCCAAGGACAGGATGAAGTCAACAAGGAGAGAGCAACACAACCTTTAAAAATCTTACCATGTTGTTCCACAAAGCACGTGCAGCCTGGGAATGAGCCTTTTGGCTGAAGTGGAAACAATCTGGGGCAAAATATGATTCATCTGGCCACCCCTCCTAGAAAACAAGATAGGTGCTGTTACAGAGGCAGCAAATATGCAACAAGCTGTGTATTCTGTCTTCTCTCTTCCAGTGAGATAACTTAGCTGACTTCTAAACAAAGTATCTGCAAAGGCCTCTGAGGCAAACAGAATTAAACCAGAAGAGGAAACATTAGTAACTCAGAACTAAGAAGCCTTTAAAAACTCTTTAACACAGTATTCCCAAAGTAATAAGGAATACACTGTGACTCTGAGTACAGAATACCTGGGCAGAGATATCAATTTCTGGATTTCCCCTGAGATTTACACATTACAGTCCTTTGAAACATATGAGTTTTCATACCAAAGGTCATTTACCAAAGTACTGTAAAGGACTTGATGTATAGGGAATGTAGAGCAAGTGCTTCCTGATGAAGATTTTGACCTAAAATATCTACTTAATGGCTGTCCATTTGCAGTGCCCAAATCGAGGTCTGTATTCCTGTTGCCCAGTATCTCATATTCCATAAACATTTCATGCAATTTTAGATGGTAACTGAATATAATTATTAATTACTATGTCAGGAAACTGCTAGCTACATTTTCAGCTAAAACAATTTTGACAAGTCAGTGGCATTGCACCAGGTGTGGTTTTCTTGTTAGTTTTACCTGTGTTTTTGGCATTTCAATATTAGTCATAAATGGCTGCATAACCACTGTGAAATCATCCTTCGTGTCATACCTTCCACTCTCCACTAACCGGCGGGTTCCCTCCTAAAGAGTAAAAGAAAAGTTGTCATTGTTCCTTCTTCTGTGTTCAGCTCATCAAGCTGAACACCTCACCCAGGGGCTGCCCCTCCCTCCTTTCCAGCTTGTGCCAGGCAGCCAATGCAAACACCTTTTTGAGACACCCATCCTGGGCTTCTTTACAGAGAGGAAGCCTGGGGATGGCTGCCTGACTGACAAGGACTGGCAGCCTGCTCAGGGATTAGGTTTTTTGTCAAAAAGATGTCCTTCCAGAACCACCAAAGTGTTTTTGGTTTGGCTGACACACTGTGTCTGAAAACTTGTTCCTGAGTTAACATGTTGTTTGATTTAACCTGATTTTCAATAACATAACTGATCAAAAAACTGCTGCCTCTCTGACATATTCTACTTTCTATAACTCTGTAACAATTATTCTTCTCATTTGTTTTGTTGGTTTAGTGAAAAAGAATTTTAAAGATCCTGATCCTACTTTTTATAATCACCACTACAAATACATCTTGAAAATAAGTGGAAACTGTCTCCCACTTTCAAATTAGCCCACCTGTGGTCCCTTGATCAACAGAAGGATGATATTACATTTCTAACAAATGCAATGTGCCTTACCTGATACATTCTGTTAAAGTAGATCAGCTTCTTTAACTCATTGGAATTGTTCTTAGGGTTTATGACACAAGGGCACAGGAGCCTGTGGGATAAGAGCATGGCACTGAGATTTGCTCTTCCTTTTCCCTCCTTGCTTCCAAGCTGATAAGCTGCAGGATTAAAAGCTCTGAGAGGGATTTCCCTGAAAGGTCATTGAATGAGAGCATTACCTCTCACCCCTGAGTTTCTTCATAGCCCCAATTCTTGAGCAGAAACACATTTATTAGGGATAAATTAATGAATGGAAAGTGAGGAAAAGCTTCCATGCTAGCAAAGGCCACACTGTGTGCCCATGGCAAGGCTTCAGCAGCAGGAGTGATCTCTGTGAGGAGGGGCCAGGGCTGCCTGTTCTGGACACAGCTCCAGCAAACCAACCATAGGGAATGGCCGAGCCCCTCAGCCAAGCTGGTGGCTGTGTCTGTGAAAACCTACCTAAGAATGGGCAGAAAACACCAGAGAGAGAGAGAGAGAGAGAGGAAAGAACAACAGAAGGAACAAGCAAGAGATGCTCCATGGCAGAACAGGCACTCCTGGAAGGGACCACAGCCTGTGGATGCACATGAGTGTAGGACTCATGCTGGAGCACAGGACAAGAGTGAGCAGGAAGGAGGGCAGAGAAAGACCAGATCCAGACCCCAAGCCATGCCTGACTGAAGGGGCTGAGGGTACTCTGCAGGAGTAACAAGGGTGGGGGAGAGATGCTTGGAGAAAGGTTGAACCTGAGAAGGAGGGAGGACAGATGCTTTAACTGTTCAACTTCTTTGTTCATTCATTTTCCAATACCAGAATCAGTAATTAAATGTTTATGCTCATGGACAACAAACACAATTAAGTTCCCCAAATCAGGTTTGTTTTGCCTGCAATGATACTTGGTAGGTGGCTTCCTGGTCTTTATTTTGATCCATGAATTTTCCTGCTCACAGGAAATTCCTTGTTTTCTCCCCATTGCTGGGGTGGGGAGAATGAGCAGCTGTGGGAGTGCTTGACTGGCACCTGGGGCCAACCCACCCCAAAAAACTGTTCACAAGTACACTTGTGCAATATGCTTTGCTTCAGCAGAACTATGCAAGCATCCTTCAAGATGGAAGATTTTTTGCCACAAATTCATTCTAATCAGCTGAGAGAGTCAGAGGTTATAGTGTGTATCACAGCAAGGCTGGTAGAGCACCAAAACAATCATCAGGACTGATGCAGAATTCTCCATCCTTAGAGAGCCATTCTAACCTGAGACATTTTAAGATTCTGTGAACTCCTGTTGGCCACCTTTATCCCTCCCCTGAGGTTTTGATCTTTCTAGCACATGGATATTTTTGGGATGTTCCATCTTCCTGGGCATGCCCCATCACTACTTCAGAAATCCAAATTAGAAGAAAGACTCTTTTCAAATATCCTGACAGTGTGACCACAGTAAAACATCCCTGAGAGAGCTCTTAGAGAAATACCTCCTATAGAGATGCAGTTGATATATGTAAAATATGCACAGATCCCTACTGTGTCCCAACTTCTCTTAATGGAGACCAACTAACAAAAGCTTTTACCTCCACAGTACATCTATATGAGAACAATACAAATCTAAATGGTGTTTTCAGAAGTTTCATAAACACATTAGGCAACATTAGGAGACACATATTCTCTTTAGGTTGTTTGCTACTCTCAGAATAAAAAGAAAAGACATTCAAGATCAAAATCCTCCTTAAGGTGGTTCTTCTACTCAGTAGAACGGCATTTATTGTCCCACATGGGCTCTGCTTATCACCCTGTAAACTTGGCTTGCTGCCAGACAGGCAAATGTGAAATTCAGCATGGCATCTGAAATTATGTGGAAAGATCACAGCTACTGTGAGACAATCTAATCTTAAAGGCTTTGCTAACTATCCTTGTCCAATGATTAGGGCCTTGAGATACCTGTGTACTCTAGCCAGTAACCTTTGTAAAAATAAATAAATAATTTTTTTTAAAGAACTACAACTGGCTATTGGGAGTACCAGCAACCTGAGTTCCAAACCCAATTTTCCACTGACAGCCACAAGGAAGCCACAGCAAGAGGGTTGCATCTCTTCTCTCCTGCAAAACCAGCGGCTGCCTACATTCACAGGACAAAGTTATTCTCCCCATCTGTCCAGAAAAGCAGAGACTTGCTTTTCTGAAAACAAGCAAGTCCTGCCAGAAGCAACTCCAGGGGACAATGCTGGACACTATCTTAGTCACCAAAAGTCCACTCAGGGTGCAGGTCTGCCACCTCAGTAGTGGACTAACACTGATCTGGAAAGGATTGTTGAGCCACAAAGCAATAGGTGGCACAATGAAGCATCCAAAACATCTACTTAAGACACTAATTAAAAATAAAACTAACCATCAGCAATAATTACAGAGACTGAAAATTGCAGAAGGGAGAGGGAGAGTTTTAAGTGCAGAAAAGTAAACCTGTAACTACAACCAGAAAACCTTGTATCTTAGTGTCTTCTCTATTTTCACCAAAGAGTGCCCAGCTGAGCTTTCTCTGCTCTGGCTTGAGCTCACTTGCAGGGTAAGTGTGGAGCCAAAAGCGGCACCTTCATAAGAAACAATAACAGCAGGGCTCAGAGACAGCTTCTTCTAAGTGCTGTGCTGAAACCAAAATGTAGGGACAAGCACAGAGAAAGATGTTTGGTAGCCTGAAATATTAGATCCTTTTCCCTTTAAGAAAAAACTGCAACAAAGACGTTGCAGCCCTCTGTGAACAAGAATGAGAGCTGTAACATAAATGATCTGCAGACCTCATGATCAGCTTTGGGCAGCTATTGTTCTTTGATTGATGCAGCTCCCGGAGCCTTGGAATGTAAAGCATCGTCACCAGGTTCACATATGCCCGTGGAACCTGCCAAGAGGACAAACAAATCCTTAGCAAACTCCTGGAGCACAACAGTGTTGGTTTTGTCCCTACACAGCCACAGCAGACCTTGGTAGCAGCCTGCTGATTCAAGCATTGTGTATTATTTATGACAGAGGTGTTCAAAGTACTTTCTCAATAATTAATTCCCCACACAAGCAATACTAAATTACAGCCCCTGCCTGCACTGCCTAGTTCTATTCTAAATGTTGATAGCTGGTCACTTGAAAATGATGGCTTCAAAAAGGTCCAAACAAGTTGTTAGAGGTCTCAGCAAGACCCAGACACCTGCTAACTCTTCAAGTATTCTCATCCTTCTTCAAGTTGAATATCTCTCTTAAAGACCACAAAAATATACTTATTTGAAGTTTAAAGAACAAGCATTATTAACATTTTCCAATCAGTTAATAATGTTTGCTCCACATTGTTATAATGTTTTTTGATATTATTTGTCCACAGCACATCAGCTAGATCTAAGAATGTTCTTATTTCTTTGGTAAAAAGCTTTACCAGCTCTTTTTGCCTTTCACAAAGATTTTCCTGTAAGCAAACACTTCTGGATACAGTAGTACTCTGCAGATGAAAGAAAGGAAATAAATTCTTAATCAATTATGAGTGACTGCTTTACAAACAGAATAGAAAATCCCTGCTCCAACGTACTAGAAAAGTTTGTCTTACCTCTTTGTGAAGTAAGTCCAAAGCTATTTGTATATTGTAGGTGTAATTTTCAGGAGAATAGTGTACCTGTTAAAGCAAGAGGGTTGTATTTTATTATTAGTTTACTCAGGCAGGGACAAGAATGACTAGCTGGAGTCTGTCACAGTAGCATTTATGTTTCTAATTCTTGGGTCAAAAGTAACAGAGTCATAGGCAAAATGGTCCTGTCTCTGCTTTTCTTCCTTGCCATCACAGCTATCTCACTGGCAAGAAAAGAATTAGCAGCCACTGGATACCAGTGAGACTGAAAATTCACAGGGTAATATCAGACATCACAACATCCTCAATTCCTCGGTTTACTTGGGCTGGTCTTAAAAGCTCAGCTAATAACTCATTAACAGGGGCCATATATGGGAGAGAATTGTTTGTGTAA
The DNA here is from genome assembly GCF_051311805.1 of Agelaius phoeniceus. Taxonomy (NCBI): domain Eukaryota; kingdom Metazoa; phylum Chordata; class Aves; order Passeriformes; family Icteridae; genus Agelaius; species Agelaius phoeniceus. The sequence continues at coordinate 88,527,137 of NC_135267.1, read as the reverse complement.
AAGTAAGTTAATTTCTGCTGTATGGAATATTAGAACATGTCTCCCATATGCTCCTTGCCTGCCACAAATAATAACTGGCAAAACTTATGTGTTTAGGTGGGAATGAAATCACTTCATATACTTGTCTTTCAGTGCCAAAATTTCCTTGGTCCATTTTAATGGTTTAAACACTCTAATTTCATTGTCTTAAGTAATCCAACACTTATTTTTTCACTTGTGGGACTACAACAGTCACATAAACTTTCTTACAAGAAATGCCTGTCTTATTTTCAGCCTTTTTTCTCTCTCATTTAATTTCATGCAGAAGTTGATTGAGAGCCCCACTTGCCTACTCTATAGAAGCAGACAGCTCAGATCCCTTATTCATTTCCTAAGTCACAGCTCAGCAAGAGTGCTGTGGTTGGCACTATTTGTACTTGTGCCACACAAAGATTGCTGTGATCCTTGAATGCACACATGCTCTCTCCTTGCCACCCACCCCAGTCATGTGAACAGGCATTTTGTGTTTGGTTTGATAGCAGAAGGTAGGAATGCTTCATTTGCTCCTTCCTTGTTTTATAACCATCTTACTATGCTGCTTTGCTGTTCTTCCTCATCCAAAATGAATCATGAAGGATGACAAGTAAGTGTATGTTCAACTGCCTGTGAGTAGGTAACCCTCATCACTAAGTGAGGAGTCTGCCACAGCCTTTCACCTCCCCCACAATCACACACACTAAAGGCTAGATGTATGTATGTTATATATATATATATATATATATATGTATACCCCCCATTACATATAATTGAATTAGCATGAGCTGTGCTTAGAACTTTTCCATAGCACTGAAAATATTGAGAGTACCAAGTAAGACTAAGGAGTGTGACAAAGAGGCAAAGAGGAGTAAAAACCACTTGGCATTTTATCTACAAGAGGTAAAGTCACCATGCAACAAAAAGTTATCCTAGTTAGCAGCAAAACAAAGTCTCAACAATTATGCAATTTAGAGGTGTTCTAAAGGTATCTCTAACACTATGCTGAGCAACCTGAAGGTCTCAGTACAGTTGCATTCCAGAGCTGCACAAGTAAGGCCTAAGCTATTTTGCACCCACTGAGCTGCTCCCTCTTACCCTTTGCAATACATTAAGACCCTGTGCCTTGACTGGCCCAGTTCCTGCTGTAGGGAACTTACTGGATTCTCGCAGACTTTGCAGAGGTCATTTCCTCCTATGAAAAGTGTTATAAGCTTCCAGTCATTCTGGAAATCTATTTCCTACACAGAGAAGGAGATGGAACAGAAGTTTTTAAGTAAAAAAAGAAAAGGAGGGAGATGGCAGCAACATACTAAACACAAATTTCCCATTTCTCAGAGTACATGGCTATCATTCCCCTAGGCATCCACAACAAAAACAAGTTTGTAGTCATGACTGAAGATGCAGAAACTGCTGTGATCTAAACCAAAATTACAATATCAATGGCATCAAATTATTTACTTCAGTAAACTGTTGCTCAAAATCTATCTGTATGCTTTTCTTAGTAATATCTTGTGCACACAGGGTGACTCTTCCTGCAGTCCTAGAAACATATCTTCATGTAAAAATTATGGTATGTGTTTTACTGTGTGATAAATAATGCAGCTATCCTGCTGGTAAACCCTGGGGGACAACATATTTCAGACTTGCTGATAGACAAACTGCAAAGAACAGTGGGGCAATATTAACTCTATCTAACAATAATGGCAAAATATTGCAGCACTTTTTGTTTCTGCAACGATTTTGCAAAGGGATAGATAGCTAAATCAAGGTAATTATGCTACAGTAAATAAACACCTTCTTAGCTTTGAGGAAAGGTTCAAATATGCTTAGTAGCATGTTGTGGATGTTGTGCTCAATATTCTAATGCTTTAATTTCAGTGCAAAGCACCAATAAAAAAAGCAGCAATAGTGCATCAGCCTCCAGTGGTTTAAAAACATCTTTCTTCAGAGGCTGGAGGCAACATATCCCAGCAAGTATACACACTGTTCAGTAGTTTGGTCTCAAAATGTAAAAAAATCAAAAAGAGGGAGAAACTCCCTTCTACACTCAAGAAGTGCTTTAAAAAGTGAGAGTAAAAAAGATCTCTTAAATCAAAGATATATGATCTCCACCATGAGCAGGCTTTCTCATCAGAAGGAACTTCAGTAGTTATATAAAAACAATTATTACCTAAATAAAATATATTTCCATACATTTCTGTTAACATACTCAGGGCAATAAATTTGGCAGAGTAGAGCTTAGAAACTTTGAATGAAAACCATCCAACTGTTCATTGTTAGTTGCTGCTCCTTTTAATCTCATTTCAGATGCATCCATCAGATGGAAATCTTGTTTACAACAAAGTGAACCAAGAAGGAAGGTACTGCAAATATTTTTGCCAATATGTACACACCAGAGTATTTACACTAAACATGCACACAGATATCTTGAAGGCTTTTTGGCTGCTTTCCAGCTGCACCATTGGAAAGCCAAACTATTATAGTGTAACTTAGGTCACTGATTGCATAACACATTTGTCAAATTACAAATAGCAAACATTCAAAGCACTAGCTGAGGTGAGAAACATGCAAGCAATCCTCAACTTAATGTGTATTTTACAGACAATTAATCAAATAATTCTTAACAATGAATGTGTACCTCAAAAATCAGCTGCTGACTAGATGAAAGAAGGGACTAATTTGTTTTTTTAGAAAACAACTCCCTTCCTCACTTCACATGCTCACTCCACACGATTTTCTACTTGAAAAGCTTCCCCACAACATCCTAGCATGTATCATTTCTGCTGGAAAAACCACCTGCTTACAGGATAATTAATAGCACCACAGCAAAATCCTCACAGAGAACGGGATCTGTTATCTTACAGGGGGACGTGGGTTGGGAGCAGAAAAAACAGCACTGCATTTGCAGCCACTTCCAGTAAAAATGATAAAAAGGTTACAATTATCTGGGCTTGATAGCAGCTATCATACACTGGCACAAATTAATTTAAGACTAAGCTATAGATTATTTTGTACTGAACTCACACTCTGCACTGGGAAGTTTTATGCTGTAGAAACTAATGATGCTATGTCACATCATTCTAAAGATAGTCATGATATGTTGAACTCACAGAATTATTCTTCATGAGGGCCACCAGTCTCCTAACCTGTTCAGGAACATCCCTAAAAATAAAAGAAAAATAAAATCATAAAATACATCAATAAAAAATTAAAGAAAGAATGCTGCATAGATAACAAGGCAAAGAGGAAAGCTGACTAATGGACATTAAAAACCAAAAAACTCCAAAGAAAGTCCAGTTTTCATTGAATGGAATATATGATATAGCCAACGAAGGCTATGCTTTGAGATAGTGATGGAAAAAGAAAAAAGAGAAAATAATTAGCATCCAACAGGCATTGGGCTACTTTGCAAATACTCTTTTACCAACTATATAGAACATGCACTTTCCCCACCATCGGACAGATGCTATCAACAGACATAGCTCTGAAGTGTCTGTGCTCATACCAATGTTGTTATACAGCCTCAAGGCACTGAAGTAGGTCTTATAAGAACAGTTACCAGTGGAAAAAATAGGATATGAATTGCACTGAAGAGGGTGCATAGTGATCTCTAGTTAATTCCCAGCTCTGGCAGACCAGGAACTAAACAATCCACAACCTTCTCAGTCTCTACACAAACTCTTGGTCCTGATGACAAGAGGGTTTGAATATACCTCCTATAAAGTGGAGATATCTTTTGTCTGACTCACAACAGGACAGCTTTCTGAGTAGTGCCTGTAAAATGCTGTGGCTTTCTTGGCTGCAAATGTCAGAGAAAGTATTGCTTTTGTTGCTAATTTATTTGCAGTGTTTCTAATCCATGTCAAAGACCTCATCACATTTCTTGGCCTTCATGCTTTAGTTAGGATTAAAAAATATTTGCCTATTAGACTTACTGTGCTCCTGCCAAATTCGAGGATTTGGGCCTTTTTTAGTCACAAGGAATTTTACAGAAAAAAATCAAATTCCTATTAAAATTAAAAGTTTTCCTCTTACTCTGCATGAGCTCCGGCGACAGCTTGGTTTAATGAGGCATCTTTTGAATTCTGTGTTCCAGTGCCAATGGAATACCCTACCAAGGATGGGTTGAACTCACGAAGAATATCTGCAGAAAGAGACAGAACCCTGCAATATTGTTTCCTGCAGCAGCTAACAAATGAAGAAATAAAGGTCAGATTTTAGTAAAAGACCATTAAAAAGCTTTAGGAGATAGCTATTAAAAAAATTCAACTTTTAAGTATAATAAACATGGAGATTCATCACCATACAACCATTTCCCTGCCTTCAAGATTTCTGAATTTCATGAATTCAGATATCTCGTGACCTAACACAACCATCTTGGCTAGCAATGCCATTTTGCCTGGCAAGCAAGGCTGGGTAACCATATACTAAGGCAGGAGAACCTCATGTCATCATGCTCATAACTGCAGACAGGTTGGAATCAAATCCTTTAGCCTGATGGCCCCAGATGTATTAACCCCAAAGACCCCAGATTCCCTTCTAGATCTTAGGTTACAAACCAGCCTTACAAACACCTCAGATCTAAAATGTCCTGACCTTTAAAAAGCATGTAAAATCTGATCTTGTAATGTGATTCTGCCCCTGCCTAAAACAACTTTCCCATATAGTCAAAATAGTTTCTTTAGGCTATGAGCTAAGACCTTTGATTAATCTGTGACCAAACACATTTTAGACAGAACTATAACCAACAGAAGAATACTGAAACAACCAAAACCTAGGAATTACAAAACACATAGTTAAGTCATGCACAGCATATTACAGTCTGGCTGCTAAGCAACTTTTACTCAGCAGTGGACATTAAACACAAAGGGATTGCTTGTGTCACACTACAAATTTTAACCCTTTTCTCCTGTCTCCTTTTAGGTATTTGAATAATAAACAGCACCACATATTTATCAAATTTACAGAAAAAGCCACTTACTTGGTAGTGTCGTAACTGTGCTTATGTTTTCATTTCCTCCAACACTGTTAAGAAAGAAAGAAGAAGGAAAAAGTGTTGGTAAGGTCCGATGGGCTCGGCAAGGCAATGGACAAGGTAGGAGAGTGCCCCCTTTTGGGGTTACCGCACAGGTACAGAGCGCGCTGCTGGCTGTGCTGAGCCCACCGCGCCCTGGGTGCCTGTCCCCACATCAGAGACACTCAGCTCCAGCAGAACAGTCTGCACAGTCTAGTGCAGAACACTAGAAGCCCTGTACAGGCAGCTCTCCTTTCAACTCTTTCACGTGTTTCGGCATATTTTTTAACTCAGCTGAAAGAAATGTGATTTTTTCAAGGGTGCCACCTTTGCTACAGTTACGCCTATTACAATGTTTATAGCTTCCATTTTTAGTTAACATAGCTAACCAAAATAGAAAGTTCTAAAAGCATATATTTCAGAGTGATAAGTAAAATCAATACCTTTGCCTTCCCCCATTGCCTTCCCCCCACTCACATTTCACTCAACTGGAAGAATACTTCTAGACTGGTGAAATTCACCATTATGTCCATGTGCTCTTTATTTGCCTTCATGCTGAAAAAAATTACTAGCATACTTGTTGCAAAAAAAAACTCAATGGATTTCTATTAAAGATCAAAATATAAAATGTTTGACTTAGAACATCTCTATAGTGACCCTTTAATCTGGAACAGATTTGAAGTGCAAATGGAAGTGCTTGAGGCCAAGCTGGATGGTGGCACCATGGTCTAGAGAAAAGTGAGCACCCTGGTCTAGTGAAAAGTGGCACTTCCTATGGCATGGGGGTTGGAACCAGATGATCTTTAAGGTATCTTCCAACCCAGACCATCCTATGATTCTGTGAATGTGTTTAAACTTCTTCTAAAGTTGCAGTGATTGGTAAAAAATGATGAACAGAAGATCAGCCTGACAAGTTAGGTATTAAATGATACAGTAGCAGATTCACAAGCAAGCATGACTGCCTTTCTCCAGAGTCTTTTTGATGTGTCTAACAACATGCTGCATATTGTCTGTATTGACTCATAATTGATGAACTGTTCTCCATGATGTAAGCAATACTGGGAAAGGATGAAGGAAAGAGATACTGCATATGAAACAACAGTAGAAAAGATTTTTTGTAGACCACCAATTTTAAATAAGACAAATGGGTGATGTGGGCCTACACTGGGCAAGAGCAGACAGGGTACAGAAAGAGCAGGGACAGAAATGCAGAATGAGCAAGTGATGCAACGGCAGTGGAGTTTAGAAGATCCTGTTCCAGGGTCTCCTACAACCATGAGATTGAAAAAGAACTTAACAAGGACCCCATTTTTTCATGTACCCAGGTCTGTTCCAGCCATGCTAGATAACTCTCTAGGTACCACTGGTACTCTAGATAACCACTAGTTGAAGTATTTTCTTTAACATGAGTAATAGTACAGCCATGTCCTGTCATGCAAAACGTGACATCAAATCCAGTTTCCACAAGCCTTCATTTACTACAAAAACAACTATATTGATCAAAATGGGAGAAAATGGATTCTCTCCCACTGAGGGGAAGATTTCTGGGACTCACCTCCAAGAAAGACCTCGGTACTGAGTCAGGACATCCAGAACATCATGGGGTCTGGATCCTGCCCCATTAGCTGCCTGGAGGAGGAAGAAGAGTTCACCATCAGAAAATAAGCATTGCTACAGTAACTACTTCTTGACTGATCCTACTGAGAATAACTTAAAAGCATATTAATGAAGCAAGCTATGTCATCTTCCCAAAATAGAACAGATTCCTGTTCTCAAGAAGTTCAAAGGCTGAAGGTATTTTAACTCCACTCCAGTGAATTACCCTCTTCTATCAATTTCATGATTAGATCAAGTGGGGGAAAATTACTTGAGAATGTTGAAAATACTAATATAATTCAAAATTTACGTAAGGAATAAATATGACAGCAGTTGTTCTGAACTAATAATTTATTATAATGTTCCTCACATTAAAAAGTTGTACAGTGATTTTATGTCTTTCCCAGTTTCTCCAAGGAAAAAACTACAAGGATTTAATGTGATAATTAGCACAGAACATGTAGGAAACATGAATTATTATATGAGCAGTAAAGCAGTCACCATTGATTGGAGAATCACAACCAGTCTAGGGATAATGAGCTTACATAGAACAAGGGATAATGTTAAAATAAAAAAATCTCAAGGCAAGTTCCACTCAACACACCTGATGTTCTACTGCAATTTTAATCATATATTTAGTTAGTATGAATCACTATGGCTTTATAGGCTTTGGCATTATCATATATTGTTCATATTATATAGATACACAGATATACACAATCAGGTGAAGAACTTTTTCTTTTTCTTCTTCAAGTTGCTCACTAATATCTTTCAGGGCTAATACCTTGGGAGCTGCCAAAAATTGAAAGAAATTGTAAAGAAAAGCAATTGTTGCAAGTCCACTCCAGCAGAGTAGTTTTGCGGCTACACAATCTAATCTTACATTTCTTCCTTGTGTTGGACTCTTGTGGACTTCAAATGGGAACTTTGCACTCAGATTAGATTCATGATCTGATTATCAATCAGCCAAGGAGGAGTATGGAAAAAAAATGTGAAAAACGTGTTTGGCTTAATAGGGCATGGTATGTATACCATTTCCCAGGTTAAAAAATCAGAAATTTCATTGTAAGTTTTTCATTGCGATGGCTATCTAGTGATCTTTACTTACTGTGAGTGAATCTCCCACAGCAGCAATCACTTGAATATCTGCTGGTTTCAAATTATGAACTAAAAAAAAACAAAAACAAGGGTAGTTTAAGGGAAAGAACAAAAGAAAACTACAAATAGTGATGGTTATTAAAAGTTTTCCTCAGAATAAGCATAATAAATCATTGCAAAGACAGTATTTTTAATATTCATGACAGCATCAGTTGAGAATGACAGAGACTGATAGTTATCAAATGACAAATTATTCTTGGTACCATAGCTGGGCAGTAGCTACAATGACAAAGGAGACAGCAAGATTCCAGTCTTGCATTTGTTCTTCCTCAAATTTCTTTTAACTGGTGAAAATGACTGAAAAGCAGGCACAGCTCTGGTGGATATTTAGAACCATCACAAGTTCTGAGGAATGAAAAACCTACCCAAGGAACTCCATATGGGTTTTTGCACCTCAGACTGCATTAACAAGAGCCTCCTACAGTATATCCCCCCCTGGAAATGAAGGGCCTGACTGCCTCCTATCTTTTCCACTGTCACTTCTTTGTTTGTACATGGAAGATGCAGCTGCATAAACTTTCATCACCCTTGAGGTAGTGAACTTGCATCTTGCTATAGAACCACTCACATTGTTCCAAAAAGACTCTTAAAAACCACAGTCAACAAAGTGCACTTCTGCAAAGAAAAGAATACCTCTCCTGAGTAAACCTAGTTCTGTTCTCCTTCTGTCATCAAATGAAGTAGCTCTATGACAAAAAGGCATAGTACTATACCTGAAACTGGAACTGTATCAGAGGGATCCCGGTCAGGACAGGGAATATTTGTTCCATAACTCCTCTCCTGCAAAGACAGGGCAAGACTTCGCATCAGTCTCCTCTACTCTGGTCATGGTAAACTATTTACATCTCAGAGCATTATATTAATGGAACTCCTACATACTTTGTATAAACTAGCCAGCTCAGCTTGCCCTCAGTCTGTGCCTTTTGAGGGCAGACACAAACTCAGCCTGCTCAGAAGTCCTGCAGCCTTATGAGTGCAGCACAACTCATGCCTACCAGTGGGGCCAGTTGTTTTAGACTCTGAGCCATGTTGCTCTCAGCTAAGCAGCATTTGGTGTGCCCATACCCTGAACGTCTTTTGTGAGAAACTGTTTGAATATCCCTGAAATATCTTAGCACAAAACCATAACTCTGTCAGCAGGCCATGACCCTGCCTTCTGTGTATGCAGTCCTGTTTGTGCAGCCAGGGGTTTGCCCTCCTGGCTCTTCTGGGTTGCAGCCTACTGACAGAAATACCCCCAAAGTCTACTGTTAGTGAAGGGCTGACCATCAATATACCAAAGCAAACCATCACACAAGACTCAAAGATGTGCTTTGGCTCCAAATCTCTCTGCAGTATTCCTTAAGTAGGCTAACTTGCCTAAGGAAATGATACTTGTATGTCTTGTCTCGTTTTTCTGGATTGGGTTTTTAATTTTTAATTTAAAAACCCAACAAAAAAACCACAAACATAACATAGTATTGCTCCTTACATCCTTAACACCTCCTACACTACAGCTATTTCCAAAAATCAGAGTGGTAGGTACCATTGCCTCACGGCAAGGTCTGTACACCCCAAGTAACCAACAAAACAGATGGCACTATATTAAAATGTGAACAGAAATGCATCTTACAACTCCAGTTACAAACAGGCCATTTTGTCTAAATGGTCTAGGCATTGTGTTCAGAGGCATGAAAATGAACATTATCAACTCACTCTGTTCCTGCTTGGGAACACCAAGTTCTGCTCAAAATCAGAGTACTCTGACTTAAAAAACACAATCATGGGTCTTTTCTCCACACATTTAATCTGAAAGTATCTCATAAAAAAAAATAAACCAGAAAACAACCATATTCTTCAGATTTATTATGGCAATGAAAAAAGACTAAATCAGACCCACACAGTAGTTGGATCTGATCTAGTTTCTTCCACAGTAGGACTAAATAGCCCCATTTTCACTATCTTCTTATCCCAGGGAAAATAACATTTTTATCCAGATGCTTAACATAGGCTCTTACCATTAAAGGCAAGACTCACTTTAGGCTAGCTGAACACATCTACCTTACCCACACTCTACAGAACACACCAAGGAGATAATTTGCTATTAAACATCTGACTATTTAGTCAAGCATAGAAGTAAAGAGCTGGAGTTTTGCATGTAGTTTTCCCAGGTAGCATTGTTTATTTAGGTTACAACACACTCTTACCCACCTGCCCCACTCCCTGGAATACACCCAGTCCATTGATGCAAACAGTCCTACTGTACCTGAGGTGTTCCTATGCGGTTTGATGTCCTCAGGGAGGATGAGTAGTTACTATTTCTATATGTAAACAAGTATGGATTTTCCTGCAGAGTGAAGAGAGTATGTTTACAAAGCTAGTGGAAACACGTCAGCTGATGTTAAAGTCTTCTGGCTACAATTTCCAAGAGAAAAAAATCTTTACAGTATTAATTTCTGAATGAACGTTGCATAAGTGAAGCAAACCAGGTTAGACTTGAAAGTTAGGCCCTGGTCTAAAGCCATGTCCTAGGTATGCTCTAGGCACAGTACCACCTCCTGCCTTAAACCTAACATCAAACAAACCATAAAATTCTATGTCTTTGATATTTTAATTGCTGCTCAGAAGCTTTTGGATGCCAGTAATATTTTATCACTATCAAATTATTGAAGTCAGAGCTCAAATGCAAACGCATACAAGAACCTGTTCTTTTAACATGAGATGCTCCAATCCTGACTACTGACAGCTCCAGGGACTAAGTTAGTAAAACGTGTTAGCAGAGGCAAATCATAGAAAAGCTAGATTATATAAAATATATGGATTCAATTTTATTGGTGACACAAATTTGAATATTGATAATGCACATCATACCTGCAATTAATAAATTCAGATTAGCCAGATATAATTTTGGACAAAAAAAAAAATCTGACAGAGATGATTTAACCAAATTTTGTCAAAAGTTCTTTTTTTCAGAGTTTCATCTATAGAAAATAAAGACTCCATGTCAATGAACTTTAGGAACACTCAGTTTTTAACAGTGCAGTAACTTGGGCAAGCGCACATTCCCAAAAACTTCAGAAAACAACAGTATTGAAAATTTGGAAATTCTGCAAAGAATAAATAATATCACAGAATAACAAGGAAGCCCTTTTACCTGAGATGGACACTGTACAATTTTTGTGGCACCATAAGGCTGCTTCTGTCCAACTGGCTGCATCTGGAAAGGGAGAGAACAGAGGAATTGTACACATGCTGTGTGTGGGGAGGAAGGGAGAGCAGCAGCGCAGCAAAGGCTCTAGTGCCTGAAGTTTTCTTTCAGGAAACATATATATTTAAAAATTTATTTTGCTTATGATAAATATTTATCTATGCATAATATACCACACGTATACCTACAAAAGCAAGGAACTGAAAACAAGGCCTCTCACATGAGCAGACTGTCTTCCCATCATGACTAAAACCTCCATCCAAACATTTTGGCTTTTGAGAATGCTGACTCTCTATAAGTGTTGATTGTTTATCCTACCTTTCAGAACTGTTTCATTATCTACACTCTCACACATGTTAGGCAACACCAAAAGGTGCTTTCCTATTCCATACAGAGACTTAATAATGTTTATGTTTGTTGGCCTTCTTAAAACAAGATGGAGAGGAGTTTATTGTAATGAAAAATTATGGAATTATTCAGAAAATAGTGACAGCACAAAGGGACAAATACCAAAAATAATCACTTCACCTGTTCAGGCAGCTTGCTGAGTGCTAATTAAATTGCAATCACACACAGAGGAATTGGCTAGGGTTTAGATCCCTCAGTGCATGTCTGCTCAGCTTGGCACCACCAGCTGCCAGGACCAGCAGCCTGCACAAGAAACAGGATGCAAGGAACTGGAAAATACAACAGCAGCAGGCTTGATGTCACCAATACACTCTGTGCAGGAATGCTACATTCTATTTTGATTCTTCTGTCAATGAAAATAATGGGAAAATTCGGAGAAATAGAGAAGATGCTTACAGAGTTTCTATTCTTTGAGAGAAACATTTGAAGAAATAGTCTGCATTTTTTTTTTTGGGCGGGGGCGGGAGGGGGCAATAAAACTAATTTCCCCAAAATGTGCAAAATAATTTAAGTACAAAAATAAAAAAAGTCAAGCTCAGAGAAAAGGAAAAGATACATTGGGATACTTTCCCATCCCGCTAGGAAGAAACAAAGTAGCTATTTACTCCCATTCTTAAAAGAAAATATACTCCAACACCAAATCATCCCTCAAAAGATGGGATACATACAATACAGTATTTCTTGACTAGAAATTAAGTTCAAACAGGTATTAGACACTTGCATGTGTTGGGAGTTGGGTGACAAGAACAAATTTCTCCAGAAGGCAGTAAGTTCCAGCTGGCTTAGACACACTGCTCTCCCAGCACAGACTGACAGCTCCCATGCGCTGAGCTGCACAGTCCTGGTCAGGGAATGGGGCACCAGGGCTGTATTGTGGCCACCAACCCTCCCCTGAATTCTAGCACATCTGTCATGCAGGCACTCAGTGTGGGTCTGCTCTGGTACTCAGCAGAGGCAGCACAAACCCCTGAACAAAGAACAGAGAGGCATAGGCAGCCTCCTGCAGTGCTGTTCACTTTTGGGTTCTTGCCTGGTTTACCTTCTCTTTTGGCTGCAGGATAGGCTTGGGTTTTGTTTCCATAACACAAAAAAGTGCCAAAAGACAAGAACTCCTCTCTCCTACTTATGAAGTTCTTTACATACATAAATGGGGCTTTGCCCTCAGATATATGACCAGAGGTAAAATTGAATAATTTTGGCAATGCCTACTACGATCAGGCTCTCCGTGGTAAACATCAAAGCTGTCCAACTACACAGCCAACCTCTCTCAGCTTTTCCAATGCCATGTATCTGACTGTTCTCTGGTGTGCTCAGTATATGAATTGCATTGGTCCTAAAGAGTTAGAACAGTTTTGGTCAAATATCCAGCCCTGCCTAGGACCAAGCCTTAGAACATGATGGCTCAGCTTCTCCTCAGGCAGGCTGAAGTGCAGCCCTAAGGCCAATTGCCACTAGATTTTCAAGGTTTTGCCCTTTGGCCAATAAGCAGATAATTATTCCAGGAAAGAGGTTGGTACCAAGCCTCAAAACAAGGTCCTGACAGCCTGGCAGAGAGCAGGAGAAGGTAAACCTCTGAATGCAGTTTCATTCAGAGGTTCAATGCTATGTTTCCAGGTCCACAAGTCACGATTCTTGATTTTCTATCAGCTCCCAAGACTGTGTTATGGGGTTTTTTTCAATTTTTAAAGAAGTCAGCCTAAACAGTTGGCTAGGTTTCCCAGCAGAACTGGAGAGACCTTTATCAGGCGAGGACACCTGCAAGTGCTTTTTATGCTGAACACATCTTTCCTATCTTCTTTTACATCACAGCAGAATACAGGCAGACAAGGCAATCACAGGCAGACAAAGAAGCAACCCTAAAAGGCTCCTTTCTGATGATTGCTACTGTACTCTGAAAAGTCCACTTAATCAAAGAGAAGTCAGGAAAAGAGATGGCAAAATGAGTTGAGGGAATTGTTACCACACAGTCTTCCTTCAAACCAGTGGCAAAATGTGGGTTTGCTACATTTTGCTCCTCCTCCAGCTCACCTAGGCTGTCCTCTCACTAGAGGAATCACCTCACACTGAGTAAAAACACTGAAATAAAGAAAAGCAGGTATTTGTCTCCCTTGTGACAATGCTTTGGTTCTGGTGGCTCCACAGCATGCTCGCTGCCCAAGTCTGGATAACTGGCCCTGATGCAGCCAGCCTTATAAGCACAGCTTCGTATTGCTTACGGTTTTTCATCTCTGCTGTTTTCACAAAATGCTCCGGGGCAATTAGAGTGACAAGAATAGAGTAACATGCCACAGAATGGGTTGCTAAAGGACAGAGCAGAGGAGGACAAATAAAGTCTGTGCAGAAAAGGATTAGAGACAAAAAAATGAAACAGAGGGCATCTATTTATGATGGAAGAACTGAGGTAGGAACTGTGACATCATCACAAGGCATATCACAGATAACAGCAAAGGAGATAGACTTGGAACATGGCTGTTCCAAGGTTACCACTGCAATAGGTTATCAACTTTTGACTCCTTGGCTCCTACTAACTTTAACTAAAAGATAACATATTTTATTAAAAGTGACTGTACTATTCTTGTAGGTACATCATCTGGTGACGATAGAAGTCTCTAATAGAAGCCTCTTCCTGCAAATTCTGCTTCTTTAAATGATATGGGCTACAACAGCATTATTACTGCTTAAAGTAGCATAAAAGAAAACAGCTGGATAGGACATCCAACTCTAGAGGACATAACAAGAGCTCCTCAAGGTTGTCTATCCCCTTTTCACTATGAGCAACAGCAGCACAAAGATGATGGAGAAGGAGGAAACAGCAGTATAAGACTCATTAGTACAGCATGGTGGGGGATGCAGGATAGAGGAGAGTAGACAGGAGTATAATTGCTGTAATCTCAGGTTAGGACAAGCCTCAGTCATCCTGTGTTCTGCTGTCAAAGAAGTAAGATTAGCAAAACCAGAATCTGTCACAGCTCATTTAGTCCATGAGGCTTCCCAAAGGGCTACTTTGAAAACCTTTCTAAAAAGTTCTTAGTAAAAAGTAGCAGCAGGGTGAGATTTGTCTTGGAAGTGTAGGGCATTTAGCGTTATTCAAAAGCAGCCTCCCTGCACACCTGAGGATAGCAGTCATGGGATAATTTGTGCATTCTTCCTTCCCCTGCCTCTTTGCTACTCAAAGCCTGGCTTGTACAGGGTTGCTACTAGTCATCCAGACCAAGTTCAGCAAGAAACAGTCTCTGTAGTACTGCTTACCATGTTGTTCCAGAGGCCCACAGCCATGAAAATGCAATCTTCCAAAATCTCCACTTGTGTCTTTGATGTGGTAATCAAATCATCCTTGCCCTGAAAGGGAAAGTACTTTAAGCATCATAAAATAATCAAGAGTATGGAAAGATTAGTTATTCAGTGACAGAACCTCTCAACCCATAAAACAATATCCATATTCACAATGAAATCAATCTTTGGTATTCTCATTAAGCCCCTTGCCACTGATCCCAGTTACTACTGGTGTGTCAAGATAGAAAGATGCTGTTTTTGTAAATGATTGCTGCACATCAACAGGACAAGAAGAGCAGAGCAACAACACAACATGATCACAATAGTGACACACAGTAGAGCAGGAATACACAGAAGTGAATACATGAATCATTTGGAATAAACAACACTTCTAGTTTATACATGCCTTTAAAGATTAGAAACATGCAGAATTCTTAAGTGAGCATGCTGAATTGTAAATGAAATGTAACTGCTGGAAGAGTTTGGAAGGTTACACATGGTGGCCTGCAGCATACCACAAATCAGAAGAAATAAAGAATCCACCTATGACACATGATAGTATTTAAAGAAATAATAGAGCAAATTACTGACAGAAAAACTAATGGCATGAAAGTTAGAAGTCTGCTATTTGCATAGGGACCAGTCATCTACAAAAAAAGCCTGGCAAAAGATGACCCCAGTAGCAACAAGAAGATTTTGCAAGACAGAAAATCCTTTGTTTTCCTGGAAGAAGAATTTCTTCTCCCAATTCACTTTGTTCTGATACTGATCTGAGGTGAGCAATGGAATTACCTCAAATTCATGAAGTTATTATCTTGATGCTCAAAACCCCAGACCATGAGTCATTATCAACCTATTTTACAAAAAACCACCTAATGTGATGGATTTTGATACCACACTCCAAGTGAGCCATTCTCCAGAAAGTTATATTCTCCCTAAGATCTTCGTTGCCAGATCTTAGACAACCTTGACCTTTCAACTTCCCTTTAAGGACCACTTATAGCAAAACCATGCCTGACATCCTAGGCAATCCCATCTTCATTCCCTACTGCCTACACCAGGAAAAAAGTCTGAGTTCCCAGACTCATTGCAGGGAAATAACTGTACTTGCCAACATAGTTAAAGTTTACAAACACCTTTAACTTTTGTCCCTCTAACCTTTCTAAATACATCACATTACCCACTTTTGTTTTGCTTTTGTTGTCAAACACCTGAGCATAAACAGGAATGAATATGATGGTGACTACAAAGATATAGAAAAATCAGCAGCACTGACAGCTTCAGACACTTGCAACTTTAGGTGCAGAGCTGCCAAAGCTTGATTTATCCTGAGGCATAGCATTCAAAAACACAGGATGTCTGACTGGTGCTGTTTAAATCAAGTTCCACTCTCAGGACTTCTGTGTCTGATCCTGAGGTATGTTCTTCCTGTGCCTGACTACCCTTATTTTGCAGAATTACACAGCCTAGGACAGGAAAGCCGGCTGAATATTGCACTCAGTCTCATTCAGAAAGATGGAGCAGCTTGAGTTTACTCACCAGTCTGAGGAGCAGATTTCTTCCTTGGAGAGGAGGCTGAAGAACAACAGTGAAGTCATCCTTTTGATCAAACCTCTCAGATTCCAATAGTTTTTCCAAAGCATCCTAAATAGACAACCATTTAATGAGATAAGTATAATTGGGTAGAGAGTGTAATGTATGTGTGATTCATTGGGGCTTAAAGTACATTCAAATTATCCCCATCCCTAATAAACCACAGAAATAAAATTGTGTATTCCAGAACAAACACAGTAATTTAACAAAATCTTGTTACACAACAACTGGAAAATCCTTGTAGCTATAAGCAAAATGGTTTGCCATCATTTTCTTTGAAAGGGCAGCAAGCTTAGCAAGGCAATGAAGTGTCATGTTTGTTGCCATCTTAGCATGTTTAAAAGAAACTCTAGCATAACTGTCTTTGTCTTAAAAGAAAATTTCCCTCTTCTAAATGATGTGGCATTTTACTGGACAAGATGGATCATTTCTCTGAAGGGATATGAAAAATCCTAGGTTGCCAAAAGTTATGTAGACATTTAAAACTTAAAGAGATATTAAGATAGAACTTATTGCCAATATTCCTGAGGTAAGAAATGGGATTGGGATTGCTATGGATATGTGATAGAAAGGCTGTGACTCAACTTCCTCACTGCTATTCCTCTCTTATCTCCTTGCTTCAGGCCAATCTGGCAAATGAATAGACATGTCTAGCAATATGAGAGCCAAAAAACACAGAAGATGCCATACCTGATAGGACCACCTCAGTACGTTATCATGTAATGTGGAGTGTTCAATATAATTGCACTGATTCCTGCAGAAAATAATTAAAAACACCAAAGACATTATGAACTTTTGATAAACCAAGTGGATATCATGAATTCTTTTAAGCCACTGACAAGCACATACTAAAGAGTAAATTGTTTTATTTGTAGAAAAGGCTACATGGAACACGCTAATTTTTGATATAAACATAGAATGGCATATATTCCCATATCCAGAGCTCTGTATCTCTTTTTGATTTGAAAGCCTAGTCAGTTGACAAGTATGCCAGACTTAGATTAGCACAGGATCTCACAAGCTAGCAACATGCTCAAGCTTAAAATAACAGCTGCACTGGTTTTCAAACATTTTCCTCCCTGTAGCCACACAGGAAAATTGAACAAACTCAAAATACTTCCACAGGAACTTTTTCTTTAGTATTTGACTTGAAAACCTGCATCTAGAAATGTGGATGGAAGTTGCAGAAGGTTATACATGCTAAAGGAGGATTGGCACTGTCAGATTTATGATCTGCAAGGTGAGATGGTATACTGCACATTTTGAAGCTAGTTGGAGAATTCTGAGAGTTCCTAAAGGTGTAGATGGGAACAATATAAGATACATATAAGATTAGTCAGATTCCA
This sequence comes from Agelaius phoeniceus, assembly GCF_051311805.1. Classification (NCBI taxonomy): domain Eukaryota; kingdom Metazoa; phylum Chordata; class Aves; order Passeriformes; family Icteridae; genus Agelaius; species Agelaius phoeniceus. The sequence continues at coordinate 88,509,547 of NC_135267.1, read as the reverse complement.
GCAAAATACACTCCCTTGAAATTTCCTGGAAGGACTGGAATCTGAAAAAGTTTCTGGGGGGTTGCAGATATAAGCAATAAGTATGTGTCAGGATCCTTTTCACAGAGCTCTAGCTAAACCCATAAAATGAGAGTTTTCTGATAAAATGATATTAACACTGCTGGTGAGTGAAAGAAATATGAATTCAGGACCAGTATCTTACCCAAGCCTAACAAAGGAACCTCATAAAATACATGAAGAGAGTTATATGCCTAAAAATAGAGTTCATGCATTACTTTGAGTGCAGATGCTTCTAGTTAGTAAGAAATTAGTAAAGGAGGGAACTTTATGTTCCTATTATGTCCCAAACTTCAGTGCCTAAAGTTAAGGCAAGGGACTGAAAGTGTCAACCACCATTATCTTCTTTGATTCTTGAAATTTCTCTTTTTGGTATGGATTTGTATTTTTCTCTCAAAGCACAGTTCATAATGACAACTTAGTAATCAAATGCTGGAGGTCCTTATCTGGGACTGGATCTGGGACTGAGGTCATCTAACAAACTAGTGGGAACTGTGTTTATCAACCAGATAAACACAGCCACGAGAACATGCTGACAATAAGAAAGCAAATTGCCTTAAGTACAAAAGGAAATACAATAATTCCTCAGAGGAAAAAAAATAGATCCATTTCATTTTATTTTTAAGGTCTTCAATACATGGCAAGGCCCATATTCCTAAACACATCTTTTTCACATTTCTCACATTTTACTCCTTCATGTTTGTGCAGGAGAAATAAGCTAGAGTGCTTCATACAGCCACTTTTGACAAAGAAATCCTCTCCTCTCCTTGTATTTGTTAAGTACATGGTTACACAGCAGCCAGACCTCTTCCCCTGTTCCATCAGAACATCTCCAAGGTTGTATACTTGTAAAGCTTGTGAAACACTTCAGGATGACTATATTAGTACATATGGTGTCCTATGCAACGAGCACAGGGAAAAAAAATTACTGTGGAGTAAGACAAAGTGTAATCTCACCAGCTGTAAACTACTCTGTCATAGCTGCTCATGTGCACACTCCTACTCCATGCTAAATCAGGACACAAACTACTCGTGCTTTTGTTACAAAGTACTGAACAAGACAGAGAAATAGATGCAGTTACCATAAGGAACTGACAACTTGGATATTCTCTACCCTAGCATACCCTAAGCTCAAGTGGAATCTTTCCAATAGCCTAATAATGTCCTTTAAAATCAGTTGCTCATTTTGTGAACATTGATATGTAGAAATATAAACTTTTGAAGCACCTACAGAGGTTCTGATTTGAGAGTTGCAGAACAAAAGTATCGCTGAGTAAAAAACTGAGGGTAGCTAGATGATGCAGTTTTGTGACTATAATCTTAAGTGCTGGGTCTGGCTGGGATGGAGTTAACTTTCTTCAGAACAGCCCATATGGTGTTGTGTTTTGGATTTGTGGCTAAAACTGTTGATAACAAACCAGTGCTTTGGCTCTTGGTGAACAGTGCTTGTACAGCATTGAGGCTTTCTCTTTTCCCTTCCTTAACTCTGACCCAATATTTAAATATGCTGTCCAATTTGATAGGATTAAAAGCACTAGCTTCCTAGTAAAGATACATCTTTCAGAGAGAGCATATCAGAAACAAAGTAAAGACTTAAAATCTTTCACATACTTTTGTATTAAGGGCAGAAAAACAGTTCAGCAGATTGTATTTCAGTCAAAGTCAGTGCATATACGTAGGTATTTGTTGAACATCAGCAGGACACAGTGACAAAAAGCTAAAGAAACCTGTTACCTGGCATTACTGTAATCTTGGCATGCAAGAGAGGCAGTTGTGAGTTCAGTGGAATCCACTAGATTTACAAAGGCCTTGGGAACCTGCAGTGATAAAGTAGAAATTATTCATGCTAGATTTGCAATTAAAGATCAGCAAGCAGCAATTATAGTAAATTACATCTACAACTTCACGTGTATTACTTCTGGCCTAGGATTCTGCCTACATAAAATCAATTACCAAAGTCTTTGCCAATTCTGTCCTGAACCCTGATCCTATCCCTGCTATCTAGGATCATCATTTATGAAGTACTTGTGACCATGCTTTCTTGACTGAGACACAGCAATTCATTTTACATAACCAAAATGGCCACCAGCCAACTAAACTGAACTCAAATGAACTTGGGACTACCATTTTTCTGGCAACATAGCAATGCAAAGCTGGGGATGAAACATCCTGCATAACAGCACAAGCACTCATGCAACACACCACACCTCTCCCCCGTGCAGAAAGCAGCTTTTCATTTACATAATGATATTTCACTTTCACAAGTGCACATAAACAGATTCTGGAAATAATAGTGGAGAGAATCTGAAGAAAATGTGTGGGTGGAATTTCCCCCATACACAACATTTGTCGAAGTCAGCTGGAGAAAAACGAGTGGTTGTGGTCTGATGCAACCAGACTGTAGCAGGTTTAGAATATGCTGTAGGCCTTCAATGCAGCAAAACAAAATTAATGGAAGATGCTATTGAAATAATTCAGTTAAACAGTTTATAGTCTGCTTTAGTAGAAATCTATCCTCATCTAGTCTACTATCATTAGTAGACCAAGACACAGTGCAGAATGCTTCCCAGAAACCATCCTAGGTAAGGAGATAATTCTTAGCTCAGCCAGCTAGAAGACCTTTAGAAAGGCTGAGATTCTTAAATTAACACAAAATAGGAAAAAAGGTCTATTACATATATTTTAATGGATGTTTTCCTGGTCTGTAAAAGTCATCACCAGGGAGTTGGCAGCCTGTACACTGCCTAGGTGTTCCACACCAGTAATTAGATACCAGTTCCTTTGACCAACAGCCCTGTTAAACATAACTTTCAGACCTAGACAGATGTACTCCAATTTTCACAGAAATAATTTTTAAAATACCCAAAGATTGAGTGGTACATTAGCTTGTGTTGCAAAACAGAGCAGTTACCCATCCACCCTTTCTGTTTGTATGCGCCAGCTTTTTAAAAACGGGAGTAAAACACTTAGTGAAAACAAACAGATCCAGTGGGTTGATGTTAATGAGACTGGTGTTCTAAGTCATGTGAAGAGTGATACAAGCTCTAGTCTAGTAGGGGAGACTGGAAAAATACACAAAGGACTCAGCTATTCAGGGTTGTTGATGAATACATCTTACCTTCTTATACAAAAAATCCAAGACCTCTTTAAGTTTTTCCAGGTTTTCTGATATGCAGTTCTTCTGTAAATGAGATTAGAAAGGCCATCAAGATTAGTAGAAAAAAGTTACTCATTTCCTAAAAGTCACAAACTCTGTGTATTGAGCTGTGTACTGAAGGGTTATTAAGAATCATTCTATTCTAAATTCAGCCTTAGCCAGCAACAAGTAAATAACACGGGAACAAGTCTTGTAATTTATGCCTATAAATAGAGAACTTGACATACAGTAAAAAAAAAAAAAAAGACAGGGATAGAGAAGAAAAGTATCTTTATACTTGAAGGTGGAAAACAGCTGTTCTACTAAGACATCTCAGACTAGGGATGGCAAATTAAGTACAGATGTTTATAAATTTAAAACACATTGTGTGCCAGGAGCTTACATCATTGGATCGAGGCATCCCAGCAACCCAGACCTAACTACTCCTTTGGTTCCCTATGGCAGAGAGCAGAGTATGGGAAAGTGTCTTAACTACCTGCTTTGACTGCTAAACCACCCCACAAAGCACTTACCAGTTGTGTGGAAGCATAGGAGGAACATGAGGTTTCAGCACTAAAAAACACTGTGATCAGCTTCCAGTCATTTTGGAAGTCCATCATCTGGGAGAAAAAAAATAAAGGAATCTGATGACAGGTGATCTATTTGCTATTTTCCTCTCTCATGCACAATTTGCTGTGGGTTCAAAATCAGCAAGACCAAGCAGTAGTCCATGGCCCAATCCTGGACATTTTGGTCCCTTCCATTTGACAAACCACCCGGCTTTTCCTTAGAGGACACAGCAAATGGATGGTTAGGCATCAAGTGCTGCAATTAAAGTTGAACACAAAGCTCAGGATAGAGCCTGAAATTGCTGCTGCCGTAGGAGACTCTGATGGAAAAGATGGGCATGGACAGCTTGGCACAGAACTTGATATTGTCTCTTTCCATCACTGCTGCAGCTTGCCAACAGGATTACTGTACATGACCTGCTGAGAAGAGGTCACACTAGTGGGACAAAGACCGGAATAAAAAATCTGAGAGCTAGAGCCCTGCTCAGCTGTGCTGTGTTTATTAGGCAATGCTGTACAATCCTGAAAAGCCTTGGTTAGAACCACACAGTTTCACAAACATACATGCTAAATCCCTGTAGAGCAAAGCAGCAACAGCAGAATTGCCTTGGCAATTACATTTTCCCATTACTTCAAGACTATTTTACAAAATAACATCATGGTTAAGAATAAAGGAGAAATGAATGCTTAAAGCTCCAGGATGGGACCTAAAAAGCACTCAGCCATAAGTGATAATTCAAGCTCTCATCAGCATCACCAAAACATATTTAGGTCTTTATTGGCCTTTTTGAAAATATGTTCCTAAAAGACCAAAAAGGAACTGAAGAGACAAATACTGAGAATTATTATTTTGGGTTGACTTCTCAGAAACACTGGCACAGTTACAGAGTGTAGCTAGCAGAACACTCACATCTTTAGCCAACAGAAAGCAAATATACTGGCTTCCCTACCAAGCTCTTCAGTTGCTTTGACAAAAGTAAAAAAGGTGAGATACTTCCAGAACAAAACTCTGCACTTGAAAAGCACAGAACTGATTCTTATTTACAACAGAAAGACTGAAGCCCATTAACCTCAAGAAATGGCATTTTCTGTTTCAAAAGTTTTTTGAGTGCTGTTTAAGTATTAAGCCACTTTTGTGCCTTTTTCTGCTTCAACACCACACTTTCTGAATTGTTCTGTCCTTTAAACAAACCTGATCCACTTTCATGAGCTCCACTATTTCTTCAGCTTGATGCAGGAGGTCTCTGAAAAGAAGAAAGGAAGAGAAAAATTATGAAGGCATCAGTGATGTTAAAGCTTTGGCTGATTTTTACTATTGAATCAAACAACTTTTGAGGATTCAGGTTGGATTAATCTTTTCTCTCCTAAATGTGTTCAGATTAGACAATTGACTGTGCTACCCAGAGAGCTTTGGGTAATTAGTCCATATTCAGCTACCTGACTTTCAGACATGTGCACTTAGATAAAAGAGCAGCTTAGTAGGCACACCTCAACTTCTATTTGAGCCAAAAATTTGTTTTGCAGCTATAAAAGAGACCTGATGGTAACTCAGATGATACAGACCCCAAAGCAGGGCTTTGTTCCTCCTCATTCTGACGGGTGCCAATTGAGCCACAATGACAGCCTCTGCCAGAAGTGAGCACAGCATCAAAGATTTCCATCCTTCCCCTTGTACACCAACTGCCCAGCCAAAAGCCCCTCAGACTCACCTGGCTTGATTGTCTGGCATCTCTCCTGCTGTGCCAGGTGGAGGGGACACATGTAGGACCGAGGGGTTGAAGGTGCTAATGAGAGCTGAATGACACACACAGGTTAGGAGATTTCTGCAGCCAAAAGACTGCTACTCTGCTGATTCCTTAAACATAGCTGAACTAAAACAGCACCAGAACCTGTAAAGTCTGAGGATCTCTTGGCAAGCATGAGAGGTATGCCCAAGCCCCTCTGCAGCTGTTTTTCTTGGTTCTATTCCTCACCTTGTTAAGTGAAGGCTTGATGTCTGAGTTTGGCTCCAGACTCAGCTCAAAAACCTCTGTCCCCATCTCATGTCAGCCACAAGTATTGTAAGTGGGCTTAAATAGAGGCAGCTATAGAAATGAAGTTTTGGGGAAAGGCCATACAGGGAGACTCATAAAACACCAATGAGTTGCCATGTTTTAAACCCCTTTTACAGGGAAATAGATGTCACACACCAAGGGATTAAGATACTAGGAAGATGATGTAGAGGGCAGGACCCTGGAGCTATATATTACACAGCATTTCAGTGGGCATGAAACTTTTACTTGCAATACCCTGTAAGCAAGTAAAGGCTGCCTTCAGAGACAGCCAACAGGCAACAAATTCCCAGATGTGGCTCATCTATGGCAGTCCCAGTATAAATTCTAAGCACATGGCAGTTCTGGGCAGGCAAACCCACACAAGACTTCACTGGGCCAGCAAAGGCCACAAGCACACACCAGCAGAGACTGTGTAGTGGGTAGAAGTAAGAGGCCAAAAACCCCTGCTGGGCATTTAAGAATCTTGCAGCAGTCTGTCACACCCCTTCTTCACTGCTGTTTGTCTACCCAGACAGTCTCTTTAAAGCCATCATGGATAACCCAAGCTGGCTGAACTCATGTCCCCAGGTGCACCACTCCTCAGGCTTCCCTGACACCCCTGCAGTGTGCCTGTGCTGCACCTGCTCTGCAGCCCAGCAGAACCCTGGAGCTCCTGCCAGAGAGCTGTTAAATTAATTTGCTGAAGTTCTAGTGTGACAGCAAGACGCACCTGCTAAAGTTGCCATGCTTAGTTCAAGGAAGTTCTTTCCTGTACTATAGAAAGGGAAGAGAAAACAGGAAGTTTCTGTTATTCCATTTCTCAAAGAAAAATTATATTACAGCACAGCCTCGATTTCTTATTAGTTATGCTGCATCTCAGAGTGAAATTCATGGCAGCTGTTGCAAGTAAGAATGGGGCCTTTCTTTCCCAAAACTGTTGTGTCATCAGCTACTGCTGAGTAAGAACATCTCAGCAGACGTCTCAGATCTCAATTTTTTGTCTCTTTATCCTCTGCATGTTGCCATACTTGTGCTTGCTTATACATAGGTATAAGTGATGCAGGGGCCTGTGTGTATACTCACATATAAGTGGACACAGATGTTTTAAAAAAACTTAGTCTTTAAAGTTTATCTGTGCAGTGCTAAATCCTCATCTGGAAGGCTGTGACTCAAAAGATCTGCACAGACCTGCAGCTACAAGGTTTAGCCATATGTTCACTCATTGATTTGGATCTGATAAAGGGGCATGGAAGAAGGAAATGGCATAAAGCTTACCCATGAAGCACTGGGAATCAGCCAAGCAAATTGAGTGTCAGTAGTCCAGGGTATCTGGACTACTGAGTTCTTTCTTAGCTCTGATAAATCCCTGCTTTCTAATCTCTAACTAGCGCATTATTATATTTACTGCCTAGGATTTATCACACAGCAATGATTCTTAATCAAGGATATTGCAACTCTAAAGTAATTCTATATCCTGCATAAGTACAAAAATTTGTTACCAAAGGACAGGAAAAGTTTCAGTGTCTCAAAATCCTTTCTATTTTACATAGGCTTTTTTCCTCCCTTCTATAAAACAATAAAAAAAATTGCTTGGGCCTAGCTCCTGCACTGTGATGCTAGAGAGATTAGGATAATGAAACTTATAAAAGCTAACTATTAATTCTTACCTTTGGAGTAAATCCTCACCAGATCCTGGTGTCTGTGAACAAAGAAGCAATAAGAATAAAATTAATTAAAGTGTAAACTAGAGCTAGATATGCTGTTCCCCTACCTGTTACAGATAGTATTATTTTCTACATACTCTTTTCCATTGTGTTGTAATCACTCACAGACTTTGATTATTTTCCAGAACTTCCCTATTACAATGCATTTTCATGATCTGGTAATCCTTTCTTAGTTACTGTTTTCATTAATGATTTTTTTACAAATGGCTTAAAACAGAATTTGTTTCATTGAAATCAAATTCCATAAAACAAAATGCTATTCTAGACCAAATTTCTCTGGATCTATTCCTACTCCTTTTCAACAAGGGACATGACCTGAAGTCATTTAGATAATTTACATAGATGGCACTCAGCAGAAGAGTGTCTGTTAAAAAGAAACTACATCAATAGAGGAACTTCACTGATTTCAGAGAGTTTAATGAGGAAACAGTGACAGAGATGTTTGCTCTAGGAAAGCAAACATTCCCTAAAAGATGATCATTTACATGTTTTTCTATGTTTCTACACCCCCACAAGCAACAAGGAAACCAGCACAAAGAAGACTTGTTCCAAAGGGCCATGCACCTAATATGGGTGAAGCACCCTTGCATTCAGGACAATAATTTTTTTTCAAAAGAGAGAGGTACTCACAAGGAGTCCAGAAGTGCTGATTTTGTAAAGGAAAAGTATGATATAGTTATGGATACCATCTCAAATTTGATAGTTGTTTTGTAATGAGGGAGACTCTCCCCCATTTCTCACAGTCGCAGCCTCCCCAGTGGCTTTCAATTTTTAGTCTACAGGCATTTTTACACTTCCTCAAAGCTTGAGAATTGTGGTTAAATTCTTTTAATTGGGCCTCAAATCAGTTTCAGATATTCACTTCCAACTATTAAGACAAATAAAGATCATCCAAATCTAACTATATTATTACAGGCAGGAGAACTTTACCCACTGATCTATACAGCAGAAACATTTCTTTGTGATTCTTGGAGACCTTCTGCCTTGTAGGTAGGAAACCAGTTTCTACAGAAAACACTTGAGGAGGTGGAAAATCTACTACATTTCTCAACAATTTGTATTTGTTCCAGTTTGAATTTTCCCAGCATCTTCTTCCAGTTATTCAATCTGTTATGCTCATTGTTAGGAAAATCCATGCACTCTAATCAAATATCATGGTTCTCTGCAAGAGCACTGTGATCACATTTCCTCCTGCACGAAGTCAGCTGGCTATTTTTAGACACAGGGTACATTGGAACACTGAACAGCAGGTATTTCCAGCCATTTTTTCACCAGAAGTCTTTGATGCTTGTGGAAAGACTGAAGTCCTGAACACCCTGAGACCCCAAACTACATCATCAGCTGACTTCATCATCACAACGGAGGAAATGGGTCACATTCAGCACATTTCCTGCTTGTACTTACTCTTTGTAAACTTCCTATTGCAGTGACTGCTTTAATGTCAGCTGGCCTTAGAGCATGAACTGCAGAAAAGCAAAAGATTTCAGGTTACAAGAAAACCCAAAACAGTAACCCCAAAAGAAAGTCACATTCACCAGTATATTAAAAGAAAGTTGGCTAAAATGGTAACAAGTCTATACTGATTGCTTTGATTGGAGGTTTTAAACTAGTCAGAAAGCATGAGAAACATTACTCAGGTGTTCAGCAAATACTTTGAGTGTTCAGAGGCACTGAAATGCTCAACCTTCAAGCAAGAAAAGATCAAAAAACACTGCTGGGAATGATCGAAGTAATAGTGACATCCTCAATCACCAGCTGAAGAAACAAAAGTAGAAAAGTAATCACAAGTGGAACAAAAAACTAAGGAGTTTATAGAGCCCAGCTCCACTTCAATCAATCCCATATACAGGCATCCCCACAAACAGCTGATTTCTGCCGCAGCCCATTCTCAAATAATTTTGTGAGGGAAAGCCTCTGCAGAGACAATATCAAACACAAACCTGAAGATGAAGGGGTCTCAGGGAATGTCACCTGCTCACATGAAAACTGCAAGCTTCTAAGAGCCTTAGACATAAACAAATAAATATGGTTGATTGCTTAGATCTAACAAGGAAATTTGTTGAATGAGGGGTCCTACAGGCTCCATTCTCACACTAACCAAGATTTTACTCATGTAAACAACTTTAAAGAACAATTACCCCTCTGTTAGAAATACATGGGAACACAGATCTGGACAGCTGCATGTTCAGTTAACTCTTCTACAACTTTACACTTTCTGCTCAGTTTTCTTACTGGTTGTCACAGAACTGGGCCTGAGCAAACAATGAAATGTGCTGAACACATCCTGCCACATCCATTGCTGCAGTGACTGCTTAATCTGGAAGAGGTCATATGGACAGCTACTGCAGTCATCTCTGTGTGCCAAGGGGCACCCAACTGAAGGGGCACCCAATTGACACAACAAAACCTCTCCAATACACGACAGGAAAGGCAGAATGAACCAATTCTGGCTCCTTAACAACACCTGGCCAGGTGATCAGAGAAGGCAAGGATGTGAGTGATGTTATTCACTCAGCATGAGAGACAGCTCAGTACCAGCAGGAACATTGTTTAATGCCATCCTATATCCTTATGGCAGGCACAGCCCACCATCAAGTGCTTTAAAGGGACATGAAGGCAATCCTTGTCTCCCCAGGTGACTTGGCAAGGGCTTCCCTCATCACAATGACCATGAGTGGCTGTCTGACCATCCCTAAAGGTGAAACTTATATAGTGACAAGGGCCACCAAGGTACCCACACACTCCCTAGTGCCCAGCTGGAGGACTCCAACGGTGCAGACACTTTGCACTGTTATAAAGCAAGTAAGAGTTTAATTCTGTTTCTAAAAGAGCAACAGAGCATCTAGGAACAAGTGCTAACCACAAACAACCTACATACAGGATATGCAACCTAATAACAAACATTGCTCAGAGAAAAGCTCATTTCCTGATTGTGTTCTGTAATCTTGCAGCTGCACTATCACATTGCTGACTCACTGGCTTTGCATTTCTTCTTTGCAGAAGCAGTTTACAGAAACAAGCTCTATTCTTTCTTCTTCTGCCTGCCTCAGAGGAAGCAACAGCTCCACAGGTAATGATAGGTATTGAAAACAGAAAAAAAAGAAAGTTGTACTCATACTTTACCTCTCGTTTCCCATATTCTTCCAGATCATCTGCATTACCTTAAAAACATGAAAAAAATGGTTATACTATTTTTTTTTGACCTTAGGGGGAAAAAGCTTCACAAGACTTAATATACCTGAAAGCACAGAATCTGGAGAGAAGGCACCTTTCTCATCTGCCCTACTTTCCAAAGATGAGGCTCATCCCAACAACCAGACATATTTTCTTTGATTTTGTATACTAGAAAAAGCTTTTAGCTATTATAAGAGGGTGAGATCTCTTGAAATTAGTGGAACGTGATGAATTTAGAGCAACAGGTGATGAACTGCTTGTGGAGCCCCTCAAACAACTCCATCCTCCATAAGCCTTCCCTACCTGTTTTCCTCTTCAGCACATTTCATACACTGCTGTAGTCTCATTCTGTCCAAATTTAGAGTAGTTTGAACATGTACAAGGTGAAACTCCTTAGAAAGGAGCAATTCACATTAATCTACATCTTCCACAGTCAGGGAGCAGCATAACACTGTTGTGAGTTTGCCATAGTGATACAGAAACAGCTGCAATTTCTTCTCTTAGTGGAGTGTTGGCAGACAAAATAGCCTGTGGAGCCAGGAGTCAGGCCTGTAGATGTTTCAGTAAACATTATTCTCTTTCCTTGAGCATACACTTGGAATTATGCAAACAGAATTTGGTTTATTCTAAAATTTCCACAAAGACAGCCACAAAGCCTAGGTCAGCTGAACTTCAAAGCACGCTCTCAGCTGTTCTTGCTTGCCCCACTGAAGCCATCAGCACCCAGCAAGTCCTACACAGAATTAGAATAACTGTCCTTTAATAGTCAGGAGCTATTTTTGGAATATTTAGCCCTGCTGAGTACTTGTGGCTTGTACACCTTTCTTTCCGTGTCAATGACAGAGTAAGAGCTGAGCCAGCTCAGTCCAGCAGGTGAGACATCCTTGGGTGTAGGGCAGCCAGTGGTGCTCAGGCATGAGCTCAGCATGAGCTATTTGCAAATTTATATTATTTTTACACTGCCCTCTAGAAGGTTGAAACAGTTTCCTGGCTGTTGTGTGACATATTTCTAACATTTCTGCCTGTTCAATCTGTGGGTTTTGATGATGCTTTACTCAGGGCAATAACCAGAACTCCAACTCTGTTTGGGATATTGGAGGCAAAAGCAATGAGGGACTTGTCTGCATCACACAAATCTACTGCAGGAGCTCAGTATCTGAGAATTTTAACACTAATGTCAACTACATTTGAGAATAGTTCCTTAGGTTAGATTGAGAGAAACAGGATCCAGTCCCAGTTTCCAGGACTCAGGGAGTTGGAGGAATAGTTTTAGAACAAACTCCCATACCTAGTCTGGGATTTTGCCTCAGACAATATCCAAATGCAGATGCTTAGGCAAAGAATAAGGAAAATACAGTTATATTTCCATTTTCTCTCCTCCCAACTATCCGTACTATTGTGCTCCCCAAGAAAGCAATTACTTAATGTTGAAGAACTCCCTGACATCTTTCTTCCACAGATTTGCCTATCTGTTTTTCTAATACTTTCACATTTTTGGCTTTCCCCAAGAAGTGCGGCAAAAGATGCTTCATCACTCAATCACATGTTGGAAAAAAGTACTTCTCATTTGTTAATAACCTGATTGTTTCCTTGTTGCTCTTGTAAAGAGTAGTTATTCCCTTGTTTCTGCAAAATTTGCCATTTTGCATGCTCCTGCATGTCTTTATCATATACCTATCCCTTCTTTTCCAGGCTGAAGAGTCAGTTTCTCTGATTTCACGTTGAAATTTTTTCCTAAGTCTGACCACTCTCCCCCTTTATCCCCCTCCTAGGTTTTACTACATCTTTTCTGAGATAAAAAATCCAGACCACTGTCAAGATGTAGGTGAACCATGGCCCTGTACACAGCAGCAGCAACATGGTTTTTATGTTGTTCTCTTGCTAACTGCAAAAATAATTTCTCCTGACTATCACTAGCACTGATGTCTTCATCAGTTGTGTTCTGGGGTCAAGCAGTATCTATTCAGAGTCCATCATAGCACACACATAGATAAGATAACGTACAAGGGGAAAACTTAGTCTACATTTTCATTCTGAACATCCTGAACAGCTTTGCATCAGCAAGTTAGAATCCACCCTTAGCCAGATCACTTCTGAACATGTGCAGAGCCCACATCCCAACACAGACCAATATGAGCATCACAGTTAATAAAATGGACATGTTCATGTTTCTGCTTGGCTCCCTCTCTTGGGTGGGTATCATCTAATCCTGGCAGTTCTTTTACTATTTGTCATCAGTTTGTTCAAGGATTTGGTTGTTACTCCTGTTGTCCCCCGTGCTGAAAGGCTTGCAGGGCAAGGCCTTTTTTAAGCTGTTATGCAAGGACACCAAAGACAAAAAGAATTTGTCAGGCTTCAGCCTTCTTTTATGCATCAGTCAGTCCTACCGACTCCGTGTTTCAGAAGAATTTGGAAAATGATTTATTGGTTTTCATTCCTTTAAAAATGATTCATTGTTTCTCTTCAGGTTAATTTTTGTCTTAGCTGATTATTTAACCTCTTCAGGCAAATGACTTTTTAGTTTGTTTTGGATTTACACTTTCCATAGGATGACTTTTTAAACTCCTGCTACTCCCTGTATTATAGTTACTCCCTTACTATACCATTGAATAATTCTAACTTGTATTTTCAATTTTCTTGACATGAAAAAGAAAGTATTTTTCAGACAATTCTCCCAAAATTTGGTAGAAAGATTCTAACTCCTTTCTCCCTTACTCTTTCAGTTAATATGTTTCAACAAACAATTCTTATAGGCTGCTATCAATCAACATCTTTTTTCCTGGATAAAGTTTTCAGAGGAACTGCAACCACCGTGCATATTTTTCACGAAATTAAAAAGCTCAGATGTTACAATCTCTTCTGATTACTTCAGGAACCAAAACCTCCTAACAGTTTTTTATTTACCAGAGCACCTTATAATCCTCTGAAGATAGTGATCATCACAGCCTACTGCTAGAGTAAAGCACTATTACTGGTTATCTTTATTTTCTGACAGGCAGACAACTGAAGCCCAGAGCCAGTAAAGCCAAAGCATACACAGCATTTTCAGTCTTAAGCACCTATAAAAACATCATTGGCACCAAACATGGACTTCAGAGACCCAGTATAGGGAATAAGGGCCCCCCCCTACCCTGAATATTACAGAAATCTGAACAATGCCTAGAATGCCAGGATGCTGACTAACCTTTCACTTCATCTTCTATCACTGAAAAGAAGATGATCATAGCTATGAATTCAGAGAAAGCCTCTGTTCCTTGCTTGAATTTCTGCACCATTTTGGCACAGATCTCACTGCTAGTTTAATTGTTTGGTGATGTTTCTCTCACCAGAATGCTTCAGTGCCTAAGACACAGTCTATCGCCAGAACAGTGCAAACCAATGAACACATCTTCATCAAAAAATGATCAAACATACCCACAACTGCATTTAAGATCACAGTTTTACTCACAGATTTTCTTCATACTGCTTCTAAAACTCCTGCTGTACACCCACCTTGCAACAACTAAAAATAGAGGTTCCCAAATACTGTGCAATGCAAATTTTCAAAGGGCCTTCCAAAACTTACCTTCTGAGGAGAGCAACCAAAGGAACAGCACACCTAACAATAGCTTCATGGTAACCACCTCTATGAATGATAATCCTGGAGTGCTCTGTGTTAGATGTTAAGGTTGAAAAGAAAGAAATTCTCTTCCTTTTTTTCCTTTATACCTTAAAAGCTGATAGCTCAGCAGCCATAAAACTTAATAGCTTCTACCTTTGGAAAGCAAAGTAACGATGATATCTCATTTCATTGCCCATCCAAGGGTCAAAGAAGGGCACAGCTCCTCTCACTTTGTTCAGGCAGAGCTGGCCATTTTTCAGGAGAATTCCCAGCAAATCTAAGGACCAAGATCACATGAGTCAGCTTCCAGCAGGGTCAAGGCTCTTTCAGGCAATACATAACATATTAGTTTGGCATTAGCCTGCCCCTGCCAGGAGGGGAAGGAGCTTCTGCTCCTGAGGTGACAAGGACAACTGAACTCTATGCAGCAGCCCACACCCACCCAAAGAGGAAGGCTGTGCTCCTCCTTTTGTCTCCTTCCCTACCTGTGCTCCTTTCTTGCCTTCAACCAGACTCATGCTGGGCCTGTTTCTCTTCCGCTAGTTCCTCTTCTGGCAGATTTTCCTTCCCTGGGTTGTGCCTCAGCAGTGTTTTTCATGACAGAGCAGTGCCAGACAAGCAGGATTGGTAACTCTGCCCTCATGCTGCACAGGTCTCCAAACCCCTTGCTGTGACACTGTCAAAGTAGCAGTCACTTCAGCAGAGTCAAAGAGCATGCAGAAATGCCAGCTAGGCTGTGATACAACAAACATCCCCCAGTGAGACTACCACTGTGCCTCAACTACAGCACCAGACCTCTGAAGGGCAGCCTGCTGGCCTCACACAAAGCACCAGAGCGACCTCTGGCCTCTTCTGAGCCCACAGACACCCAGAGAGAGCTCCTACATGAATAATGGGAGTCTGCTTAAGTAAAGAGCTTTAAATCCTTAAATAAGCCACTAGCACACCCAACTCAGGCAGTCTAACCCAACCTTCAAAGGGGTTTTTGTTTATTTTGGCTTTCTGTTCTTTCATGATAAAAATTTGACATTCTTTGAAGGAACATGCTGGAGGTAGACCTTGTGCTCATTTATTTTCAAAAACCAGGAATGCTATACTAATTCTGAACATAAACATCTACTATTCAGAGCAACATGCAAGAAGGAATGTATATAGACAGGGGAAAGCATTCCTCCACCCCCTGAATCTCCACCCTCAACTCAGCAAAAACATACTGGCACAAGGGGCTTCTCACCTCAGACATATCTGCATGTTCAAGTCTAACAAGGATGAGCTCATTCTGCTTGGGGGTCTCACACCTGAAACAGTCTGACACCCAAACTCTAACCAGTAAGGTAATGAAAAGTTAAAGTTTTACTCACTGTCAGGGCACAACACCACACCAGCAAGCCCTGCCTGGGCTGAGCTGCAGTGGAAGTCCCAAGCAGCTGGTCAGAGTGAGGGAGGTTCAGGGGAGGCTGCTCAGCACCATTATCACCTCTCAGTCAAGGTGGCATTGCACAGTCTCTGCATGGATGGGAGTCACCCTTGGTGGGTTTTGTCATTACATCCAAGGGTCTGTGGCTGCTTCACTCCTCAAGGGAAAGCTCCCGCTATCAAAAGTATGAGAAACAGACTTCTTGAAGACCTGGAAGTGTTTAAAACCCAGAAAGCCTCTTCCTCATTGTACACCAAGAAAAACATGAAAAGGAAGGTAGCAATAATTCATTCATTTGCCATAAACCACAGATCCAAGAGTAAGTTTAGCCTTTATACACTGACATGTTCCAGAAGCAAAACAGCATTAACTTCAAGGCTTGCAAATCTCTTGTAAACACTCCTTCCCACCACCAAAGGATCAAAATAGTTCCTAGACCGAATAGCAAATAACAAGTGGCAGCAAAGATCAAAAAAGTCTGCAAAAGGGAGAAGAGTGAATTTTCTATTAGATATAGAAGGTGCTAGAGCAAATTAAGGCTTTTACATTACTGCAAGGACAAAGCTAGATGCAGCTACAGAAGGCAAGGAGAGTTCCAGACCATTAATGAACCCTCAGCTGATGGTATTTAGGGAATTGCACCCATGTTTGATTGCCTAATGATCAACACAGAACATCTTGTGTCTTCCCTAAAGTGCCTGCTGCTGCTCAGGTGGGACAAGGAGCTAGCTAGGCCTGGTAGTTAACCCTGCCTGAACTGTGTGAGTCTTCTTGCTGCTTGCCCTGCATGGAGAAGGCTCACAACTGAACTGTCACAGAAGAGTTTTGAGTGAGATTTGGTGGCGAAAAGCAGAAGTTTTGTGCCTTGGCATGTTCTCAATCAAAAGACCTGTTTCACAGGTCTACACCCAACCTTTTGTGGTGCAAAACACCACAAAAAAATAAAACAGTAAAGTCCCAGTTACAGTTTTAAAGCCAGCAACACCCAAACAGATACTCAAACACAGGTGCTAAAGCATATTAGCCAAACTCTTTGGTTCATTGCTGCATTTTTAGGTGGCTTATAATATACCTAAAGCGTCCTGGTATGGGAGCCACAGCTGGGAAAGCCATGGGATTTTTTTTTAGCCTGTCTTTAAGCTTTTCCTTACCTCCTCTGGTAAACAGAGCTTTTTCTGGCATTTCTTTTATTCATACAGAGTACCAAAACCCAAACACTCTTTCAACCTATCTAAATCCTCACCTATAAGACTGCTGTTTTAAAATACAAATAATGAAAGCATGGCTGCACATTAAAAGAGGAAAAACCCCAACAATAAAAACAAACAGACAAAAAACTCCATAGCATTTGACCACTCATAATTAAACCCAAGATGTCTGTACTTGTACTGAGTAAGTTATGGAGGTAGCTTACTCAATTGCTAATAAGAAAAGGTCATGTATCAGTGGATAATATTCTTGCATCCACAAAACTATCATGTTACACTGGCATAGCAGAGGACTTCTTGTGGAAGTACAAAGCAGACCGAGTTTCCATTTAATTTGAAGATAGAGCCTGTTTGTGACCTGTCACTGCTTCAGCTAATCCTACTGCCTTGGCAAGGCGTTAGATCTTGAATTTTGTATTTAGGAAGCATATCCCTGAATTATTTCATCTATAAGGCACCCATCCATGATGGGTAGAACATGACAGTGCTTACAAAAACATTAGGAATAAATCATATACAAAAGCAAGACATGTCATGTGTCCTTGTGATGTTGTGCCGTTGCCTCCTCCTGCTGTGATTCACACTGCTGGTAAATTTAGTGCATACTCTGGAGCTAAACAGAAGATCTTCCTCCTCAGGGAAGTTCAGACATGCAGTAGAGGGTGAGGAGATCAAGTGAGGCCAGGGGCAGGCAGGGACATGAATCATCGGGCAGCAGTTCTGCGGCAGCAGGCAGGAGAGCTGCACAGCCTGAAGGAGGCTGCTACCACCTGCTGGAGGGAGCGCAAATCCCCCAAGGAACGAAGAACACAAACGTGAATGCGGAACTGGAAAGCACTGATCTGCATACGGTCAGATTACTGACAGTGGGCAAAAGGCCTTGTAATGCTTAGTGCGCTCCTCTAAAAAACTCAGGCTTTTGGAGAGTTGGCAGGTGGGAAGGATATGAATTATTTCTAAAATGGCTTTAGAAAAGAAATCTTGGTTAAAAAAAAATGCAAACACAAGGCCTCAAATACACTTCCCTATATTTTTCTAAGCTCAGCGCATGGTTGGACTCTGATTTTTATAGTTAGGATCTGCATAGCTGCTATAAAGACCTGATCTGTGGCAGTAAGTACAGAAATAAGAAAGGTCACCACTGCAATTATACCCATTTTTGGATGAGCTATGAAGCAGTGCTCTCCAGCAAGCACCTACCAGCAGCTGAAGGCAGAAACATACCAACAAAAACTCTGATCCAATGTTAATATTTGAATGAAACTTGAAATTTCCTCCTCATGCCTTAAGCAGGGCACAACCTCCCACACAGATTGTTTGATTGCTTGCTGAGGCCACTCAAGCAATCGAGCCCTTTAGCCACTCATGTGTGGCTGGCACCAAAGCACAGCCTAAAGTCCATCTCCACCGACTGCTCGGCGCTGCAGAGAGGCCGGTGGTGTCCAGCCTGCCCTTGCAGCTTCTGTATCTGCCCGGGTTCCTCAATCCCCACTGCCTGTCACAAAAACACAGTGCCCTCTGCAGCAAAAGCTGGAACTGCTCCTCTCTGCCTATTCTAGCAGCTGCTGGGCCTTTGATTCAGGCAAGCTGCAGATCATGCCGTAGGCTGAAATCCTCCCAGCTCCTTGGGGCAGGAGCCCCTGAAGCCTGTTGATTGCTGCAAGGTTGCTGAGGACTCTGAACAGACAGAGAACAGCAGAAGCCAAGATTTAAAGATCCTCTGCTAAAGACTATTTTTACTGACTTTTCTGTGTTGTGAGGATTCACTTGAGTCTGTAAGCAGCAAGAAGCTGGGGACCTGATACTTCCTGTGGCCTCCTCAGTTGGCCCCTTGGTTATCAAATCACAAGATAAAGCTCATTTCTGGGGAGCCCTGTTTACAGCCACAGACTTTAAAGGGTTCACCAGAGCTACCACAGCCTTGAGAAAGCAGTGCTGGCAGGAAGGCAGATAGAAAAGGGAAGCAGTCTGCCTGCCTCTGATAGACAGTGTGCTCCCTTCCTGTGTCTCTGGGTGAGTTTGTTGCTGCTCACATGCAAAGTACCTAATGCTCAAACATCTGCAAGGAAATCAGGCACCTAAATAAGCACTGCTGTGAGTTGAAGGAGTCATCTCAAAGTGCTGTGTTTCTCTGTAAAATAAAAACACGAGTATTTCCTTTCTCCTGTTCTTTTCCATTAAGCTATAAAATTCCCAAGGCAGTGCCAGCTTTTGGCTGTTTGTATTCATGCCACAAAGGGGCTCTGTTGTCAGCCAGAGCTGTAATTGCAGCAGCCAGTGTGGGAAGCTCCTGACTCTCTGTGCTCTCTGAAGCTCTTCCCACATGAAGGTGCAACATATAGATTCTGTGGGGTCAGCCTGTCTGGGTGCCACGGTGTCCCAGACTTGCCAGTGCACCTATGCACATCCTAAAAATCCTCTGTTTACCCAACTCCCCCACAGAAGTTTGTTTCTCAGCCTGTCTTTAGCATCAAAACCCATATTCTTTGACCTCAGTGAGCCTGCCCCAGATGTGCTATATTCCTTGTACCTCATTAATACTTGTGCTGCTCTTGAAAAAGGAAAAAGAGAGGCCTATCAAGTGGTAGTATAGCAATTGAAACAGGGAGAGGAGGTAAGGCTGCTTTTCCCCATATGGGATAAGACTGTTTGACTTCTCTGGCTGCATTTGCACCAAACTCTTAGAAACTTTTACATTCCACAGCCCTCAGGGTTGCTCAGGTTTTGTCCATTAGCAGCAGAAGCTGCTGGAGCCAGGAGCATATGGCTTGGAGGAGGTATTTGACACAAAACAAATTGTGCCAAATACCTCCTCCCATAATAGTGTTCACCATCTATGCAATGCTCTGATCTGCTCTCTCCTGTTTTGTGGCCAAAAGAGCCAAACATGGGCTGTCCAGGTGCTCTGTGTCTTTCTTTCACCCAATGAATGGAACTGCATTGAGGCAAGCATGCGGGTAACAGAGTCAGTGCTTAGAGAAGGAGGCTGAAAGGCCTTTGGACACAGACACACTTATTTTACTAAGGGACTGTGCGAGGCCAAGCAGCTGAAGCCTTCTGTAAGTGTGAAGAGGTGCTTACAGAAACTAAATTTTCCTTTTGTGAGGCAAAGAAATCCCAGGAGAACGGCAAGCAAACACCACCAAGTCAATCTTAAACCCGAAGTCACGCAGAGCTCAGCACTCCAGAAAGGGAAGCAAGTAAATGGGCATAAAATAAATAGGAGGGGTGAGCATACAGAAACTACAGAAGCCAGACTGGACTAGAAATATTTACAGTGCAGGGCAGAAACGAGCATCAGTGCTCTGGCTGGAGCACATGGCCAGCTGGCCTGGGTGACAAACTGCGTGAGGAGGGTCACGCCTGCTTTTGCCAGCTGTAGACTCTCGCAGTTGCCACCAGAGGACACCAAATTCCCACATTTCCACATTTCCACTCCTTAACACAAGTATCCTGACCTTTCGGCTTAGAGTGGGGAAGAGCTGTGCCTCCAGCCCCTAGGATGAGAAATCCATGCCAGGGGATTCTTGATGTGACCAGCGTTTGTCCAGGTATGCCACCATATCCTCCCTCATAGTCAGAAGCCAATTCCCAGCTTGTATGTTTCCACTGACTGCATGCTTTCAAGACCAGAAATAATACAGAAAATAACAGTGATTCAAACCAACACTAGATGATTGCAGACCAAAAGCCACTGCCAGCTGAACAGATGCTCTTATTCCATATTTCTATTGAAAGAGTCTTCCAAAATTCACAGCTCTGCCAGGCTTCATCCTGACATTTCAGCAGAATATTGCAAGAATGCCATCAAGTGCTAGAGGCCTTTGTTTTTAAGATGGAAAGGCTGGGCTCTGGAACCAGCTATGGGTGCAGGCATGGGCCTGTCCATAGGATTTTCTGAACAATTAATGTGCACGTTATTGTTTCAAGTGATCTCAATAAATTGCAAAAGCTACTCAGAATCAACTGGATAAAATTCAATACAAACACAGCAAAATACTACGATTGGGAAGGAGAAATTAAGTGCACAAATGGATGACTTGGAATAATTGGTTAAGCAGCAGTACTACACAAAAGGATCTGGAGGCATTAGAGTGGATCATATAATGAGTCAACAGTATACTGCAGTTGCAAAAAAAACCATTTCTTTTGGGATATATTAATGGAGTGTCATAAGTATGCCAGAGAAAGTCCTTATTCTGTTTTACTCCAAAACAGCGCTCACTAATGCTAAGCTTTGTGCCAAATTTGGGGCACTAGCAGTTTCAGAAATATGGAGTTATAACAGACCAGCCAGCCCAACAGAAAGCTTAAGAAACCTTAAGGAAAGCTGGATGGACTGGGGGAGGTTTTCTTAGGAGAGAAAGAGAAGAGTGAGGATGGCTGCTCTGATCGCTGTTCTAGCCAGCAGCAATTACCAGCTCAGAAGAAAGATGGGCAGAGGGGTCCCAGAGCAGTGTGGAATGAAGGCAGACACCAAACCTGGGACTAGTTTGGGTTTCATCTCAACAGGCATCTCTGTTTTTCTTACATAAGAGGGAAGGTATGCAAGTGGGGGATGGGAGGGGTCACGAGTTTTGATGTTAATGTCAGTGACAACCTGGAAACTTGCTTTCAGGTGAGGAACGGTCCTTTTAACACAACAAAGCGGCACACCCTCGAGTGCATACACAGACCACACCTACAGGAGCCTGCTTCCACAGGGTTGTTTGTACTGCAAGCAAGGGAGAAAATAAAGATTGGAGATGGAGCTTGCTTTTTGCCCACTCCTTCCCCCCGAGGTCAACCTGTGCCTATGAATAGTACAGCAAGGCTGTTCACATATTGCTGCTTTCTATGGCTCCCGGGGACCTTCAAGGTCCTGTTAATATCACTGCTGTAAGATTCCCAGCCCTTACACCTGGTTTCCACCAAGCACCGAAATAAATTTGGGCATGTCCCCATTCAGCAAAGGCCTTAAGCTTATGCCTACATTTAAGCACAAGCTTCAGAGCATGGGTTCCATGGCTTCTGCAAACAAGGCCTTTTCCTTAAAAAACATAAATAAAACAACTTTTCATTTAGCTAAGTTCAAATGCTTCCCTCAAGCTCCTTGAATCTATCTCCTCTCTGACACTGAAAGAGATGCCTTGCATAAGAAGACTCCCTTGCTTCCTCTCTGCTCTAATTCATCAGCTCTTCCCTGCTCCAGGGCACGTACCTCTAGGGACAGATGAAATCTGTTCCTGTTTGTTACTGTGCAAAGCTAGATCCCAACAGCAGTGATAAAGGCCCTTGCACATCTTAGCTTGCTTTCTGATACTTCCCTTTTCTCTGGAATTCATACTCCTCACCCGCCCTTGTCCCTTCCCCCTTCGCTGTTTGCTCATACTTCTGGAAAGATGACTGAAGGCTAACCAGTGAGTAAGACACTGCTGCACGTCATCGCCTGTCTGCTGCAAGAAGGGGTGAACAAGTTCGCTTGTCCACAGGTTAAAGTGAGGTTGCCATCCTAACAAGAAGCATGTAATTGGGAGACCAAGCAGTGGGAAACCTGCCCTCTCCTCTCTCTCGTCTGGAGCTTTTAATTTCTCTTGTTTTCTTCATTGCGTACAGCGCTTTATGCCTGCACAGCATCTTTCAAGTGAGGATCTCAAAGGGCTTCACAGACCTTAATTAAACCTCATAAATCCCTAATTGATAGATGAAAATTCTGAGTCACAAAAAGGTGAAGTGATGTGCTCATGATGAAACAGTGAGTCAGTTGCAGAGCTTGGAGCAGGGCTATGGCGATCCCATTTCAGTACTCAGCATCTTCCTCACTTGCCAGACTTCACAGAAGACTTGGAGAGTGAGTTCAACAGCTGCCTGATGCAGCTCCCAGTGGCCATTCAGCCCCTGGTGGGGAACAGCCATCAATGGCATTAGGTGCTGTGGCACCAGACTGGGTGGAGGCTGGGTTGCAGGAGTACTATATTATCTGGGAACAGCCCCAACCACCCCACTCCCCACCCACTGTGACCCTGAAGCCAGCCTGGAGTCCAGGGCTCAGTTAGTGGCTATTTCCAAATCCCATGGGGGCGACCACCAGTCCCTTCAGCCTCCCTATATGGTGGCCTGGCAGGGGAAGGGCCTTCATCCCCTGATACATGCCTGTAGAAGCAATGCTATTATCTCTGCCATGGACCCACAGGGACACAGTGCAGCCTGCACCCAGGGAGCCAGGCAGGCACCCAGCCAGCTTCTGGCTGTCAGCTGGCCTTGGGCAAGTCCCTTCTTTTCTCCTTTGTTCGCCTCCCAAGCCTTTGTTTCACATCCACAGCACGCAGGCCCGGCAGGGCCGGGGCCCTCCCGGCTGGGCGTTTGCACGGAGCGGCCCTGTCCGGGTCTGGCTGGGCTGGCAGGACAGCACAGCCCTGCCCGCCCATCCCTCCTCGGTGCCAGGGAGCCGGTCCCCCTTGGTGGACATGGTCCCAGTCTGCTTTCCAATTATAGCATTGCAGGGCTGCGACTGTGTTTAATTGTCTGCGTTTTATAAACACTAAACGGCCTTGGCTGACGCCCGAGTTAATGATCCCCTCCAGAAGCGACTTTGGCCGGCCGGCTCCCAGCTGGGCCCTCACCACGCCCACCAGAAAGGTTCAATTAAGAAAAGATGGGAGAGGATAAAAACACAGAAACACGACTTAAAAGATGATGATGCACCTGAGGAAATGACACATCTCCCCTCCTGTCTGCCAGCGAGGTGTGATGCTGCTGCTGAGTTGGGATTTCCTGAAGGCACCAAACAGCGGTGCCCTGTGCTCCTCAAACCCACCTGCCTGCCGCAGCCAGAGCCAGCTGCCCACACCTCAGCACCCCTTCTCAACCATCCCAGTGACCGCCTCACTCAGGGGCTGACAACAGCAGAAGCCCTGTAGCAGGACAAACAGATCAGTTCACCTATCGTGTCAAACCTACCTCTTTCCTCCAGGTTTTCCCCTCGCTTAATATTAGCAAAGGGAAAAAAAACCCAACACAACTCACCTCAAAAATGCAAACAGAATGAAAAAAACCCAGAGTAAATAGCCAAGGCTTTTATGCTAATGCAAAAGTCATTGACAGCATCAAAACAAAGGGAAAATCTCTGGGTCAGATTTGCAAATGATGTAAATAAGCCTATTGAGTTTCAGCGAGGGGCTGAAACAGACTGCCATACAGTATGTCTATATAGGCATATGTGCTGCCCTCATTCCCCTCCACTACTGCATCCCAGCTCAGTGGCACAATGGACACTGGAAAGGGAGCAGATGACACTTCAGTAGGATTCGTACATATCACTGCTAAAGCTCAGCATTTCTATTTTAAAAAGAAAGGGAAAAAAAAAACGATGAAAAACCCAAACAGGGCGAGTGCACAGCTGCAAGGCGGCTTGGGTAATTGTGCAATGCTGGGAACTCTTAGGTAGTTAATAATTATACTCAACCTTCGGTCTAGTTCCTAACAACACCCCTAGGCGTGTCGCTCTTACAGAATAAGGGCACACGCCCTGCTGTGTCTCCTTGCTTAACAGGAACACAAAGTACAGTAGTAGGAGGTGTTTCCTTGAACTCTGAACAATTGGACATTTAAGGATTAATTACTGTTAAGGAGCTTTGGACTGGCAAACACACTAACTCAGCTCTTGGCTGCGTCTCCCAGCCAAGTTCTCTCAGTCATCCTAATTAGACATTCTGATACCATCTTTAATTATATGATCTCACATGCTATTTTTTTTTCTTCTTTTTTTCGTCTTCTTACCCTGAACCCCTGTCTCCTGCAGCACGCCGAGCGGGCAGAGCACAGAGGGGTGAACTGGCGGTGAGGAAGGCGCCGGGCTGGGACTCGCTCCTCTCCAGTTCTCTTGGTGCAGCAGCAGCACCACGCACTGTTGGGACCCAAGGCGATCGGGACCCGAGCTCCCCACACTGCTGAAAACACCCCAGGTCTTTCACAAGAGGGAGGAAAGCACTGAGCCTGCCGCAGCTCCCTCACTGCTGTGGGCAAGACGGGACGTATACTGTATTTGTCAGTATTGACTGCAGCCTGGCTGGAACAACCCTGCGCCGAGCGATAGCCCGCACCAGCCCGAGCGAGTGCGTGTGTGCGCGCATGTAGATACACACATTTGCTCTCCTGTACACACCTTGATCTTATTGAAACAACAGGAGGAGCATATTGCACGTTGTTAATGTTTTTCACCTTTGTAAACATTGCATTGCTGGGGCGCTGCTCCTGCGCCCCAACACGCAGCACCCAGTGGCGCTGTGGGCCTGGCACCCTCCCCTCCTCCTCTGACCCAGGGCCTGCCAAAAGCTGTTGCAGCTGCTTCACATTCAAGCTGATCCTGTTGGACTGCAACATCCTTCCTAGGAAGGGGTCTGGCTGCACACGAGAGTCAGTCACCGACATCACCTTTTTTTCTGTGCGCTGTCATTCTCTGCCCATGCTCCGGCAGCCCCCCCTTCCCCAGATGCAACGAGGGAAGTTTTGGGCTGCGTGCCTTCCACTGAAACGCTGCTCTGCTGAGCTGGAAACTCGGTATACCCTGAGGTCAGCCGAGGTTCACTAAACTGGGGAACTCCTTAAATGGTATCGTCTGAAAAGCGGTCGCCCTTTGTTTTCGCAAGCAGCACAGGGCGACCGTTTCCCAAATGCTGGAGTCCCAGCCTTGTGTGAATGTGGGGACAAAGAGGCAGCTGCCCCCTGCTTTTTCCCTGCTCCCTGGAAATGGCTCCAGGACCCAGCCCTGCCTCTACCGGCCAGCAGAACTGGTTGGCCTCAGCCGGGAGGGTGCGCAGGTGCCGTGCGAGCCCCGTGCTCCCGGGGCTGGAGAGCCTGGCACACCTGATCCTGGCAGGGTCTCTGCCCTGCCCGTCCTGTGGGCTCGGGGCTAGCCTGTGGCCATAAGCAACCGCTGAGCACCTCATTGCCTCTTCCAAAATGAGGGGGGAGGAAAGGAGGCCCTGCCTGTCCCACAGGGTAGGCAGAGTTGTAGGCAGGCAACAGTACCCCACATAGGGAGGAGCCCTCTCCTCCCGGCTGCTAGGCGTTCCTTGCTGATTCAGAGTCAACATAATGGGGCTGAGATGGCGCCATTGATCCTGCTGGGCAGGCGGAGCCGCTATATGGTAGGGATTAGTAATGGCTTTCTTCCCCCATGGCACTGGGTCACAGGATTTAGCCCTTTGTACAGCCCCACAGTAGAAACAGTCTGCCTCCCTCCCTGCCACCAGAAACGTGCCTTTGGAGCTGCCACTGCTCCTGGTGAGCAGAGAAATGGCAACAGCTGCACAAAAAAAATTAAGAGTTGTAGCCATGTGACAAAAGAAAACCAGAATTCGAACCAGTCACTAGGAGTGGGGGATAGACCTACCCTGTAAGGCAGCCAGCCATACTATCAGGAGATCCTTCCTTCAGTCCTATAGGACAGGCAGCCCTATGCAATCAGGGATCTCCTCCAGCCAGGTGCATCTTGGAGGACTTTGAGTTGCCAAGACCATCACTGTACAGCTCCTGCTCTGTGCCATCACAGGGCAACCTTGCTCCTTGTACCTATCTGGGAACAGCCTGGCCACAGGTGAATACAGTTCTAGCAAACCCCTCACTCCACCAGGATAACAAGAGCAGGGGGAGGAGGATCATCACTCCAGGATGAGCACCTATCCCAGCTGCAGGTGCTGACAGAAGAGGACACCCGAGGTCAAGGGAAGCACCTGAAGCTGATGTTTTGAAGGCATCACTGTACTTTCCTATTCCCTCCCTTTTACCACAGGCAGTGTCACAGGCAGATCTTCATTTCCTCAGCTGCCAGGAGCGGAGAATGTAATTAGATACCAGTATGGCCTCAGAACACTGCTCAGAGCAGAGATTTAATCTCAGTCCTTGTGGCTCACAAACTCGCTGCTCAATCGGAGGCTACAAAAGGCAGCCAAGGTCTCCCATCACCCCCATGACCTGTAGCAGCCAAGGAGGAGTGAAGGGTTGCAGCCTTTCAAGTCAGCATCAGCCTAGAACAAAGGCAGTGGCAGCCAGTTCCCGAGGCACAGGCTGTGGTGCTGCTCACTGCTGCTCCTGATGGGCTGCCCAAAGCTCTGGCCTTGAGGGGTCAGAGCAGGGCTGTGCCTCCCTAGACCATAGGGCAATCTTAGACCTGAAGGGCTCGTGAGCTCACCTTTCCCCTAGATTATTCATGGGCCTCTGGCATGTGGGCCTTTAAAGCCCACAGGATGGTGTCTGTTGCTCTGCCCTCATTAACATGAAACAAACATTTCAAAACTAAATGAAGTACATTGCAGAGCAGTAATATGATATAAGCAACTCAAACAGGAATTAGTAAATTACAGCACCCAGTGCTTGAATAGCTTGAGCTACCCAAAGGAAAAGAACTGACCTATTTCCTCCCTTTGCCCAAACTCAGCATCTCCTGCTGTGGTGGCTCACATCAGTAATCATCAGCAGGAGTGTGTCATCATTAGGAGCCACTGATGAATTTCCCCGAGTCTGAGAGCCCAGCCAGGATTACAGAAACAGGGTGGGGGGCCAGAGGGAACTCTTTGCTCAGTAAATGGATTGTGCCTGACCCACGAGCTCACCTAGGATCATCAGCTGTAGATTCTTATTTACCTTTCCAGGGAACTTGAAAAACTACTTTTGTCTGAGAGGTGAAAAACAGTAGGAAAGCCTGCAAAAGGCAGATAGGCAACAGTTCCTGGCACTACCTGTGGACTTGCAGAGAGTCATTTGTGGGATGCAGGATCTAGATCACAGCCATGTAAGGCCTGTCTCCCTCTCTTCCCCCACGCTAGTCTGTGGAGTGGAGCATGCAAAATTAAAAAGGAAATCTGACACTCACACTGCAACAAGCTGAACAGTTTACATTCTTGTCTGCCATGATAGCCTCCTCCCAGCTTAGTCTTTATCTGTTTGACCTTGCACAGCCAGCATCAAAAGGCTGATATTTAGTACAGAGGAATTCTGGGGTTCAGATGAGATAGCACTGTGAGGGGGAAAGAAATATGCTCACAATATATTCCTTCAGGACTATGTGGAATGAAAAGCAGAAACACAGAATGGTTGAGGTTGGAAGGCATCACAGGAGAGTGTTCAGTCCACCCTTTTGCTCAAGCAGGGTCAGTTAGAGCAGATTGCTGAGAGCCATGTCCAGTCTAATTTTGAATGTCTCCAACGATGGAGACTCCACAAACTTCCCTGGTCAACCTGTGCCCCTGTTTGACCACTTTCACAGTGAAAAAGTTACTTTCATATCCTCTGTTATAAATTGTGACCATTGCCTCTCATCCTGTGGCTTGGCACTACTGGGAAGAGTATGATTGCATGTCCTTTGCTCCCTACCCCGTCAGGTATTGACACACTTTGGTAAGATCCTCCCTTAGCCTTCTTCTCTCATAGCCAAATATTCCCAGCTGTCTTGGCCTCTCCCCCCAGCCTTGTCCTGTCTTCACCAAGGAATATCTTCCTGAGGTGTACTGGATCTCACTACACTGGAACACACACGAAAACCTTTCATTTAAACCTCAGCCCTGTGAGAGGGTGCCAGCAGCTTCCACCCATCTGATAATCCATCTGCACTGTTCATTGTCCTGACACTGGCCAGGCACTGCTGAATGGGGGCCTCTCTAGTACCATGTGAGACTGAGCAGAAAACACTTGGTATGATGATATGAAATTTCAGGACATAGAGCCATCAGTAGAATAGGACCATATAGTGTAGTGCCTTGGTTTGTTTGGTTTTTTTTTTTTAATGCATCATTTTTTCCACTTTGGGGTATCTGATGCAGTAACCATGTCACCGTTTTTCTCTGTCACATCCTTCCCACATGGCAGTGGAAACATCACTTCAAACCAGTATTCTGGATGCCCTCCTTTCCCCTACACTCCCACTCCAGCTCTGCTTGCCATTAAGCTTTCTTCAGATTTAACATGTGCTTATTCTTTCCATTGTGTGCAGAATTTCTGCAGTGTTCCTGTAGCTGCTCCTCCAGGTTCTAGATAAAATTGTAAAAGTGAAAAAAAGAAAAAAAAAATCACCAAAAGCCTTCATCTGACAACTTGAGATCCTCTGGCATGATATATTCAGGCAACTCCTGTCAGCTTTCTCTTGGCACAAAAGCTCTGTTCCAGGTGGGATCTCCACTCCATGTAAGAAGACCAAGCTACCCACACATACTGCTGGGAGAGAGGAGCCAGTGCTTTGGTCAGAAAGAAATATGACCACAAGGAGAACTCCAGAGATGAGTCTCACATTCTGGGAAGGGGAAAGGCAAAAGAGAACAGGGAGCCTCTTTTTATTCTTCTATGCACTGAAGACATCATTGGGATGTATGCTGATCCTGATGGGAGAGTTTTTCATGCAGATGTCCCTCACAACCTTTCCTGCAAAAGAAATGGGTGATCTCTCTTCTAGTACAACTCTGCCTACCCTGTGGTAAGATACAGATCACTCCCTCTCATCACAGGGTTAGGGCATTGCAGGGCAGAGGGAGGATGAGCCTGTTTCAGAAGGAGGGGAAATTCCCTATGTAAAGTGATCTAAACCAAGATGAGGATGTTGGGAAAAACATAATTTCCATGTCAAGGTGATAGAGTTTGGCCTCCCACAGCTGGAAGACTGGTGGAAAAGAGTTTGCTCTGCTGTGCAATTTCCTCCTTCAAAACCCAGTTACAGTAACTGCTGTGGACATTCCACAGCTAATGGTGATCAGAGGCAGTCACTGCTGTGAGGCTGGAGGCCGGGCCTCACCAGCAGATTTGCAGTCAAGCAGCATTAGGCCTTTCTGAAAGGCCCTGTCAGCAAACAAGCAAACACGAGCTTAGGGAGCAAGAGCACATCCTCCTGTTTGTCTTTTTTTGGGAGAGGGCAGAGGAGGTAAACGCTGCCAAAGGAGCTGGTCTGACAGGGTCGAGGCTGGATGCCTCTGTGCAGCAGCGTAATGGGAAAGCCCTTGGAGAGGCAGGAGATCCTGGAAGCACTCCAGTTGGAGAAGGCTTGTGTGCAGTAGGAGATCAAATGGGGACTCCCCCATGCCCGAGGCCCAGTGCAGACAGACATTAAGAGATGATGCTCCTTTGGCATATTTGCCTGTAGTTGCCATGGCCCCCCTAGAATATCTGCTTTTTCCTTTAGCCATACCAAGACAAGTGCATTTAGAAAAAGCTTCCCATAGACTCTCCCTTACCCCTGTGTACATCCTTGACCCTGCAGAGAACCCTAAGGCTGGGTCCTGCTCTTAAGCTCAAACCCTCCTATGCTGATTTCATGTCAACTTTCCTACAGTATGGATTCCTGAGAGCTGAGCTCATTTCACACAGGCATGTCCATGTATTCCCTCTTCTGGTGACTGATACCTCCAGCATTCCCTATAACTTCACAAATAGTTTCCATACACTTCATAACTTAATCCAACATCTCTCATCTCCTTCCCCACAGAAATGTGAGAACACAGGGGTTAAAAAAAAAAAGTGAAAAAGAGAGTAAAAAACCAAGGGACAGGGACCAGCAGGAAACCAGAGCAGACATTACTCCTAAAGGAAGTCCAGGAGTAAGGAGAAGCTTGGTCTGGTGCCAGCTTGGCAGGCCATGATTCACCCATCTCCTCCCCACTGATGTTTCATTTTGAACTTGAATATGACATCCTCCACTCCTAACATGATGTATTTCAGTTCCTTCCACTCCAGAGGCTGAAGTTTTCCCCAGGCATGCAAGGGAATTCCATCTTAACCTCCTCCTTGCTGCCAGTGAAGCAACCATGCTGCTCCCCACCCCAAGTTTTCAGAGCAGAAGCTTTGACTCCTTCTGGTTGAGGAGATTTAAAACAAACAAACAACAAAAAAAGTCAGCACACATTTTTTACCTCTATCCCTTTCCTTTTTGAAGCTAAGATGAAAGGATTAGTGCTTTATTTGCCTTTTAGCCCAGGTGGGCTGCTCTGCTAGCCTCTGCCCATCTACCATTGTTGCAGGTAACAGCTGTGGGGATCGCAGCTGCTCTTGTGAAAGAAGCCTTGAACTGTGCTGCAACCACCTGGCAATGCTGGACCCATTTGTTCACAGTGAAGGAACATGCGAGCTTGTAATTGTTCATGGCAAAGGGAGCTTTTTAATGACTTCAATTAACAGAGAGAACTCCAGTTAGTTCTTGCTATACAAAAGTGTCCACAATGTCATTAAAACGAGATTTACAAGTGTCATAACTCTCAGCAGCATAGTCAACAATACAGCCAATCATTACAACTGAGCACCAAAAGAGAAGGGGGGAACATCATACCACTGAGGAATTGGATGAAAAGAAAGAAGTGTGGGGGGGAGAAGGTGCAGAGGAAAAAAGAAAAGTCATTTTTTCTTTTCAGTCTAGATTGATTTTATTCTACAAAATGCTACTCAGTTAAAATTGTAAAAGCAAAACCATTTTAATACGTTCTTTCTTTTGTAGCAGCAAGCTTTCTCTAAACAAGCTTTTTGTTTTAGTGCAAATACTGTAGGCCTGTAATTCAGTAAAATAACAAGAACAGAAAAGAGACAACACCAGAGAGAATGCCTCAGGGATGAAATTCCCCAGGACTGCAAGAACGACATCAAGACCACTACGAGCAAAGAAAGGTCCCACTTCAGCAGTCATCTTTAAGAACCTCTGTGGCAGAAACTGTTTCACTGCAGACAGACAGTAAAAAAGAAAACCCATGATCTAAAACTTCTGAGGAAAAAAAGATAATGGCGCCCCCAAACCTTCAACAATCCTCATGGTCACCTGTTAGTCACTGAGACTTCATTTCACTACTGACACCTGCTTCACAGCAGCAAAAGGCTGCTGATGCTTTCAGTTTGTCCCATGTGAGTGGAATCAGAACCAGGCCCTTTCTGTATCTGAGGATCTTAAAGCAGACTTTAGTGACACTAGTAACTTATCTCTCTAATAAAGATGCACTATCCCTTACTGATGTTACTTTGAACTACACAGTATATCAAGATATATACAACAGTTTATCCTCTCACTGAGCAAAAACAATTGGATACCTATTTCCTACACATTTTAATATGGTTTTAACATCAAGTAACCACAAACAAGAAAGTGGAATAACCCTTTAATCATACAGGATAGGAGGGGAACAATTAAGTAAAACAGGATTGGGTTTTATTATTATCTTGTACTCTGAGATTTGTCCTGAACTCCACCTACTGTTCACAGAGGAATGATAATGCATCTTTAAAAACATATCTCTTTTTACATTTTATACAGACAACAACAAAAGTCAGATTATTTTATTTAAGGAATCAAAAAAAATTATTAGCCTAAAAAAAAAAAAAAAGAAGATTGTAGTATTTTTAATGCTTTCTTTATTATATCCAAGTCTTGAACAGAAAAACAAAAGATGTAAACATGATAAATAAATAAGAAATAAATGTATATTGTTCCCCCCACCTCTTAAAATGTTTGACTTGGCCTTCCTAATGAAAATTATCTTGTGTCATGATAGTAAGATTTCTTACATTTCAGAAGTCTGTTTTCGAATGAAAAAAGCAACAACCAAAAGGGAAAAAAAAAAAAAAGCAACAACCAAACACCAGGAATGTGATTTGGCTGGATGTTAAATTAATGGCGGGCAGATCTGCTGGAGCAGGCACAAGACGGCTGCCTGCCAATAAATAATAAGAGACCAGGGAGAAGGGAGGTGTCTTAGGTTTGTTTTCATTTTGTTTTTTTCTTTTCATTTAGGATGAAGGCCAGGTGGATCCTACATACAGTAAGCAGCAAAATTAAAGGTTCAGATGAACTAAATAGATCATTTAAATAATAATTATAAAAACACAACAGAGAGCTACTGTCCCCAGCGTGTTGGTCCCAAATCCCATCACACCACAAGTGGATTGAGACTTACCCAGTCTCCACATCTACAAGAAAGGAATATATGAAGGCAATGCCGCAACTGGGAAAGGAGAAGGAGGAATGAGGGCAAAACTGGAATGGCAAACATCACCTAGAAGCTGAATGTTTCCTTCAATGCAGCTGTTACTACTCCTCCCAGTTTGGCATTGATTAATTTAGGATGTTAGGAGAGGCTTTGTTGGGCCAGTCACCAGGGGGCTGACCCAATACCAGCTGAAATTCCCTGGGCCTTTTTCTATTGACTTCAACTCTATCAGCACTAGGTACAACAGCTCCCATATCCCCACTACATGCAGAACATGGAGACACTACATTTAGGAATCAGCAGGGAAAGTACTCATGGAAAATAACATTTTGGGCATGGGAATGACAATTAGTTCCCAAAGAGCACACCAGAAAACATTAAAAGAATCATGTAGGGCCAGACCAAAATGGGAGTGAAGTTGTACCTGCCTGCCAGAAACTAAACAAAAGTTAAGGCTGATCCACAAAACACAAAAGGCTGGAGACCAGCAATTCCAACACAGATATTCTTTGAGAGACTTCAGGGAGAAAAAGGACAGGCACAAGGTATCTGGGGCTTTTTCCAAACAGTGGAAAATAATCCTTTTTTTTGAGGAGTTTCACATGGCTCCCATCAGTATCACAGGTCAGGAAAGGGAAGCATCTTGTTCTGTCTCTGAGCAGGTCAATGACCAGGCAGGAGGGCAGTGGACAAGGACCAGCTGCAGCTCCTTTTGGCAATGATTCAGTGACCAGAAGCAATGGTAAGTTTTTGTTGTTCCACCAGTTAGATCTGAGGAGACACCTGATTTCTTGAACCCCCTACTAGAGGGGTGGATGTTACTGATCTCACAGGAGACAGCAATCTTGGTCAGCTAGCCTCAAAAGTAGCTGCATTATTTTAAAACTCACCCACCACTTGTCAGGGTTGTTCTCCTCAAAAATGTGTGGAAATGACATGCAGAGATGTTTTATTAACAGTTTTAGATTCTCAGTCCAGAGTGGCCCAAACAAGCATTTGGCAAAATCAAAAAGAGAAGCTGGAGTTTCACCTAAAGTAATATCATCTATGTAAAACCCTAGGAAAAGTGGATTCTTTGTGCTAACTATGGGAAATTTAAGATCTACTTTATTAGAAAGGAAATTTTGATGTACATTTAAGGACAATACAACTAATTTTACTTACTGTGTGAGCTCCATTTGAAACCTCTAGCACCAATATCAAATTGGATGTGTTTAAGCAATATAGAAAAAGCCCGAATCAAATCAGCTTTATGAAGCAATAGGATCCCTCACATATTTCTGGCAGGTTTGGTAAATACTTGGGTTAAAAATAATAGTTATAATAAAAAAGTCAAAGTCCACCTTTAGAGCCAGAATAGTGTCCCATTGAATGGATTCAAGGAATGGGCAGTGGCCAGAGTTTGAGGGAAGTTAGCCCTGCTGACTAAAGTCCCAGTTCCACAAGACTGAAACCTATTAATTCCCAGTGGAGTTGGTGGGGACTGCAGCAGTTTTGCATCTCATATGACTAGCCCTATAATTGTATAATTGTATGCTGCATTTCTCCAGGTCCAGCCTGAACAAGAAACGCCACAGTTTCGGCTGATTTAAAAAAGAAAATTATATATATATATATATATGTGTGTGTGTGTGTGTGTATAAAAGAAAAAGACAAACTAAATAAAAATAAATAGCTGCCACCACAGCTTCAATAGGCAGGACCAAAGAGCTATCTCCTAAGTGGTTTAGCTGGCAAGCTGGGCAATCCTAGTGTGCACAGGGTCATGTTTTGCCAGTACTTTGATATCAATAGGAATTGAGCTTGGCTCCAAGTGGAAATAGATTACACACATTACTGTTTTCAGTAGTGAACATGAGCACTGGAGAGCTTGTACCCTCTCTGAGCACTTAGTAGTAGCAGTAAAGCCCACAGGCTAGAGAAGGACCCAGGACTAGGGAAAGAGCCCTTTGGTTTGATTCTTTGTCTTCAGGCCAATCAACCACAACAGAAGATCAATCTGCAAAGAAAATGTAAAGAAAAACCAGAGGCCAAAGACCAAGGTGCAAATAATGCTAATCAATTTTCCTCAGCTGTCAATCTGTCATTTGCCAGAGCTTGTCAGAAGCTCTGTTGTAGTTCAAACAGGTCAACACTTTATCCATGCCAATCCTGCTTGGTCAGGAGCTGGGGCCTTGTGGCCTGTGCTGTGCTGGTAGATATGTGCTGCTTTGTTTCCCAACAATGAAAAAATCAGCAAGGGTACAGCCAGCTAATTTCACTGTCTTAGCTGCTGCCAGTCTCCATCCTAGATTTATAGGCATGTGGTGCCACCTCTTTTTTTTGTACCATGTTCTGCAAATATGGCCAAGGGGAGGGGAAGATTTACTAACAGGAAGAGATCAGCCTCTGAGTCAGGAGCCCTGATGGGAAGGAAGATGTAATACTCCCTAGACAGCAGGCAGCCCAGGAAAAGTAAACAACAAGCAGCAGACTTGATATCCAGCAAACTAGGGTAAAACCCTGCCAGTCACTGGTAAGTGCCAGCCCAGCAGCTTTTCTGATGCTGCTTTGGCCCTGAGATGCTAACTTGGTTTTTCGAGGAGCCCAAGGGGGTAAATATATCCACATTTTTAAAAAGAGAGGTTTCATCATGAGACTTCTGCTGTCTCTGTGCCTCAGGCTAGAGACTACAAGCTCTGCCCTTGCTGCTGAGCTCTTGGGCTCCTCTTGGTCCCCCTTATCTCCTGGTCCCCCCAGCTGTCATCCTCCTGTCTGGGCATCCTATGTGTTATGTGTTTCCCACAGCTATTCCCAAGAGCAAAGATCCTAATTAGACTTTAGAGTTCAGAGCAACTGAGTGAAATGTAATGGGATCGACAACATTGGAAATTATATGCAAAGAGAGAGAGAGAGAGAGCGCGAGCGAGCACACAAGAGAGAAGTTGTAAGTTCAACTAACCAGAATGATTTAAGCACAGAGCACAACGCTCGAGTCAATCCACAAAGGAAAGGGACGACTAGCAACTGTCTGCAGCTCGCCTTCAGTCCTGGCCAGGAGCACTCCCCAGGTCCACTACGGCCACAAAGAGGTTTCCACAGGCAGTCCCTACAGAGCGGACATCACCCTCTCCAAACAACCCTGGCGTGTCAGTCCCACCCTTGCCGTTTCCTGCCTCCAGGGAGCTGGCGTTGGTCCTCACTCTCCTTCCTGGAGCTGTAGCACTTCCCCATCCTTGTTCTTGCTGCCCTTGTGCTTGAACGATCCTGTGCCTGTCTCTAATCCCACGGAGGGGGCTCCCCCCATGGTGCTGTGGGGGATGTAACACACTGGCAAAATGGGGGGCCGCAGGGGGATTACAACGCCAGCAAGGTGGGAGAGTTCAAGGAATCTGAGGACTGGTCCCCACTGCTGCTGCTCCTCCGGTGAGCTTTGGAGCAGGACTCAGAAGGGGAGAGAGGAGACTCCTGATCCAACACGTTAGGGTAGGTGAACACCAAGTTGGAAGAGCCAGGAGTGATGGCTGGTGTTGAGGTCACCACAATGGGAGTGTTGAGTGCCTCTTCCCCATAAAAACCTCCAGCAATGCTGATGGGCTTAATGACAGACCTCTGGGCTTTGTCAAGGACCAAAGAGGAAGATGGGATCTCTTCCTCCACAGGCTCCTGCTTCACCACCACGGCTCCACTTGCTCCAGTCCGAATGCTCTGGAGGCTGCTGGATGGTGGGCTGCGACGTTCCTCAGGGCTGATTTTGCACACAGGGCTGTGAGCCACCAGCATAAACTCCAGCTTCTCCTTCTCCTTCTGGAGCTCAGCGATCTCCTTTTGCAGCACTGACTTCTCCTCCTCCAGTACTTCGGTTTCCTGCAGACAAAAGGGGAATAAATAAATAAAATAGCAAAGGCTCTGGAACTACTCCTCACCTGGAACAGGGCCACCAAGTCCAGATCCCATCTGGCACAGGCAGATACACCCCAGACTCGTCATGAGCCAAGCAGACACCAAGTCATTGCCAGTCAGGCATCTTGTGTTTCACGTGCCTATTTGTAGGCTATTCCCAAACATCACCAATCTAAGGTGTTATAAATGTTATAAAGAATCTTGTGAACTTGCCTTAATTTTCTGATGGCTAGTTTTTGCCACTCTGTCTTGGCCTATGACTTCAGTCTTCTCCCTTGCTGTCTGCCTGACAGACACTTTAGCAGAGGACCCAGATCTCCTTCCATTGTTTTTTCATGTTAGGCTAGTAATATTCTTTTCACTTTGACAGAGGTAGTGTATAGCAGTCTCTAAACTGTTTCCATTTTATTTCTGTAATGCATATTCCAGATTAGGGCTGACACTTGTCTAACTCCTGCCCAAAGGACCAACACTGGATGCATCCACGATTAATACATTTATCTTTCCCTGGTCACATCACGCAGATGGATCAGTCAGTCTGGGAGCAGCTAGGACCTTCCCATGTGAGGAGCTCATAACTTCACAAAACTCACACTCAGCCCTTCAGGACATGACTTACCACTTTGCACACTCCTCTCACTTCTATCACTTTAGTCACAACATTTCTATAGGATGCCCTGCCTCCCCTCCTGAGAGAACACACTGAGAACACCTCCTAATTTGAGGCAGCAGCACATTTCACAGGTGTGCTTTCACTGCTGCTGTGCTTGGTAACAAGATCATTGGATAAAACCAGGCTGGTTCTTGACCAGGAGCACTGGAGCCTTTCTTCAGCTGATTTCACACAACCCAATCTTGTCTTCTCTTCAACCAGTGCCTTACCCACGCCTTGGTTCTTATGCTCTGCTCTAGCTTCTCCAGCTTTACTAATTATTACTTGTACAGCATCAGGGCACACATCTCTGTGCTGCTTCCTTTTTGAAGGAAGTCAGTTACTACCCCACCTCCAAAGGAGGAGTAAGCCTAAAGGATATAGCTCTGATAGGTACACGTAACATCTCCCTTGTTTTCTATGGCTTTCAGATGATCCAACCTCTTCAGTATTTTTGTCCTTAAAACCTGCCTTGAGGCACACAGTGTCTTATGAAAGGTGACCAGAGTCAGGGAGACTTGTGCTAGTTGAGAGGCGAGAAGGGAACAGAGCTCCTAGGACATTTTGGGCACTGAGCAAAGAGAATTTTAGGGTCCTAAGCTCCAGGGCCAAGTCCTCCTCATCAGCAGCTGTTGATGTAGGAGCAGTACCCTTGGGCAGCCTTGGATGAAGAAGGCAGAGTGTGTTTGCAGCATCTTCCTCCAACGTGCTGGTGGAGGAAGAGCAATGTCCGTGGAGCTGGTTGGAAGGGTGGGTGACAAGGAAGGAGGAATGCGTGCAGGGCACATACCGCCTGAAGTTTCTCTGTTAGCTCTCGACGCCTGTTACGACACTTAGCAGCTGCCAGCTTGTTCCTCTCTCTCCGGATCCTTCGCTTCTCTTCTTCCTCAGGCGACAGCTGTGGGCAAGTGCCAAGAAAATCCAATCAGATCTGAGCAAGGCATTCCTTTAAGTTTGTGAGGATTTAACCACAATGCAAAGGAAAAAAGCCTGATCCAGCAGGATGCTGAGCACTCCCCCTTGTCACTGATGTCAGCAGAAGATGAAAGCACACAGTATCTCTGCCTGCACCAGGTCTTAGCAGAAGGGAGAGGAGAAGGAGCAGGGCACAGGGAGAAGATTGTGTAAGAGGACAGTGAATCTGCACCAAGGCCAAACAGATAAAAGATGCTCTGATTGTTTCACAACTTGGGTGGTACGTTAAGCAAAACCAGAGCACGATGTTGTAAGTGCCTCTTTCTTGAAAGAAAATATCTGCTCCTTCCCACACAAAAATAGTTGATCTCTTGAAGGTTGGGATGGTGTATAGGGGGAGACAGGGAAATCAGCAAAGCTCCCATGAAGTCCATGAAGCAACAATGATTTATACCACCCAAAAATCTGACCTCAGATTTTTGAGCACTCAGCGAGATAACACACTGCTTCTTGCATCAGCAGGCAAGGCTCCAGTGATATCAAGGGCTTCCTGAGGCCAGCTGACATCCTCACTGATGTAAATCAGGAGCAATTCCATAGAAACCCATCCAGCTACACTCTTGCGAAACCAAAGGAAGTGAACGGGAGCTCGCAAGACTTGGTCAAAGCTATGCCTGGTTCTGGGGGTTTGAGACAAGGTTTTACAAACCCCAGCAGCAGCAGATAGGTTTGTGCCATGGCCAAAGCCAAGGAGCCAGTCCAGTAGGGCACAGAGCGAGTGGATGTGGCCCCGCTCTCTGCTGTGGCACCCAGCGTGCGGGATCCATGCAGACAGAGCAGCACAGGGATCCAGCAGGATCCAGCAGGATCCATGCAGACAGAGCAGCACGGGGATCCAGCAGGATCCATGCAGACAGAGCAGCACGGGGATCCAGCGGGAGTCACGGGGATCCAGGGCACGTGCCCAGCCCTTGACTCCAACCTTGTACCCTACACTTCAGCCTCACCCAGCCCGTGTGTGCTGCAGGGACTCTGGTCTGGTGACTGTAAATGAAAGCAAAACCCTGACACCTGGCAAAGAACATGTCACATCTCACAGAGTGCCAGCACAGAATGGGAAGAAACACCTCTTCAGAGAAGCTTCAGTTTTAATATCTTCATGGACTGTCAATATCACAAATGAAACATTCACAATTTTACTATCTTTTCTTTTTAGTGTTAGTTTTACTCCAACCTCAGCCTAGTTTGTTTTGGCTTGCTCTATCTCCCTAATTTTGATGTTTGCAGTTTCAGTAAGTTAACTTCAGCCTCAGGGCATTCAGCTTGCTCATTTCTGCTTTTTTTCAGGATCTGATCTGTGCCTGTGATTTCACCTGCATGTAACATGAGCCCCTGGATGCTCACTGAGCAACACAAGCAATTCTAGAACTGCAGGACACAGAATTTAGGCCCAAAAGCTTTTTTTTTCCATCAGCAGCTCACAATGCCCATCCTAAGGCCGGTGGTAGCTCCATTCAGCTGGGCAGAATATTTCCCCCAGGAAGGAGCCCCTGCAGGCACTGCTCTCCCTGCTACAGCTCTGCCCACTCTCTTCCTACCCCACACGAGTGCAGGGTAAAAATGTAGTTGCACACAAATATCTACAGTATGGCAAAGCACTGAGCATGGACACAGAAGCTATGCTGACTTGGGGCCCCTGTGTAGAATTTTCAAGAGCCTTTTCATGCTCTGGAAGCACAGATCTCATTGAAATATGTTTGGAGTAAAATTTCTGCTACAAAGGCCTTCAGTAATTTAAAAATTATCTGTTTCAAAGACTGCTTTGCAAAAATTGCACAGGCAGGGCAGAAGCCCCTAATCTGGATGTTCTTAACATTTTACCAGGTCTAAAAAGGAATATTCCATCAGTGGTTGCTGGATTTGTTTGAAAGTGGTTGGATTTGGCACTCTTTGTGCCCCTGCTGTATGCGTTATTCGTAGCTTGTCCAAGCCCAATACGTGCATTCACTGTCAGGAACGTTCATCAAAACGGGCTCTTTTCATAAAGTGTTACACAAGGTTTTCCAAAAAGGCACTCCGATGTGGTGTTCAAAGCACCAACCCTGGAAACCTGAGCCAAAGGGCCACAGTAAAGAGCCCCGGTACCGCCTTAGCACGTGTCTAATCAAAAGGACTTGGCTTTGAATGACCCACAATGAACGGCTTGCAAACAAGCCACAGGCCAGGAATTGCTTGGCAGGCATCCTTCAGCAAATAACTCTGAACAACAAATAAAGCAGAGAATATGGTGATCTCTTCACGGCCAATTTGTGAACACAGAGGCAGCATTTGTCAAACAAATTAGTTGTTGCTAATTATTCCTCCAGCTCTGTGAGACTTTCTTTGCCTTTGGACACCAGCCCTG